>NC_044561.1:54468299-55743806 GCF_007565055.1 Rhinopithecus roxellana
GTGTGATCTGATACTACCACTACCTAGGAGAGAGATGGAAGGAAGCTATACTACAGCCAAGTTCCTATATGTATGTAATAAAAGTAGTATTAATATAAAATCAATTGTTTGCAATAGATTGAGATGCATAGTGTCGTCCCTAGAGCAACCACAAAGAAATCCCATCAAGGGGATATACTGCCCATTGAAAATGTAAATGGAAACAAACTAAACATTGCACAACTCAATTTTTATACTGCAACAATGTAAAGTACCTATAAATGTGATATTAATCTTAACTACATAGTCAAAGAATAGAGAATGTAAATTAATATACAATTACTGAGAAAGTTAATAAATCCTTCATTTTATATTTCTTTACGAATAATCCTCAGTAATACCGAGGTACATTGTATCAAGGGTACATTTTCCCTTACACAATCAAATGCTCAAAAGACGTACATAAAGATCACATTATTCTCTACATCAGCACTCCCCAACCTTTCTGGCATCAGGGACTGGTTTTGTGGAAGACAGTTTTTCCACGGACTGGGACTGGGACTGGGGCCAGTGAATGGGCAGAGTTCAAGATGAAACTGTTTCCCCTCAGATCATCAGGCATTAGATCCTCATAAGGAGCACACAACCTGGATCCCTCACATGCACAGTTACAACAGGGTTCCTGCTCCTCTGAAAATCTAATGCCCCCGCAGATCTGACAGCAGACAGAGCTCAGGTGGTAATGCTTGTTTGCCAGCCAATCACATCCTACTATGTGGCCCAGTCTACACAGGGAGTGGGTGTTGGGGACCCTGGCTCTAAATTAAAAAGCCAATTCTTATGCAAAATACAAATGATACTTTAAATAAACCTTAAGATTTGAAAAAAACTATAATTTTACATATTTATAGAATTATAAACCAATACAACAGCTCTATATTCACAGAAATGCTTTCAAGTTTTAAAACCCATGACTAGTCTTTTCAGAATGCACAGTAAAGATTAAATAACACAATCTGAAATTTTTTTAAAAATGCATAAAGGCTGGGCGCAGTGGCTCACGCCTGTAATCCCAACACATTGGGAGGCCGAAGTGGGAGGATCTTGATCCCAAGAGTTCAAGACCAGCATGGGCACCATAGCGAGACCCCATCTCTACAAAAAATAATTTTTAAAAATTAGCCAAGCTTGGTGACACACCCTTGTGGTCCCAACTACTCAGGAGGCTGAGGTGAGAGGAACTGCTTGAGACCAGAAAGTTGCAGCTGCAGTGGTCATAATCCTATCACTAGACTCCAGCCTGGGCAACATAGTTAAAACCTATCTCAAAAAATAAACAGGGCCAAGGACGGTGGCTCATGCCTGCAATCCTAACACTTTGGGAGGCCGAGGCAGGCGGATTGCCTGAGCTCAGGAGTTCGAGACCAGCCTGGGCAACACGGTGAAACCCCGTCTCTACTAAAATACAAAAAATTAGGCATGGCAGCGTGCGCCTGTAGTCCCAGCTATGCAGGAGGCTGAGGCAGGAGAACTGCTTGAACTCGGGAGGTGGAGGTTGCAGTGAGCCAAGATTGCGCCACTGCACTCCAGCCTAGGCAACAGAGAGAGACTCTGTCTCCAAAAATAAATAAAAACTAAAAAAAATAAATAGGCCGGGTGTGGTGGCTCACATCTGTAATCCCAACATTTTGGGTGCCCAAGGTGGGTGGATCACCTGCGGTCAGGAGTTGGAGACCAGCCTGGCCAACATGGTGAAACCCTGTATCTTCTAAAAATAAAAAAAATTAGTCAGGCGTGGTGGTGCGCGCCTGTAGTCCCAGCTACTTGGGAGGTTAAGGCAGGAAAATCACTTGAACCTGGGAGGCAGAGGTTGTGGTAAGCCGAGATCATGCCACTGCACTCCAGCCTGGGTGACAGAGTGAGACTCTGTCTCCAAAATTAAATAAATAAAGCAAGCTTGCCATAACCAATTTACCTGATGCTTTTGTTAGGCTGACTGTCACCTTTACAATTTTGCCGTTGTTTGAACCTCTGGCTTCTTCGAAGTTTTTCATTGAATTTTTGACCAATTTTAAAATCTGAAGAGATTTTCTTCATTTTTTCTTCAAATAAGGCAGATAATCTCAAGGTCATACTATAAATCTGCAAGGATATAAAAACAAAGTAGAATTACAAAAGAGCCTTAAAAGTATTTGAGAAATCATTGTAATCATTGAGATCACTTGCAAAATATTGTATCACTGCTTATAGGTAATGGCTGCCACCCATTTTTTTTCTATTTCCAACCCCCTTCCCTTAGTGACATCTGGAAATAACAAGAAGTATCAAATACATACCTCTCAGATGAAAAGAAAGTAGTTTGAAGTCAAGCATCTACATTCAGGACTTGTGTTTATATGTCAGTGAATCTCAACTGTTTTTGCCTATTCTAACATCTGTATGTACAAACCCAAAAATATACCCTTCTCCCAAAGTTAGATGGGAAGTTGATTGGTTTTAGGGCTGCTATTTAGGCTACAGAAGCACTGTGTCTCTTTGGGGCAAGGGAACAAAAGCACTTTTATATACCAGTCTCTATCTGCAATCTGTTTTTAATGCCACCTAACTCTAAAATGAAACAAAACTAACTTGCATCCAGTAGTAGAAAGTATAACACAGAACGTTAATGCATATGAAAGATTTGTTTTAACAATGTTTATAATTAAATAACATCAAATCTTAAATACTTTTGGATACAGCTATGTATGTACAGAAGTACTCTTATACTCCTCCAAAACCTTTCCTGAAAATAATTGCAGAAATCTGATGCTCAAAAGTTAAATATAAGTCTTGTGCATGGCAGTGGTGGTGAAGACACTCCAATGCTAGAAAACTTTTTTTAAAAGTATGTGAGATATACAAATTTCTTACATGCTTCTCATATACATATATATATATACTCACAAATGAATGTGAAATTTGTTATACTTAATCTGAAATAATCTTTGACAGTTATTTTCAATATTTCATATATATAACTTTTATTCTGCCAGGCACAGTGGCTCACGCCTGTAATCCCAGTACTTTGGGAGGCCGAGGCAGGCAGATCACTTGAGGTCAAGAGTTCAAAACTAGTCTGGCCAACAACGTGAAACCCCATCTCTGGTAAAAATACAATAATTAGCTGGGCATGGTGGTACACACCTGTAGTCCCAGCTACCCGGGAGGCTAAAGCAGGTGAATTGCTTGAAACCAGGAGGTGGCGGTTGCAGTGAGCCAAGATCTCGCCACTGCTCTCCAGCCTGGGCAACAAAGTGAGACAGTCTCAAAAAAAAAAAAAAAAAAAAAAAGAAGAAGAAGAAAAACACACACAAAAACAAAACTTCAAAAGTAACAAGTGTTGGCAAGGATGTGAACAAACTGGCCTTTATACATTGCTAGTGGGAATGTAAAATGGTGCAGCCAATATGGAAAACAGTGCAGTGGTTCCTGGAAAAGGTAAACATGAATCATCCAGTGACCCAGCAATTCTACTCTTAGGTCTATACCCAAGGGAATTGAGCAAGGTTTCTGACAGATATGCGTATTCCAGAATTTGCTGCAGCATTACTCGTAATGGTCAAGAAGTAGAAACAGCCCAGCTGGCCATCGGTAGACGAATGAATAAGATACGATATAACTACACACTTTAATACTATTCAGCCATAAAATGGAATAAAGTTCTGATACATGCTACAACATGCATAAGCCTTTAAGGCATTACACTAGTGAAATAAATAAGCTGTACACAAAAGGACAAATATGGGAAGATCTCAATTTTTATATGAAATTATCTAGGACAGGCAAATTCAGACACAGAAGTTAGAAGTTTCCAAGGACTGGGGGTAAGGGGAAATTATTGCTTGATGGTTACAGAGCTTCTGTCTGGAATGATGAGAAAGTTTTAGAAAGATTATAAATATAAATGATGTCACTGAATTGTACTCATAAAAATGGCTAAAATGGCAAATATTATATATAGTTAACCATAGTTTTGAACAACTGACAATGTACTATATCAAAAACCACTGAACAAAGCTTTCAGTGGTGAATCGTATGGTGTGCATCCTCAAACATGTATTTGAGGGGTGCAGGGAAGACTTGAATGAAATTTATTTTGTCTCTGAAAAAATACAGTCTTACAAATGGTGACTTTGACAAAAACCCAAGCTTGGAAAAATGTTAGCCTTGAATGTTAAACTGATCCAGCAAGCAGTATGGATCCTGAATCCAACAAAGAGTTCTCAAATTGAGACTAGAGGCAGTAATGCAGTAGGAGTCTAATATTAAGTAATGACAGGGAAACGCAGTTAAAGCAAAACAGTTAATGTCACTGATTGCAGACACCAAAAAATGTTGTAAGATCAAACAAGTGTTTTACTTTAAATATGACTTTTTACAATTACTCAACACACAAACTACATGGAGTCTTGCTCTGCTGCCCAGGCTAGAGTGCAGTGGCATGATCTCGGCTCACCGCAACCTATGCCTCCCACGTTCAAGCGGCTCTCATGCCTCAGTTCAAGCGGTTCTCATGCCTAATGCCTGTAGTTGGGATTACAGGCAAGTGCCAGCACACCCAGCTAATTTTTTTATCTACAGTAGAGAAGAGGGCTCACCATGTTGACCAGGCTAGTCTCAAACTCCTGACCTCAAGTGATCTGCCTACCTTGGCCTCCCAAAGTCCTGGGATTACAGGCCTCATCAAGTTTTGAAAAGTTACCCAATGTGTAACATGTTAACAAAACTTTAGTAACGTTCTACTGAAACTGTGTGCCCCAAAGAGTTAAAGAAACCAATAACTAACAAAAATTCTTAAGTTTACAAAATGACCAAAAAAAAAAAAAACCCAACCTACTAAAACACTGAAACTCCCTCTGCTTACAAAATAAGAACTGGCTGAAACTGGTTAAAACCAGCATGGCCAAGTGGAGTCTGCACAGATGAGCCTGCTGACATCAGAGCCTGAATTTCCAGCATGTTTCACACTAACTTCCCCTCAATTTGCACACACAACCCATCAAATAACATAAATAACCACACATGCCCAAAGACTTTCCAGACCTCTCCTTTCCTTCCACTAATCACCTACTAATCTCAGAATCCATACCCTGAACCTTTTCTTTAAAAAAAAAAAAATACTGCTTTAAAGCCAGCACAGGAGTCAGATTTGAAATTCACTCCTGTCTCCTTGGGAGTCAACTTTCAATATAAAGCTTATTCTCAAAAACCCAGTGTCACCACTTCACTTGAGTAGGCTAGAAGAAAAAAAAGAAGAAAAAGAAAAACCCTGTGTCATAATATTAGCTTCTAACACATCAAGCAAAGAGCCTCCATTGGCTCTATAACATTGTTTGTGGTCTTAATCAGAGAGCTCATGTGTTGCTTCTTCAAATCCAAATGTTCTTATGCTGTCAGTAGTCTCACGATCAGATTTTCCTTTTTACTTTTAATATTCTTAGTCTTGATCTATGTTTCCAATCCACTTAAGATCCCTAAACATACAAAACACAGAGGCTCTTACTCTGTGTATCAAATTTGTTCACTTTCTATTGATACCTACTCCCATTAATCCCCACTTGCTTATAAAACTTAAGGAGATTATGATAAACATCAACTGATGAAAGGCAAAAACTAAAGAGATTTGGGCAGTAGCAGAAGCTCTTTTCTTTATAATAGTCTCACTTTATTCATTTATCTTTAATGTTCTAACCTCTACTACACAGTGAAAATTACAGTGGAAAAAATTACTATTACGCTGGAAAATTATCTACACAGATCAGGCAGTTTTTTTCAATAAACCACTTAAAAAATTACCTTTGATCTTTTGTTTGGTGTATATGCTTTTGCATTGCTAAATATCAACCGGATGTCTTTGCAAAACTCCAAAGGGCTGTCATAATTTCCCGCATCCAGAGTTTCCCTTACTGTTCCAAAATCCATTGGGGTATCTATAATATCTCTGTAGTCCTAGGTTTTAAAAACAATGATTAATTCATAGATTCATTTTTTGCTTTTAGAAATGTAAATGCCATCAGATCTCTAAAAAATTTGAAATGATGGAAGAGAGGAAAAGGTTAGAGGACTCTTAAAATTCATTACTAATGTTTAAAAAGAGGTATAAAAACCAAGACAAGATAGAAATATACCAAAATGTTAATGTCTATTTATTGTTAGTGACACATGGGATGGTTTTATTTCCTGCTGTATATACTCCAAGCGTCCTACAGTCACTCTGTGCTGTTATAATCCAACTTGATTTTATGAAGTCATTTTTCTTTTTTTTTTTTTTTTTTTTTTTTTTTGAGAAGGAGTCTCGCTCTATCGCCCAGGCTGGAGTGCAGTGGCCGGATCTCAGCTCACTGCAAGCTCCGCCTCCCGGGTTTACGCCATTCTCCTGCCTCAGCCTCCTGAGTAGCTGGGACTACAGGCGCCCGCCACGTCGCCCGGCTAGATTTTTGTATTGTTTTTAGTAGAGACGGGGTTTCACCGTGTTAGCCAGGATGGTCTTGATCTCCTGACTTCGTGATCCGCCCGTCTCGGCCTCCCAAAGTGCTGGGATTACAGGCTTGAGCCACCGCGCCCGGCCATGAAGTCATTTTTCAATTTCCCTTTTTAAAGAGTGCAAACAGACACTTTTATCCAATTCATAGTTTTCCTAGTGCTGGGCCTACTTAGAAATCTAAGTAGATCCATCCCATTGTTATGTAATACTGGTTTCCTAAGTCTAAATTCTTAAATGAGTTACAAGGGTGTCTATAAATTGAAGAAAACTACGTAAAACACTACTTCTACCACTAACTTAGTGATAAGAGCAAAACAGTTAACATAAAGCCTAGGTATCTTTCTCTTTAAAGTTTAATAACTCTACCGCAGTTTCCTCACTGCAAAGCAAGAAAAGCCCCAAACATTTAAATAATGGAAACTTACTGGATATTCAACCAAATCAACAGGTTGTCTAAATGGTTCAGAATCTTCACACTGAAAAATTAAGTTCACTAGTTCCTTACACTGTTTCTTCCAGTTGCTTTCAACATAGTTGGTAGCTCTGATGCTTTTTTTCCCATCATGGACCTAAAAATACATTCACAGTCTTAAGAAAAATCACACTATTGGTGTAAGACTGGCAAAAATGTAACTGATCTACTGTCTTCTATAAAAACACAATAATGTCATATATGTTGCTCTCAACACACTCTTCCAGAAATGAAATTTTTAAACTATGCATATAACACATTTTGATATAACTTAACCAGTTTCAGAAATATTAGAGTTAGCTATGAAAAGCATACTCTGACGAGAGCACTTTATCTAGTGAAAGGCTATTCCATGACCTCTCACCTCCCAGGTTTATAATATTTGTTTTCCCAGAATATGAAGCATACCTGATAATGTGACAGGCAGAATAAATGGCCCCACCAAAGATGTTCACATCATAATCCTCACAACCTATGACTATGTTACCTTACATGAGAAAAGGTATTTTGCATTAAGGGTATAGACCTTGAGATGAAAGATTATCTTGAATTGATTGCTTGGACCCAGTGTAGTCACAAAAGTTATTATAAGAGGGAGGCAGAAAGGTCAGAGTCAGAGACAGACTGAAAAATGCTATGTTGTGGGCTTGAAGATGGAACAAGGGGACTTGAAGCGAAGTTGAGGACACCCACTAGAAGCTGGAAAATGCAACTAGAAGCTGGAAAATGCAAATAACTCTCCCCAAGAGCTTCTAGCCACACCAAGACCATGATTCTGACCTAGAGACCCATGAAAACTTCTAATGTACAGAACTATCAGGTAATACGTTTTTATTATTTAAGCAACTAAATTTGTCATTTGCTGCAGCAGACATAGCAAATAAATACAAAAACTAAACACTTGGGTGTTGCAGGAAGTCAGGGACCCCGAACGGAGGGACCGGCTGAAGCCATGGCAGAAGAACATAAATTATGAAGATTTCACAGACATTTATTAGTTCCCCAAATTAATACTTTTATAATTTCTTATGCCTGTCTTCACTGCTATCTCTGAACAGAAATTGTGAAGACTTATCACTTCCCCAGTCAATACCCTTGTGATTTCCTATGCCTGTCTTTAATCTCTTAATCCCATCATCTTCGTAAGCTGAGGAGGATGTATGTCGCCTCAGGACCCTGTGATGATTGCATTAACTGCACAAATTGTTTGTAGAGTATGTGTGCTTGAACAATGTGAAATCTGGGCACCTTGAAAAAAGAACAGGTTAACAGCAATGTTCAGAGAACAAGAGAGAGAACCTTAAACTCTGACTGCCGGTGAGCCTGGCAGAACACAGCCATATTTCTCTTCTTTCAAAAGCAAATAGGAGAAATATTGCTGAATTCTTTTTCTCAGCAAGGAACATCCCTGAGAAAGAGAATGGCCCCTGAGGGTAGGCCTCTGAAATGGCCACTTTAGGGGTGGCTGTCTTTTACGGTCGAAGCCGAAGGGATGAAATAAGCCCCGGTCTCCTGTAGTGCTCCCAGGCTTATTAGGAAGAGGAAATTCCCGCCTAATAAATTTTGGTCAGACAGGTTGTCTGCTCTCAAACCCTGTCTCCTGATAAGATGTTATCAATGAAAATGCGTGCCCAAAACTTCATTAGCAATTTTAATTTCGCCCCATCCTGTGGTCCTGTGATCTCGCCCTGCCTCCATTTGCTTTGTGATATTTTATTACCCTGTGAAGCATGTGATCTCTGTGATCCACACCCTATTCGTACACTCCCTCCCCCTTTGAAAATCGCTAATAAAAACTTGCTGGTTTTACGGCTCAGGGAGCATCACGGAACCTGCCAACATATGATGTCTCCCCCGGACGCCCAGCTTTAAAATTTCTCTCTCTTGTACTCTTTTCCTTTATTTCTCAGACCAGTCGACACTTAGGGAAATAGGAGAGAACCCACGTTGAATATCGGGGGTGGGGTTTCCCCCGATACTTGGGAGTCTAGAAATAAAAATTATATGAAAATAAGTAATCGTATTAGACTATTTCAGGTCTAACTTTTCAGTGTTCTGGAAGGCAAGCACATAGTATAAATTAATATTTCATAAAAAGCTTAAATTTAAGGAGCATTTGAAGGAAACTTAAAATGATCTTAAAATGTTAAGCATTTTCATATTAATAATCTTTCATTTTAATTACTCTATTATATTTGAACTTCAAAGCCTGCTGATGATACCCCATTATGATTACCCAATTTTATAAACTTTGTTCCATAGACCCTTCTCCTTACCCCTCAACCTCATCATCCCAACATATCTCCATTTTTTAAAAAAGTTCAGTCACCAAATCCTAGCTAGTTTTCCCTAAAAAGGTCTCATAATTTTCCTTTCCTCTCCATTCCATGCAAATATCCTTGACTAGCTACCCATCCTTCACCCTATATTCTTGCAATGAACTCCTAATTCATCTCCTTTAATACATATCTTCTTATCCTTCAAATTGTATTATCTATTTTGGCTGTTCAATTGATTCTCTACTTTAAATGAAATCCTTGGATTTCAATATCACCATAATCTACCCCAATCATAATAGCCAGACACAGCCACTTTAGTCACTTCAACATCCAACCTCTACACCAGTCGGGTGTAGTGCCCTTAACAGTCTAGGGACATGCCATGCCATATTTCTCTACTTTTTTTGTCTTTCCTGTGGTATCCTCTATTTTTTGAATGGCCTCTTCTTACTCCACCTCACTCTGATAATACAGTACAAATTCCAACTCTCCCACTAAACCTTTCCAGTAATTTCTCCCATTTTGCTAATAAAATATTCAGTATCTACATTGATATAACTTTTCAAAGACAAAAAGTAAGATCCTGAATTGATTTTAAAACAAAGAAAAAGCAAACTACAAAAGTCAACCATGCAGAGTAACTTACTCTCCTTCTTCCAGAAGATGTTTTAGGAAGATCACTATCATCCTAGGAATAAAATCAGAGCACCTTAAGTATTTAGAGCCTCATTAGAAAATAATAACCTTAATTATTAAGGTTAATTATTAAGATTAAGAAAATATAATCTTAATAAATAACATATCAAAGACATTTGGTATTACCACAGTTAAAACATGTTATTAACAAAATCTCCAAAGAAAGACTACCAGATGATCTTTGTGGCACCCAGGCTTGAAAAAAAAAAAAAAAAAAAAACAGTCATTCCTAATAATCCTTTTTCATTCCCTAAGAGCATGAACTAATTCTAAAATTCGAAATTACAGTTATAAAAAGACGCTTCATGCATTTCCTAAACAGAAAACTTGTGTTTTACCTCTATCCACAAATCCCCAGAAACATACAGATTCCTATAGTTTCTGGATTTTGTGTTCTATAGTACAGGCATGCGCTACCACCCCCAGCTAACTTTTTTATTTATTATAGAGACACGGTCTCAAACTTTTGGCTCAAGCGATCTTCCCATCTCAGCCTGCTAAAGCACTGGAATTACAGGTGTGAGCCACTATGCCCAGTCTCCAAGGTACTTTATATAATACACCTTTCACTAGCTAAAATATAGTAAGAGAATATATTCCACACCTAAAATTGTTCACTTATATTTTGATACTAGCTAAAACAAATTTCCTCATAAATCATCTAGAAAACTCAAAAATATATTTTTATCAAATGCCCTATTTATTCGTTGGACTACTGCAAGAGTTGATACTAGAAAGCCAACATTTTCTTCTTCACTTTTTAAAAATGCCATTTGAAATTAACAAAAACCATTATAAAATCAACAAACTTCATACCAAATCCTCAGCATTTTGCTCATCATTTTCAGATGTGTTAGAAAGTTCTGAGATATTTGTACAGTGTTGATTCCTAAAAAACAAATTTTCACTTTAATAGTATGCAGATGTAGTGACTTGTTGGCAAGGATTCAAACTATACATTACAAACAGTTCGCCAACCTATACATGCCTAATTTCAAACAGAGGAATATCAGGTTTTTCCCCAACCCTTTGTGAACATAACTAGTCATCTTAAATCCTAATTTAGAATCTTGAAGATTTTTCTTGTTTTCCGTTAAGTATGTATCCAGATTAAGCAGGTAATCCAGAAATAATATATGTATGGCCTCAACTGGATGAATATATGGATGAGTTTTTCTAAGTATCATCACTAGCAGTATTCACACAATAAGTGCCAGGAAAACAGTTGATTTAAGGTAAAAAAAAAAAAAAAAAAAAAAAATTTATATATATATATGAAAAAGGAATTGAAATTAAAGCAAATAGTATCTTACTGTACACACAGGAGAAAAAGAATGCTAAAATACGGATATCTAAGCATAAAGGAAACAAAAATGGGCATATAATTTTCCTGAAGCAAGAAAAAGATGATGATTCTAGGGAGGAGGTAACTTAAGTACAAGTCCCCCAAGACTTAGGACAGAATCAACCCAAGAAAGCTGACAGGAATCAGTTGCTCCCCAGTTTTCAGCTAGATGCTGAAAACGATGGCACTGTTTCTAAATTAAGAATGCTCACTAGAATAGAGCAGATTAGAACCTGGGTCTCAATTTCCAAGTCAGTTTATATTCTTTGATTCCTAATTGACTTCTGAATATAAGAAAATCTACAGAATATTCACACATATACAAACATTTTCACAGGACATAATTTGAAACATTAAAATTCAACATAATCATGAGAAAATAACCAAACAAACTCCAATTAAGTATACTCTATAAAATAAGTAACATTTATAAAAATGATGAAGTGATAAAGACAGAGGAAAAAATTGAAGGAGACGAAGAAAACAAAACGCTACATTTGATGGGGATTCTGGATTAGATCTGAAACATGAAAGGGTGTAAAAACTAGTGAAATCCAAATAAATTCTACACTTTTTGTCAATAGCATGGTACCAAGACTTTTTTTTTTTTTTAACATTTCATAAGTATACCGCAGTTATGTAAAATGTTAACCTAAGAGGAGACTACATGAAAGGCAAATGGCTACTTTCTGGAGTATAAAATTATTTCAGAATTTTTAAAAGTTGAAAAACTGAATTATTCAGTTTCTCAGACTTTTACTGAAATTATGTATGTAAAGAAATGTCATCTGAAGTAAAGCATTAAAAGAGTATAGTTCTGAGTAAAAAATAAAACTAGATTTGTTTTTTCTTTTTTTTTTCCTTTTTTTTTTCTCTGGAGACAGAGTTTCACTTGTCACTCACGCTGCAGTGCAATGGCACGATCTGGGCTCACTGTAACCACCACCTCCTGGATTCAAGCAATTCTGCCTCAGCCACCTGCCACCACGCCCGGCTAATTTTTGTATTTTTTTAGTAGAGACAGAGGTTTCACCATGTTGGCTAGACTGGTCTCAAACACCTGACCTCAAGTGATCTGACCACCTCGGCCTCCCAAAGTGCTGGGATTAACAGGCATGAGCCACCACGCCTGATGATTGTTAATAGCACAATATGCAGTCACTTTTACACAATATCTGTGAGATTACTTACTTGATAAATTTTAAAAGTTGGTCAGTTATCTTCTTAGCTGATCTTGCAATTACACTCTCAGGTTCGTTAAATGTTCTGGCATTATGTTCTATATATCTGACTTCCCAAACTAACGCAGACAGCCTCCTTCAAAATAAAGTAGACAATTTATGGCTTAATGAGAAGATAGAAACCAAGTGAAAAAATGCAGCATGTGAATTAAACAACTGTGAAATAATAATGAAACCATAAGTGCAAAGTTATAATGAATAACCTTCTAATGCTCTCAACTTGATCATAGTCATAGGCAATTACACTGGACACCGAAGCAATTATGCTGAACTGAAGAGGACAAACATCGTAACAAATTACTTATCACATACAGAAAACCAACAAAACTACATTCCCTTTTCACGTTGCGTATAGGTATCTTTTAAAATTGTTGAATCTCAATAAAGAAAATACGTTAAATATCATCAACCCTAAAAGCTGGCACAGCAAGGTGACGCACGCCTGTAATCCCAACACTTTGGAAGGCCAGGGCAGGAGGACAGCATGAGCCCAGGGGTTCAAGATCAGCCTGGACAACATGGCAAAACCCCATCTTTACCAAAAATAAAAATGAAAAAAATCAGCCAGGTGTACTGGTGCGCACCTGTAGTCCCAGCTATTCAAGAGGCTGAGATGGGAGGATCGCTTGAGCCTGGCAGGTCGAGGATCCAGTGAGCTATCATCATACCACTGTACTCCAGCCTGGGTGACAGAGCAAGACTCTGTCTCAAAAATAAACAAACAAAAAAACAAACAAAAACTAAGATCTTCAGTCTCACTGTAAACGATCTAGTGGTTTCTGAGTGGAATGCACATTCCAGTGTTAAATTACAGAGATAAATTACATCAATAATGCGGACTCAAGATGACTTTTTATAATTTGTTAAACTAGTTGAATTATAATGTAAGTTAAAATACAATCAACTGCTGTAAAAATCATTAAGAATAGGAAATTTTATACTTACCAGTGTTCTAGAAGCCAAAGAAAAAAAGTCAGTGCCTCTAGGAAATTAATCTTCCAAAGGCCAAAGAGACCAAGTATTAACTATATAAATATTATTTTTAAATGTAGTGAAATAGAAATTTAAACATACAAAGAAAAAAATACAGTATCTAACAACTTAACAAAATTTCTAAGAAAAACAGATTACTAAAGATTGAGGGTTGAGGCCCTGACTCGGACCTTCCCTTCTCCAGCCAGGCCTGAGCAGCCCCGCAACTCTCAGCCTCCTACTGATGTCGGATGTGAGAGCCTGTGCTTAAATAAGGTATCAGGCCTTACTGGAGACACTCAAGGAAAGATTGAACAACTATTTTTCCAGAGTAGAAACGAAACTCATGCACCAGAAAGGCTGGAAGTATATGGCTGTGTAAATAACAGAATCTACTCAGAACAGTTTAAGGAATTTCTTGGGACCTACAATAAACTTACAAAAACCTGCTTTTTGGACTGTGTTAAAGACCACAACAAAAGTAAAGTCTGAAGAGACCACCTGTTCAGAACACTGCTTACAGAAATATATTTAACTTTTAAGTTCAGGGGTACACATACAGGTTACACAGGGAAACTTGTGTCACAGGGGTTGGTTGTACAGATTATTTCATCACCCAAGTATTACGCCTAGTACTCATGAGTTGTTTTTTTTGATCCTTTCCTTTCTCTCACCCTCCAAAAGGCCTTAGTGTGTTTTGTTCCCCTCTGTGTGTCCATGTGGTCTTATCATTTAGCTCCCACAAAAAAATTTTTTTTTTTTTTAATTGCTTAGACAGGGTCTCACTCCGCCACCCAGGCTGGAGTGCAGTGGCATGATCTCAGCTTACTGCAACCTCCACCTCCCGGGTTCAAGCGATTCTCCTGCCTCAGCCTCCCAAGTACCTGGGCTTACAGACATGTGTCACCATGCCTGGATAATTTTTGTATTTTCAGTAGAGACAGGGTTTTTTACCATGGTGGCCAGGCTGGTCTCAAACTCCTAGCCTCAGGTGATCCACCTGTCTGGGCCTCACGAAGTGCTGAGATTATAGGCATAAGCCAATGCACCTGGCCTCCTACAAAAATATTTTTAAATGACACAAAGATTATCCAAGAGATTTCAGGAATATCATATTCAACAGAATGAAGCCCTGGCAGCCAAAGCAAAACTACTTGGCCAATCACAATAGGTAACTCCTGATGGACGGACTTTTGATGAAAGACTGCCAACAGCTGCTGCACTGGAAATGAGGATTCATCTGACAGAATTTCCTGGGAGCAGTAGCCACCCTGTTAAACCATCTGTCATGAGTTTGGCAAATGAAAACCACTGGAGAAACAAAACCAGTATTTACCAAGAATAATTAAAACAGAAGGTCTTATTGTTCAAATAATAAGACACAACATTTATTGACGCCTTAAGATTCTGCAGCTCAGTTACGTGATTAGAAAAACAACTGTTTTTTCAATTGTGGCTGTTAATTTTAAAACCAATTATGTCTTCAATCATGTACGAGGATAGAGAAGTACCAAAAAGTAAAATTTCAGTGATATGGAAATAATCACTGAAAAAAAAATCGAGGGTGAAATATGGTAGTCAATCTTCTGCCTGGCCCTACCCACACCCACCCATAGACATCTAACACCATCTGACAAAGAGAATAATGAAACAAAAAATGTTAATCAGCCCCCAGTTCTACCACTGTCTCTTCCTTTGTTTACCCTAGTCAATACTGCCAAATATAGCTTTTTAAACTATTTTGAAAGCAGGTTTCTACTAACCTGTAAAATCGATTAACAAGTCTCATTCGAATTGTGTAAAGATCAGTTGGATAAGCTACTACAGTACAGTACTTCGGATATGTACACAGATCAACAGGGCCTGCAAAAGCTGCTGCTATATCTGTTAGGGAAGACAGGAGAGTTTTTAATCAATAAATCCATTGCCTTTAGTGGCACTTCTCTAGAAATCATTCATAAGATATGGCTACATTTAACATTACAGACTAAATTAAAAGATAACCAATACAAAATGTAGAAAAGAACAGAATCCTCAATTATGCTAGTATTTTTAAATACCTTTATGAAAAAAATTGAAAAAAAAATTTTCATCCTAAACAAAAAAAACTTACCAAGATTCAAAAGTTGATCTATACCACTGATAATTCTATCACATTCTTCATCTCTTGATTTCTGACCCCATTCACCAGTTTGTGGTTTATACAGCAATTTCTCTAGCTCATCTGATGTGACAGAAATACTAGCTCCTAATTCTTCAGGTGGATCAACTATATATACCATAAAAAACAAAGAGGGGAAGAAAAAAAACACAAAAAATAAATATATACTGTATTAAAATTCAGTTTTCAAAGCTTATAAAACTAGGTTATCTCCACTGTCAAAAATAGAGTTCAAATGTGCAACTCTTTTACAATTACTCACTGAGATCAACAGATTGCTTACATTCAGGTAAAAACACAATCTACCTACCCTAACAAATTAAAAATTAAAACTAAGAGTGCCAGTATTGCAGTTTTCAGTCCATTTCTTCAAGGAGGCAAACTTAACCCCCAGGCCTCTGAAAACACAAATTGAACCTGACAATATTCAAAATTTTAAGCTTACATACAGTTAAAATTAATTTTTAAAAAGTCAAGTCAAAATGGGTAAAATAATCCCACATGACAAATGGCTAATTTTCTTAAATTTTAAAGCTCAAATGAAACAGACTGATATTTTTTGAAAAAGAAGGAGAAGCGGGTGGGGTGAATGACGCCTGTATTCCCAGAACTTTGGGAGGCCAAGGTGGGTGGACTGCCCGAGGTCAGGAGTTCAAGACCAGCCTGGCCAACATGGCAAAACCACGTCTCTACTAAAAATACAAAAATTAGCCAGCTGTGGTGGGGCATGCCTGTAATCCCAGCTACTAGGGAGGCTGAGGCAGGAGAATCACTTGAACCCGGAGGCAGAGGTTGCAATGAGTCAAGATTGTGCCACTGCACTCCAGCATGGGCAACAGGGCGAGACTCTGTCTCCAAAAAAAAAAAGAAAAAGAGAGAGAGAGAAAGAAAGAATCTGAGGAAGCTGAGAATATTTTAGCTTACTGAATATCAGTTCTAACATAAAAATAAGAAATGTCATCTACTGTGTACTGACTACCAGAGCACGTTCACAATGAGGGAACAAGGGCATTGGGAAGTGCCTCATTTTAACAGCTGCTAAATGGTGGAGAGAATGCTCCTGGGAGCATTTCCTCTAGAACCATATCCGTTAAGATTCCTGCAAACATACACACAAGTTTTATACGGAGCATTCTTTGGGAATGCTCTTAACTTCAATAAAGTTGACCTATTAGAATTAACTCATATTAATTAACTCAGTCTTTTAGCTGAGAGATGGAAGTTTTTTAAACATGGATGATAAATGATTCCTATAAGCTTATAATCCATGTTCTTGCAAAAAGAAAAAGGATTTCCATTTTATTTTCTGCATGAACATAAAAGAGATGTGGAGGAAGAGGGCGGATACATCCCACTGCCCTAATAAGCTAAAATGTGTATTTTTATACTGTAATTCAGTTATGCTTTCAATATTTTATCTCATCAAAAGGAAGAGGAAAGAGGCTGTATGGGCAGGCAACATAAAGTGCTTTAAAAAACACTGGTTTATCAAAGCCGGGATATGAGTTCAAATCACATCTATACCACCTAAAAACTATGACTTTGGGCAAGGGGTGTGGGTGGGTGTGTTTTGATAGGGAGAAAGTGGTGTGTGTGTGTGTGTGTGTGTGTGTGTGTGTGTGTGTGTGTGTGTGTGTGTCTGTTTTAATGGGGAGAAAAGGGGTCTCACTATGTTGCCTGGGCTGGTCTCCTCAAGTATTCTGGTGAATACTGATCAACCCACATGTGTGAAGAAATGACAGGAAGCCAGGAAAAGAACCAAATAAAAGATCTGTGATAACAAAGGCCTGATGCACAAAAGGGCCAGCAACCATGCCTATTCCCTCCAGCCAGACTGAAAAGCTGCATGATTCATACAGCAATGGATAGACTGCATAAAAGGGTCTTGCCTAAGAAGTCGGAAGTAAATCAGTTCTAGGCTGAGCACTGCTCCAAACGCATCTACCATATCTTAAAAAGATAAAATTGCTTCCGACTAGCTTAATTGTGTGACAGAACAAAGTTTAACACTTACAGGAATACAAAAATATACAGCACCCAACAAGGTAAAATTCACAGTGTCTGACATAAAATTTAAAATTATAAGGCAGGTAATATATTAGGAAATACCCATAATGAAGAGATTAATCAACCAACCAGAATTGTCACATATGTTAGAATTAGCAAAGACATGTAGTTATATTACACATGTTCATTAAAAACATATAGCCGGGCGCGGTGGCTCATGCCTGTAATCCCAGCACTTTGGGAGGCCGAGGCGGGCGGATCACGAGGTCAGGACATCGAGGCCATCCTGGCTAACACGGTGAAACCCCATCTCTACTGAAAATACAAAAAAACTTAGCCGGGCATGGTGGTGGGCGCCTGTAGTCCCAGCTACTCGGAGCCTGAGGCAGGAGAATGGCGTGAACCCAGGAGGCAGAGCTTGCAGTGAGCCGAGATGGTGCCACTGCACTCCAGCCTGGGCAACAAAGCGAGACTCCATCTCAAAAAACACACACACACACACACACACACACACACACACACACACACAAAAACATATATAAATGGAAGACATGAAACACAACCAAATCTAACTTTTAGAGATGAAAACCACAAGCAATAAGGTGAATACTGTAATACATTGGCTGGTGATAAAAGCAAATAAGACATTCCAAAAGAAATATAAATATATAACATAAAAATATAAAAAGATTCAACACCAGGCATGGTGGCTCATGCCTGTAATCCCAGCACTTTGGGAGGTCAAGGCAGAGGGATCACTTGAGGTCAGGAATTCAAGACCAGCCTGGCCAACATGGCAAAACCCTATCTCTACTAAAAATACAAAAATTAGCCAGGCATGGTGGCACACACCTGTAGTCCCAGCTACTAAAGAGGCTGAGGCAGGAGACTCACTTGAATCTGGGAGGCGGAGGTTACAGTGAGCTGAGATTGCACCACTGCACTCCAGCCTGGGTGACAAAGCAAAACTATGTCTTAAAAAAAGAAAAAAAAAAATTTCAAAAGAGCACAGTATGCGTTATTCATTTCTGAATGTATATTATCATTGAGGGGAAAAAACTAAATCTTTTTTTTCTCATACTGGCTATTTCGTGCCTAACTTGATGCCCCCCAAACAGTAGACATTCAGGAAATGTGTATGAAACAAATATGTGATGTAGTTATATGATTTACTCTGTAAGTGTAGCTAATATTTCATGAAACAAAGCAATAATAACTAATATTTTCAAACATAAAACTAAAAAGATGTATATGGAACAAATTTTACACTAACATAGTGTAGACACAGCAATAAAAATCATCCTAATGAAACAGTAAAAGAAAATAAAACAAAAAACAAAACAAAACAAAACCAGAAAAGCCCCGAGATACAGAGACTATTTAAGGGAACAGAAGAAATTATGATATCCAAAACTAATGGATAACACAGTTAAAAATGAGTATAGAATCTGAATGTTTCTCAGCCAGGCTCAGTGGCTCACCCCTGTAGTTCCACCACTTTGGGAGGCCAACACAGGCAGATCACTTGAGGCCAGGAGTTCAAGTCTATATGGCCACCATGGTGGCCACAAGCCTATAGTTCCAGCTCCTCAGCAGGCTGAAGCACGAGAACCACCTGGGAGGTGGAGGTTGCAGTGAGTCGTGATTGCACCACTACACTTCAACCTGAGCAAACAGGGAGACTGTCTCAAAAAAAAAAAAAAAGAAAGAAGAAGAAATTGAACATTTCTACAAAGACATAAAAATGGCCAGTAAGCAAAGGGAAAAATGCTCAGTATCATTAGGCATCAGAGAAAGGCAAATCACAACCACAATAATACTTCCTATAAGTTAAAAAAACAAGTGTCCAGGATGTGAAAAAACTGGAATACACATACACTGCTGCTGGAAATGTAAAATGGTATACCTGCTGCAAAAAACCATCTGTCAGCCCTCAAAAGGTTAAACAGAGTTACCATGTAACCCAGCAAAACCACTCATACATATGTACCCAAAAGAAAAAAGACTTGCACATGAGGTTCACAGAAACACTATTCATAGCCAATTAATGGAAGCAATCCAAATGCCCATCAACTGATAAATGGATAAATACAATGTGCTATATCCATACAATGGAATATTATTCATCAATAACAAGAAATATCTTGGTTTCTAAATGCCATTCTCCAATGAAATGCCATTCTCCAATGCCATTCTCCAGGCCATGGCCACCAAAAAACTGCCTGATTCCACAGCTGAGGTAGGGAAACTACAAGGTGAGCCTTGAACACTGAATAGTGCCAGAAGCTATGAAAACACTCAAAAGGCGATTTAAAAGAAAATATCAAATGGACATAGGAGTCAACTTGAAGAGGTTCCCAGTGGCCAAATCTGCAATAAGGTAGCAACAAAATAATGATAACAATTGAGCACTGATTTTATTTTACAAAAATCTAAGTACATACTAATATAAATAAATGGGAAACGAGAAGGTGTATCTTATAGTAGAATTCTAACTAATAAATGTAAGACAATGGAAAAAAATCATTATTTGAGGCAAGAATCATCAACGGATGCTACAATTAGTGAGTGGAAGCAGGATAAGAAACAGGATTATTTGCAACACATAAATATATCCCCATGGGACACTAATTACAATGGAAAAAGTATTTACTTCACACTGGAGAAACCTGACACATACCCCCTAAATCAAATTATTAAAGTTAACACTCAATCAATGGAAAAATTGACATCATGTGCCTCCTAAAATAATGCACTGAGAAAGACACATTACTTCTCTGACATTCTTGCCAAAAATGCAAAACCTAAATTTAATCGAGAAAAAACATCAGACAAACCCAAACTAATGGAAATCGTATAAAATAACTGCCCAGTAATCTTCAAAAGCCTTAAAGTCATGAAAGACAGTGAAAAACTGAGGGATACCAGATTAAAGAAGACTAAGATGACATGACAATTAAATCCAAAATGTGAAAGATTAGTGAAACAGACAAAATCTGAATAAAGTCTATAGACAATAGTATCATGTTAATAATAATTTCCTGATTTTGATCACTGCAATGTGCTAGCTGTTTAAGAAGGGAAATCTAGGTATTTAGAAAATCCTTGTACTATTTTTGTAACTTTAAGTCTGAAATTATCTCAAAATGAAGTTTTTTAAAGTGCTATAAAAAATGGAGAGTACACAAGCCAGGCACAGTGGCTCACGCCTATAATCCCAGCACTTTGGGAGGCCGAGGCAGGCGGATCACAAGGTCAGGAAATCGAGACCATCCTGTGAATGGTGAAACCCCGTCTCTACTAAAAAAAATACAAAAAATTAGCTGGACGTGGTGGTGGGCACCTGTAGTCCCAGCTACTCGGGAGGCTGAGGCAGGAGAATGGCGTGAACCCAGGAGGCGGAGCTTGCAGTGAGCCGAGACTGTGCAACTGCACTCCAACCTGGGCGACAGAGCGAGACTCCATCTCAAAAAAAAAAAAAAAAAAAAAAAAACTGGAGAGTACATATTGAAAAGAAGTTATCAAAATGCAGATATTCCGAAATTTTCTTGAAAATTATAAATAAAAAGAGAAAAACATCAGAGGATGTTAAAAATCAGTAAAAATACTTACATAAAGAAAGCTTGGTGGTGAACAAAATGGAAGCAGGAGATATAGAGTACCCTTTCAAAAAGTTCAGCAAAAGAGAAATAATTCAGTAACAAAAATGCTTGATGAAGTCAAATGTAAGGTATAAGAGACATATTCAAACCTGACTGGAGAAAGGTGGGAGGAAATTAAAATTGTTGAAGGGGATAAGCTAAGTGTAGGTACCAGGCCCTTGGAAGGCAACAGCAGTGGGATGGTAGCACTGGAGAACAGGCTGGTTTTAAATAGTTTGTCTATGTCTCACAGGAAAAGAATAGAAAATCCAAAATAAGACAACTTGAGGTAAGGCAGAAGACAGATGGAAGTCAAGTTTGATCTTTTCCTTGAAGGAAGACCAATGGTAAAAGATTAAGAATGAGGTAGGAAAACTAGACGCTACATGAAGGATTTACGTTTTTTGGATTTTTTTGTTGTTGTTTTTCTGAGATGGAGTCTCACTGTCGCCTAGGCTGGAGTGCAGTGGCCACGATCTCTGCCTCCC
The DNA here is from genome assembly GCF_007565055.1 of Rhinopithecus roxellana. Taxonomy (NCBI): domain Eukaryota; kingdom Metazoa; phylum Chordata; class Mammalia; order Primates; family Cercopithecidae; genus Rhinopithecus; species Rhinopithecus roxellana. The sequence goes on from NC_044561.1 coordinate 54,490,104, forward strand.
GGGGTCAAGCGACTCTCCTGCCTCAGCCTCCCAAATAGCTGAGATTACAGGCACACGCCACCATGTCCGGCTAATTTTTTGTATTTTCAGTAGACATGAGGTTTCACCATGTTGTCCAGGCTGGTCTCAAACTCCTGATCTCAAGTGATCCATCTGCTTCGGCCTCCCAAAGTGCTGGGATTACAGGCATGAGCCATGGCGCCCAGCCAGGAGTTAAGTTTAATGCAGGGTTACATGAGAAATGACAGCAAACTACTAAGGTACAGCCAAAATCAAGCTGGAATCTAAGGTCAAGAATTAACAAAACAGATAAACACAATGCTGTTGTCTTCTTTCAGTAAAGTTCAGTTACTGTAATGTGAATATACTGATCGTAGAATACAAATGTGTTTCTTCCATGTGCATTGGCAAATGCACATATTATAAAAATAAAATATTTTCATTATTTAACAAATATATATACCATTATCAGGAATTGGTTCCATGTCCCATGGGCTAAGTTTTTCAATTTCAGTATTATCCCACCTGTTAAAAAACAACAAATCTCTGGTTAGCCTTTCATGAAAACAAAATGTGAATAATAGGTGTCCATTATAAAAGTAAAAGATACAAAATATGAAAATTAACCTCACTGCAGCAATACAATTTTAAATATTAACAGTAAATTTTTTAAAGAAGGATATATTATTAAAATAACAGGTTTAAGAACAAAACCAGAAATCCTATGCGGCCTGCACCCAAAGTGAACAATAACTCAAAGACAAGGCATGAAGCCTTGAATTCTACCACAGCCACAATCAGTGGTTTTTATTCCGTTGCCAATGAAAAAGCATCAAAGGTTTATTTGAAGAAGATTAATGATATAATATCTGCTTCTGAACTAGGACACTGACAATACGAGGCAAAGGAAATGTGGCTACAGAAATAGTTCCAGGGAAGCAAGCAGAACCTGAACCAAGGGGAGTACTAGTGAATAGGAAACAAAGGGTAGGTGAATGTCTTAGAGACATTTCAGGTCAGCCTGACATGACTTAATGACAGATAAAAACCGTGTTTTTTTTAAAAACCAGAAATGTATTATTCATACAACAACCTACCACACTGAATTATTTGTAAATGATTAGTTTTCATCTGTATACAAACCTAACAACATAACACTGGAAATGACTATCAGGATACTGTGGTTGATATGGCTCTTGACTTAACACTGTTCCAAACCACCAAGCATCATCAATAATAGAGCGGAATCTGTCACCTAGGAGAGAAATGATCAAGTCTGAGGCATTTCTCTGCTAACATTCATTAACATTTTTTAATCTACAAAATACCATATGATACAGATAAAAAAGAAGCCAAAAGCGCAATACAAAAACAGGCAAGCAGAGCTCCTAAACCAAGAAAAATATGGAATTAAAAAATTAACATTTAGATTAAATGGATTTCTAGATGTATTCAACAGCTCTAAGACTAAGACTTCAACCAGTGAAATAAACTGCACTAGATCTGTGTTTAGCATTCATTACAATACAAACATGAACTGCTGTAGTAACTATATCTCTTCCTTCTTACCCTTCCCACCATTTACAAAACAAAACCAATTAAAAGAAAGAACAAAAGTCACCTATCCAGCACTGATGATTCTTCGGTATATAGATCAACAATTCTTTTCTCAAGGGAAGTTTTATAGAAACAAATCAACGTTAAAGCTACAATTTATCCCCAAGAAAGAATATAATATACCTGGCAAACAGTCTTGAATAATTAAAGTATGCTTACAGTGAATTCTTCAAAGGTTTAAAAAATATAATGCCACAACTACTAGACCTACATGTTTTACAGTCTTCAGTATATTTTCAAACGTATGTAAACATGAGTTTTACATATATTTTTACTTCAAAATCACTTGAAACCATAGCCCCTGAAAGAAATCTAAGGAGACTGTTATAGCTTTAAACTTATAATTTGAGATAAACCACACTATGATTTTGTCCAAATCTCTAATACCCTAATTTAACAAACATTAATTACAACTGAATGTAATAATAAATTATTGTAATAAAAATCAGCTGCCTCAATTTTGAGAGGCCTAATACAAAAACATGTTAGAAGAGAGTGAGTCTTTGATATAAACAATTAAGTGTATATTTTTCTTGCTATTTACCTAATACTAGAAGATAATTTCAGTTTAGATAAAAATATTTCTTCATACAAAAACAACCCTTTAAATAAAAAGGAGCCTTAAAAATTAAGTTTTCTCATAATAAAAGTGTCTTTTCTATGTTTTTGCTAGCTGATCACCCTGGTAATCTTATGTTAAGACTTTTCAAATAAACCTACTTTGGCCTTTCAAGAGAAGGATTAAAATCCACTGCAAAAATGAAAACAAGCAACTTCTTCTTGCCATACTACTCAAATTCCAAGCAAAAAGGTAAGAGCAAAAATGGGGGAGCAAAATGAATTAAAGTGTAGTATTAACACGTCTGGTCCAGTAATTTCTTAACCACAAAAATAAAACAAAAACCACTAAATTACAGGAGGCATTTGGGACTCCATCTCTAGTTTAACTGTAGATAATTCAGTTTTTAAAAAATTTAATGGACATGTTGGCAAAAATGAGAGCCTCTTTTTTGCTCTCATGGGGACTGAAAAATCCTAATAGCTGGGAAACTTTAAAGTTATTTGGAACACAACTATACAACCTGCTAATGTTGCTTCATGTTATTTTTGTGGCTGTATGTTTTTCTTCAAGAAAAATTTTCTCTTCATCTACTCCCAAAATAATCCTGATGACTTGTGTAGCTATTACCAGGACAATAATCTACAAAGAGGAGCCACATGCCCTGACAATCTTTCATGTCAGATGAAATTTATCTAAAATTTGCCGCCTTATAGTACCCACAGAAAAAGGTAGCAATGGCCAGATGTAGTGGCTCACGTCTGTAATTCCTACACTTTTGGGAGGCTGAGGCAAGAGGATTGCTTGAGCCCAGGAATTCAAAACCAGCCTGGGCGATACGGCAAGACCCTGTCTCCACAAAAAAATTAAAAATTAGCTGCACATGGTCGTGCACACCTGTGGTCCCATCTATTCAGGAGGCTGAGGGGACAGGATCACTTGAGCCCAGGAAGCTGAGGCTGCAGTGAGCTCTGATTGCACGACTGCCCTTTAGCCTGGGCAACAGAGCAAGACCCTGTGTTGAAAGAAAAGAAAGAAGCTGCAGTAACTAGAAAGATCAATGTCTTAACATCATTTATCAATGTGTACACCAGATGATACAGCCTGGGTAAAACTTAATATTTCCCACAAAAATCCAAGAACTGATAAAAGAATGAACCATCCTATTCCTAACTCAGTAAACAGGCTCCCAGGATAGCATTCCATACTGAACATATATTTGTACACCTGTGAAACAGGTACTACAGTTGCTATTACCACCCAGCCTAATGACTTCATTCAATTATCAGTTATATCCTGAGATTAATGATCTACACAACTCTGAATTAGTGAGCCCTCCTTAAATGATCACCACAAAAATCACATTCGGGTAATTTAGTGCCTACATTGAGGTACCAAAATTACTCCAATGTGTAATTTTACTAGAATGTGTAAAATTACATTGAGGTAATTTTAGTTTTTTAATTTTTCTGTCCACCTATACATTACATGGTTATAAAGCGTAAGTGTATATGCATTTTTTATTTCTTAACGAAACAGTGTCAAGTCTTCTCATTTAAGTCTACACTGTTATGATATCAAAGGTGAAATACTTGGGTATACCAGAACATTTTCAGTGTGAAATCTGAAATTATTTTTCAGCCTTCTGATTATTCTAGATCCTGGTATAATTGTGTAAATTATACCAATGTTACATCAAAGATAATTATATACAATATAGTACAAGGAAGTCTGAAAAGAAGTATGTCTACTCTAGCCTATAGTCAAGGAGTGAAAATAATCTTTTCCAAATGTCATGAACCAAAAGAAGAAAAGTTGCTCGTCTAAAAAGTCTACATAATTGGGCCGCACACGGTGGCTCACGCCTGTAATCCCAGAACTTTAGGAGGCAGAGGTGAGTGGATCACGAGGTCAGGAGTTCGAGTCCAGCCTGACCAACATGGTGAAACCCTGTCTCTACTAAAAATACAAAAATTTGCTGGGCATAGTGGCACGCACCTGTAATCCCAGCTACTCAGGAGGCTGAGGCAAGACAAGCACTTGATCCTGGGAGGCGGAGGGTGCAGTGAGCTCAGATCACGCCATTGCACTCCAGCCTGGGAAACATAGGGAGACTCTGCCCGCCCTGCCCCCCGCCAAAAAAGTCTGCATAATCAGTAAGTACCAAGCGTTAAGCAAAATATATTTATAGGTCACTTATATCTCTTCCAGAATTTACATGTTTGTATACACTATAAGAGTCCCACAGCCAAAAAGTTAGACCAATAAAACATGAGATTAATTTTTAAGGGTATATAAAACTTAGTAAGGATAGACTTACAAGACTGCCAATTCCTCTGTCTTGCTTCATCATAAAACTGACGCAATACAAGAAAGTCAATAACATCTGGCATATCATGATATCTAGACAAAAATTTAAAAAATTATTAAACTCTCTACATAGCTGGTTATATAGTCTAAAAGCAACACTGTCCAAAAGAAACATAATGAGATCTACAATTGTAATTCTCAATTTTCAACCAGCTATATTTTAAAAGTGAAATTTTTAAAAACCAGTAAATTTCATACCATATTTTAAATACATCCAAAATATTTAATATGTAATCAAAACGATATCTTACATATTTTTTCATAACTAGTCTTCAAAATGCAATGTGTACATTCACAACACATTCATTTCTTTAAAAAAAAAATGTTTATGCCTCATACTCTGCCAAGTCTCATTTAACACATTCAATTCAAATCATCCACATTTCAAGTGAGCAATAGCCACATGTGACTAGTGGTAACCTTATTAGGTGTAGGAAATTATGTATTCCGAATTTTTTCAAAAACAAAGGGCAGAAAAAATTTGGCCTGTATGTCAGAAATCTCCACCTATATAAGTGGCATGAAAACCATATAAAACAGACTGCCCACACTTAACCATAACTGTGACATGCCTACTATGACTTCAGGGTGGGAGATGGGTTTCCTAGCCATCAGAAACTCGAGCCACATCTTAGGCTATCCACAGTGCTCTACTAGTTACCCTAAAGTTGAATGGGAAGGGCATGCTAATCATTACATCAGCAAAATGGCGAATTTAAATTTAAATAATTCCATTTTAAAAAATAATACATACCTAATAGAGAAAGATTTGTCCATAAGTTTTCCAGTTGCTGGATCTATAAATGCTAGTTTGAGGCAACAGAGTGTAGGGGGCCCAACTTCATATCGTATTCCAACTATTTTAACCAATTCTTGATCCTTTAACAGACATTTTTTTTAATGGTTAAAATAAAAGCAATTCCTTAATACTGTAATTCTCCACATACTGTTATATTAAGTAAACTCATAATTTAGGCTTCCAAACCAGCAGACAAGTTTAATCAATACCATTAATTACATTCAATTTTGCTAAAGTTAATCTCCACATATTTAATACAGTTTCTAATACAAAGAACATCCTTTAGAAAATACACTATTAAAAGAATAAGACTGAAAACACAAATCTCTGATTAGCGTAATATCTAACAACAACCGCTGTTAAAAATCTAACATATTTCCTTCTGGCTTTGTTTTGGAAACAGGGTCTCGCTGTTTTGCCCAGGCTGGAGGGCAGTAGCACGATCATGGCTCACTGCAATCTCAAACTCCCGAGCTCAATCAATCCTCCCACCTCAGCTTCCCCAGTAGCTGGGACTGACTACAGGTACAACACGCCACCACACCAAGCTACTTTTTTATTATTTGTAGAGACAGGGTCTCCTTATTTTGTCCAGACTAGTCTCAAACTCCTGGGCTCAAAGTGATCCTCCCACAACAGCTTCCCAAAGCGCTGGGATTATAGGTGTGACCTGCCACACCCAGCCAATGCACATTTCTATTTATATGGTTTTATATTATGCAGTGAAAATGTGTAAGCATTCTACTTATTCCTAAGTGTTCTTCAAAATCCTGATATTAAATTTCTGCCTAATACATTAAGTAATATTTGTTGAGAATCTACCATATACTATGACCTCTTCTAGGCAGTAGGGACAGGACAGTAAACAGGTGAAAGTCCCTACCTGGATGGAGTATCCATCAAATGGATTTGCCATAGTCAACCCTCCCCCCAATGTCTGCTTCTCTGATACTAGGAATACAACAGATCATTCATCCACTTATTCACTGAACAAATGTTATTATTATAATGTACCAAAGTGCTAAGCATAGTTCTCATCATTCACAGTAGTTATGTTCTATAAAGTCACCTAGAACATGAAAATACTGAATCGGTGCTATAGAGGATATATAGGGATAGGATCCTGCAAAATTCTGGTCCCAACACTGTAGTAAACCAGTGTGTACATAACCTGGCTTTATGTGTTTCTGTTTAAAGGTACCTTATTTAATACGTTGTTGATCTGCAAACATTTAACTCTTACCTGAATGAAGCTTGTCTAACACACTTTCTCCATAAGGCACATCTCAGCCTTCTAGCACTTAAGAACACTAGACAGCATGTCAGCACTATGCTTAGGGGCCATTTTAAACAGCAAAGTGACCACGAAAAGCACAAAAATGGAAAATATGTGGCACTGAACAGACCATGAAAAGGACACTTGTTTGCAGTGCGAGAGCTAAAAAAAGAAGGCAGAGCAACACCTTGTTCAACCTCAACTGGAAACATGCTCGTCAGGCAAGTCAAATTTTTCACCACCCTGAGCATGTACAGAAATGACCAAAAGGCTCCAAGAATACTGTTTTGGGGATTACAAATAAAGCAAGCACGCAGTTCACAAATAGAGAATCCAAGAATAATGAGGATGGACTGTACTTAGGTACACAGGCCTAAGTTAAACAGACATAAATAAAACCTCAAATATATATAAAGCCTAACTCACAGAAGCAGTCATTAAGTTGAATATAAATGTTAAAAACAGCTATCTTTGTTAAAATAATTAGTATTTTCTTCATGTTCTAAGTTTTTAAAAGTATCAAAATGTGTAGAATAAAAATATAAAAAATAAAAAACATGTGTAATACTACCCCACAGATCATCACCATTGACATTTTGATGTTTTTCTTTTGATTGGCTACAAATGTTTTTAAAATTTTGCTACCATAACCAGAAATACAATTTCACGTCTCATTTTTCCTATTAGTAATACACTGTGTAAATGTATCCATCATTCATTCCACAAATATTTTTCAACCTTCAAGTACAAGATGGGCTGTACATAGTAAGTGCTTGTGTGAATGCACCATGATTTGGTTAATTCACTATTGTGGAATATTTGAGTTTTTTTTCCAGCTTTGTTTCTGTAAACAGTGAGTGAACTACAATACTCATGTATTTACAAGCATTTCTGTTTGTTTTCCAAATTACCAGAAGAGTAAAATCACAGAATTAAAAGTTCCAAATATTTTTCAGTTTCAACTCCTATTGCCAAAATATCCCCTAGAAAGCCTGGACCACTTCACACACCCCACCAGCAATCTGAATAACTGTTAACAAACCAACATCTTTTGCCACGTGCTAGAATGTGGAATTCTTTCTTGAGCTAAAAACAAACAAAATCACAAAATTGGCTAAGTACTGAAAAGGTAAAATTATTATTTCCTTATTTTAATATCCATGAGGTTAAACCTTTCTTCCAATTTTTATTTCTTCTTTTGAAAACTTGCATTTCTCCCTTTGAAAATCTGTCTTGGGTACATAAACATTTTTAAGATTGATAATATATATATTGCCAAGCTGTCTTTCTGAAACTCTAGGTTGTTGCATGTAACGTTTTACGTACCAATCAGCAACATACAAATTTTGCCCACTGACAAGTCATTCCCACAGGATCTTAAGGTTTGGTCATAGCAGAAATGTTATCAAGTAGGAAAGAAAGTAATAAAAAATGTTTCCAACAGGTTTTTAAATAGATTTGTACATAATTTAACTCTGTATGTGCTAAAATGTTTAATGATTTAATAATGCCATCGTCCTACCCTAAGATCCATTTTTCTCCATGGCTCCTTATTAGGGTTCAGTTCATAAATATTATTTCTTCTCACAGCCTCAATATAAGCTTCATGACCCTGTCGAAAATATATTACCTACAAAAGGGAAATATGCATTTAAAAATTAAGAGTAATATAAATTTTATGTTCCATATTTGTGTTTTTAAATTTGTGTTACTCTCACCTCATCACCCATTTGAGGAACAAAAGGAGATTTTCTAAGTGTGGTGTCAGTAATCCAAACTGGAGGATGAAATTCATATAAATGCTCCATATTTCCAAGCTCTCCTGAAGTCATCCTCCGCAAATTCTACCACGGGGAAGAGAACAAAGTTTCTTAGGTTAGAAAGGGGCATGCACTCTTTGAATGAAAAATAAAAGAAACTTCACCATTCAGAATGACTGTTTTTGCCATGTCCATCTAATGATTAGTTTTTACACAGCATATATATTTAGTTTTTACATAGAAATATATCACTTATAAAAAGCACTGTAAATCTACCTAACATTTTCCTAGTATCATCTCCTAAATTTCTCATAGATTCTCTGTGCTATTTTACATCCCATTTTAGGGGGCAAATACCCAACCTAAATCCTCTTTTACGCATAGCCTGTTCTGCCAAAACTCCACTCCGAGTATGACCACAGGCTGATCATCACAGGGAGTCTCCTCTTGACTGTAGGTTGTAAAACTGGTGATTTTAAAATATGCCCACAAATCCCCTGATAGTTCTCTCCTCTTCAAGAAGTGGAAGTCTCCTCCTCTTTTTTTTTTTTTTTTTTTTTTTTTTTTTTTTTTTTTTTTTTTTTTTTTTTTGAGATGGAGTCTCGCTCTGTCACCCAGGCTGGAGTGCTGTGGCCGGATCTCAGCTCACTGCAAGCTCCGCCTCCCGGGTTCACGCCATTCTCCTGTCTCAGCCTCCCGAGTAGCTGGGACTACAGGCGCCACCACGTCACCCGGCTAGTTTTTTGTAGTTTTTAGTAGAGACAGGGTTTCACCGTGTTAGCCAGGATGGTCTCGATCTCCTGACCTCGTGATCCGCCCGTCTCGGCCTCCCAAAGTGCTGGGATTACAGGCTTGAGCCACCGCGCCCGGCCGTCTCCTCCTCTTAAGTGTGGACTACACTTAATGACTCACTTCTACCAAATATACTAAAGCAGATGAGATTATGTGCAACTTCTAAGACTAGGTCATAAATGGCACTGGGGCTTATCCCTGGCTACTGTTATATCATTCACTCTGAGGAAAATCATAACAACACTCAAGCAGCCAGCTAAGGAGAAACCTGTGTGGCAAGGAACTGAGGCCAACAGCCACAGGAATAAGCTCAGAAAGAATAATGTCCAACACTCATCAAGTCCTCAGATGATTGCAGCCCCAGTCAACATGTTGTAACCTCATGAGCCAAAATCACCCAATTAATCAGCTTCCAATTCCTGATCCACCAATACATGAAATACGCAATGTTTGCCATGTAAACACCTAAATTTTAGAGTGGTTTGTTATACACAGCAATAGATAAACACAACGACTTAACATCTTTAAACAATGACTACCTGCTTGAAATCAGCACAGTATACACAAATAAACAGGGATGATATGACAATGAAGAGACAAGTACGAAGACAGACATGTAAAATGAAAATAGTAAACGTAGCAATAACACACACAAAAAAGAAAGCACCTTAAAATTCCTTGAAGTCTACTACTAGTGTTGAAATTGACAGGAGAAAATAAGTGTTGCTGTGAGATTCTGAGCAAAATAGAGTTTTCTCTTTAAGTTTCGGATTTGGAAAGGTTTAACTGTCAAGCCCACTACTCAGAACAGTGGAGGTGGAGAAGTGTTAATAATAAAGTAGCGTGGCCGGGCGCCATGGCTCACACCTGTAATCCCAGCACTCTGGGAGGCTGAGGCGGGTGGATCACTTGAGGTCAGGAGTTCGAGACCACCCTGGTCAACGTGGTGAAACCCTGTTTCTATGAAAAATACAAAACTTAGCCGGGCATGGTGGTGTGTGCCTGTAGTCCCAGCTACTCGGGAGGCTGAGGCAGGAGAACTGCTTGAACCCAGGAGGTGGAGGTTGCAGTGAGCCGAGATGGCACCACTGTACTCCAGCCTGGGTGACAGAGTGAGACTCCATCTCGAAATAAATAAATAAATACATAAATACATACATACATACATACACACAAATAATTTTTTAAAAGTTTATGTGTGACTTCATGAAGTGTATCAAAGTCAATCATAAAACAATATAACAATCATTTAAACCAACAATCAAAAGCCTCTGACTGGAATGTATCTTTTTCATTATTTGGTTTTGATATATTAATACTAGATCCTGGGGAAGCAACAATGAGAGATAAAGAAGCATTCCTGGCCCTCAAGAAGCTTACAGTCTACTGGGTAATACAGATACTGAATGAGCAATTAAAAGTACAATACAGAAGGAGCTTATGTTTAGGAAGTTAACCTCTTAATGGAGGGATGAGACTTAGAATCTTTTTTACTGTTATCCTATATATTATTAAGAAGGCATGGAAAGCTTAGGAAACAATTACATTAAAGCAACATTTGAGACATGGTAAAGCTGAGGGGGAAAACCACAGCTTCTGATTTGATAAAGATAACCTATATTCTAGTCCAAGACTTTAGGTACTCTCAGAAAGTAACTAAAACTTTATTTTTACTTATCCCTTTGTTTAGATACTTAAACCTGAAATTAAGCCAAAAAGCATAATATGAGACCCCAGAAAACTCACATCCCACTCAACCAACCCAGAGTATTTACAATTTAAATGGGGCAAAAGATTTCAATAATACTAACAGCTCAGGGAACATGTTAATCAGAAAACTGGGCTAAACACGATGTATTTCAGAAGGTGTTTAAAATTATTTGTATGATTTAACCTCGCCAAAACAAGCTTGCTAGTTTAAAGACGCCTTTATACCAATGCTTCACATCGTCAGTGAAAATTATTTATCAAGAGGGAGCAATATGGGATACAAAAGCATGAACCAAAATCTCACACTAAATCTTTTAACATTAATGGAATTTCAGAGTGAGTAAATATGACTAAAAATTACAGCAATGGCCAGACACAGTGGGTCTACACCTGTAATCCCAGCACTTTGGGAGGCTAAGGCAGGCAGATCACCTGAGGTCAGGACTTCGAGACCAGCCTGGCCAACATGACAAAGCCATGTCTCTAGTAAAAATACAAAACTTAGCCAGGCGTGGTTGCGTGGGCCTGTAGTCCCAGCTACTTGGGAAGCTGAGACAGGAGAATCACCTGAACCCAGGAGGCAGAGGCTGCAGTGAGCCAAGATGGCACCAATGCACTCCAGGCTGGGCGACAGAGACTCCTCTCAAAAAAAATCAATCAATCAATCAATCAATCACACCGTTGGCACAAAGCACTGCTTTGTTTTAAAACTGCACATGTGTTTTGTCTCTAAGACCTTAATCGACACCCTCAATGACAGCATTCTTATAAATGATAGCCAACTGTAGGTCCTTGCTGTGGTTTCTCTTCTGTGTAAGTGTGTACATCTTTCTCAGTATCATAGTGAACCTTACAGTAAACTGCCTCTCCAGCATTACTCAAATTATTCTGTTCATGGTGAATTCAGCAAGCTAAAAGAATCATGGAATGATTGCTGCAGAGATGGTCCAGTGTTTGAAGATCTGTGAATGTTTCTTCTAAATATATGATGTCGGCTCCAAGTATCAGGTCAAAATCTCTACGAGAAAAACTCCCCAAATTCCTTCCCCAAGTCAACTCCTTAACAAAAGCTCTGGGTTGGATACAAGGAGGTAAACTGCCTTGACCATTCGATTTACAAAATTATAATGCTACTTTTCGATCTGTGATAGTCACACGAGCACCCAGCAGGGCAGCCACTATGCCTATCAGCCCTATGCCAGCACCCAGTTTCACTGCGAGGCAGCCCAAGAGCGCCACAGCTCCCATCTCCAGATATGTGGAGAAAACCATGGCCACATCCCAAACCACCGCGGCAATTCCCAGTTGTCTCTGGGACTGTCCTGCTGGATCTGTGTCATATGGTTCACAAAGGTGGCAAGAGGCTTGTGGAATTTCTGCAACCCCAATCCCACGGTCTCCTCATAGGGCACCAGGGCCAATCTGCCTGTACCCAGCCCTCTGATCAGACCTGCGCTTAGACAGGATGTTAAAGGTTTGAGATAATCCTGCTTTTTGACACATCCAGAAACATGCAGTCATGGCAGTTCCATCTCAAGACTACAAGTGAATGACACTGGTGGATGCCAAGTCTCTCGTGGAGAGACCAGGACCCCAGTCCTACAAAGGACTCCGCATCTGTGAATCAAAGGCCTCCCCTATAAGTCCCACTAAATCTGCCCCCATCCAACCCTCCAAAGGACTTGACAGATGCTCCCTTCCTTCCCACATGCCCCAGAGCTCCTGCTATCCACAGGGGTTGAGAGTAGGAGACAGAGGAGTCCACAGTGCCCTTCAGAATCCCCAATACACACAGGGTGTCTGCTGCACCCTGGGAGTGCAGTGAGATTCCCGAAGGAGGGCTGACAGCTCAACCAGCCCAGCCCCAGAGCACGGCCCAAGACACCCAAGGCACCACCATGCCAGTATCACGATAAATGTTAAAACAGTATCTGAAATAGGGTAAAGCTGGGGTATCACGATACATGCTATTTTTAAAAAAAACATTTTTCTTACCTCTTTCTTGGGCTTATTTTCTTTCTTTCTCTTTCGTCTTCTTTTTGGAGGAGATAAATTCTCAGTAGATATTTCATCTTCTGAACTACTACAAAATCGAGTAACTCGTCGACGACATGATGTTCTTAACGGAGGCTGCAAGTTGATGCCCGCATCAGCTGTCCAATCGGAATATCTAGATGAAGAGTCACTAGAAAAGGCGAGTGCTTTCAGTTGAATGGAACCAGAATATAAGCACTGATAGCAAGTCAATCATATAAAATTGAGGGAACAGAGAGAGGAGTAAAAGGAAAAGGAAGATACCAGAAAGATTTAACTTGAGCATTCTCCCCTCACTACCAACAAGTACTGAAGTGACTGAAAATCATAACAAAGAGAGAGAAAAAGAGAAATCTTCACTAACACTAGAAATGAAGGAAGGATATAAAGCTGAAAAAAAATTTTAAGTATACTGTAGATAAAATATGATGCAAGACAACTAACAATTACTCCTTCAAGGAAATAAAACACAGACTTATGGAAACAGTAAGAATCATACAAAACCCCAAAAATAGGCCCCAGCATTACCCCCATGTTGGAGGAAGCTGACATATAGACCAGGAATTCCAACTGGAATCACAAGCCATCAATGAATACACTGAGAAGCTAAAGGGAAGCATAGCTACACCAAACTGAAAGCCCTAAGTAGTCAGTTTCTTCCGAAGAAGAGTTTCCCTGTTATGACAGAAATCTAAGAGACTAGTCCTAGCTACACCTTAGCGAAATCAGAGTCAAAGAGGAAACTAGTTATAGAAAACTAGTCCCTGGTCCACTACTAGCTGCACCAAACAGAAATAATAATAAAAATAAAGGTCTCTACTTGGGTCAAGATGGCCCAACTTCAACCAACCACACACCTTTTCATCTGTATCAAATACACACATGAACACATTACAAAAAGGTATTTATTAGAAAAAGAGCTTGTTTATAAAAATTATAAGAGGATCTGTTTTGGATAAATAAAATTCAAGAAAAGTTGAATTAGAAGATAATTAATGAAGACACGGAAGGTAGAACAGTGGTTGCCAGGGACATGAGGAAGGGTAAAGTGAAGAATCGTTCTTTAATTGGTATAGAATTTCTGTTCTGCAAGATAAACAAGGTTCTGGAGACTGGGTGCACAACTATGTCAATGCACGTAAACAGTACTGAACTGCATGCTTTAAATGGTTATGATATTTGTTAAATTTTTAAAAAGATAATATATTATGTTCTTAAAAAAAAAACATTCTATTTCCTTATCATAATGAAGTAAAACAAGACAAGAAAGGAAGCAGAGAGTATGTGATAATGGTTTGGACCAATACGGTACCAATAAAAAAAAAAAGAAAGATGATCTGAGTGATATTCAGGAAGGAGAATTTTCTAGCCATGTTATGGATAGGCAGACAAGAGAGATTAAGGTCCAGTTTTCTGGGTTGAGTACTTGTTGAGATGAATGAAGGTGACACGCACCAAGATAAGAACCAGAAGCTGACATTTTGGCCCCATGAAATTTGGATCTCAAAACTAACAAAAATTCAACACATGCAATAATAATGAATATACTTGTGGTTTTACCACACATATATACTAGTCTTTTTAAGTGCAGCCAAGATTGAATTTATATTTTCAGTATGCATGTTCAACAGCGCTGGGTCAACTGCCTAAAGTCAACAAAAAACTCCTGAAATACTTCTACAGGAACAGCTGTTAATCTAGTTTTTGTCTCCTTTTAAGTGTCTTAAAAACTGTTCCACAGTTGCAAATTCTTGCCTCTTAAATAAAATTCAAGTATGATTCCATCCAAGGCTATGACTAAAATGCTTAAAAGATCACAACAATTAAAAACAGATACCTTGAACTTTCGCTGTAACTTTCACTTTTTCTATCACTTCTCCATTCATCCTCTTCCGAAGAACCAGAACCTTCACTTTGATCACAGGAAGTCTCCTAATTTGTGAAGGAGGGGAAAAAAATCTTGATCCCTGAAGTTAAATAACACATGTCCAGAAAAAAGCTGTACACAATCCTCCCCAATAAGATTAAATCATCTAAGAAAAATGAACGGTAATCAGTAAAAATATAATTAGATAAACTTAAAAAGCAAACTTCTTCACTACATCCCTTTCTTATCAAAGCATAAGACAAAAAGAGAACATCCATAAGATGTAACACTACCACCATTAGCAAAAAAAGTGATACAATAGGCCATTCTGAGTAAAGTTAATAAAAAATCAATGTAAATGTTTTCCGTTTTGGACTTTAGCTATTCTGATAGGTGCATCTAATTGTTTTAGTTTTAAATTTCCTAAGACATATTTTGGTAGCTTTTCATATGGTTATTTGTCATCTGTTTATCTTCTTTGGTGAGGTGTCTGTTAGATCTTCTGCCCATTTTTAAATTAGGCTGCCTTCTTATTGCTTGGTTTTAAGAGTTCTTTGTATATTGTGAATATAAGTCTTTTATCAGATATAAGTTTTATGAATATTTTCTCCTGGTTTGTGGCTTATCTTTTCATTCTTTTAATAGTATCTTTCCCAGAACAGTAGGTTTTCATTTCAGTGTAATCCAAATATTTTATCTTTTTTCTTTCACGATTGTGCTTTTGATACTGTATCTAAAAATGTCAATGCCACACTCATGGACACATAGATTTTGCCCTTTGTTATCTTCTAGAAGTTTTATGGTTTTCTTGTTTTACATTTACATTAAGCTTATGATCCATTTTGAGTTAATTTTTGTGAAAGAACTGGTGTCTAAGATTCGTTTATTTTGTATGTGAATGTCCAGTTATTCTACCACTGGCTGAAAATAATAAACTTGTCCACCAAGTTCTCTTTGCTCCTTCACCAAAGATCATTTGAATATATTTGTGTCAGTCTGTTTCTGGCCCCTTTATGTTGTTCCATTGATCTGTTGTTTCACCAGCATCACTGTCTTGAAAATTGCAGATTTACAGTAAGTCTTAATGCCAAGTAGAGTGTCAGTCTTTCAGTTTTATTCTTCTTCAGTGTTGTGCTGGCTATACTGCATCTTCTTCCTCTCTATATAAACTTGAAAAATTAGTTTGTCAGTAAAATTAATTTGCTGGGATTTTGTTTGGGACTGTGTTGAATCTACAGATGATGTTGGAAATAATTTTTTAACAAGGGTGTGGATCAGCAGGAACTCGCATTCATTAAGGAATGCAAAATGGTACAACCACTTTGGAAGACAGTTTGGCAGTTTCTTATAAAAGGAAACATAGTAAGATCCAGCAATCACACTTGATGTTTACCCAAATGAGGTGAAAAATTATGTTCGCACAAAAACCTACATCCAGGTATTTATACCAACTTTATAATGCCAAAACTTGGAAGCAACCAACACATCCTTCAGTAGGTAAACTGATAAGCTATGATATATCCAGACAATGAAATATTATTCTTTGCTAAAAACAACAACAACTACTATCAAACCATGAGAAGGCATGTAGTAAATGTAAATGCATATTAACAAATGAAAGAAGCCAATCTGCAAAGGCTACTAGTTATGTGATTCCAATTACATGGCATTTTACAAAGATAAAACTTGGAGACAAAAAATCAGTGATTGCCAGGGGCTGCTGGGAAGAGAAAGATGAACAGGTAGAGGATTTTTAGGGCAGTAAAATCATTCTGTATGATATTATAATGGTGGATACATGTCATTATAAATTTGTCCAAACCTACAGAACGTACAACTCCAGAAGGGAACCCTAACAAACTGTGGACCCTTGGTGTGATAATGTGTCAGCCTAGACTCACTGATTGCAGATGTTCCACTCTGCTGCAGGATGTTCAAAGTAGGGGAGACTGAGCATGTGACCAACAGGAAAAAGATAAACGGTTGACGGGAGTTCAGGGGTATGGGTGGGGGAATGAGTAAGTGTAGCACAGAGCATTTTCAGGGCAGTGAAACTATTCGGTATAATACTATTATGGTAGATACGTAACACTATGCATTTGTCAAAACCCACATAACTATACAACACAAAGGGTGATTCCTCCACCCCATGTAAACTACAGAATTTAGTTATAATGTAATGATATTCATTTCAACAGCTAGAGCTTGAACTAACTCAAAAGGTTAATAGGAGAAACTTTACAGGACAGATAGAGTACATAGGAACTTATTGTGCTCTTAAAAATAAAGTTGCTGTGGGTTTCAAGTCAGTAAAGAGAAAACAGGGAAACAAGACTGCCTGATTCCTACAATCCTAACAGCTGAAGCCTTCTTTAAGTTCTGGTCATGGATTCTAGGCAGATATTTTTAAATTGAGACATCAACTTTTCTTGTAGCATTACCATTTATATTAGGTGTATCTATAACGGATAATGAAAATGCCATTAAGAATCAAAAACTGACCAAGCAAATTTCTTTTTTTTTTTTTTTTTTTTTTTTTTGAGACGGAGTCTCGCTCTGTCGCCCAGGCTGGAGTGCAGTGGCCGGATCTCAGCTCACTGCAAGCTCCGCCTCCTGGGTTTACACCATTCTCCTGCCTCAGCCTCCCGAGTAGCTGGGACTACAGGCACCCGCCACCTCGCCCAGCTAGTTTTTTTGTTTTTTTTTTTTTTTTTTTTTTTTGTAGAGACGGGGGTTTCACCGGGTTAGCCAGTATGGTCTCGATCTCCTGACTCGGCCTCCCAAAGGGCTGGGATTACAGGCTTGAGCCACCCCGCCCGGCTCAAATTTCAAGTAAACATCTAACTTTGCTTACTTCATCTGAATAGGCAAACTCAAAGCCAACATATTCTTAAAAACTGTTTCTCAAAATGTGAGTAAATGCTCCTCTAGGAATACAGATCCTAAGGCCTACTGCTCTAGAACTACTGAACAAAACTCTGCTTTTTATGCTCAAAGTAGACTTTTTTTAATAACAGTAATATAAAGACCTTTTCTTAAAAGCTACTACCTGAAATTAGGCACCCCGTGAAATGTTTTATCTGTATTATCTCAACTAACTCTCAAAACACTTTTTTAAGCACAGAAGTTAACATAAAGCTAATAATACTAAAGTTTTGGAAGCTCGCAATTTAACTTCTAATTTTAACTAAGCCCTGGTGCCTATTTGTAATTTTATTAAAGAAGGTCCCTAAAATTATATTAGCTTCTAACCTCACAAAACCTAGATCCATCTTGCCTGTGAGTTTGGTGTTATCTCCCAAGTTCTTACCTGCCCACTACTAGCTCTTTATATACACCAAAACCTAAGGCTAAGAAATGTGAAGCAATGTGTCTAAAGTCACAGGAAAGTAAGTATAAGAACTGGAATTAGAAACTAGGGCTAACTCTACAGCCCATAGTTTTTCTAAACCAAAATTGAATGGAACCAACACATACATACACATTGCCATCTCCACACCTCTTCAAACAACGTAGAATGAATTCATACCACAGGTGGAGAACAATTTACAACACAAAACCAGGATTTATTTTAAAAGGTGAAGTAGATTTAATATTCTACATTATTTATCTTTGTTTTAGTACAGTAGTACTCCTTTATCCACAGGAGATACATTCCAACTGCCCCCCAACCCTGCAAACCCTGCAGATAGATGAAATGGTTGACAGTACTCTAACTCTGTATATACTGTTTTTACCTGCACATGCACACCTATGATAAAGTTTAATTTATAAATCAGACACAGTATGGGAACAATGATAAAGCAGAACAAATAACAATACACTGCAAAAAAATTATGTGAATGTAGTTGCTTTCTCTCCCTGTCCAAATACCTTATTCTCAAAGTATCTTATTGTACAGTACTCACCATTTTTCTTGTGATGTCAATCTGATAACTGACTGACAAGTAGGTAACACATAGATATGCTGGACAAAGGGATGATTCCTGTCCTGGGCAGGCCAGAGCAGGACAGTTTAAGATTTCATCATGCTACACAAAACGGTATGTAATTTAAAACTTACAAAATGTTTAATTCTGGAATGCAGCATTTAATACTTTCAGAACACAGCTGACCACAGGTAACTGAAACCTTGGAAAGTGAAACCAGGAATAGGGGGGACTACTGTATTTTTAAAGGTCTGCATTAATTGAAATTATACCAAATAGATATAATTAGAAAAATCATAATATTAGTAATAATTTTGAAAGAAAATACCATAGGCAGTCATTCCTCATTTTTTTAAAAACAGCACTCAAAATAGGTAATAATGGAAAAAATGGAAAAATGGAAAAAAAAAAAAAAACCAGCATTAGCTGAAATCTCCCTATCTCATATATATATATGTATCTCATATACATATATATATGATAAAGACCTAAAATAAAGCATCTTAATGTGGAAATGGTAGAAACAATAATATCATCAACAACAATAAGATGGTCCACTATATCCACCATTATTCACCATCGTAAGTACTAAACAAACAATACAATTAGACAGAAATCAATGAGAGGTATAAAAATGAGAAGTGTATTAGTAAAACTATGTATTTTTGTAAATGACAGTATATCTTGAAAACCTCAGAGAAATCAATGATAGAATGAACTCAAACATTCAGTAAGGCAGGATACATAAAAAATTAAACGTATTGAAATCAATAGCTTTCACACACACAGATTATAATTATTTAGAGGATACAATGACAGAGAAAAATCTCACTAACTGACAAGATGGAAGAAAACATCTTCAATATATATGAAAGAACTAACACATCTAACACATAAAGAACTCAAAAACTGAGGGGGAAAGGGAGAGAACAAAGGCACAAGAGAAATGGCTAAAAGACATAAATAGACTATTCGTAAAGATTTTCTTAAAAACTCTATAAACATATGAAAAGTTGTTCAACTTCATGCATAATCAGAGAAATGCAAAATAAAACTACACTGAAATAAGCCAAAGACAAAAGGACAAATATTGTATAATTTCATTTATATGAATAATCTAGAAATATAAAATGCTATTCCAGTGAACACACAAATGATAAGAAAGCAAAATAGCCATATGGCTAATACGGAGAAAGTTTTGGTGGTCTGGACAGAGGGTCAAACCAGCAATAACATTCCCTTAAGCCAAAGCTTAACCCAGAGCAAGGCCCTAACTCTCTTTAATTCTATGAAGGCTGAGAGGTGACAAAGCTGCAGAAGAAAAGATGGAAACTTGCAGAGGTTGGTTCATGAGGTTTAAGGAAAGAAGAAGGCATGTCCATAACATAAAAGTGTAAGGTGTAAGGTGAAGCAGCAAGTGCTTTAACGGAGAACCTGCAGCACGTGATCCAGAAGATCTAGCTAAGACAATAAATGAAGATGGCTACAATAACAGATTTTAAATGCAAATGAAATAAATAGCCTTCTGTTGGAAGAGGATGACATCTAAGACTTTCACAGCTAGAGGGAAGTTAATGCCTGGCTTCAAAGCTTCTAGGACAGGCTCACTCTCGTTAGGACTAATGCAGCTGGTAACTTTTAACTGAAGTCAGTGTTCATTTTTACCTTTTCAAAAATCCTAGGCCCCTTAAGAATTTTGTTAAATCCGCTCTGCCCGTGCATAAGAAATGGAACAACAAAGCCTAGATGGCAGCAAATCTACTTACAGCATCATTTACAGCAAGGTTTACTGGATACTGTAAGCCCACTGTTGAGACCTACTGAGCAGAAAAAAAAAAAAGACTCCTTTCTAAATATTACTGCTCGTGGACAACATACCTAGCCAACCAAGAGCTCTGATAGGGATGCCAAAGGAGACTAATGTTGTTTTCATGCCTGCTAACACATCCATTCTGCAGCCCAGGGATCAAGGAGTAAATCCAACAATCAAGACTGTAATTTTACCACAGAGAAACCAGCAAACACCACCACCTTAGGAAGTGATCAAAGCACGTATCACACAAATCATGTGCTTTCTGATGTGATGCACTGAGAAGAACAGTGTATTTTCTGTAGTATTACTGACAAAAATGCATGACCCTAATCATCAAAATTACTAGTCATAAATTATCAAAAAATATCAACATTAAAACAAAAATTGAGGAACTTGACTAAATTCAGGTTACTAAACAGACACAACAAAATGTAACACATAATCTAGGATATTCTTTTGCTACGAAAATTATCAGGACCACTGACTGGCAAAATTTGAGTAAGATTTGCAGATCTGATAATAACATTATATTGTTTATTGCCTCATTTTTTTTTTTTTTTTTTTTTTGAGACGGAGTCTCGCTCTGTCGCCCAGGCTGGAGTGCAGTGGCCGGATCTCAGCTCACTGCAAGCTCCGCCTCCGGGTTTACGCCATTCTCCTGCCTCAGCCTCCCGAGTAGCTGGGACTACAGGCGCCCGCTACCTGACCCGGCTGGTTTTTTGTATTTTTTTTTAGTAGAGACGGGGTTTCACTGTGTTAGCCAGGATGGTCTCGATCTGCTGACCTCGTGATCCGCCCGTCTCGGCCTCCCAAAGTGCTGGGATTACAGGCTTGAGCCACCGCGCCCGGCTATTGCCTCATTTTTGTTTTGTTTTTTTGACACAGTGTCTCACTGTCACCCAGGCTTGAGTACAGTGGTGCAACCAAGGCTCACTGCAGCCTCAACCTCCTAGGCTCAAGTGATTATCCTGCCTCAGACTCCAGAGAAGCTGGAACTACAGGTGGGTCACCACCCCCAGTTAATTTTTTTTTTCTCATTTTTTTGTGGAGGAGGGGTTGCCCTATATTGCCCACGCTGGTCTCGAACTCCTGGGCTCGAGCAATCCTCCCACCTTGGTCTCCCAAAGTGCTGAGAATTACAGGCATGAGACACTGCACCCAGCCAGATTTTGATAATTATATCACTTGTTTTTGAAAATACACAAGGAAATATGTAGATATCAAAAGGCATACATACAACTCACTCTCAAAAGGATTAAAATATATTCGTACATACAGGAGAGTGCTAACATTCAGGTTAGTAAACACAAAGGAATTTTTTATTATTCTCAGAACTTTTATGTCTGAAATTACATCAAAATAAAAAATTTACACCAGGCAGATAGGAGACACTCAATAAATGTTTTTTTAAGTTTAATTTTCCCAAATCCTCAAGTGAACTGATGCTTCGGGAAGGCAGGGTTTCTGCTCTGAGATCATGCTGCTAATTTTTTTTTTTTTGGTTGAGTGGAGTCTTGCTCTGTTGCCCAGGCTGGAGTGCAGTGGCATGATCTCGGCTCACTGCAAGCTCCGCCTCCTGGGTTCACGCCATTCTCCTGCCTCAGCCTCCCCAATAGCTGGGACTACAGGCACCCACCACAACACCCACCTAATTTTTTTGTATTTTTAGTAGAGACGGGGTTTCACCATGTTAGCCAGGATGGTCTCGATCTCCTGACCTCGTAATCCACCCGCCTCGGCCTCCCAAAGTGCTGGGATTATAGGTATGAGCCACCACACCCAGCCTAAATCCAAATTCTTTTACTTTGGCACTTTGCTTAGCTTTTCTATGCTAAGCATAATGTCAGCTATGATTATGATTAAAACCATGCTGCTAACTTTTTATATAAATGTGGGAAAGTTACTGAACCTCCATATCTGTACCTCAGTTTCCTCATTTTTAAAAGAGATTATAAGAGTGCCTTAATTCCTACTTGTTGGAATGATGAAATTAGATAACGCGTAAAACATTTACAATAGTGCCTCCCAGGCATAATAAAATGCATTAATGTTTAGCCCTTTTATAGCAATTTTTACATATTGATTCTAGGATTTTGTATATCCTTGATAATAATTCATGTATTTCCATGTCAATAATGATAACGCCACTACATACCACGCTAGACTTTCTAGAATGACCTTACATGTAACAGTTTTCCCAAAGGAAACTCTCCCGTATCTATTATGTTAGGCAAATTCAAGGTACTTGACGGGGAGAGGTTGGAACAGAGCTGCATGGTAAAACAGTTATTTCCAAACTAGGATACTACACCTTCCTCCCAAAGGCAAAGTCTATATATAACCCTTTATTCCAAACCATGATATGACCTGACTATCCAATTGCTTAAGTCATACAATGGAAGTTACATATAGAACCTTTGGAAGAAATACGTATGCAGAAAAAGAAAAAAGAAAAAGGTCAACCAGCATAAAAATGACAGATAATAAAATAACTGTTTCCTATTCATATTTATATCCTGAGGTACAGAGCAAGACCCCATCTCAAAAAAAAAAAAAAATGTAAAAACATTCTCATTACATAATATAATAGTTTAGCCAGGCAGGGTGGCTGGTGCCTGTTAATCCCAGCTACTCGGGAGGCTGAAGGAGGAGGATAGCTTGAGCCCAGGAGTTTGAGGCTACAGTGAGCCATGACTGCACCATGTACTACAGCCTAGGCAACAGAGCAAGATCCTGTCTCAAAAAAATAAAAATAGTTTAAACAGATGGTTTTAATCATAATCATAGCTAACATTATTGTGTATTGGGTACTATTTTAAACACTTTACATTATTGATTAATTCTCACCACACCTCTGAGGTACATATTGCTGCACCTCTGAAGTACATATCACATAAGCAGAGGCACAGAAAAGCGAAGCAAAGTGCCAAAGTAAAATAATTTGGATTTAGGCCAGGCGTGGTGGCTCATGCCTATAATTCCAGCACTTTGGGAGGCCGAGGCAGGTGGATCATGAGGTCAGGAGACCGAGGCCATCCTGGCTAACATGGTGAAACCCCGTCTCTACTAAAAAAAAAAATACCAAAAAAAAAAAAAATTAGCCGGGCGTGGCGGCAGGCGCCTGCAGTCCCAGCTATTTGGGAGGCTGAGGCAAGAGAATCGCTTGAACCTGGGAGGCAGAGCTTGCAGTGAGCCGAGATCACACCACTGCATTCCAGCCTTGGCAACAGAGCAAGACTCTGTCTCAAAAAAAAAAAAAAAATTTTAGATTTAAACTCAAACCCCATGCTTAACTGTTAACCTACTGCATCATAAGACAATTAAATGAACTTTTCAGTCATACATAACACTTTATTCCTTACAACATTACTCAATCAGGAAATTTTAACACTGTAATATTAAATAGTCTTTTTTTTTTTTTTTTTTTTGAGACAAGAGTCTCACTCTGTCATTCAGGCTGGAGTGCAGCAGCGGCGCGATCTTGGCTCACTGCAACATCCACCTCCCGGGTTCGAGCGATTCTCCTGCCTCAGCCTCCCAAGTAGCTGCGATCACATGCACCTACCACCACATCCGACTAAATTTTGTATTTTTAGTAGAGACAGGGTTTCACCAGGTTAGCCAGGCTGGTCTTGAACTCCTGACCTCAGGAGTGATCTGCCCACCTTGGCCTCCCAAAGTGCTGGGATTACAGGCAGGAGCCACCGTGCCCAGCCTATTAAATATTCTTTACCAAAAAAACTGGTTTCTTCCTCAAACAAATCAAAATGAAGACCAATAGCTTACATATGATTATTAAAAATCAATCAAAGGTATTAAAGAAAGACTTAGACACAACAGCAAAAGAACAGGCCAGTAAGGAAAAAATAAAATGAATGTCATCAATATTTAAAACTTTCATCCTTCAAAAGACACCACCAAAGAAGGGAAAAGACAACCCACAGAATGGAAGAAAATTTCTACAAGTCATGTATCTACAAGTCATAAACGACTGTATCCAGAATACATAAAGACTTCTTACAGCAATAAAAAGACCCCCCCAAAAAAAAGTGAAAAATAAGCAAAAGATCTGAATAAGCATCAAACATGTTCAACATTACTGGTCATTAGGGAAATGCAAACTGAAACCAAGAGACGCTACACTTCACGCCATTAAGATAGCATAAATAAAATGGAATAATAACAATCATTGGTGAGGATGTAGATAAACTGAACTCTCATATTTCTGATGAGAATATAAAATGGTAGAGCCAATCTGAAGGAGTCTGGCAGGTCCTCAAAAAGTTAAAACGTAAGACTTGCCATATGACTCAGCATACCATCTCCCAGCGTGACCCAAAATAAATGAAAACATATGTCTAAACAATAACCTGTCATGAATGTTGATAAGCAGCACTATTCATAACAGCCAAAAAGTGGAAACAATACAAATGTCCATCAACTGATAAATGGATAAACAAAATGTGGTACATCCAATGGGAGAATTACTAGGCAATAAAAAATTTAAAAAAGAATGAAGTATTGATACATGCTACACAAATGCTCAACCTACTAATCATTAGAAAAAATATTATGCAGTGTCAAAGAAGCCAGTCACAAAATCGTACTTTAAGAGCCCACCCGGCCAGGCGTGATGGCTCACGTCTGTAATCCCAGCACTCTGGGAGGGCCGAGGTGAGCAGATCATGAGGTCAAGAGATCCAGACCATCCTAGCCAACATGGTGAAAACCCCTTCTCTACTAAAAATACAAAATTAGCTGGGCCACCACTCACCTGTAGTCCCAGCTACTCGGGAGACTGAGGCAGAAGAATCGCTTGAAGCCGGGAGGTGGAGGTTGCAGTGAGCCGAGATCACGCCACTGCACTCCAGCCTGGCGAGAGAGCGAGACTTCGTCTCCAAAAAAAAAAAAAGGTCCCATTCATATAAAATGTCCACAACAGGCAAATGCAGAAAAAGAAAATATATCACTGATTGTGAGGGGCTGGGGGAGAGGGAGGGACTGGCAAGTGACTGCAAATGGGAATAGGATTTCTTTTAGGGATGATGAAATGTTTTAAAAATTTAATAGGGGTGATGATGGCCCAACTCTGTCAATATACTACAGGTTATATGCCCCTTATCCAGAACATTTGGGAATAGAATTGTTTCAGATTTCGTATTTTTTCAGATTTTGGAATATTTGCATTTGCACTTACAGGTTGAACATGCCAAATACAAAACTCCAAAATCTGAAATGCACACTAAAACATCAAGTTTATATAAAGTTTCAGATTTTGGTGCATTTCGAATTTCTGAGTGGGATGCTCAACATGTAAAACCACTGGATTGCAAAAGTGTACGGTGTGTGTGACTATCTTAGCCATTAGAAGTTTTTGTTAACATTCAAAATGTGAAATTTCATCTTAATCTCTCCAGAATGCTGTATTTTCATATAAATTTGGGGTATATTCATTCAAAGTAAAGAACTAAGACAAATTTATTTAAGATTATAACATTTTAAAGTTTTCCACTTACATGTCTTACGGAGCTTGAAGACTCATTTCCAGAAGATAACTCGCGCCAGCTGCGATTTCTTCTACCATAATTTGGATATTTACGCCTACATGTCCTTTGTCTAGACTGTGACGCCAAAACCAGTGAATCCGACTGAAACACAGAAAAACATGCGAATGAAAATCAACACCTAAATAAGGACAATATCAACAAAATGGGAATTCTATCAAGTTTCCAAAAGGATTTAAAGCAAAAAGAAAAAAATAAAAGGCTTAAAAAGAAGGTAGTATTTCTGCCACACAGTTTTAACTCAAGCTTAGTAATTTTACTTTTAAGTCCTTAGAAAACATGAGAAAATGCACATTAGATGGGCATTTTCCAAACTATGCTATAAGTTAACTGGTTTACCAAGAATAAGGGAAAATAACAATAATCTGAAAGGATGTCACCTTAAAAGTATACATCTCAGAAATGAAAAATATATATTCATATATTATGATGCAGTAAGCAACTTCTCAAGGAACGTCTCACTATCTATATACATAGGTGTAAAGAAAAAATGCTCAACATTCTAATCGTTAGAGAAATGTAAATCAAAACCACAATGAGATACCATCTCACACTAGTCAGAATGGCTATTATTTAAAAGTCAAGGCCAGACGTGGGGGCTCACACCTGTAATCCCAGCACTTTGGGAGGACAAGGCAGGCAGATTGCTTGAGCCCAGAAGTTCGAGACCAACCCAGGCAACGTGGAGAAACCCCTGCCCCTAAAAAACAACAACAAAAACAAAAAACAAAAAATTAGCTGGGCATGGTGGTACACACCTATAGTCCCAGCTACTAGGGAGGCTGAGGTGGAAGGATCACTCAAGCCCAGGAGGTTGAGGCTGCAGTGAGTGAGCCATGATTGCACCACTACACTCCAGCGTGGGCAAGAGTGAGACCCTACCTCCCCGCAAAAAAAAAAAAAAAAAAACTGGGGGGTGGAGGGCATCAAAAAATAGCAGATGCTGATGAAGTTGCAGAGAAAAGAGAATGATTATACACTGCTAGTGAGACTATAACTTAATTCAACCACTGTGGAAAGCAGTTTGACGATCTCTCTCAAAGAACTTAGAATTACCATTCAACCAAATAATCCCATTACTGGGTATATACCCAAAGGAATATAACTCATTCTACCATAATGACATATACATATCTATGTTCACTGCAGCACTATTCACAATAGCATAGGACATGGAATCAGCCTAAATGACCTAAATGTTTTAAATATATTTTTCTCAAAACAGAATAATCATTCAAAATCAGCCAAATAAAATAACTATACTGGTTTTAGTTTTTTTAAAAGGCATGCCATTCCCCAACCACCAAAGGCAGATGAGATTACCCAGTGAGAGCACATATCCCTTAAATTTATGCACAAGTAAGTTTTCACATGAGTGGGCATCTGTCTAATGAGCATTGGTCAGTTTTAGAATTTCAACATTATCACTGGTTGATCTTAAAATGAACTGAATTTGTCAGTACTGATTTTGGCAAAAATTCCTATTAATGAGTTTCATGAGTGATAATAGGTTAACATGTAGGTGGGCCAAACTTTCACTAAGAAAAACTAGAAAATCTGGTAAAACATATTTTTTAACAAATCTGTTTAAAGGCACTATATGCCTTAAAAGGTTATGAAAAATCACAGAACCAAGATCAAAAAAAGAAAACATATGTGTGTGTGTATATATACATATTTTTTAACCCTAGAATTTCATTCTGGAAGAGGAAGCTGGAAGGTTTAGCAAGTAAGTAAAAAACACAGACTAACGGATTGAGTTAGGTTAATAAATTTGCAATTCATAGCCTCCTATATGTAGGGAAATCCCCCAGGCTTTGGCTGTTAGCCCAAGGGCTACAAGCTAGACCTGTAGGTAAACTACAGATAGAACAGTAATCCCAAGGAACTAAAGCCCATTCCTGTTTGGTTAAGGCAATATAGGCTTGAGAGTGGCCCTAGAAGGCTGCCAGAAGCCAACGTAAATCTTCTCTGGGGACAAAGCCATCCTGTGCTTCAAATCTTTTCTAACATTTAACAGTCAAAAAAGAAACAAAAACATGATGATAAAAAAGGAGAAAATCAATAGGCAATAGAAAATGGTCCACAGAGAAGCAAGACATTGGAAAAAATGAAATTAACAGACCTCTGTTTTTAAAATAGCTATGGCTGATTTCCAAGTAATTAAAACAATGAGAATTTTAGTAGAAAACTGAGAGCCCTAAAAAAAAAGAACCAAACGAAAATTCAGAATCAAACAATTTAGTAACTAAAATCAAGAACTCAATACCATTGTTAGGCACTAGGCATTTTTTCTCAAGTTTTCAAACTACTCCCTTCTAACAGCTGTAAAACCTTAAGTCTACTATTTTAAATCCCAAACAGAAAACCTTAAGCAAGAAACACTCCACTTCAGATGAAAGTTACTGAGTTTTATAAATCAAAAAGAAAACTCTAAATTTCAATTGAATTTCTAATTTGCTAAGAAAACAGAATTTAGGTTACCTTATGTGAGAGCTGAAGAGTCTTTCTTTTTCTTCCTATTATATAAAGATTTCTTTCCTCTTCACCTTTCTCTAATCGGAAGTCTTCCAGCTTCCTACAAATTTAAATACCCACTTACATTAACTATTGAAATGATGGATAACTAAAGGATATAAAGAACAAAAACCAGTTTGATTCTATAAATCATAAGTTTATATACTTTAAAAATACACAAAATCTCAAGTTAAAACAAAACTTGTTAAAAATTTATATGAATATAAATAAAATCTCAGAGGCCATTAGAAGGACCTATTTTTTGTATTTGAGGCAAAAATATTCATTCATTTGTTTTCTGACTGGTCCTATTACGACCAACTCAAACAGAATCTCCCATAATAGCTTTTCAAAACGTCTTCATGATTTTCCAAGGTTGCAATTCCTTTCTCTAAAGAGAAAATAAGCACAGAGTCTGCCTTCTCCACATTTATTCAAGCTATGCTTGATAATTTATAGAAAACAAGAATTACAATGTTACTGGTTTTTCTAATCACCTATATTTCACTCACATGATACAACAAAAAGATTATGTTATTGTGACCAATTTCAAAGCAAAGGACCTGCCACCAAGAAGAAGGTACTAAAAATCATTTTTCTTCTCTGGAAAAGACTGACTGTCCCTTTTCTCCAACTGGAACATTATTAAAAGCACGTGGCTTTTATGTTTTTGTTTACTTTAACAACTCAAAGGAAAAGGGTTTAATACTGAAATCTTGGCCATGCTCCAAGATATAACTAGACACTCGACAGAGTGTAAGAGTGAATGCTGTAAGGACAAAAACTGATTTTTAAGAAAATTGCATTTTTCTCTAAGTACGCCTGACAGCCCACACTCACACAGCCCACAGCACACACTAAAGCCCACAGACCGGCCTAAAAGAATTTTTATATGGCCAGACGCAGTGGCCCACGCCTGTAATCCTGGCACTTTGGGAAGCCGAGGCACGTGGATCACCTGAGGTCAGAAGTTCACGACCAGCCTGGCCAACATGGTGAAACCCCGTCTCTACCAAAAATACAAAAAATTAGCTGGGCATGCCAGCTACTCCGGAGGCTGAAGCAGGAGAATCACTTGAATCCGGGAGATGGAGGTTGCAGTGAGCCAGGATCACGGAATTACACTCCAGCCCAGGCAACAAAAGCAGAACTACATCTCAGGGAAAAAAAAAAAAAAAAAAAACCCTACATGCCTGAATCCCAGGCACAAAAAGAATTACTTTTACTGGTAAGCAACATTATATGCTCATAGCTCTGCACAGCTGTCTTTTACCTTTATGCTTTTATATCTATTACCTAAATTTTTCACAACAGACACAAACTTTTATAGTCAGAAAACAAATTTTTAAATTCTCTTGATCCTTATCAAATGATATCCTAACATACAGTGATGCAAAATTCACCCTTGTTTCCACTATTGGAACTGTTGCCATGGGCAATGATCACCACATCTCAATCAAGTATCACCTTTATAAAATCTCACGTGAGCTTTATTTTTTTTTTTATTTTCATTTTTATTTTTTTTTTGAGACGGAGTCTGGCTCTGCCGCCCAGGCTGGAGTGCAGTGGCTGGATCTCAGCTCACTGCAAGCTCTGTCTCCCGGGTTTACGCAATTCTCCTGTCTCAGCCTCCCGAGTAGCTGGGACTACAGGCGCCCGCTACCTCGTCCGGCTAGTTTTTTGTATTCTTTTAGTAGAGACGAGGTTTCACCGTGTTAGCCAGGATGGTCTCGATCTCCTGACCTCGTGATCCGCCCGTCTCGGCCTCCCAAAGTGCTGGGATTACAGGTTTGAGCCACCGCGCCCAGCCGAGCTTTATTTTAGAAGAAAATGCTAGAAAAAGCTATGTTCTTTTTTGTGAAAATTATATTATGGCAGAGGGCTAGCTGCCGTTCTCCTTTTCTTCCTTAGAAACACAATTCCAATTTTTATCCAGGCTCTTTGCTGCTTTAAATAGACACTGTGTTACCTATTGTCCTCCTTAGCTTAGTATGGTCGAGTGACAACATTCTGATCAATGAGTTATAAGCAGAAATGCCACGTGGGTACTTAAAGCAAGTTCCCTTGACTAGAAACGTCCTTTCTGACATATGAACATCTTTCTTCTTTTGTTCTAAATCTCAACCTACATCACAAATACAGATAGGTAATGGCTACAGCTTCAGCAGCTATCTTGGACTATGCGGTGACCTTAAGACTAGAAGCCAACGCTGCATGCAGTGGTTCATGCCTGTAATCCCAGAACTTTGGGAGGCCAAGGCAGGTGTATCACCTGAAGTCAGGAGTTTGAGACCAGCCTGCCCAACACGGTGAAACCCCATCTGTACTGAAAATACAAAATTAGCCAGGTGTGGTGACCCATGACTGTAGTTCCAGCTACTCTGGAGGCTGAGGCAAGAGAATCGCTTGCGCCCAGGGGGCAGAGGCTGCAGTGAGCCGAGATCATGCCATTGCACTCCAGCCTGGGTGACAAAAGCGAAATTCTGTCTCCAAAAAAAAAAAAAAAAAAAAAAAGACTAGAAGCCAAGCTCCATGATGGAGATAAAAAACACAGGAGTCTAAGTTTTTGATTAACTGTGGAACCACTATTCCAGCCTTAGATTATTTCTAGTCTTCCTTCAGATAAGAAAATAAATGCTTGTGTGTTTAAGAAACCAATTTTTCGGGTCTTTCTCTCGACACCTGTTTGCTTCCCTTGGTTTTGATAAAAAAAAGTCCCAAAATGACAGTTTTAGTTCTGATGACCATAAGACTTAGACGCCAATTTAAAACTTTATTATAGCATACTATATATACATTGATTTTCTGTATTTCTTATCATAGTTCCACATTTTGCTTTTCACTGTTTTCTAGTCCTTCCCAAATTCACAGAACAATATATAAGTACTATCTAATACC
Source organism: Rhinopithecus roxellana (assembly GCF_007565055.1). Classification (NCBI taxonomy): domain Eukaryota; kingdom Metazoa; phylum Chordata; class Mammalia; order Primates; family Cercopithecidae; genus Rhinopithecus; species Rhinopithecus roxellana. The sequence continues at coordinate 54,521,609 of NC_044561.1, forward strand.
ACTCCAGCATTCACTGAAACTCTTCTGGTTAAACATAAAAAAACACAAAGATAAATTTACAAAATTATCTTCAAGCTATTAAGTTATTATGAAACACAAACATGAGAAAATACTGAAACATTTTAGCTATCATTGAAAAAAGTATTTGCTGCTTCCATTTCAATAACTCAAATCAGTACATTACAACTCAGCACCAAACTACTGCCCATATTATAATTACAAAATATCATTTCTACACTTGATCTTAGCCAAAAGGCCTAGAAGCAATATAAAATATCATTTCTTAGGCTGGGCGTGGTGGCTCACACCTGTAATCCCAGCACTTTGGGAGGCAAAGGCATGCGGATCACCTGAGGTCGGGAGTGCGAGACCAGCCTGACCAACATGGAAAAACCCCATCTCTACTAAAAATACAAAATTAGCCAGGCATGGTGACGCATGCCTGTAGTCCCAGCTACTTGGGAGGCTGAGGCAGGAGAATCACTTGAACCCAGAGGCAGAAGTTGTGGTGAACCAAGATCGTGCCATTGCACTCCAGCCTGGACAACGAAAGCAACTCTGTCTCAAAAAAATATAAAAGAAAATAGGGTTCTTAAAAGACTAATTTCAGATATAGGTCAAAAAATTTACAAGATGAACTATAATACCTTCCCCTGTCTCATAGCAAGGATGCTATGGAAAACTACTAGTCATTTTGAAAGGATAGGGAGCCCTGAAAAGAGGCTCCTCATGGCTAGAAAAGAGATGATTTAAATATCAATAAAGAATATCAGAAGTAAGTTAAACCCCAGCTATTTGATTTACACATTAAAACACACACACATACAAACTGGTCATTGCTGAATAATGAAAAGGAATAAATCTTTATTTTAAAGCGAATAAGCATCTACTCTGCCTTTCCTATACAAGCTTTGCTACTGGATAATTAAGTATACTTGGGTAGATTTCTTTTTTAGAAGTGTGCAAGATAATAAATGAAGAAGTTTTCATAGAGTTAAAAATCATGATTTTATAACAGCTAATAAATTAATGATCTATACATTAAGCATTGATAGCTGCTAACATCACAAAAAGAGGCTATTTATGTGTGCCTTCTAATAGAATTATCATTTATGAAGCAGTCTTGCAAAAAACTGAAAACATTTATGACATCTGAAACAGCTGGAACACAGTCTGGATATTTGGTTATACTGAGAAACCAAGGTATGGTTTTTATAAGGTATGGTAACGGCATTATTTTATACATTTTTAAATTTCTTACCTTTTAGAAATACACACTAATATGCTTACGGACAAAAATAATATTACATCTAGGATTTCTTTCAAAATAATACTGAAAGGACAAAAGTGGGTTTGTGTGTGTGTATGGATAAAAAAGGACAAAGCCGGGCACGGCGGCTCACGCCTGTAATCCCAGCACTTTGGGAGACTGAGGCAGGTGGATCACCTGAGGTCAGGAGTTCAAGACCAGCTGGTCAACATAGTGAAACACTGTCTCTACTAAAAATATAAAAAATTAACTGGGCGTGGTGGTGGGAGCCTGTAATCCCAGCTACTTGGGAGGCTGAGGCAGGAGAATCACATGATCCCGGGAAGCAGAGGTTGCAGTGAGCCGAGATCACGCCACTGCACTCCAGCCCGGGCAACAAGAGCGAAACTCTATCTCAAAAAAAAAAAAAAAAGAAACGAAACGAGGCTAGCTCTGAAAACCTTTAACGTAGTAAAAACATTAGAGAATAATTTTGACATTTTCCTACCACAATTTAATAGTAAGATTCCCACTCATTACTAAAATATTTATACAATTATTTACACAATTAATGGAATATAGAATGTGTAAATAACCATAATGAATATATTTTCACAGAGAGAAACATTATAAATAGATATCCTAAAACAAACCTAAATATGCCTAGTGGTACCTCTGGTACAACCACTCTTCGTTTCCAAGCCTGCAGGTCACGTTCTGTAGCAATCTGACTGCGTGGAGCATTTTGATGCATCTGACGAACACCTTCAACTTGTCCACTACGGCGCAGACCAATGTTTGGAGGGGACTGAATGTCTAAGCTCAGTCTTCTAAAACCTAGGAAAAAATGATCAGGAAGTGATTCCAATACACTTTTAAACTAATATACATTTAGCATGTAACAAGCACACGTTCACCTAAGATGCCCACCAAAAATAAAGAACTAAGAGAAGACAGTATCTACTGAAAAAACTTTGTGAGAAAAATCTTTTTTAAATTAATTTTCTGTACAGACAAGGTCTCACTATGTTGCCCGGGCTAGTCTCAAACTCCTGGCCTCATGCAATCCTCCCACCATGGCTTCCCAAAGCGCTGGGATTATAGGCATGAGTCACCACACTCAGCCTAACAAAATCTTAACATGACTAAGATCAAAATGTAGAATACTCAACAAACATTATTAAACCTAAATTTCCATTTTTACTAGACTTTCAGAAATTATAAAACGTACATTTTACATTATATATGCATTCCTAAAAACTGTGCCATCTTCAAAATTGCACACTAAAAAAAGGTCTTAGAAAAATTTGCGGCCAGGCGCGGTGGCTCAAGCCTGTAATCCCAGCACTTTGGGAGGCCGAGATGGGCGGATCACGAGGTCAGGAGATCGAGACCATCCTGGCTAATACGGTGAAACCCCGTCTCTACTAAAAAAATGCAAAAAACTAGCCGGGCGCGGTGGCGGGCGCCTGTAGTCCCAGCTGCTCGGGAGGCTGAGGCAGGAGAATGGCGTAAACCCGGGAGGCGGAGCTTGCAGTGAGCTGAGATCCGGCCACTGCACCACTCCAGCCCGGGCGACAGAGCGAGACTCCGTCTCAAAAAAAAAAAAAAAAAAAAAAAAAAAGAAAAATTTGCACGGAAGACAGATACCTGAAATCAAGGTGGTCTTACAACAGTAATCATGATTCTCAAGAGATAATCTGAGCCACCAAGGCAAGTAGCTGTCAGGATGGTTATTAAAAAGACAAACAAATAAAATGTTGTGGGTTAATGCCAGCCGTGCTTAAACTAGAGCTGGGCAAGTGGGTGATGAGGCAATGAAGACAACAGTGAAGCTCTGAGCCTGAGGGGCTGCTGTTTAGGTGGGTATAGGAGGCTGAGCAACCTCCCATGAGCTGGAAGCCACAGAGACCAGCCTCTGAGGAGGAAGTCCCAGACAAAGTGCTTGTTTTCTTATAATTCAAGGTGAAGGGGCTCCTGCTAGTAACACAACAGAAAACCTGAGGGTTATATTGATTCTTGTGGGAAGCTATGGAGCTGTACTCCAGCCATGCCAGCTCTTCTTGCGTAGGGAAAAATCCACAAATGAATGCAACTTCTGCACTCTTCTATGTACCACACTGTATTTACCAATCACACATGTACCAATGTGCATCAGAGAACACACTATGCTTCACCAACTTCAAATGGCATTAAATGCCCCGCTAGTAAACCAAGCATTTATATTAAAATACTATACATTGAAGAAACATTTTTGAATTGAGAAATATAAATTCTAAATTTAACTGCCCAAGTCATAGCGTTATTCTCCAACAATTTGAAAACATGCATAAAGTTATTCATCACATCACTTATAATAGCAAAGTATAAGAAACAACCTAAATGCCCATAAAGTGATTACAAAGATTAGTTACTCCACACAGAGGAGGAGTATGAAGCTATAATTAAAAAAAAGATGAAGAATTCTGTGAACTGATATGGATTTCCAGAATATATTTTTCAGGCAATACAGTAGGTACGGAAGAATGCGTTTATGTATCTTGTGCCTCTTGCCATAACAGACTGAGGACATAGTATCAACTATTCAGTATTCCTGTCTAAATGTTTAACCTGAATCCAATTATGAGGAAACAATCAGACAAATCCAAATTGAGAGCGATCTTGTGAAAACAACAGGCCTGAATCTTTCCAAAGTACCAGTGCTCTGAGGAAACTTTTCAGGATTAAAAGACATAGGTTGGGCGCGGTGGCTCAAGCCTGTAATCCTAGCACTTTGGGAAGCCGAGATCGGCGGATCACGAGGTCAGGAGATCGAGACCATCCTGGCTAACATGGTGAAACCCCGTCTCTACTAAAAAATACAAAAAACTAGCCAGGCGAGGTGGCAGGCACCTGTAGTCCCAGCTACTCGGGAGGCCGAGGCAGGAGAATGGCATAAACCCGGGAGGTGGAGCTTGCAGTGAGCTGAGATCTGGCCACTGCACTCCAGGCTGGGCAACAGAGCAAGACTCCGTCTCAAAAAAAAAACTAAAGCAAGTATAGTAATATAAGGAATCTAGGTAAAAAATTAAAATAAAATAAAATATAAAAGACATAATCCTAAAATGTAATGAGCAGGGCTTCATTAAATCCTAAATTTTTCTAAAAACAGGCATGAGGAAGGACAAGTTATTGGGACAACTGGGAAGTGTAAGGACTCAAAATTAGATAGCAGCGCTATATCAACAATTATATTCAGCTTATTGAATGTGATCACTGTATTATGGTTATGTAAGAGAATATCTCTAGTTCTTGGATGATACAGGATGAAGCACTAAGGTATAAAGTGTCGCAAGTCTTACTCTCAAACGCTTCAGAAAAACATAGAGGAATGTGTGTGTGCACACATACACACAAAAACAGCTAAAGCGGCCGGGCGCGGTGGCTCAAGCTTGTAATCCCAGCACTTTGGGAGGCCGAGACGGGCGGACACAAGGTCAGGAGATCGAGACCATCCTGGCTAACACGGTGAAACTCCATCTCTACTAAAAATACAAAAAACTAGCCGGGCGAGGTGGCAGCGCCTGTAGTCCCAGCTACTCGGGAGGCTGAGGCAGGAGAATGGCATAAACCCGGGAGGCGGAGCTTGTGGTGAGCTGAGATCCGGCCACTGCACTCCAGCCTGGGCCACAGAGCGAGACTCCGTCTCAAAAAAAAAAAAAAAAGCTAAAGCAAGTATAGCAACATAAGGAATCTACGTAAAAAATATATGGGTATTCACAGTATCCTTCTTCCAACCTCTCTTTCCAAAATAAAAAAATAAGTCTTATGCTGTAAGTTTAAGAGAAAAAGATACTATTTTAAATGAATAATGAAACTTGTAAATCACATTAGACTAGAAACAAAGTAAATCGCGGAAATAATTTAGAGGAGACTGGCGATTGTTATGTATTTACTTCTACACTGCACTATTAAGGACTCAACACTGAAAACTCATTAAGTTTTCAAACTTTCTGATTCAGTAAGAAAAATCATACTCTACCCAATACAGTTTTTCAAAAATTACCAATGTTAAAGCAAAGAAAAGCTAGAACTATGTTTTTATTTTAAAAAGCAATTTGTTATTCGCTCCTATTTAATACAATTTTGTAAATACTGTATATTTACAGCACAAAAGGCTTCAGCAGTACTTGAAACTCAAATACCCATTTGTTACTACATCATCTTACACCTCATAAAGCCACCTTCAGACTACTAATTCAGTTGCAAAAATACAATGTTTACTTAAGTTTCTCACATTGCATGTACTTGACAAAGACTTCGTTTACTCTTTAATTTCAATGCAGCCATATTCAGGTAAAATATTTATCATTATTTATTACCTCTCCGGGGTGTTTCTTCACCATTTGAAAGTCCTCTTGGAGTAGTATCCTGATCGGCTCCCATTCTCTGATCTTGCTGCTGCTGCAACTGTCTTATCATTCCATCAAGAATACTCGATTCTGGGCTGTGTTCATCATTATCATTGGTTTGCAGGCTTATAATTTGTTCAATTACCTCTCCATCACCTACAAATTCAATTATTTAGTATATAATCATATAAAAGCAGAAAACAAAATTTTGTTAGGGTACAAATTAAAATACATTAACAATGGTCAGAATTCCCACTTTTGAAAAATAACCAGTTTAAAAAGATACTCTACATGGTCACCAAGAAGTCAGAGAAAAGATTCAAAGCCAACAGAAGTCTTCCTGTAGAGGACTAAATACTACGAAAACCTCAAAGCAGCCTCTGAAATTCCCGCAAGTGGAAACATGGAAACATGTTTCTGTAAAACTTTATTATGCTGTTTCCACACTAATGCCCCTCACTAGACTCGATATATTTCACTAAAATCTTATTCCCCAGAGTCTCTAACTGGAACAGAGCAACTATGGGTCATTTCCAATGTCGAGAAAATCCCTGAGATTTAATTTCTTCTCTATGTCTTAAGAAAGGGGAAATAAGGGAGGTAAGACCTTTTTTAAGCCTTCAACATAGCTCTCCCCCTGCCCCAAGAGTCCTCAGAGAACAGTGAAGTTGATGGTAGTAATTACATAAGCCTCTCCCACTAATCTCAAATTACTTTCTTAGGTATGTTTTTAGCATAGTTAGTACCCATCAATTCTTACTTCAAGTACAGAATTCTTTTGAGATGGAGTTTCACTCTTTTTGCCCAGGCTGGAGTGCAGTGGCGCCATTTCGGCTTACTGCAAGCTCCGCCTCCCAGGTTCAGGCCATTCTCCTGCCTCAGCCTCCCGACTAGCTGGGACTACAGGAGGGTGCCACCATGTCTGGCTAATTTTTTGTTTTTGTTTTGTTTTTTTTAGTAGAGATGGGGTTTCACCGTGTTAGCCAGGATGGTCTTGATCTCCTGACCTCGTGATCCACCCACCTCAATCTCCCTAAGTGCTGGGATTACAGCCGGGGCGTGGTGGCTCACACCTGTAATCCCAGCACTTTTGGAAGCCAAGGCAGGTGGATCACTTGAGGTCAAGAGTTCAAGATCAGTCTCTACTGAAAATACAAAAAAAATTAGCCAGGCCTGGTGGCGCACACCTGTTAATCACAGCTACTCGGGAGGCTGAGTCTAGAGAACTGCCTGAATCCAGGAGGCAAAGGTTGCAGTGAGCCAAGATCATGCCACTGCACTCCAGCCTGGGTGACAAACTGCGTCTCAAATAACTAACTAACTAAATAAATAAATAGATAAATAGATAGATAAATAAAATAAAAAATAAAGGAGATTAATAAGGTAATAATCAAAAGGAATGCAAAAACATAACTTGCCACCATAAAAACATAGAGAAACTGCAAAACCTCATATAGTATTATGGGATGGGCAAGGGGGGACACATTTCCATTCTGCTAACTAAGACTCCCTTGCATATTACTGATAATGTCTTTGTTTTATTATGGAAACCCATCAACAACTTAAAAGAGCTAAATGTCATATCTCATGTTAACTTTGTCTTTAAAAATCAGTAACTTTTTATCACTCTCAAAAAATGAGTTGAAAAGGTAGTACATAGAGCCTTAATCTAAAAAAAGATAAGAAGACTTTAATTAGAATTGCTTATAACACAAAATTTCTAAGATGACAACATGATACTAAAGGGAAAACAGCAAAGAAGATTTCTAATCGTCATAAACCAGAATAACCTAAGTCTATATAGCTTTTCTTTTTTTTTCTTTTTGGTAGAGACAAGGTCTTGCTATATTGCCCAAGCTGGTCTCAAACTCCTGAGCTCAAGCAATCTGCCTGCCTCAGCCTCCCAAAGTGCTAAGATTATAGGTGTGAGCCACTGCACTCAGCTTAACTTTTCTTTATGGCACAGAACACTTAACTGTTAACTTCTCAAATATCACAATGTTAACTGTCTCTATGGAATAATACAATCGATACTGAAATATTGAAAGAGGGTTCTACCCATGAAAGCTTAACTGATAGAGGAAGTGGCCTTCTGCCATAAACAACTACAATGCTGGAAAAAATATACATAAAACAAAAGCTTTCAGACATTGCACAACAGGCAGCACAAGACTGTGATCCCTGAGAGAAGGGGAACAATGGAGACAAACCCTTTGATTGCTCCAGATTACTGTCTGGAGGTAGTCTTCAAGTTAGAGAACAAGAGAGAACCCAAACAGCATCCACAGATCTAACTGAGTTGAGGAGACAGAGATGAGAGTTTGCTGGAAGAGGAAAGTTAAAATACGCAGGACTGAATATCAGAGGAGAGTGAATTGCACACAAAGCTCCAGAGATCTGTAGTGAGGTCCCATCAATTATTTGACTAAATACTGATACGTGGCCGGGCATGGTGGCTCATGCCTGTAATCCCTGCACTTTGGGAGGCTGAGGCGGGCGGATTACCTTAGATCAGGAGTTCAAGACCAGACTGGTCAGCATGGTAAAACCTCATCTCTACTAAAAATACAAAAATTAGCCTGGTGTGGTGGCGCACACCTGCAGTCCCAGCTACTTGGGAAGCTGAGGCAGGGAAACTGCTTGAACCCAAGATAAGCCAAGATCACACCAATGAACTTCAGCCTGGACAACAGAGCAAGACTCTGTCTAAAAAAAAAAATTTTTTTTAATTAAATACTGATATGTGTACGCATGGGGTAGAACTCCACTATTGAGGGGAAAACATAAAAAAGCAGTTGCGCAAAAAATTTGCAGAACTCCCACAGGGCAAAAAATAGTTCAAGTTCCCAGGAGCCAGAATACACAGCAGAAGTGCTTTATGCACACTTCCAGTTTTAATATCTAGAATATTAAAAAGACATGTATTCAAATGCAGAGCAGTAAAGGATATAATAACTCCTACTATTTTGGTGCCACAACCAAGATTTGTGCTACACTGCCAGAAGTTTATTTCTACCCACCCGTGATCCATCAGTACAAATGTCAACACTATAAAAAAATAAATATCTCAGTATTGTTATGAAGATGGCTGTGACCTTGCAGACTCCATAAAAGGTTGCAGATACACCTATGGGTCTGCAAACCACACACTGACAATTTCTGCCCTAAAGCAATCATTACGTACAAATTAACAGGTATTGCTAATAAGAAACTAGTGGAGGTCATGTGGAACACAAAAAAAAAATCACCAATCCCAAAGAAGAAGAAAAAAAGAAAAAGGAAAAAGGCACAAAGAACGAAAAGAATATAGAGGAAACAAATAGGAATATTCTATGTTCGAACCCATACTATATGAACATTTAAGTGTACACACTCTACACTTAATAGAGTAGTTAATACTTAAATCCCAATTAAAAGACAAGTTATCAAATTTGATATATAAAGACACAGATCAGCTGGAAGAATTGACAAAAGATATACCATGACAATACTGGTCCAAAAGAAGTTGAATTGGCTATATTAATATGAAACAAGACTCTTCAAAACAAAAAATATTTTCAGAAATACAGAGAAACATTTCATGAGAAAAGAATTATTTCATCCAGAAGACAAGCAATCCAAAATGTGTATGCACCTAATGAATGAGCTTTAAAATACATAAAGTAAGAACTGAGTAAACTGAAGAGAGAAATGACAAATTCCACGTGACAGTTGGATGCTTCAATCTGGATGATAGCCCCAAACTGGAAACAAACCTTTAACCATCAGTGAATGCAGAAACAAATGATGATATACCCATCTATTTCATGAGGCACTATCTGCCCCAATGAATAAACAGGAACAAACTACTGATACATGCAACAACACTAAGGAATCTCAAAAGCACCATACTAACTCAAAGAAGCCAGACACAAAAGATTACACTTTGTGGCCAAGCGCGGTGGCTCACGCCTGTAATCCTAGCACTTTGGGAGGCCGAGGCAGGCAGATCATGAGGTCAAGATATCAAGACCATCCTGGTCAACATGGTGAAACCCCATCTCTACTAAAAATACAAAGATTAGTTGGGTGTGGTGGCACACGCCTATAGTCCCAGCTACTCAGGAGGCTGAAGCAGGAGAACCACTTGAACCTGGAGAACCACTTGAACCCGGGAGGCAGAGGTTGCAGTGAGCCAAGATCATGCAACTGCACTCCAGCCTGCCAACAGAGCAACACTCTGTCTCCAAAAAAAAAAAAAAAAAAGATTACACTTTGTATATAAAACCCTCTTAAAGGACAAAATTAAAGTGACAGAAAATATAACACTGTTTACAAGTGACTGAGAGAAAGGATAGGACTGACTCCAAACAGGTCCTGGGGACTTTTGGGGGTGGTATAAATGTTTTATATCTTGATTGTGGTGGTGGTTACTTGATTATTTAACATCTGTCAAAACATATTTGACAGCCTGGGAAACATGGCAAAACCCCGTCTCTACCAAAAATACAAAAATTAGCCAGATGTGTTGGCACACGCCTACAGTCCCAGCTACTCAGGAGGCTGAAGTAGGAGGATCACTTGACCCTGGGAGGCCAGAGGCTGCAGTCAACCAAGATCGCATCACTGCACTCCAGCCTGGGCAAACGAGTAAGACGCTGCCTCAAAAAATAAACACATACACACACACTTGAATTGTACACTTAAAATTGGTGAATTTTGTATATAAAGTACACTTCAATAAAAGTAATAAAAAATAACATTTGAAATAGCCAGCATATACTAATCTACATTAGGTTTTAACTTTATATATAGCTGATGATTTAGTTTCAATAAATCCTCATCCAAAAACACAAATAGCTTTTTTTCTTTAATATCTGTAGAGAAACGCTGCCCTGCTATTAACACAAAAAAGAACTTTGCACTTGGCTGTGACAGAGAAAAGTACAAGACAAACCTGGAACACCCTACATCCAGAAAAGGAAAGAAGTGACTGAAAAAGTATAAGGGACTTGGGAAAGGACAGTTTCAAAAGGCTCTGAGAGTCAAACCTAAGGATTATGTGAATAATACAACCCACTAACCACACCCAGAAGCCCATACTAAAATGTAATGAGCCTCATCAATAAATAAAGGGGTGAGCAATAGACAGTCATATGCAATGATACATATGACGCAATGACAGAATAACGATAAAGTTAGAAAATAACCACTTTGCAGTATTCACAGTAACAACTGATTCAGGCAAAATTCATCAATGGGTCCTAAAACTTGAGGGTAAAGTTTGACAATGAACAGGTTATTGACATACCACCCCACAAATTACCATTAATTACAAAGAGAAAAATATTAAGTTTATAGTGAAGAAACTTGGCAAACACCACATTAACCAAGGGTTCAAAAACAACATTACCAGTAATTAGACAAACCACAATCATAAGCATCCTGACAGGATGCTCTATTAAGACTAGAACATTATTTATGTTGTATTCTGTCAAAAATGCGTAACTGGAACCTAATCAAGAGGAAGTAGACAAACCCAGATTGAGGCCTTCTACAAAATTCCTGACCTATAATCTTCAAATACATCAATATCATGGAAGTCAAAAACTGACAACCTGCTACAGATTAAAGGAAATGAAGGAACTATGACAACTAAATTTCATATTTCATATGTGGTCCCAAATTGGGAGAATTTTAAAAGCTATAAACAGACATTATTAGAATAACTGGAAATTTTTGGTTATACACTATAGATTTGATAATATTATTATTTGAATGTAAAATGTCCTAATTGTCATAAGTGTCTGTGGTTATGTAAGAGAATGTCGTTCTTATTTAGAGGTGAATGGTGCATGAGGTCCAGAAGTTAAATGGTTCAAAACAATATACAGATAAAAAAAATATAAAACAAATATTGCAAAATATTAATAACTAGGGGATCTAAAGGGAAGGAAATTCTTTATATTATACTTTAAGATATTCACGTACAACTTTAAAAAAAAAAAAAAAAGACTGCACTTACTTGTTGCCACATAGCCCAGCTGTGGAATCAAATGTTCATCTGCGGAATTTTCTCGGCCTGGTACTAATCTCTGATACTTGGTTGGATGAGGATTTCCATCTACATCTACCAAGAATGGTGGAGGCATAAGATGAGGAGCCTGCTGAGTTTGCTCATCTAAGACATAATTATTAGAATCTCTAATAAGTGGTCGATAGTCAGTATGGAAGAACATCTGATCAGGAATCTAGAAAAATGAAGTTCATAGGATGGCATTTTAAGGTTCATACATATTAAAGGAAACAAGTATTAAACAGTTAATTAAAACTAGAAAAACAAGGAAATCAAATCAGTCAGCTAAACTGTCAGCTCATAACTGCTACTTGCATGCGACAACAAAGTATTAAAAATGACCTTTTCATATGGTTTGCTGCATCCAAAACCAAATATCAGAAGATGCCCATGAGAATCTGTACAGGCAAAATGCTGTCCATCCTGTGAAAACTTACAGTCAAACACAGCTCCATGTCCTTGTCCTTCAATCTAGGAAACACAAAGAGGAAAAAGTTACGACCAATTCTATGCAAGTGATTTGCTATGTAAACTTGTTTAATGTGGATAACCTGTGACAATATAACCCTTCTGAAAAAAAAATTTAAAAACAAATGTTTCGGCCTGGCATGGTGCCTCACACCTGTAATCCCAGCACTTTATGAGGTGGAAGCAGGTAGACTGCCTGAGCACAGGAGTTCGAAACCACGCTGGGCAACATGGTGAAACCCTGTCTCTACTAAAAATACAAAAAATTAGCCAGGCATGGTGGTGTGCGTCTGTAGTCCCAGCTACTCGGGAGACACGAGAATCGTTTGAACCCAGGAGGCAGGGGTTGCAGTGAGCCAAGACTGCGCCACTGTACTCCACTGCACTCCAGCCTGGGTGACAGAGTGAGACTCTGTAAAACAAAAATAAAAACAAATGTTTCATTAAGCATATACACCAATCGCTAGTCCCAAAAAATAAAATTCATTTTAGATATAACTAGCCTAGAAAAAGGTCTTCAAAGTTCTTCTAAGCATTAGTTCTCCAAGTGCTCAAATGAAAGCTAACAACCCAATCCAAAGTGAAGGCTTCTTTTACTTCTTATAAATAATTTCATAAATTTTTGTCTTCATATATAATAAAAGGATAATAAGCTACAAGATAGGCCGGGCGCGGTGGCTCAAGCCTGTAATCCCAGCACTTTGGGAGGCCGAGACGGGCAGATCACAAGGTCAGGAGATCGAGACCATCCTGGCTAACACGGTGAAACCCCGTCTCTACTAAAAAGTACAAAAAACTAGCCGGGCGAGGTGGCGGGCGCCTGTAGTCCCAGCTACTCGGGAGGCTGAGGCAGGAGAATGGCGTGAACCCGGGAGGCGGAGCTTGCAGTGAGCTGAGATCCGGCCACTGCACTCCAGCTTGGGCGACAGAGCGAGACTCCGTCTCAAAAAAAATAAATAAATAAATAAAAATAAGCTACAAGATAAATGAATGAAGATTAACAAAATTTGGTATTCGTGAACTAAAATGAACACTTTCCTAGATTTTAAGGAGGGCTCTACTTCAACTCAGTAAGATGACTAAGCACCATGCAAAATTTGGCAATGCTGCCAGATCTCAAGCATATATATGGAAAAGCTCAGTCACAATTACCTGAACTTCAAACTACCAGAGATTTCAGAAAAGATGCTCTAAATCTATCGTGAGTGTAACCTTAAATAGATTATTTTTATACTGTTTTATTCTTCCTTTCAAACTGTAAAGTCTATTAGTTTAATATCATCAATTTATAGTAGTTAGTTATTTGTTTAACTCTGCAGGGTAGAGCTATACATATTTGTTGTCTGCACCTTTAACTTTCCAGTAACTAAACGTTGTGTGTTCAGTGTTGGAAAAATGAGACATCTACGCAGTAAGTGCCAGAAGAAACTCATGTCCACACCCAAATAAGTCACTGCTTGAATAGTGATACCTCACTATTGCTGCACATGAATGGATGCCAATTATAGAACGTGGAAAAAATAAAGTTACTCGGATATTCTGAGGATTGCTGAGTAAGATGTGCATATTAATTCATATTCTCTTAACATAAAAAGGAAAAAATTGTTTGTATATATATAAATTATTTTCCTCCAACTGATCATTAAAACATAGGAACACGGATTCATCCACATGGTCCTTCCAGGAGCCACCTGTGCCACAGCACAACCTGCACCTGTGTACCACTTTGCATCCCTGGCCTGGGACCATCAGTCATAGTTAAAGCAGACGCTGGTGGAGAGGGAGTGGCAAAATCTCAAAGCTGGCAAGCTGAAGATGGTGGCAGCAACTCTTCCCTTCGTACACGTGGACTTAACTGCACCAAAAGAATACTTGCCGAGATGAAAGTTTTCTCAAGTGGGCAAACCTATCTAAGCAGAGCAAGGAAAACGGGGATTCACTTGTAATTTGAAGTGTCCTATACAATGATTCCTGACAAAATGCAACCTGCAACTGTGTCTGGAGAAAAATGTCACATTAAAGTTTATTATGTATTCATGAAATATTGTTGCTATTAGTAACTGACAACTCTATTTAGTTTATCTATAATTAGGAATTATGAGCCTCTCAGCTGAGCAGTAAGGAAATGTCAGTAAACAAGGCCAGTTTTCGCTATGCAACCGGAAAGATCATTGTTGCCCACATGAAATGTTTTCTCAGATTATTCTTTGGCATAGAATTTTTCCGCTAATATTCTGCTTAAAGCCTAAATTAATGTAGTTTTTGTTTTGAGGAGTTAAATTCAGGATGTAATATTAGTTCTGAGTTTCAAAGGATAGTTAAGGTAATGGATGTTATCCTATGGATTTTAAAATGATAGAAAAATTGTCCGAGAATGCTTAGTTCTTTTTCCAATAATTTGAACACACAGAAACACAGCTTTCGGAGATGCCTAATCATGTATTTGTACTTTGGTCATACTATTTGAAATGTTTTAGAATGCATTTAATCAAAGGTCTAAGAACCTGAGACTCAAAGGTCTAAGAATTCATCAATAGGATGCTACTACACTGCATCTAAAATACATTACACAGGCCGGGCACAGTGGCTCACGCCTGTCATCCCAGCACTTTGGAAGGCCAAGGCAGGCAATCACAAGATCCGGAGATTGAGACCATCCTGACTAACATGGTGAAATCCCATGTCTACTGAAAATACAAAAACAAAATGAGCCGGGCATGGTGGCAGGCACCCGTAATCCCAGCTACTCGGGAAGCTGAGGCGGGAGAATGGCGTGAACCCGGGAGGCCGAGCCTGCAGTGAGCTGAGATCGTGCCACTGCACTCCAGCCTGGGTGACAGAGCGAGACTCTGTCTCAAAAAAAAAAAAAAAAAGTACACTTTGAATTGTAACTCAGTATAAGCTGAAGAGTAAACTCACAAAATGTCTCACACATATAAAGCCTTAAAAATGCTAAAACCTTTTTTTTTTTTTTTTTTTTTGAGACGGAGTCTCGCTCTGTCGCCCAGGCTGGAGTGCAGTGGCGCGATCTCAGCTCACTGCAAGCTCCGCCTCCCGGGTTTACGCCATTCTCCTGCCTCAGCCTCCCGAGTAGCTGGGACTACAGGCGCCCGCCATCTCGCCCGGCTAGTTTTTTGTATTTTTTAGTAGAGACGGGGTTTCACCGTGTAGACCAGGATGGTCTCGATCTCCTGACCTCGTGATCCACCCGTCTCGGCCTCCCAAAGTGCTGGGATTACAGGCTTGAGCCACCGCGCCCGGTCCCTAAAACCCTTTTACACAATAATTCCTTCAGAATTTCTCTCGGAAATAATCATGTACAAGGCTATTCAAAGTGCCATACATATTTTAGAAACCACTTACGTACTCAACAATAGAAATTGTGTAAAAGTTAACTTTCTTCTGAGACAGGATGAATTTATACTCAAAAATACATCCGTAAATTCTTTAAAAATAAAAATTTCAAAAAAAGATTTTTACATGAAATAAGATTACAAAACTATGTGCAAGCACATTTACCCACGTAACCAACCTGCACATCCTGCACATAGCAGGTAGCCCCTGAACTTAAAAGTTGGAGGAGGAAAAAAAAAATACCACTGTATGCAAAGACGCCAACTAATAAATATGGAAGGAATTATGCCATTGGAAAATCTTCAATGGATCCAATACTTGTGGGTAAAAATTTAATAAGAAACAGGTTATTTAGATTAGTCTCAAAAGAGCTAGTAAAAAAATTAGTTCAGTAATTATATTGGGAGGCCGAGGCAGGTGATCACCTGAAGTCAGGAGTTCAAGACCAGCCTGGCCAACACGGTGAAACCCCGTCTCTACTAAAAATACAAAAAATTAGCTGGGTGTGGTGGCAGGTGCCTGTAATCCTGTAATCCCAGCTACTCGGGAGGCTGAGGCAGGAGAATCGCTTGAACCCAGGAAGTGGAGGTTGCAGTGAGCCCAGATCACACCATTGCACTCCAGCCTGGGCAACAGAGCAGAACTCCATCTCCAAAATAAAACAAAAAATTATCACCATAATAAGGGGACAAATAAATACCATGTGCCTCCTAATATGATTCATGAAGGACACAGTATCATTTATGTTTTACTTCATTTAAAAAAACTGTAACAATCTAATCATGAAAAAATATCAGACAAAACTGAGGACACTCTGTAACAATACTTGCTAATATTCAACAAAGTTAAAGGCCAATAAAGAGGAAAAACAAAAAAGGCTGAGAGGGGCCTGATGATAATTAAAGAAAACTAGAGGCTGGGCACAGTGGCTCACGCCTGTAATCCCAGCACTTTGGAAGGCCGAGGCTGGCAGATCAAGAGGTCAGGAGATCGAGACCATCCTGGCTAACATACTGAAACCCCGTCTCTACTAAAAAATACAAAAAAATTAGCCGGGCGTGGTAGTGGGTGCCTGTAGTTCCAGCTACTTGGGAGGCTAAGGCAGGAGAATGGCATGAACCCGGGAGGCAGAGCTTGCTGTGAGCCAAGATCGTGCCACTGCCCTCCAGCCTGGGCGACAGAGCAAGACTCCGTCTCAAAAAGAAAAAAATAGAAAAGAAAAAAAAAGAAAACTAAAAAGATACAACCACTTAAACACAATGCATGAGCTTGAACTGGATTCTGGTCCACAGAGCAAAATGTATCTAAAAAGATATTACTGAGACAACAGAAAAAAATTTGAATATAGACCTAACTAGATAATGCTATTTTATAAATGTTAAATTTGCTGATTAGTAACTATAATTATGATTATGTGAAGAAGTTCTCAAAAGATACAGTAGTATCCTCATTTGGTTCTAGAATACACATATGCAAAATTTTTTTCTATTTTTTTTTTTTTAAGAATATACCTGTGCAAAAAGAAAAAGGCTAGGAAAATCTAATAATGTTTTATTTCTAGATCAACCATCTTGGGAGTTTTCTTTTATAAGAGAGTGTCTCACTACATTGCCCAGGCTGGTGTTGAACTCCTGGGCTCAAGCAATCCTCCTGCCTCAGGCTCCCAAAGTTCTGGAAGTTCAGAGTCACCACACCCAGCCCAAGGTTACTAAAACTCCAGTAATCAAATACTGTAATATTTGGTTAATATTGAATATTAATAATGTCATTTTATTATTTTGTTACCATTTTTATATTTCTATTTATCAAATATTTCAATAAATTCAAGTAGTGAAAAAGTTTTTATAATTGCCGTAATTTTACCAATTTAAACACATAGGCACACAAAATGCTAAACAGGTAACTTAAAAATGTCTCCCTCATATAAATCAGTCATACAGAAAATTTCACGTAGGTATGTATATACATGTAACTGTCAGATATTTAGTAGGCTTTGAATAAGCTGATTTGTAAAAACAAACTGCCAAAACAAGCAGATCAATTTCTGGCCACGCCTTGTAACCTAAACACTCTAAACAAATTCAAGCATGTATCAAGGTACATATCACTTCACTTACCATATTAAAATAATGTTTCATCTTGGTACCTTTTGTAATATCCCATATAAATATGCTGCCATCGTGTCCTGCAGATAACATAATTCTGGAATCAAAGGGATGCGTCTCCAGAACAAATACTTCATCAGCATGTCCCTTTAACAAAATCATAACATTAAGGAGGGTTTACAAGTTACAAATTAAAAATTTAAAAATACATACTGTTACAGCATATACTTTTAAAAATGTATTAGACAATAATTTATAATTATAAAAATTTCTAATCATTTCATAGTTTACATGAAAGAAACTTGTTCAGTATATTACTTTTATAGCTTCAAAATTAAAATCATAGTTCAAAAAATTTCATTTGTTACACTGTACCAGAAACTACCTACCAGTAAGTTATGAAGCAGTTGTCCAGTGTAAGAATTCCACACTTTGAGGACATGATCATTCACAGCTGTGACAACAATGCTATCATTCTGATTCCAAGCTATCATTGTTACTTTAGGTTTCATAAACCTCTCCTCTTCCGAAGATAAATCCCTAACAAAAAAATACACAACACATAAACGTATTTAGATAGTCGGCTATACAATGTATACAATCCTTCATCAATACAAAAATAAATCCAACCCATGTGCCTATCTCGTCAACCCTACAGTGAGTTCATCACAACTGACCCAGAACAGATTTTCTAGAAACAGTTTAGGGCAAAACCTGAAGAAGGAAGGGATAATTTAGAAACAGTACAGAGACTGAATAAGGGCAGATTTTAGGACATCATTACTGCTTATGAAAGCAATGCTTTTTCTCCCTATTTCTTTCCTATTATTTCCTTCCTCTGAACACAAATCTATTGCTAACACTTACTTCCAACTGTTTCTCTCCATAGAAAACAAAAAAATTTTAGGAACCCAAAAGTAAGTTAACTCATATTCATATTCCCAATGTTTAGAAAAATAACTGACACACAGACGTTCAATCTGAACTGCAAATGGGACTATTCTCATCTCTTTATACAACTTTCCTACAGTCTACTCCTATAGGCCCCTTGGCAAGAATGGTCTTGGATACACATGCCTGGAATGTTTTTCATCCTTTATATGTGTTATGGAGGGCCAGGAGCAGTGGCTCACGACTGTAATCCCAGCATCTTGGGAGACCGAGGCAGGCAGATCATGAGGTCAGCAGTTTGAGATCAGCCTGGCCAACATGGTGAAATCCCATCTCTACTAAAAATACAAAAATTAGCCGGGTGCGGTAGCACACACTTGTATTCCCAGTTACTCAGAAGACTGAGGCAGGAGAGGCAGGAGAATCATTTGAACCTGGGAGGCAGAGTCTGCAGTGAGCCAAGACCACACCATTGCACCCAGCCTGGGTGACAGAGGAAGACTATGTCTCAAAAAAAAAAAGCTATATGCAAAGGGTCTCTGTATTATAGCAGTCAACAGTGAGGTAGGGAAGGCCTAATGGTACTGAAATAATAGAATACGTTTTAAGTAATTACAAGCATCAGCCAGGCACGGTGGCTCACACCTGTAATCCCAGCATTTTGAGAGGCCGAAGCAGGCGGGTAATGAGGTCAGGAGATCGAGACCATCCTGGCTGACACGGTGAAACCCTGTCTCTACTAAAAATACAAAAACAAAAAACAAAAACAAAATTAGCCAGGCGTGGTGGTGGGCGCCTGTAGTCCCAACTACTAGGGAGGCTGAGGCGGGAGGATGGCGTGAACCCAGGAGGCAGAGCTTACAGTGAGCCAAGATTGCACCACTGCACTCCAGCCTGGGTGACAGAGCAAGGCTCTGTCTCAAAAAAAAAAATTACAAGCATCTAACATGTTTTAATTAACAAAGGCCGGGCACAGTGGCTCATGCCTGTAATCCCAGCACTTCTGAGAGGCCAAGGTGGGCAGATCACTTGAGGTCAGGAGTTCCAGACCAACCTGGTCAACAGGGTGAAATCATGCCCCTACAAAAAAATACAAAAATTAGCTGGGCGTAGTGACGGGTGCCTGTAATCCCAGCTACTCGGGAAGCTGAGGCAGGAGAATCGCTTGATCCCGGGAGGCGGAGCTTACAATGAGCTGAGATCGTGTCACTCCGTCTCAAAAAAAAAAAAAAACAAAAAAAAGAATACAGCTATAAAAATATGAGTGCTATAAAACAGCTATCTATGTAACTACAAAAGAAAACACACACAGAAGAGAGAATAATTCTAACTAGATTGATTGGTGTTGAGGGTAGAATATTATTAAGAAGTAAAATGGAGGCCGGGCACAGCGGCTTACGCCTGTAATCCCAGCACTTTGGGAGGTCAAGGTGGGTGGATCACGAGGTCAGGAGATTGAGACCATCCTGGCTAACGTAGTGAAATCCCGTCTCTACTAAAAATACAAAAAAAATCAGCCCGGCGTGTGGCGGGCGCCTGGAGTCCCAGCTACTCGGGAAGCTGAGGCAGGAGAATGGAGTGAACCCAAGAGGCAGAGCTTGCAGTGAGCCCAGGTCGCGCCACTCTGTCTCCAAAAAAAAAAAAAGTAAAATGGAATAAAGGCGAAGACTCCATTCTTCACTTTAAGCTAAAAGGCTTTCGAATTAATAACTTTTTTTTTTTTTTTTTTTTTTTGAGGCGGAGTCCAGCTCTGTCACCCAGGCTGGGGTGTAGTGGCTCCATCTGGGCTCACTGCAACCTCTGTGTCCTAGATTCAAGTGATTCTCCTGCTTTAGCCTCCTAATCCATGGGGGATCACAGGCACATGCCACCATCTCCAGCTAATTTTTGTTTTTTGTTTGTTTGTTTGGTTTTTTTTGAGGCAGAGTCTCACTCTGTTGCCCTGGCTGGAGTGCAGTGGCGCAATCTCGGCTCACTGCAAGCTCTGCATCCTGGATTCATGCTATTCTCCTGCCTCAGCCTCCTGAGTAGCTGGGACTACAGTTGCCTGCCACCACGCCCAGTTAATTTTTTGTATTTTTAGTAGAGACGGGGTTTCACCGTGTTAGCCAGGATGGTCGTGATCTCCTGATCCGCCAGCCTCGGCCTCCCAAAGTGCTGGGATTACAGGCGTGAGCCACCACGCCCAGCCACAAATTAATAACTTTGAATTTACTAACAGGTATGTTGCATTTCAGCAAGTTGATTTGCCAATATTAGAACACTAAAATAAACAGATCAATCAATTCCTGCATACAAAAGACTCTTGTTTTTCAAGATTTGAAAGTAAGAAAACTTAAAATGAGAAGATATTTTCTCATGAAGAAAATTACAGAAAAGTCCCCTTCATGGATGGAGTGTATCAGCAAGAAAACTGAACAGTTTTCCGTCTCATTTAAAAATTTTCATTCAAGTTTTGACACTGATGTTTCTATTTTGCTTAATAAAACAATAGGTGAAATTGATTTTAAATTATCTTCACCCCCATTCCCTTTCATTATTTCAACTAATCAAGGATTGACAGTACTCACTTTCATACTGAGATGTAACATTTTTATATATGATTTTTTAATTTGTTTATGAACAAGGGTTATCAAATTTCCAGTATATATACTTTTCATTCTCCATCACAGATAATTCCACAAAAATAAGAAGATCAAATTTATCTTGAAAATGCAATACAATTCTTTGAGCTACAGCAGAGAATATAAATCAATTTGTGTTATTAAAAACAAAGCAATTGGGAGGCAGAGGTGAGAGGATCACTTGAGCCCAGGAGTTTGAGACCAGCCTGAACAATAGTCACTACAAAAATTAAACATAAGGCCGGGCGCGGTGGCTCAAGCCTGTAATCCCAGCACTTTGGGAGGCCGAGACGGGCAGATCACGAGGTCAGGAGTTTGAGACTATCCTGGCTAACACGGTGAAACCCCGTCTCTACTAAAAAAAAAAAAAATACAAAAAGCTAGCCGGGCGAGGTGGCTGGAGCCTGTAGTCCCAGCTACTCGGGAGGCTGAGGCAGGAGAATGGCGTGAACCCGGGAGGCGGAGCTTGCAGTGAGCTGAGATCCGGCCACTGCACTCCAGCCCGGGTGACAAAGAGCGAAATTCCGTCTCAAAAAAAAAAAAAAAAAAAAAATTAAACATAAAAATTAGCCAGGCGTGATGGCTCATGCTCACAATCCCAACTACTTGGAAGGCTAAGAAGGGGGTACTGCTTGAGGCCAGGATGTCAAGGCTGAAGGGAGGCACGAGCATACCGCTGCACTCCAGCCTGGGTGACACAGTGTTCTATCTCAGGAAAAAAAAATTTTTTTAACAGAAATAAAACAGACATGATTTCCAAAAGACAGAATGTGGAAACATTTCTCAGAAAAACTGGTATGAAAAAGTGCAAAGTTAAAATTAGGAAACAAATTCTAAAGTAAAATCCATGACTTTTATTTTTAGACAGAGTCTCACTCTGTCGCCCAGGCTGCAGCTCAATTTTTTTTTAACCTTAACAATAAAGTATGTTTGCTTACCCTATTTCCCAGCCTTGGCTCTAAGCTGCTTTTAAAATTTTTCAAAAATCCTATCCATAGAAAAGTACAATTTCCACTCTTAATATACTTGAGTTAATTTTATCTTTTTTACTTGTGGAAGCTTTTAAATGCAACACCTAAGAAGGAGGTCAATGCTCTGAGCAATAGAAAAACTACATGTTATTCTTTGGTACACAATGTAAGGATAAATTTATCTGGATGTATCTGGTTCATCTAATATGCAGTAGGCAGCTATTTGCTTATACCACAGCTCTTCATAATAGAAGGTAGCTATAATCTCCTCAACAAAATAACCACTGAGAGACAGAGAGAGAGAGAGAGAGAGAGAGAGAGAGAGAGAGAGAGAGAGAGAGAGAGAGAGAGAGAGAGAGAGAGAGAGACATACATCAAACACCTATGATGCACCTACTTCTAACAATCTCAACTTACCCTGAGATTCTAGTAGCCATATCCAATAAAATGCTCCTCCATTCTAACTGCTCAAATCTCCAAATTCGTGCTGTTCCATCTCTGCTACCACTTAGGAACCTTAAAACATTCAAAACAGGATCTTACTATATTCACACACTTTCCAACAAGGTCTACAATTAAAATCACATGCAAAAAAAGAATGTAATGTAGCTGTCCTGACAACAGGACAATCCACAGGTGGTAATTCAAAAGACAGGTATTTAGAGCATATCTGGATGGGGAAAAAATTTGGTTTGCTATGATTTGCCTGGCCCTATGAAATTAAAACACACCTCAAACTCAATCAATAGCTTTTCAAACAGATTTAAGTTTTGAGAATACAATGTATAAGAATGCTGAGAAGAGGCCAGGCGCAGTGGCTCACGTCTGTAATCCCAGCACTATGGGAGGCCAAGGTGGGTTGATCACAAGGTCAGGAGTTTGAGACCAGTCTGACCAACATGGTGAAACCCCATCTCTACTAAAAATACAAAAATTAGCCAGGCGTGGTGGCGTGTGCCTGTAATCCCAGCTACTCAGGAGGCTGAGGCAGGAGAATCGCTTGAACCCAGGAGGCAGATGTTGCAGCACAGTGAGCCGAGGTCATGCCACTGTACTCCAGCCTAGGCAACAGTTAGGCTCTGCCTCAAAAAAAAAAAAAAATGCCAAGAAGAAAAAAAAAAAACAGAAAAAAGTTTTGAAGAATAGGAAAATAAGAGCAATGGCTCCATTTTAAACACCTTATTTATTAATTCATGTTGGACACTGTGTAAAAATAAATCAATCTATTAACAAATTAAGTTCTCAACAATTACAGTTTAGCAAAGGTAACTGACACACAATGGAGGCAAAGAAGGAGGATACGATTTAAGTAATAATTTCTTTGCAGGATATAATCACAGTGGTTTCTTAGAAAAGTTTTTTTAACTACCCAAACAAGAAATTTCATGATCCTTACACGTTATTTTTTCAGTAAATCAGACATCCAGCCAAAGAAAAACTACTTTTGGTCACTAGAAGCTGGCAGAAACTACAATTCTAAAAACTTACATTTCATGTGTTTCTCCCCCAACCCCTACCCTAGACACTTTTCATTCAATATATTTACTAATAAATATCTGCAATATACAAAGTGACAGTGACTCCAGCTAATTATATATCATTTCAAAATTTCTGAGATTTCAGACGTTCTGACTACAGAAAAATGCTAAGTATGTGAAGTGGCAGAGATGTTTATTGGCTTGATTTAATCATCCCACAACGTAAACATACATTAAAACACCACAGTGTAGTTACTCCATAAACATAGACAATTATTAGTCAACTAAAAATAAAAAACAATGGCTGAGCGTGGTGGCTCACGCCTGTAATCCCAGCACTTTGGAAGGCCGAGGCGGGCGGATCACCTGAAGTCGGGAGTTCGAGACCAGCCTGACCAACATGGAGAAACCCCGTCTCTACTAAAAATACAAAGTTAGCCAGGCATGGTGGCGGGCACCTGTAATCCCAGCTACTCAGGAGGCTGAAGCAGAAGAATAACTTGAACCCGGGCGGCAGAAGTTGCGGTGAGCTGAGATCATGCCATTGCACTCCAGCCCGGGCAACGAGAGTGAAACTCCATCTCGAAAAAGCAAAATAAAAAATCATAATATAAAGGGAAAAAATATATACAAAATGACAGGTTAGCTAC
The DNA here is from genome assembly GCF_007565055.1 of Rhinopithecus roxellana. Taxonomy (NCBI): domain Eukaryota; kingdom Metazoa; phylum Chordata; class Mammalia; order Primates; family Cercopithecidae; genus Rhinopithecus; species Rhinopithecus roxellana. Next base: position 54,545,845 of record NC_044561.1, read on the forward strand.
ACTAATACGTAGTACATTGTAATTTGCCTAATAACACACACACACATATACAAACACACACTTACCGATCACCATTGTTACAAAATTGGATACTATCTACTTTATCCTAGAGGGAAAAGGACAAATACAAAAATGATCATCTACATGGTTTGCAAATTTGAAAAAATGAAGTTTTATGCTAGAAGCCTATTTGCTTTAACAAGCAAAATATGTACCTGTGTTGCTTAGCCCCATCATTCAACATGTTTTATAATTTTAAGTGAAGACTAACTACAAACCTAACAAGACTACTAAAATACAGCTTTCATTTCAAAGAAAGGCACATCTAACAGGAAAAAAAGCCTTGCCTCTAAACTTACAGCATTATTTATAATTACAACTGTTTAAAATTACTTATATGGAAGTGAAATGTGTGTAAAGTGCTCAAAATACTGGCTTTAAAGTAGCTAAAAACAAGGCATTTTCAATTGTACTCAAAAATTGTTGTTTTAAGTTATTTAAATCTATATTTATCAAATAACCTCTGGATGTGGACTGGCTTTCTCCCAAAAGCTTCAAACAAAAGATGACTTTACCCTGACCAGTACTTCAGAACACTGACAGTTTTCTATCTTACTATACATTGATAAAACCACATTCTTATTTCATGGGCTTGGTTAGATAAATAGGCCCACTTAAAACTAACCCACCCAGATCAACTGTCATAATCAAGATTTTGAACATAAAGCTAAAATAACCACTGTAAAATATCAGGCCTCTCAAGAGCTAATCTGAGTTGCCAATGACACACCTCCCTTTCAATATAATTCCTTGTATGCTTAAATTAAAATTAGAATAGAATTAACAAAAACTACATTGTACCTAGACATTTTCATTTTTATAAATATACAAACATCTCTTTAACAATATTTTAACTGTCAAATATAATTCAAAAATTTAAAAGATAACATTCACAAGCAATGACTTATCTCAGAAATGCAACTATGATTTAATATTTTAAAACTTAATACCATCAAAAAGTTATAAATGATAGTTCATTTGTTCAACAGAAGAAAAAATTAAAAATAAAAGTAGAGCCAATAGCAATGCCCCTTAGCAATGAGAGGAATAGTATTAACAATCTAAAGGATTTTAAAACGTGGATGCTTACAGTGTGGCTTTCAAGTTCTGCGATTTTTTCGGGTGCTTCAAAACCCAAAAAATACATTCTGATTACATGATCAGTACTACCTGTGGCTAAAAACATACCACCTGAAATAAAAATGGTAAAGTTTAAACATCCATTTTATAACAAATACCTGAACAAATCAAATTTCTATATTAAAATATAAAAAAAAATCATACTCTAAAACTAAGTGTATCTCAACAGTTGCATGTTCTAACTCACAATATAGAGCTTATAAAACTGTATTTGTAGCTTTAAAAAACAAAATTAATTCAATCAATCTGGAAACATTCACAATCTCCTCTTGCTTTTTTTTTTTTTTTTTTTTTTTTTTTGAGACAGAGTCTTGCTCTGTCGCCCAGGCTGGAGCTCAACGGTGTGATCTCAGCTCACTGCAACAAACCTCCACCTCCCGGGTTCAAGTAATTCTACTACCTCAGCCTGCTAAGCAGCTGGGACTACAGGTGCACGCCAACACGCCCAGTTAATTTTTTATATTTTTAGTAGAGATGGGGTCTCACCATGTTGGTCAGGATGGTCTCAAACTCCTGACCTCAGGTGACCCACCCGCCTCAGCCTCCCAAAGTGTTGGGATTACAGGTGTGAGCCAGCTGGTGGGGCAGGGAACACGGTCTCAGTCTGTCGCCCAGGCTAGAGTGCAGTAGTGCAATGATGGCTCACTGCAGCCTCAACCTCCTGGAACCAAGCAATACTCCCACCTAGTCTCCTGAGTAGCTGGGACTACAGCTGTGTGCACCATGCCCAGGTCATTTTGTTTTTGTTTTTGTTTTTGTTTTTAGAGATGGGTTCTCACTGTGTTGCCAGGGCTGGGTTCAAATTCCTGGGCTGAAGCAATCCTCCCATCTCAGCCTCCCAAAGGACTGGGATTACAGGCATTGAGTCACTGTGTCCGGCCTCCCCATCTGTATTATTAAGGGTGGCAATATAATGCCAATTAAGCACCAGTGCTCTAAAAATATTTTTAAGAAAAGAAGTTCTGCTTTCTAAACAATTTTACATACCTAACCCTAGCTTGTTCAAGTTTTCAGATTTTATGAGGGAAAAGTCTTTGACCTATCCTAAAAAAGAAAAAAGTTACCACACAAGTTCACTGTACAAAAAATGAAAAATAATAATTTCACCAAGATATGTGTGGGAAATAAATTTAAACTATCAAACATACACAGTTTAGCCTATTCGAAGAAAATCACAAGTTTAGATTATCATACACATAGGACAGGCATATGAATCACTTGTGTGGACACCTCAAGCCTCTCTTTTACCAGACATCTCTTATATCACTGATTACTACCAGAAATCAGACAAAGGCAGAAGAGAGGACTGGAAGAACAAGGCTAACAAAATGAACATCATAAATTGAACCTAACAAAATAAACATCAGAAGTCATTTACCACGTATCTAATAAAAGTTCTTAGCAATAAAGTGGTCATTTAATAAATGTTAAAAAAAAAAAAAAAAAAAAAAAAAAAAAACCTAAGAAAAAATGTGAAGAAGTTCTTACCAACACTAAAAGAAGAACAAAGCATTTGAACGCCTGGCCTAGGCTTTTCAGTGAACTTCAGGGGACGTGGGCTTTAAAAGAAGAAGATGCTGCTTTAAGATAGATTATTTTACCACATTAACACAGTTTAAAATATTGGTTCTAATCTAGCATATTTAAATATTATAATTTTTTAAGAGACAGGGTCTCGCCATGTTGCCCAGACTAGACACAAACTCTTGGGCTCAAGGGACCCTCCAGCCTCAGCCTCCCTAGTGGCTGGGAACCACAGACGCACAACACCCAGCTACAATCTTATTTCTACAATACCTTATTGTATACCAAATATTTCCACATATTTCCATGTATTTTTACAAAATATAAAAAGATCAAATTAATCATATTTCCTTTAACCTAATACACCCAAAATATCAACATATAATCCAAATTAATAAAATTACAAGACACTTTCATATTCTTTCGTATTAACTCTTAGAAATTTTCCAGTGTGTATTTGAGACTCAAAATACATCTCAATTTGACAACTCATTTTTTAACAAAAATATTTTATCTATATTTGGATTTCCCAAACTTTGTTGAAAATTTCACATATTCAAGTTATTCAAGACACACTTAATAATTTTCTAACAGACCAGGCGTGATGGTTCACGCCTGTGATTGCAGTACTTTGGGAGCCCAAGGCGGGTGGATCACCTGAGGTCAGGAGTTTGAGACTAGCCTGGCCAGCCTGGTGAAACTCTGTCTCTACTAAAAATACAAAAAATTAGCTGGGCCTGCTGGCGGGCGCCTGTAATCCCAGCTACTTGGGAGGCCGAGACAGGAGAATCACTCGAACCCAGGAGGCAGAGGTTGCAGTGAGCCAAGATCGCGCCATCGCACTCCAGCCTGGGTGACAGAGCAAGACTCCGTCTCAAAAAACAAAAAAAAAAAAGAAGAAAAAAAAGGAAAAAGAAAAATTTCTAACACATTAATCAATTATAAGTTTTAAATTTAAATTATCAATTCAGTTCCTCAATTGCACTAACCACATTTAAAGTGCTCAATGATCATATGTGGCTAGTGACTACTGTATTAGACAGCAGAGGTATACAACACAGGTCTTATGACTCTCAAATGTTCCTGCCTGAATTTCCAATTATACACCTATTTTTTTAAATGCCTTTGTCTTTACAAAAATGTGCTAAGATAGAAAAGCTATGCTTCTTTTACAAATCCAGTTATCTAAATAATTATAAACAGGAAAGAGTCAATATGGCACATATGCTATATATAATAAAAATGAAGTTCAAAGGTAAGAAAAGCAACCATAATACATAATCTCTTAATAATCAAACTTCATTTCATTAGACTAAACTGTAACTACATTAAAGAAGAAAACTTGTTACATAATTAAAGCCACTTACCTAAATTTCAAGGATTCTAAATCCCATTGCCAAAAGCAAACTGTCCCATCAGCACCAGTGGAAACCATGTATCTTTGAGAGCCTTTGGCCATTGGGCTAAACTAAAAAGTAAAACATACAATTCAGTTTCCAGAACTTCTACTTAAGTTACAGTTTAATACTCTTGCAAAGTTAACTTCAATTGACACTTTAAGGAAATAAAACACAAATCCAAAATATAGGTAATACTACTGTAGTGAAAAAAATCATAACCTCTCCACATTCATTTATATGTAATACGATCTCAACAAGCCTATTTTCAGAATAAACAAGATTAGCCAGAAAAACTTTAACAAGGTTAAGATCTAGTCCTATCAGATATTAAAGCATATCACAGAGCCTCAATAATTAAAACGATCAGACATAACGGTGTACACTGACAGAATGACCAACGGAAAAAATAAAGTCCAAAACTAGACCCTATTCAACCAGGAAAGCTGACTGAAAAACTGGAAGGAAAAATGGGGGGAAAAATGGACCCTAATGTAAAGCTTAAGTAGAATTAAGGTATTATCTCAAATCTGTTGAGCAAACAATGGATCACTGCATAAATGGTGTTACAACTGTGCAGCAATCCGGAAAAAAACTAAATCCATTATTCAGACTGTACATGAGGATACATTCCAAATGGATCAATGATTTAAATATTTTAAAAACAAAACCATAAAATATGAAAACACAAGAACTATACTGCAGTGCCACTTCAGAATAAGGCTAACATCTGTACTTAATAAAATACCAAAAGTGCTAAACAAGCAAGCTAGAGAAAAGAAGATCAACTAGCCAGAGACATCTATGAAGGATTAAATAGCAGGAAAATGCAAGGAAAACAAACACACACTAAGCAAAGGAATAATATCAGCACAGGTTCAAAAGTGAGGAGGAATTTGGTATATGATAGAAACAAAGATCTATATGAACAAAGTGTTCATTTCTCAAAGTCATGGGGCAATGGGGTAAATGGGTAAAGAGTCTGGATGTAATCAAAGCAGTTTTAAAGGGTAACTGTGCTTTTCAAGTAAAAACACCAAAAGCAGCCAAAAGATTTGTCTTACAACAATATATAATCTTGACTGAAAGAGAAGAGGTAAGATGTAATAAAAATCCAAGAGGGAACCCAGTTAATCTAAGAAGCAAGACACTTAACTGGAATACAGCTCCACCCTTCTCCCCCTAGAATGGACAGGAAAGGCAAAAAGAGAGGAGCATCAAAACTTGCTGAGTCGCCCGGGTGCCATGGCTCACGCCTGTAATCCCAACACTTTGAAGGGGCGGAGGAGTGAGAATTGCTTGAGTCCAAGAGTTTAAGACCAGCCTAGGTGACATGGCGAATCCCTGTCTCTACAAAAAAATACAAGATTGTCCAGGCATGGTGACTCACAGCTGTGATCCCAGTGCTATGGGAAGCCACGGCAGGCAGATCACTTCAGGTCAGGAGTTTGAGGTCAGGAGTTTGAGGCCAGCTTGGCCAACATGGTGAAACACTATCTCTACTAAAAATCCAAAAATTAGCTAGGTGTGGTGGTGGATGCCCAATAACACAAAAAGTAGGTGGGCGTGATGGCAGCGCCTGTAATCCCAGCTACTCAGGAGGTTGAGGCAGGAGAATCACTTGAACCCAGGCGGTGAATGTTACAGCAAGTTGAGATGGTGCCACTGCACTCCAGCCTGGACAACATAGCAAGACCCCTCCACCTACCAAAAAAAGTGTATATATATTATGTATACGTGTGTGTGCATATATATATACACGCACACATATACATATGTATACACGTGTGTATATGTAGACATATACGCATGCACGTATATACATACATATGCATATATACAGTCTACATATACTTGTATACGTATACACACGTGTATATACACGTGTGTATATGTATTATGTACATATACGTATCAAAAAAAAAGGAATTCTAAACCTAACGGTCCATGGAAGAGTTTTTTTTTTTTTTTTCTTGAGACACAGTCTCGCTCTGTCGCCCAGGCTGCAGTGCAGTGGCGCAATCTCGGCTCACTGCAAACCTGCAATCTCCACCTCCCAGGTTCACGCCATTCTCCTGCCTCAGCCTCCCGAGTAGCTGGGACTACAGGTGCCCACCACCACGTTCAGCTAAATTTTTTGTATTTTTAGTAGAGACGGGGTTTCACCGTGTTAGCCAGGATGGTCTCGATCACCTGACCTCATGATCTGCCCGCCTCAGCCTCCCAAAGTGCTGGGATTACAGGCGTGAGCCACTGCACCCGGCCAGGAAGAGTATCTTTAAGTCACCTGTATATACACGTATGTATACGTACATGTATACACATATGTAGACAGATACACATATGTGTATAAACATATATACGTCTACATATATGTATGTACATGTGTATATATACACGTATACACATACTTATGCATAGATATATATAAAATAAAATAAAAAATTAGTCAGGCATGGCGACACATGCTTGTAGTCCCAGGAGGCTGAGGTTGCAGAGTCGAGATCACACCACTGCACTTGAACCTGGGCAACAGAGTGAGACTCTGTCTCAAAAGGCAAACAAACTTGCTGACTCACGAAACATTCAAGACAAAGAAAGAGCTTAGAAAACAAAGACTAATAGTGCCATTAACAGAAAGCAAAGTAAGAAGAAATGATTTTTTTTTTTTTAATGTTCAAAGTGATTGTTTATATCTAAGTAGATATGTTCCAGAATGTGGCCTAACATTGAGCTTTGCAGGCTATCTCATTAAAAGTAATGAGAAAAAGTAATATAATTCAAGTTATATTAGTAGTTGGATATTTTTGTTAATTAAAATAGAAGATTATTTTATTCCTTTGCTTTCTTAATAAACTTGCTTTCACTTTAAAAAAATTAAAACACCTTCCACACTGAATTGCTAATTGAACAAAAAAAATGTTTTTTAAGTAAACCATCAGAGTAAAACTCGCAACCCTGCACAGAGTACTTTAAGAATTCTAGAGGCTAGGCATGGTGGCTCATGGCTCACGCCTGTAATCGCAGCACTTTGGAAGGCCAAGGCAGGTGGATCACCTGAGGTCAGGAGTTCAAGACCAGCCTGGCCGGGCGCGGTGGCTCAAGCCTGTAATCCCAGCACTTTGGGAGGCCGAGACGGGCGGATCACGAGGTCAGGAGATCGAGACCATCCTGGCTAATACGGTGAAACCCTGTCTCTACTTAAAAATACAAAAAACTAGCCGGGCGACGAGGCGGGCGCCTGTAGTCCCAGCTACTCGGGAGGCTGAGGCAGGAGAATGGCGTAAACCCGGGAGGCGGAGCTTGCAGTGAGCTGAGATCCGGCCACTGCACTCCAGCCTGGGTGGCAGAGCAAGACTCCGTCTCAAAAAAAAAAAAAAAGACCAGCCTGGCCAAAATGATGAAACCCTGCCTCTACTAAAAATACAAAAAATTAGCCAGGCGTGGTGGTGGGCACTTGTAATCCCAGTTACTCGGGAAGCTAAAGCAGGAGAATTGCTTGAACCCAGAAGGCAGAGATTACAGTGAGCTGAGATCGCACCACTGTACTCCAGCCTGGGCAACAAGAGCGAAACTCCGTGTCAAAAAAAAAAAAGGAATTCTAAACCTAACTGTCCATGGAAGAATATTTTTAAGTCACCTGTTCTAAATCAAATTCCCAGACATACAAGCAATTTGTGGCTATTTCTGTCCCACTTATATCTTTGTCTATTCATGGACTGATACTGTACTGTTTTCTTTATAACACCTCTAAAACATTTTTATATCTCCAGCATGGCTAAACAATTCTTTGCTCTTCTTTTGCTGTCCGTGCTTATTTTTCTCCTCTAAATGAGCCTGATTGGCTGGCTTAGTTCCATAAAAACAAAATCATTGGAATTTCAAATGTAAATACGTTGATTTTGTAGCATAATCAGGAAAGATCTGACATCTTTACAATACTGAATCTTCTGATTCACCAACATGGTAGAGGCATTTTCACTTATTTAGACTGTTTCCTTCCCCACCATGATTCCAGTATTTTTAAGATCTTTCTTCATAAACATATTTCACATTTCCTGTTAAATTTTTTCCTATGTGAGGGGTTTTGTTGCTATTATGAATTAATTCTTCTTCCATTGTATTTATTACTTGTTTATTAATAGTGTACAATAAAGTTCTGGTTTTAAGACATGGGTCCTATATATATCTAACCATCACACTAAGCTCTCAGCAGTTCTAACAAGTTTTAACAGAATTCACTAATGAAGCCTCTAAGCTTGAAGTTTTAAGAGTTGTGGTTTTTTTTGTTTTGTTTTGTTTTTCTTTAGTATCCAACAGGTATTTTTAACCTTGGGAGCCTTCCTTTTACTGTTTCTAAATAGCAGCATTTCATCAACTGCAGTATTACTGACATACAACCATGTTTTATTATGACACCCCTCAAGGTCAGTTGTCAATGACTATAATATATATTTCTGGATATTAAAAATAGTCTCTTTTTTTCTAAGATGCATTAGCTAAATCCTGCATAAAGGAAACAGTACGAACTATGATTTCTCAAAGTCCTCTTTGGCCTTAGGATTTTAGGATTTTTAGTAGACCTCATGTGTCTACTTCCAAAGTCCTAAGTATGCTTGAAATCTACACACCTGGAGTGACTACCTAGTCTGTACCTCATGCTCATGAGCTTAAGAACGTCTGCTTTGACAACTTGTTAGGCAATAAAATAAGGACTCTTTAATATATGCTGATCCTTTTTTTTTTTTTTTTGAGACGGAGTCTCGCTCTCTCACCCAAGTTGGAGTGCAGTGGCGTGATATCCGCTCACGGCTAACTCCACCTCCTGGGTTCACGCCATTCTCCTGCCTCAGCCTCCCCAGTAGCTGGGACTACAGGCGCCCACCCCACCACGCCCAGCTAATTTTTGTATTTTTTAGTAGATACGGTGTTTCACCATGTTAGCCAGGATGGTCTCAATCTCCTGACCTCATGATCTGCCCACCTCGGCCTCCCAAAGTGCTGGGATTACAGGCATGAGCCACCGTGCCTGGCTGATCCTCTCTTTTGCTGTGAAACAACATATTATTTATTTTCTTTGGATATACAGCCAGTCATTTTTTTGTGAAGAACCTCCGGCCGGGCATGGTGGCTCATGCCTATAAACCCCAGTGCTTTGGGAGGCCAATACAGGAGGATTGCTTGAGGCCAGAAGTTCAAGACCAGCTTGTGAAACATAGCAAGACACTGTCTCTACAAAAAATTAAGAACTAACTAGGTGAGGTGGCACACACCTATAGTCTCAGCTACTCAGAAGGCTGAGGCAGGAGGATGACTTGAGCCCACAAGTTTGAGGCCAAGCGAGCTATGATTACACCACTGCACTCCAGCCTGGGCAAGAGAGAGAATCTGCCTCTGGGGAAGGTGGGAGAACCTCCATACTGCTTCCCATAATAGCTGTACTAATTTACATTCTCACCAAAAGTGCATAAGAGTTCCCATTTCTCCACATCCTTCCCAACATTTGTTATCCTTTGTCTTTTTGAGAACAGCCATTCTGGGGTGAGGTAGGATCTCACTGGGGTTTTGATTTCCATTTTCCTGATAATTAGTGATGTTAAGCATATTTTCACATATCTGTTGGCCATTTGTATGTTTTCTAAAATTTTTAGAAATATCTATTCAGGTCTTTTGCCCATTTTTTAATTGAATTTTTTTCTATTGAGTTGAGTTCCTTCTATGTTCTGGATATTAACCCTTTGTCAGATGCACAGATTTTAAAAGTACTTTCTCCCATTCTTCAGGTTGTCTCTTTGATCTATACTGATTGTTTCCTTTGCTGTACAGCAGCTTTGTAGTTTGATATAATTCCATTTGTCTGTTTTTGCTTTTGTTGCCTATGCTTTTGGGTATATATCCGAAGGGAAATGAAATCAGTAAACTGAAGAGATACCTGCACTCCCATGTTTACTGCAGTGCCATTCACAATAGTCAAGATATGAATCAACCTAAACACCCATCTACAGATGAATGGACAAAGAAAATGCGGTGTGTCTGTATATACACACACACAATGGAACATTATAAACAGAATGCTCCTCTGTCATTTGTGGTAATATGGATGAACCTAAAGGCCATTATGTTAAGTGAAATAGCAGGGCACAGAAAGGCAAACACTGTGTAATCTCACTATTGAATGTTAGAAGTTGATTTCACAGAAGCAGAGAACAGAACAGTGTTACCTATGGCTGGGGAGTATGGAGGAAGAGGGGGACCATGAGAAGTTGTTTCAATGGGTATTAAGTTACAATCAGACAGGAAGGATAAGTTCTGGTGTTCTATTACACAGCAAGGTGAGTACAGCAAATAACAATGTGACAGACATCTCAAGATAGCTAGAAGGCTTTGAATATTACCACAACAAATAAATGATAAATACTTAAAGTGATGGATATAATTACCCTCATTTGATCCTTATACAATGCATATATGCACTGAAACATCACACTGTAATGTCTTTCTATAATTATTACAGGTCAACTAAAAACAAAAAAAATTTAAAAAGAATGTAGGCTGGGTGTGGTGGTTCACACCTATAATCCTAGCACTTTGGGAGGCCAAGGCGGGAGGACTGCTTGAGCTCAGGAGTTCGACTAGTTTGGGCAACATGGCAAAACCCCATCTCCACCCAAAAAACATACACAAAAAAACTTAGCCAGGAGTGGTGGCACGCACCTGTAGTCCCAGCTACTCCCAGCTACTCAGGAGGGTGAGGGGGAAGCATCACTTGAGCCCAGTCGACAGAGGTTGCAGTAAGCCAAGATCGCACCACTGCACTCCAGCCTGAGTGACAGAGTAAGACTCTGTCTTTTAAAAAAAAAAAATATATATATATATATATATATATATATTCGTCAAAGGTAGTTAGCTGTCCTGTTAACTGTTAAAATGAAAATCTTTTACTGTATGCTCACTCATGCATCCTGGGGGGGGGTAACATAAAACACACCATATGAACCATTTTAAAGTCAACAATTCAGTGGCATTTAGTGCATGCACAATGCTGTGCGGCCATCATCACTACCTAAGTTCAATAGCTATTACTTCACAAGATATACTGCAACCTGTCAAGGCATTTTTCAATTCTCTAGGATTTTAAGTAGGCAACCAAACTATTGGAAAATAAAAATTTTTTATTTCCAGTATTTGTGCATTTTTGTTCTTTTTTTTTTTGAGATGAAGTCTCGCACTGTCGCCTGGTGGGGAGTGCGGTGGCACGATCTCGGCTCACTGCAACCTCCGCCTCCCAGCTTCAAGCACTTCTCCTGCCTCTCAGCCTCCCAAGTAGCTGGGATTACAGGTGTCCGCCACCATGCCCAGCTAATTTTTTGTATTTTTTTTTTTTTTTTTTTTTAGTAGAGACGGGGTTTCACCGTGTAGACCAGGATGGTCTCGATCTCCTGACCTCGTGATCCACCCGTCTCGGCCTCCCAAAGTGCTGGGATTACAGGCGTGAGACACTGCGCCCAGCCCATTTTTGTTCTTTCTTGCCTAGCAATACTAAAAAAAATGAACAGTTGTAGTAATAGCATGGTGTTCATTTTCTGCAAATATTTAATTTTGCAATATTTTTAATCTCGATAAAAGTCGTAATAGTATGATGAGCACCCATACACTGGTCATCAAGATTCACCAACCGCTAACAGTTTGCAACACTTGCTTCTTGAAGTAGATATCATACTGACATGAACCATCCAAATCTACCTTGCAGACATTACTTCAGCCCTAAAATCCTTAGTGTGTATCGCCTAACAATGACGTTCTCCTACATAACTATAACATGGTTATCAATACTTTAAAAACTTAATACTGATAAAACATTATATAATCCATATTCAAATTTCCCAAATTTCTCAAGCATCCTTTATAGCTTTTTTCTCTCCTAAATCCAGAACCCAAATCAAGGCTCACATATTAACATTTGTCCCCTTTCCTGAGGTTCCTTATAAAAAAGTTCTCCATCTTTCTGTCTTTCTTGAAACCAAACTTTTGAGGAATAAGAGATTTGTTTCACAGTTTCTCAATTTGGATTTGTCTGATTGCTTCCTCAGGAGATTAGGGCCAAACATTTTTTACCTAAATAATAAGTAGGTAGAGAAAACGTTTAACTACAGATACAATGCATTTCACAGCTACAAGTCAATTCAGATTTTCTTTTTATGTCTTGGTGTTTTCTCTGTATTTACCTCCAATTTTCCTTTATAAAGCTGTTTACAATATCCTCTTTTTATCATCTGAAGGATATTAGTGATACCCCTTTTTCAAATCTGATAATGGTTATTTGTCAAGTTTCTTTTTTGTTCCCTGAACAACCTGTCTTTTACCAGTATTTTTAGCCTTTCAAAGAACTTCTGGCTTTGCTGATCCTTGCTACTATTATGCACATTTTTTCTATCCTTAATTTCTGTACTTATCTTCAAAATGTCTTTCTTCTTGTTTGTTGTTCTAACTTATTGAGAAATACAGTTGATCACTGAATTTCAGCTTCTTTTTAATACATCAATTGGGTGTAAGTTTCCCCTTCAGCACAACTTCAGCGGAGAATGATACACTGTTATGAAACAACTTAACCCAAAATTTTTAGCTGCACTGGACAACAATAAGTATTCATTATCCCATAGTCTCTATGGGCCGAGAATTCAACAGCAGCTTAGCTAGATAGGTCTGGCTCAGTGTCCCAAGGCTGCAAGATGCAGCCAAGATGTGGACCTGGGCCACAGTCACATAAAGGCTTAACTGGGAATACGGGGATCTGCTTCCAAAATGGCTTACTCACATGACCACAGCAGAAGACATCAGTTTCTACCATGAAGACCTTTCCACAGGGCAGTTTGAGTATGCAATCTACCTAACAATTGGCTTCCCTCAAGAGCAGTGATTAAAGAGAACAAGATAAAAACTATCTTATTATGGTGTAGCGTAACTTCAGAAACACTGAAAGTCACACTGTGCCATTTTCTCATTATCTTTTAAGTTCACCGGTCAACCCTATTCAGCAAGGAGACTACAGTGGCCTGAATGCCAGGAGGCAAGAATCACTGGGCACCACCTTCAAGGCTGACTCCCAAAGAGTACCTCCCTCAAGTTTTCATATGTAATGTTTTCATTTGTAAGGTTTTCATTATTAATCGGTTCAAAATATTCTTAAATGTCTATTGTGATTTTTTTTCCTTTGACGTATGGATTATTTAAAAGTATAGTTGACCCTTGAACAACGCAGGGGTTAAGGTATCAACCCCCTCCCAGGCAGCTGAAAATCCACATGTAACTTTTGACTCCCAAAAAACTTAACTACTAATAAAGTCTTACCAATTGCATGAACAGTCAATTAACACCTATTTTTGTATATGTTTTATGTAACGTATTCTAATAATAAAGTAAGCTAGAAAAAAGAAAACGTTATCAAGAAAATCATAAGGAAGAGAAAATATATTTACTATTAAGTAGAAGTGATCATCTTAAAGGTCTTCATCCTCATTGTCTTCATGTGGAATAGGCTGAAGAGGAGGAGGAGGAATAAGAGGAGTTGGTCTTGCCATCTCAGGGGTGACAGAGGTGGAAGAAAATCTATATATGTCGACCCATGCAATTCAAACCCATATTGTTCGAGGGTCAACTATACATAAAGTTTACAAAAAGTGAGGAGTATCTGTTATTAATTCTGGCTGTTAGTAATTTCTTGTTTAATTACATTGTTGTCAGAGAATACACTTAAAATTATTTCAGTTGAGACTTGCTTTAGCCCATTTAATGTATTTCAAGTAATATAATTACATTTATATTGACATTTACTATCCCAGTATCATCTTAGTACTGTTTTTTTCTCCTTTCTTGTTTCACTTTTTTTATTAGTACATATCTCCCCACCTCTATTAAGTCTAGTAATTATACAATCTCTTGCCATACTTTTGGCTGTTATTCTAGAGATTTCAAAATGCATCTTCATCTAAAGTCTAATGTAAATTTGTATTTTTTTATTTTCCACTTCTTGAACAATGCAAAGATCTTAGAATATGGAAGTTACCTCCTCCTGATATACACACTACACATTCTTTAATTCCATACGTATTTTGAAGCCCAGAATTCACTTATCGTATACAGCCAATGTTTATTTCCAGTTACCCACACATTCACTTTTTTTTTTTTCTTAACTCTTCATTGCTTCTTGCATCTCCAAGTTTCCACTTGGGATCACATCCTCGCCTAAAGAATATTATTTAGGGCTGGCGCGGTGGCTCATGCCTGTAATCCCAGCACTCTGGGAGGCCAAGGCAGGTGGATCACAAGATCAGGAGATACAGACCATCCTGGCTGACACAATGAAACCCTGTCTCTACTAAAAAATACAAAAAATTAGCCAGGCGTAGTGGCAGGTGCCTGTAGTCCCAGCTACTTTGGAGGCTAAGGCAGGAGAATGGCATGAACCTGGGAGGCAGAGCTTGCAGTGAGCCGAGATCACGCCACTGCACTCCAGCCTGGGCAACAGAGCGAGACTCCATCTCAAAAAAGAGAAAAAGAGTATTATTTAGAATTCCCTTTAATGTTGTTCCATTGCTAAGAAATTCTCAGCTTGTCTAAACATGCACTTAATATACTTTCATTCCTCAATGATGTATTTTAATAGGCTCAGAATTATTGACTGGCATTTTCTATTAGCAATTTAAAAATATTACTTGTCTATCAACTTCCCTTATTTCTATTAGAGAAGCTAGCAATCAGTCTTCTTACTACTCCTCTAATTTTCCCTAAGGCTGCAATGGTTACTCATTGTATTTGGTTCTATTTATTTTCTTCTGACCTCAATTCCACTTCACTAATTCTCTCTTCAGTTTCATCAGTTGTGTTCGGATGCTGTTAAAATCACCCACTGAGGTTGGGTGTTGTAGCTCACGCCTGTAATCCCAGCACTTTGGGAGGTCAAGGCAGGTGGATCACGAGGTCAGGAGATTGAGACCATCCTGGCTAACACGGTGAAACCTTGTCTCTACTAAAAATACAAAAAAATTAGCCAGGCATGGTGGCACGTGCCTGTAGTCCCGGCTACTCAGGAGGCTGAGGCAGAAGAAACACTTGAACCCATGAGGCAGAGGTTGCAGTGAGCTGAGATCGTGCCACTGCACTCCAGCCTGGGCAACAGAGTGAGACTTCATCTCAAAAAAAAAAAAAAAAAGTACTACTAACCAAGTAGATTGTTCAGATATATTCAGTAAGCAATAAACGCATGTGAGCCCCCACTACAAGAAGAATCATTTCAGGGAAGACTAGAACTCCACTTTCAAAGAATTTCAAGATGATTTTAAGACAGGCACCCTCTCAAAGTATAAATGTTCTTATTTGCTGCTATATTGTCAATACATTCATATCAAACTATAAAATGTTAACTGTGAAACCTAGCAAGAATTTGATTTTCAAACTATAAAATCTTCCAGAAAGCAATATACTTCTTAACTACATGTAGACAAACCAGAAGTCTTGCTTAAACTTCCAAAATAAAACACTATCTCAGCAAGGCACGGTGGCTCAGGCTTGTAATTCCAGCATTTGGGGAGGTGGAGGAAAAACGACTGCTTGATCCTAGGAATTCAAGAACAGCCTGGACACCATGGCTAGATTCCATCCCTATAAAAAATGTAAACAGCTGAGGTTGGTAGCACACACCTGTGGTCCTAGCTACTTGTGAGGTTGAGATGGGCAGACCTTGACCCCAGGCTGAGGTTACAATGAGCCAAGATCACACCACGGCACTCTGCCTGGGCCAAAAAAAACACGAAAAACAAAAACCACTATCTCAATTATAACTATCTTCATCCCATAATAGCTACTCACTCTCTTTTCTTTGAGAATATTAACTAGAAGAGAACAAAAGTCACCTTTTATCACAAAAGTTCACACCAAATCCATTTAAGTGACCACTAATATATAGCCTAGGTGAATGCGCATAAAAAAATTGAACCACCACCAGTTTTAACCAAATTCTAATGAGAGACACCAATGTGCCTTTAAAAGTCTTATAAATCAAAACAAAATAAAAGCCTTACAAATCATCTAACAATTTACTTCAGTGTAACCAAACATTAAGTTTCAAAAAATGATAGAAAAGCACTGAAACAGTGTAGTAGGGACAGGACTTGGCCCACCCCCACTAACATGTTTCTCCATACGTGACCACTGACCACCAGACATTTTAGCACCATCCCCACTGGCCCATACTCACTGACCAGACCTTGTAAGCTGTCTAAAAAAACTAAAACAAGCAGCATTCCTCCATGAATCCTACTCGGGAGAGTTAACTCTATTGCCCATATGTGCACAAGGCCAGGAGAAGGACCAATCCTAACCCTGAGCCTCACTGTAATACTAAAACCTTCACCCAGAGGGGCTTATCTCCCCCTCTCATCATGCGACATATGTGTTAGCATGCTTTAGTGCATCTGCACACCCTGCGCTCCACCCCACACATGTAATAATGTTCACCTACCTCATGAGTTTTGCACATCACCCTCCTTAAGACACGGCAAGGCATTCCCCTGGGGAGCCAGCCAGAGGACCCTTCTTCCTTCACTGTCTCACCTATTCCCAATGTTTCAGGCATAAGTCTCTTTTTTTTTTTTGAGACAGTCTCACTTTGTCACCCAGGCTGGAATGCACTGGTGCGATCATAGCTCACTACAGCCTCAACCTCCTGGCTTAAGCAATCCTCCCTCAACCTCAGGGTACTGAGACTACAGGCGTGTGCCCCCTTGCCAAACTATTTCTGGGGTTGGGGGTGGTGTCTCGCTATGTTGCCCAGGCCAGGTCTCAAACCTGTGAGCTCAAGTGATCCTCCCACCTCAGCCTCCCTAAAGTGCTGGGATTACAGGCATGTGCCACTGCCAGGCACAAGTCTTAATAAATCTTGTCTGGGAAGTCTGCCCAGCCTCCTATTAATTTCTGTTACACTGAGAGCCAAGAACCTTGCACTACTAAGAGCAACATACTCTGTCCCTAACAACTAATGGATGTAAGGCAACGATCATCAGTGAGGAATACAGAAAAACACTAGACATTTTGTGCCTTCTGATGGAAGAACTTACACCTCAATGTGATCAATTTTCTATCAGTGATGAAATTCTCATACCCCCACCCCAGACGTTTTGAATCAGAAACTTTGCGGGTAGTGCCTAACAATGTTTTCATCAAGCCCTCCAGGTGATTCTCATGCACATTAAAGAGAACCACTGCTCTAGATCCAATAACCAACTTAATAGAAATACAGAGGAACATATTAAACTACTCCAATAGGATACAATTGGCAACATCCAAACTGTGGGGAAACTACAGATAACCCAGGTCCTTCAACAAAGAAACTGCAAGATCATTTTTTTTAACTGCATAGGTAGGTGAAATTTATATTTTAAGTTTCTTTTAGTCTATAGCAACCAATTGTAACATGCAGGCTTTGTTTTGCTCCTGATTCAAACAACCTAAACAAAACACCACTTACGAGACAACTGGAAACTTGAACATCAATAAACAGTGTGATAATAGTGTTGTAGTTGTTTTAAAAAGGAATCTTTTCCTCCCATAACAGTTGCTATGAAAAAAGGGGGGGAGGGGAATCCTTATCTTTTAGAAACACAGAATGAAATATTTGCAGAAGAAATGATATAAAATCTAGGATTTGCTTTAGGTACAAGATGAAGCAGTTAGGAAAGAACTGGCCATGGGTTGACAGATACATAGGAGTTTATACTATTCTGTATAGGTTCAAAATTATCCTCTGCTTATCGTGGAAAAAAAAACTTTAAATATTTAGGCATATTAAATCAACCAAGCGGCTGGGCGCACTGGCTCCTGCCTGTCATCCCAGTATTTAGAGAGGCCGAGCCAGGCAGGTCACTTGAGGTCAGGAGTTTGAGACCAGCCTGCCCAACATGGTGAAACCCCGTCTCTACTAAAAATACAAACATTAGCCAGGCATGGTGGTAGACACCTGTAATCCCAGCTACTCGAGAGGCTGAGGCACAAGAATCGCTTGAACCCGGGAGGCAGAGGTTGCAGCGAGCTGAGATCACGCCACTGCACTCCAGCCTGGGCAACAGAGCAAGACTCAGTCAAAAAAAAAAAAAAAAAAAAACCACCTTAGCAAAATCCACAAGTTTTAAAGTTGAAAAACAATCTATCACCAGTTTGCAACTGACAGTCATCCAGTTCAACCATAAACCCCAAAATATCAATAAGCCTTCATGTAAATATGCATTAGATCTTCATTTCATCAGCCTTCCATGATTTGTGGAAGTATGAATTATCATTTCTTACTTAAAATATATAGTTACTAATACACATCTTACTACTTCTCAATTCTAAAGAAACTGTTTTAAAGAAAAAGGTGAAAATATATATAGGAATGTGCCCACTAAGCTAAAAGTTTACCTGTAAAGACGTAATTGATCCTGTATGTCCTTGGAGCACAGCAACCGGGGCACAAGTTCTCAAGCACCACACTCTAATAATTTTATCACAGCTCCCCGCGGCAATCATTGTATTCTCATAGTTTACTGCCATATCTGAAATTTCTGCAGAATGACCTCTTAATGTAGATAACAAGCGGCCATTATGTGTTGACCAAATCTTTACCAAACAATCGTCTGAACCCTAAGAAAAAAGATATCCAAAAATTAATGTTAGTACAGCAAATCTTTTAAATGATATTAAAAGAATACCTTTTATATGCCATCCAAATTAACTATCTTTAACTTCTCTCTTTCCAACTATAGAATACTTTGTTATTTATGTAATAAATTATGACTTACGGTCAGAACACTTATGGAATAACAGTATTTTTCTTTAAGGCAAAGAAAGTATACATAATAATACTGCCAAGTTATCATTTCTATGGGTCAGACTCCATTATCAATACTATTTTCCCCCAAGTTCTCTGCAAAGTAAGAAGTCCAACTCAAAGTTCATGGCTCTCTTATATCAACTAACAATGGTTAAATGTTAGTCTAGGCCGGGCGCAGTGGCTCACGCCTGTAATCTCAATCCTTTGGGAGGCCGAGGCAGGCAGATCACAAGGTCAGGAGATCAAGACCATCCTGGCTAATGCAGTGAAACTTTACCTCTACTAAAAAATACAAAAAATTAGCCGGGCGTGATGGCTGGCGCCTATAGTCCCAGCTACTCGGGAGGCTGAGGCAGGAGAATGGCATGAACCCAGGAGGCAGAGCTTGCAGTGAACCGAGACTGCGCCACTGCACTCCAGCCTGGGTGACAGAGCGAAACTCCGTCTCAAAAAAAGAAAAGTCTATTCACACCAAGCTAAATAATGTGATGAATGTTGTAACAGATCTATACTTCATAGTGAGAAACATGACTAAGTGGCAATCCCAAAAACAAACAAAAATGGTGGGAACAGCCTCCTCACAAACAACACAGTCTCAAGTTTACAGTACTAGCCAGCACCCATTTGTTCAAGAAACACTTGATTATCTACTCTTGAATTGTACACCTGCAAAATCAAAGTTAAACTTCTCACCTATCCTAATTTACCCTTAAAACATTAAAATGATAAATTCCAAATTTTTTCAGATAGGTTTTTAATACTTACTTTAACACTAATGGGTTATTTTATAATCAACCCATTTTCCTGAACCAATGGTTAATGTGAACACGAATCACTTGTAGAGGTCTGAGGAGCTTTTTATTTTGGGGGGTTTACAGTTAATACATATATTTAATTACAATGTAATCTAATTCAGTAAGTCTAGAATGTGCTAGAGGGAAAGTATTAGGTATGTCTATTTTTAAGCATCCTTAAATATCACATTTAAGAACCACTACTCTAAATCATTGTATCTCAAAACAGCACAGAGTCCTGACTATCTTCAGCTGATGCACTTATTAAAAATACGAATTCATGAGACCCACACCATACCTACTGAGTCAAAATCTCTGAGGATGGGAAACAGAAACTACATATTTTGTAAGATTTCCCAGATGATTCTGAAGCACACTGACGTACTCTAGATGACACCAAATCAAGTTTAAAACGTTAACTCACTGTAAAGATTCTATGTCCTGTCCTATCAAATGCTACACAGTAAACAGCAGACAGATGTCCGAGAATCCTTCTGTGCATTTTTATATGCTGATACATAGTTCCTGGAAATTCTGTACTAAAAGTGGAACACCCTGTGAGTTGTTTTCCTCGATGTATCTCCACTAGGAAATAAAAACAATGAAAATGGTTAAGGGAGAGCCAATATGGAAAAATCTAAGAAAAACTCGAGTAACAATTGCTAGAGGGTCACAAAAATCTATGTTCAAGAAACCCTAAGGACACAATTTCTTCCCAATTCTATTCTTCTATACTCACTAATACAGACTTCTTACTACAGTAAGATTCTCTTTTATTAACTTTATTTTTAGTAATTATTTTAACAATAATTTGATATTTGATACTTATTACTATCAAAACATTTCAACCAGTATTTCCTTTTAAATTTTAATACAGCATTTATAAAGGTTGTTGAGAAATGTAAAAAGAATTATTTCAGGCATCTCAAAGGCCAACCTTACTTACCAAGATTTGGTGGGGAACCATAATTCACTGGCATTTCAGGAGGTCTTCCTCTATGAAGAGCAGCAAAGGCAGAGCCCTTCCAAACTGTGTGCCTGCAGTCTTTAAAATGAATTTTAGATACACATAAAATCTTGAAAGTTAACCCCAAGAAAGATTTTATAGAATACTTACGTATATTGTAATAAACTGTTTATTCAACATTTTACCAACTAATATACTTTAACAGAAAAGCCCTGGAGGTTTATTAGACTATTTCTGAAGAAAAAGAAAATTAAGACATCTCAGATACAGCAGCAACAACAACTAACATTTGTGTAGCACTTTACAATTCACAAAGTGCTTTCAACATACATTAGCTCATTGAATCCTCACAACAACCCTGTGAGGTAGGTATTTTTGCCAATTTACAAGTGAGGTAACTGAGGCTCAAAGGTTCTAGGGCCTTTAAAGAGATCCACAGCAATGGTTGGTAAAGATGGACCAGAAAACCAGATCTTGACTCCAAGTCCCATTTCATGCCAAGTGTTTATTTTTCAATGTAGAATTATATCATACAATACTAAAGATAAAAGGTCTTACAACTGATCCAACTTTTCAAAAATGGAAGCTTTTATAAGGAAAAAGTTCTTTGATTTATATGAAAATTCATGACTTGTTCAGTTTTAAAATTAATTTGGCCAATACTGCCATGACGTTAGTCTCTCTCTTTAGGAAATACTGATAAATTACATAGCTTTCCCTTCATTTTAGGATCACAGAAAATCCTCTACTGAAGAGCACATATGTAGGATCTGTGACTCTGAACACTAATTCAAAGTCCATCCCTCCTTGACCTACCAGCAAATGCACTAAGAAAAAAAGTCTGCTCTCCTCTATAGGAGATAGCAGAACATAGGGTTTTAAGCAGTCACACTGTACCAGAAATTAGTTTCTTCATAACTCAGAGAAGAAAGGGAAGGCATCGTACTAAACCTCTACTGAGCCTCGGGTGCCCCAAACTAACAGGCATATTGCATTTTACATGAATGGATTCATTTCCACTATCATGACCAAAGAGCAGTTACAAGGCATCCTCTTGGGGTACCAGTACAAAACAAATAGAGAATATGCCCTACCTAGGGCAGCTTACTGAAGACTCTTCTAAGGTCTGGCCAGTTCTAAATCACTGCTCATCACAAAACAATGACATGGAGCTTGACACAAGTAAAGAAAACAAAGGAAAACAGGCTACTAATTAACTACCATATAACCAGCTAATTACAAAGTGAATAGGGACACAGAAGAGGAAGAATATAAACAGTTTCCTGATTAGTGCCACAGGGTGATGGCTAAGAGCACTAAGAAACAACTAAACCTAACAAACCAGTCTGGCACGGAACTAAGAGAGAAGGGTGTTCTTTCTCAGTTAAGCTTTATACTTGTGGTGCATCTAAGAGATAGCATCACATCAGCAACAGCTCGTAATAAAAAATAATCATGGGATGAATTTGATGTATACTCAGGATCAGAAGAACCAACAATCTTTGCCCATTAGCAGTTTAGCCACATGTACACATAGATTATATCACATACATATACTTAGTCTGAGTCATATATACCAAGCTAACAGAAAAAGAATAGCAATTTCAAACATTTTGCTAGCACATAACTTTGCAAAAAAATTAAATTAGTAAAAAAAGAACCATGCAATTTTACATTTTTGGTGCTTGTTTTCAAGCTGCTACCAAATTTAGAAAATCACTTCCCTTTATAACAAAGGGCTTTCAGAAGCTAAATATCAAATGAAATACTTCTAGCATTTAAAGAGTTTATTAGACACATACAGTTACATTCAATGAAGTTATGAGTGAGCTACAAAATGGAAAATTAAGAACTCACACTGATAAAACCTCAAACAACATCTCAGAATAAATTCAAGCTTTTTAGCTTAACATCTATATCTTTATCAACTTTTTAATGCAGAAGGACCCATTAAACACTTATGTAATAAAATTCAATGTTCTATGCTAAACGCAGAGAATTGTATAGTCCACAGCATGATTTATAGTTACATTATCACCTTTCTTCCACAACGCTTACATTACTTCACAATTATAATCATTATTAGGCTATTAATACAAAGCAGAACACTTCTTCAAATTAAGGTACCTTTTGCTGTACGTAGCAAAGACTGCCTTCCTGCACCAAGTAAAGAAGTGACTCTTGAAATACTGGGCGGAATTTCTTTATCCAACATAGGACCGATGCGTTGGCAGATTTGCAACAGATGATCAGGAGCCACATGCTTATTGGACAAGACCTAGATGGAGAGCAAGTTTTAATGACAACAGTTTAATAATATCAAAAACTACTAAATACTTAGGGATAAGTCTGGCAAAATGTGAAAAGCATACACTGAAAACTGTAAAACATGCTGAGAGAAATTAAAGATGACTTAAACAAGCAGTAAGCTGATCTACAGATTTGATCTACAGATTCAAACCTATAACACTCAAAACTTCAGGGTTTTTTTTGTAGAAATTGGCAATTTTGTTCTAAAATTTATATGCAAATGACCTGGCAAAGCACCTTTGAAAAAGAACAAAGTTGCAGAGCTAACAAAACCTAATTTCAAGACTTGAAATCAAGACTTTACTCAAAATTGCGCTAACGAGGCCGGGCACGGTGACTCACACCTGTAATCTCAGCACTTCGGAAGGCCAAGGCAGGTGGATCACTTGAGGTCAGGAGTTCGAGACCAGCCTGACCAACATGGTGAAACCCCATCTCTACTAAAAATACAAAATTAGCCAGGCATGGTGGTGCACGCCTGTATTCCCAGCTACTTGGGAGGCTGAGGCAGGAGAATCACTTGAACCCAGGAGGTGGAGGGTGCAGTGAGTCAGGATCATGCCATTGCACTCTAGCCTGGGCAACAACAATGAAACTCCGTATAAAAAAAAAAAAAAAAAAATTATGCTAACTGGCCTGTAAGTGAAGCACACATCTTTGAGAGAGATGTTAAGATATCAAAGATCATACAACACATCAATTAGTATCTAAATCATGGATAAGGGGTTCTCAACAATACACTAGGCAGTAAAAAAACATTAATTCTTTCAGTAAGTATGGACAGCCAACTACGTGCCAGGAACCAAAAGTAGATATACCTATGGATAACTATAGACAATTATATGTCTCTCATAATTTTAAATGAAAAATAATCATTTATTTACTCCAATGTAAAAGATAAAAGATATCGCTCTCATCTCTACAATGAGAACAAGCTGGATAAACTTTTAAAAATGTACAAACCCATCATAGCTGAAAAAACAAAGGAAAGTCTATATTAACTAATCCCAGAAAGTACAAGCTTTTCTGGGAACAGAAAAGGGACTCAGGCCAGGCGTGGTGGCTCACGCTTGTAATCCCAACACTTTGGGAGGCCGAGGCTGGTGGATCACTGGAGGTCAAGAGTTCAAGACCAGCCTGGCAGAAATGGTGAAACTCCATCCCTACTAAAAAGAAAAAATACAAAAAGTAGCTGGGTGTGGTGGTGGGCGCCTGTAATCCCAGCTACTTAGCAGGCTGAAGTATGAAATCACTTGAACCTGGGAGGCAGAGGTTGCAGTGAGCCAAGATCATGCCATAGCACTCACAGCCATCTTAATGTAAGGCAAAGTAGATAGGAAGGCAAGAAGATTATGATGAATAAAGTATTTTCTAATATTTAATGTCAATTCAATAGGAAAACAAAAGTCCTAAATTTGAATGTACCTAATAGCAGTTTCAAAAAGGACAAAAAGAGAGATAAATCCAGAATCATATTTGGAGTTCTTGTTTTTCATTTTGTTTTGAGCTATCTTGCTCTGTCACCCAGGCTGGAGGGCAGTGGTGCAATCTCCGCCCACTGTAACCTCCGCCTCCCGGGTTCGAGCAATTCTTCTGCCTCAGCCTCCCAAGTAGCTGGGACTACAGGCATGTACCACCATGCCTGGTTAATTTTTGTATTTTTAGTAGAGACGGGGTTTCACCAGGTTGGTCAGGCTGGTCTTGAACTCCTGACCTCCAGTGATCTGCCTGCCTTGGCCTCCCAAAGTGCTGGGATTAAAGGCGTGAGCCACCACATCCTGCTATAGTTGGAGATTTTAACAAATCTTTCTCAGGAATCAATACAGTAAGCTAGCAAAAATTCGTAAGGAGACACATGATCCAAAAATACACGAATCACTCAACTTTTATCCCTTAGATACAAATAACTTGTTGTTGGGTGAGCCTATGGAAACTAGTAACTACTGTCTTTTAAGGTAGCACATTCAGCCAGGCACAATAGTTCACACCTGTAATCCCAGCACTTTGGGAGGCCAAGGTGGGCGGATCACCTGAGGTCAGGAGTTTGAGACACCAGCCTGACCAATATGGTGAAACCCCATCTCTACTAAAAATACAAAAATTAGGCCTGGTGCGGTGGCTCACACCTGTCATCCCAGGACTTTGGGAGGCTGAGGTGGGTGGATCACAAGGTCAAGAGATCAAGACCACACTGGCCAACATGGTGAAACCCTGTATCTACTAAAAATACAAAAATTAGCTGGGCGTGGTGGCATGTGCCTGTAGTCCCAGCTACTCAGGAGGCTGAGGCAGGAGAATCGCTTGAACCCAGGAGGCGGAGGTTGCAGTGAGCCAAGATTGTGCCACTACACTACAGCCTGGCGACAGAGCAAGACTCCATCTAAAAACATAAAAAATAATTTTTTTTTTAATACAAAAATTAGCTGAGCATAATCGCATGCACCTGTAGGCCCAGCTACTCAGGAGGCTGAGACAGGAGAACTGCCCCAGGAGGCAGGGGTTGCAGTGAGCCCGGTGGCACCATTTCACTCCAGCCTGGGCGACAGCGCAAGACTCTGTCTAGAAAAGAAAAAAAAAAAAAAAACCTTAATCTGGGTGTGGCTATGCACTCCTGTAGTCCCAGCTACTTGTGACACTGAGGCAGGAGGATCACCTGTGCCTCAGGAGTTTGAGGTTGCAGTGAGCCATTCGTTACCGTGCCACTGCAGTCCAGCCTGGGCAACGAGAGACCAGAACTCAAAAAAAAAAAAAAAAAAAGGCCGGGCGCGGTGGCTCAAGCCTGTAATCCCAGCACTTTGGGAGGCCGAGACAGGCGTATCACAAGGTCAGGAGATCGAGACCATCCTGGCTAACACAGTGAAACCCCGTCTCTACTAAAAATACAAAAACTAGCCGGGCGAGGTGGCGGGCTCCTGTAGTCCCAGCTACTCAGGAGGCTGAGGCAGGAGAATGGCGTAAACCCAGGAGGCAGAGCTTGCAGTGAGCTGAGATCCGGCCACTGCACTCCAGTCCGGGCGACAGAGCGAGACTCCACCTCAAAAAAAAAAAAAAAAAAAGAATTGAGACTAGTTACCTTTAAATTCTTTTTTCTTTTTTTCTTTTGAGACAGAGTCTCATTCTGTCTCCAGGCTGGAGTGCAGTGGCACAATCTTGGCTCACTGCAACCTCCACCTCCTGGGTTCAAGTGATTCTCCTGCCTAATCCCATTATTATTTAGTTTTCACAGTGGAACTCTAAAGACCCTTCATCCTGAGGGTAGCTAATTTCTTTCCTCTACGCATTCTGTATTGTGATTGACTACAGAGATCTATCTTTCTATAGGTATTTCATTTGTAACTTGGGGACACTTGATGATGGCAGTGTGACTGAGCAGATACAGTCTAGCAATAAAGCAGTGCAGGCAGAGACTAGAAACTTGGGACCTGGACAAGGAGGCTCACACCTGTAAACCAAGGTTTTATAAAATTTTTTTCCACAGATGAGGTATTGCTTATGTTGCCCAGGCTGCTCTCAAACCCCTGGCACCAAGTGATCCTCCCACCTCAGACCCTCAAGTCTCTGTATAGACTTAGTCACCCCACTTGGCTTCAATTCTTATATGAAGCAAAAGTAGGCCTGGCAAGGTGACTCATGCCTGTAATCCCAGCACTTTGGGAGGTCAAGGCAGGTGATCACTGAAAGTCACGAGTTCAAGACTAGCTGGGCCAACATGGTGAAACCCCGTCTCTACTAAAAATACAAAAAGTAGCCAGGCATAGAGGTACATGTCTGTAATCCCAGCTACTCAGGAGGCTGAGGCAGGAGAACTGCATGAACCTGGGAGGTAGAGGTTGCAGTGAGCCAAGATCATACCACTGCACTCCAGCTTGGGCAAGAGAGTGACACCCTGTCTCAAAAAAAAAAAAAAAGAAGCAAAAGTACCAAAAATACTCTTGCCCCCAAATACAGGTTGGAGTTAACAGCATGGTCACAAGTTTAAGATAAATTGTGGCTTTATAAACACTAGTACTAGAATCATCTAAAAAGCTTTTAAAAATACTGATGTCCAGTCCCACCACAAAAATTCTGATTTAACTGGTTTGGGGCATACTCTGGGCAACCAGATTTTATAAAGCTCCCCAGATGATTCTAATCCGAAGATGAAAACCACTGAGAAAAAGGAACAAGTTAACATCATGAGGAACAATGAGACAAACACAGAAAATTGAGAATGTAAAACATTCTACAGGATAAATGATTCGGTCTCCAGTAAACCAATGACACAGAAACAAGACTATTCAAGATAAGAAGAGATTGAAGATTATCAGGGCAGGGGCCGGGTGCGGTGAATCACGCCTATAATCCCAGCACTTTGGGAGGCTGAGGTGGGCAGGTCACAAGGTCAAGAGATGGAGACCATCCTGGCCCACACGGTGAAACCCCCCATCTCTACTAAAAATACAAAACTTAGCTGGGTGTGGTGGTGCGTGCCTATAGTCCCAGCTACTTGGGAGGCTGAGGCAGGAGAATCGTTTGAACCTGGGAGGCGGAGGTTGCAGTGAGTTAAGATCACACCACTGCACTCCAGCCTGGCGATAAAGTGAGACTCCATCTCAAAAAAACAAAACAAAAATCAGGGCAGGTGTGGTGGCTCACACCTGTAATTCCAACTTTGGCAGGAGCATTTGAGACCAGCCTGGACAACATAGTGAGTCCTCTTCTCTAGGAAAAAATTTGAAAAAAAAAAAAAACTTAAGCCAGGTGTGGTGGCACATGCCTGTGGTCCCAGCTACTCAGGAGGCAGTGGGCTGAGGTGGGAAGATTGCTTGAGCCTGGGAATGGAGGTTTCAGTGAGCTGTGATCATACCACTGCACCCCAACCCAGGTAACAGAGTGAGACCCAGTGTGGGGCGGGGAGAGAAATCAATCAATGCATGTATGGACCTTGTCTGAAGACCAAATCAAACTAATTGTAAAAAGACACCTAGGGAACAAAAAGAAAATCTGGATATGGACTCTGTGATATTGGCACTTGATGGTATAATAAGGAGTCCTTATTTTTTAGAGATGAACTCCCACAAATTTAGAGATGAAATGTAATGTCTGGAATTTGCCTTAAAACATTTCAACACATTAACCAATGAAATGAACGGCTTTATGGCATTTGCTTAAAAACAAGGGAGCAGGCAATATGCAACATTCTCTCATAATCACTGAAGTCGGAAAACAGGCACCTAATGGGTGGGTCTTTATTCTATTGCTTTTGTTTGAAGATTTTCATTGATAGTTTATTAAAACATATGTATACCTCAAACAGAAACCAAAGTAAATACAGCAAGTTAGTAATGTTCAAAATTCAAATTTGTTGGCCAGGCGCAGTGGCTCATGCCTGTAATCCCAGCACTTTGGGACGCAGAGGCTGGCAGACCACCTGAAGTCAGGAGTTCAAGACCAGCCTGGCGACATGGTGAAATCCCTTCTCTACTAAAAATACAAAAATTAGCCAGGTGCCTGTAATCCCAGCTACTCAGGAGGCTGAGGCAGAAGGATCACTTGAACCCAGAAGGCAGGGGTTACAGTGAGCCAAGGTTGCTCCTCAAACCAGACTGTCTAAAAAAAAATAATAATAGGCCGGGCGCGGTGGCTCAAGCCTGTAATCCCAGCACTTTGGGAGGCCGAGACGGGCGGATCACGAGGTCAGGAGATCGAGACCATCCTGGCTAACACGGTGAAACCCCGTCTCTACTAAAAAATACAAAAAGCTAGCCGGGCGAGGTGGCGGGTGCCTGTAGTCCCAGCTACTCAGGAGGCTGAGGCAGGAGAATGGCGTAAACCCAGGAGGCGGAGCTTGCAGTGAGCGGAGATCCGGCCACTGCACTCCAGCCCGGGCGACAGAGCGAGACTCCGTCTCAAAAAAAAAAAAAATACACACACAAAAAAATTGTAATAATTCAAATTTGTTGCTGGTATAGAGGGGTGCATTATATTATTCTCATTTGTGTACATTGAAATAACTTTTTTTGTTGTTGCTTTTGTTTTCAGACAGGGTCTGGCTCACCTAGGCTGGAGCACAGTGGCTTGAACAGAGCTCACTGCATCCTTGACCTCACTTCAGGCAGGTCTGGAACTCCTGGCCTCAAGCGTCCCACCAAAGTGCTGGAATTACAGGTGCAAGCACCACAGCTGGCCTGGAATACTTCTTAATAAGATATTTCTAAAAGACTTTGAAAGTTTAGAAGGTATACACATACCATTAACAAAAGAATAATTCTCTACACAGGAGGTTCATCATCATTCGGTCCTGGGGGACTGGAGGGCAGAGAGGAAGGTAAAAAGAAAGGATACCCACCAGACAGACCAAATCAGGGAGGCAGTAAGAGATGCCATATGTCACAGCCAAATCACAGCCATATGATCACAGAATTTAAATGACTTTAAACAATAGTAAGTAGGGTTTTAAGCAATTCTAGCAACAAAAGCCAAAAATCTTCCATAAATTTTTTAGGGTTTTTTTTTTTTTGGCTTCTTTTAAGAAACTAGGCCTTGCTCCGTCTCCCAGGCTGGAGTGCAGCGGCAGGAGGATAGTTCAATGCAGCCTCAAACTCGCAGAGTCAAGCGATCCTTCCGCCTCAGCCTCCGAAATAGCTGGGACTCACAGGCACGCACCACCACATCCGCCTAATTTTTCTGTTACTTATTTTTTGTGGAGACAGAGTTGGTCTGGAACTCCTGGCCTCAAGTGCTCCTCCCACCTCAGCCTCCTAATGTGCTGGGATTGCAGCTATGAGCCACTGCACCCAGCCCCTATAAATGTATTTTAAAAGTAACTTTTCCAGTAGTTACAGCACTACATTTGTTTCAAGTTATTTTCTCTCAGGTAGCACGACTACAGCATCATAACCAACAGTGCTTTTCCGCTTCACCGATAAGGCTGTATTATCCGTGGAGAAAACTAAAAGAGGGCGTCCTTTAAATGTTTCCTCAACGTTTACAAAAAAACTATCTCAAAATGTCTAACTCAAGAAAACAAATTGCCATCATCAGAATTTTTATAACTCATTCTCTTGAAAACATCCACTTTTAAGTGTTGACTTCAAAATCTAAGAAGGCAAATATTAAAATTACTGGCTACTTGCACCAGGCTTCAAGTTTTAACTGCTCACGGAAATAACATATCCTCTGGTTTCTTTTATTGTCTCTAATTCAAAACCGGTAATCTTCTAAAACTGTTTCTTCTTCTTTTCACTTGCTACCATACTCTACCGCTTAAGGGTTACAGGTCTTCAAACTGTGGTAAAAGATCACTCAGAAGCTCTTTTTCCTCTCACTTGTTTTCCTTATACAAGATGCTGAACATGGCCTGGCAATCAACGAATTTCCTTTGTCCTAATAACGAAATGGCAAAAATACATTCCTGAAAAATGTCTCCAGTAAAAACAAACGAATCCCTGCAACTGCTGTTAACTACAGATAAAAGCAAGTTATATACAGAAATTAACCAGGTTCACAAAAGAAATGAGACTGTAATGCACGATTAACCGAGCTCAAAAAAAATGTGTCTGTCTAAAGCACTTTATTATCTACAGCAAGATCAATGTGAAACTCATCAGTCAACTTTCTAAGGCGTTCAACAAATATTGCACAGGAGAAAAGAGCACAAGTATTACAGTAGCATATTCACACAGCTGCAAGATTTTTATGACGCTGCTGCGGCCAAAACAAAAAATAAAAAGCTGAACACAAGAACATTTCTCCACCTTCAGAGACCAGTGATTCTATTCCTAAGGAACAAGTGGGGGACAGACCCGGGCGGGGCAAGACAGGAGAGGCCAATCAGAGCGCGAGTTACAAGCGCGGTGGAGGTGGGGGGAGCGGATGAAACCGCTCCGTTGAATGGCTGGCTGCGCACGCCACACCCCGCAGAGGCGGCCGCACCTGGAGCCCCACCCCTGCCGCAGGACCTCCGCGAGTCGCCCCCACCGCTCCGCCCCGCGCCGCCCCCCATGACTGTTTCCTGCCAAAACAAACCTGGCCGCCTCAAAAACAAAACAGAATATTCAGCGGGGAAGGCAGCTGTCCTGGGGCCGCCCTCCAGTGCGGTTCACACTTTGCACCCCACAGGCCGGGGTCCCCGCGAGGGGAAGGGGCAGGGGCGGGGGCGGTGCACGGAGAAACCGGGGAGCAAACGTGCCCAATGCTCACCAACTCCTCGTAGCTCCTGTTGTGCTCGTTGCCCTCCCAGTCCAACCTCTTCGGTAACAACTGGAAAGACACGAAATGCACACGAGTGACCACCGCTCCGGCGCGGGGCGGGCGGGGGGCGGGGGGCGGGCGGGGGGCGCGGGCGAGCATCCCTCAGGGCAAGGTCGGGAGGAGGGACGCGAGGGAGCGCGGGGACGGGCGCGCGGGGACGGGCGGGCACAGACCTGGTACTGCTCCAGCTCCTGCACCAGCACCTGCGGCCGAGAGACGCGCGGTCAGGGGTGGGGCCGGGCCCGGGGCGCGTCCCCTTCACCCCCGCCCTCCACCCGCGACCCCCGGCGGCGGGGACACCGGGGACGCCAAGTCCGCAGCCGCCCGCGGGCCCGCACTCACCTGGGCCGCTCTCCGACATGGGCCCGCCGATAAGTACCGGGCGATGAGGAAGTACAGCTCTGCGGGAAGACAGGGAGTTGGGTCAAGCCGGGCAGGGAGGGGACGGGGACCAGGACCGGGACCGGGGCCGGGGGAGCCAGGGAAGCCGAAGCAGCTGGGAGCGCCAGGACGGGGGTGGCACGGCCTCGCGTCTTACCCGACTCGATAAGAGGCACCGGGCGTCGGGCGGACGAGGGCTCCGCCATGGCCGGACACGGGGCAGGAGGCGGGAGCGAGCGAGCGAGCGGAGCGTGTAGGCCGCGCCGAGGCCTGACCGGGCTGGCGTCCCCTCTCCTCAGGCGCGCGCCGCCGCCGCTGCCGCCGCCGCTGCCGCCGCCATGCCGTGCGCGCCGCCTGGTCCGACGCCTCCGCGGGGGAGGAAGTAGTACCTCACAGGAGACGGAAAGTAGTCCCTCCGTGGGGGGCGGGGGCCTCGGCGCCAAGGGGGGACTGGAGCTCGCATCCCGCCCGGGAAGGCGAGCCTCGTTCCGCTGTCTGTCTCCGGGGACTCGATGAGGAGAAAGTGACGCGGGGGCAAAGACCTGGGCGCCCAGGGTAGCGGCCGCGAGTGGGGGAGGGGAGGGCGCGTGGCTCGGATCCCTGCGCGTGATGAGGCGGCCCCCAGGCTTTGTGAGGCGGCAGCGCGACGCCGGGCGGTCCAGCAGCGTGCGGGTGCCGGGGGCGGAAGCGCGGCCGCAGGAGGGGGCGAGTCACCGCCGCCCCCCGCGGGACCTGGGTCCTCTACGCAGGACCGCAAGGGCCCGGAGCCGCGGGTTCGGCAGGGTTGCCCGCTCCGGGTCGCTCGGAAGGGTGATTTCACGAACCAGTCGTCTGGGGCCAACGCGTAATGCTCCCCACGATAGACCCCTCGCTTCGAGGACGCGAAAGCTTTGAAAGTGAGGATTGGCTCGCCGCGCCTCTCGCAGAGGGGAACGCCGCCCGGACCCGCGCTCCTGGGGTGGGGGCGTCGGCTACCGGCGTTGCCGGAGCGCCTGCGGCGCTGAAGGCCGCCGAGACCCAGCCGCAGCCCCCAGAAGCCAGCAGCCCGGTAGAAAATTACATAAAATGCAGCGCTTCGCCGAGGGGGTGCGAGTCGGGGGAGCAGCGCGCAGCTGCGGCTGACAGCTCGGCCGGATCCGTCCAAGCATGGACAGGAAAACGGGATTGAGGGGAGAAGGCGGTGCAGACGGGCCGCAGACCCTCCCTGAGAAGAGAAGCCGGAAACTCGGGAGCCATGTGTAGTTAGAATCCTCTTGGAAGACTAGTAGGATGTGAGGTTGGAGAGGTGGACGAGGACCAGAGAATTCCCTTGTCTTGCCAGGCTTCTGACCTAACTGTATGAGTTTCCTCAGTGCATCCAGCCTGCCCTGCTCTGACCCCTAAAGTACAGCGGTAACCCTAAATGGTGTCCCTGCCTTCCTGGAGTGCGCCTTAACGTTCTGATTCTTCCTCATGGCAATAACCCACACACCACATAGAGGTTAGATGTGGTTCAGGTCAGACTCTAGGGCAGGACTCACTGCCTGCACCTTGTCTTGGCTCCACCAGCTTGACCTAGAGCAAGTCACAACCTGTGGGTCTCAGTTTTCCTTACCAGTAAACCGTAGATAATTCCTCACTAGTAAACAGACAATATTTGTGCCTGCCTCACAAAGTTGTGAGGATTTAATGAATTAATGTGTTCCTGGCATATAGTAAGCACCGTGTACAAGTTGGCTTTTTTTTTTTATTTTCTTGAGACAGGGTCTTGCTCTGTTGCCCAGGCTGGAGTGCAGTGACACGATCTCACCTCAC
Source organism: Rhinopithecus roxellana (assembly GCF_007565055.1). Taxonomy (NCBI): domain Eukaryota; kingdom Metazoa; phylum Chordata; class Mammalia; order Primates; family Cercopithecidae; genus Rhinopithecus; species Rhinopithecus roxellana. The sequence continues at coordinate 54,579,307 of NC_044561.1, forward strand.
TGCAACCTCTGCCTCCCGGGTTCTAGCGATTCTCATGCCTTAGCTTCCCGAGTAGCTGGAATTGCAGGCACGTGCCACCACGTCCGACTAATTTTTATGTTTTTAGTAGAGATGGGGGTTTCACCGTGTTGGCCAGCCTGGTCTTGAACTCCTGGCCTCAGGTTATCCACCCGCCTTGGTCTGCCGAAGTGCTGGGGATTACAGGCGTGAGCCAACGCGCCTGGCCAAAAGCTTTTATGTGTATTTATAAATAGATACCGGTATCTGTGAGGCTGTCCAGGCATGGTGGCACATGCCTGTAATCCCAGCACTTTGGGAGGCCAAGGCGGGCGGATCGTGAGGTCAGGAAATCAAGACCATCCTGGCCAACATGGTGAAACCCCGTCTCTACTGAAAATACAAAAGGTTAGCCAGGTGCGGCAGTGCACACCTGTAGTCCAAGCTGCTTGAGAGGCTGACGCAGAAGAATTGCTTGAACCCCGGAGGCGGAGGCTGCAGTGAGCCCAGATCGTGCCACTGCACTCCAGCCTGGGCAACAGAGCGAGACTCTGTCTCCAAAAAAAAAGATATCAGTGAGGTAACAATCTAAACATGTTTGAGCTAGTGCATCAGTAAGTTAACTCCTTACATCTGTTAATTCAGCAAGCACTAACAAGTGATGGTGATTTAAAAAAAAGCGGGGGGGAGTGAGCCACAGCTTTGCCATCGAAGACTTCAGCGTCTCTTAGGGGAAACAGATGTAAGCAAATAATGACACGATTTAGGGCAGAGATAGGAGGATCAACTTGCCTCTGCGTGGGGGAAATGTTAGGGAAGTTCGGGTTATCCAGGCTACGATGTGTGTAAAACGATTTCAGACATAGAAACAACAGAAGGCCAAGACATGAATGTAATTTCTAGTTTAAGGAATCCGAAGTTTAGTGTGACTACTTGGGGTGACTTTGGAGAGGATGGGACCATGATGTCAGAAGCTGAAATTGGTAGCAGTTGAAGGATTCTAAGCCAGGAAGGAATCATTTTCTATTTTAGGATGGATTTGAGAAAGTTAAGACCAAGAGGCACTTAACAGACCCCTGAAATAGAAAAGATATATGAGGGCATTGGTTGTAAGGATAGTGAAGAGACAAGTTCAGAAATATGTAGGACATTAAGTCTGCAAGATGAAGTTGGGATGAAATAAAAAAGAATCACAAAAATCTCATTTGGGGCTTGCCAAGGTTGTGCCAACAAATAAGGTAGGGCATACAGGCTGGTAGCTAGATTGTTAACTTGAGGAACTGCTTGCAACAACTTGATTATTCGAAGTTACAGTGCATAGATGACTATGGTACAGTGTGATCTGATGCTGCAAGATTACCAATGTTACCAAATGACAAAGACATCAGGGGAGAATGTAAACTTTCAATGATTGACCAAGGAGTTGTGCATTTCATTTGTAACAAGGGCATAAGATAAAAACCCCCAAAACATATTAACAAGAATTGATATTCCAAGCTCTGGTCATTGTCTGAAATTATAGTTCTGGTGGTTGGCAGCATGGTAACCATTACAGGAGATCAGAAATGATGACACGAGCCCAGACACAGTGGCTCACACCTGTAATCCCAGCGCTTTGGGAGGCCAAGGCCAGAGGATTGCTTAAGCCCAGGAGTTCGAGACCAGCCTGAGCAACATAGGGAGACCCCCATCTCTACAAAAAATAAAAAAATAAAAAATAGCCAGGCATGGTAGGTGTGTAGCTGTAGCCCCAGCTACTTAGGAGGCTGAGGCAAGAGAATGGCTAGAGCCTGGGAGATCGAGGCTGCAGTGACCCATGACCACAGCACTGTTCTCCAGCCTAGGCAGCAGAGCAAGACCCTGTCTCAAAAAAAAAAAAAAAAAAAAAAAAAACATGATGACATGAGTTTTCCTTTGCAAGCACCCTGGGAGTCCTTTTACGACTTACTGTCACGTTCATGACAAATATTCTTTCTAGATTTTGAATAGGAAAAAAGATTTCTAACGAGAGGGAGCGTATCTTCCCCATTCAACTCCCAGATGTCAAAAGACTCAGATATAACTCACATGTGCCTACCAGGAGGAGGAAAAGGAAATACGCTGTCCAGTAGCAACTCCTTAGTGGGTACCCGCCAGAAGTGGTCTCCAAACAAGGCAAGAATCTGTGTATTCCTCACACAATTCAATCCAAGCCATTCCTTACGTACACACTGAGGTTTGCTTTTGGGTAAATGGAAATAACTTGAGTTTCACCACAAGAAAGCTATATGGTAAGTAAATGTTGGAAAATCTTAACGGCAGGTGACATTAAGCTATAGGGTTGCATTTTCAAGGGAACCAATGTCTTAGCCGGTGACAAGCAACTCCTGACTGGATAAACAGCTCTCAGATGTTGTTGATAGGCTCACTGCACATGGAGAAAGCTGAGGCGCGGAGGGATTTGAGTATGGCCCAAGAGCATATAGCTGGTAAGTAGTGGCTGGACTGCAATCCCAAGTAGACAGTATTACCTTAAACTGAAACACAAACACTGCAAAGTCCTTTCTCCCTTGGCCACGTTTCACGAAAGAGGAAAATGGGACCTGAAAAGTAGGAGACTTACACAAGATTGCACAGCTAGTGCATCAGAGAGCTGACATTTGAAAACCCACATAAGTATATGTGTAATCTCATTTACCACAGGCAACTCTTAGATTGTGTTATTCCCATTTTAAGAATGAGGAAACTAGGCCGGTTGTAGTGGCTCTCATCTGTACTATCGGCACTTTGGAAGACCAAGACAGGAGGATCGCTTGAGCCCAGGAGTTCAAGGCTGGTCTTGAACGTAGTGAGACCCTCTCTCCACAAAAAATGAAAAAATTACCCCATGCATGGTGTTGGGTGCCTGTCGTTCGAGCTATTGGGGAGACTGAGGCAGGAGATCACTTGGGCCCAGGAGTTCAAGGCTGTCACGAGCTATGGTGGTAGCACTGCACTCCAGCCTGGCAACAGAGCAAGACCCTGTCTCAAAAAAGAATGAGGAACTAAGGCTAATAAAGTTTAAGAATTTGGTTAAGCATGGAAAGCTTTTTTTTTTTTTTAAATCTGTCTGCAAATGAGAGGAAAATAAAATTCAGTAAGGCCTTCCAAGTCACCACTTAGGAAGCCCAACAGCGTTAAATGTGAATGCATATCTAGAAAATGGTGACCAAACAAGTCTGATTCCAACAATTCACATGAGAGAGTGGTCAAAATGGAATGAATTAGTAGATTAGAGTTCATTTCAAAAGACTGAAAAATGATATAAGGAAATCTGTGGGCAATGGAAATCAGGCAAAACAAGTCATACATAATCCAAAGCCTAATACTAGTTTTAATGCAAATTTACGTTAACTGAATTTAGGTTCATTCAGGAGGCTATCCTGATGTTGATGTACACACAACATAAGCATACCTCTGAGGGGCAGGAAGTAGATGATGTTGGACCTCCAGAACACTATACCACAAACTGGATCAGCACCTGGAGGTGAAATTAAATGCACACAAAAGCCTGGATCACTTCATTCAACAAAATATGTGTTGAAAGTCTTCCCTGGCTCCTGGGCTTTTTTTTCAGTTTTTTCCTCTTTAGAGATAGTATGTCATTCTGTCACACAGGCAGGAGTGCAGTGGTGCAGTCATAGCTCACTGCAGCCTCAAAGTCCTGAGCTCAAGCAATCCTCCTGCTGAGTGCTTGAAACTACAGATGTGCACCACCATGCCTGGCTAATTTTTTTTTTAATTTTTTGTAGAGATGAGGGTCTTGCTCTGTTGCCCAGGCTAGTCTCAAACTCCTGGCCTCAAGTGATCCTCCCGCCTTGATCTTCCTGGACTTCTGTTAGATAAATTCCCTAGGAAGAGGAGAGTTAACACTTCGATAGATTTTATTTATTTTATTTTATTTTATTTTATTTATTTTTTTTTTTTTTTGAGATGGAGTCTTGTTCTGTCACCCAGGCTGGAGTGCAGTGGCTGGATCTCCGCTCACTGCAAGCTCCGCCTCCCGGGTTCACGCCATTCTCCTGTCTCAGCCTCCCGAGCAGCTGGGACTACAGGCGCCCGCCTCGTCGCCCGGCTAGTTTTTTGTATTTTTTAGTAGAGACGGGGTTTCACCGTATTAGCCAGGATGGTCTCGATCTCCTGACCTCGTGATCCGCCCGTCTCGGCCTCCCAAAGTGCTGGGATTACAGGCTTGAGCCACCGCGCCCGACCTATTTATTTATTTTTTAAAGACAGGGTCTCACTGCATTGCCTGGCCTCAAATGACCCTCCTGTCTTGGCCTCCCAAAGTGCTGGGATTACAGGCGTAAGCCACCACACCCAGACTTTGATCAATTTTGTGAGGACTTTCAAAGTAAAAATGAAGAAGGTATCTGATCTTTTGATAAGCCCTTAGTCACTAGTAGATATTATATTGCATTTAATTCCTGAGGCCCTTCCTTCACCTACTAGTGGTGTCATCTTTCCCACAGGACCTTTTCTTCCCTTTAAATCTAACCCAACCAGCTGTCCCCTTAATGCTACTTGTCCCTGCCTTCCTCAGCAAATTGTTTCCACATTTATCTCTTCCCTCTCCAACTTTGGCCTCTCCCTTGCCATTGGCTTCTGTCCTATTTGTTCCCAGCTTGCAGGCGCTGGCCCATGTCTGTCTCCAAGTCTTACTTGTTCTTTCTTTGAAACGTTTCTCACAGCACTAAAGAAAACACAGTGTGGTTGGACAAGACCTTGGGAACATGGGAGCTGGGATCAGAATGTGTCTGTGTTTGGATGTCGGAGTTGGGCAACCTCTTGGCTCAGATATTTTTCTGTTTGTTTTCTTTAATAATCTTTAAAATGAGCATGACAACTAATAACATTTATTATGTTTGTATGCTGGACTCTGTCCTGAAGCATTTCCATGCATTATTTAAGGATCATGAGACAGCTAGATGTGTTCGTGAGCATTTCCAGAGAACATGCCTGTGAAGCTCCCTGAACAATGCCCAGCTCTCAGCATGACCCTGTTATATAAGAATGATTCTTTTTCTCTCCATTGTCACTTAGTTCGGGCCCTTAATCATCAAAGAGTATCCTCCTCAAAGTTCTCCCTGACTCCCCACTTAATTAATCCTGTCATTACTTTTATGTTTTTTTTTTCATTTATTTTTATTTTCTTTGCCACTATTATATCTTCTTTGGAGATAATCCTGTCACTACTTTTAAAATCCGTAAGTACAACTTAACATAGTGCTTCTCTGTTCACATCTTTCTCATTCACTGTCACCTCAAATCCAAACTCCTTGGCTTGCCTTTAACACCGTGGAGGACATTCTACTCTCCTCCCTCCCTGCTCCACACCCAGGAAAGATGACTGTGCAGTAAAGCCCCGGCTCCCTTGCCGTTGAGTTTCCAATGGGATTCATCCAGTAAGAGGCCTCAGCCGGAGATGGAAGGATGGGAGGAGAGCGAGGTTGGAGTTTCCATTTTCCCAGCTCTCTTCCTGCCACGCCACAGGTTGATAGTAGCTGCTGTTTGTGTGAGACAACTCTCTTTGCACATAGAGACCCCCTCTGGGCTTTAATACCACTGCCTCCCCTGCCCCTTAAGGAGTTGGGCTTCTCTCTTTTTTCTTGTTGAAACAGGGTGTCACTGTGTCATCCAGATTGGAGTGCAGTAGTGCAATCACATCTCACTGCAGCCTCGATCTTTCAGGCACAATTGATCCTCCCACCTCTGCCTCCCACCACCACAACTGGCTAGTTTTTGCATTTTTTTCTACAGACAGGGTTTTACCATGTTGCCCAGGTTGGTCTCGAACCCCTGGGCTCAAGCAATCCTCCTTCTCAGCTTCCCAAAGTGCTAGGATTATAGGTGTGACTACCACACCCAAGCCGTTAACCTCTTTTCAAAAATCTTTGAGTCGGATCTTTTTTTGGCGGGGGAGGGGGTGGGGAACAGGATCTTGTTCTGTTGCCCAGGCTGGAGTACGATGGCTCCATCTCGGCTCACTGCAACCTCTGCCTCCCGGGTTCAAGCAATTATCTGCCTCAGCCTCTCCAGTAGCTGGGACTATACAGGTCCCAGGCAGGCTGAAGCTGAGGCAGGAGAATCGCCTGAACCCGAGAGGCGGAGGTTGCAGTGAGCCGAGATCGAGCCACTGTACTCCAGCCTGGGCAACGAGAGTGAAACTCCATCTCAAAAAAAAAAAACTAAAAACAGACTTGTCCTTCCTCTGTCAAAATCCTCCAGAGGCTCCCATCAGACCCAGAGGAAAAGCCCAAGTCCACACGATCTAGCCTCTCTCTGGCTTGTCTGACCTCTCACCTGACTGCTCCCCTTCTCATACTGTTCCAGCCTCTCTGCGGCCTGACGTCCCCAACGCAGGCCTGGCCCACGGCTGCCTCAGGGCATTTGTACTTGCTGTTTGTTGTGCAAGAATGCTCTTCCCTAGAAAAACTGCATGGTTGACTCCCTCCCCTCCTTCAAGTCTTGGCTTAAATGTCATGTTTTCAATGAGACCTTCCCTAACCACCCTAAGTACAATTTAAACGTATCCTCACTCTGAGCCCATTTCTCTTTTACTCTTCCTGTGTTCTTTTCCTCCATAGCACTGTTGATTTTCTAATCTACTGTAACGTGTCCCCGTCTATTTTGTTTATTGTCTATCTCCTGCCATTCTATGAAGGCAGGCAGAGATCTGTGTCTGTTTTGCTCTCTGATACATCTGCAGGGCTATAATGAGTCCTGACATACATATGGTAGGCATGCAATAAATATTTGTTGTTTGTTTAATGAAAAATTGCTCAACTAGACAGTCCCTCAAATTAGAGATAGTTATGCTTTCAACATTTACTCAAATCTTTCAGCCACTGTGGTGATTAGATCTGAAGACAAGGCTGGGTGTGGTGGCTCACACCTGTAATCCCACCACTTTGAGAGACCAAGGCAGGCAGATCACTTGAGGTCAGGAGTTCGAGACCAGCCTGACCACACGATGAAACTCCCGCCTCCACTAAAAATACAAAAAAATTAGCCGGGCCTGGTGGCGGGCACCTGTAATTCTAGCTACTCAGGAGGCTGAGGCAGGAGAATCGCTTGAACTTGGGAGGCAGAGGTTGCAGTGAGCCAAAATCGCACTACTGCACTCCAGCCTGGGTGACAGAGCGAGACTCTGTCTCAAAAAAAGATCTGAAGACAATCTGCAGAAACTTGTTGGCCCATAACATACCTGGAGATATGGCCTCCTTGGTTCAAGGCTCCCCACAAAGGCAGCAGGATAGTCAAAGTCTCTGGAGCAGAAGAGTGAGTGGAAGGAAACACTTTCAGGTGGTGCGATGGAGGCTGCTTTAGGAGAGGGTCCCCATGCTACAGGAACAGGGCATCCTGTCCGTATATTTCCCAGGTGCCCCATGCTCTCCGTGGCCAGCCTGCTTCAACCCACTGCCAGCAGCCTGTTTCATAGGCCTTCATCTCCCTGAGCCCCCGCAGAACACAGCACTCACCCCTGGCTTCCCCCAGCCTCTCTCTCAAACTGGCTCAGTATCCTCTAGTTTCCTCGGGGTCTCACAGATCCCAAAGATGAAGAGACAAAACCAGCCTTGCTTGCCCCCAAGGTGAGACTTTGGAGCTGTGGTGAGGGAGGGAAAGATCCCAGCAGACCCAAGAGGAAGACTACAGAGGAAAGGACAGAAGCATGGAGAGAAATTCTAAGTGGGAGGCTGGGGAAGAAAGGAGAGCTTCAAGTCACTGGGTCACCCCACCGGGAGATAGTCCCCTTGTGGCCTTGAGACTTATGCAATGGGCAAATGCAATCTGAGTACCTAAGGCAAGGACTGCCCTTATTCTGGCGATGACATTGAACACCTAATTGCAGTAATAACCTCTCTTTGCCACCGGGAGAAAGCTTCCTGGCCCTTCTTTTTCACTTGCGGGCAAGTCTGACCAAGAGCAGGGTAAAGAAACCCGTAGTCAAACACAAAATCATCTTTTTTGTTTTTATTTTTTTGACTGTAGAGACAAGGTCTCACTATGTTGCCTACACTGGTCTCAAACGCCTGGCCTCAAGCAGTCCTCCCACTTCGGCCTCCCAAAGTGCTGTGATTACAGCACGAAACCACCTTATCATTAAAAAATTAGGGCCAGGAGGCTGGGCACAGTGGCTCACACTTGTAATCCCAGTACTTTGGGAGGCCGAGGCGGGCAGATCACGAGGTCAGGAGATCGAGACCATCCTGGCTAACATTGTGAAACCCCGTCTATACTAAAAATACAAAAAATTAGCCAGGCGCGGTGGCAGGCATAGTCCCAGCTACTTGGGAGGCTGAGGCAGGAGAATGGCGTGAACCTGGGAGGCAGAGCTTGCAGTGAGCCGAGATCGCGCCACTGCACTGCAGCCTGGGCGACAGAGCAAGATTCCATCTCAAAAAAAATAAAAGGGCCAGGAACAGTGGCTCACACTTGTAATCCCAACACTCTGGGAAGCCAGGGTGGGAAGATCACTTGAGTCTAGAAGTTCGAGACCAGCCTGGGAAACATACCAAAACCCCACCTCTACAAAAAATACAAAAATTAGCCAGGCATGGTGGTGTGTGCCTATAGTCCCACCCACTCAGGAGGCTGAGGTGGGGAGGACAGCTTGAGCCCAGGAGGTGGAAGTTGAAGTGAACCGAGATTGTGCCGTTGCACTCCAGCCTGGGCGACAGAGAGAGACCCTGTCTCAAAAAATAAAAATTAAAAAGCTTTTAAAAAGTTAAAAAATTGAAGCCACCAAAGGTTAAGATATGAATATTAGTAATTAGATGAGATTAAGATGATTTTTGGCTTGAGAATCCAGATTCGCAAATCTTTTTTTAATTTTTATTTTAGGTTCAGGAGTACATGTGCAGGTTTGTTACCTGAGTATATTACCCAGGTACTGAGCATAGTACCCAACAGTCAGTTTTTATTTTCTTTCTTTCTTTCTTTCTTTTTTTTTTTGTTGAGATGGAGTTTCGCTTTTGTTGCCCAGGCTGGAGTACAATGGTGCAATCTCAGCTCACTGCAACCTCTGCCTCCCAGGTTCAAGCGATTCTCCTGCCTCAGCCTCCCGAATAGCTGGGATTACAGGCATGCACCACCATGCCTGGCTAATTTTTGTATTTTTAGTAGAGACGGGGTTTCTCCATATTGGTCAGGCTGGTCTCGAACTCCTGACCTCAGGTGATCCGCCGGCCTCAGCCTCCCAAAGTGCTGGGATTACAGGCATGAGCCACCACGCCCGGCCAACAATTAGTTTTTCAACCCTTGCCCACCCGCAACCCCAGCTCTAGGAGTCCCCAGTGTGCACTATTACCATCCTTATGTCCATGAGTCCTGATGTGTGACTTCCACTTACAAATGAGAACATGTGGTATTTGATTTTCTGTTTTCTGTTCCTGCATTAATTCCCTTAGGATCAAATCTTATTCTTAACCAGCCACTTCCTTCAAGGAAAGTACCTTCGTGGAAGACTCTGGCTGCAAGAGGTACTTTGTTAGCCCTGAGCCTATCCGCTGGCGATCTAGGCTTAATGGCATGGAGAATTATTTGTTCAGGCCAGGCAGTCTCCAGAGGCTAACAATAAAAAATCCAGAAGTGGCAAAGCAGGGCAGGGGTGCAGGGTCCCAGCAGCTAGAGTGGGCACCTGAGGCTGGGAGAGGCCCATCTCTGCCAAGGCTGGGTCTTCTGGAGCCAGGGCGCCTGTGCCTGGCAGATTTTTCCAGCCTACGTGAGAGCAAATGACTTGATGGGCACCTCTCCCTGTAGGACCCAGCCTAGCTTCTGAAAGAACGAGGCTTTGCATGGGGTTAGACATGGGTTGGTTTGCTTCCAACAGGCGTTTAACACAGCAGAGACCAGCATCTTTTTTTTTTTTTTTTTTTTTTTTTTTGAGACAGAGTCTTTCTGTCGCCCAGGCTGGAATGCAGTGGCCCGATCTCGGCGGCTCACTGCAACCTCCACCTCCTGGGTTCAAGCAATTCTCGTGCCTCAGCCTGCGTAGTAGCAGGGATGACAGGCACATGCCACCACACTCAGCTAATTTTTGTATTTTTAGTAGAGACAGGGTTTGCCATGCTGGCCAGGCTGATCTCAAACTCCTGAGCTCAAGTGATCTGCCCGCCTTGGGATTACAGGCGTGAGCCACTGCACGCGACCTAGACCAGCATTTTGACCAATCAGTGTATTCATGTTACTTAAACAGAGGAGACAAAACAAAATTCATGTAATCACAGGAAGCAAGGATTATCACAAAATGGGTGTGTTCATTATAATTTTTTAGTAGATTAATTTTCCATAACAACAGCTAAAAGATATAATTTCCTATAACAAACCTACGAAAAACCAGCCTTGCCAAATTCTAACCTTGCAAAGGTTACACATTCCACAGAATTTAAGTATAAAGCCTTTTCAGACAGCAGAATATAAGAGAACATCTTGTCAGTCACAGTAAATAATTAAGTGAAAGTGTTACAAAGAAAAAAAAATTAAAAATAAATAAATAATTCAGAAATGCAATTTTACCCTGAAAAGATATATAACATATACAGAGTTGCCTTGAACCAGATAGTGGTCCCATGTGGCTAATGCTTTCTAATTAGTAACTTTGGAATTACTAAGGTGTAAGTTCACCAGCTTTCTCTTTTGGCATCAGAACAAAGAGTAATAGGCCGCGCATGGTGGCTCACGCCTGTAATCCCAGCACTTTGGGAAGCCAAGGTGGGCTGATCACAAGGTCAGGAGTTCAAGACCAGCCTGGCCAACACAGTGAAACACCGTCTCTACTAAAAATACAAAAATTAGCCGGTGTGGTGGCAGGCACCTGTAATCCCAGTTACTCAGGAGGCTGAGGCAGGAGAATCACTTGAACCCAGGAGGCAGAGGTTGTAGTGAGCCAAGATTACGCCACTGCACTCCAGCCTGGGTGACAGAGCTATTTCCATCTCAAAAAAAAAAAAAAAAAGAACAAAGAGTAATGACCAGCCTACTACTTTGCATTATCTATACTCTTAAAAATCTGCATTGTTTTCTCAAAAAGATGGAGTTGGGTTGACATGTAAGCATTCAGTCCTTCAATTGCAAAGAACACCGATGTAAAATTTGACAGTTACATAAAGCAGGAGATACAAAATCCATATCTACAATCCATAAGCTACCCACTGACCCCCAAACAGCTTTCCAGAGCCTCCTAAATTCCCCACGAGAAGCTGAGGCTGTGGAATATCCCACTCACACCCAGCATGGATTCCATTAGGTGGGAGAAGCTCTTTTTTTTTTTTTTTTTTTTTTTTGAGATGGGATCTCACTCTGTCGCCCAGGCTGGAGTGCAGTGACGTGATCTCGGCCCACTGCAACCTCCGCTTCCCGAGTTCAAGCGATTCTTCTGCCTCAGCCTCCCAAGTAGCTGGGAGTACAGGCATGTAGCACCACGCCTGGCTAATTTTTGTATTTTTAGTAGAGACAGCTTTCACCATGTTGGCCAGGCTGGTCTTGAACTTCTGACGTCAGGTGATCCACCTGCCTTGGCCTCCCAAAGTGCAGGGATTACAGGTGTGAGCCACCGCACTCGGCCCTTGCAGCTTTGAATTCCTGGTGTCAAGCATTCTCCTGCCTCAGCCTCCCAAGTAATTGGGACTTCAGGTGTGCACCACTTTGCCCAACTCCTGGAGATTTTTAGCCTTCCAGACCCTCTTTCCCACCTGACACTGCTAGAGGCTGTATCATCCTGTTATCAAGTACAAGACACTCAGTTTCTCTGAGTACTTCCGGCAATGAAACCACTTTGGTGTAGCCACTTTAACATGCTGTTTTGACCCAACAGGTGTCATGTCACAGCCTAAAACAAAGTAGACCTGAAGTAGATATGTTCATCCATCCCTAAGCCTCATCCTACTACTGAACTTCACCCACTGCCAATTCCTAGGGCATGGGGCAGGCAGGGATTGGGAGGCAATGGTGTAACAAGGAGGCTGGGGACAGGGACAGGGCAGGCTCAGGAATGGGAGGGATGAGGATGGAGCAGGATGTGGTTACCCTTAGGATGGGGAGGAGACTGGAATGGGGCTTCTGAAGCTCTGGTTATGTTCCGTTTCTTAATCTAAGATGTATTCACATGGCAAACAAGACTCGCATAACAGGACACACATTTGTCGATTTGTACAGAAATGATATACATCATTCTAAGCAAAGTGACTGCTCTTTTTCTCAAAAACCCTTTGCCCTTTGAATGGTCTGTGTCACAAAGTCTCTGCTTTGTCTCAAACTTATAACCATTGTACTGCTTTTTTAAACTTTTAATTTTTAAATAGTCTAGGCACAGTGGCTCACACCTGTAATCCCAGCCCTTTGGGAGGCCTAGGTGGGCAGATCACAAGGTCAGAAGTACAAGAACCGCCTGACCAACATGGTGAAACCCCATCTCTACTGAAAATACAAAATTAGGTGGGCATGGCAGCGCATGCCCGTAATCCCAGCTACTTGGGAGACTGAGGCAGGAGAATTGTTTGAACCTGGGAGGCGGAGGTTGCGTTGAGCCGAGATCGCACCATCTTGTTGCCTGGGCAACAAGAGTGAAAATCCATCTCAAAAAAAAAAAAAAAAAAAAATCAAGAATAGCAGAACAAACCCTCCTGTTCCCTTTAACCCAGGTCCCCACCTGTCAGACATTCTACCACATGTGTGTGTTGGGGTGTGTGCATGTGTACACACTCATGTCATTTCTTCCGTGAGGAAGAGCTTTACTTCTCCCAACCTTGATTTGCTTGCTTATGTGGGTGCAGATCCATGGGTTCCTGTTTTTTCGTGGGATCATAATCCATGACAGACACTCTGTAAAGCTGTCAGGCAGTCTGCACTAAAGTTGAGCATATGCACACTCTGTGGCCCAGCAACCTGATTCTCGGATATAAACACAACAGAGCCTGTATATGTGCTCCCTGAAAGATATGTGCAAGTGTATTTCTACAAGAGCTACTTATTTTGAGGTCTTCTGTGGTTCCGTGTTAATTTTAGGATTGTTTTTCTATTTCTGTGGGGGAAAAAAAGCCTTTGGAATTTCTATATATGAGTTTTGTGATCTTTTCTATATATATATATGAGGGTTTTCTATAAATGAGATGATGTCATCTGCATCCGCAGACACTTTGACTTCTTCCTTTCTGATTTGGGTGACTTTTATTTCTCTTTCTTACCTAATTGCAGAGCTACTTATAATAGCTCCAGACTGGAAACAACCAAATGCCCGCCAACCATAGAATGGAGAAATAAGTTGGAGTTTATTCATAATAATGATAAACTATAAGGAAGTGGGAGTGAATGTGCCACATAAGCACCTCTTACAAATAGAAGAAATGAGCCACAGAAGCCAGACACCAAAGATGGCACACCATGTGATTTCACTTGTCTCGAGTTCAAAAACCAGGCAAACTTAGTCTATGGTATTAGAAGTCAGGATAATGGGGCTGGGTGCAGTAGCTCATGCCTATAAGCACTTTGGGAGGCCAAGGTGGGCAGATTGCTTGAGTCCAGGAATTTCAGACCAGCCTGGGCAACATGGCAAAACTCCGTCTATACAAAAAAAAATTTTTTTTTCTTTACGATGGCATCTCCCTCTGTCACCCAGTGCAATGGTGCCATCTTGGCTCACTGCAACCTCCACCTCCCAGGTTCAAGCGATTCTCCTGCCTCAGCCTCCCTAGCAGCTGGGACTAGAGGCATGCATCACCATGCCCAGCTACTTTTTTTTTTTTTTTTTTTTTTTGTATTTTTAGTAGAGTTGGGGTTTTGCCATGTTGGCCAGGCTGGTCTTGAACTCTTGACCTCTGGTGATCCGCCCACCTCAGCCTCCCAAAGTGCTGGGATTACAGGCGTGAGTCACCGTGCCCGGCCTATACAAAATATTAACCAGGTGTGGTGGTGTGCACCCGTAGTCCCAGCTACTCCAGAGGCTGAAGTGGGAGGATCACCTGAGCCCAGTTTGAGGCTGCACTGAGCCGTGATTGCATCACTACACTTCAGCCTGGGTGACACAGTGAGACCCTCTTTGAAAAGAAAAAAGTCAGGATAGTGGTTATCTCTGGAAGGTGGATGATGATCAGAAGCTTCTGGTTATATTCAGTTTCTTTTTTTAATTTTATTTTTTGAGACCGAGTCTCTCTCTGTCACCCAGGCCGGAGTGCAGTGGTGCGATCTCAGCTCACTGCAACGTCCGCCTCCTGGCTTCAAGCAATTCTCCTGCCTCAGTCTCTTGCATAACTGGGATTACAGGGGCCCACCACCATGCCTGGCTAGTTTTTGTATTGTTAGTAGAGACAGGGTTTTACCATGTTGGCCAGGCTGGTCTCGAACTCCTGACCTCAAGTGATCCGCCCGCTTCAGCCTCCCAAAGTGCTGGGATTACAGGCCTGAGCCACCGTGCCCAGCCATATTCGGTTTCTTAATCTGAGATGTATTCACTTGGTGAATAAGTCAGTGAGCCACATGCATATGATTTATGTGTGTACAGGTGTGTGTGTTATTGAAATGTGTTATACTTCAATAAAAGGTTTATGTTAAAAAAGGCAAAAGGAAAAATTCCATCATGTCTGCGATAGTCAGAATAATGATTCTCCCAAGATATTCACACCTTATTTCCTGGAATTTGCAAATATATTATGTTATGTAGCAAACGAGACTTCTCAGCTGTGGTTTATTTATTTTCAATCTTTTCCTGGTCACTGGGACTACCACGGAGCCTGTATGCTTTAGTTGAGGATCTCAAGGTGGAGAGACTGATCTGGATTAGCTGGGCGGCTCCGCTCCAATGCAATCGCTAGGATCCTTCTAAGAGGGAGGCTAAAATGTCAGAGTCAAGGCCGGGCACAGTGGCTCACACTTGTAATCCCAGCACTTTGGGAGGCCGGATGTGGTGGTGCGTGCCTTTAATCCCAGCTACTGGGGAGGCTGAGGTTGGAGAATTGCTTGAACCCGGGAGGTGGAGGTTACAGTGAGCTGAGATTGTGCCACTGCACTCCAGCCTGGGAGACAGAGTGAGACTCCATCTCTAGAAAAGAGAAGAGAAGAGAAAAGTCAGAGTCAGAGAGGAGATATGACAATGGGAGCAGAGGTCAGAGTGATGTCCTTTGAAGTTGGCAGAAGAAGCCATGAGCCAACAAATGCAGGCATCCCCTGGAAGCTGGAAAAGACAAGGAAACAGAGTCTTCTCTGAAGTCCAGAGGAAGCACAGCCCTGCCAGTGCCTTGATTTTGGCTCCCTGAAACTCAGTTTGGACTTCTGACATTCACAACAATAAAATAAACTCATATTGTCTTAATGCCTTTGCGTTTGCGGCAACTTGTAACAGGAACAATAGGAAACTAATGCATTGTCTGAAGCAACTGTGAAGGGCATAATAATCTACTCCAGGAGTTTAATTAATAATTTTCCAAGTTATATGAAAGGATTTAATTCATAGCTCAAGAATTCCAGACTCTGGCTGGGCACGGTGGCTCACACCTGTAATCCCAGCACTTTAGGAGGCCCCAGCGAGTGGATTACTTGAGGTCAGGAGTTCAAGACCAGCCTGGCCAACATGGTGAAACTCTGTCTCTCTACAAAAAATTAGCCTAGCGTGCTGGTGCATGCCTGTAATCCTAGCTACTCGGGAGGCTGAGGTAGGAGAATCGCAGGAACCCAGGAGGTGGAGGTTGTAGTGAGCCAAGATCATGCCATAGCCACTGCCACTGCACTCCAGCCTGGAGACAGAGTGAGACTCCATTTAAAAAAAAAAGAAAAAATTCCAGACTCTGGCAATACGACAAAACAGGATTTCATAACACTCCCAAAAGATGATGTTAGCTCTCCAGCAATGTATCCAGACCAAGATGAAATCTTTGAAATACCAGATGATGTAAAAGACTGATTATTACATTACTCAAAGCAATACAAGAGAAAGGTAAAAACCAACATAAATAAATCAACAATTCAGGATATGAATGAAAAATTTTCTAAAGAGATAGATATTTTAAAGAAAAACCAGTCAGAACTTCTGGAAACAAAAGATACATTTAGGGAATTACAAAATGCAGTGGAAAGTTCTAATAATAGAATAAACCATGAAGAAGAAAGAATTTCAGAGCTTGCAGAAAAGCTTAACCCAATCAAATTAACCCAATTAGACAAAAAAAAAAAAAAAAACGAAAATTAAAAAAAAAAAATGAACACATGCCCGGAGTGATGGCTCCTGCCTGCAATCCCAGCACTTTGGAAGGCCAGTGTGGGCAGATCGCTTGAGCCCAGAAATTCAAGACCAGCCTGGGCAACATCTCTACAAAGAATGCAAAAAATAAGCTGGGCATGATGGCAACACCTGTCAACACTTGTAATCCCAGCAACCCAGGAGGCTGAGGTGGGAGGATCACCTGAGGCCAGGAGGTCAAAGCTGCAGTGAGCTATGCTCGTGCCACTGCACTCCAGCTAGGGCAACAGAGTGAGACCCTGTCTCAAAGAAAGAGAAAGAATAAAGAAATGAACACAGTCTCCAAGAAACATGGGACTTTGTAAAATGGCCAAACCTAACAATTATTGCTCTTCCTGAGAGAGAAGAGAAAGGAAAAAGTTTGGAAAACTTATTTGAGGGAATAATTTAGGAAAACTTCACTTCTTCACTTGACTTGCTGGACATACAAATACAAAAAGCTCGGAGAATGGGAGATTCATTGGAAAAAAGATATCTCCAAGGCATATAGATATTAGGCTATCTAAACTCAATGTGGGTCAAGCACGGTGGCTCATGTTTGTAATTCCAGCACCTTGGTAAGCCAAACCATGTGGACCACCTGAGGTCAGGAGTTTGAGACCAGCCTGGTCAACATGGCAAAACGTCTCTATTAAAAACAAAAAATCAGCCAGGTGCAGTGGCTCATGCCTGTAATCCCAGCACTTTGGGAGGCCAAGGTAGGTGGATCACGAGGTCAGGAGTTCAAGACCAGCCTGGCCAACCTGGTGAAACCCCGTCTCTACTAAAAATACAAAAAAAATTAGCTGGGCCTGATGGCAGATGCCTGTAATCCCAGCTACTCGGGAGGCTGAGAAAGGGAATTGCTTGAACCCAGGAGGCAGAGGTTGCAGTGAGCTGAGATCGCGCCACTGCACTCAAGCCTGGGTGACAGAGCGAGACTCTATCTCAAAACAAAAAACAAACACACACACACACACACACACACACACACACACACAAAATTAGCCGGGCATGGTGGCAGACACTTGTTGTAGTCACAGCTACTCGGGAGGCTGAGGCAGGATAATCACTTGAACCCAGGAGGCAGAGGCTGCAGTGAGCCGAGATAAAGCCACTACACTCCAGCCTGGGCAGTTAGAGTGAAACTCCTTTTAAAATAATAATAATAATATAAAATAGGCCAGGCGCAGTGGCTCATGCCTATAATCCCAGCACTTTGGGAGGCTAAGGTGGGTGAATCACCTGAGGTCAGGAGTTCTTCAAGACCAGCCTAGCCAACATGGCAAAACCTCGTCTCTACTGAAAACACACAAAAAAATTAGCCAGGCATGGTGGCGGGTGCCTATAATCCCAGCTATTCAGGAGGCTGATGCAGGAGAATTGCTCGAACCCCCGAGGCGGAGGTTGCAATGAGCTGAGATCATGCCATTGCACTCCAGCCTAGGCGACAAGAGCGAACCTCTGTCTCAAAAATAAATACATAAATGGCCAGGCGCGGTGGCTCAAGCCTGTAATCCCAGCACTTTGGGAGGCCGAGACGGGTGGATCACGAGGTCAGGAGATCGAGACCATCCTGGCTAACATGGTGAAACCCCGTCTCTACTAAGAAATACAAAAAAACTAGCTGGGCGAGGTGGCAGGCGCCTGTAGTCCCAGCTTACTTGGGAGGCTGAGGCAGGAGAATGGCGTAAACCCGGGAGGCAGAGCTTGCAGTGAGCTAAGATCCGGCCACTGCACTCCAGCCTGGGCGACAGAGCAAGACTCCTTCTCAAAATAAATAAATAAATACATAAATACATAAATAAAAATAAAATAAAAATAAAGTCAATGTGAAGGAAATAATTCTAAGAGCAGTGAGACAAAAGCATCAGGTAACCTATAAAGGAAAACCTATCAGACTAACAGCAGACTTCCCATTAGAAACCTTATAACCCAGAAGGAATTGGGGGTCTTCTCTGTAGCCCCTTAAACAGAATAACTATCAGCCAAGAATCTTGTATGCAGCAAAACTAAGTTTCATAAATGAAGGAGAAATAAAATCTTTTTCAGACAAGCAAATGCTGAGGTAATTTGTCACTGCCAGACCAGTCCTATAAGGAATGCTAGAAGGAGTTCTAAATCTCAAAAACAAAAGGTCAGTATGCACCAGAATAGAACCTCTTGAAAGCATACAACTTGCAGGGAGGCTGGGCATGGTGGTTCATGCCTGTAATCCCAGCACTTTGGGAGGCCAAGGCGGGCGGATCATGAGGTCAGGAGATCAAGACCATCCTGGCTAACACAGTGAAACCCCATCTCTACTAAAAACACAAAAAATTAGCCAGGCCTGGTGGCATATGCCTGTAGTCCCAGCTACTCGGGAGGCTGAGGCAGGAGAATCACTTGAACCCGGGAGACAGAGGTTGCAGTGAGCCAAGGTTGCAACACTGCACTCCAGCCTGGGTGACAGAGTGAGGCTCCATCTTAAAAAAAAAAAAAAAAAAAAAAAAATTGCAGGGACTATAAAACAACAACACAATGAAGAAAACAAAGTAGTTAACAACTGATATGATGACTGGAACAGTACCTCATATCTCAATATTAACATTGAATGTAAATAATCTAAATGCTCAGGCTGGGCGCGGTGGCTCACGCCTGTAATCCCAGCATTTTGGGAGGCCAAGGCAGGCGGATCATGAGGTCAGGAGATCAAGACCATCCTGGCTAACACAGTGAAACCCCATCTCTACTAAAAATATAAAAAATTAGCCAGGCGTGGTGGCGGGTGCCTGTAGTCCCAGCTACTCTGGAGGCTGAGGCAGGAGAATGGCGCGAACCCAGGAGGCGGAGCTTGCAGTGAGTTGAGATGGTGCCACTGCATTCCAGCCTGGGCAACAGAACTAGACTCCATCTCACAAAATCATCATCATCATCATCATCATCATCGTCATCTAAATGCTCCACTCAAAAGATACATGTTGCCAGAGTGGATTAAAAAATCACGAACTAGGCCGGGCGCGGTGGCTCAAGCCTGTAATCCCAGCACTTTGGGAGGCCGAGACGGGTGGATCATGAGGTCAGGAGATCGAGACCATCCTGGCTAATACGGTGAAACCCCGTCTCTACTAAAAAATACAAAAAACTAGCCGGGCGATGAGGCGGGCGCCTGTAGTCCCAGCTACTCGGGAGGCTGAGACAGGAGAATGGCGTGAACCCGGGAGGCGGAGCTTGCAGTGAGCTGAGATCCGGCCACTGCACTCCAGCCTGGGTGGCAGAGCAAGACTCCGTCTCAAAAAAAAAAAAAAAAAAAAAAAAAAAAAAAAAAAAATCACGAACTAGCCAGGTGCAGTGGCTCATGCCTGTAATTCCAACACTTTGGGAGACTAAGATGGGCAGATTGCTTGAGCTCAGAAGTTCAAAACCAGCCTGGGTAACATGGTGAATCCTCCTCTCTACAAAAAATACAAAGATTAGCCAGGCACAGTGGTGTGCACCTGTAGTGCCAGCTACTCAAGAGGCTGATGTGAGAGGATTGCTTGAGGTCAAGGCTGCAATGAGCCGAGATTGTGCCACTATACTCCAGCCTGGGCGACAGAAAAGAAAAGAAAATAAAATCACAAACCAAATATCTGCTGTCTTTAAGAGATTCACTTAACACATAAGGATTCTTACACACTCAAGGTAAAGGGTGGAAAATGGTATTCCACACAAATGAAAACCAAAAGTGAGCAGTAACAGATATTCTTATATCACATAAAACAAACTTTAAGGCAAAAATATTTAAAGAGAGAGAGACAGAGAGAGAGACAAAGAAGGTCATTATATGATGATAAAGGAATCACACCAACAAGAATGTATTACAATCCTAAATATATATGCACCTAACTCTGGAACTCCCGGATTCATAAAACATTTACGAATAAATCTAAGAAAAGAGATAGACCACAACACAATAACAGCAGAGAACTTCAACAGTCTACTGACAGCACTAGAGAGATTATCAAGACAGAAAGTCAACAAAGAAACACTGGAGTTAAACTGCATATTGTAGAACTAATGGATACACAGATATTTACAGAACATTCTACCCAAGAACCGCAGTATATACATTCTTCTCATTAGCACATGCAGCATTCTCCAAAACAGACCATATGATAGGCCAAAAAGAAGTCTCAATAAATTTTTAAAAATCAAAATCAGCCAGGCGCAGTGGCTCACGCCTGTAATCCCAGCACTTTGGGAGGCCGAGGCAGGTGGATCACCTGAGGTCAGGGATCCTGGTCAATGTGATGAAACCCCATCTCTACTAAAAATACAAAAATTAGCAGGGCGTGGTGGCGGATGCCTGTAATCCCAGCTACTCAGGAGGCTGAGGCAGGAGAATCGCTTGAACGTGGGAGGTGGAGGTTGCAGTGAGCCGAGATCACACCATTGCACTCCAGCCTGGGTGGCAAGAGCTAAACTCCATCTCAAAATAAATAAATAAATAAATAAATGAATAAATAAATACATACATACATAAATACATAATCAAAATTATGGCCAGGCACGGTGGTTCACACCTGTAATCCCAGCATTTTGGGAGGCTGAGGCGAGCAGATCATGAGGTCAAGAGATCAAGACTATCCTGGCCAACATGGTGAAACCCCATCTCTACTAAAAAAAATACAAAAATTAGCTGGGTATGATGGTGCACACCTGTAGTCCCAGCTACTCAGGAGGCTGAGGCAGGAGAATCGCTTGAACCCAAACCCAGGAGGCGGAGCTTGCAGTGAGCCGAGATCACGCCACTGCACTCCAGCCTGGCAAAAAAAAAAAAAAAATCAAAATCATATCAAGTATCTTCTCAGACCACAGTGGAATAAAACTAGGAATCAACTCCAGAAGAAACCCTCAACACTATACAAAAAACATGGAAATGAAACGATATGCTCCTGATTTTTGCTTGACAATGAAATCAAGATGGAAAAGTCTTCAAAATGAATGATAATAGTGACACAAGTTATCAAACCTCTGGGATACAGAAAAAGCACATGTCACAAAATGCCTATATCAAAAAGTCTGAAAGATCACAAATTGATAATCTAATGTCACACTTCAAGGAACTAGAGAAACAACAACAAACCAAACCCAAAGTTAGCAGAAGAAAATAAGTAACAAAGATAAAAGCAAAACTAAATGAAATTGAAACAAAAATATACAGAAGATCAATGAAAGAAAAAGTGATTTTTTTTTTTTTTTTTGAGTCAGAATCTTGCTCTGTCACCAGGCTGGAGTGCACTGGCGCAATCTTGGCTCACTGCAACCTCCGCCTCCCGGGTTCAAGTGATTCTTCTGCCTCAGCCTCCCAAGTAGCTGGGACTACAGGCATCCGCCACCACACTCAGCTAATTTTTGTATTTTTAGTAGAGACGAGGTTTCACCATGTTGGCCAGGATGGTCTCGATCTCTTGACCTCCTGATCCACTCGCCACAGCCTCCCAAAGTGCTGGAATTACAGGTGTGAGCCATCACGCCCGGCCTGAAAAAGTGATTTATTTGAAAAGATAAACAAAATTGATAGACTATTAGCTAGATTAATCAATAAAAGAAGGGAGAAGATTCAAATAAACCCAATTGGAAGTGAAAATGGAGACATTACAACCAACAGCACAGAAATATAAAAGATTATTCAAGACTAGTATGAACCCTTCTATGCAGACAAACTAGAAAACCTAGAGGAAATGGACAAATTTCTGGAAACATACCACCCTCCTAGCTTGAATCAGGAAGAAATAGAAATCCTGAACAGATGAATAACAAACAGTGAGATTGAATCAGTAATTTTAAAACTTCCAAAAAAACAAGCCCAGGGCCAATGGATTCACAGCCAAATTCTACCAGACCTTCACAGAAGAATTGGGACCCATCCTACTGAAACTATTCGAAAAGACTAAGAAAGAGTGAATCTTCCCTAACTCATTTTTTGAAGCCAGTATCATCCTGATACTAAAGCCAGGACAGGGCATTTAAAAAAAAATAAAACTGCAGACCAATATCCTTGATGACCATAGATGAAAAATCCTCAACAAAATACTAGCAAACTGAATCCAACACACATCAAAAAGATAATTCACCATGATCAAGTCAGTTTCATTCCAGGGATGGTTCAACATACACAAGTAAACAAATGTGATTCATGACATAAGCAGAATTAAAAACAAAAACCGGCCGGGCGCGGTGGCTCAAGCCTGTAATCCCAGCACTTTGGGAGGCCGAGACGGGTGGATCATAAGGTCAGGAGATCGAGACCATCCTGGTCTACACTGTGAAACCCCGTCTCTACTAAAAAATACAAAAAACTAGCCGGGCGAGATGGCGGGCGCCTGTAGTCCCAGCTACTCGGGAGGCTGAGGCAGGAGAATGGCGTAAACCCGGGAGGCGGAGCTTGCAGTGAGCTGAGATCCAGCCACTGCACTCCAGCCTGGGCGACAGAGCAAGACTCCGTCTCAAAAATAAATAAATAAATAAATAAATACATACATACATACATACATAAAATAAAATAAAAACAAAAACCATATGATTATCTCAATAGATACAGAAAAAGCATTCTATAAAATCCAGCATCCCTTTATGATAAAAACCCTCACTAAACTAGGCATAGGAAGGAACATACCTCAGAATAATAAAAGCTGTATGTAACAAACCCATAGTCAACATCATACTGAATGGGGAAAAGTCAAAAAGCATTCCCCTTAAGAATTGGAACAAGACGAGGATGCTCACTTTCACCACTTCTGTTCAACACAGTAGTACTGGAAGTCCTAGCCAGAGCAATCAGGCAAGAGAAAGAAATAAAGAGCATCCAAATTGGAAAATAGAGAAGTCAAACTGTCTCTGTTTGCCAATGATATAATCATATATCTAGAAAACCCTAAAAATTCCTCCAAAAGACTTTTATATTTGATAAATGAATTCAGTAATGTCTTAGCTTACAAAATCAATGTACTCTGCTGGGTGCAGTGGCTCATGCCTGTAATCCCAGCACTTTCAGAGTCCAAGGTGAGTGGATCACTTGAGCCCAGGAATTTGAGACCAGCCTGGGCAACATAGTGACAACTTGTCTCCATAAAAAAATTTTAAAACTGGCTGGGCACAGTGGCTTATGCCTGTAATCCCAGTACTTTGGGAGGCTGAGGTGGGTGCATCGCCTGTGGTCAAAAGTTTGAGACCAGCCTGGCCAACATGGTGAAACCCCATCTCTGCTAAAAATATAAAATTAGCCAGGTATGGTGACACATGTCAGTAATCCCAGCTATTTGGGAGGCTGAGGCAGGAGAATCACTTGAACCTGGGGGGCAGAGGATGAAGTGAGCAGACATTGTGCCACTGCACTCCAGCCTGGTCAACAAGAGTGAAACTCCATCTAAAAAAAAAAAAAAAAAAATTAAATTAACCATATGTGGACCAGATGCGTTGGCTCATGCCTGTAATCTCAGCACTTTAGGAGTTCAAGGTGGGCAGATCACCTGAGGTTAGGAGTTCCAGACCAGCCTGGCCAACATGGTGAAACCCTGTCTCTACTAAAAATACAAAAATTAGCTGGGCATGGTGGCAGGTGCCTGTAAACCCAGCTACTCAGGAAGCTGAGGCAGGAGAATCTATTGAACCCAGGAGGTGGAGGTTGCGGTGAGCTGAGATCGTGCCACTACACTCCAGCCTGGGGGACAAGAGTGAGACTTCATCTCAAAAAAAAAAAAAAAATTAGCCACATGTGGTGGCATGTGCCTATATTCCCAGCTACTTGGGAGGCTGAGATGGGAGAACTGCTTGAACCCAGGAGGCAGAGGTTGCAGTGAGCCAAGATCACACCACTGCAAGCCAGGCATAGTGATGTGCAACTGTAGTCCCAGCTACTTGGGAAGCTGATGCAGGAGGATCACTCGAGCCTGGGAGGGCAAGACTACAATGAACCATGATCATGCCACTGCACTCCAGCCTGGGCTACAGAGCAAGGCCCTGTCTCACAAAAAAAAAAAAAAAAAAAAAAAAAGGGGAGAGAGAGAATTATTTCATGCAAATTTAAGTAAGATTAATGATTGTCTTAGTCAGTTTTATGCTGCTATAACAGAATACTTGAGACTGAGTAATTTATAATGAACAGAAATTTATTTCTCAGAGTTCTGAAGGCTGGAAAGTCTGAGACTGAGGGACCAGTATCTGGTGAGCACCTTCTTGCTGCATCATCTCATGGTAGAAGACTGAGAACAAGAGAAAGAGCAAGAAGGGGAAGAACTCTTCTTTTTGTAAAGTACCCACTCCTGAGATAATGGCATTAATCCATCCATACAGGCGGGGCCCTCATGACCTAATCATCTCTTAGAGGTCCCACCTCCCATTGTAACCTACTATTACAATGGCAATTAAATTTCAGCATGAGGCTGCACGTGGTGGCTCATGCCTATAATCCCAGCATTTTGGGAGGCCAAGGTGGGCGGATCACTTGAGGTCAGGAGTTCAAGACCAGCCTGACCAACATGGTGAAACCTTGTCTCTACTAAGAAATACAAAAATTAGCCAGGTATTGTGGTGGGTGCCTGTAATCCCAGCTACTCAGGAGGCTGAGAAAGGAAAATCACTTGAACCCGGGAGGTGGAGGTTGCGATGAGTCAGGATTGCACCACTGCACTCCAACCTGGACGACAGAGCGAGACTTCACTACAAAAAAAAAAAAAAAGAAAAAAAAATTCAGCATGAGTTTGGGAGGAGACAAACCTTAAAACCACAGTAGTGATAAAATCATAAATCTTTTATCTATTTCTGTAGGAAAAAAGCTTGACACCTTAAAGACAAATACTCAAATTTTATCTCGTATACTGACTGTTTTTTTTTTAAAGCTGCTTACAGAACAGAATTCTATGTATGGCTCCATTTTTGTAAAAAGGAATGTTTTATACAAAATTGCTCTATGGTCAGATGCATGGGTTTGACTCTGAGCTCCACCTCATACTTGTCGTATGGGCAAGTTACATTCACACCATGACACCATGACTCTGTTGTTAGTAAAAGAGGAGAGCAGTGGTTCTTACCTCACAGAACTGTTGTTATCAACTGAGAAAATTTGGGGAACTGCTTAAAACAGTACCTACCACGTAGTGAGTATATGATGAACATTTGCTCATTATCATGATCATCATTATATTAATACTCTTGTAGAAAACATCCTGGAAGAGGCAGGTGCAATGGCTCACACCTGTAATCCCAGCACTTTGAGAGGCCAAGATGGGAGGATCACCTGAGGTTAGGAGTTCGAGACCAGCCTGGCCAACAGAGATGAGTGAAACCTCATCTCTACTCAAAATACAAAAATTAGCTGGGCGTGGTAGTGGGTGCCTGTAGTTCCATCTACTCGGGAGGTTGAGGCAAGAGAATCGTTTGAACCTGGGAGGCAGAGGTTGCAGTGAGCTGAGATTACACCATTGCACTCCAGCCTGGGTGACAAGAGCAAGACTCCATCTCAAAACAAACAAACAAAAAATCCTGGAAGCATGGATAGACAATAAGAGGTTGAGTGGTTTTGTTTTTCCTTTGTGCCTTTTTCTGTCCTCCCTTCCCTTCCTTCCTTTCTTTCATTTGAGACAGGGTCTCGCTCTGTTGCCCAGGCAGGAGTGCAGGGGCAGTTTTGATGTCAAAAATAATGTGTAAGCTGGTCTGGCATAGTGGCTCGTGCCTGTAATCTCAGCACTTTGGAAAGCCCAAGTAGGTGGATCACTTGAGGCCAGGAGTTCGAGACCAGCCAGACCAGCGAGACCAGCCTGACCAACATAGAAACCCTGTCTCTACTAAAAATACAAAAATTAACTGAGCTTGGTGGTGTGTACCTGTAGTCCCAGAAATTATGACGACTCACTGCAGCCCAGGCTCAAGCAATCCTCTCACTTCAGCCTCCTGAGTAGCTAAAATAAATAAATAAATAAATAAATAAATAAATAAATAAATAGGTATGTACCACTATGCCCAGCTGATTCTTATTTTTGTATTTTTTGTAATGATGAGGCCTCTCTATGTTGCCCAGCCTGGTCTTCAACTCCCGGGCTTAAGTGATCCTCCCACTTCAGCCTCCCAAAGTGCTGGGATTACAAGCATGAGCCACCATGCTTGGCCTCTTCTTTGTTCTTTTCTATGTCCTTGAAAACATCTACAATAAACTTATACATTTTTTTGAGACAGAGTCTCACTTTGTCACCTGGGCTGGAGTGTAGTGGCACGATCTCAACTCACTGCAACCTCCTCCTCCTAGATTCCAGCAATTCTCCTGTAATAGCTGGGACTATAGGTGCACACCACCAAGCCCAGTTAACTTTTGTATTTTTAGTAGAGACAGGGTTTCTATGTTGGTCAGGCTGGTCTCGCTGGTCTGGCTGGTCTCGAACTCCTGGCCTCAAGTGATCCACCCACTTGGGCTTTCCAAAGTGCTGAGATTATAGGCACGAGCCACTATGCCAGATCAGCTTACACATTATTTTTGAAACAATTTCCCATTCCAATAAAACCCTTTGTCTTTTTCACAAGCCCTTTCTTTTGACTCCATTCATACGGTCCCTCGCCAACCTACTGCTCCTCCACATGTAAATAAATATTTAAGAATTACATCCTTTCTGTGTTGCCAAAACTAAACAAGCACCTCATCCTCTCTATATAGTTTTCTTCATTATCCAATATTTTTGGCCTCTTCTTGCTCCTTCCTTCCAGAACAGTAACGTCTGTCCTAACTCATAACTGGTAGGCAGTGGTGCCATCTCGGCTCACTGCAACCTCTACCTCCTGGGTTCAAGCAATTCTCCTGCTTCAGCCTCCCAAGTAGCTGAGACTACAGGTGTACGCCACCACACCTGCTAGTTTTTTTTGTATTTTAGTAGAGACAGGGTTTCACTGTATTGTCCAGGCTGGTCTCAAACTCCTGAGTTCAGGCAATCTGCCTGCCTCGGCCTCCCAAAGTGCTAGGATTATAGGCGTGAGCCACCACACCTAGCCCCTTATGATTTTCTTAATAAAACTTTTTTTTTTTTTTTTTTTTGAGGCGGAGTCTCGCTCTGTCGCCCGGACTGGAGTGCAGTGGCCAGATCTCAGCTCACTGCAAGCTCCGCCTCCCGGGTTTACGCCATTCTCCTGCCTCAGCCTCCTGAGTAGCTGGGACTACAGGCGCCCACCACCTCGCCCGGCTACTTTTTGTATTTTTAGTAGAGACGGGGTTTCACCGTGTTAGCCAGGATGGTCTCGATCTCCTGACCTCGTGATCCGCCCGTCTCGGCCTCCCAAAGTGCTGGGATTACAGGCTTGAGCCACCGCGCCCGGCGATTTTCTTAATAAAACTTTTTATCTGTGTTTCTTTATTGTAAGAATACAGTGTATAATATATATAATATGCAAAATATGTTAATTGACTGTTAACATTATCAATAAGGCTTTGGGTCCATAGTGGGCTATTTGTATTAGTTAAGTTTTGAGGAAGTCAACAGTTGTACATGGATTTTTTTCAACTATTTAGGGGGTCAGCACCCACAATCTTCATATAATTCAAGGGTTAACTGTACATATATAATATTTTTTATTTTATTGAACCACTTGAAATTAAGTTGTACATATCATGACATTTCACTTCAAATACTTTTGTATGTATCTGCTAAGAATATAGACATTGTGGGCCGGGCGCGGTGGCTCAAGCCTGTAATCCCAGCACTTTGGGAGGCCGAGACGGGCGGATCACGAGGTCAGGAGATCGAGACCATCCTGGCTAACACAGTGAAACCCCGTCTCTACTAAAAAATACAAAAAACTAGCCGGGCGAGGTGGCGGGCGCCTGTAGTCCCAGCTACTCCGGCGGCTGAGGCAGGAGAATGGCCTGAACCCGGGAGGCAGAGCTTGCAGTGAGCCGAGATCCGGCCACTGCACTCCAGCCTGGGTGACAGAGCGAGACTCCGCCTCAAAAAAAAAAAAAAAAAGAATATAGACATTGTGGTATATGAGTACATTACATACCACACCCAAGAAAATGAACAATGAGGCCTGGCAGGATGACTCATGCCTGTAATCCCGGTGCTTTGGGAAGCTGAGGCAAGTGGATCACTTGAGCCCAGAAGTTCAGGATTAGCCTGGGCAATAGTGAGAACTCATTGCTACAAAAAAAAAATTTTTTTTTTAAATCAAAAATTAAAAATTTTTTAATTTTTAATTAAAAAATTTTTTTTTGTAATCCCAGCACTTTGGGAGGCCGAGGTGGGTTTATCACTTGAGGTCAGAAGTTTGAGACCAGCCTGGCCAACATGGTGAAACCTCACCTCTACTAAAAATACAAAAAAAATAGCAGGGTGTGGTGGTACACAACTGTAAGCCCAACTACTCGGGAGGCTGAGGCAGGAGAATCACTTGAACCCTGGAGGCAGAGGTTGCAGTGAGCCAAGATTGCACCAGTGCACTCCCACCTGGGCGACAGAGCAAGACTCCATTCCCACCCCCACAAAATTAGCAGGGCATGGTGGCACATGCCTGTAGTCCCAGCTACTCAGGAGACTGAAGTGGGAGGATTGCTTGAACCTGGGAAGTGAAGGTTGCAGTTAGCCAGGATTACAACACTGAACTCCTTCCTGGGCAACAGAGAAAGACCTGGTTTTAACATTAAAATAAAATATAATAAACAAACACAAACACAGTTATTATCTCACAGTATCTGTGGATCAGAAGTCCAGATATGGCTCAACTGAGTCCTCTGCCTCAGAATCTCTCTCAAGCCTGCTCAAAGTGTGGGCCAGGACTAGAGTTTTATCTGAATGCACAACTGAGGAAGAATCCAAGCCAGGCTCATGTGGTCTTCAGCAGAATTCAGTTCCTGAAGGCTTTTGGCCTGAGGGCCTCTGTTCCTGGCTGGCTGTTGGCTAGAGGCTGTTCTCTGTGTCTTTTTTATTTTATTTATTTATTTATTTTGAGACAAAGTCTTGCTCTGTCACCCAGCCTGGAGTGCAACAGCGCGATCTCGGCTCACTGCAACCTCCTTCAAGTGATTCTTCCCGCCTCAGCCTCCCAATCAGCTGAGATTATAGGCACCGGCCATCACACCCGGCTAATTTTTGTATTTTTAGTGGAGACTGTTGGCCAGGCTGGCCTCAAACTCCTGACCTCAGGTGATCCGCCCACCTCAGCCTCCCAAAGTGCTGGGATTACAGGCATGAGCCACCACACTCAGCCGGCTGTTCTCAGTTTCGAAACATTTTTCCTCTCACACTGCCACATGTTTTATCAAACTACACAAGCCAAAAAGAGGATAAAGTCTCCTAATAAGACAAAGTTACAATCATATGTAACATACTCACAGAGTGACATCCCCATCACCTTTGCTGTATTCTGATGGTTAGAAGCAAGTCACACCCCTGCCCACTCTCAAGGAGAGGGAATTACACAAGTGCGGGAATGCCGGGATCCTGGGATCACTGGAGGCTGTCTTAAAGTCTGTCTGCCTCCAACTTCAAAGTGAAAAGGTGAAGCTCTTTGAAAGACAGTTATGCAAATGAAAAGACAAACCTTGGACTGAGAAATATTTATGAAACACATGTCTTGGCCGGCGTGGTGGCTCACGCCTGTAATCCCAGCACTTTGGGTGGCTGAGGTGGGCGGATCACCTGAGGTCAGGAGTTCGAGACCAGCCTGGCCAACATGGTGAAACCTCATCTCTACTAAAAATACAAAAATTAGCCGGGCATGGTGGCACGTACCTGTAATCCCAACTACTGGGGAGACTAAGGCAGGGGAATCACTTGAACCTGGGGTACAGAGGTTGCAGTGAGCCAAGACTGCGCCACTGCACTCCAGCCTGGGTGACAGAGTGAGACTCCATCTCAAAAAAAAAAGAAAAGAAACACATGTCTCATCAGGATTTGTGTCTCAAATACATGAAGAATGGTAAGTAGCCGGGCACGGTGGCTCAAGCCTGTAATCCCAGCACTTTGGGAGGCCGAGACGGGCGGATCACGAGGTCAGGAGATCGAGACCATCCTGGCTAACACGGTGAAACCCCGTCTCTATTTAAAAAAAATACAAAAAGCTAGCCGGGCGAGGTGGCGGGTGTCTGTAGTCCCAGCTACTCAGGAGGCTGAGGCAGGAGAATGGCATAAACCCGGGAGGCAGAGCTTGCAGTGAGCTGAGATCCGGCCACTGCACTCCAGACTGGGCAACAGAGCGAGACTCCATCTCAAAAAAAAAAAAAAAAAAAAAAAAAGAATGGTAAGTAAACAAACAACCAATTTTTTAGATGGTCAAAAGAGTGAATAGATACTTCACTCTATTTTTTTTTTTCCTTCAGAGGTAAAATTTGCATCTGATAAAATGTACAAATCTCAAGCTTCCTGTTTGATAAGATGCACCTGTGGCCGGGTGTGGTCGCTCATGCCTGTAATCCTAGCACTTTGGGAGGCCAAGTTGAGCAGATTACTTGAGGTCAGCAGTTCCAGACCAGCCTGGTCAACATGGTGAAACCCTATCTCTATTAAAAATACAAAAATTAGCCTGGGAGGTGGAGGCTGCAGAGAGCTATGATGGTGCCACTGCACTGGGGATCATTCATATGTAGATTGTGTCAGTCAGAAAACAAAAGTTCATTCTTATGCTTCAAAGGAAGAGATTGTGTTGAAGAAACTACAAGTTGTGGCTAAAGTTAAGGAAACCAACCAGGCATAATTGAAGCTCCCAGGGATGAGCAGCTGTGGAAAGCCGTGACCACCCTAGGCCTGATGGAGCCAGAGAGCGCACCTGTGCCTTGAGAGCTGGGTCACTATGTCACTGGCTGAGGAGGTCCACTGGGAGCCACAGCTGTGCAGCCACTGCCGGTACAGCTCTAGCAGGGGAGAGATACTCCAGGGTCTCTTTGGCCCTGCTGGTGTCTCCTGTTGGGAGAATCTGGCTGGAGCTCAGCTGCAGGAAGCCCCCAGTGCAGCAGTCTGTTGGATTCAGCCTGTGGGACACAGCACGGAGCAAAGGACAGAGCGTGATCGGGGAAGGGTTGAAAGCATCTTTTCTCAAAATTTTCTCACTCAATACAGAATTGTTTCAAAGGTTCATTCTTGTTGGGCGTGGCTGTGATTCATTCATTTTGAAGTAGTTTAATATGCCATTGGTTACATAGACCACAATGTATTAATCCATTCTCTTGTGGTTGGATGTCTGAGTTGTTTCTAGCTGTTTGGTTTTTGGTGTGTTTTGTTTTTCACAGTTTTTACAATTATGAACAACGAATACTGTATGAAGGCTTCGGAGATAACAGAAAGAGGGCTTTGCCCACAACCAAGAGTGCCATGAAAGGTGGGAGGGAGGGATGGGCATATGGTACATGCCTGCAACCGCAGCATTTTGGGAGGCTGAGGCAGCAGCATCATTTGAGGTCCAGAGTTTGAGGTCAGTCTAGGTAGCCTACCAAAACTGTTTCTACAAAAACATTTTAAAAATTAGCCGGGCATGGTAACATGTGCCTCTAATCCCAGTCTCCTTAGGAGGCTGAGGCGGAAGGGTGACTTGAGGCCAGGAGTTCAAGGCTGCAGTGAACTATGATTGCGCCACTGCACTCCAGCCTGTGCTACAGTGCAAGCGCCTGTCTCTTAAAAAATAAATACATACAGGCTGGGCGCGGTGGCTCAAGCCTATAATCCCAGCACTTTGGGAGGCCGAGACGGGTGGATCACGA
The DNA here is from genome assembly GCF_007565055.1 of Rhinopithecus roxellana. NCBI lineage: Eukaryota > Metazoa > Chordata > Mammalia > Primates > Cercopithecidae > Rhinopithecus > Rhinopithecus roxellana. The sequence continues at coordinate 54,611,220 of NC_044561.1, forward strand.
GGTCAGGAGATCGAGACCATCCTGGCTAACACAGTGAAACCCCGTCTCTACTAAAAAATACAAAAATCTAGCAGGGCGAGGTGGTGGGCGCCTGTAGTCCCAGCTACTCGGGACGCTGAGGCAGGAGAATGGCGTAAACCCGGGAGGCAGAGCTTGCAGTGAGCTGAGATCCGGCCACTGCACTCCCGCCCGGGCGACAGAGCAAGACTCCGTCTCAAAAAAATAAAATAAAATAAAATAAATAAATAAATACATGCATACATAAAATAAAATAACATAAAATAAAGTGGGAGATATCTCATGCTTTTCCTCAGGCAGAGATGACCTAGCCACCTCACCTTGCTCTAGGTGGGATTAATTGACAAGGCAACGGATCCTGTTTTTTATTATGGTTAAGTATACATAACATAGACATTTACCATTTTAACAATTTCTAGTGTATGATTCAGTTGCATTAAGTATGTTCCCAGGACAGCTGTTTTTCTAGTAGTGAAATTGAACCAGTAGCAAGTTGGCATGGTTTTTTTTTTTTTTTTTTTTTTTTGAGACAGAGTCTTGCCTTGTTGCCCAGGCTGGAATGCAATGGCTCAATCTCAGCTCACTGCAACCTCTGCCTCCCAGGTTCAAGTGATTCTCCTGCCTCAGCCTCCCAAGTAGCTGGGATTACAGGCGTGTGCCACCGCACCTGGTTAAGTTTTGTACTTTTAGTAGAGATGGGGTTTTGCCATATTGGCCAGGCTGATCTCGAACTCCCGACCTCAGATGATCTGCCCACCTCGGGCTCCCAGAGTGCTGGGATTATAGGCGTGAGCCACCACGCCCAGCCGCTGGCATGATTTTTAAGCCAAGATCGCTCCCTGGAATTTTACATATATAATATGCTCCATTTGTCACAACCTTTTATTTACAAGAAAAGCATTCACAGTTCTTGTAGAATTTACTTGAGAATGAGAGTACAAGTTTTTATTTTCATGTTTTTTTTCCCAAGGGGTCCCCAAAGCATTAAAGATATAGTGAATGGAAAGGGCCTAGGAAGCAGAAGTTGTTGATGCCAATTGAGAGACATTTGACTATTTTCAATTTCCATCATTACAAACAATTCTGCCATTAACATCTTTGTCTCTGTCTCCTTGTACTCTTGTACTTCTTTAGGGTTAAACACTGAAGAATGGCATTGCCAGGACATAGGAAATACCACATTTAATTTAATAAGTACTGCCAAATTTCCCTGTCGATTCTGAAAACTGGAATGCTTAGATAAAGATCCCAATGTCTCAGTCATTATCTAGGGCCCAGAAGACCTAAAAACATGTTTGGGCTGGTGTTCCTCAAATACGTCATTTAGGTTATGTGTCTTCCAGGCCTGCTGGAGTAACTGGTACACAGATCTTTAATTCACTCAAGTGGTTATTGAATGTCTATGATGTGCTAGTGCTGTTCCAAGCTCTGAGGATGAAGAAGTGGGAAGAGGAGACAAGTCCCTCCAATCTAGTCAGGAAGGTATATTCTTTTTTTTTTTTTTTTTTGAGACGGAGTCTCGCTCTGTCACCCAGGCTGGAGTGCAGTGGCCAGATCTCAGGTCACTGCAAGCTCCGCCTCCCGGGCTCACGCCATTCTCCTGCCTCAGCCTCCCGAGTAGCTGGGACTACAGGCGCCGCCACCTCGCCCGGCTAGTTTTTTGTATTTTTAGTAGAGACAGGGTTTCACCGTGTTAGCCAGGATGGTCTTGATCTCCTGACCTCGTGATCCGCCCGTCTCAGCCTCCCAAAGTGCTGGGATTACAGGCTTGAGCCACCGCGCCCGGCCAGGAAGGTATATTCTCACATTGTTTAAACTCAGGCTGTTCTCAAGTGTGTCTGATCCATAATAGGAACACAGTGTTCATGCATTCATGCTGGTCTTGCTTGGAAAAAGATCATCTTTCTTGGTTTTTGTTGGCTATAGCAAAGAGTTTTTATTAATAGTAGCCAAATTTTTAACTTTCTATCGAAATATGCCATGTCCAATTTTGTCCATAATTATGGAAACTCAGGAGCTCAAAATTGTACCATATTTATCCAAGATAAATAAAAACATATTCATGAAAAAACCCTCTTTGTACCAGAATGTAATGTTCATTGCAGCTTTATTTCTAATAGCCAAAAAAACAAAACAAAACAAGAAACAAACAAACAAACAAAAACAGCCCAACCCAGATATCCATCAATAGGAGAATGGATAAACAAGGTGTAGCCTATTCACCAATGAAAAGGAATGAGCCACTGATGCAAGCAAATGGCATAAGTGAGTCTCAGAAATGTTCCTCCAAGTGAAAGAAGAGTATACACTGCATGATTCCATCTATATGCAGGCACAACTAGAACAGGCACAACTAATCTATGCTGGAAAAAGTGAAGACACAAGGGTTGGGGGCAAGAATCGAGTGGGCAGGGGCATGAGAGACTTTCTGAGGGTGATGGCAATTTATCTTGATGAGGTGTTGGGTACACAGGTGCATCTTTTTTTTTTTTTTTTGAGACAGAGTCTCACTCCTGCTCAGGCTGGAGTGTAGTGACACAATCACAGCTCACTGCAACCTCCGCCTCCTGTAGGGGTTCAAGCGATTCTCCTGCCTCAGCCTCCCGAGTAGCTGGTATTACAGGTGTGCCCCACCACACCTGGCTAATTTTTGTATTTTTAATAGAGATGGTCACCATGTTGACCAGACTGGTCTGGAACTGCTGACCTCAAGTAATCTGCTCAACTTGGCCTCCCAAAGTGCTAGGATTACAGGCATGAGCAACCACACTCGGCCACAGGTGCATCTTATCAAACAGGAAGCTTGAGATTTGTACATTTTATCAGATGCAAATTTTACCTCTGAAGGAAAAAAAAAATAGAACCATAAACAAATATCGAACTTTAAATAACAATGTGTATGCTGAATTATTAGGGGGAAGTGTATGGGTGCCTGCGATTTACTTTAAAATAAATTAAAAACAGGCCAGGCACAGTGGCTCACACTTGTAATCCCAGCACTTTGGGATGGTGAGGCAGGTAGATCATCTGAGGTCAGGAGTTCGAGACCAGGCTGACCAATATGGTGAAACCTCGTCCCTACTAAAAATACAAAAATTAGCTGGGCATGGTGGCGGGTGCCTGTAATCCCAGCTACTTGGGAGGCTGAGGCAGAAGGATTACTAGAACCTGGGAGGTAGAGGTTGCAGTGAGCCAAGATCTCGCCATTGCACTCCAGCCTGGGTGACAGAGCGAGACTCCGTCTCAAAATAAATAAATAATAAATAATTAAATAAATAAATGAAAAATAAGGTGGGTTAGGTGTGGTGGCTCACTCCTGTAATCCCAGCACTTTGGGAGGCCAAGGAAGGTGGATCACGAGGTCAAGAGTTCAAGACCAGCCTGGCCAAGATTTTGGGGTTTCACCAAACCCCGTCTCTACTGAAAATACGAAAATTAGCTAGATGTGGTGGTCGGTGCCTGTAATCCCAGCTACTCAGGAGGCTGAGGCAGAGAATCACTTGAACCCGGGAGGCGGAGGTTGCAGTGAGCCGAGATTGCGCCACTGCACTCCAGCCTGGGCAACAGAGCAAGACTCCTTCTCAAAATAATAATAATAATAATAATAATAATGATAAGGTGAATTGATGAGGAATGGGTAGATGGACAGAAATATATGGAACAAAGCCACTATAGTAAAGACATAAATTGTAGAATCTAACTGGCGTCTCTATTTAAGAAAGGATCTTTGAGACAGGCACAGTGGCTCGCACCTGTAATCCCCACACTTTGGGAGGCCGAAGCGGATGAATCACTTAAGTTCAGGAGTTTGAGACCAGCCTGGCCAACATGGTGAAACCCCATCTCTATTAAAAACACACAAAAAATTAGCCAGGTGTGGTGGCAGATGCCTGTAATCCCAGCTACTCCAGAGGCTGAGGCAGGATAATCACTGGAATTTGGGAGACCGAGATTGCAGTGAGCTGAGATTGCACCACTGTACTCCAACCTGGGTGACAAGAGCAAGACTCTATCTCAAAAAAAAAGAAAAGAAAGAAAAAAGAGAGAATCTTTGGAGATCAAAAGCCTCATGTCACGTCATCCTGAGCCATGTGAAGTCAGTTCAGAGCTTTTTTTTTTCTTTTTTGGAGTGGAGACAGAGTCTAGCTCTGTCGCCTAGGCTGGAGTACAGTGGCACGATCTTGGCCCACTGCAACCTTTGCCTCCCGGGTTCAGGGAATTCTCCTGCCTCAGCCTCCCGAGTAGCTGGGATTACAGGCGTCCGCCACCACACCCAGCTAATTTTTGTATTTTTGGTAGAGACGGGGTTTCACTGTGTTGGCCAGGCTGGTCTCGAACTCCTGACCTCGTGGTCAGCCCTCCTCGGCCTCCCAAAGTGCTGGGATTACAGGCGTGAGCCACCGCGCCCGGCCCAGAGCTTTTTGTTGGTGAAAAAAAGGGAATTTCTTGGAGGGATTTAGGAAAGAGTAAAGGAGAGAGAGTGAGCACAGGACATCAAGGGATTGCAACAGATTCTTCTCTAGTGGCCTCCATCTCCTTAAATGCTTCCCAATTCATCCTTTAGAACATTTTTCTGGCAACTTGAAGATCTTTTCCTAGAACCTTTAATCCAAAAGGAGCTACGACTCAGCCGACACTGATATGTCCATATTCAAACACAGAGGCCACACTGCGGTTTAATTACAAACTTTTTTTGTGACATACTGTTCCCCTTGCCTGCAAAGGCATGGATAGTCAAGAGATGACTGAGAAATGTTTTTAGAAACCTTGCCAATTATCAACAGATTAGCGATGTAACAGAGTACCCCCATTTTTCTGATAAAGAAAATGAGTTATTTTTAAAATGTTATTTTCTTTTCTCTTTCCTCCTTTTCCCCTGTTCTCCACTTCCTACGTATATCTTTAGGAATGCAGTTATAACCTTGACCTTCCCTTCACCAGACACTCCCTACAGGGCGAGCGTATCCAACTGTGTGCTTACTTAGAGGCTCCAGAGCTGGAACTTTCTCCCGCTGGGAGATGGCCTTGAGAGACAACAGTCAATTTGCAACGTAAAATGTGCCTGAAACAGAACTCTCTCCCACCTTGACAGCCTCTAGAGACAATGGCTACTTTACAACCTAGCTCTGCCCACAATGGCACCAGCTAGACCACCATGAGCCACTGCACCCGGTGCCAAATCCCTTTTTAAAAGCCTCTACTAGCTGGGCACAGTGCCTCACACCTGTAATCCTAAAACTTTGGGAGGCTGAGGCAGGTGGATCACCTGAGGTCAGGAGTTCGAGACCAGCCTGGCCAATATGGCGAAACCCTGTCTCTACTAAAAATACAAAAATTAGCCAGGCGTGGTGGCACGCACCTGTAGTTCCAGCTACTCGGGAGGCTGAGACAGGAGAATTGCTTGAACCTGGGAAGCAGAGGTTGCAGTGAGCCAAGATCACACCACTGCACTCCAGCCTGGGTGGCACAGCGAGACTCCGTCTCAAAAACGAAACAAAACAAACAACAGCAAACAACAACAACAACAACAACAACAACAACAACAAAACCCAAAAAAGCCTCTGCTGGTCTTTATACCAGACCTCACTCTGGTTAACTGAACTCTGCCAGCAGCAAGTGACTGAACCTGCATTTTGTTCACAGTGTTGCTGCTAAAATAAGCAGCATCACGTCCCCCACAACTCCATTCAGCGTTCTGAGTTGGGCTCCCGCTCTTTACAGTGTCTCGTACTCTGATTCACGGCCAGCTAAGGGGTTGAAATGATTCCAGAGAAGGTCCAAACTTGTTTTGTTCAGGACCACCACACCCACTGAGAAATGTGCCCAAATGACCTTCAGAGGGAAACCTCATTCTCTTGACAATTTTTTTGTTTGTTTTGGAAGCTCTCTAGCTCAGTTCTGAACTGAAACACACACACACACACACACACAAAACTCTCAATCTGAACTATTCTCCCCTTGGTTTCAAAAAAAAAATTTTTTTTTTCAACACAGAGCACGGAGTCTCGCACTATCGCCTGGGCTGGAGTGCAGTGGCACAATTTTGACTCACTACAACCTCTACCTCCCAGGTTCAAGCGATTCTCCTGCCTCAGCCTCCCAAGTAGCTGGGATTACAGGTGCCTGCCACCACGCCAGGCTAATTTTTTGTATTTTTAGTAGAGATGAGGTTTCACCATGTTGGCCAGGCTGGTCTTGATCTCCTGACGTTGTGATTCACCCACCTTGGCCTCCCAAAGTACTGGGATTACAGGCATGAGTCACCTCTCCCGGCTTGTTTCAAAAATTTTAACAAAGTTATTATGTGTTTATCTTATTGATTGATTGAGCGATTGATTTTGAGACGGAATTTTGCTCTTGCTGCCCAGGCTAGAGTGCAGTGGTGCGATCTTGGCTCACCGCAACCTCTGCCTCCCAGATTCAAACATTTCTCCTGCATCAGCCTCCCGAGTAGCTGGGATTACAGGCACCCACCACCGCGCCTGGCTAATTTTTTGTATTTTTAGTAGAAACAGGGTTTCACCATGTTGGCCAGGCTGGTCTCGAGCTCCTGACCTCAGGTGATCCACCCACCTCAGCCTCCCAAAGTGCTAGGACTACAGGGGTGAGCCCCCACATCCGGCCATTATGTGTTTAATGAATTCAAATAATATAGACATAAATCAGTTTCATTGGATTATCAAAGGTGGGAGATTAAAAAGAAAACATGTTTACATTCCCTTGCCCCTCCTCAGCAAATCTCACTCCCTGGGAATAGTCATGGTTAACAGTTTAGCAGTGGCCTTACAGAGCTTCTTCTATACTACGTACGCACAAAAATAGCCTGATGCTTATACAAACATATTTATGACAATGGAATTTATTGTGCATGTTGCTTTACACCTGGCATTTCTTTTCTTTCTTTTTTCTTATCTTTGCTTTTTTTTTTTTTGACATAGGGCTGGAGTGCGGTGGCATGATCTCAGCTCACTACAGCCTCCACCTTCCGGTTTCAAGCAATCCTCCTATCTCAGCCTCCTAAGTAGCTGGGATCACAGGCATAGACCACCATACCTGGCTGTTTTTGTATTATTTGTAGAGATGGGGTTTTGTCATGTTGCCCAGGCTGGGCTCAAGCGTCAGCCAGCTAAAATGCTGGGACTACAGGCATGAGTCACCACACCCAGCCAACTGGCATTTCTTACCTAACCCTGTGTTTCAGAATCTCCCCTATGTCAACATATACAATTCTGCTGTCATCTTTTTAGTCACATGGTATCCCATAATATGAATCAATGATGATGCACTATAATTTATTGTTGCTGGACACTATTACAAAGTGTATTGTATCAAATGTTCTTGTACATAAATCCTTATGCAATTATAATTTTCTAATGAATAGATTTTTTTTTTCAAGATGAAGTCTTGCTCTGTCGCCCTGGCTGGAGTGCAGTGGCATGATATCGGCTCCCTGCAAGCTCCGCCTCCCAGGTTTAAGTGATTCTCCTGCCTCAGCCTCCCAAGTAGCTAAGACTACAGGCACATGCCACCACGCCTGGGTAATTTTTGTATTTTTAGTAGAGATGGGGTTTTGCCATGGTGGCCAGGCTGGTCTTGAATTCCTGATCTCAAGTGATCTGCCTGCTTCAGTCTTCCAAAGTGTTGGGATTACAGGCGTGAGCCACCTTGCCCAGTCAAATGAGTAGATGCTTTTTTTTTTTCTTTTTTTGAGACAGAGTCTCGCTCTGTGGCCCAGGCTGGAGTGCAGTGGCCAGATCTCAGCTCACTGCAAGCTCCGCCTCCCAGGTTTACGCCATTCTCCTGCCTCAGCCTCCCGAGTAGCTGGGACTACAGGAGCCCGCCACCTCACCCGGCTAGTTTTTTGTATTTTTTAGTAGAGATGGGGTTTCACCATGTTAGCCAGGATGGTCTTGATCTCCTGACCTCGTGATCCGCCCGTCTCAGCCTCCCAAAGTGCTGGGATTACAGGCTTGAGCCACCGCGCCCGGCCTGAGTAGATTCTTAAAAACAAATTATTATGTCGGGTGTGGCGGTTTATACCTGTAATCCCAGCACTTTAGGAGGCTGAGGTGGGTGAATCACAAGGTCAGGAGTTCAAGACCAGCCTGGCCAAGATGGTGAAACCCCGTCTCTACTAAAAATACAAAAATTAGCCGGGCATTGTGGTGGGTGCCTGTAATCCCAGCTGCTTGGGAAGTCTGAGGCAGAGAATCACTTGAACCCGGGAGGCGGAGGTTGTAGTGAGCCGAGATCACGCCACTACACTCCAGTCTGGGTGACAGAGCGAGACTCCGTTTCTATATATATATATATATATATATATATATATATATATACACACACACATATAAAATATTATATAAGATATAATATTGACCATATATATATATATGTAAGGTCAAAGTATATGTGGACAATTCACAGAATGGGAGAAAATATTTGAAAATTATCCATCCAAGAAATGACTAATAATCAGAATATTTAAGGGACTGAAGCAACTCAATAGAAAAATAAACAAATAATCTTATTAAAATCGCCAGAAGACCCGAATAGATATTTCTCTAATGACATACAAATGGCCAAGAAGTCTATGAAAAAATGCTCAGCATCACTAATCATCAGGGAAATGCAAATCAGAACTGCAATGAGATACCATCTTATCCCAGGTAGAATGGTTAGTATCGAAAAGAAAAAAAGTCAATGCTAGAAGGAGATGAGGAGAAAGTGGAATTATCACGCGCTATTGGTGGGAAGGTAAAGTAGTACAGGCGTCATAGAAAACAGCATAGAGGTTTCCCAAACAACTAAAAACAGTAGTTTCCTGGCCGGGCACGGTGGTTAACGCCTGTAATCCCAGCACTTTGGGAGGCCAAGGCGGGTGGATCACCTGTCAGAAATTCAAGACAAGCCTGGCCAACATAATGAAACCCCATCTCTACTAAAAATACAAAAAAATTAGCTGGGCGTGGTGGCACTCAGCTATAATCCCAGCTACTCAGGAGGCTGAGGCAAGAGAATTTCTTGCTTGAACCTGGGAGGCAGAGGTTGCAGTGAACCGAGATTGCGCCACTGCACTCCAGCCTGGACAACAAGAGCGAAACTCCATCTCAAAAAAAAAAAAAAAAAGAAACGAAATCAGACACATGCTACAACATGGATTAACCTGGAAGGTATTATGATGAATGAAATAAGCCAGACATAAAAGGACAAATTCTGTATGATTCTACTTACCTGAGGTCCCTAGAATAGTACAATTCATAGAGACCAGAAGTAAATGGTGCTTCCCAAGGACTGCAGGAGGCCAAAATGCAGAGTTGGTGTTTAATGCGTGCAGAGTTTTAGTTGGCGAAGACGAAAAGGTTCTGGAGATGGATGGTGGTGATGGTTGTACAAAATGTAAATGTACTTAATGCCAATGAACTGCACACTTGAAAATGGTTAAAATGGTACTTTAAAAACTTTTTCATTTTTGAAACAGAGTCTCGCTCTGTTGCCTAGGCTTGAGTGCAGACATATGATCTTGACTCACTGCAACCTCCACCTCTTGGGTTCAAGCAATTCTGTGTGTCAGCCTCCAGAGTAGCTGGGATTACAGGCGCCCGCCACCACACCCAGCTAATTGTTGTATTTTTAGTAGAGATGGGGTTTTGCCATGTTACCCAGGGGGCTCTCAAACTCCTGGTCTTGTGTAATCCTCCCGCCTCAGCCTCCCAAAGTGCTGGGATTATAGGCGTGAGCCACCATGCCCAGCCAAAATGGTACAATTTATTTTACGTATATTTTACCACAATAGAAGAATATTTATTTTATTTAAATTTTTCAAAATATGGAGATGGGGGGTCTCACTATGTTGTCCAGGCTATTCTCAAACTCTTGGACTCAAGCAATCCTCTCGCCTTTACCTCCAAAAATATTGGAATTTATATTTATATTTCTTTTGTGAATTATCTTTTCATATTATTTGCTAATATTTCTATTGGATTTTTTTCATATTGATGGTCATATTTCTACTGAATTTTTCTTTTTCATATTGACGATAGGAATTCTTTTTTTTTTTTTTTTTTTTTGAGACACAGTTTTGCTCTTGTTGCCCAGGCTGGAGGGCAATGCCATGATCTCTGCTCACTGCAATCTCCACCTCCTGGGTTCAAGCGATTCTCCTGCCTCAGCCTCCCAAGGAGCTGGGATTACAGGCGCCTGCCACCACGCCCAGCTAATTTTTGTATTTTTAGTAGAGACAGGGTTTCTCCATGTTGATCAGACTGGTCTCGAACTCCCGACCTCAGGTGATCCACCCGCCTCGGCCTCCCAAAATGTTGGGATTACAGGCGTGAGCCACAGCACCCAGCTGATGGTAGGAATTCTTTCTATAGTTTGACATCTAGCTCTTTCTTATATGTGTCACAAACATTTTCTCCCAGTCTAACATTTCTCAGGTATTTGTTTACATAAAATCATATCAAGCCAGGTGAGCAGCATTAGTCTTAGCTACTGGGGACGAAAGAGGCTGAGGCAGAATGATCCCTTGAGCCCAGGGGTTGGAGACTGTATTGAGCTATATGGTTGCCCCACTGTACTCAGGTCTGGGTGACAGAGTGAGACCCCATTCTCTAAAAAACAAACCAACCATATAAAAGTTTAAATTGTTATGAGGTCAAATACTCCTACCTTTTCTTTATGGCTTCTGAATTTTTTTTTTTTTTTTTTTTTTTTTTTTTTTGTTGAGACGGAGTCTCGCTCTGTCGCCCAGGCTGGAGTGCAGTGGCCAGATCTCAGCTCACTGCAAGCTCCGCCTCCCGGGTTTACGCCATTCTCCTGCCTCAGCCTCCCGAGTAGCTGGGACTACAGGCGCCCGCCACCTTGCCCGGCTGGTTTTTTTTTTTTTTTTTTTTTTTGTATTTTTAGTAGAGACCGGTTTCACCGTGTTAGCCAGGATGGTCTTGATCTCCTGACCTCGTGATCCGCCCGTCTTGGCCTCCCAAAGTGCTGGGATTACAGGCTTGAGCCACTGCGCCCGGCCATGGCTTCTGAATTTATTATCTGGCAAAGGAAGGAAGGCCTTCTTCACTTCATAAGCATAAAACTATTATCCTATACTTTCCTCTGGTGCTTTTAGAGGTTTTCTACATTTGGATTGTTACATCTGTCTGGAATTTATTCCTGTGTGTGGTGTGAAGTAGAGAACTAATTTATATATCCAATTGAACTGAAACATTTAATTTTATTTTATTTTCCAGACAGAGTTTCACTCTTGTTTCCCAGGCTGGAGTGCAATGGCATGATCTCGGCTCACTGCAACCTCTGCCTTCCAGATTCAAGCGATTCTCCTGCCTCAGCCTCCCCTGTAGGTGGGATGACAGGCGCACACCACCAGGACCAGCTAATTTTTGTATTTTTAGCAGAGATAGGGTTTCACCATGTTGATCAGGCTGGTCTCGAACTCCTGACCTCAGGTGATCTGCTGCCTCAACCTCCTAAAGTGCTGGAATTACAGGCATGAGCCACCACTCCCGACCTGAAACTTTTTTGAGTGGTCTCTTCCTCAACAATTTGAAATGCTACCTTTATGAGACCTGAAAATGTGTGAGAGCAGCGCACTCCTCTACCAAAGCACAGAGGCTCTGCCTATCCTGGTATCTAGGAGACTGCTTTATTCACATTAGCTCAGTTAAGTTTGTTGAATTTAATATTTCATTCATGTTGTCTTTAAAGATAGATGAAATAAGGAGAACTGAAGCAGAAAGCGAGAAATCACGTGATGACCATTAAGGCTGTCCTAAATATATTTCTTTTGAAAATCTAAATGGGCACGGGTAGAAATGGCGACCTTGCACGTTTTAATATGCAACCACATCCTTACATAGAAACAGCCAACCATGCAAGACTGTCGATCTTTCTTCTCTATGAATCATGCGTAACAGATTAGTGTATTTTAAAATTCTCATACATAACTTCAATGTATTATTAGTATTCATACATTTTTAAATCAGAATTGTCTAAGGAGTAACCACATTAAGTGCTCTTCAGAGATAAAATCTCTATAAAATTATATATAAATTTTTAACATAATTTGCAGTTACGGATTAAAACTAAAACACAAAAGTAATCTTTACAGTTAAGGATGTAAGGAAACACTGCAGGACTTAACAAAAGCCACTCTCTAACAAGATAGCACAGCCAGACTTTATGAGTACGAGTTACCCATTATAATGCACTGTTTAAGGTTAAATTAGGTGTAGTTTCAAAGGCTTTCCTCAACACTATATATTGCTGTCAGGTGGGTGGGGGGCGGGCAGGAATCTAATAATTACAGGTTCTGAAAATCACTCAGGAAGGGAAGCAAACGTTTATGGTGCACTAACTGCCAGGCCCCGCATCTGATCTGCTCTGACCCTCTGGGTAAGGTATTATCATCTCTTCAGCTAAGCCCGTTACCTATATCCTTAGCTCCTTCTGTTGTGAGGTCACGTTCATTTGCAACCGAGAGGTGGTGGAATGGAGCTACAGATGATGTCCCTTGCCCTGATGCCGATTCGCGTTCACCCCAGCGAGTGTCTGGTATCTGTGTGCCGTTTCCCCTCAATTCCGTCGCTAACCATGGCACTATATTTCCATGCCCTCAAAAAAATCTCAAACATCTACTTACTTCCTTCCACTGGAAAAGATTTTTGTGGAATCAGCATCTGGAAGCTAATATGTAATTCATTTTTCTTTTTTTTTTTTTTTTTCTGTTTTGTTTTGAAACAGAGTCGTGCTCTGTCGCCCAGGCTGGAGTGCAGTGGCCAGATCTCCGCTCACTGCAAGCTCCACCTCCCGGGTTCACACCATTCTCCTGCCTCAGCCTCCCGAGTAGCTGGGACTACAGGCGCCTGCCACCATGCCCGGCTAATTTTTTTGTATTTTTAGTAGAGACGGGGTTTCACCATGTTAGCCAGGGTGGTCTCGATCTCGTGACCTCGTGATCCACCCGCCTCGGCCTCCCAAAGTGCTGGGATTACAGGCGTGAGCCATGCTAATGTGTAATTCTAAAGTGGAACTAGCCATGCTGCATTTTTTTTCTTTTTTTTTTTCCAAGATGGAGTCTCACTCTGTCGCCCATACTGCAGTGCAGTGGCACGGTTCAATGCAACCTCCACCTCCCAAGTTCAAGCGATTCTCCTGCCTCAGCCTCCAGAGTCGCTGGGATTACAGGCACCTGCCACCATGCCTGGCTAATTTTTTTGTATTTTTAGTAGAGACAGGGTTTCACCATGTTGGCCAGGCTAGTTTCCAACTCCTGACCCCAAGTGATCCGCCTGCCTTGGCCTCCCAAAGTGCTAGGATTACAAGCATGAGCCATTGTGCCCTGCTGATTTTTTTTTTTTTTTTTTTTTTTTTTTTTTTTTTTGAGACGGAGTCTCGCTCTGTCGCCCAGGCTGGAATGCAGTGGCTGGATCTCAGCTCACTGCAAGCTCCGCCTCCCGGGTTTACGCCATTCTCCTGCCTCAGCCTCCCAAGTAGCTGGGACTACAGGCGCCCGCCAACTCGCCCGGCTAGTTTTTTGTATTTTTAGTAGAGACGGGGTTTCGCCGTGTTAGCTAGGTTGGTCTCGATCTCCTGACCTCGCGATCCACCCGTCTCAGCCTCCCAAAGTGCTGGGATTACAGGCTTGAGCCACCGCGCCCGGCCGATTTTTTTTTCTTAATAGTAGCTTCTTTTAAAATTGAATTTGTATCCAATCCTGAGAAAATGTCCAATACTCCAAAGGTAAATGAGCTTTTACTCCTAAATATTTGTTCCTAATGCATTTTGTTCCCTTTCAGTTTTGTATTTGTAGATATTATTTTAAAAATATCCATTCTTATTTGCTTTCAAAAACGTTGATGGCCACTGAGACTGGTTGCCTGGTACAAGGGCTTCAGTATACTGTATTGTTGGCATGAGCAGTAGTATCCCTAACAGAGCAATTATAAAAAAGTGTAATGGCCAAATTATGGTTTTGCCACACAATGAACTACTAAGTATTAAAAAAAATTTTACAGTTAAGGAAAAACCCAAACGTATGAAGAAAATTCACCCTGTCTAAAATAATTGCTTTTAGCTTCTGGGATTAAACGGTTTTTTTGTTTGTTTTTTGAGGCAAAGTCTTGCCCTTTCACCCAGGCTGGAGTGCAGTGGCAGATCTCGGCTCACTGCAACCTCTGCCTCCTGGGTTCAAGTGATTCTCCAGTCTCAGCCTCCCCAGTAGCTGAGACTACAGGCGCCCACCACAGGCAAATTTTTGTATTTTAGTAGAGATGGGGTTTACGCTTGTTGGCTCGGCTGGTCTCAAACTCCTGACCTCAAGCTCAAGTGATCTGCCCACCTTGGCCTCCCAAAATGCTGGGATTTCAGGCGTGAGGCACCATGCAGGGCCCCTAAATGATTTCTTACTTTATACTTTTTGAAGTTTTAAAAAATGTAATCCTGGTCGGGTGCGGTGGCTCACGCCTCGAATCCCAGCACTCTGGGAGGCCGAGGCGGGTGGATCACCTGAGGTCAGGAATTCGAGACCAGCCTGGCCAACATGGTGAAACCCCGTCTCTATTAAAAGTACAAAAAACTAGCCAGGCGTGGTGGCAGGCGCCTGTAATCCCAGCTACTTAGGGGGCAGAAGCAGGAGAATCGCTTGAACCCAGGAGGCAGAGACTGCAGTGAGCTGAGATCGCACCATTACATTCCAGCCTGGGGGACAAGAGCAAGACTTCATCTCAAAAAAAAAAAAAAAAAAAAAAATGTAATCCTAGCTTTCACAATCTTGAGATAAAAACAGTTGTTACCCATTGATGAGCTGCTTCCCATCATCTATTTAAGCCTAATGTTTAGAAATTCTCAATTCTAATTCTCAAAATTACTTGATGTTTCAACCAAGTATTTCTGTGGCAAACTCCTGGAACAAATGGGGATTGCGATAAGCAGACATATCTTTAGGTCTATCTGTGTAGATTAGCAGAGATTAGTTTTTAGTTTGACAATGCTTGTTTTAACGGGAAAAAGTCTAAATGTCTGACAAATCATATATTCTTGAAATAAAAGACTACACAGTGCTTACAAACGCTATGTAAGTGTAATCATTAACATGGAAGAAAGGTCACAGTATGATAAAGACTATAAAATAGGATGTACAATACCACTTTGTATAATCATGTAAGCATAGAATAGGATCTGAGAAAAATGCATCTTTAAATAGCTACTTAAATAGTTGTTTAAGTAAGCGAATTATGGGTGATTTTAGCTTGTCTGCAGTTCCTGAGGTTTTTTTCCAATGAGTATTAGTTCCTTCCCTATGATGACACACATCTATTTGTCATCCCTGCCTCTGTCCATCCCCCTAAACTCATCCCTAACCCCACAAGACTTTTATACACATTTCCCAAACTGCTACAACAGAACAGAACTTCCCCCGAGGACTCCATGATTACCAAGAATCCAAGTACTAAGTACCAAGATCTGTGCCTTAAATCCTGATTAACCCACATTTGGCGCACGTCAAGCTCAATCTCTGAGAAGCCAAGAGAATGCAGGGTTCTCGTTCACTAGTTTTTCTAATCAACCAATTGCTGTCTGATCAGTTCTCTTCCTTATACTTTTAGATGTCTGATACAGGTACAGCCAGTCAACCATTCTCATCACTCAAAAGTACTGTCGACTCTGTTTAAAGGGCAAGAAACTAACTTTCTGTACTGATCCCAGAAAACATGCCTCAAGTGGCTTTTGAGACAAGATCTTTGTACTCCAGGTTGGAGTGCCGTGGCACAATGATAGCTCACCGCAGCCTCGAAATCCTGGGCTTGTGATCGTCCTTCGTCAGCCTCCTGAGTAGCTGGGACTACAGACATGTACCACCAAGCTCGGCTGATTTTTAAAATTCTTTATAGAGACTGGGTCTCGCTGTTGCTCAGGCTGATTCTGAACTCAGGCTCAAGCAATCCTCCTACCTTGGCCTCCCAAAGCACTGGTGTGACTGCCACACCCAGCCCCCAGGGTGGCTTAGTTAAAAAACTTTTTTTCCTTTGACAGTTGAAGTTGGTTTATTGTAAACATACGTGTCCTGGCCAGGTGCGGTGGCTCATGCCGGTAATCCCAGCACTTTGGGAGGCCCAGGTGGGCGGATCATGAGGTCAGGAGTTTGAGACCAGCCCGACCAACATGGTGAAACCCAGTCTCTAATAAAAATGCAAAAAAATTAGCCGGGTGTGGTGGTGCACGCCTGTAATCTTAGCTACTCAGGAGGCTGAGGCAAGAGAGTTGCTTGAATCTACGAGGCAAAGGTTGCAGTGAGCTGAAATCACACCACTGCACTCCAGCCTGGGTGACACAGAGACTCCATCTCAGAAAAAACAACAACAAAAGGTGTTCCTTCCTGTGGGTAGGATGAAAAAAAAAGGAAAATGTGCAGCCTTAGGGCTAGCGAACACCCAAGTAATTGGTCAGATTTAACAAGGCAAGGCTTGCTCCAACAAAACGTAGAAAAGCCTAACGGAGTAGTTCAAGGTAGGATCTTAAAGTACTTCCATTATGCTTTTCTACAATGTTTTTGGTATTAATCTATAAGCCAAAACCCTGTACCTGTTTTATTTTGTAAGAAAAACTAGTGATTTCTTTCAATGTGTCATTACGACGAGTATAGAACGATTGAAAAAATCTGTGATTCGAAAACATCTATTACCACTCTCAGGGGTGGGAAGTTTGGGGATTGCAACTAACTAAACACTGGTAGATGGGTTCTAGGGTTAAAAGGCTTAACAGAAACTCATCTATTCTACCTATACTTCAGAATTAAAGGCAAATCTGTTCATCACCCTTTCAGGCCTCCATCGGGTAATGACCAACAGTGCTCAGGTGGCTCCTAGTCCTTCCCCATCCCCCAGGGGTTATCAAAGCTTCTTTGCTGTCAGTTCATCCCACGTCACCAACCTTTGCATTTGCTTTTACTGTATCCTCACTATTCCCTATAAACTCTGCTCTGGCAGTGCGTGCAGAGATCTATGATCCCACAGGGCTTGTTTTTAAAGGATTCTTGCCGACTAACCAGCCCATAGGCAAAACAACACACCAAGTGTACAGAGGTTTGAATTCTGTTCCAAGGACCCCTCTTTAGTGATAACCTCAGCAAGGTCTGTTCTCTGGCCGTTTTCACTGTTGCCACGTCAACAGTTGCCCTACACGCCTTCTAAAGACTATAGAGGGCAAAATAAGAATACAATGTGTATGAAAGCAAATCTGGAAAATACATACCATACGAGATTTAGTTGTAGCTTTTTTTTGAGACCAAGTTTCACTCGTCACCCAGGCTGGAATGCAATGGTGTGAACTCTGCTTACTGCAACCTCTACCTCCTGGGTTCAAGCAATTCTGCCTGCCTCAGCCTCCTGAGTAGCTGGGATTACAGGTGCTCACCACTAAGCCGAGCTAATTTTTAAATTTTTATTAGAGATGGGGGTCTCACCTTGGCCAGGCTGGTCTCAAACTCCTGACCCCATGTGATCTACCCACCTCAGCCTCCCAAAGTGCTGGGATTACAGGTGTGAGCCACCATGCCCGGCCTACTCTGTACTTTTAACCTCATACGAAGAGCTAAGAATTATGCATTTGCTTTGATTCAAAGGATATTGGATTGTTTTTCCCTTAAACCAAGTCAAGCAACTTCAAAGGACATAGCAGGTATTAAAGCAGTTATGTCTCATGTATCAGCCAACAATGAACCACATCATGGTCCCGTATTATATAATACTGTACCTTCTCTTTAGATACACAAGTACTTTCCATTCTATTACAACTCCTTATAGTATTCACATAACAATATGCTGTACAGGTCTGTTGCCTAGCAGCAATAGGTTAAACCATACAGCCTGCATATGTAATAGGCTATGCCACTGAGGTTTGCATAAGCACTCTTTATAATGTTCACACACAAAAACTGCCTAACCATGTGTTTCTTAGACTGTATCCAGTCAGTGGTGACCCAAGACTGTATTAAACAAAAATTAAAAATTTCACTTAAAAAAAAAAAACCAAAAGATCAAATATGGAATTTTTTTTTTTTTTTTGAGATAGGGTCTCACTCTGTTGGCCAGGCTGGAGTGCAGTGGTGCAATCTGGACGTGCTGCAACCTCCACCTCAGATAGGGTCTCACTCTGTTGGCCAGGCTGGAGTGCAGTGGTGCAATCTGGACGTGCTGCAACCTCCACCTCAGATAGGGTCTCACTCTGTTGGCCAGGCTGGAGTGCAGTGGTGCAATCTGGACGTGCTGCAACCTCCACCTCACAGATTCAAGCAATTCTCCTGGCTCAGCCTCCCGAGTAGCTGGGATTACAGGCACCGGCCACCACACCCAGCTAATTTTTTTGTATTTTTAGTAGGGACAGGGTTTCACTATGTTGGCCAGGCTCAAATGTAGAAATTCCATAAATAAAATGCAAACCAGAATTTAATCAATGTGCTCCAAAATATTTTCATAATTGAGATTTTATTGGTTGAGGATCAGTACAGACATTTCAATTTGTACACAATTCTTAACATATGTAACGAAATTCTAAAAAGCCATGTATTGTAATTCTTTTTTAAAGTTATTCCAGTGACTTTCCAGCTTAAAATTTGGAAGCAAATTTTCCTTAAGAGGCTATCAAGTACCAGTTTCTTCACATGTTGGTCAGTTGTTACATATGGCCCACCAGTTCACAACTGAATAGCATGTACACTACATATTCAAATCTGTAATCTTTCACAGCACAGTAACAAAGTTATTAGGAAAACAGGACTACCACAACCAAAGATGTTACAGAGTGCACACAATTCTGACAGGGAGCGCCATGATCAAGGAGTGGTTTTCTTTTGGAAACAATTCTACTAAAAAACATGAGAATAGAAGTAAAATAAAATATTCAAGACATTAAATGCAGGACTGACTCCATATTGCCATTTAATATGCTTTGTATTATAGAATATAAAAACTAACCCCCATCTATGGAATGTTAAGCTGGCACCCGAGACAGTCAAAGCCTCCCGTAATTCAACATCCCACACTATTTTCTGGTTGTACCAAAAAATAAACAACCAGCAAATGATTTCACCTCTTAAAAAAAAGCATTTACACTTAAAAAATGGGATGAGGTGGGATTCCCTCCTTCTTAAAAATGTTTCTAGAGCTACTAAAAAACTTGCATTTACAAAATAGTTGATAAAAATATTCCTCTGGATTGTACAAGAAGGGAGACGGGGACCACTGGTAAGACATGGTGTATGTACTAATCAGACTTGGCTTCTTTCTCTCCTGCTTCGTCAGAGGCTGGACTCTGCAAAAGAAAGGAAATTGAGATCTTTAGCACTCAACACGTTGTCATTTTATTTATATGCAACTATCAGGTCTTTAAAAAAGTCAATAATCTTTATTTGTAAAGTCACCTACTCTTGTTAAAAAACTTTTGTAACCGCCCCCCCCCCCCAACCCCAAATCAATACTTGTGGCACTTCCATGGTCTTGTGCATATACAGAGCAGCAAAAAAATGTGAGTTGCACCACATGTACATTCCAAGCTGAGGTCGCTCTGTCTTCTTGTTTCAGCTCTGATGCCACAAACAACTGTTTTTCTGGTCTATTTAGCGCCACATATTTTACATCTTTGTGCTTTTTACTGATGATTTTGCTGTTTAAAATGGCCCCCAAGCATCCTGTCCAAGTGCTATCTAATGTTGCTAAATTCAAGGCTGTGATGTGCCACACAGAGAACGTATGTGTTGGACAGCTTTGTTCAGGTACGAATTACAGTGCTACTGGTAGTGAGTTCGATGTGAATTTAACACACATTAATTAAGGCATGTGTGAACAGAAATACACATGTAACAAAGTCACGTATTTATCAGTTGATGAAAACATTGTGATCAGAGGTTTGTAGGAACCCAATCCTGTATTTCCCCTATGTGAAACGGTTTCATACTTGTGGCAGCCTTATATTAATAGAACACAGCTATAAACGAGAGAACCAACTGTAATTTGATAATATGTACTGGAAGGTCAAGTTCTTCCTTTAAAATCAGAACTAGATTAGCAATGTGATCTTATTATCACACAATATTTGATGGATGGTTAGAATTAAGAAGTACAGGTCAGGAGCGGTGGCTCACGCCTGTAATGGCAGCACCTTGGGAGGCCGAGGTGGGCGGATCACCTGAGGTCAGGAGTTTGAAACCAGCCTGGCTAACATGGTGAAACCCCGTTTCTACTAAAAATACAAAAAATTAGTTGGGCGTGGGGGTGCATGCCTGTAATCCCGGCTACTCGGGAGGCTGAGGCAGGACAATCACTTGAACCCGGGAGGCAGAGGTTGCAGTGAGCCGTCCCAGCACTGCACTCCAGCTTGGGCAACAAGAGCGAAACTCCATCTCAAAAAAGAAAAAAAAAAGGGAATTAAGAAATACAAGTTAAAAAAATAAAACTGTGATTGTAAATTTCTTAATTTAGGAATATTGATAACTATCAAAATTTAATATCAAATTTAAATATGGTAAAAAATTTAAATATCAAAATTTAAAAATCAATATACTAAATTACTTATCTTTTCTGGCTTAGTTAATGTAACAAACATAAAATACAGAGGCCTGGCTTAACTGAACCTTAGAGTTATTTTTTAAGAAACAGCTTCCAGGCTAAAGGAGTACAGTGGTGTTCACAACAAATCAATCAAAACCTGTTACAGATTTCTTTGTTCCTTCTCTACTCCCACTGCTTGGTTAGTAAGAAAAAACATCTTTTCCTCATAGCTTAAAACAATAAAGATTCAGCCTGGGTAACAGACACTGTCTCTAAAAATAAAGATTAATGACACTAGTCTTTTTACTTGCTTTATGTATGTTATTATTTAGACCTTTAAGAAAAATACAAACAAAAACATTTTCATTAGAAATGAAAGTGGGAAAAATATGCCAGGAAAAATGCAAATAAGGATAATAAACTTTCGAAAATATATTTAAAAGCAACATCCAGAATATAAAAACAAAACAAAGATTAAACTATATCTGAAATTGAGCATATTAAAATTTCTTGTTCTTAAACCATTTACATATTTACTTTCCAATAAGATAAATCATAAACCATCTGTCCATTCATTTTGGGATACTGTACAAAACTTTGTTCAGTATTATAATGAATACTGTTATCTGCTACAAAAAACGTACAATTTAGTATCTACTGTTCAGAGTCAAAACACACACACACTTCTGACCTCCTCAGTTTTCGTTTCACCGTTTTCTGCGGGTAAATCTTCTTTCGTTTCTTGGTTAGCCACTTCGGCCTGTTTTCCCTTTGCTCCCCTTTTCCCTTTTGTTTGCACTTTTTTGTCTGAAGATTTATCCTATGATAGAATAAGAACATATTTTAAGTACAAACTTTACCCCTTATTTACATTTTGTTTTTACTTTTCCCCCTTCATGTCAGACAAGTAATGTAAACAATGGTGCTGACTTCATAGCAAGGTTTGAGAGAGGGACATCTCACACACAAGCGTGAAAACCCAATTCTCAAGCTTATGAAAGGATCTCATTTTGTATAGACTGTACCATAATAGCTGTCACATTAATGTCTATCACACATCAGCTGATATACCTATTACATGAGACAACTTAGGGTTCACCCCAGTAATCAGGAAAACAGCGTATGCTAAGGAGATTTTAATAGTACTTGCATGTCAAGCCTCATTAGACATATGACAAATCCTAAAGCCCAAGCTATACTTCAGCACGGTCGCCATCATCTACTATTCTCTGCAGTTCCACATGACAGGATAAATGAAGTAGAATACCGGAGGAGTCTCGTCAACTGTATTCCCACCCATCCCCAAATTTGTTGTGAACTTGAACAATACTGTCCTCACCAGACCTTAACCCTCACATTAAGACCATTCACCTGAAAAAAAGCACCATGCCGTACGGTCAGGTTGACTATCCTGCTACAGTTACTCCCTTGATATCATATAATGAGAAACTAAAAGGATCAATTTTGAATTTATCATTTTCATACAGGTGTTTGAAGAATCTGAAAAGTACAGGTATTAAAATGACCATACTAACTTGACACATTAAGGTCAAAATTTAAGCCATGTTAAACATAAAAATACTTTTGGATACCATCCACCAATACTGAGAAGAAAGCTTAACATTTATTTCTTGTTAGTAAGTATGCAACAACAGCTAAATTAGCTTAGCCCCCAGTGGGTGGTATAAAAGACCCATAAGGATATTGACCAGTTACTTGAGTTAAAGGGCCATAAAGACAAGCAAGTAGAGCTCACAACTTCAATGCTAATGTGGGTGGAAAAATCACTGCACGGTGTTCTGTACTAACAGCAGGATTCCACAGACAAAAATCACTGCAGGGTGTTCTGTACTAACAGAAAGATTCCACAGACAGCATAATGACTTTTAATACTTCAACATCCTTCGAATAACAAGTGTATCTGAGACAAAACTGCTACTACACACATTGCTATCACGAAGTTTCACAATCACTTCTGTACTGATTTCTAAAGATTTCTCATTAATTTCATAATCATTCCAATACAAAAAATACAAAACTGGGAAACAGTTAAAATAGAATACACAGTAATACCCTGAATTTGAAATATACCACGTGTAACCATTATCAGATGATAAGCTAAATAAAACAAAATCAATCAAGTTTCCCGAATGTTTGGACCTTCAAAACATTTAGTTCTAGGGAAATGATACACTGTGACAGATACGCCTTGAAAACATGTCTACTATGTAGTACGAAAATCAATACACCAAGTGCTTACCTTCTGTTTAGACTTTAAAGTCTGATCAACTATGAAGTCGAAGGTGTATTACAGAAACTAGATGTAAAAATGAACAAACCCCTTCTGCCCTTTTTCCTCTGGGAAAGCTGACCTCATAGGCTCGTTCCTCAACAAACACTGACGTGAAGACTTACTGTTAGCCTCTCAATCACATCTGAGTCCCAAACCCACTGAGAGTACAACTTGGAACTGTTTTCATTAAAAAATGTACACGGCCGGGCGCGGTGGCTCAAGCCTGTAATCTCAGCACTTTGGGAGGCCGAGACGGGTGGATCACAAGGTCAGATCGAGACCATCCTGGCTAACAGGGTGAAACCCCGTCTCTACGAAAAATACAAAAAACTAGCCGGGCGAGGTGGCGGGCACCTGTAGTCCCAGCTGCTCGGGAGGCTGAGGCAGGAGAATGGCGTGAAACCGGGAGGCGGAGATTGCAGTGAGCTGAGATCCGGCCACTGCACTCCAGCCTGAGCGACAGGGCGAGACTCCGTCTCAAAAAAAAAAAAAAAAAAATTACAGTAGATCTCAAGGTGGACAAAGATAAACAAGAAATAAGAAAAATGTAAAGAGGGAAACAGGCAGATTATTTCAGCCAATTAGTTTAAAAAAAAAACCAACCCAGAATCAAAAAGTAATAATACTGCTCATACCAACATTTTAAACAAGATCAGCTAATTTTTTAGGCCTTCATCAAGTTTCCGTGCTATTCTAACTGTATACAGAGAATTACCACATTGTCTTCTGGTAATGAGATTCCAACTTGAAAAACACTCTTCTCATACCTTCCTTGAAGCTTTATTTTTAAAAGGATCACAAAAACAGAACTTTGTTAAAGAAAACATAGTTAAGATTTTTTACACTCAGCTCTGTACAAAATTTAAAAGAAAAAAGAAAAACATCTTTGTTTTATACCTTTATTTAACAAGGACAAATTTAGTAATTATCCAAGAACTCCTCAATGTCAAGGAAATTAATCTTGCCTCTTCTGATGATTGTGCAGTGCTACACTTCTACCTACACTTTTAGGAAAGAGGTGAAGGCATTAACAAAAAAATTTTTTGAGACTTCAAATAGCAAACTTTCACCTAAGTTTAGGATAGAAATTAATCACCCCGTGAAGAACATGCAGAGCTTTACAGATGTTGGTTTCAACGCTAGATCCAAACACAAAGTTTATACACGTTTTACACATGTTCTGCTTTTCCACTCTGAAAGTTATCAAACACACGTATACCCAAAGCCAACTTCATTCTGCAGACCTGCAATTCGAATCATGCAATCACGAATTTATTAGGGAGCAGCCAAAATCACGGTTTTGTATAACTAACAAAACACTTTTAGAGTAGTGGCGGTTATTTTCTCAGAGATCACAACTTTTGACCTCCCCACTCCCACCCCGTAAAAAGGTTAAGGTTTCCCCAAGTTGGCTTGGAAACTGTATATATAAAAACTTACACGTTCCCTGCCTCAGTCCGAACTTGGCTCTTTTATCATCAAAAGAGAAAGTACAAGCACGCAATTAAAGGCCAACCACCAGCCACAATGTACGCAACGCAAAGAATAAATTTCCTTTGTAGACTCGCTAATATTTTTTGTCGTACTAAGTCTCCTAACATCTGCAGCAGCATTAATGTGATAGTCCTATAAACCAGGATGAATATATCCATTACATTTTACTCCGACCAGAAAAAGTTATTTACCGTAGTTATTAAAATATAAAGAAAGCTCAAATAACTAATCAAAATGAAAAGTCCCGCATTAAGGAGCAGTGTAGCCTAAGGCCCCGCTGCACCCCAATGCGCGTTTCGAAGCCTACCTTCGCTGCTGCCTTTTTCGGCTTCGCTTCCACTTTGGCAGGAGGTTTCTGAAAGGCAAAAGTAGCACTGAACGTCCTCACCCGGGACGACCCGCGAAAAACAAACGGTTACGGGGCTCTCTTTACTTACAGCTGACAACCGCGCCGATCTCCTCTTGGGCTTGGAGAAAGAAAAAGGAGAGTCAGCGAGAAAGGCAGGCAGGCCAGCGGCTCACGGGAAACCCACCCCCCCCCGCAGAAGGCCCCGAACTCACCTCTTCCTTGGCGGCCCCTTCGGCGGAGCTGACCTGCGGGGACAAGAAGACGGGCGAATGGAGGCGGACCGCAGTCCCAGGACCCGCGCGCCCGCACGGCCCCGAGAACAATGCCCGGCCGTGTGACGTCACGGCTTCCCGCCGCCCCGTTCGAATCGCCCCCTTGGCTCCCCCAGCCACCGAACGTTCCAGAACACCCGCCCCCGCGGCCGCCGAGCGCCCGCCTGCCCGCCCGCCGGTCTCCAAGCGCCTCCCGGGCCCGTCGCCACCGTGGGTGCAGCGGGGCCTGAGCCTCGCGGGGCCCGGCAGACGGCGGCTCCAGGGGGCGTGTGCGGGCTGCGGCCACCGCTCACCTTCCTCTTGGGCATCCTGGCGGCGGGGAAGGCGCGTGCCGGGTGCCTGCGGGCCGCGGCGCGCCGAGAGCCTTCGCGAAACTAGGCTGCCTGGCCGCTGCCACTCCTCCCGCCGCCCGAGCTGCTGAGACCCACAGCGGGGGCGGTGGGAGAACCGGATGGAACCGGATTGGGAGCCCGCCTCCTCCTCCCCCCGCGTCCCCTGCCGCGGGCTCCCCCCTCTCCGCCGGCCCGGCCGCCCCCCGCCCCCCGCCCCCGCCCATTGGCTGTGGGGCTCAGCCCGCGCCCGGAATAGGTGAGGCAGGCCGTCACTCGACCTTGCGCCCCGCCCCCTCCCGGGCGCCCCCCCCACCCCTTCCCGCGGTCTCGCGGGGCCCCAGGCCCAGGCGAAGGGGGTGGGGCCCCAGTGGCGCTCCGACCTCACGGTAGTTTGTTTGAAGCCGAGCTGCGAAGTGCGGTCTGTCCGCTGATTGGCGGCAGCATGCCACGTGACCGCGGGTCCCCACCCACAATCCTTCTGGATACCTGGGCGCCTTCAGGCCACTGGCATCTGGCCCCTCCCGTGTGGGCTGAATTGGGTTCGAACATTTATAGTTCGTATCTTAGACTGGGAAGGGAGAGGGACAAAGGATACAGGAACTAGCAAATTCCTCCCGCCTCAGTCGGCAAGAAACGCTATCCATGGGCTCCAGCTTCGCAGGCCTGCGTGAAACGCGCAGGCGTTGGAGGAGGGCGTGGGAAGGAAAGCCGACGAGAGCTCGGCGTGGGCCAGTGCGCAGGCGCGGGACGCTTGCTGCGCCTTCACTAGCCCAGGACCACACCTGTGGCTCCAATGCGAGGTTAGGGCAGGCGGCCTTTCTGTGTAACTTCCTTCCTTCCTTTCTTTTATTTAAGACAGGGTCTCGTTGTGTCGTCCAGGTCGGAGTGCAGTGGTGCAATCACGGTTCACTGCAGCCTCGACCTCTTCGGCTCCAGCGATCCTCCCACCCCAGCCTGCCGAGTAGCTGGGACTACAGTGCACCACTATGCCCGGCTAACTTTTGTGTTTTTTGTAGAGGCGGGGTTTCACTATGTTGCTCAGCCTGGTCTCCAACTCCTGGGCTCAAGCAACCCTCCCGCCTTGGCCTCCCAAAGTGCTGGGAATCCAAGCTGTGGAACTTTCTTCAGATTTCCCTGAGGACTGCAGGTGCACGACGGTCGGTTCTGGGTTCAGAGTAGGGCAGCTCTCAGATTGCAGCTCCTGCGAACCGTTCGCGACTGTCTCCAGCACTCGCGGACCCCCAGAGGAATGTTTTATTTTCTCCATAGCATTGATTGAATATATATCCTTATACATTCCATGTATAGTATATCTCAGCAAGAAAGAGTACCAGCGGTTGCCTCTGGGGAGAACTGGGGAGATTGAGGGTAAAATTTCTCTTTCTCGTGTGTAGTGTTTTTTTCAGTTTCCTACCTGCATGGATTACCTTAAAAAAATTCAACATCAGGGAGTACCCAAGTTTGTGGCACAAGCATGTACTGAGCACTTGCCTTGTGGCAGGCACCGTGAAGTCCCTGGGATAGAGAGAATCCAGGTTCGTATCCCAAGCACTGGGTCTAGTAATTTAGCCGGGAGAGAAAGTACTCAATTGGCCTAGTAAAGAAAGGGGAAGCCATCGGCATGGGTTGGTCAGCATATTTCAAGGCATGCTGACTTACTAGAGTGTGGCAGCCCACCAAGACCTTTAAAGTGGCAGGGATGGAGATAATGAAAAATGGACGTAAAAGTCAGGGGAAAGAGGTAGAAAAAAAAAGAGCAGCCTGTCGTGAAGTTCGACCACTATCCAAAGATCGAGGGATACTGCAAGGTCTTAAGCAGGGGAACGCTATGCTTTTGGCCTTACCTTATCAAGATCTGTCTCCCGTAAGAACCGAAGATGCGCTAGGTCAGAGGTGACAACTGATGGTCCACAGGTGTTTTCTTTGGCCTAGTTTTTTTAAGTTGCCAACACAAACAAATGGAGCAGCCAGAACGCAAATGAAAAACTATTTGGCAGTATCTTTTTTTTTTTTTTTTTTTAAAGAAACAAGGTTTCACTCTGTTGCCCAGGCTGGAGTGCAGTGTTATTCACAGGTGTGATTCCACTACTCATCAGCGTGGGAGTTTTGACCTGCTCCGTTTCTGACCTGGGCCTGTTCACCCCTTCATAGGTAAACTTGCAGGTCTTTTGCTCCCTGGAAGGTCACCATCGTGGTGCTAATCATAGTGTAAACACCTGATCAGCACAACCCACTGTAGCCCAGAACTGGATTCAAGCAGTCCTCCTGCCTCAGGTTCCCAAGTAGTTGGGACTACAGGCGTGTGCCACCATCTCCAGCTGGCGGTATGTTTTAAACCTAAACAGACACTTACTTTCAGGACTCAGTCATTCCACTGCTGGAAAGGTACACAACAAAAATGCTTATATATTTTCCCCAGAAGACATGAAATAGAATATTTATAGCAGAACAGTTTGTTATAAGCCCAAACAGAGCAATCTAAATGCCAATCAACAAAAGAATAGATGAGTAAATGGAAGACCGTCAGCAATGAAAATGACTCATACGCTACTACATACAACAATGTGGATTAATGTCACTAGTATAATGTTGAGAGAAAGATACCAAATCCAAAAGTGTGTACACTGTGTGATTTTATGCATATAATGTACAAAAGCGGCAAAACGAATCCAGTCTGTTGGAAGACAGGATAGTGCTTCCTGGTTGGGGTTGAAGTGGGGAACTAGTGACTGGAGGAGAGCAAATTTGGGGGGCTGGCTATTCATGCTCGATTTCTTGGTCCGGATGTTGGTTGTACTGTGTTTACTTCTTGAATACTAATTGAGCTGTTCACCTATGTTTACGTTTCTGGGTATATATAAGTTTTTTTTTTGACAGAGTTTCGCTGCTTTACCCAGGCTGGAATGCAGTGGCGAGATCTCAGCTCACTGCAAGCTCTGCCTCCCAGGTTCACACCATTCTCCTGCCTCAGCCTTCGGAGTAGCTGGGACTACAGGCACCCACCACCACACCCGGCTAATTTTTTGTATTTTTAGTAAAGACGGGGTTTCACCGTGTTAGCCAGGATGGTCTCGATCTCCTGACCTCGTGATCCACCCACCTTGGCCTCCCAAAGTGATGGTATTACAGGGAAGCCATCGCGTCCAGCCTGTAATAAAGTATTTTTTCAACGTGTCAGAGTCAGAAATTTTCACTTACAAATTTAGCTCTTCCACTTCTCTTGTCATCCTTTGTGCATACGTTCCACAGACTGCACTTGACCTTGTATCTTGTAAGGAGGTGTTCTCAAGCCATCGTCCTGCCTCAGCCTCTCATGGACAAATGATTTTCTTTTTTTTTTTTTTTTTTTTTTTTGAGGCGGAGTCTCGCTCTGTCGCCCAGACTGGAGTGCAGTGGCCGGATCTCAGCTCACTGCAAGCTCCGCCTCCCAGGTTTACGCCATTCTCCTGCCTCAGCCTCCCAAGTAGCTGGGACTACAGGCGCCCGCCACCTCGCCCGGCTAGTTTTTGTATTTTTTAGTAGAGACGGGGTTTCACCGTGTTAGCCAGGATGATCTCGATCTCCTGACCTCGTGATCCGCCCGTCTCGGCCTCCCAAAGTGCTGGGATTACAGGCTTGAGCCACCACGCCCGGCCAATGATTTTTTTTTTAATGGAGGGATTCTCACTCAGTCAGCCAGACTGGAGTGCAGTGATGCGATCTCTGTTCACTGCAACCTCTGCCTCCTGGGTTCAAGCAATTCTCCTGCCTCAGCCTCCCAAGTAGCTGGGATTACAGATGCACACCACCAGGCCGGCTAATTTTTGTATTTTTAGTAGAGACGGGGTTTCATCATATTGGTCAGACTGGTCTCAAACTCCCGATCTCAGGTGATCCACCCACCTTGGCCTCCCCAAAATCTCAGACTACAGGCGCGAGCCACTGGGCCCAGCTGACAACTAATTTTTCACAAGGACACCATGAGTATGCAATAGAGAAAGGCTGAAGCGGGGAGGATTACTTGAGTTCAAGACTTTGAGAAAACCAGCCTGGGCCACATAATGAGACCCCTATCTCTTTTAAAAAAAGTATTGTATACTAAAAGTTTACTAAGAGAGTGGATCTTAATATGTTAAGTGTTTTGTCACAAAAATATAGCAGCAATCATCATAAAGGAGGTGCAGTGAAACTGTGAGAGGATGAGTATGTTTATGGCCTTGATGGTGGTAATGGTTTCACAAGTGTGTACTTATCCCTAATCTCATCCAGATGTTTACGTTCAATATGTACAGTTTTGATATGTTAATCATACCTGAATAAAGTGGTTTAAAAAAAGAGTTGGCAGGGTGCAGTGGCTGCTCTCTGTAATCCTAGCATTTGGGAGGCCAAGGCAGGAGGATTGCTTGAGCCCAGGAGTTCAAGACCAAGCTGAGCAACATAGGGAGACCCCTGTCTCTACAAAAAATAGTAGAAAAAAATTAGCTGGGCATAGTGGTGCATGCTTGTAATTACAGCTACTCAGGTGACTGAGGCTGGAGAATCACTTGAACCTGAAAGGCAGAGGTTGCAGTGAACTGAGATTGTGCCACTGCACTCCAGCCTGGGCGACAGAGAGCGATCCTGTCCCTCCCAAAAAAGAGCCAAGCTGCCTGTCCTCATAGGACTTGTGCTCTAGCATGAGAAGACAGACAATAAACCAGTAAACAGGATACTTTGACATAGTTGTAAGCACCTTGAAGGAAGAAAACGCAGAGTTTAGCCTGAGAGGTTGAGATGTAGGATCGGGTTATCTTGGGACGGGGGAGACCAGGGGTACATATTAAAGTCATTTAGGCAATGAATGACTAGGATCTTGGCTGTAGGGATGGGGATCAGTGGTGGTGGTGGTGAAGTGGGGATATATATTGGTGGGGACTGGCAGGACTCTTCAGTGAATCTGATGTGAGACAGAGCACAGAAACTTTTGGCCATGAGCAATAGAAACCCAAATTAGCATCAACCACGAGAAAGGAGATCATCTCCAACAATAGAAGATGGATGTGGGATTCATAATAGGCTTGCCCTGGGTCATGGACTCAGCAGCTTAATGGGTTATCACAGTCCCAAGTTCTTTTTTTTTTTTTCTTTTTTGAGACGGAGCTTTACTTTTGTCGCCTAGGCTGGAGTGCAGTGGCATGATCTTGGCTCACTGCAACCTCTGCCTCCTGGATTCAAGCGGCTCTTCTGCCTCAGCCTCCCAAGTAGCTGGGATTACAGGTGGCCGCCACCACACCCGGCTAATTTTTGTATTTTTAGTAGAGACGAGGTTTCACCATGTTGGCCAGGCTGGTCTCAAACTCCTGACCTCAGGCGATCCACCCGCCTCAGCCTCCCAAAGTGCCGGGATTACAGGTGTGGGCCACTGCGTCCGGCCTGTTTCTTTTTTTACTCTTTTGTTGTGCCTCTTTCTGAGTTGGCTTCTTTCTCTGTCTGAAATTGAAATTCTAGGTGTCGTATCCAGATTACAGCATCCAGACAAATACTGTCTATTTTTTCAGAGTGTCTGTCAATGGACTTTTCTTAGAATTTGGAATTTAGTCACAGTGAGGGGGACTCGG
The DNA here is from genome assembly GCF_007565055.1 of Rhinopithecus roxellana. Classification (NCBI taxonomy): domain Eukaryota; kingdom Metazoa; phylum Chordata; class Mammalia; order Primates; family Cercopithecidae; genus Rhinopithecus; species Rhinopithecus roxellana. The sequence goes on from NC_044561.1 coordinate 54,642,103, forward strand.
ATACCCTTTTGACCAAATCAGGCCCACCCCTGGAGTTGGGCTGGGAGTGGAGACAGTAGACACCTGAACAAAATGAGGGCTCTGTCAGGAAGGACAATGAGAAGAGTTGATGTGGCCTGGTATTCAGCAGTATCCACCAGGCTGTGTGGATGGGGAGCCATGTGCCCTGCCAGGGACGCAGAGAGTTTGAGAGGAAGCTGGTAGGTCTGGTGTTGATGCTTTACGTTTTGGGAAACATCTGGGTCCAGCAGGCAGTTGCAGCTACAGGCCTGGAGCTTAGGAGGAAGGAAATATTTGAAAGAAAAGAGATGTTCTAGTGAGAGCTGAAACCTCAGGCATGCGGAGGGGTCAAATGGGGAACGTAAAATGCCTACAGGTGGCAACTAGAGATGTTACCCATTGTCCTGATGAAGCAGTTTCAGTGAGTGGCAGGGCAGAAAAAAAGCCAACGGTAGAGAGTGGAAGGGAAGGGAAGAAATGGGAGGAGCTCTGGATCCTATGCTGCTGTGCTGGACCACACTGTTTCCCTGGAAGCCCAGGGTCTGAGCTGGTTTGTCCACATGATGAAGACAGAAGATAAATAGGGGTAGATGTGACTCAAGCCTGTGAACCAAGGAGAAGGTAGGAAGGGAGGTGATGGTCAGAACATGTGAGTGCTCAGCACTCATCACTCTATTGGATATCCAGGCTGCTGCAGAAGGATGAGAAGCAAAAGACGCAAATGAGAGCAAAAACACAGGGCTTGACACAGCTTGTCTATCATCACTATGATGGATGAGCTGGCCAGAGACACCCAAACACAAATATAGACATACAGCTCACCATACAGCATATGTTTCTAGCCTGTTTCCAAACGTTATGGATACATGACTGTGTAATTAATTGTCATTAGATACGATGATTGGATTTCTGTTATTGCATGTATCCCTCTAGTAGTCCACAGTACTGATTGTTATTTTAAAAAGAACACTAAGCCAGCCATAAATTGGTCACATTATTCTCTCCTGCTCACAAATGAAGCCTGGTTTTCCAAATATGGAAAGGAAGGGCCCCTTGCTTCTCTCCTATATAGCTCAGCTTTTGTGGCTTCAGAGGATAATCACTCCCTCTAAGGGGCAGCCATTTAATATTCAAGACCTGAGTGAAACGCCCCCCCCCCCCCCCCCCCCCGCCGCAAAACCTACTCAAATCTTAAGGGGCACTTGTTCTGCCTCTTTTTTTTTTTTTTTTTTTTTGAGACGGAGTCTCGCTCTGTCGCCCAGGCTAGAGTGCTGTGGCGCGATCTTGGCTCACTGCGAGCTCCGCCTCTCAAGTTTACACCATTCTCTTGCCTCAGCCTCCTGAGTAGCTGGGACTACAGGTGCCCGTCACCACACACGGCTAATTTTTTGTATTTTTAGTAGAGATGGGGTTTCACCGTGTTAGCCAGGATGGTCTCAATCTCCCGACCTCGTGATCTACCCGCCTCGGCCTCCCAAAGTGCTGGAATTACAGGCGTGAGCCACCGTGCCCGGCCTCTGCCTGACTCTTGAAATCACATGCACAAGCTAAAGGTTTCCCTGTCTCTTGTGAGCTATGAAAGCAGAGGCAATGGTACAGACATGTTTATCTGACATGGCCTGAGGGGCGCTCCATTCTTAAGCCTACAGGAGGAAGCTGCCTTAAGTTTGATTAGATGTTGCCCTACATCTGTGGTTTGGAGTGTTGGCCAGGATAATAACTAAAAGCAGAAAAAAATGTCATCTAAATGCTACTTTTACATTTTTCTTTTTTTGTTTTTGAGACTTAACTCTGTCACTCAGGCTGAAATGCAGTGGTATGATCATAGCTCACTGTAATTTCAGACTCCTGGGCTCAAGAGATCCTCCTGCCTTGGCCTCCCAAAGCCCTGGGATTACAGGCATGAGCTCCCGGGCTCAGCCAAGGTCTTTATTATCACATGATTTTGCATCTTCCTCTTGTTGCTTGTATCGATCATATTTGCATGCTGCAAAATATGATTTTTCCGTGGCACTCTGCCAGGTGGTCATCTCAACACCCTGAACTATATGTGAAGTACCATCAATTTAGGTTTGATCCAAAAAGGACTTTCTCATTATCAAAATGTTCCTGTTATGTTGCCTGGGCCAGCGAAGTTATTCTTTCCATTAATAGCTCTAAATGGAATGAGAAATCTTAGACTCGTAGGTTAGTCTATTTTACTTGTATGTTTATTTTGAATACTTTCAAAATGTTTGGTGAAACTTAATTTGGAACATTCCAGGGCGCTCTCTCATCTCTGAGCCGACCTGTAAAGAAAAGAGGGGACTTGTCTCTTCAGTGTGTCACTCGTGGGGCTGTGGGGGAGGCACGGAGATCACAGATTGCATTTTCCACTGGAAATTTTCTACCACAGACCTATTAATCAGTCTAGCCTATTTTTCCATGGGAGGGAGATGAAAATAATGAAGTATATGAAATCCCTTATTAACCCTTGCGTGCTCAATCCCATTAGATCAGGGCCTTCTGTATTTAATAGCATTCCATACTACTTTTTTGTTTTGTGTTTGAGATGGAGTCTTGCCCTGCCACCTAGGCTGGAGTGCAGTGTTGCGATCTCAGCTCGCTGCAACCCCTGCCTCCTGGGTTCAAGCGATTCTCCTGGCTCAGCCTCCCGAGCAGCTGGGATTACAGGCACATGCCACCATGCCCGGCTAATTTTTTGTATTTTTAGTAGAGACAGGGTTTCACCATGTTGGTCAAGCTGGTCTTGAACTCTTGACCTCAGGTGATCTGCCCACCTCAGCCTCCCAGAGTGCTGGGATTACAGGCGTGAGCCACCATGCCTGGCTTACTTTTTTGAAAAAGTCTTAAATAATGCACACACCCCATTTTTATTTTATGCATATCCTTCCTTTATTTTATATTATTTACAAACAATATAATGTGCATCTGTAAACCTATCATCCAACTTGGAGCTAGGATGTGGACAGTTACCAAGATAAACTTATGTGGCCCTTCAAAATGATTTGCATGCTTATAATTATTATTATTATTATTATTATTATTTTTTTTTGAGACGGAGTCTTGCTCTGCCACCCAGGCTGGAGTGCAGTGGCCGGATCTCAGCTCACTGCAAGCTCCGCCTCCCGGGTTTTTTACGCCATTCTCCTGCCTCAGCCTCCCGAGTAGCTGGGACTACAGGCACCCGCCTCGTCGCCCGGCTAGTTTTTTTTTTTTGTATTTTTAAGTAGAGACAGGGTTTCACCATATTAGCCAGGATGGTCTCGATCTCCTGACCTCGTGATCCCCCCGTCTCGGCCTCCCAAAGTGCTGGGATTACAGGCTTGAGCCACCGCGCCCGGCCCATGCTTATAATTATTTATAGTACTTACAGTTGTTTGTTTAGTTAAGCCATAAGAGAACAAGGTCTGGGCATATTTGGTTCATCATCATATTTTACCCTGCAGTGAGTGAAGTATCTGATACCTAAAAGGCTTTAATATCTTTTTTAAAATATCTTTTTTTAAAGAAAAATGTAATTCTTGTAAAAACACATATCATAACATTTACCATTGTAATGATTTTCAAGTGTGCAGTTCAGTAGTGTTAAGTACTATGGTGCAACAGATCTCTAAAACTCTGCCCATTAAACAACTTCCCATGTCCACATCCCCCCAGTCTCTGGTAACCACTATTCTACTTTCTGTTTCTCAGTTTGACTACTTTAGATGCCTCATACAAGAGGAATCATAAAATATCTGTTTTTTTGTGACTGGTTTATTTCACTTAGCATAATGTTGCCAGGGTTCATCCATGTTGTAGCATGTCAGAATCTTTTTTTTTTTTTTGAGACAGGGTCTCACTCTGTTGCCCTGGCTCACTGCAACCTCCGCCTTCCGGGTTCAGTGGCGTGATCATCACTCACTGCAGGCTCCATCTCTGGGGCTCAAGTAATCCTCCCACTTCACCCTTCAGAGTAGCTGGGACTACAGGTGTGCACCACCATGCCCACTAATTAATTTTTTTTTTTTTTTGTAGAGATGAGGTCTCGCTATGTTCCCAGGCTGATCTCAAACCCTGGGCTTAAGCAATCCTCTCATCTTGGCCTCCCAAACTGCTGGGATTACAGATATGAGCCTCTAAACTTGGCCACTGAGCTTATTTATTTATTTATTATTATTTTTTGAGACAGAGTCGCACTCTGTGCCCCAGGCTGGAGTGCAGTGGCACGATCTCTGCTCACTGTAACCTCCTCCTCCTGGGTTTAAGTGATTCTCCCGCCTCACCCTCCCAAGTAGCTGGGTTTACAGGTGCCTGCTACCACGCCCAGATACTTTTTGTATTTTTAGTAGAGACAGGGTTTCACCATGTTGGCCAGGCTGGTCTCGAACTCCTGACCTCAGATGATCTGCCTGCTTTGGCTTCCCAAAGTGCTGGGATTACAGACATGAGCCACCGCACCCGGCCTCAGCTTATTTTATTTATTTTGTAGAGGCAGGTTCTCACTATGTTGGCTGGGCTAGTCTCAAACTCCTGACCTCAAGGAATCTTCCCACCTCGGCTTCCCAAAGTGCTGGGATTACAGGTGTGAGCCAACACAGTCTCATTTTTAAAAAATTTAATTTAATTTTTTTCTGAGACAGGGCCCAGGCTGGAGTGCAGTGGCACGATCTCGGCTCACTGCAACCTCCACCTCATGTATTCAAGAGATTCTCATGCCTCAGCTTCCTAAGTAGCTGGGAATGCAGGTGCGTGCCACCACATCCTGCTGTTTATTTTTATTTTTAGTAGGGAGGGGGTTTCACCACGTTGACCAGGCTGGTCTTGAACTCCTGGCCTCAAGTAATCTGCCCACCTCGGCCTCCCAAAGTGCTGGGATTATAACTGTGAGCCACCATGCCCAGCCTCATTTTAAAAGGTAATGTTTTTCTACCCAATTGGATATGCTGCTGGTAAGAATGATTTAATTTTTTTCTGAGAATGGAATGTATTTTTCCCCTTCCCTTTCCCCCTTTCCCTCCCTCCCTTCCCTCGGGCCTTCCCCTCCTCCCTTCCTTCCCCTTTCCTCCCTTCCCCTCCCTTCCCCCTCCAAAAGCCGCTTCACCTTCAAACCCTCCCTCTACCCTTCCCCGATCCCTCCCTTCCCCTCCCTTTGATTCCCCCTCCCTTCCCTCCCTTCCCCTCCCTTCCCTCCCCCCTTCCCCCTCCCTTCCCCCTCCCTTCCCCCTTCTCTTCCCTTTTCCCTTCCCTCCCCTCCCCTTCCCCTCCCTTCCCCTCACCTTCCCTTTCCCCTTTCTCTTCCCCTTTCCCTTCCCTTTCCTTCTCTTCTCTAGGCAGGGTCCCACTCTTGCCCAGGCTGGAGTGCAGTGGTGTGACTATAGCTCACTGCAGCCTGGACCTCCTGGACTGAAGCCTCAAGCAATTCTCTCGCTTTAGCCTCCTGAGTCAGTTGGGACTACAGGTGTATGCCATCATGCCTGGATAATTTTAAATTTCTTTGTAGAGACGGGATTTCACCATTTACTTACCTAGACTGTCTTGAACTACTAGGCTCAAGTGATGCACCTGTCTTGGGGATTCTTAGTAAATCTACAAGGCTGTGCAACCATCACCACAATCCAGTTTTGAAACATTTAAATCACCTGGAAAAGATCCCACCTGTCCATTTGCAGCCAATCCTGGCCATAACTCCTGAAGCCCCAGGTAACCACTGATCCACTTTCTTTTACCACAGCTTAAAATCTTCTGTCTCTGACTAGCCTGGGAAACATAATGAGACTTTGTCTCTACAAAAAATTTAAAAATTAGCTGGGTGTAGTGTCATGCACCTCTAGTCCCAGCTACTTAGGAGGCAGAGGTGGAAGGATTGCTTGAGCCTGGGAGGCAGAGGTCGCAGGGAGTTGTGATTGAGCTGCTGCACTGTAACTAGGGTGACAGAGCAAGACCCTGTCTCAAAAACACAACAAAACAAAACAACCTTCCGCTCCTCAAAGGACAGTTTTAAGAGAATGAAATGACAAGTCTTGGGAGGCCGAGAACGGGCGGATCACGAGGTCAGGAGATCAAGACCATCCTGGCTAATATGGTGAAACCCCATCTCTACTAAAAAAAAAAAAAAAAAAAAAACAATATATACGAAAAGACAAGTCACAGACTGGGATAAAATGTTTGCAAAACATATTACAGACAAAGGATTTGTACACAGAATAAACTCAAGATTATAATAGATAATAAACAACTCAGTAAAGAAAGGGGCAAGAAAGATCTGAACAGATAGTTCATCAAAGATGTAAGAATGACAAGCATATGAAAATGTGTTCAATATTAGTAGTCATTAGGGAAATGCAAATATAGCAGAAAACTGTAATGAGAGACCACCACCCGTTATTAGAACGGCTAGATTGAAAACACTGATGCTACCAAGTATTGGTGAGGATGTGGCAGAACTGGAATTCCTGTGTTTTTGTTTGTTTGTTCGTTTGTTTTTGAGATGGAGTCTCGTTCTCCCAGGCTGGAGTGCAGTGGCGTGATCTCGGCTCACTGCAACCTCTGCCTCCCGGGTTCAAGCGATTCTCTCACTTCAGTCTCCCCAAGTAGCTGAGATTACAGGTGCCCACCAACCCACCCGGCTAATTTTTGTATTTTTAGTAGAAATGGGGTTTCACCATGTTGGCCGGGCTGCTCTTGAACTCCTGACCTCAGGTGATCTGCCTGCCTCGGCCTCCCAAAGTGCTGGGATTACAGGCGTAAGCCACCATGCCTGGCCGGAACTGGAACTCTTGTACACTGTTAGTCATTGCTGGAAGGAATATAAAATGGTATAACTGGCCAGGTGTGGTAGTTCCTGCCTGTAATCCTAGCACTTTGAGGCTGAGGTGGGTGGATCACGAGGTCAGGAGATCGAGACCATCCTGGCCAACATGGTGAAACCCATCTCTACTAAAAATACAAAAATTATCTGGGCGTGGTGGTCCTGTAGTCCCAGTTACTTGGGAGGCTGAGGCAGGAGAATCGCTTGAACCTGGGAGGCAGAGGTTTCTGTGAGCCGAGATCATGCCTCTGCACTCCATGCTGGTGACAGAGTGAGACTCTGTCTCAAAAAAAAAAAAAAAGGCATAACTATGCTACACTACTTTGCAAAACAGGTTAGCAAAACAGGTTAGTAGTTTCTTGAAATACATTTTTTTTTTTTTGAGACGGAGTCTCGCTCTGTTGCCCAGGCTGGAGTGCAGTAGTGTGATTGCAGCTCACTGCAACCGCTGCCTCCCGGGTTCACGCCATTCTCCTGCCTCAGCCTCCCAAGTAACTGGGACTGCAGGCACCCGCCACCACGCCCAGCTAACTTTTTGTCTTTTTAGTAGATATGGGGTTTCAGTTCCGCGCCCGGCCGGAACTGGAACTATTGTACACTGTTAGTCACTGATAGAAGGAATGTAAAATGGTATAATTGGCCTGGCACAGTGGCTCCCGCCTGTAATCCCAGCACTTTGAGGCTGAGGCAGGTGGATCACGAGGTCAAGAGATCAAGACCATCTTGGCCAACATGGTGAAACCCTGTCTCTACTAAAAATACAAAAATACAAAAATTATCTGGGCATGGTGGTGTGTGCCTGTAGTCCCATCTACTCGAGAGGCTGAGGCGGGAGAATCGCTTAAATCTGGGAGGCAGAGGTTACAGTGAGCTGAGATTGCACCACTGCACTCCACCCTGGCAATGGAGTGAGACTCCGTCTATAACAATGCTATACTACTTTTCAAAACGGTATGTATGTATTCTTGAAATACCTTTTTTTTTTTTAGGGGTGGAGTCTCACTATGTTGCCCAGGCTGGTCACCAACTCCTCAGCTCTAATAATTCTCTCACTGCAGCCTCTAAAGTACTGGGACTGCAGGCACATCTACTGCTCTGGCTCATAAAGTTTTTTTTTTTTTTTTTAGAGGCAGGGGAATTGTATCTTGAAAAATGTCAACATAATAAAAAACAAAATATACGGAAATGTTTCAGATTAAAGGAGGCCAAGGAGACATGTAATTTAAATAAAATACCTGACCCTGGATCTTTTTGTTTTTTTGAGACGGAGTTTCACTCTTGTTGCCTAGGCTGGAGTGCAATGGCTTGATGTCGGCTCACTGCAAACTCCGCCTCCTGGGTTCAAGTGAGTCTCCTGCCTCAGCCTCCCAAGTAGCTGGGGTTACAGGTGTCCACCACCATGCCCAGCTCATTTTTGTATTTTTCATAGAGATGGGGTTTCACCATGTTGGCCAGGCTGGTCTTGAACTCCTGACCTCAGATGATCCACCCGCCTTGACCTCCCAAAGTGCTGGAATTACAGGCATGAGCCACCATGCCCTGCCAACCCTAGATCTTATACTGGGGGAGAAAGGAAATTATGCAGTCAATTGACAAAATTGGAACACAAATAGCAGATTAAAGTATTGTATTAATGTTAACATTATGGAAGTTGATAAATTATGTAAGAGGCCAGGCAAAGTGGCTCACACCTGTAAGTAATCCCAGCACTTTGGGAGGCTGAGGTGGGTGGATCACCTGAGGTCAGGAGTTTGAGACCAGCCTTACCAAGATGGTGTAACCCCGTCTCTACTAGCAGGAGTGGTGGTGCATGCTTGTAACCCCAGCTACTTGGAGGCTGAGGCAGGAGAATCGCTTGAACCTGGGAGATGGAGGTTGTAGTGAGCCAAGATTGCGCCACTGTACTCCAGCCTGGGTGACAGAGCAAGACCCTGTCTCCAAAAAAAAATGTCAGTTCAGATTCTTAGTGACACTCACTCACACACACACACACACACACACACACACACACAGAGGGAGAGAAAGAGAGAGAGAATGAGAAAGAGAGAGAAAAGAATGAGAGAGGGAGAGAGAGACAGACAGAGAACAAGTCCCCAAAGAACCTTGGTCAACCCAGCTCTCCCCTTCTTGCTTGCAATTCGCCAGGCAGAATGTACCAAGATTGCAACATCCTGAGATAAGGAGGAACAAGCCAGGCTCTCTCCGCGTTCCTCCTAAAACGGATGTCCTGCAACACTTGGGATCAGTTAAGTCAAGTCCTGGCCAGAGTATAAAACCCAGAGTGGAGCGGTGGAGTCCTGAGTCCCTCAGCTGCAGTGTGAAGTGGAGCTCATGCACATGAGACTTCCTCTGTCTTATGCACCTTTCTTGAGGCTTGGGGACCAGCTGACCATGGATCCTAGGCTTCTGTTGGCTTTTGCCGCCTTTCCGGGTGTAATAAAGTTGCTTTGCCTGACTTGTGCAAGTGTTCTATCTCCCTGGACTTATGCTCGGTGGGGCAGCTAGGTTTGTGCAAAATCTCCTAGCAAATGCAGGAATCTTAGCAGAAATTAACGAGGTGTTTAGGGTCCTCTCTTGGGATTGGTAATCAGTGTATGATGTTTCTTTCTCAGTGATTGACACTGGTGTATGGTATTCTGCTTAACAGAGGGAGAGAAAGAACATGAAGACGCAAATGAAGTAAAATGAACTAGGTTAATCTAAGTTAAGGATATGGAATTTTTTTTTTTTTTTTTTGAGACAAGGTCTCGCTATGCCTAGGTTGGTCTTGAACTCCTGGCCTCAAGTGATCCTCTCACCTTAGCTTCCCAAAGTGCTGGGATTATAGTTGTGAACCACCAGCTCTGCTTACATTGAATGTTCTTGACACCATTTTTATTTTTTGCAACTTTTCCTTCTTTCTTTACATTTCGGGACCGAGTCTTGCTCTGTCACCCAGGCTGGAGTTCAGTGGTGCAATCACAACTCACTGCAGCCTTGAGCTCCGCCTCCCAAGTAGCTGGGACTACATGCGTGCACCACCATGCCTGGCTAATTAAAAAAAAAAGAATATTTTTTAGACACAGGGTCTCTGTCTGTATGTTGCTCAGCCTGATCTCGAACTCCTGTGCTCAAGTGATTCTCCTGGCTTCCCCTCCAAGGTGCTGTGATTACAGGGTGGAGCCACTGTGCCTGGCCACAACTTTTCTACAAGTTTGAAACTATTTTAAAACAAAAACTTTTAATATTTTAATTATTTTTTAAAACAGAGGTGACGTGGCATAAAATAAAAACAAATTTAAAACGCAAATGAAAGTTTATTTAGAGATAAATTTCTGGGCATAGTACTAAGCCTGTGAAAATTTATGGTCTAAATAAAGGCTGTACTAATAGCAATAAGAAGATTAATTTTTAACTTATTGAACTTTACCTATGAGAAGGGCTTGGTGTAAAATAAGGACTAAAATAAAAACATTTTAAAGGTTATCTGGGGCCAGGTGTGGTGGCTCATGCCTGTAATCCCAACAGTTTGGGAGGCTGGGGTGGGTGGATGACTTGAGGTCAGGAGTTCGAGACCAGCCTGGCCAACATGGTGAAACCCCCATCTCTACTAAAAATACAAAAATTAACAGGTATGGTGGTGCACACCTGTAATCCCAGCTACTCGGGAGGCTGGAGCAGGGGAATCACTTGAACCTGGGAGGTGGAGGTTACAGTGAGCTGAGATTAGGCCACTGCATTCCAGCCTGGGCAACAGAGTGAGATTCCATTAAAAAAAAAAAAAAGCCCATAAAAAAATATTAAGGTTATCTGGGTTGGGGGCAGTGGCTCATCCCTGTAATCCCAGCACTTTGGGAGGCTGAGACAGGCAGATCACCTGAGATCAGGAGTTTGAGACCAGCCTGACCAACACAGTGAAACCCGTCTCTACTAAACATACAAAAATTAGCCAGGCGTGGTGGTGCATGCCTGTAATCCCAGCTACTTGGGAGGTTGAGGCCGGAGAATTACTTGAACCTGGGAGGCGAAAGTTGCAGTGAGCCAAGATTGTGCCATTGCACTCCAGCTTGGGCAACAGAGCAAGATTCCATCTCAAAAAATAAAAAATAAATAAAGGTTATCTGGTTTTAGCAATATTTTTCAAATTGAGGTGAAATTCATAGAAGATACAATTAGTCATTTGAAAGCATACAATTCAATGTTGCACAACACCATCTAGCAATATAAATAGTGCTGCCATTTAGGATAATTTAATATTTGTATTTTAAAATGTTGCATAAATGCTTGTTTTTAAACTTCCTTTTTTTTTTGAGACAGAATTTCACTCTTGTTGACCAGGCTGGAGTGCAGTGGCACCATCTTGGCTCACTGCAACCTCTGCCTTCTGGTTTCAAGCGATTCTTCTGTCTCAGCCTCCCAAGCAACTGGGATTACAGGCACCCACCACCATGCCTGGCTAATTTTTGTATTTTTAGTAGAGATGGGGTTTCACCATGTTGGCCAGTCTGGTCTCGAACTCTTGACCTCGTGATCCGCCTGCCTTGGCCTCCCAAAGTGCTGGGATTACAGGCATGAGCCACCGCGCCCAGCCTATACTTCCATTTTTTAGCATTTTACTTTTTTTAAAGATGTAAATTATTGTTCTTTCAGGGAACCCTTCCCCATAATATAATTTAACTTATTTCTTGGACTCTTTTTATTTTATTCTTTTATACTGTAGAGATGGGGGTCTTGCTATGTTGCCGAGGGTGGTCTCCAGCTTTTGGCCTCAAGCAGTTCTCCTGCCTTGGTCTCCTAAAGTGCTTGGGTTGCAGGCCTGAGCCACCCCACCTGGCCTGGAATCTTTTTTATTGATACATAATAGATGTATACATTTTGGGGATCCATTTGATCATTTGATAGATTCATATAATGTTAAAGATTAAAGCTTGGTTTTTGAGATATCCATCACCTTAAATATTATCTTTTATGAACACTTTTTAAAAAACTCATTAAAATTAGCCAGGTGTGGTGCTGCACACCTGTAGTCCTAGCTACTTGGGAGGCTGAGGTGGGAGGATTGCATGAATCTAGGAGTTCGAGGCTGCTGAGCTACAGTCATGCTACATCACTACAGCCTGAGTGACAAATCGAGACCCTGTCTTTAGCAAACAGCAACAACCAAAAACTGGTTAAACACAGCAAGATAGTTCCTATTACATTCTATTTTTCTTGAGATTAGCTATATACACACACAAAGGCTTAACAATTCAGGTATACTAAAATGCAATATTCCAACAGACACCAATTCTTCATTCATTGTTAGCACATATTTTGCCCTAAAAGCTTGTATAAAAAGAATACCTTCTGGCCCGGCATGGTGGCATACACCTGCAGTCCCATCACTTTGGGAGGCTGAGGAGGGAGGACTGCTTGAGGCCAGAAGTTAGAGACTGGCCTGGATGACATAGTGAGAATCCAACTCTACAAAAAGTAAAAATAAAAATAAATTATCCAGGCGTGATAGTGTGCACCTGTAATCCCTGCTACTTGTGGGGATGAGGCAGGAGGACTGCTTGAGCTCAGGAGTTCGAGACCAGCCTGCGCAACATAGTGAGACCCCTTCTACACACACATATTGATAAGGTTTGGCTCTGTGTGCCCATCCAAATATCATCTCGAATTGTGATCCCCACTTATTGAGGGAGGGACCTGGTGGGAGGTGATTGGATCATGAGGGCGGTTTCCTCCATGCTGTTCTCACGATAGCGAGGGAGTTCTCATGAGATCTGAGAGAGATCTTGTGAGATCTTTTGTGACAGTGGTGGTACCTGCCCCCACCTCGCCACCTCGTGAAGATGTTTGCTTCTCCTTGGCCTTCTGCCATGATTGTAAGTTTCCTGAGACCTCCCCAGCCATGTGGAACTGTGAGTCAATTAAACCTCTTTCCGTTATAAATTACCCAGTCTCGGGTAGTTCTTTAATGCACACACACACACACACACACACACACACCCCTTAGCTGGGCGTGGTGGCCTGCACTTGTAGTCCCAGCTACTTGGGAGGCTAAGGCAGGAGGATCACTTGAGCCCAGGAGTTGGAGGCTGCAGTGAGCTATGATCATGCCACTGCATTCCAGTCTGGGTGACAGAGTGACAGAGTGAGATTCAGTCTCTAAACAAAACAAAACACAACACACAAAACAACACAATACATTCTGACGTGCAGGTTCAGAAACCTACTGTGGCTGCCTGAGGTATGAGCTACTTCTCTTTGTTTCTCTATTAAATATTTATTTTTGAGAAACTTAGTTTTGTCAACTTCTTTCTTCAGCCTCTTAGCTCCTTTGGCCTTTGGGGCTAGGTTTGCATGCACCTGCTCTATGCAGCTCACAGTGGAACAACACCTATTTTTAGTTCTTCTTCTTCTTCTTCTTTTCTTTTTTTGAGATGGAGTCTCACTCTGTCACCAGGCTGGAGTGCAGTGGTGCCACCTCAGCTCCCTGCAACCTCCACCTCCCGGGTTCAAGCGATTCTCCTGCCTCAGCCTCCCAAGTAGTTGGGATTACAGGTGCGCACCACCACGCCTGGCTAATTTTTGTATTTTTAGTAGAGACGGGGTTTTGCCATGTCGGCCAGGCTGGTCTCGAACCACCAACCTCAGGTGATTCACCCACCTCGGCCTCCCAAAGTGCTGGGATAATAGGTGTGAGCCACCGCCCCCGGCCAGCACCTATTTCTAGGTCATCATTTCTGTTGGGGTTTAAGAGTTGAATACCCATATCACATTGACCAGGAATTGATTGACTGATTGACTGTAGAGACGAAGTCTTGCTATGTTGCTCAGTGTGGTTTGGAACTCCTGGGTTCAAAACCCTCTCAAACTATTGAGATTACAGGCATGAGCTACCGTGCCCAGCCTTGAACAGGAATTTAAAATCCACTTATTTTCATGATTTATACTGATTTCTGGCTGAAACCAACACTCTTCACTGGATTTATTCAATTCACAGATTTCAATGTTTGGTTCCCATCTTGTCCACTTTAAGGTAGATTTTATGTGCAATAAAAGGTGTTCAGACATTTTAAAAAGAAACTCTATTTGAAAATTTTTTAGGGACTCCTGAGCCTCTGACATATGTCCCAATTACCCTATTCTCAGGTCAGGCTGAGGTGGGGCATGTGCCTGGATTCATCTAACACTGATTGATTGGAAACAACTGATGTTATTTCTCCAGCGGTGCTTGGAAGCTTATGGTTTTCCTCCGGCAACCAACACCATGTTCATTAATAAACTAACAATAGGCTTCTCTGTGGAGTTTCTCTTGCTGCCATCTTGGTTCATTTTCACAAATGATTATGGTATTTACAGTAGGCAGAATAATGTCCCCTCACCATGGCCATGACCTAATCCCCAGCACATATGAATATGTTACTTTTTTTTTTTTTGTCTTTTTTTTTTTTTTTTTCCTTTTTGTGGAGAACGGGGTCTCGCTGTATTACCCAGGCAGGTCTCGAACTCCTGGGCTCAAGCTATCCTCCCGCCTCTGCCTCCCTGAGAGCTGGGATTACAGGCGTGAGCCACCGCGCCCGGCGAATATGTTACTTTTTGTGGCAAATGGACTTTGCAGATGTAATTAAGTTAACAATTTTAAATGGAGAGATTATTTTGGTGTAGCCACATGGATCCAATGTAATCACAAAGATTCTTCTCGGGTGAAAGAGGGAAGCAGGAGAGACAGGGAAGATGTGATAATGGAAACAGGAGTCAGAGAACTGTGCCTGCTGGATTTGACAAGGAAGAGAGATGCAGAACCAGGAATGCAGGCAGCCTCTAGAAGCTGGAAAAAGCGAAGAAATGAATCCTCCCGTGGAGCTACCAGAAGGAATACAGCTTTGCTTTTATTTTTAGCCCAGTAAGACCCATTTCAGGAATCTTTCTCTCAGAACTGTGAGATCATAAAGTTGGGTTATCTTAAGTTACCAAGCTCATGGTAATATGTTACAGCAACATTAAACAATGAACAGTCTTCTTGTTATGAGCTTTGTTTATTATCTTACCCTGTACTAGATGTAGATTGACTCATGCTGAAACACCCTGGCTCTCACATTGCTTTCCATGTGTTGGAAGAAGGTCTCAGCATTCCATTGTTGGTGCTTTTGTGAGGTGCTTCTCACAGGGAAGCACCAGGAGAGGGCTGAGTTCTTCAGACTGGGTTGCCTGTGAAGCCCGGGTGCTGCTGCTCCTCTCCCACGACTGCTGCAAAGTTGAGGACATGCTCCAGGGTTTTTGTTTTTTTGGTTAGGCATTCTCGACTGTCCAGGAATTAGGTAATCCTTTTCCTGAAGATATGTGGCAGTGGGGTGTAGTGGTGAGCCTCTCTTTAGCCAGAGGCAGAGACTGGGGGCGGATGAAAGGGGTCTAGTGGGGCTGGGGCTGGCATCACTTTTGTTTTTCTTGTTTGTTTTTGAGATGGAGTCTCTCTGTTGCCCAGGCTGGAGTGCAATGGCATGACGTGGGCTCACTGCAACCTCCGCCTCCCGGGTTCAAGTGATTCTCCTGCCTCAGCCTCTTGAGTAGCTAGGATTACAAGCCTGTGCCATGCGCCACCACTCCCAACTAATTTTTGTACTTTTAGGAGAGGTGGGTTTTCACCATGTTGGTCAGGCTGGTTTCGAACTCTTGACCTCAGGTGATCTACCCACCTTGACCTCCCAAAATGCTGGGATTACAGACATGAACCACTGTGCTTGGCCTGTCATCACTTTTCAAGAGGCAGTTTCTCCTTCTAAATCCATCTCAATCTCCAGTGAGAGAGGAGCCAGGAGCCCAGCTGCCACGCTGCGTGGTCCATCCAGGTGGAAGGGAAGGCTATGGAGGAGAGCCAGGCTCCTGCTCTTTGTTTTGGTCAGTTCAGAAGTCTCTTATTAACCAAGAAGTCCTTTCAGGGAAAGGATTCACTCTATCCCTACAGAATAGCTTTGTTTCACATGTTTTCTTGAAACAGAAATTTGTAGAACCACAGCCTCTTGCATAATTTTTTTTTTTTTTTAAGACAGAGTTTTACTCTTGTCGCCCAGGTTGGAGTGCAGTGGCATGATCTCAGCCAACCTCCGCCTCCCAGGTTAAAGCGATTCTCCTGCCTCGGCCTCCTGAGTAGCTGGGACTACAGGTGCCCGCCACCACACCCAGCTACTTTTTGTATTTTTAGTAGAGACAGGGTTTTGCCATATTGGTCAGGCTGGTGTCGAACTCCTGATCTTAGGTGATCCACCTGTCTCGGCCTCCCAAAGTGCTGGGATTACAGGCTTGAGTCACTGCACCCAGCCGCATAATTATTTTAATTGGTTCATAATAATGAGCCAGAGTTGTACTCTGTCGCCCACGCTGGAGCACTGTGGTGTGATCACAGCTCACTGCAGCCTCGACCTCCTGGGCTCAGGCGATCCTCTCATCTCAGCCTCCCTAGTAGCTGGGGCCACAGGCACGTGCCACAATGCCCGGCTAATTTTTACATTTTACTGTAAAGATGGGGTCGCACTACGTTACCTAGACTGGTTTCGAACTCCTGGGCCTGTGATCCACCTTGCTTGGATCTCCCAAAGTGCTGGGATTACAGGCATGAGCCAGTGTACCCGCAATCTTGCATCATTTTGATTAGGAATTAGTCCTCAGAAACCAGCCATGGGAGCATGGCAGAAGAGACAGCTGAACATGTCTTGCTTTATCCACTATGGATACTTTTTTTTTTTTTTTGAGACGGAGTCCCGTTCTGTCGCCGGAGCTGGAGTGTTAGTGGCGCGATCTTGGCGCACTGCAATCTCCGCCTCCCGGGTTCAAGCGATTCTCCTGCCTCAGCCTTCCGAGTAGCTGGGACTACAGGCGCGCGCCACCACGCCCAGCTAATTTTTGTATCGTAGAGACGGGGTTTCACCATGTTGGCCAGGCTGGTTTCCATCTCTTGACCTCGTGATCCGCCCGCCTCGGCCTCCCAAAATGCTGGGATTACTGGCGTGAGCCACCGCGCCCTGCCCACTATGCATACATTAGATTTGGGATTCTTTTGCGGCAAAACCTGATCTTCACCTAGATTCAGGTTACTTTATTAACTATTACTAATGATTGTGAACAGTGCATTCTAATAAACTTATTTTTTCCGGTATGCAATTGTGTAAATTGGTTAGACTTACTACAGGGTTTAGTTCTGGAACGAAAACGTAAGGCATTTTCCACATAACTGCTTGGAACACGACAGCTACCTGCTACTATAATTACGGTAGTTTTTTATTTATGTAAGAGTTTACCTTAAACTTACCTAGAATTAAAAGTTAAAGAAAGTACTAATTATGACAAAAGCAGGGAGTCGTTAGCACTTGAAACCAGAGTTTGGTACTATGAGAAGGTTTTCAATTTTGAAAAGAAGGAAAAAAAGAAACACGGATGTCAGAAAAACTGGTTCAGTAGGGGTTGGGGCGAGTGCGAGAAGGCTACGGAATCCCCAAAGGCCCTGGAACATGTTAACCGCTCCAACTGGAGCAGGTGGTGAAAACGGCCCCGCCTCCCGCGAGGGCGACGCAGTGCGCAGGCGCGCAGGGCTTCACCCGCGCAGGCGCAGTCGCCTCTGCTGGCGTGGTCCCCATGGAGCTGCCGTAGCGGACCCAGCACAGCCAGGAGTATCCGGGATGAGCTCAGCCGCGGCCGACCACTGGGCGTGGTTGCTGGTGCTTAGCTTTGTGTTTGGGTGCAATGTTCTTAGGATCCTCCTGCCGTCCTTCTCATCCTTCGTAAGTGGCTGCCTGGCCTTCCAAGGGCCGGTGGGGATGCCGCCCCAGTCCCCCGCCGGGTCTGGGCGTAGGTACAGGGATCTCCACTGGGCGACTGAAGGCCAGATTCAGCCCGTAGTAGCGTCTTGGTTGGTCTGTAAGCTTTTTTGAGATAGTTGGTAGCGTCTAAAAGGTGCGACGCTTTACCCCAGAATCAGACTTTCTGGGTTCTAGGGGGGTGGGGGGAGAAACATCCGGTAACCCTGGGCCACGCTTTCACGGGGCAGGAATCTTCTCGCTGTGGGTGGCGGCGGCGAACCTCACATTGGGAGTTCCTGGTGCCCCGCTGCCAGCCTCACCCGTGTCCGTTAATCCTGGTCCCTAGAGGCGTTCGAGCAGCTCTCACCCAGGGTTTTCCCAGAGGCCTGGCGGGCGAAGTCAGCTGTTCCAGGTCCCAGAGAGATGGATCTTAGCGTCCAGGAGCCCACATTCTTGGGGTGGGTAGGGTGGGAGACAGGTGCAGAGAGAATCTCAATACAGCGTGATGCCTTCAATGTCCAAGGGAGCAACCAGCTTGGGGAGCACTCTTTCTGCCAGGTAGTAAGTACATTACCTCCGTGTCACGGCTGCTGGGAGAGGGGAGTATTATCCCATCCTCCTTTACCACCCGGAGGAGTCTGGCTCAGAGAATGTAGTAGTGGCGCGAAGTCATCCACCTAGTGACTGGAGGTGGAGATTTGATTGCCTGTTGGAGCAGGGATAGGGATTTGGTGGCAAATTGAACAGGGCGTGGTGGGGTGTGGTCATGGGAGGTGGGGGTACCTTGGGAACTGTCCCCGGGAATGAGGGCCCTCTGTATGCCCACAGCAGGAATGAGGAGCTGTTGGGCACAGACGGAGACCTCAAAGATTGGGCGCATGCGTTGTAGCATTGTCTTGGAAAACAGTTCTTGCTTTTCTCTCCTAAGATAAATTGGTAATAGCGGAGTATATTTTATTCCACCAGTATTCATTGAGTGCCTGTTTTGTGCAAACTCTATTCTTACTCTCTCCATTGTCCTACTGTCTGCATTGTCCTGGATATAGGGAATTCTCTTTTAACCCTTGAGTCTCCTTCAGAATCCTTCCTGATGCTGTCCAGTCTTTTTTTTTTTTTTTTTTTGAGACGGAGTTTCGCTCTGTAGCCCAGGCTGGAGTGCAGTGGCCGGATCTCAGCTCACTGCAAGCTCCGCCTCCCGGGTTTACACCATTCTCCTGCCTCAGCCTCCCGAGTAGCTGGGACTACAGGCGCCCGCCACCTCGCCCGGCTAGTTTTCTGTATTTTTTAGTAGAGACGGGGTTTCACCGTGTTAGCCAGGATGGTCTCGATCTCCTGACCCCGTGATCCGCCCGTCTCGGCCTCCCAAAGTGCTGGGATTACAGGCTTGAGCCACCGCGCCCGGCCTGTCCAGTCTTTTTAAGATGATGTCTCAGGTCCTTAGCATTGCATAAAAGACTCCTGATGAGCTGGCCCATGCTCATCTTCTTATTTTTAATTGTAAAATCTACATACTATGAAATTTATCATCTTTATCATTTGTAGGTGTACAGTTCAGTGGCATTAAGTACATTCACATTTTTGTGCAGCCGTTATCCCAGAGCTTTATTTTTTTTTTTAAGGCAGGGTCTGGCTCTGTGCAGTGGCACAATCTCAGCTCATTGCAACCTCTGCCTCTCAGGTTCAAGGGATCCTCCCACCTCAGCCTCCCAAGTAGCTGGGACCACAGGCATGCACCACCATGCCCAGCTATTTTTGTGTATTTTTTGTAGAGACAGAGCTTTGCCATGTTGGCCAGGCTGGTCTCAAACTCCAGACCTCAAGCCATCGGCCCACCTTTGCCTCCCAGAGTGCTGGGATTACAGGTGTGAACCACTGCACGTGGCCCCGCTCCCAGAACTTTTTCTTTTTTCTTTTTTGGAACAGAGTCTCAGTCTGTTGCCTATGCTGGAGTGCAGTGGCCTGATCTTGGCTCACTGCAGCCTCCGCCTTCCAGGTTCAAGCGATTCTCCTGCCTCAGCCTCCCAAGTAGCTGTGATTACAGGCACCTGCCACCATGCCTGGCTAATTTTTGTATTTTTAGTAGAGATAGGGTCCCACTATGTTGCCCAGGCTAGTCTCAAACTCCTGACCTCAAGTCATCTGCCCTCCTTGGCCTCCCAAAGTTCTAGTATTACAGGCATGTGCCACCATGCCTGGCCCTATATCACAACCTTTTTATCTCCTTTGACTGAAACTCTCGCACCCATTAAACAACTCTCCATTCCTGCCTCTCCCTGGCAATCTCCATTGTACTTTCTGTCTCTGTGAATTTGACTACTCTTGGGACCTATGTCATATAAGTGGAATCAGACAATATTTTTCCTTTTGTGACTGGCTTCTTTTCACTCAGCATAATATCCTTAAGGTTCATCCATGTTGTAGCATGAGTCGGGATTTCCTTCCCTTTTAAGGCTGAATAGTATCCCACTGTATGTACAGGCCACATTTTGTTTATTCATCCATCTGTCTATGGACACGTGGGTTGTTTCTACCTTTTGACTATTGTAGATAATGCTAAAATGTTTACAGATACCTCTTTGAGTCTCTGCTTTCAGTTTTTCTGGACATATACCCAGAAGTGGAATTCCTGGATCTATGGTAATTCTATGTTGAATGTTTTTGAGAAACCACCATGCTGTTTTCCGTAGCAGCCACACCATTTGACATTCCCACAAGCGATGCAGAAGGGTTCCAGTTGCTCCACATCCTTCAACACGTGTTTTGTTTTCTTATTTATTTATTATTTTTATTTATTATTTTTATTTTATTTATTTTTTTGAGACAGAGTCTTGCTCTTGTCACCCAGGCTGGAGTGCAATGGTGCAATCTCGGCTCAGTGCAACCTCTGCCCCTCAGGTTCAAGAGATTCTCCTGCCTCAGCTTCCCAAGTAGCTGGGATTACAGGTGCCCACCACCACGCCTGGCTAATTTTTGTATTTTTAGTAGAGATGAGGTTTCACCATGTTGGCCAGGCTGGTCTTGAACTCCTGACCTCCAGTGATCCGCCCGCCTTGGCCTCCCAAAGTGCTGGGATTACAGGCCTGAGCCACTGCACCCAGCTTACTTTTATTTTTTTGAGAGGGAGTCTCTCTCTGTCATCCAGGCTGGAGTGCAGTGGCTCAATCTTGGCTCACTGCAACCTCCGCCTCCTGGGTTCAAGCAATTCTTCTGTCTCAGCCTTCCAAGTAGCTGGGATTACAGGTGTGTGCCACCATGCCCGGGTAAGTTTTGTATTTGTAGTAGAGACGGGGTTTTGCCATGTTGGCCAGGCCAGTCTCGAACTCCTGACCTCAGGTGATCCACCCACCTCGGTCGGCCTCCCAAAGTGCTGGTATTACAGGCCTGAGCCACCACACCTGGCCTTTTTTTTTTTAAATACTAATTATCCTAATGGGACAGAAGGTGGTATCTCATTTAGTTTTGATTTGCATTTCCCTAATAATTAGTGATGTTGAGTATCTTTTCAGATGCTTTTGGCCATCTGTTCAATCTTTGGAGACATGTCTAGTCAAATCTTTTGCCCCCTTTTAAAATCCAGTTGTTTTTTGTTGTTGAGTTAGTTTCTTTTGTTGTTATTAGACAACATTTTTTTTTTTTTGAGACAAGAGTTTCGCTCTGTTGCCCAAGCCGGAGTGCAATGGCGCTATCTCAGCTCACTGCAACCTCTGCCTCCTGGATTCAAGCGATTCTCCTGCCTTAGCCTCCCAAGTAGCTGGGATTACATGCATGTGCCACCACGCCCAGCTAATTTTTGTGTGTGTGTGTGTGTTTTTTTTTTAGCAGAGAGGGGGTTTCACTATGTTGACCAGGCTGGTCTTGAACTCCTGACCTCAGGTGATCCACCTGCCTCAGCCTCCCAAAGTGCTGGGATTACAGCTGTGAGCCACCACACCTGGCCGACAATTTTTTTTTTTTTTTTTTTAACTTTTTTTTTTTTTTTTTTTTTTTTTTGAGACGGAGTCTCGCTGTGTCGCCCAGGCTGGAGTGCAGTGGCGCGATCTCGGCTCACTGCAAGCTCCGCCTCCCGGGTTTCCGCCATTCTCCCGCCTCAGCCTCCGAGTAGCTGGGACTACAGGCGCCCGCCACCGCGCCCGGCTAGTTTTTTTGTATTTTTAGTAGAGACGGGGTTTCACCGTGTTAGCCAGGAGGGTCTCGATCTCCTGACCTCGTGATCCACCCGCCTCGGCCTCCCAAAGTGCTGGGATTACAGGCTTGAGCCACCGCGCCCGGCCTTTTTTTTTTAACTTTTAAGTTCAGGGATACGTGTGCAGTTTTGTTATATAGGTAAACTTGTGTCATGGGAGTTTGTTGTAGAGATTATTTCGTCACCCAGTTATTAAGCCTAGTACTCATTAATTAATTTTCATGATCGTCTCCCTCCCACCCCCCACCCTCCGAAATAAAAAAATTTGTTTTTAGAGGCCGGGTCTTGCTCTGTGACTCAGGACCTGTGTCCACATCTTGCGCTGCCTCCTACAACAACCTTATGGCCTCTCTAACCTCAACCCAGTTAGTTTTCTTAAACCCATTTCCCTTTGATTGTAACACTTGTTGTTAGCCAGGTTCAGAAGGATAACATAATTATTATCCCAGCAGAGTACACCCACCCTGTAACTGGTAATGGAGATGTTTGGCCTGGTCACTGGGTTTGTGGTGACGGTCTGTGAGAAGCTGTAAGGAACGCGCTGGTCTTGAGTAGGGTCAAATGCTGCTCCTTCATCATCAGAGGCTACTTCATCATAGCCTCTAATTTGAGGATTCAAGTGGGAAAGACTCATAACAAGCAGCAGAAAGTCGAATTGGGAAAACAGTGCCCTCTGGGATGGGGCCACGCTCAGGTACTTAAATTATAACCTCCCTTGGGATGTTTCTGAAGCAGAAGTTGGGGAGGCAGCGCCTTGATCTCATCACTCAGTCTAGGCCGCACTGGTTCCCCCCGCCCCCAGCTCCCTGCCCCACGTGAGGCCTTAGGAGGTCTGAAGTATCAGAAGTCCTTGGGCCAGTTAAGACTAGTAAGGTCCTGGGAGGCGATCTCAGCTGCCTGCTGCGGTGGGTGTGGGATGCCTGGTAAGGACACCAAGTCTCTGGCGTTGGCGTGGTTGGAATTTTCCCGGGGATCTCTACCTCCTCTTCAAGCTGGTCACGGACGCATATTTCATTCAGTAGGTGGTCCGGGACTTTATTCAGCTATAGGAGGGCAACAAAGACGCCTTTGATGAGCGCCGGCTCTGCAGCTCTGCAGGTGCAGGGGAGGTGCACTGCGTAGGTACCCCAGGACTGGCGGGGGCTGTGGGTCTATGCGAAAGACACGACTGTGCAGGCGTCCCAGGACTGGCGCAGGGTCAGAGTCCATGCAAGCCGCACGCACTGCGCAGGTGCCCCAGTACTGGCACGGGCTCAAGAGTCCATGCAAACCGCACGCACTGCGCAGGTGCTCCAGGAGTGGCCCGGGCTCAGTCTATGCAAACCGCATGCACTGCGCAGGCGCCGCAGGACTGGCAATGGCTCCGGGTCCTTGCGAGCAGCACGCACTGCGCAGGCGCCCCAGGACTGGTGTGGGCTGAGGGGCCACAGGAGCCACACACACTGCGCAGGCGCCAGGAGGCCCTTCCTTGCAACCCTAGCTTTGCAGATAAAGGACGCTACGCGGGTTTCTGGGCTTACCGGTCGATTGCCCTTTCAGATTCAGCATTTTCTAAATTATCCTTCAGTTTCTGCTGTAAAGAGTGGCCACCTCCTTTTCCCTCTAGGGGACTGAAGCCAGAGGAGAATGTTGCAGGGTTTGCCTCTGTGGTCTTCTTAGAGCACCGCCCCCCCTCGCGCCCCCACATCCTTTTCCTCAGTCGTTGCTTAGTGAGTCCCTGCCGTGGACCAGGCTTGGAGATGGTCCTCAAGTATTAGTTGAGGGGGACGACGCTCTGCTTCACAGGACCTGCCCCAGAGCCCTACGACGCAGAAGCGCGCTGGTGAAGTGCGCATGTGCGGGCAGGGCCTCCAGTGGGACTCTCGTGGGGGCCGCAGCCAAGGACTGGGGCTGGCGGCCTGGAGAGCTGCTGGCTTCTCGGCCCTGGCCGGCGGGTCCTGGCTGAGAGTGGCATCTGGGGCTGTTCAGGGTCTGGAGCTTCCTGAGTTGGAGGACTCTGTCCTCTGTGTTCAGGGACTCAGGGTGACCTGAGTTGGTGGTTCCTGGGTTTGCCTGCTCTACTGCTGGCAGGGGCGAGCACGGGCTGTGCACGTTGTCATGCCATCAGTTATTTACTTTTGTTCAAAAAATTAATATTTGCATTATTACATTTAGAGTCATATCTTATTAAATCTTATACTGCATCATTCTAGAACATTTTAACACTTATATGTGGGTCTTGGATTAACATTGATGCATATTTGCAAATTTATGCTTTAAAACATTTTTTTTTTTAGAGACAGGGTCTCACTCTGTTGCCCAGGCTGTAGTGTGGTGGTGCCATCATAACTCACAGCAGCCTCAACCTTTCGGGCTCAAGCGATCCCTCCCTCCCCGCCTCAGCCTCCCAAGTAGCTGGGGGCACAGGGACCGACAGCTGTACCACCACGCCTGGCTAATTTTTAATTTTTTTTTTTTGTAGAGATTGGGTCTTGCCATGTTGCTCCGCCTGGTCTCGAACTCCTGGGCTCAAACGATCTTCCTGCCTCAGTCTCCCAAGGTGCTGGGATTACAGGGTTAACCACCGCGCCTGGCTCAGACAATTTTTATTGTGCTTATACGTGCAATAGATGTAATTATTTTTTTCAAGCACCAGTTGTTTTTGTTAACTTTACAAAGCTGCCTTCAGTTTTCCTCAAGTTCACTCTTCTGCCTTCACTCACCTCCCATTCCTGAGTTGTTTTGTGTACTCCCTCTCAGGTGACTGGCCGGACTCGGCTTCCCAGCTCTAACTGGAGAGTTGTCCCTACTGTGCGGCAGGCAGAGGAGACCTGTGAGCTGGGAGGGGGAGAGGCGGATCTCATTTATTGTGTGCTTAGTGTGTGTCAGGCACACTTTAGATACACTATAACATTTCATCTTTATTAATCTATTTTAAAAATTTCAAAACAAACACAAATGTGCAGAAAAGTTATGCCTACAGTCAACACCGATAGCTGATTTTGTTTCCTGAACCATTTGGAAGTTGTCAGTCCAAACCCCCTCATTCCCAGGTACTTTGGTATTCAATAGATTCTTGGGGGCCGGGCGCAGTGGCTCACGCCCTTAATCCCAGCACTTTGGGAGGCCGAGGCGGGCGGATTGCTTGAACTCAGGAGTTCACCGGCAACATAGTGAAACCGTGTGTCTACTAAAACTAAAAAATAAATTAGCCGAGCGCGGTGGTGCACGACTGTGGTCGCAGATACTCAGGAGGCTCAGGTGGGAGTATGGCCTGAGCCGAGGAAGTCGAGGTTGTAGTGAGCCGAGATCTAACGCAGGCATCAAATACTTTACTACGATCTGATCCTCAGGCCCCATTCAGGTTCCCCACGTGTTGCAGTAACGTCCTTAACAGGGAAAGGACCCAGTTCGGAATCATGCCTTGTATTTCCCGGCCTCTAGCCTCCTGTCTGGAGGAGTTTCCCGATTTTCCCTTGACTTTCATGGCTGTCATTTCTGAGTATCAGAGGCCAGTTGATTTCACAGAATGGACGTCCACTGGCATGTCTGATACTTGGCAGGGATATCTGAGAGGCAGTGCTGTGTTCTCATTGTATCTCATCCGCTGGTGTGGGACTGGGATTTTGGGATGTTCGCTGATCCCTTGGGGCAGGTGGCCGAGGCGCCTCTAAGGGATCTTGTCTTGGGGCGCCTGCGCAGTACCGGACTAGGCCTTCCTGGCAGATCTGCGGGCGCCACCTGGCGGCCACTGCCGACTCCTCCCTTGCGCTCCAGCCACCCCTCCAGTCCCGGTGCCGTGGCCCGGGGCCGTTCCCTGGAGAGTGGACTACTGGGGCTGGTGCCAGGAACCGGGGCCTGCAGGGGGCGGTGCAGGCGGGCCCCCAGGTCATGCGGGGCCCCTCTGCTCACAGAGACCAGCCAGGTCAACCTGGGGAGGGTGCCTCTTTGTTTATGTCTGTATTTCTCTGCCTGTCTGTGGAAACCACAGATCTCCAATTCTAAGCCAACACCACAAGATTCATTCCACGTCTCTCCGAGACGCCTGCCTTCCTGCCTGCCTGCCTGCCTTCCTTCCTCCCTCCCTCCCTCCCTCCCTCCTTCCCTTCCTCCCTCCTTCCCTACCTTCCTTCACCAGGTTATGAAACTGGCTAATTTTTCATATTTTTTGTAGAGACAGAGTTTCACCGTGTTGCCAAGACTGGTCTCAAACTCCTGGGCTCAAGCGATTCACCTGCCTTGGCCTCCCAAACTACTGGGATTATAGGCATGAGCCACTGCACCCGGCCTTTTTTCTTTTCTCTCTCTCTCTCTTTTTTTTTTTTTTTTTGAGACAAGGTCTCACTCTGTTGCTCAGGCTGGAGTCCAATGGCATGATCTCAGCTCACTGCAGCCTTGAACTCCTGTACACAAGAGATCCTTCCACCCCATCCTCCAGAGTGTTAGGGTTGCAGGCCTAGCCACCACGCCAGGCTGAGGCATTTTTCTAAGTGTCTTTGCTGAAAGTGAGAAGACTGACTTGCGTTACCCTCAGTATGTTTATTTCTGTGATCACCCTTTTGTAATTGATCTCTGGTGTCCACCACCAACTGTTACCCATGTGAATGCATGCCTCGCCCCACCTGGGCTCTGACACTGGCAGGTTTCCTTCTTGTCTTGTATGTCCGTCCCCCTCACCCTACAGACCCTGACTCCCGTGTCAGGCTGTCCTTTCTTGGGGACCCCTGTATCACCATCCCTGGCCCTGATGCCTCTTGCCAGGGTACCATTCTGTGGGAAGGCCCTCTGCACTGAGCTTGGGCGCTGACACTCTGCCCTGGCCCCTGCACCTGCACCTGCACCTTGCTCTGCCCCGTCTAATCTAGGACTGAATTCTTCAGGCAGGGGAGAGGACCCACGTTCCCTGTCACTGGAATAACAGCTCTGGTGATGAAATTAGTTTTCATTTCATAATTGCAATTTTAGTTATAGTGAAAGAGACAAAAATTTGTATTGGAACAATTCATGGGCATCTCTGCAAAAGGAAAAATATAGTTTGAATAGCAATTTGAATATGAGGGTTTTTTTTTTTTTTTTTTTTTTTTTTTTTGGTGGTGGTTAAAGAGAGCTGAAAAAGGCAGCAGAGGCTGGCTGTGTAGGTGGTAGGCAGCTTGCCCAGTTGGCAGAGGCAGGAGTAGGATGTTGGAGGAGGGTGTACTGGTTCCGCCTGGCCAAACCCATGCTGGAGTTGTCTCAAAGGCAGTGGCAGAGGAGTTCCCTCAAGGGGCTGCTCCCGACGGCCTGGAGATGGGGCCGGCTTGGATTCCAAAGAAAGAAGCACTAAACGCCAGGGTGATGAGTCCACAGCATTCACGAAGGGAACTTACAGGAGCTGCGGCCGTCCTGGGACAGCCAGTGAGAGAAAGGGACATTTGCCTGGGGCTGTCTGCCACCAGGGGGCTGGGGTTTGGAGTGTATGTGGGAGTTTGAGGACTTGGTCATGGCGGGGCTAGTTTGTAGGTGTTTCTCAGCCGGATGAATCTGCCAGTGTTCTCCAGCAACAGCCTTCACTCTTTATCAGTCCTGAGAACGTTCACGGCCCCAGTTTGGGTTCAAGCCTGCAGGGAACACACAACTGGCTGGGTCACAGAGTGGTCAGGCATAGACAGAAAGTAGGGGGGGATTGGGGGACCCTCCTGTGGCCCGTGTTGGAAGATGCTGATTCCCGCTGTCCGCCCTGCCAGATGTCCAGGGTGCTGCAGAAGGACGCGGAGCAGGAGTCACAGATGAGAGCGGAGATCCAGGACATGAAGCAGGAGCTCTCCACGGTCAACATGATGGACGAGTTTGCCAGATACGCCAGGCTGGAAAGGAAGATCAACAAGATGGCGGATAAGCTCAAAACCCACGGTACTGCGTCCCTTGCAGCCTGGAGGCTTCGTGCGAGCTGATTAATAGAGAAGTCTGTATGTAAAGATGAGTAGAATACACGCTTGGCTTCTCGGCTGTTTTGAATATTGATGGAAACTTTTAAGTTATCTGGAGGAAACTCAGTTATAATGATCACTTTCTTCTTATTTGTTGGTGAACCTTTGCTTTCTAATCACAGAAACATCTAAGAATCCTCTCAGATTTTCCTCAGAGCCAACTCTTTATTGTAGGTTTTCATTTTTAAATTCATCACTTTTCTGAGAGAAGCCCAGAAAAAAAGTCTCACAGTGGATTGTCAGAGGCTTTTGTTCCACTCTCTAGAAAAATGCCCAGCAGTGTCCTCTTCCGAGTGTCACCTCCCGGGTACAGTCTCCTGTGATGAAGAGTGCTTTCTTAGGGCAGCCCGTGTGCTGAGGAACCCTGTGCACAGTGTGTGCACAGTCAGAGAGCTGTCTCTGTGGCTAGGAAAACAGACAAAGGGGGTTCGTCCATGCCCAGGACAAGCTAGATTCCCACCAGGGATTCGTGTACTGTGCAGACTGGGAAATAGGGAGGAAAATTTAGTTCTGTTGGTAAGTGGTAATTCTATTATACAAAGAATCTTTGATTTCATGAGTCATTTTAAGAGTTTTCAAAGGCCGGGCGCAGTGGCCCAAGCCTGTAATCCCAGCACTTTGGGAGGCCAAGACGGGTGGATCACAAGGTCAGGAGATGAGACCATCCTGGCTAACACGGTGAAACCCCGTCTGTACTGAAAAATACAAAAAAACTAGCCGGGCGAGGTGACGGGCGCCTGTAGTCCCAGCTACTTGGGAGGCTAAGGCAGGAGAATGGCGTAAACCCGGGAGACGAAGCTTGCAGTGAGCTGAGATCCGGCCACTGCACTTCAGCCTGGGCGACAGAGCGAGACTCCGTCTCAAAAAAAAAAAAAAAAAAGTTTTCAAAAAAAAGAGTTTTCAAAATTAAAGCTATTCAAATCTCAATCTGAGTAGGATTCTATTTTAAATAATGGCATAATGAGATGGTGGGTGACTTAAAAATTCTATTTTACATTTTTAAATATATTGAGTGATTGTTCCATTTATAATCAGAAAGTGTATTATACGGGAAAATAACATTTCTGTGTATTTGAATATGTTGTTAATTTTTTAGGACTGATGTAATTGTTTATCCTGTTTTTCCTTTCAGTGAAAGCTCGGACAGCTCAATTAGCCAAGATAAAATGGGTGATAAGTGTCGCTTTCTACGTATTGCAGGTAAGTGTGCTAGAGCGCCAGCCAGGTCATTGGAGTTGGTGGCCCTGGCCTCCAGAGCGTTGCCTGCAGATCCAGGGCTGGGAGTTGGGGCTGTTCCACCTTCAGCTGTTGTGTGGTGTGGCCCTGCCCACACGGAGCTCTAAACACTCTCGGTCTGTAAGTCAGACTAAAAGGAAGGCTTTCTCTTGAGGAGAGTTGTTACAGTTTGGGACTTTTTGGCAGATGAACTGTGAAGTAAGTTCTCGGAGAGCTTCCGCCACGCCTTCATCCCCGTGTGGTTTGAACGGCCAGGTGGGATGAAGTGAGAAGCTTATAGATGACGTTGGTTTTTTCTGAGATCTTCAGTAATTTGGCTCTTACTTGTTACCTGGTATACTTCATGGGCACTCTCCACCCTCCAGGTAGAGAACCAGCTTTTCTCACTGAAATTGGCTTCTAGCCTTCCTGCCTGGGGCTTAACCCACGGAGCCTCTCCTGGAGCTGTTGCTGGGCTCTGCTCTGCCCCGAGAGTGCAGTTGTGCTGCCCACACATCTTTAGCAGCTGCCGTAAATATCCGAGTTGCAGTACTGTGTGATCTAGTACCAAGGCAAAGCATTTAAGCTCACCCTGCAAAAAGCCTAGTTTGGGGGGGTAGATTTAAGGAAATTGATCCTGAGGCACTGTCATTTGCTAAGAGGTAAGTTTCCTGCAGATAAAGGAGTTAGGCCAGCAACCCTCTTTCATGTCTCCTCTTCTGAGTGGCCTCTTCAAGCCAGGAAGGGGACAGATGACAATCGAAGGAATGCTTCAGGGGGATAGAGGGAAATAAAACATCCCCCACCATTGAAACTTACACAGGGTTCACCTCTGCGTGCCTTGCTAACACTGGTGTACTTGGGAGAATTCCCTGTTTTTTCAAGGATGGCTTTCATCACTGATAAGGTGTGTTTAGCATACAGTCTGGCTACCCAAAGGAGATACTCAGTGAGAAAAGCACGCCCGTGTTATGGGAGACTTTGGTTAGTTTATCAGCTAATTCAAATTATGTGTAGATTGTATTCATCCTGAAACAGGGACCTGCCAGTTCACGGAGGAAGGCTCGCCTACTTGTTGGCAGTGTTCTGGACATGCTGCTGAGCTCGACTTTAATTAGACTTTCTAATTCAAGGTTTCACCAGGGGACATTAGTGGCCGTGTGTGCTCCTCTGTTGTCTGTGGGGACTGGGTTTCTAGGCTTGAGGTGCTCAGTCTGGAGAGTTTTCCTGGTTTTATTTTCGCATTTCCCTGTCCTCCCTCCTGTGCGGTGTGTCGTGTGACCAGCAGGCTGCTTCACTCACCAGAGCTGTCTTTCCAGGCTGCGCTGATGATCTCACTCATTTGGAAGTATTATTCTGTCCCTGTGGCTGTTGTGCCGAGTAAATGGATAACCCCTCTAGACCGCCTGGTAGCCTTTCCTACTAGAGTAGCAGGTAAGAATTTTCTGGAAGATCCAGTGGAAGAGTGTGGATAGGCTTATGTAGAGGTGTGTGGTAGAAGATTAAGTTAGCCTGACATCCTCCTCACTGTCCATTTAGTGAGCAGGTTTTGTGAGGCTTGCCATGAAGAAACTGAGGTCTAGAAAAGTTACTTCACTTGTCTAGTGTCACCAAAATGTTAAGGAGCAAAGCTAGAATTCAGTCCTAGGTATGTTTCCAGGACCCATGCCCAGTGCGTCAACTCTGATACCCCATTGAAACACTAGCTGTAGGTCTACAGTCTGTCTCTTTTCAGTCCCCGTTGTGGTTGGCCTCTCTGTAGCACTTGATGCTCTTGGCTATTCTTTTATTTTTTATTTTTTGATAAAGAGTCTTACTCTGTCACCGAGGCTGGAGTGCAGTGGTGCGATCTTGGCTCACTGCTATCTCTGCCTCCCAGGTTCAGGCAATTCTTATGCCTCAGCCTCCCAACTAGCTGCAATTACAGGCATGCACCACCATGCCCAGCTAATTTTCGTATTTTTAGTAGAGACTGGGTTTCACCATGTTGGCCAGGCTGGTCTCAAACTCCTGACCTTCAGTGATCCTCACGTTTCAGCCTCCCAAAGTACTGAGATTACAGGCATGAACCACTGTGCCCGGCCACATTCTTTTATTTTTGAAGATAATTTTTTTGGATATGAAAAGTAGTACATGTCACTATAGAATGAGTAGAAATATAGTGATTAATTACAAACCCCAGCCGGGTGCACTAGCTTACACCTGTAATCCTAGCACTTTGGGAGGCCAAGGTGGGTGGATTGCCTAAGCCAGGAGTTTGAGACCAGCCTGGGCAACATGGTGAAACCCTGTCTCTACTAAAATACAAAAAATTAGCTGGGTGTGGTGGTGCGTGCCTATAATCCCAGCTACTTGGGAGGCTGAGGTGTGTGAATCACTTGAACCCGAGAAGGGGAGGTTGCAGTGAGCTGAGATCATGCCACTGTACCTCAGCCTGGGTTACAGAGTGAGACTCTGTCTCAAAATAAAATAAAATAAAATAAAATAAATAAAAAATAAGATTCCTATTAGCTTTTAATGCTGTGATTTTTTCTTTGTCTTTTTTTTTCCCATTTATTTTGATATAGTTAAGGTCACCTGGCACATAACATTTTGTACCTCCTTTTTACTTTATAGTGTAAGCCTATTCCCACATGTCTTAGTTTTTTAGGGCTAAGTGAAATACTATAAACTGGGTAGCTCATAAACAACAGAAATGTATTTCTCACTGTCCCGGAGGCTGGGGAGTCCAAGATCGAGGTGCCGGCAGATTTGATGTCTGATGATGGCCCATTTTCCTGTTCATGGATAATGTCTTCTCACTGTGGCCTTGCATGGTGGAAGGACGAGCTCCTGTAGGCCTCTTTTGTAAATGCACTAGTCCCATTCACAAGGACTCTGCCTTTGTGACTTAATCACCTCCCAGAAGGCCCCAACTCTTAATGCCATCACTATGGGGGGTAGCATGTTAACAGATGAATTTCAGGGGGATACAAACATTCAGACCATAGCACCATATCAGTAAATTTCTTTTCTTTTCTTTTCTTTTTTTTTTTTGAAGCAGGGTCTTGCTGTGTTGCCCAGGCTGGCAGTGGCACCCTCCTAGCTCACTACAGCCTCGAACTCCTTGGCTCAAGTGATCCTCCCACCTTAGTCTCCTGAGTAGTTAGGGTCACAGTTGCACACCACCATGCCCAGCTAATTAAAAAAAAGTTTTTTATAGAGATGGGGTCTTGCTTTGTTGCTTAGGTTGGTCCCAAACTCCTGGCATCAAGCAATCCTCTCTCCTCAGCTTCTCAGAGTGCTGGGATTATAGGCGTGAGTCACCTTGCCCGGCAAATTTCTTCATTAAGGAATTTGCAGTAGCTGTTCTTCATTTAGATATGTCATCTGCAAATTTTCCTGAGGAAGGATATTTATTTGGGTCCTGATTTTTTGCTGTTAAAGATAATGCTGCAGCACACATCCTTGCTGGTTTTTGGTTGTGATTTGTGATTATAATAGAGGTGAATACTGTATCAAAAGGAATGACTATTTCTTTTTTTTTTTTTTTTTTAAGACAGAGTCTCACTCTGTTGCCCAGGCTGGAGTGCAGTGGCGTGATCTCGGCTCACTGCAACCTCCGCCTCCCTGGTTTCAAGTGGTTCTCCTGCCTCAGCCTCCCTGGTAGCTGGGATTACAGGTGCCCACCACCACGCCTGACTAATTTTTGTAGTTTTAGTAGAGACAAGGTTTCACCATGTTGGCCAGGCTGGTCTTGAACTCCTGACCTCAGGTGATTCACCCGCCTTATCCTCCCAAAGTGCTGGGATTACAGGCGTGAGCCACTGTGCCTGGCTGGGAATGGCTGTTTCAAAGACTCCCAATTTAGCTACCACTCCTGTCCCGTTCTCCACCCTTTCCTTCCCCTCTCCTTTGTTTGACACAGCTGGGCCTAGGCCAGGAGCTCTGTGCTGCGGGCCAGAGAAGCATCCAGCCACCCTTCCATGCCTCCAGCGGGGTCATGGGCTACTCTTGCAGCCTGTCTTCCTGGACAGGGGGATGTGTGTGCCTCTCCATTATTGGTGGGGCAAGAAAGGCATAGGTAGACATTGCTTTGTTTATAATGCTTTCAGAGAAAGGAAAAGTTAAAATCTTACAGGTTTGGTTTTGGAATCTATTAATACCATGAATAGTAACGCACATTTCTCTGGCAGGAAAGGGAAATTCAGCCCAGGGTCCACTGTTCACTGCAATTCCTGCTTAGTAAAGAATGCAGCCCTGTGACTCTATAGAAAGTGACAAATTCGGGCTGGGCACGGTGGCTCATGCCTGTAATCCCAGCACTTTGGGAGGCGGGCGGATCATCTGAGGTCAGGAGTTCGAGACCAGCCTGACCCACATGGCGAAACCCTGTCTCTACTAAAAATACAAAATTAACCGAGTGTGGTGGTGCACACCTGTAATCCCAGCTACTTGGGAGGCTGAGGCAGGAGAATAACTTGAGCCCGGGAGGCAGAGGTGCAGTGAGCTGAGATCGCACCATTGCACTCCAGTCTAAGGGAGAGAGCGAGACTGTCTCAAAAATAAATAAATAAAGCGACAAATTTGAACCTATGAAACATAAACTTCGCCTCAGCCTAGCACTGCTCAAAAAGAGTGGAAATACTCTCTTTGCTGTGAGTTAAGGACAGCAGGGACAGATGTGGGCAGCAC
The DNA here is from genome assembly GCF_007565055.1 of Rhinopithecus roxellana. Taxonomy (NCBI): domain Eukaryota; kingdom Metazoa; phylum Chordata; class Mammalia; order Primates; family Cercopithecidae; genus Rhinopithecus; species Rhinopithecus roxellana. The sequence goes on from NC_044561.1 coordinate 54,675,673, forward strand.
TGCTGGGGCGCTCTCTCATGGTGAATTTCTTTATTTTCAGGTGGTGTTGGAATTACCTGTTGGATTTTAGTCTGTAACAAAGTTGTGGCTATTGTGCTTCATCCATTCAGCTGAATAGGAAGATGGATACAGCTATGAAACTTTTAGAAATGGATTTTCTCTTATTAGGTTAAAAATCTGATTTACACTGTTTTGTTTTTTAAGAAACAAATGTGCACAGTTTCGATTTTTTTTTTGTTGAATATGTTTGTTCTTGGACTTTATGAGAGATTCTTATAAGAATCATGATTTTCTACACCTGTCATTGAGCCAAGAAAGTCCAGTTTATGACACGTGTGTACCAGTGAACACCGTCCTAGATCTGTACGAAATGTGAAATGTTTAGGGACATCTCCGTGCCGTCACTTGTGATTTGCCCTCTTGTGTATTTTGGTCATATTGCCAGCTGGAAAGTCAAAATTTTCTAACAACTTTAAGTTCTTTGAAGACTTAGTGCTGTTTTTAATCCAATTTAGAAAGTAACTTAATTTTAATAGCACTACTAAGAATTCAAAAAGTTCTTCTTTAATCACATTCAATACAACTAAAAGAACAACACTAATTGGCGTTACTGGGGCTTTTTCTTCCTTGGTTTAAAATGTCATTTGTTGAGGAAGCATTGTGTAGTATTATCTACTTACTTGAGGCTGTTAATTTTTCATTACAGTGTTTTGTAAATGTATCCACAAGACCATAATGCATTGTTTTGTGCTCAAATTGTGTTTTGTGTTTAAAGCATTTTGAATGAAGTGTATTTTATAAGCATTTAATATTTATGCTCTTTAGAATGGAACACAGAAAACAAACCTTATACGGCCTGATTAAATTAATCTGAACCAATAACCTGCGTGGCCCACAAAATCTAATTCTGCTAAATGTTTCTTCAAACACTTTTTCTAATTAAAATCTTTGCAAGTGCTTGTGTAACTTCCTGCCTTACAGCTACTTGTTTGCTGTGAGCCACCCGCAACTGACAAGCAGCTGTTAAGTGAGTAACCGTATCACAGTAAAGCTGAATTCTCTCACTAGTTTCTGCAAGTTCATATTAGTATTCTTTTGTTTCCTAATGATCTAATAAGTAGCTTGTCGTTCTTTTAGCTGATTGGACTATGAAAAGACAAAGTGCTGTGTTCCTTTCGTTTATTGTCATGCTGAAGACCACCAGAGCGGCTTTTGGGTTCCACTTACTCAAACACACATACACTGCAGGCTTACCCAGCACCAAGTTTACTTAGCTTTAAGAAAGGACAGAGAGCAGGGAACACAGCCGCAGCGTCGAGGAGGACCTGGACACCAGCTTCCAGTGTCCATCACCACACGGGATACATTTTTCCCACAAAGAATGAGAAGCCAACTGAGGAGGAGATGAGAGCAGCACACGGAAGCTGCAGGGACTAGTCCCTCAAACCAAATGTAGCACCAAGGGGGCACGTGCCTAACTCGCGTTTTAGTGAGCTGCAGGCAGAAATGATGGCGAACAGTCAACAGTGCGCCGGCCATGTAGAGCGTGCCCAGGGAACTGTTGGGATCACTCGTTCGCATACAGTGCCCCTGATGAGACCCTTATCTCTTAAGGACATTCTCATTCAGTTGTTAGAAGAATTTTGACAAATCTCACTGAGGCTAGAGGTAAAAATTTCTAGTTCACAGCTATTAACTTTCCCCATAGGTGAATAGTTTGTGATGATGAAATAGGGAGGTAAATGTCCTTTATGTTTCACTTTATTGTGTCTTTTTAGAAATTATACACTTTTTTTTTGTCTCCCAGGCTGGAGTGCAGTGGTGTGATCTCAGCTCACTAACCCTGCCTGCCTCCTGGGTTCAAGTGATTCCCTGCCTCAGCCTCCCGAGTAGCTGGGATTACAAGTGCCCACCATCATGCCCAGCTAATTTTTGTATTTTTAGTAGAGACAGGATTTCACCATGTTGGCCAGGTTGGTCTCGAACTCCTGAGTGATCCACCCGCCTCAGCCTCCCAAAGTGCTGGGATTACAGGTGCGAGCCTCCACATCCTGCCTACAATTTGTTTCAACAGATGATGAACATGGTGCTGAATTCAGAAGATAGAGAAAGGGCTACAGTAAACGTGCATCTTATGACTCTTGTCACCCAATTTCCCAAAGTTTTCCTCCGTTACCAGTTTCTTACGACACTGCCAGTGATATTCCATGCATTTATGAATATTAATATATGTGCTTTTAAGATAAATGTTTTAAAGTTATAAAAGTAATACCCAAAACGACAAAAGTAGTACCTATTTACTGCTTTTTAAAACAAATCTAACTTGGGAAGTACAGAGAAGCAGCAAGGAAGAAAAACCTGTGACTCCATAGAACTAGGGTGACTGGCATTAGCATCTGTGCTTTTGCTTTTTTCTAGATATGTGTGTATAATGTTGAAAGCTAATGATAGGTTTTATTTTGTTTTAAATTTGTTTTTATTTATTTTTTGAGATGGGGTTTTGCTCTGTTGCCCAGGCCAGAATGCAGTGGTGTGATCTTGGCTCACTGCAACCTCCGCCTCCTGGGTTCAAGTGATTCTTCTGCCTCAGCCTCCTGAGTAGCTGGGACTATAGGTTTGCACCATGACACCTGACTATTTTTTGTATGTTTAATAGAGATAGGGTTTCACCATGTTGGCCAGGCTGGTCTCTAACTCCTGACCTCAGGTGATTTACCTGCCTCAACTCCCCCAAGTTGGGATTACAGGCCTGAGCCACGGTGCCCAGCAGGTTTTTGTTTTTATTTTAAAAATACTGGATCTATTTTATAGTTTTATGTGAAAGCAGGTATCTCTTTGATTTAAAATATGTCTAAAGCACTGGGCGCGGTGCCTCACGCCTGTAATCCCAGCACTTTGGGAGGCTGAGGCGGGCGGATCATGAGGTCAGGAGTTCAAGACCAGCCTGACCAATATGGTGAAACCCCGTCTCTACTAAAAATACAAAAATTAGCCAGGCATGGTGGCACACACCTGTAATCCCAGCTACTCAGGAGGCTGAGGCAGGAGAATCGCTTGAACCCAGGAGGTGGAGGTTACAGTGAGCCAAGATCACACCACTGCACTGCAGCCTGGCTGACAGAGCAAGACTGCGTCTCAAAAAAAAGAACAAACAAAAAATCTAAAGCTCTCTTCATAACAATGTTTTTTTGTCGTAAATTTATGGTAAATCGGGAATTTTTAAATATATAAATCCATAATTTTTTTTTTTTTTTTTTTTTTTAATAGAGACAGGGTCTCATTATGTTCCCCATGCTGGTCTCAAACTCTTGGGCTCAAGTGCTGGGATTACAGACATTAGCCACCACGTCCAGCCCATAATCATTTTTTACAGGTTTTATGTGCTCCTGTTGCCGCCATAGGGGCTGGAATGCTAGGCAAACTGGTTTACTTTCCCCGACCTTCCATAGTTTTTCTTACACAGTGCTTTGTGGGAGAGAGTGTGTGTGTGTGTGTGTTTGTGTGTGTACGTACGTGCTGACTGCCCCCCTGGAACCAGAGCTTTAGTCGTAATAAAGCTTTCTCTGACCCCCTTACGGTAGTGATTTTTCTTTCCTGTCCATCATGTGAGCATTTAAAGTAGTAGCTGTGTGACTGATCGGTGGTGTCTGCTGTTGTGGTTTTGTTTCTAATGTTGTAGATCCTTTCTCGTGTGTGTGATAAGAGGTTATTTCAGTGATGCCGCAAGTGCCTTTAGGTCTGGGAGTATCCCTGAGCTTTTCTGTACTCCTCCAGCACGCCTTCAGTCAGCACCCAGGCGCACTGAACTTAGAACCACAGAATGGTTTTCCACTAGAGCCAGGTGTGGAGTCTGTTTTCTTCGCAGTTGAAATGTGAGCAATTAACAACTGTCAGGAGAATTTTCTACGTGCTGCTCTCTTGTAAGGCCTGCAGTATAGAGCACTTTGGGGATGTCACAGATTCAAAGCCACGTGGGATTGGTTTGAACACCCCTGGAATCCCAGGCCAGGCAGCTCATTCTGTCTCTGGGCCCAGGGTTCTTGTGTGGGTTGGCTTTCCTGCATGCGTCTTTGGGATCTAATGTGTATAAATCTGTCGACACTCAGAGTGCTGACTCTTACCAGTGAATTCAATCTTAAATTGCATGAATATTGTGTAGTTTTGGCCAATATTGTGGGTAAGGATATTGGACTCTAAAGGGTAGGCAGTCATTCCTTTATGTTGGCCAAATTCTTTTCCTGTGTTTTTTTTTTTTTTTTAAGAGACAAGGTCTCATTCTGTCACCCAGGCTGGAGTGCAGTGGCACGATCATAGCTCACTACAACCTCGTGCTTCTGGGCTCAAGCGATCCTCCAGCCTTGGCCTCCTGAATAGCTGGGATTACAGGCATATGCGTCACCATGCCTGGCTGTCTCTCATTTTTTATTTTTATAGAGAGCAGGGTCTGACTGTGTTACCTAGGCTGGTCTCGAACTCCTGGACTCAAGTGATCCTCCTGCCTCAGCCTGCTGTGTAGCTGGGACAACAGGTGTGTACCACAACTGTGGGCTCATTTTTAAATTTTTGTAGAGATGGGGTCTTGCTATGTTGTCCAGGCTGGTTTCAAACTCCTGGCCTCAAGTGATCTTCTGCCTCAGCTTCCCAGAGTGCTGCGATTATAGGTGTGAGCCACTGTGCCTAGCCATTGTTCCTGAATCTTTTTAAAAAATAGTTTTTATTAAATATTGAGGTATAAAATATTTAAAATATGTAAATTTTAAAAAATGAAAATACAAATCTTTGTATCTTTCACCCAAGTTTTAGAAGAACCTTTGCGATCCCCACTGAGCAAAGGTAACACCACTGCTCTGAGTTTTACCATTTCCTATTCGTCATGGTCGTATCACATATTTGAATCTGTAAAAATACGTTGTTTGGTTTCGTATGCTTTTCAGCACACAGACATGGCTGTTGTTTTGTGCTTCACTTTACTGTGCTCCGTAGAGACTATCTTTTTTACGAATTGAGGGTTTGTGGCCACCCTGCATCAAGCAAGTCTGTCAGCGCCGTTTATCCACAGCATGTGCCCACTTTATGTCTCTTGTGTCACGTTTTGGGGGTTCTCACGACATTTCATATTTTTTCATTATTATATGTTAGGTGGTCTGTGACCAGTGATCTTTGATGTTACTATAGTAATTGTTTTGGGGCATCAAGAATTACACCCGTATGAGGCAGCAGATTTAATGTATAAATGTGTGGGTTCTGACTGCTCCACTGACTTGGCCATTCCCGTCTCTCCCCGCTCCCCATGGCTCCCTATTCCTTAAGACACAAAAATGTTGAAATTAGGGCAACATTGGCCCCTAATTTCAATAATAATGGTGGCTTCTAAATGTTCAAGTTAAAGAAGAGTTGCGTGTCTTTCATGCTAGCTTTTATTTTATTTAACTAATTTGAGATGGAATCTTGCTCTGTCGCCCAGGCTGGAGTGCAGTGGCGTGATCTCGGCTCACAGCAACCCCCGCCTCCTGGGTTTAAGCGATTTTCCTGCCTCAGCCTCCTGAGTAGCTGCAGCACCATGCCTGGCTCATACTTGTATTTTTAGTAAGAGACGGGGTTTCACTGTGTTGGCCAGGTTGGTCTCGAACTCCTGGCCTCAAGTGATCTGCCTGCCTTAGCCTCCCAAAGTGTTGGGATTACAGGCTTGAGCCACCTGTAAAGAATCTGAGTTCTTTACTTACAATTTTTTAGTTCACTGAGCTGGAGACCCCAGGGAGGTCCCAGCATTGTATGGAAAAGGGACCCCCTAACTTGGGCTGCCTGGGTTTTGTCCTCAGGAGGAGTCTGTGATGCTCAGTTCTCTAATTTCGGCAAATGCCCTTTAGGCAGAAGCTTACTTTAGTGCTTTGCTTACTTATCCCCTTGGGTGCCTAATTTCGTTTAGTGTTTACCAGCTGACCAGCTGATTTAGAAACGTTTTCTTTTTTTTTTTTTTTTTTTTTTTTTTTGAGACAGAGTCTCACTCTGTCGCCCAGGCTGGAGTGCAGTGGCCGGATCTCAGCTCACTGCAAGCTCCGCCTCCCGGGTTTACGCCATTCTCCTGCCTCAGCCTCCCAAGTAGCTGGGACTACAGGCGCCGCCACCTCGCCCGGCTACTTTTTTGTATTTTTTAGTAGAGACGGGGTTTCACCGTGTTAGCCAGGATGGTCTCGATCTCCTGACCTCGTGATCCGCCCGTCTCGGCCTCCCAAAGTTAGAAACGTTTTCTATATTAGTACAGCATTTTTAGCTTTTGTGCCGGCAAGAGTGTCGCAGTACCTTCTCTCTCAGAGCTCAGGAAATGGATTTGTTTTTAAAAATCTTTTTGTCCATGATCGTAAAGTTATGTTCATTATAGCAAACATGCAAAAGAAAGCCAAAGTAGAGAACACTAAAAATAAATTAAAAATTGGCCCCAATCTCATACCTCAGAGATAAAAAGTTAGCATGTTAATCTGTTACCCTCTAACTTTTTTATGCATACAATTAAGATGACTAGACAACAACAGGCTTAGATTCTGTTTTTATTAAATTCTCTACACTTCTAAATATAGCTATGATTTAATATTACGATTTGTGCTTTTATTGTGGGTAGGCATACGAAAAGATCCCTTGGAAAATCCTCTATCTGCTATGAAGCTGGAGTAGACATTGTCATGTTACTCAGCATACCATTTCCAGGAGTCCTTTTAATACATTCCTCCAGAATTTAGGCCACTATGTCATCTCACTGCATTTGCATATTTCCCCTTATGAGCCTGTGAGAGCTCTCCCTCCCTCCCTCCCCTTAACCCTTCTGTCCTCTTTTCTATCTTTTTTTTTTTTTTTTTTTGAGACGGAGTCTCGCTCTGTCGCCCAGGCTGGAGTGCAGTGGCGGGATCTCAGCTCACTGCAAGCTCTGCCTCCCGGGTTTACACCATTCTCCTGCCTCAGCCTCCCGAGTAGCTGGGACTACAAGCGCCCGCCACCTCGCCCGGCTAGTTTTTTTATATTTTTTAGTAGAGACGGGGTTTCACCGTGTTAGCCAGGATGGTCTCGATCTCCTGACCTTGTGATCCGCCCGTCTCGGCCTCCCAAAGTGCTGGGATTACAGGCTTGAGCCACCGCGCCCGGCCACTCTTTTCTATCTTATTGCACCTTGCTTTTTATAAAAGATCAAAGCATATGCCAATTGTAGTGATCTAGGCTCACTTCAAGCTCTGCCTCCTGGGTTCACACCATTCTCCTGCCTCAACCTCCCAAGTAGCGGGGACTACAGGTGCCCGCCACCACGCCCAGCTAATTTTTTGTTATTTTTTAGTAGAGACAGGTTTCACCGTGTTCGCCAGGATGGTCTTGATCTCCTGACCTCGTGATCCACCCGCCTCGGCCTCCCGAAGTGCTGGGATTACAGGCGTGAGCCACCATGCCTGGTCTACTATTTTTATTCTTATTTTTATTATTATTATTTTTTGAGATGGAGTCTTACTCTGTTGCCCAGGCTGGAGTGCAGTGGTGCAATCTCGGCTCACTGCAACCTTCACCTCCCAGGTTCAAGCAATTCTCCTGCCTCAGTCTCCCGTGTAGCTGGGACTACAGGTGCTGGCCACTACGCATGGCTAATTTTTGTATTTTTAGTAGAGACAGGGTTTCACCATGTTGGTCAGGCTGGTCTTGAACTCCCGACCTCAGGTGATCTGCCTGCCTCAGCCTCCCAAAGTGCTGGGATTACAGGCGTGAGCTACCGTGCCCGGCTATATGTTTATTTTTATATCTTTTGAGACACGGTCTTGCTCTGTCACCCAGGCTGGAGTGCAGTGGCATGATCCTGGCTCACTGCAACCTCCACCTCCCAGGTTCAAGTGATTCTCCTGCCTCAACCTCCTAGGTAGCTGCCATTGCAGTTAATATTACACACCAACCCATAAACATCATTGGAAAGGAAATAGTATAGTCTAGATTATAAAAACAAGTCCCCCTTATAACTAAATGAAGGTAAGCTAAATAAAGTGGGGCTGGGAGTAGAGCCTCCTTTTTATAGTCCTAATTTAAAATATCCTAAGTTTAGTAAATATATTAGTTAGGACTGAGCAGCTATCTTGAATAAACACCAGCAGGGCCATGGCACTCTTACGGTTTTTAGAAAAAGATTAACAGAAAAATGGTCAACGTAGAAGTATGCAACAAATCTCAATAAATGATACGGGATCTCAGGTGTACACAAGGAAAGCATCACCCACAAAGGCAGGACGTTGGATACCCAGGTTAGTTGAATAAGAGAAACTAAAAAATGATTGTCATGGCTGGGCACGGTGGCTCACACCTGTCATTCCCAGCACTTTGGGAGGCTGAGGTAGGTGGATCACCTGAGGTCAGGAGTTCAAGACCAGCCTGGCTAACATGGCAAAACCATTTTTAGTCTCTAATAAAAATACAAAAATTTGCCGGGGGTGGTGGTGCACACCTGTAATCCCAGCCACTCAAGAGGCTGAGACACGAGAATCGCTTGAACCCCGGGGGGTGGAGGTTGCAGTGAGCCAAGATTGTTATCACTGCACTCCAGCCTGGGTGACACAGCAAGACTCTGTCTCAAAAAAAAAAAAAAAAAAAAAATCATAAAACTAAGCTTGGTAATCACTACATACACACACACACACACACATATACACACACACATATATATATACATACATATACATCATACACACAGATACATATCTGTATTTTTTTTTTTTTCTTTGAGGTAGAGTCTTGCTCTGTCACCCAGGCTAGGGTGCAGTGGTGGGTGTTATTTGGCTCACTACAGCCTCTGCCTCTCGGGTTCCAGTGATTCTCCTGCCTCAGCCTCCTGGGAAGCTGCCATTACAGGCATGTGCTACCACACCTGGCTAATATTTTGTATTTTTAGTAGAGACAGGGTTTCACCATGTTGGCCAGGCTGGTCTCAAACTCCCGACCTCAGGTGATCCACTGACCTCGGCTTCCCAAAGTGTTGGGATTACTGGTGTGAGCCACGGCACCCAGCCAATTTTTTTTTGTTTTAGTAAAAAGAGTCTTTTGATCATATTGTTCCCTTTCAAAGCTGCTGCTACATTTTGTTTTTATTTTTTGAGACATGGCCTCACTCCGATTGCCCAAGCTGGAGTGCAGTGGCACGATCATATCTCACTGAAGCCTTGACCTGGGCTCAAGTGATTCTTTGACCTCAGCCTCCCAAGTACCTGGGACTACAGGCACACACCACCACACCTGGCTAATTGTTGTAATTTTTGTAGAGACGGGGTTGTGCCATGTTGCCCAGGCTGGTCTTAAACTCCTGGACTCAAGTGATCCTCCTACCTTGGCCTCCCAAAATGCTGGCATCACAGACGTGAACCACTGCATCTGGCCTGCTTCCATGTTTTTAAGTTATAATTCAACTCTATTGCTGATAAATTTTGTTGTGTATGAGATGCATACGTTTTGAGTTGACTAACTTAGAGTTACTAGCTATGGAGTCCCACAGAATACTAAAACCATATAGTAAACCAGTCTCCCAGAAGATAATGGATGTTTCAGTTGTAAAGATGTAAATTTGAAGTGTTATCATTGGCTAATACAAAATAGATTTTTTACTAGATTAGCAATAAAACAAAAATTTAATTATTGAAAGTCAATTAAGTACTAAAAGACACACACACATACACTCCCTCTCTCACACATTTCAAAAATAAGATGCAAGGCACATAAGTAGCATTATATCAAACCAGAATGCATTAGGATATTGATTATATTTAAATAATTATTTTTCTTTTTCCTTCTGTAGGTGACGATGGCTTAATAGAATTTACCACGGTTACTTTAGAGTCTCCGAAAGCATTGCTGGCGGAGGCCTGACTGGGAGGCAGGGGATGTGACTCCTTACTTTGCAAAGGCTCCTCTGAGCCTTTTGCAACACCAGGACTTGATTGGTCAGTTTTCAACACGTTCCCTGATCCAAAGAGTTCTTCCATGAGACTGCTTTTCTTATCTCTGAAAGTTGTATCCTTCACTTTTATTCTGGAAGACTTGCCAAATGAGGGCTCATACCCACTGTCAGAATGCTCTAGCTGCATTTCCTCTCTGTTACTGAGATGCTTGCTTGTACTATGACTGTACCTCGTGTTGCCGGCATTGGCTGGCCCACCTGAAGCAGGAAGCCCGTGATGCAGATTTTCAGTTGCTTCTGTGAATGAGTAATGCCTTCTTTGTCTGAGGGGGCCTTTCGTGTAGGGAGCAGTGCATTTGTCAGGTGTGTCATCCATGCCATTTCTCTGCATGCTTCTTTTAAACTTTTCTCTTACTAGAACATCTTCTTGAGTGCTTTCTCTTTCAGGATGAATAACTTCAATTATTTTTGGTGGTAATTCTTGCTCTTCTTTCACAAAAATGGTTTTCTTTTCTTGGTCTTCTTTTTTGTCTTTTTGTCTTCCAGTATTCTCCAGCAGTACTTGCACTTCCAAATGTTTCTCTTCCCTTGATAAATCTGTATTAGAAAAATAGGCAATTTAGTGCTGTTTAAAATGAATGGATCTCTATTTCAGGATGGCATGTCTAGGACACTTATTTGCACCACCTCACAAGCACATTGAACAGAAAAGGTAAGAAAATAGATGCATAGACAATAGGTTACAGAGAAGGGTGCTATTAACAAATGTGTTATGTTATAGTTTCTTAGAATTTGCAAATGGGAATTATGAAACCAAAAGAAAAATGACATTCATTGAAGAAGAAATAAAATTTGCCAATAAGGTTATTAATAGACGTTCAACATTACTAACTGGATGTAGTGCCAGTTAAAACAGTGATGGCTGGGTGCAGTGGCTCACACCTGTAATTCCAGCACTTTGGGAGGCTGAAGCAGGAGGATTGCTTGAGCCCAAGAGTCTGAGACCAGCCTGGGCAACATAGCGAAACCCCATCTCTACAAAAAAATACAAAAATTAGCTGGGCGTGGTGGTGCATGCTGGTAGTCCTGGCTACTGAGGAGGCTAAGGTGGGAGGATCACTTCAGCCCAGGAGGACAAGACTGCAGTGAGCCGTGATTGTGCCACTGCATGCCAGCTTGGGCAACAGAGCAGAGCTGTTACAAAACAAAACAAAACAAAGCAAAACAAAACAATGGAGAACATTTTTCATCCATCCAATCGGCAAATAATTTCTAGAGCTGGTGAGAAGATGGGGCAACGGGAATGTTTGGTCCCCACTGGTGGGTGTGTTATTGGCATAGCGTTTTTGGATGGCAATTTGGCAGTATCAATCAACATTTTAAGTGAATATACTCTTAGACCCAACAACTTCTTAGAACAAACCTACAAAAAATAGACAAAGATAAGTGCAACGGTGTTCACTGCAGCATGGTTTAGTATCACTAAAACCTCCTAAACATCTGCCGAAGGAATCATGGTTAAATAAGGTATGGCATGTGCAGTCTGTGGAATTCCAGGCAGTTATTATAGACGATGAGCTGGATCCATGTGAACTGATGGGGAAAGATGTTCCCATACTAGAATATAAGCACATGAGGGCAGGGTTTTGCATTTGCTTCCTGCTGTCTCCCTAATGCCTAGAACAGTGTCTGACACATAGTGTATGCGCACAAAGTATTTGTCAAATGAATGGATACACTTTCTAGGACAATATGAATTAGGACAATGGACTGAAAAATAAGCGGAAAACTTAAACACACCGTTGACCACAGTGCAATTGCAACTGATGATCAGTTTCCACCAAACTGCAACAGAGAGAGTGGCTTTATGGGTGAGTTCTGTCAAACTACTGTGTTATTTAAACATTATTTGGCCTCACAACTAAGGTGAGGCCCTTCTTGGTCCTCTACTGAATGAATGCCCAATGTGTTCAACAAGGGCTCTCCATGCCGCCTGAGGGAACACGTCTGATTTGCAGCCCTGAGTAAACTCTGGGACTCATTCATCATGCATGTTCTTTCCTCAGAAGTTGCTCTTGCCCAGCCTTGTGGGACTGCACCCAGATCTCCCGTGAGTGGTGATGTAACATAAAACAATGAGCCACACCTTCAAAATTCCAAAGGAAAATGACCCCCAACTTAGAGTTTCCTATCTAGGCAATTATGAATCAAGTGTAAGGGCAGAATAATGACACTTCCAGATGAGAGGTATACCAATTTACCTTACCCGCACCCATTTACAAGAAGCTTGTGAAGGTTGCACTCTTTAAAACATGATGTAATTTACCAAGAAAGAGGAGGACTTGGCTTAGGAAAGAGAAGATCCAGTAGAGAAGGGGAGTGACAGGAACCTGCAGGAAATTATGAAGGGCAATCCCAGGATGCTAGCTGCACACCAGACATGAGGAGACAGACTGGGATCCCCACTCCAGTAGACCTCCAGGTACCAAACACCAGGTGAGCCAGGGCCTTGGCCTGTCTTGCCCATGGCTGATGAAGTGGTGTGCTCTCTATCAAACCCTGCAGCCTGGGCCAGCTGAGGACTCTCCTTGCACCCCACAGAAGCAGTTTGTTTCCACCTACTCCCAAGAGCTGGAGGTGAGCTTTGGTGATCTTAGAATAAGAAATTTTGAGCAGCCCGTTCTCTCGGCCCTAGCTCTCTTGGGCCTGCCCAGAAAAGCCCTGCCAGATCCCAGGATGATTCATGACCTCACCCACTGACTGGGCCCTTGTACATTCAGGGCAGCTGAAGCTGGAGTCCTTTTCCTGGAAGTCTTTATTCAAAGTGGCAATATTGCCCTTTGCTCAGCTGGATTTGAATAATTTGCTACTCAGTTTTCCAAAGCTGAATATATTATTTAAGGATACTATTATGAAATGAATGTTTGTGTATCTCCCTCCCAAATTTCATATGTTGAAACCCTAACCCCCCAGTATGGCTATATTTGGAGACTGGGTCTTTAAGGAAGTAATTAAGGTTAAATGAGATCACAAGGTTGGGGCCTTCATGATGGAATTAGTGTCCTTATAAAAAGAAACACTGGAGCACTGGTGCTCTCTCCCTGACCCTCCTTGTGCAAGCACTAAGGAAAGGCCACATGAAGACATAGTGAGAAGTGGGGCATCTAAAGCCAGGAAGAGAGCCTCAACCAGAAGCCAAAGGGCTAGAACCTTGATCTTGGACTTCCCAGCCTCCAGAACCATGAGAAAATAAATAAATGTTGTTTAAGCCAGCAGTCTATGGTATTTTCTTATGGCATCCCAAGCAGACAAATATAGCTATATATAAAGCCAGGGAGCTGTGAGGGAAAGTAAGGGAATGACTGGCCTAAAACCCAAGATGGTGGTTGTTTTTGGTGGGCAGGGTGAGGGAATATGATTGTGAAGGGCCCATGGGTGTTCCAAGGAGCACTCATGTACTGTTTCTTAAGCAGGGTACTGGGTACACAGGTGTTCCTTTTATTATAATTCTGGAAACTGTTTTATGATGTGTGGTTTTTTTTTTTTTTTTTTTTTTTTTTTTTTTTGAGATGGAGTCTCACTCTGTTGCCCAGTGCAGTGGCATGATCTCGGCTCACTGCAACCTCTGCCTCCTGGGTCCAAGTGATTTTCCTGCCTCAGCCTCCTGAGTAGCTGGGATTACAGGTGCGCACCACCATGTCCAGTTAATTTTTGCATTTTTAGTAGAGACAGGGTTTCACCATGTTGGCCAGGCTTGTCTCAAACTCTTGACCTCAGGTGATCCGCCCACCTCGGCCTCCCAAAGTCCTGGGATTACAGGCCTGAGCCACCGTGCCCAGCTGTTTTATGTGTGCTTTATATACACATATAGTAATTCACAATAAAAAAAATCCAATAAGACAGACTTTAAAAAGTTGTTAAAATTACCTTCATATTTTGTCTTAGAATCCTCTTGCTTTGGTAGTTTATTGACACAATGAGGAATTTCACGATTTATTTCAGTTGATTTTTCTTTACAATCCATGTTTCCTGTTGCCTTTTTACCCTATGATTTAGAAAAGCAGCAAAAACACATTTTGGCGGGTCTGGATAACTTTAAATTGCATTTTAGTCTAACGATTACAAATACTTTTCACATAGAACAAGTGACTGTAGCCTAATTTATTTTTGTTAAGACATGTTTAATTAGACACTGCAAGATTCCAAGTTTGCTGTACCTTAGTTGTCAAAGGTGGAACATCTGATTTTTGGGTTCCCTGGTGTCTTATACTTGTGAATGGCAAACTTTTTCTGTCTGCTTGGACTGATTTTGTTGAAGAAGCTATAGAACAGGTAGATTATATGTAAGAGACATATTTTACATTTGGATGCAATATTGATTTTAAATATAAAATAACATTAATGCAATGTAATAATAAAGTAGACTATTTTCTAAATATTCTCTCTATATATAGCATTTGCTAAGTTTCCTGTTTTTCCCTTCAGGGCCCTTGCTTTGTCTTACTTTGGGCCCCACAGTGTTAGAGTACAAAACAGGTAGGTGTTAGGATAAGACAGTGTTGTTGTTGGAGGACAAGGCTGTCCTTTGTGGATGGGATTCAACAAGGTAGACGTGTAATTGTGAGAGGCCAGGCCACCGAGCCATCCTGTGGCAGAGCTCTTGATTATCAGTGGTTAGACTGTCTGTGCTAAAGCACATGACCACTAAGTCTAGACTGCACTTGCCCTGAAAAGTGAAGGAAATTATATCTTTTAAATATCCCCGTGGTTGATTCATCGTCTCTATTATTCTAGATTATAAGCCAGAAGCAAACAAAGGCAGGCAAGGAAATTTGAGGTTGTTGCATCTGGAAGTAAACATGTAGCTACTTCTTCTAATAAAACAGGGCTGAGTATTCCTATGCTACTTCTGAGGCGAATCTGTTGCTGGGAGATCTTGGGGGGAAAGAAGTGCATGTGGTCTTGAAGGAAAGAAGACTCTTCACCAATGAGAGGTGTACACTAATGATAGTGGCATCAGTAGAGACGAATCTCAAAAACATTATGCTGAACAAAAGGAGCCAGATACAAAAGAGTTCATGCTGTGGGAGTCCCCTTACGCGAAGTTCTAGAACAGGCAAACTAAGCTATTGTGACCAGAGGAAAGTCAGTGGTTGCCGGGTGAGGTAGGGGACTACTGACTGCAGGGACACGGGGAAGCTTCCTGGGGAGGTGGAAATATTCACTATCTTGATTAGGGTGGTGGCTCCATCGGTATAAGCATCTGTCAAAACCCACTGAGCTGCGTACACACTTAAAATGGATGCATTTTATTGAGGTAAAGTATACCCCAATAAAGTTCATTTTGAAAAGCCATACACTGGCTAACAGATACACATAGAAAGTTCCCTTTTTGCCAGACATTTTGCTTCAGGCTGAAGTTATCCTCTTGCTCCACCTGAAGAAAGGACATAAAGGGCTGTGCTGAGGGTGGGAGAACAGGAAAGCATTTCTCTTCCTTTCTAGCCATCTCATCATCTCAGTCTCATTATTCTTCTAGAATCACAAAATGTATTTTAATGCCTAATGAAGTGATTTTTGAAAATATCCATTATTTTGGCTACATAAATTAGGACAATCTGACTAGATACTTAAAAATAGATTTTGAGCAAAAGTAATTAAAACATACCTTTTGGATAGTCCTCTGTGTCGTGTAAATTTTTAAGTATTCGATGACTATAGATGTTTTTAATTTCAAGCTCACGATCCTTTTCCTAAAAAGAACCACAAAACCAATTTTTCTATAAATGTTTGCTTTTGTCAACCCTGATTTCTTTTAAAAACAATTTAAATGAGCTCAATATCCTTTGAATAAAATCCATAGATCTTAGAAGAAACAGAAATAGGCCATATCATCCCATACCATTCTTGACATCAAAAAGTACTAGCTTTTTAAACAAAGTGACACATTATTGTAATTGGGACAGTATTTTTGAAGAGCCTTGCAGGTAAGCTTGTCCACTGTTTTCCTTCTGTCCTGTGGACCTTGAAGTTTATGAAATACTCTTCTGTACTGTGCCCTTCAGTAGCCACTAGCTATATGTTGTGATTTCATTTAAATTAAATTAAATTAAAATTTAGGTCGTCAGCCACACTATTTGTATTTCCAATAAGTGGTCAGCAGCTGCGTGTGACTAGTGACTACAGTGTTGGACGGCACAGGTAAACATTTCCGCCATCTAATAGAAAGTTCTATGAGACAGGGCTACATCGAGACAAGGGCAGTGGGGGGAAAGCCTAGAACAAGGGTATCATTGTTCCATTTTAAATTTCAATACTGACTTTTTGGAGTCTTGGCAAAACAGATGTTTTGAAACCTTAACTTGTTGAGGAACAAAAAAAGGGTTTTTATTAAATATCAAATGCTCCTTCTCATATGTACACCAGGAGGCAAGAAAGGCTTTGGTCTCATGACCATTGAATTTTAGTAACCATGGTTAAGAGAGGTGGGCATATATGAAGTAAGGAGGAAGGAACCCAGGGATGTCAGAGTGTGACAGACGTGCATGTGCACACACACGCACACACACACACAGAGGTGGGGGGGGGGAGAGAGAGAGAGAGCGAGCACTCGTCTCCTTGTGCTCCTTAGGGTCAAATCTATGGGCCAAGGGATATTCGGGGGTAAGTAACATCTCTGCAGTTTGGGAAAGTCTCAGTGCAAGAGGCTCAGTGTGGTCCAGGAAAATTGCAAGCCCCTTAAAAAGCGCCTCCCTGCCCCATTCATCATGGAGCTAAAGTAACATGGTATTGCCCAAGGGGTAAGTCAGAAAGGGCTAAATACTGTCTCCAGGCCAGAGACTGTGCTTCCCTTTCCTGTGCAACCAATGGGACCTGTGGAGGGAGCTGCACCTGCTCTGGAGTCCTTAAGGTTACAGGTCCAGGTGCTCCCATAGCACAGGCTTTGCGATAGAGAATCTAGCCAGAGATCAGATGGAGGATGCCTCTCAGAGCATTTGCATCAACAGTCAGCAAGGGAAGATCACCAGGATTTATTTGACCAGACTGAGAAGAGGCCAGGAGTTTTAGCAGCCACATTCAGTACACATCAGACAGGGTCCTGGGAATTTAAGACCAGTCACTCATCAGGAGAACCAGGTCTAGAGAGGGGCCAGAGGGTAGAACACAGACCAGAGGCTTCTTTTCCACTCCACCAAGAGTACACATATGTTTTCTCTCATGCCCAGGATGCCATCTCCACTGAGACAGAAGATAGGGATGAGGAAAAAGTCTGCAAGTCTAAGAGACAACCTAGCATAAGACTGTTTGGAGTTAGAAGAGACTGTGACGAGCTTGTATCCATTTCTCCTTGTCCAACTGCCACCCTCATCCCTAATTTGTAGGACTGGGGCTCATAAGGAAGTATGGCTCAGTTACAGAAAATAAAGAACATGACATATTTTTTGTACCTGAATTGTACAGTGTAGATTTTCTACTCATTTGAATCATAAAAGGGAGGTACACAAAGGGATAAACCATGAGAATATTGATCTTTTCTAGAATTTAAGTTTCTGGAGGCAAAAATGTTAACAGTTCATCTTTCTTTTCTTATTGTGGTAACACTTAGCCAAAAGAACAGTAAATGCTGACAGTTCATCACCATGAAAAGTTGATCAGGTATATTCTGGATAATAGCTTTCAGATGAAGGATACTGTGTAAAACATTTTAGAATGGTTTTTCATCCATACTGGTTAAGAAACATTTTCATATTTACAGGGACAAATTTTGGTTACCTGAAAAATTCAGTTCTACCTTTTGATTTGGACACTTGGAGGTCAGCAACAGAGAGCAGGAAGGAGGCAGAGCAAGGACAGAACAACAAGGGGCTGCCACAGGGGTGGCGGGGGTCAAATGGAAGCAACCTGGAGGATAGTCCTCCTTGAGGCTTGGACCAGAGCTTCAGGTTGGGCACCATGACAGAGCTGGGCCAGAAGTCTAACACAGCAGGCTGGAACACAACCCGGGAGACTTGTGTCGTTGGGTTCAATCAGTCAAGGCAAACAAGAAGACAGTCCGTGGCTGGGAATGTTCATGGAATGCTCGTGGAGTACTCAGCGCAGAGACTCCCCGCAAGCACAAAGGGTATCAAGTAAGAGTTAAAGGGCAAGTTGGGTCATGGTGTGGAATCATATTAAGGTCAGCGTTGATGGCTTGCAGAACTTAGATAGAAAGCAATGTCTTAATGCAGGAGTGTGACTGTAGCCTGGGTATAAGATGGGTGGCAGTACCTCATGTGGGAGCTGTGGAAGGCTGACATCCCTCTTCTTACTTCGGCTCATACTCCAGAAGTGGGCCTAGACCTCGGTGTGGGATGACTTTGAAAATGAGTTTCAAAGTAAAGAAACAGAACTTTTGACCTTTGGGACCAGACTCTTCCAAGCTCAAACAATGACTTTCGTTAATGTGGCAGACTGTATTTTCCTAGAATTCCCACAACAAGATTTCTAGTCCCATATGCTCTTCAAGGACCTTGTGACACCCTACCAAGAGGTGGAGTTCACTGCTTGAACTGCCTAGGACCACCTTGTCACTGCAGAAGTGATGCTGTGTGACTGCCAAGGCTAGGTCATAAAAGGTAGTATTGCATGTGTCCGGTTCTCTCTCTCTGTCTCTGTCTCTCTCTCTGTCTCTCTGTCTCTGTCTCTCTCTCTCTCTCTGTGTGTGTGTGTGTGTGTCTGTGCATATTTTAGTTTGTGATTGTCTATGTTTGGTTTCATTAATCTAAAAAAAAGAAAAACCCCTTTTTTATCTTCTAGAAATTCTTTGTTAGATCTGGTAGTTTTGGTATCCTTTCTGGGATTCTGGATTATTTTATTTATTTTTAGAGACAAGAGTCTCTCTCTGTTGCCCAGGCTGGGGTGCAGTGGTGCCATCACTAAAGCCTCCAACTCCTGGGCTCAAGAGATCCTCCTGCCTCAGCCTCTGGAGTAGCTGGGATTACAGGTGTGTGTCACCATGCCCAGATAATTTCTAAATTCTTTTGTAGAGACAGGCTTTGTTCTGTTGCCTTGGCTGGTCTTGACTTCTTGGGCTCAAAAGATCCTTCTGCCTCAACTTCCCAAAAAGTGGTGTAAGCCACCATGCCTGGCTTGGAGCGTTATTTTAAAAATACATTTTCTGTCATTTCCATGGGGCTTTGGCAGGGAGGGACAAAAAGCATGTGTTCGGGCCACCTTCTTGATCTAGCCATTTCTACTCTTTTAAAAATGCACAAAATATGTAATCTCAAAAACATTTTTCCCTTTGAAACTTTATTATACAAATTAAAAAATATATATGTATAAAAAGTAGAATAGTACAGTGAACCTCCATGAGCCCATGCCCCGGCTTCACTAATGAACAGCTCAATCTCCTGTTTCCCACTCTCTCTGGCCCCACTCCCCAGCCCAGGCTTATTTGAAGCAAATCTAGCCCTCTAATAACTTATTTCAGTATCTTTAGCAAACAAGGGTATCCCTTTTAAAACCTAACTGCAGTGTCTTCATTCCACTTCCCCCAATCAATAATTCCTTCACATAACCAAATATCCAGTTTGTTTAACATTTTCCCCATTTTCTATCATTTTTAAAAGGTTTGAATTAGAATCTAAACAAGGTTCAAAACACTGTGACTGATTAATTTATCTCTTACTGTCTTTTAATCTATAGGTTCTCACTCTCACCTCTTATTTTTTCTGCTTTGCTACTTAATCGTAGAAATGGGGGTATCTGTAATGCAGTTTCCCACAGTCTCACACTGCTGACTGCATCCCATCCTGAGCATGTTCTCCCCTCTGCTTTTCAATCGGTAGGTAGAGCCCAGTGTGTAACCAGGTTTAGGTTCGGGTTCTTTGGCATGAATAGGTGGTGGTGTGTACCTCTGTCAGGAAGCGCGTATCTCTTTTGTGATACTAGGAACCACTGATGATCACTGATTAGAGCCATTAATTCATTAGGAGTTTCCAAAATAGTGATATTCTAATCCTGTCATTCCTTCTTCATTATTGAGTGGAATGCTTTTATAAGCAGGATCTTATCCCCTCACAAATGATTTGGTTACTCTGAGGAGTCGTTCATACAGGAAAGGTAAAAATGTTGGCCTCTTGTCCTCTACTGACCAGTCTTCAAAATAGCGTGCTGTTCCCTAGTATCCTCCACAAGTGACTCATCACTGAGGCGTTTAGTTTTTTAAGTATCATTATGAACTGTGGATTCATTTGATAAGTTTTAACCTGGGCAGTTATCTTCACTGATCCTCAAATTTCCCCATCTTTGGCCAGTAAGAACCTATTCTAGATGGGCCTGAGTCCTTTTGATACTACCCTAATGGTCCTTCATAGCTTCCTTGCTTTTGTATGACAATACGTTCCAGGCCCATCTAATGTATTTCCTGTACCAGACTTAGAATTTTTTAGGGAGCCTTGGTTTGTTTTCGTGGGATATGGAACTTACAGACCATAATCTGGGTGCTGGGGGTATTCATTGCTCCTGGTTACTCTGAGAATGTTGCATACTTTCACTTCAGATCAAAATCAGGACTACAGGATTTTTATTTGACTCTTCTGTACTTTTTTTTTGTCCATCCCCCAAATCCCAGTTCTCAATGACACCACCATAATCTATCAGGAGCTGTATCCCATAAGATATACACAACATTCTCAAAACAACGTCACCATCATTACCGACAATATCATTACACTGAAAACAACGCCACCATCATTACCGACAATATCGTTACACTGAAAACAACGCCACCATCATTACCGACAATATCGTTACACTGAAAACAACGCCACCATCATTACCGACAATATCGTTACACTGAAAACAACGCCACCATCATTACCGACAATATCGTTACACTGAAAACAACGCCACCATCATTACCGACAATATCGTTACACTGAAAACAACGCCACCATCATTACCGACAATATCGTTACACTGAAAACAACGCCACCATCATTACCGACAATATCGTTACACTGAAAACAACGCCACCATCATTACCGACAATATCGTTACACTGAAAACAACGCCACCATCATTACCGACAATATCGTTACACTGAAAACAACGCCACCATCATTACCGACAATATCGTTACACTGAAAACAACGCCACCATCATTACCGACAATATCGTTACACTGAAAACAACGCCACCATCATTACCGACAATATCGTTACACTGAAAACAACGCCACCATCATTACCGACAATATCGTTACACTGAAAACAACGCCACCATCATTACCGACAATATCGTTACACTGAAAACAACGCCACCATCATTACCGACAATATCGTTACTAAACAGGGTCAGATTGTTTGTAAAGTCATTTGTGTCCTTACAGTGTATCTCACTGGCCATATGCAATGACATTATGTGTTTTAAGTTGCTTGGAATGACTTCCTTCTGTGGCTTTGTGCCACCAATAGGATATAGTCAGCGTTCCCTGTCCACAGGTTCTGCATCCTGCGGTTACAAAGGGCTAACTGTATACACATTTGGGTTCTGCATTTTACTTTGGATATTTAGGGATAGCTATTTTATGTTATGTTATGTTATGCTATGTTATGTTATGTTATGTTATGTTATGTTATGTTATGTTTGAGACAGTCTTGCTCTGTCACCCAGGCTGGAGGGCAATGGCACGATCTCAGCTCACTGCAACCTCCGCCTCCCGGGTTCAAGCGTTTCTCCTGCCCCAGCTTCCCGAGTAGCTGGGATTACAGGAATGCGCCATCACACCTGGCTAATTTTTTTATTTTTGTATTTTTGTAGAGATGGGGTTTCACCATGTTGGCCAGGTTGGTCTTGAACTCCTGACCTCAGGTGATCCGCCCACCTCGGCCTCCCAAAGTGCTGGGATTACAGGCATGAGCCACCATGCCTAGCTGCTTTTTAATTTTTTTTTTACATTTAATTCTGCTTCATACTTATGGAAAGATTTACATGGTTCCACAAAGAAATCTCGGTTCTAGAGCTGTCCCTTCTACTCTATTCTCTTTTTTTCTGCTGTTATTCTATTATTGGTTTCTTTTTTAAATGTAGGCAAAAAAGTGGATATATTTCTGTTGCTTCCTTTATCTTAAGTAGGATTGTATTAGTCCGTTTTCAGGCTGCTGATAAAGACATAACTGAGACTAGGTAATTTATAAAGGACAGAGGTTTAATGGACTCACAGTTCCACATGGCTGGGGAGGCCTCACAATCATGGTTGAAGACAAAGGAAGAGCAAAGGGACTTCTTACATGGCAGTGGGCAACAGAGGACTCGTGCAGGGGAGCTTCTTTATATATATATATATATATATATATATATATATTTTTTTTTTTTTTTTTTTTTTTTTTTGAGACGGAGTCTTGCTCTGTCGCCCAGGCTGGAGTGCAGTGGCCGGATCTCAGCTCACTGCAAGCTCCGCCTCCCGGGTTCCCGCCATTCTCCTGCCTCAGCCTCCTGAATTTTTATATATTTTTTGAGACGGAGTCTTGCTCTGTCGCCCAGGCTGGAGTGCAGTGGCCGGATCTCAGCTCACTGCAAGCTCCGCCTCCCGGGTTCCCGCCATTCTCCTGCCTCAGCCTCCTGAATTTTTATATATTTTTTGAGACGGAGTCTGGCTCTGTCACCCAGGCTGGAATGCAGTGGCCGGATCTCAGCTCACTGCAAGCTCCGCCTCCCGGGTTCACGCCATTCTCCTGCCTCAGCCTCTCGAGTAGCTGGGACTACAGGTGCCTGCCAGCACGCCCAGCTAATTTTTTGCATTTTTTAGTAGAGACGGGGTTTCACTGTGCCAGATGGTCTCGATCTCCTGACCTCGTGATCCGCCCTCCTCGGCCTCCCAAAGTGCTGGGATGACAGGCGTGAGCCACGCGCCCGGTGGGGGAGCTTCTTTTTATAAAACCATCAGATCTCGTGAGACTGATTCACTATCACCAGAACAGCACGGGAAAGACCTGCTCCTATGACCTAATTACCTCCTACCCATCCCTCCCATGACCCATCCCTCCCATGACCCATCCCTCCCATGACAGGTGGGAATTGTGGGAGCTACAATTCAAGGTGAGATTTGGGTGGGGACACAGCCAGACCATATCAAGGATATTACAGTTTCGTCTGCCTCCCTTTCTTCACTTACCAATGCATCCTAGAGATTATTCCATAGTAGTGCATCAAGATTCTTCATTGCTATTTACAGATATATAGATATCAATTGTGTGGAGGTACATTTAATTTTCTTTTTAAAAATAAATTTGGATCTTACTGTATATAGAATTTTCTATCTTTTCATTAAGCATTTCATTAAGTATTAAGCATTCCTCTGTTAAAAATGATTATTTTTATTTCTTTGAGATGGAGTCTTACTCTGTCACCCAGGGTGGAGTGCAGTGGCACAATCTCGGCTCACTGCAACCTCCACCTCCTAGGTTCAAGCAATTCTCCTGCCTCAGCCTCCCGAGTAATGGGATTACAGGCACGCATCACCATGCCAAGCTAACTTTTGTATTTTTAGTAGAGATGGGGTTTCGCCATGTTGGTCAGGCTGATCTCCAGCTCCCAACCACAGGTGATCTGCCTGCCTCAGCCTCCCAAAGTGCTGGGATTACAGGTGTGAGCCACTGCGCCTGGCAAGAAATGTTTTTTTTAATGGCTGCATATTATTCATATTCATATGTCTGCATGAGGAAGCGCAAAATTTATTTTAAAATTCTCCAATTGTGTCTCCATATGTGTGTGTGTTTGCTGTGACCAGGGGATCTTGAAGTCTCTTCTGTTAGATTTCTCAGCTAGCTGCAATAGCCATGCCTATGTTCTGTGTATTCTTTTTGAAGTTTCCTGGAACTCCATAGAAAAAAAGAAAAGAGCTCTTTTTTCTTCTTTACAAAGGGATAATTTTCTTTCTTCCATCCTCCAAATCCCAGTTCTCAATGATACCAACATAATTCATCAGATGAATTATCTACCTCGTCCAGCTCTGTCCAAACTCCTCACCCCCCAGTATTCTTCTCCTGTCTCTGAGTGATCTCAAGGTTCCTGGGGAATCTAAATTGCCTACTTGTCATAAAAAAGGTAAAGATCAGGCTGGGTGTAGTGACTCACACCTATAATCGTAACACTTTGGGAGGCCAAGGCAGGAGGATTGCTTGAGCCCAGGAGTTTGAGACCAGCCTGGACAACACAGTGAGACCCCGTCTCTACAAAAATTTTAAAAATTAGCTGGGTATGGTGGCATGTACCTGTGATCCCAGCTACTTGGGAGGCTGAGGTGGGAAGATCGTTTTAGCCCAGGAGTTCGAGGCTGCAGTGAGCCAAGATGGTGCCACTGCATTCTAGTCTGGGCAACACAGCAAGACCCTGTCTCAAAAAAAAAAAAAAAAAAAAAGGGAAATTATTGATATGGTGCTAAATTTCTTATGTTAATATCCTAGCCCCCACAGTGATACTTTTATGACCTGGGCCTTTTGGGAGGTGATTAGGTCACAAGAGCAGAATCCTTGTGAATGGGATTAGTGCCCTTGTAAAAGAGGCCTAAAGGAGCTCATTTTTGCCTTCCTTAAAAATAAAAAAAGTTAAAGATCCTTGTCTTAAAGAATCAAGCTTAAGATTTATTAGTTGAGGCTTGAAACTGAGTATTTCTTAAGCATCTTATCTAAATTGTTGAACATTTTACCAATCTTGAAGGCAGAAAGATAGCAAAAAGCCTGACAAAATATTTTTAAAAATTCTTATTTTTAAAGCAGTATACATATTTTTAAAAGACAGTTTTTCAAACACATTTGTAAGTTAAACTAAGATAAATTTATGAGTCATTAAAATTTATCTTAAATATTACATGTTTTTAAACATTAATTTTGAGTTACATTAAAATGTTAACAAATGCTATATTACTTAACATGATGAAATAAGAATGTTAACAAGAAGCCTTGTTAATGAATAGACTTTATATTTTTCTAATCACAGTACACATTCACCAAGCTGTAACTCATTCTAATAATTGCAGATCTTCTGTTCATATGATTGTAGGGAAAATATCTGAGAAAGATATGAATGAAGTTACATAATTTAGGCCAGGTACAGTGGCTCACACCTGTAATCCCAGCACTATGGGAGGCCAAGGCAGGCGGATCACTTGAGCCCAGGAGTTCAAGACCAGCCTGGCCAACATAGCAAAAGCCCATCTCTACTAAAAATAACAAAAATTAGCCAAGCGTGGTGTCACATGCCTGTAGTCCCAGCTACTTAGGAGGTTGAGATAAGAGAATCACTTGAACCTGGGAGGCTGCAGTGAGCTGAGATCATGCCACTGCACTCCAGCCTGGGTGACAGAGCAAGACTCTATCTCAAAAAAAAAAAAAAAAAGAAAGATAAACAGAACTGTGGATGGGGGCCCAGGCCCTCTGCAAAGGGGAGAGGAGACTTATATATGTATAAAAAAATAAAAAATCACTTAAAGATATAATAGGCATAAATAGCTCATATATTTCGGGAAACAGAATTTCATTCTTACATTTTGTTTTAAAAGAAATACCTTAAGTTTTTGTTGAAGGTGTTTTACTTCCACCTGCAGAGTCTTGGTAGCCGTTTGAGCTGCTAAAGTCTTCCGAGTCTCAATAGCCAGCTGCCGACTAAAGGCTCTGCTGTTCAACCTCAGTTGTTTTTCCAAGCTCTGAAAACAGTATATATTTTAACTATTCTGCAACCAACTTAGTATATTAACAACTTTAATTATCATGGAACTAACTACATTTATAAAAAGTGCACATTTTCTTTTTTTTTTTTTTTTTTTTTGAGAGCGGAGTCTCGCTGTGTCGCCCAGGCTGGAGTGCAGTGGCGCGATCTCGGCTCACTGCAAGCTCCGCCTCCCGGGTTCCCGCCATTCTCCCACCTCAGCCTCCCGAGTAGCTGGGACTACAGGCGCCCGCCACCGCGCCCGGCTAGTTTTTTGTATTTTTAGTAGAGACGGGGTTTCACCGTGTTAGCCAGGAGGGTCTCCATCTCCTGAACTCGTGATCCACCCGCCTCGGCCTCCCAAAGTGCTGGGATTACAGGCTTGAGCCACCGCGCCCGGCCAAAAGTGCACATTTTCAATACAATTTTAGTGAATGGCTTATATAGGGGACATATATTAGAATGAAGTATAACCGAAAGAAAGCCCCCAAATTCCAGATCCCAGCTCTAGAGAACAAATATCACATGTTTTGAGCCTGTTTTTTACATACTCTAAAATTTGATTTAAAAATTCTTCTTTTTTGAGTTGGAGTCTCACTGTGTTGCCCAGGCTGGAATGTAGTGGTGCGATCTCGGCTCACTGCAACCTCCGCCTCCTGGGTTCAAGTGATTCTCTTGCCTCAGCCTCCCCGGTAGCTGGGTTTACAGGTGCACGCCACCACACCCAGATCATTTTTGTATTTTTAGTAGAGATGGGGTTTTGCTGTGTTGGCCAGGCTGGTCTTGAACTCCTGGCCTCAAGTGATCTGCCTGCCTTGG
This sequence comes from Rhinopithecus roxellana, assembly GCF_007565055.1. Lineage (NCBI taxonomy): Eukaryota > Metazoa > Chordata > Mammalia > Primates > Cercopithecidae > Rhinopithecus > Rhinopithecus roxellana. The sequence goes on from NC_044561.1 coordinate 54,702,089, forward strand.
CCTCCCAGAGTGCTGGGATTACAGGCGTGAGGCCACTGTGACCCACCTGATTTAACAATTCTGACCAGATCCTGGAAGTCAGTAGACATCATGGATGGTCATTCCCAGACAACAGAAACTGAATGTTATAAAAGGGACTCAAACCACCACATCCATCCACACTGATGGACTATAAGGCAATGAAATGACTGATTTACCTCAATAGCCATCCAAAACATATTCATCTGCTCTCGGGAATGAGAACTATTTTACTGAGAACTGTTAGATCTGGACTTGACAGAAGGCTTACCAAAAGGACCATTTGTCTTTGTTTTAACATAAAGTAGGACCTCCTCCATTATAACAGCAGTACTTTCCCAGACAGGAAAAGTGGAAGACATGGAAGGCTAAAAGGGGGAAAGAATCACTAAAAATACCACTCCCTAAAACAATGTTACACAAGTCACACGTTTTGGTTCACAAAACAGTTTTCCTCCACTAAATGCCTACAACCAAACAGAAATTTCTCATACTTGATAAGTGCTTTTTGTATCAAAGAAAATAGTTATGGAATTTGTTTTGGTTTTATGTACGGATATAAAAACATGAACTATTTAGATACATATATAAAAATAGATTTGCTTTTGCATGACAGACATACACTAAGATGAATACAATATTACCTAAAAGGCCAAATAATATCATTTTGTATACAAGAGTGAAAAATGAGGTTGCTCATTATTTTCTGTAGATCACATATCAATTTCATGTGAAAAAAATTGTTTGGAAAATAGAGAATTTTAACAATGGAAGAAATAATTGAGATAAAAACGTGGAAGAAATGAACCAAGAATTTACTTACTTCAAGATCATAGAAAATACTTGTGTTTCAGCATCATATATTAAATAATTAAATCCTAAATTAATTCCATTTATGTTTATGTCCAGACAGACTCAAACTATCTAATGTAAGATATGCAGGAGAATTCTTAATATGATACCAATTCCTTCTCCCAAGTCATCCCTTATAATGTAATCCCCAGGCTTTTGACAACCATGTACTGTTGAGGAAAATCAATCCAGTCATCTCTTGAATTATTTTAATTCCTTTTCCTTCCCTACTACCAGGAACATTATCTGTGAAAAATTGCTATTTTGAAAATAACTACAAATGTTTGTGTGGTAATGCCTGGCCAAAATGGAGAGGGAGAATGCAAAAGGCACTGAACGGATGCACTGAGTGAGTAGGTTTTTAGGGAAGTAGCCTTTTCATCAACAGTTTAAGGTAGAGGGTTGACTTCAAAGAGAGGTTTCACGTAACACAATGCAATCTTTAAAGCACAGGGAAAAAGTCCCTTAGCACTGTAGCTATACTCTCTTAGAGAATGGTCATGTCCAGATAAACCAGCCCAGCCACAGAGTGAACGCTTGTGCAATGGTCATTTCCAGATAAACCAGCCTAGCCACAGAGTGAACTCTTGTGCACTGCAACAGATGAACATTTCTAGTTTGAGCTGCTTTTGTTTTTCCTTCAAACCCTGCCCTCTATTAGACAGTAATTATTTAGTGTAGCACGCCAAGCCAAGCGAAGCAGTTAGTAACACTTTGTTACAGAGGGGGCGCATCCATGATTAATTCACACCCTCTCTCTATTCACTTCAAAATCTTAAACTGTCTGGGCTCCTGAAATACAGACCTGTATTTTTTTGTCATTTGCCTCCATTTTTGTTGTGATAATAGATAATTTATGAGTGAGTTCTTCCCTTTCTGCAAGGTTTTTGTCTTCAGAAAGTTTCTGCAGTGCCTGCAGGGTGTCTTTAGTCTTCAGTAACTGGCTGTCAGTTTCTCTAAGTTTCCTAGATACAGTTCTTTCCTTTTCCTGGGATTTCCTAAGTAGTTGCCTTAAATTTTTTACTTCATTCTGATGTTTAGCCATAATTTGAGGTAGATTATTTTGTGAATTCTCATATTTTCCTATAGCTTTCAAATGCCTAAGCTGAAGTTGTTTCAAAAATTGGTTTTCTGTAAGGATGGCTTCCAATTTATGATGCATATCAGCTAATTCATTTTTCAGTCCTTTAATTTTATGAAGCCTTGCTGAGAGTATTCGATGAGCCATAGCATCTCTTCTTTGGGCAATCATATGGATTTGAGAATTAAAGAGTGATGCATTCCAGGTGTGCTTTTTTTCAACTGAGATTTCCTTCTGGCCTGTGTAAGCAGATAATCCAGTTTATTACTAGTAATATATACAGATATGCAAATATGCACATATGCGTAATTGCCCTCCCATGCCCCCCTGCACACACACCACACACATACACACAAGCATAAGTGTAACTAGAAGGGGAAAAAACTAATATTTAATCAATATCCATGCTTTAGGCTAGGTGGTTTACATATAAATATCTCATTTAATACAATTATTCAAGGTCAGTTGTACTATATTTTATAGCTGGAGATTTTACATCATTTGTCCAAGGTTACATAGCTACAAAGTGACACAGAATGGATTGAAAACCAGGTCTTCTTTGACTCTAAAATCTGTACTTAAATTTCTATTGTAACAGCTAGACTAAAAACTGATAATAGGCCAGGTGCAGTGGCTCATGTCTGTAATCTCTGCACTTTGGGAGGCTGCAGTAGGAGGACTGCTTGAGGACAGGAGTTTGAGATCAGTCTGATCAACAGAGTCAGATCCCGTCTCTAAAAAAACCACAATTTTTTATGTTTATTTTTATTTTTTTTGGGACAGAGTCTCCCTCTGTTGCCCAGGCTGGAGTGAAGTGGTGCAACCTTGGCTCACTGCAACCTCTGCATCCGGAGTTCAAGCGATTCTCCTGCCTCAGCCTCCCGAGTAGCTGGGATTACAGGTGTCTGCCACCACGCCCAGGTAATTTTTGTATTTTTAGTAGAGATGGAGTTTCACCATGTTGGCCAGGCTGATCTCGAACTCCTGACCCTCAAGTGATCCACCCTCCTCGGCCTCCCAAAGTGCTGGGATTACAGGCGTGAGCCACTGTGCCTGGCCTCTACAAAATTTTAAAAAGTAGCCTAACTTGGTGGCACATGCCTATAGTCCTAGCTCCTCGGGAAGCCCTGGTGGGAGGATTCCTTGAGCTCAGGAGTTCGAGGTTGCTGTGAGCTATGATTGCACCACTGCATTCCAGCCTGGGTGACAAAGTGAGACTCTGTCTCAAAAACCAACCAACCAACCAACCAACCAACCCACCCACCCCATGATAATAGCTGACTAAGTGCTTATCATATGTCAGGCATTAAACTAAATGCTTTCTGTAGATTATCTGATGTAATCCTTTCAACAATATGTTAAGGGTAATTAGAGTGTAACATGAGAGCCCAATGTGAAGAACTTATATATTCAAAATGACCCTCAAAAGGTCATCAAATTATATGAGTCTATCTATTTGTACAGATACTGATTTTCCATCTCTGAATAAATCCAACACAGTCAATTTTTCCTGTTACTTTGGCTGGGCACCAAATGAAGTAATTGGCATGTGTTCAGGAGTCTACCTTTTTTTTTTTTTTTTTTTGAGACAGAGTCTTGCTCTGTCGCCCAAGCTGGAGTGCAGTGGCACGATCTCGGCTCACTGCAAGCTCCGCCTCCCAGGTTCACACCATTCTCCTGCCTCAGCCTCCTGAGTAGCTGGGACTACAGACGCCTGCCACCGCACAGGGCTAATTTTTTTGTATTTTTAGTAGAGACGGGGTTTCACCACGTTAGCCAGGATGGTCTCATTTCCTGACCTCGTGATCTGCCCGCCTCGGCCTCCCAAAGTGCTGGGATTACAGGCGTGAGCCACTGTGCCTGGCCCAGGGGTCTGTCTTAAACAAAAGTCTCTAAAAAACATCACACTTAGCACAAAGCTTACATAATTGAATTTGAGTGTATTAAATACATGTATAAATCACTGTACTATTATCCCATTTTAAAGATAAACACACTGAAGCTTGGGGATGTCCCTTGTCAATGAGCACACAGCTAGGAAGTGGTGAGACAGAACCCACTGTCTGTGTTGGGTGGGAACAGGCAATTCTACCTGTGATAAAAACAATGAACTAAGAGAGCCAAAGCATGCTTTCTGGAGATAAAGCATTTGAATCATAACTATGAAAGAACTCATAGATTATACAACACAGTATCACATCAATAACCGGTGGCCTGTCTTTGCAATTATGTCTTCAAGTGTATTTATTTTCCCACAGTTTAGTAGGGGCTATGGCTGAATATTGAGTATTTTAGAATAGGCTTCTGAGCACACTAAGTGGGAAGCAGAGCAGGCCAGCCTCTAGGACATCTACTAGAAGGCCTGCAAAGAGGTGTCTGTGGTTTTGTTGAGGCCGTACACTTTAATACTCTGGGCACTGGCTAGGGAAGCTCTAGACCCAGGCCATATGGATCAAGCTGGTTTAAAATAGGGGTGGGCAAAGACTGACATGTTCTACACTATGGCCAGCATGACTGAACCTGACCCCCAACTTGTAATGTCTTCCAGCTCTTAGGTGCTCTGACCCTGGAGGAGAGAGGGATTTCACTGAGATGAGAAGGATGGATGATGGGATCCATGGGCACTGGAGGCTTATATTCCCCTCTTATGCCATGCTCAAGTGATGGGAGGGCAGAGGCATGAGAGGGTGCCAAGGGACTAAATGCCATGGCCACAGGAGCTCTGGCCAAGGCCCCAGGAGTCAAGAAGTGCACAGAGGGCATGGATGCTATGGAAAGGGGAGAGGCTGGCCTTTTAAAGATCACGTGGCTTGGACAAGGAACACGTAAGTGGTAAAAATGAAGGGCAGAGGTTCCTCCCCCAATATTATTTGTGTAAGGCCCTTTCCACATCCCTGCCCCCTCATATTCCCTCATTCCCCAAACGTGTCTGAGATTGAATTTCCTGTCTACCCTAGTGAGTGGGTGGGGAGGACAAGCCAGGTTTGTTGGCTTCAGAAAGGTAAGTATACCACTTGCATTTGAGGGGTATGTAACAAATTCATACTGTATCCATCACACATACTTGTGTAACTATAAAGGCTATGGAAAATTGGAATAGGGTGTATTCCTTAACGATTTTATATCTTGTTATCCTAACCCACACATAAGGATGGTATAATTTATAATTTCAATCCCATTTCACAAATAATAGAAGCAGATTTAGCTGAATGACTATTCTTAAGACAACTAAGTTTTAAACCACTGCATTTAAAACAGTCAACTTAATTCACCACAAACATAAATTTAAGTCCATAGTTGCCAAAACGGCCTCTGCACATTATGTATAATGACGTATGCTCTTCTGAACAGTTCTAAGAATGTCCCCATGCTCACTTCACCCACAAACAGGCCTGTCTTCCTTCCCAGCCTGTCTCCCCAGGCCCATCTCCTCCTCAAACCCTTACTTTAGAAGCTCTCTTGTCCTCCCTAGTCCATGCTGTTTCCTCCTCCTCTTCCGCCTGGCCTCATCCTAGTTCCCTCTCCTGTCATTGTCCCCTTTGGTCTCATTGTCCCATTCTATCCCTGTGCTCCTCCACACCTTCACTTCAGCTCTGCTTCTGACATATGGACTGGGGGGTCCGCACTATATTTTACCCCAAAAAGATCAACTCATTTTCTTCACAAACCAGGGTGAAGAAGAGGTTCAAAGGAGGAGCCTTTCCCCTTCCTGTTCTCGGTAGTTTCCATTGTTAGCCTGCTAGAGAAGGTGTCTCTTCAACACTACCTTAGGTTGTCCACCTATACCTGACCAAGGACAACAGGGCAAAAGGTATTCCAAGCATTTGGATGTGGTAAATTAACTTTTTTTTGCATACTAATGTCTTGAATGACCATGACATCTTTTTGGCATTGTATTGACAAAGAAAATCCGTCAAGGAAGCAATTTTAACAGGATACGTAACTGAAAGTTCTGAAAAGACATTTTCTAGAAAAGAAGGATAATCTTTGAAAAGCAAATTGTATGACTATATTGCTTGCTATTTACAATGAGTTAAGTAAATTTCCAATGTTTGACCAAAGCAAAAATTCTATTAAATTGAAGTCCTCATTTCATCTTTGTAATTTTCTCCATGAAATGTCTTTCTGCCATAAAATTTGCTTTCATCAATTTTCTAAGATGGGAATTGAAAATAATCTCTGATGTTACTGTTCTTTGGTGAATTCTGAATCTCTGTTGGTGGTTCCTCATTCAGCATTACCTGCCCTTAGGGTCAGAGAGCTACTTTTAATTGAACATTTGCTTGAGAAGGGGCTGTACTGGCTAAAACATTAAGACTCTTCGCTTTGGGTTAGAATTATATGACACCAGGGTGGAAGAAATTACTTGCTGCTGCAAACACTGGCAAAACATGAACTGGGGAATAAAAGAAAAAGACGAGGAAATACTTTATTGTTCTGTGACAAATCTTGACGTTGCAATTAGTATTTTACATTCATCATATGCTGGGCAAGGGTTTCCTGGGACATAAAAATCTGAGTTACAGATGCATGCAAGATTTACTTAAAATAATTTCAGAGTATTAATATATAAAAGGACACCCAAGGAAGAGCAAACCTTTCACTCTTCTGGATAATGGAATTTAGGATTCTGGATAATGGAATTCAGGATTCTGGTCTCCTGTGAAGTAACTGAATTCATTTAGGTTGTTCTCAATTTATAAACAGGCATCTTGCACAAAGAACTCAATAAGCATTTGTTCAATAAATAAATGAGGAATCAGCTTTAAAAAGCTAAATTATAAGGTACTTAGAACTCGAAATGCAGTTTCTCTCTTGTAGACAGTGTTACAAATGCTAACTGCCCTCTTGCATGATCCCACAAAAGCTTATGATCAATATAAAATGTAGTATATAGATTCAAGATCTCTTATTGTAAACCCTTGGAACTGGTATGTTGCAGAATTTGGGGGTTTTAAAGGTGAGTGCATATATGGTATTTTCCACATTTCTCTCATGGGGTCTGGAACAACACCCTTTAATGAAACTATACTTTTGCGGTGAAATATAATGACTCTTCACACTAAGTGAACTAAGTAAAGATCTGCTTCATGTTAGTTCAAATAAGGGTTTTGTTGCCAAATCAACTTTGATGCCAAGGATGTGAAAGATGTTGGGTTTTTGGAGATTTGTAAATTTCAAATGTGGATAAGGAATTCTGTATTTGTAGGATCTAACCATGATGTTCATTTTTTTTTTTTTTTGAGACGGAGTCTCGCTCTGTCGCCTGGGCTGGAGTACAGTGGCCGGATCTCAGCTCACTGCAAGCTCCGCCTCCCGGGTTTACGCCATTCTCCTGCCTCAGCCTCCCAAGTAGCTGGGACTACAGGCGCCCGCCACTTCGCCTGGCTAGTTTTTTGTATTTTTTAGTAGAGACGGGGTTTCACCGTGTTAGCCAGGATGGTCTCGATCTCCTGACCTCGTGATCCTCCCGTCTTGGCCTCCCAAAGTGCTGGGATTACAGGCTTGAGCCACCGCGCCTGGCCAATGTTCATTTTTGATGGAGTCCAGGCATGAGAGAAGGAGCGGACTTTTCATTTCCTGCCTTGGGCCTTGCCAATGGAGGTAGGACCCCCACCTCTCTAGAAAAGTAACATTTAACCTTTTGAGACTCTGGTGAAAGGCACAGGCCCTTCTAGAAAAGTTTACGAACACACAGACACAAAAAAATGCATAGAATTTCATGGGGTTCACAGACATGTGTCTTAGATAAAGAATCCCTGCCCTATAGCAGGGGAACTGAAGATTCTGGGTGTTCCAGAAGTGGCAGAGGGTCCTGGACACACCTGGTAACAGCAGGCTGGGGATGCAAGATGCAGTGTGGACATGACAGTAGCAGATGTGCCCCCCAAACAGCAGTGCCTTTATCGTCCACCTGTTGACTGAAGTGCTCTGATGGTCAATGTGGACAAGAGCTCCAGCTATATCAGGAATACTTACGAGCTCAAGATTGCCTAAAATGGGAGGAAGGAATTACAGTCTGGGCAGGGAAGGAGGAAGAAAGGAGATCAAAGATAGCACAAGTGAATTCCAATTTGGACAGCTGGGACCTGATAGAATTGGTACTTTAAAAATCTGCAAAGAAATGACATTATTAACAGCCTTTTGAACCATCTCCATTTCAAAAGATGGCCTTTGCCAATATACCTCACTGGACTTGGAGACCATCCTCTTGGGGTGTTGAGACAGGTATTTACATTTCACTGGCGATTCAAACACTGATTCTTCAGCTGAGATGAAAGGCAAGAAGCCAGTGAAATCCAAGTATTGTGGTACTCTGTAACAAGGCCACCTGTTAACTAAAAACGGAACTAACCTCACTAGTAGGCTCCAGTAGGGTAAGCCATGCAGGGGCTAGGCTTTACATTTGAAGCCTTTCTGTTATTTTATAATTATTCTTAATTTCTCTATTTCCTAATTTCTTCTAGAAAAGTTCACCTATAATACACATTTACAATATGGGTAAACAATAAAACTGAGTATGAACCACTTCAAACACTAGTGCAGGAAAATAACATCATTATGACCAGAAATTTGGTCTTGCTTGGGAAATTTTACTCCTTACCTTTAGATTGGGAGATTTTAGAAACATTATACTTTTTCTTCTCCTTTTCTTTAACCACAGGCTGCTTTAAATAATTTCTATTAATGGCCTTTTCTGAACAATCACAGAGAAAGTCTTCTGAATAATCATACTGAGAACTTAAACTTCCACAGGAGCACTGAGATCTGCTATAATCAACACTCTTATGGGAAGCATTACTGTTCTGTGAAAAAGCGCCTGTGCCTGGGCTTCTCTTGCATTCTGCAGATCTCCTATCGTTTTCTAATGCCACGCTGGAGAAATGCTCATCTGTATTTGTTTTTGTTAGATCAGCCAAAGACATAGCAAACAACCTAATAAAAGAAAAGTAAAACCTAATAAAATTATTTTTTAATTCATATTTATTGACATTAAAATGAACCTATGCTTTTATATGTATATATATATACACACACATATATATATACACACACATATATATGTATATATATATATTTTTTCTTTTTTAAAGACAGGGTCTCACTCTGTTGCCTAGGTTGGAGTGCAGTGGCGTGACCATGACTTTCTGCAGCCTTGACCTCCTGGGCTCAAGCGATCCTCTCAGTTCAGCCTCTGGAGTAGCTGCGACTACAAGTGTGTGCCGTCACGCCTGGCTAACTTATTATTTTTTGGTAGAAATGGGAGTCTCACTATGTTGCCTAGGCTGGTCTTGAACTCCTGGGCTCAAGTGATCCTCCCACCTCGGTCTCACAAAGTAGTGGGATACAGGCATGAGCCACCATGCTCAGCCATGGACACAAACTTTGAATACTTTCAATAAGCCCTTTTCGTTGTCTAAAGTGAGAATTTAAAACGGAAGGAATAGAAAGTCAAATACAAGAAAGACCCCCAATTTATACCCTTAATAAAATTAACACTAGTCACAAAGCAGATGGTTCTGCATTTCTTTATGATGCTACTGCACTAAGGCACAGTAACACCACAAGTATCTCTTTTATAGCAGCCTACCTCAAAAGCAGATTGAAACAAACAGATCCATCTTCTGAGGTCTTTAAAAGGATTACCTTTCCATTTAATTCTCAGTTCTCCTGTTTTATCAAGAAAGCAAAAGAGAGTTTAGCTGGCATTAGATCTTTTGCAACAGGAATCTAATATCACTTTCTCTACTCAGAAGGTTTTTTTCTGAAGTGTTTCGGCTTTCTGATGCATCTGCTTAACTCTAGCCTTCTCTTCTGATGAAATATATCAGGCAGGCCACAATCTCCTCACTACAAGAAATCTTAGTCCAAATGATCTTAGTAATAATTAATATTAGCATTATACTTAATATCTAACTAGTGCTCTTACTTTGTACAAACTGCTTTCACATCACCTCATTTCAGCCACCTAGAGGGAATAGGTTCAGACAGGTTAAAAGTTCAGAGACTGTCCGTGTTTTCCAGCTCCAGGGGCAGTGCTTTTTTCATTAAGCATCATGACTACAACAACACATTGGTGGGAGCATTACACAATCTTAAGGCAAAGAATTTCTCTTTCCAGACACATTCTGCTGTGTAGTGGTGGGCAGAAGCAGATCCTTCTTTGTGAACCTTTACATCTAGATTAAGAAGAATCCAGGCCTGGTATTGTGGCTCACTTCTGAAATACCAGCACTTTGGGAGGCTGAGGCGGGTGGATAGCTTGAACTCAGAAGTTCAGGACCAGCCTGGGCAACATGGCGAAACCCTGTCTCTACAAAACAAATACAAAAATTAGCAGGACATGGTGGTGCACACCTGTAGTCTCAGCTACCTGGGAGGCTGAGGTTGGATTGCTTGAGTCCAGGAGGCAGAGGTTGCAGTGAGCTGTGATTGCGCCACTGCATTCCAGCCTGGGTGACAGGGCCAACTCTGTCTCAAAAAAAAAAAAAAAAAAAAAGAATCCCAGATGTTGGTGTAGGGTATCCTGAAGGACTCCAGTGTAGCCCTCACAGCCTTGCCTCTCCTTGTCCCCAGGAGCTGTTCCTCCCTGCCCTCTGGCTCATGACCTCAGTCCCTAATTTCTTCCTCACCTATCTTGATAAATCCAAATTGCTCAAACAATGGTTGCTAATCAGCAAAAAAATTTGGTGTTTTTTTTTTTTTGGCCAGTTGTTTCTGACTCAAGCTAGACTTCAGCTGACTTCTCCTGCTAAAGCTCTATAAAAATTCCCTCCTTCTTCCTTACTTTAGAACACTCCTTCAACAAGTCGTCTTATGCAGGCAATTTTGAATAAAGGCTTAATTCAAGAGTGTTTTTCATGTTACATCCACAAATTGTCAAGCTACAGTCGTGGGAGGGAGTGTGATGGAGTAGAAGGTGATAGACAATTTGAAGGCAGACAGGTTTGGGTTTGAACTTGGGTCTGCCTGTCAGTTAAGTGCTCTTGTCCATCTGTAAAATGGGAGTGACACCACCAATCCCCTAGGGTTGAGAAAGAAAATAAGCTTATCTGAGGAATGCAACCCCCTTTAAATGATCAGCCCCAAAGAGGCAATGGAATGAGACAGCAGTCACGTCCCCCTATCCCCCAGCTGAGCTAAGTAATCATTTCTAAGCTGCTTGCTCCCTGGGCTCTGACTGACACCACCAATAGCTATAAATTAACCTAACAATGCCATATGCTGGACACCACAGCTCATACCCTGTGGTTCGAACAGCAATCTAATCGCCAGTCACTGTTATTTCTGTAAACCAATGAGAATTCCTGAAAAGCGTTTTGCAATTGTCCCTCTCCTGACTTGTCCTTTTTTCTTTAAAAAATGCAAGCCTCTCACAGAAGACTAAAGTGAGCTTCGATTATCCCATGTTTGATAAAGCAGAAGACTAGCCATCTTAGTCTCTTAGTTTAATAAAAATTGATGTAACAGGGAAAAAAAAAAAAGTTTAAATGGAAATCCTGTAGAGTCACATAAGAATAAACAAGACTATAAACAACTTCGCTCCTAAAACAATTCTACCAGGTTAAAATGTCCCCTAATGAGGGCTTTCTAGACTTAGCTGTGAGAAAGGTGGTGGATTGGAAGGCATTACCGCCTCCCCACATGGATATGCGAGTCATAAGCCTCTGTGGATGCTGAGTTGTTCCATTACCTACTGGCTCCAGAGGACTTCTGTATTTTGAAGAATCTTTATAGCTAGGAGTAATTGTAGCTTCTTAAAAATGCTTGAAAAATCAAAAATCTTTCAATATTTCAGTGAGAAGATCCCTTATTAGCAAAATTATCCACAATCTTTCCTGCTCAATAATTTGCCTAGCCTAACGTTAGGGATCTAGTTTCCTCAGGATGGGTAAAGGGTAGTCTTACTATAAAGACAATTATTATTATTATTTTGGTGGAATGGATGAGTAGAAAATGACTGCTACCAATTTTATTTTATTTTATTTTTTAAGATGGAGTCTCACTCTGACGACAGGCTGGAGTGCAGTGGCATGATCTTGGCTCACTGCAACCTCCACCTCCCGGGTTCAAGCGATTCTCCTGCCTCAGCTTCCCAAGTAGCTGGGACTACAGGTGCGCACCACCACGCCCAGCTAATTTTTGTATTTTTAATAGAGACAGGGTTTCACCACATTGGCCAGGATGGTCTCGATTTCTTGACCTTGTGCTCCGCCTGCCTTGGCCTCCCAAAGTGCTGTGATTACAGGCGTGAGCCAGCACGCCCGGCATGCCATGCATTTTCTAGTGGATGTACTGTCAACTTGCTTTTGTCAAATTTCTAAAACACACAGTATGAGGCAGTGATCAATTCTACTACTGATCACTACTATAACCTAATCTGTCTTATGTAAAAAAAGCTATAAGCAACTTCAGATTAATTGCTATGTTCACCGATTTGTCTTATAATTAAACAGGCAAAAATATCTGAAAATCAAAAATCATAATTTCAATCCATATCCTAAGACACTGAATTTTTGGGAGCTTACTAAATTTAAAAGTTGTCATAAATGCTTTGTAGAGTATATTTAGATGCTATATTCTTTTGAAAGAATATATTTACCACTTGGTAAGATCAGTGTATGGACTGACTGACCCAGTGTTTACCACCACTTATTAATGTGTCACTAAAATCAGCTTTTAGGTAAACTCAGTATGCTTTCTGCTACAACAAATAGACAATTGTTCTTAATATTAATGGCATAGTCTTTGACAAAAAGAGGTCATAAGAAAAACTGGGATCAGCTGATATCAACATATATATGAATTTTGTACCCGATTCACTAACATTTTAAAATGAAAATTAAAAAAAATGTATCAAATAGGTCAATTTATTTGGCTTACTGAGCGTATATATTTAACACAACTGATTCCTAAGCCTTTGGGATACAATTTTTTTTTTTTTTTTTTGAGATGGAGTCTCGCTCTGTCATCCAGGCTGGAGTGCCGTGGCACGATCTTGGCTCACTGCAACCTCCACCTCCCGGTTCAAGCAATTCTCCTGCCTCAGCTTCTCAAGTAGCTGGGACTACAGGCGCCTGCCACCACACCTAATTTTTTTTTTTTTTTTTTTTGGTATTTTTAGTAGAGACTGGGTTTCACTGTGTTAGCCAGGATGGTCTTGATCTCTTGACCTCGTGCTCCGCCCGCCTCGGCCTCCCAAAGTGTTGGGATTACAGGCCATCGTGCCCGGCCTACAATTCTTTATTTTTAACCCTCTTTTATTGAGGTTTCAAAGAAAATTAATAAGAGTACCATTTGATAAGATTAGAAATGTGTATCTCCATGAAACTATCACCACAATCAAGACAGTGAACACAGCCACATAATCTCCCAACGCCTCCCAGCACCCCATTGTAATTCCTCTCATCCTTCCCTGCGCCTCACTCCCAACCCAGGCAAACACTGTGTTTTTGTCACTATCAACTATTTTGCAATTGGTAAGAGTTTTACATAAATGGAATAATACAGTATGTATTTTTATTTAGTTTGCTTCTTTCACTTAGCATTATTATGAGATTCATCCATGTTACTATGCGCATCAACATCGATAGTTCATTTGTTTTTTTTAAGTTGCTGAGCAGTTTCCAATTGCATATATAAACCATAATTTGTTTATTCATCTGTTCACAGACATTTCAGCTATTTCCAGTTTTGGGCTATTAAAAGTAACACTGCTGTGAATATTCTGGATATAAGTCCTTTATCAGATACATGCTTTGCAAACATTTTCTCCTCATCTGTGATTTTTTATTCTCTTAAAAATGTTTTTTAAAAATTTTGGTGAAGCCCAATTATCAATTTGTTCTTTTAAGAATGATCCTGGCTGGGCACGGTGGCTCATGCCTGTAATCCCAGCACTTTGGGAGGCGAAGGCAGGCAGATTGCCTGAGGTCAGGAGTTCATGACCAGCCTGGCCAACATGGTGAAACTCCGTCTCTACTAAAAAATACGAAAATTAGCTGGGCGTGGTGGTGGGTGCCTGTAATCCCAGCTACTTGGGAGGCTGAGGCAGGAGAATTGCTTGAACCCGGGAGGCAGAGACTGCAGTGAGCTGAGATTGCACCATTGCACTCCAGCCTGGGTGAGGAGAAACTGTCTCAAAAAAAAAAAAGTATGATCCTTTTGGTGTTATATCTAAGAAATTTTTGCATGACCTGAGGTCACAAAGATATCCTCCTTGCTTTCTTCTAGAAGTTTTACTTTAAGTCTATAATCCATTTTGAGTTACTCATTAGGGGTCAAAATTCATTTTTTGGTATTTGGACATCCAATTGCTCCAGCACCATTTGTTGAAAAGACTTTCCTTTTCCCACTCAATTGCCTTTGCATCTTTGTAAAAACCCATATATCCATATGTTGATCTATTTCTGTGCTCTCTATACTGTTCTAGTGACCTGTTTCTCTCTCTTTATACCAATATCACATTGTTTTGGTTACTGTAGCTTTTTTTTTTTTTTTTTTTTTTTTTTTTTGAGATAGGGTCTTCTTCTGTTGCCCAGGCTGGAGTGCAGTGGCATGATCTTGGCTCACTGCAACCTCCAACTCAGCCTCCCGTGTAGCTGGACTACAGGTTCGTGCCACCACACCCAGCTTTTTTTTTTTTTTTTTTCTGTAGAGACAGAGTTTCACCATGTTGCCCAGGCTAGTCTTGAACTCCTTAGCTCAAGCAATCTGCCCACCTTGGCCTCCCAAAGTGCTGCGATTACAGGGTTACTGTAGTTTTATAACTAATCTTGAAATCAGGTAGTGTTAATTTGCCATCTCTGTTGTTTCATTCCAAAGTTGTTTTGGCTATTTTAGTTCTTTTGAATTTCCATGTAAATTTTAGAGTTAGTTTGTCAATTCCTTAAAAAAAAAAAAAAAAATGCCTAATAGGATTGAGACTGGAACTGTGTTGAATCTACATATAAATTTAGGGAGAACTGACACTTTGTCAAAATGGAGAATTCTAACCCAGGAATAAGGTATGCCTCCCATTTATTAGGTCTTCTTTAATTTCTTTCAGCAGTGCTCTGCTGTTTTCAACGTAGAACTTTTTTACAACTTTTGTTAGATTTATGCCTAAGTATTTCATATATATACAGATACACACATATATATACACGTGTTTATACACATCATATATATAAAATATATATAGAGAGATATGTTTGTTTTCGTTTTTTTTGTTTTTGAGGCAGGGTTTCACTCTGTTGCCCAGGCTAGAGTGCAGTGTAGTGGTGTGATCACAGCTGACTGCAGCCTCAACTTCTTGGGCTCAGGTGATCCTCCCACCTCAGCCTCTGGAGTAGCTGGGACTACAGGTGTTCACTACCATGCCGGCTAAGTTTTGTATTTTTTGTAGAGATGGAGTTTCGCCACATTGCCCAGGCTCGTCTTGAACTCCTGGGCTCAAGCAATTCTCCTGCCCTGGCAGGGTAGGTAAATTTCCAAAAGAATTGCTTGTACATAAACTATACCTGCCAAAGAGACTGGATATTTCTAGCATTCTAGAATTCCCAGGATTCCACAATCATCCTAAAGTTTCTACCTATATGACCTGAATACAGGTATGTTTGGGTTCACCTGGCACTGTGTGAGTTCTATTCTTTTTCATGAAATGGAGTCTGAGAGATACTATCAGCAGTGTAAACAAAAGTAAAACCAAGTTTGATTCTTGGCTATTACAATAGTCGGCAATGAATGTGCCCTGAATGCAGGTTAAGTGGGATCACATATTCAGTCTGTTAAATATCAGTTATCTCACTGACCTGTTAAAAACTGACTGATGACTAGTATCAGGCCTATAACTTTTAAGTTGATTAAACTGTTTCAGAAGTCTTCATATTAATATACATACACTACACTTCTCTACTGTTATCAGTACAAAATGTAGTTTCCACATACAAATTTCTGATTATGTGGTGCATTTTTGAAAAATCCAGGCCTTAAACCAACTACCTAATGTTCTTTCTTTTGAGACAGGGTCTTGTTCTGTTGCCTAGACTGAAGTGCAGTGGGGTGATCACAGCTTACTGCAGGCTTGACCTCCCAGGCTCAAGCAGTCCTCCCACCTTGGCATGGCAAGTAGTTGGGCAACTATGTTGCCCAGGCTGGTCTTGAACTCCTGGGCTCAAGCAATCTTCCCATATCAGCCTCTCAAAGTGCTAGGATTACAGACATGACCCACCATGTCCAGCCACTGATGTTCTTAATTAATTAATATGTTCAGTCAAAGGACATCTATTTAGTGTCTTCCAAGGACTGGGGTGATGAAGAAGGTAATCTTTTGCCTTAAAGGATCTTAAAATAGGCAAAGTTAGTAATTATATAATACCTACTATAGTTACACTAGTTTTTGTTGTATCAAATTTACAGTATAGTTCAGATTTAGTTTGGCAGCATTTATGTTTTGAACAGTTTACAGTATAATGGTGCCTATTTTACTGCACATGAAGCATAATTTTATTATGTCTCTATCATTATAGAGTTTATAGTTGTTTCTTTGCTGTTATGACTCAGGAACACAATGAGTAATTATAAACACTGTTCTAATGGAAAAAAATCTGATCTGGTTGAGGTTACGTTTTCCTGGAATGCACTATGGTAAAAGGGATGGCTGCTTACAAGAACAGTGAACTTCTATATTGTGCTTATCTAATTAGTGAATTAGAAATAAGAATGCTGAAGATCAAGGTATACGTCTGAATCATTCTGAATACAACAGTCAGGTATCTTTACTCCTGCTTTTGCAACAAGGCAGATGGAAAATGAAACACGCTAAAATGTTTGAAAGGGATTACTGCATACCTGGTGTTCTTTATCAAACTTCCCTAAGATGTCTGACGATTAACTGAAGATAAGCACAGGCTTCTTCACACTGCAGTATTTATGAGCTTTCCACGGTAGTATTTTTTGACAGGTTTTGGTCTCTTTTTAAAGAAAGAATATATTTTAAAAAACCTAAAATGATATTACAAAAGGAAAATGTTACAATCTCACAAAATAAACATTTATAAAATAAGGTTTTGAAGCAGTATATATATATGCCCTTGTGTTATAGATTGGTGTGGTCTCAGCTCACTGCAACCCCGCCTCCCAGGTTCAAGCAATTCTCCTGCCTCAGCCTCCTGAGTAGCTGGGATTACAGGCGCCCGCCACCATGCCCGGCTAATTTTTTTGTATTTTTAGTACAGACAGGGTTTCACCATGTTGGCCAGGCTGGTCTCAAACTCCTGACCTCAAGTGATCCACTCACTTTGGCCTCCCAAAGTGCTGGGATTACAGGTGTGAGCCACTGTACCTGGCCATAGGCGGCTTTTTCGCTATAAAAGTGAATCACCTGTTGGCAGTTGATTGGGAAGTTCTTGGATGTGATTATCGAACAGTGATGTTGAAATAAGATTTGAAGGAGCCATACACAGCAGTGCCTTTTCAAGTTTTTGACAGAACAAAAGATCTTGTGGCTCACCTGCCTGCTCTTTCTTTCCAGTACAGAGTTGAACGTAAATAATTAAAGTTTTTGAATTATGTGTTTCTTGCCTGTCAACAATAAAAATAACAAAAAGACGACCCTCTTGGTAACTACTTGTAAGCACTGGATTGTACTTTAGAAGCACAGATAGTGACTGATTTAGTATTATATACTAAAATGTATTCTGGTTCCACACTTTCATGAATTATCAGATTCTTAGTTAATACAACTAGAAAATCCTAATTCTTAAAAGTAAATATTTGGTTACACGCATATAATGAAAAAAATTCCATAGTGAAGTTATAATTAATTCATAAGGATAATTTAATTCAAATGATTACATCTGTGTTTCTGGCCGAAATTATTCTATGGGTAGGTAATTATATACATGTTTTTTGAGATGGAGTCTCACTCTGTCATCCAGGCTGGAGTGCAGTGGTGTTATCTCAGCTCAGCTCACTGCAGTCTCAACCTCCTGGGCTCACGTGATCCTCCTGCCTCAGCTTTCCAAGTAGCTGGGACTACAGGCATGTGTCACCATGCCCAACTAATTTTTGTATTTTTGCAGAGATGGGATTTTATTATGTTGCCCAGGCTGGTCTAGAACTCCAAGACTCAAGTGATCCACCTGCCTTGGCCTCCCAAAGTGCTGGGATTACAGGCGTGATCTGGGCCACAGTGCCTCACCGGTAATTATATTCTTAACCAGTCCTGCCTCTTGGGAAAAAAAAAAACTTACTTAACATGCAAATTTTCCCTCTTTTCTTATCCATTCTCAACATTTCCTATTGTCTCCCCATTTCATTTTTTCTCTTTAGCACATATTATCTATTTTACTTTTTATTATTATTTTTTATTTATTTTACAACACCTATTTTATTTACTTAGCCTGTTTGTAGCCTGACTTCCCCACTAACTGTATGCTTCCCAATGGCATGCATTCTGGCTCCTTTGTCTACTGCTACATCCTCAGTGCCTAGAGGAGTTCCTGAGAATATTAGGTGTCCAATAAATATTGATCACATAAATTAATGTTCAGGATGCCTCTGTGCTTCTTTAATTCCTCTCTTCATTCCATGACTCCTGATAAAAAACTTCTCATTACTGCTAACCCAATCTGAAAAGCTCTAAATGAAAGCTTTCCCAATGTGATAAATACCTATCTCAAACAAAAAAACAGCTTTAAACTTTAATGGTGAAACATTAATTTACACTGATGTAAGAATTAAGATAAGAAATGCCTACTGTCACTTTGTTCATTAATATTGTTCTGGAGGTACTAGGTCTAAATATTGGGAAAGAAGAGGCAAGTTATTATGTGGAAATGAAATGATTATATACTTATAAAACACTATCAAGATAATTAAATTGACACTATAGGTTACAAAATGGCTATAAAATTAATCTTTTTTTTGAGACAGGGTGTCATTCCATCGCCCAGACTGGAGTAGTGCGATCACAACTCACTGCAGCCTCAACCTCTTGGGTTCAGGTGATCCTCCCACCTCAGTCTCCCAGGTAGCTGGGACTACAGGCACATGCCACCATGCCTGGCCAATTTTTTGTAGAGATGGGAATTTGCCATGTTGCCCAGGCCCTAGTTTCAAACTCCTGGGCTCAAGAAATCTGCCCACTTTGGCCTCCCAAAGTGCTGGAATTATAGGTGTGCCTGGCCCTAAAAATAATCTTTTCTATATGCAAAATAAAATGACTTAGAAAATAGATGAAAAATATCCCACTTACTATATCAGTCCAAACATTTAAAACAGCTAAGTATACTAGGAATAATATGAAGGAAACTTTAAAACTACTGAAATAAAATATTTAAGTGAAAGACATATTTTGTTCTTATATCAAAAGGACACATTATAAAGCTGTAAATTCTCCCTAATTTAATCTACATGATCAATGCATTCTCAATGAAATGCTGAGTAATTTTGTGAAATTTGACCAAACGATACAAAATTCATATAGAGAAATAAATATGAAAGAATACAAAGAAATATGAGCAAAAATGATGAGAAGGGACTACTTTGATCAGATACTGAGATATAAAGCTATAGTCACTAAAATAGCCTGATACTAATGCTTTGACAGAACAATATACTGGAATAAAGAGTTCAGAAACAGAAACACAAACAAATACATATGGTAGCCTCGTGTAAGATAAAGGCAGAGAAAGTGCACTTCAGTAAATGATGAGAGGTAGGCCAGAATCTACCTGGAAATCAAAACAGAAGCACATTCTTATTGCATTTCTTCAACTAAAATGATGGTTAGATGGATTCAAAATATAAATGTTTAAAAAATTATTAAAAGAAAACACAGAGTGTGGAAAAACATAAAGCCCTGAACCATAAAGGAAACAACTGATAAAAATAACTGCATAAAAATTTAAAAACTTCCTTATAATTAAAAAAAAAATAAAGTGCAAAGGCATCTTACAAACTGGAAAAAAGATTTTCAACACATATGACAAAGACCTAATTTCCTTAATTTACAGAGACCTCTTAAAATAATCCATTAGTAAAATGGGCAAAAGATATGAACACATTACAGAATAAGCACATTACAGAAACACAGAAAACCAAGTTATATAAAAAGATGTTCAAGCTTACTCATAATGAAATGCAAATTAAAACAACTAGATTCCATTTTTCATCTACCAGAATGGCAAAAATTAAAGAATTAGATAAAACATATTGTTATTATAACTGTGATGAATAATACTGATAATTCCTAGTATAAAAAATAAAGCATATCTCTGTATGTGTAGGTATGTAAAGTTCTCCAAGATATGTTCATTTTCCAATCAATGTCTACATGTTGCTCATTACCTTCCATAAAAAAGTTAAATTCTCATTTTTAAGATTTAAGACTTTCCTTTGGTACAGTGGCAGGCTGAATAATGGTCCCTTAAGGATGTCCATGTCCTAATCCCTAGAACCTGTGTGTGTTAACTATATATGGCAAAAGGGACTTTGCAGATGTGATCAATTTCAGGTCTTGAGGTGGGAAGATTATCCTGAATTATCCCAGATTATCCATGTGGACCTAATGTAATCACATGGGCCTGTCTAAGAAGGACACAGGAGGGGTCAGAGTGAGAAGGCTCTGTTATGAGAGAAGCAGAGTCAGAGGGAGAAGATGCTATGCTGCTGGCTTTCAAGATGGAAGAAGGGGTCACATACCACAGAATACAGGCTTTTCTAGAAGTTAGAAAAGGGAAGGCAATGGATCCTCCATTGGATCCTCTAGAAGGAATCAGTCCTGCTGACATCCTAACTTTAGCCCCTTAAGACTCATTTCAGACTTCTGACCTTCAGAGCTGTAAGAAAATAAATGTAAGCCACTGAGTTTGTGGTAATTTGTTGTAGCAGTAATACAGAACTAACACAGATACCTTGAAAAACATCACAAATTAAAATGAGACTAAAAGCAGGCTATGACATGCAAATGAAATGCACTGTTACAAATTTCAAGAAGTCAGAGAAGATGGTGAGTTGGTGAGTTCAAATGTTTTGGGGAAATATCTTAATGGTTCCAGAAACCAGCTTGCTTTACCTTGCCTTGGACTATATCTGGGAAAAAGATGACCAACCCGAGAGAGCTGGTGGGATTGTTTGCTTTGGAAAAATGAGCTGGAGAAAACAGCAGACCCTCTCATAAGCACTCCATGCAGATTTTTTTAAAAAAGGAGGTGGCTTTCCTGTAGAGGCAGTGGCGGAAGCATGGCTGAAGGCTGAGAAAGCAGAGTGAAGTAGTTGTAAGGGGAAGGAGTGACAAAGAGGCGTCAGGTAGCTGGCAAAGTTAGGAAATTAATTAGAGCTAACAAGTTAACTGAGGACGTAATATATTTAGAATCATGGGGTCAAATTTCTTACTGTCTGAAAGAGGAAAGGCTGGAAAGAACCCTGAAATGTTGGATTAGAATGTGAAATGCTAGGTTCAAATACATACACACATACACACACAAGGAGGTATATACAGTTACAGATCTATGTGCATATATATCTATAAATGTATGTGTATGTGTATATGCATATGTATGTCTATGTGTGCGTGTGTGTATTTTTCCCCTAACTCTGCTCTCTGAGAGGGCCTAGAATCAATGACACCCCAGAAACAATGAGTACACTGTGTACCATTCTCCACCAAATACCATTCTCTGCTATAATGAATCAGGGTTCCTTGGAGAAACGGACGATCCTAAGCCTGAGGCAGGCAAAGAGAAGAAAGGCTGGTGTGTATCAAAAGGGCACAGGAGCCAGCTTTAAGAAGCTCCCACTAGTCAAAGATAGGGCAATTTGAGCATCAATACCAATAAGGAGGATACATCAGCCTGGGCAACATAGGGAGATGCCATCTCTATAAAGAAAGCCAAATTAGCTGGGTATGGTGGTGCACACCCATGGTCTCAGCTACTTGGGAGGTTGAGGCTGCAGTGAGTTGTGATCATGCCAGCACTGCACTCTAGCCTGGACAAGAGTGAGACCCTGTCTCAAAAACACAAAACAAAATGGGATTTACCATGTCAGAGTATCTCTTTCCAAAGTACGAATCAAATGCAAAGGGAAAACAGGTGGCTGTGGAGCAACCTGGCAGATCCGTGCTTGAACAGGTAATCAAGGTTCATGTCACCAGGGTGGGACAGGTGACATTCACTAGTGTCCATGGGCACTTGTTCAGCTAGATCCAAGTTCAGGTCTTCTTACTGAATGAAAAGCCTGAACTCTTAAACTCTTTGACAAAAATATTAAATGAATAGAAAAGCTCTTACCTAGGCTTATAAATGTGGTATTATACAGCTAAGATAATCAATATCTTATGGTTTTCAAGAACATTATTTCAAACACTTTATCTTTTAAGATGATGTGTCCCAATTTTTTGCTTCAGAAATTTTGTGAGTCACTCTAAACATTGACAAAGGGAGGTTATGATTCTTAACACTGATTGGCCTGGCGTGGTGGCTCACACCTGTAATCCCAGCACTTTGGGAGGCTGAGGCAGGTGGATCACTTGGGCCCAGGAGTTTGAGACCAGCCTGGGCAACATGGTGAGGCCCCATTCCTAAAAAAAGAATTAGCCGGGTGTGACAGTCTCAGCTACTTAGGAGGCTGAGCCCAGGAAGTCAAGGCTGCAGTGATGCAGTGAGCTGTGATCGCACAACCACTTTCCAGCCTGAGGGACGGAGTGGGACCCAGTTTCAAAACCAAAAAAACAGATGAACAAAACACTGATTCAGAGGCAGTATACTGCAGAAGAAAAAAGGTATGTTCCCAGTTCTGCCAATACAACTAGGTATTAGGCTTCAAATGTCTAAGGCAAGAAATTGGCTGATTTCTCAGTGACATCTAGCACTAAATTTCATAAATGAAATATACCTATATATATCAGAAATTTCAAGTTTATTTGATAACATGAAAATGTGCCACGTTCAAAGTTTGGATGGTTGCAGACTAGCTATGCTATGCAGGTTTTGGTAATTTAACAACTTTATATATTTTAAAACAAATGTTTCAATTCACTACCAGACTGACATCCCAGTCACCTTCAGGGTAAGAACCCATGCCTCTCTACTTCCACCAAGTGTTGGCAAATGCAATGTACCACACTGAGTAAAGTGCTACAAATCTTACCCAAGTACCCGTTTTTAGCTACCCTGCCACAACATTCTTTTTAATTTTCAGTGTTTGCCTGATTATTTTTTACTAGGAGTTTCATTCTATTTTAATAGAATTGTTCTAAAACACATGGCACTTAGTATCTCACACATTAGAATGTTCATTTCATTCATTCTTTTAGCACCCTTTTGAGTGCTTACTGTGTGTCAGGCACTATGTGGGGTGTGGAGATACAATGATGAACACAAACAGCAAATGTTTCTGTTTTTGTGGGACTTATGTCAGTAATGAACTAATCATAATAGTGACTGTCCCGAGTGTCTTCAAGGAAGGAGATACAACTCTTGAAGATAAAGAAACTGATCCTGACAGTGATCGGGGAAGTTATCCCTGTAGAAGTGATGTCTGAGTTGAGATAGGAAGGGTCAGTGGGAACTAACTAGGCAAGAGAGGATGAGAGGGAGGAAGGAAAAACAATGCAGACAGAGAGAAAAGAATGCCAAGGCCTGGTGGGTGGAGGAGGCCTATGTGGCTGAAGCCCAGTGAGGAGGGCCAGCGGTTTCAGATGAGTCTTGAGAAGCAGGCGGGGGTGAGCAGCTGCAGGTCCTTGGGAAGGCGTGCCTATGATGTGGATCATTAATCCAAGGGCAATGGGAAGCTGGCAGTAAGCAAAAGAGGGAGGTGGGGAGGGATGGCATAATCAGCTCTGCCTTCTGAAGAGGTTACTCTGGCTGCAGGGTGGTGAAGAATCGAGAAAAGCCAGAGATGTGGGGAGACCAGCTGGTACAGGACTGCAGCAGGCTGAATGAAGGTGGTAGTTTGGACTTAGGCGTCCGTGACAATGAAGAGATGTGAAAGATGCCCAGGAGACAACCTCACCTGGGCTTAAGGATTCACTGGGTGTTGGGGTGTGGTAAGGGTCAAGGAGGAATCCTAGGTACAATGGTAGAGGTCCCAGTTGGGGTTGGGAAGTGGGGTTGTTTGGTCTTGTGCCTGTTGAATTGGAGGAGACTGAGTGATATTAAGAAAGACTGTCACGCAGCTAGCTGAATGTACGAGTCTAGCTAAGAAAAGGTCAAGTTGGAGAAAGGTGGGAGTCAAGAACACACAGCTGGAACTTAAAGCTGTGCGTGTGAATCTATGCCCTGTGCTAGATGAAGGGGCGCAACAGAGAACAAAATGGGAACAGAGGCCCAGCTTTGAGGATCTCCAATATTAAGGAGCCTGGGAGAGGAGGGTGAGCCAGAATGGTAGCAGGGAAAGCAGAAGAGACAGGGGTGGTCACAGAAGCCAAGGGAAGACAGTGTTTGTGGAGTGAAATGGGGGCAGCAGTTTCAAATGCTGCTGAGAGACTGAGCAAGGCAAGGCATGGAAATGTCTCCTTCCTGGTTTTTGTTTTAGCAGAGATGAAGAGGGAAGCCAGGCTGGCTGAGGAGTGAGAGACAAATAATAGAGGTATCGAATAAGGCAATTCTTTAAAGCGTGCCTGTCGAAAGGGATAAGGGATTGGACAATAACTGGAAACTGAAGGGGAACGTGGGGTCATTGGAGATTTTTTTTCTCTTTTGTGATGGGAAACTTCAACATGCTTCAAAACCATGGCAGAGCCGGCTGAGATGGAATAGGTGATCATACGGGAGAGGGAATGCCTACCTGACAGTGTAGAGTTTTTGGCGAGTGGAAAGGGATGGGATCCAAAGCACAGAGAGGGAGTGGCTTTGGTTAGGAGGAGGAAGGAAGGTAGGAACAGATATAAGGCTTGCAGTTTTGGCAGCTGAAGAATGAGGGGATTCCCATGTGACAGCTTCAAGTTTCTCAATGAAGTGACAGCACAAGGGTGTGGTGGGAGATCAAATCTGAGTAAAGTGGTCATTTATGAGATGCAATCTCCTATAGACCCTCAGCTAACTGTGGCAATTCTACTCTGTTACTTTCGTTAATGGGGGTTTTACCTGATGGCAAAAGAGAAAAGATGGGGTTTAAGAGAGTGGCAAGGGTAGGGCCAGGCGTGGTGGCTCATGCCTGTAATCCCAGCACTTTGGAAGGCCGAGGTGGGCGGATCACCTGAGGTCAGGAGTTTGAGATCAGCCTGGCCGACATGGTGAAACCCCATCTCTACTAAAAATACAAAAATTAGCTGGGTATGGTGGTGCACACCTGTAATCCCAGCTACTCAGGAGGCTGAGGCAGGAGAATTGCTTGAGCCCGGGAGAGGGAGGTTGCAGTGAACCGAGATGATGCCACTGCACTCCAGCCTGGCCAACAGAGTGAGACAATACCTCAAAAAAATGAAAAAAAAAAAAAAAAAAAAAAAAGAGAGAGAGATTGGCAAGGGTACAGGTATGTAGGGACCTTAGCTCCTTGAGGGCAGGGACCTGTCACACTGATCGCAGTATCAGCACCCAGGTACTTACTATCAAAATGATCAGCATACGGATGACCATTTGTCTGCATCTCAGTTTGCCTCTTTTGATGCTTCTCTAAAAAATAAAAAGAGGAAGAGCTTAAACTCCTACGTGATTCCTGTCTTTGCACTGGGAAGAAGGCTCTGGATTCTTTTGTT
Organism: Rhinopithecus roxellana; assembly: GCF_007565055.1. Taxonomy (NCBI): domain Eukaryota; kingdom Metazoa; phylum Chordata; class Mammalia; order Primates; family Cercopithecidae; genus Rhinopithecus; species Rhinopithecus roxellana. The sequence continues at coordinate 54,727,723 of NC_044561.1, forward strand.
CTTCAGGACAGTCCCTTGTAAAGCTCTTGCCATAGTTCTGTTCCAGGGGCACTGTCATATTTATACCTAACACAGCTAAGGGGCATTTTTTTTTTGTTGTTGTTGTTGAGACGGAGTCTTGCTCTGCCACCCAGGCTGGAGTGCAGTGGCCGGATCTCAGCTCACTGCAAGCTCCGCCTCCCAGGTTTACGCCATTCTCCTGCCTCAGCCTCCCGAGTAGCTGGGACTACAGGCGCCCGCCTCGTCGCCCGGCTAGTTTTTTGTATTTTTTAGTAGATACGGGGTTTCACCGTATTAGCCAGGATGGTCTCGATCTCCTGACCTCGTGATCCGCCCGTCTCGGCCTCCCAAAGTGCTGGGATTACAGGCTTGAGCCACCGCGCCTGCCGCTAAGGGGCATCTTTACATGGTCAGCTTGATGCTACGTAGCATGATGCTTATGTAGACTGTTTACCCGGTTTAAAAGTTGCAATGTGCAAAATACATACTGAAAATATTGCACTTTTGTCTACGGAAATTGTAATTTATATAAGGAAATTGTAATTTACATAATCCTTTAAAAAACTTATTCATACGAAATAACAGAGAACGGGAAATGGCATTAAGGCTGTCATGCTCAAGTGGGGGAGGGGCAGACTCAGGGAAACCAATTAGGAAGCAAGTAAAATAATCCAGACACCAGATGATGGGGGCCTGGACCAAGGCGGTGACAGTGGGGGTTGAGAGAAATGGTAGAATTGTGAATCTATTCGGGTGCATTTTGAAGGCAGTGCTGACAGACTGAAGGCGAGGAAGAGAAAAACAGGACTCAGGCAGGATACAAGGCTCGGGCAACTGGAGGATGGAATTCCCAGCAACTATGACGGGTTAAGATTGTGGGAGGACAGGCTTGGCTTGGGGAATTATTGAGAGCTGTCTTGGATAAGCTGCGTTTGAGATGCCGTAGACATCCAAGTAGGGATGTGGCAGGCAGCTGAATGCAGGGGTCTGGTGTTCAGGGCAGGGGCGAGGGCTGGGAATGCACACTTGGGGCTCACTGGCATTCAGGTAGGCTCTGAGTACAGGAGACTGGATGAGTTCATCTAGGGATTGAGAGTAGACAGCAAAAAGGCTCAAGCTCACATTCAGCCGTGAAAAAAACTGGGCTCTGATAAAACGTAACCGTTGGCTTAAGTGTGGCAACGAAACGTTAACACGCTGAGGGGAGGGTGTGGATAAAGAGTCCCGAGACTGGGCGAGTGGGGGACAAACACAGAGAAGACATTTCAAAAGATTTAGATTCCTGCGACATAGGCAGATGCCAGCGCTAAGGTTTCAAAGAAAAACGAATCCCAAGCAAAACAGCAAGTAAGCAAAGGCAAAATCGGAGGTCAGATAGAAGATTCAGATAGAAAAACCCGAAAGTCCCTCGGTGGGGCGGCGGTGAGATCGCCCTCTGCCCCCTCGCCGGACCCAGGCGCGGCCCTGCGCTCGGTCACCTCGGCCCAGGCGTCCCCCCTGCCCAGCGGGCCTGAGAGTACGTGTGTCGCCGGGGCGCTCGGCCACTGCCGAGCCGGAGTAGCTGTTCCTTGCCAGACTGCGCTGCGAGGAGGAAACGGCGGGGCGCCAGCGAGGCAGGCAGGGGCGAGGACTGAGTGACTGGCGATACCGAAAGCCCAGAAAGAGCGTAGCAGGCGGGTCCGGACGGGACCAGCGTTGGGGCTGTAAAAGGGCAACCGGCTGTGGCGGACGACGGCAGCAGTTCAGCGGTTACCTGGTCCGCGCGGTTCTCGCGACCGCAGCAAGGTCGCAGCGCCGGCGCGTCGCCATGGAAACCCGTGCGCGCGGCCTGCTGGGAAGCGCAGGCCTGAGGGGGCTGGGCGCGCGCATGCGCACTCGGGAAGCGGACGCCGCGGCCGGGAGGGGCGTGTTTGGCCTGGAGGACAGTGTGGCCTCGCATTTTTCTTCGGTTTCCGGGAAGTGAGTTGCTTGTGTAGACGTCTGTAAACGAGCCTCCTGCCGTCCCTGTTCGGCGCCCAGGACCCTGCCTGCCCCCGTGGCCGCACCGGGAGCGAGGGAGCTTGTCGTGTTTCACGCGTTCTGGCGCTCTGGCGCCCTCTTAAGGCTCTGCCAGCCTTAAGAGGCTTGAGTCAGTAGGCGAGTGTAGACGCCTACCGGTAGGCTGCTAGACAGCAGGTGTAGACGCCTGGTCAGTGCCTGGGAAGCACAGTTTCCCTATTAACCCTGTGTCATAAACATGTTTTTTTTGTTTTGGTTTGTTTTTGTAAAACAAAATCTGATGACAAAACAATGCGTTATTTGGCATAGAGAATTTAGAAATGTACAGGTAAGTCCAAAGCAAAAGTCAAAATCACCTGGATGATGGAGTTACAGCTGCTTTTTAATGACAGCATAGGAATTTGGCATAATTTAGGAAGACTTACATTGTTTCCTTTTATTTATTTACTTTTTTTCCTGTATCAAAGCCATGTTGAATATCCTTGCAGATGAATCTTTGACGTCACCCCTGTTTCCTTAGGATAAATTCCTACATGTGAGGTTGCAGGGCCAAAACATATGCTCACTTTGAGGCTTTCTAAAGGTAGAGGGAAACTGTCTTCCAGCATACGTTCCAATCCTTGGCCCGCATTGGAAATTCTCTTTTTTCTTACAATTTTTTTTTTTGCCCATTTTATTGTCAAAAATTGGCATCTTTGATTGTATTCACTTCCTTGTTAGTAGGAAGAATAGACTTTTTCCCATATCTTTCGTGCCATTTGTCCTTATTGTGTGATTTGCGTTTTCCTGTCTTTTGTTCATTTTAAAACTTGGCAATCATCTTTGTAAAAATTGGTTTTGTAAGAACTTTTGATGCTTGAAAACTTAGCTTGCGATATACATTGCAAATATTTCCTCAGTTTGTCAGTTACCTTTAATTTTGTTTACAGTACATTTTGGTATTTGTGTAGAGTCAAGCTTATTAGACTTCTTTTTTTTTTTTTTTTTTGAGACGGAGTCTTGCTCTGTCGCCCAGGCTGGAGTGCAGTGGCCAGATCTCAGCTCACTGCAAACTCCACCTCCCGGGTTCATGCCATTCTCCCGCCTCAGCCTCCTGAGTAGCTGGGACCACAGGCGCCCGCCACCTCGCCCGGCTAATTTTTTGTATTTTTAGTAGAGACGGGGTTTCGCCGTGTTAGCCAGGATGGTCTCGATCTCCTGACCTCGTGATCCGCCCGTCTCGGCCTCCCAAAGTGCTGGGATTACAGGCTTGAGCCACCGCGCCCGGCCTTAGATTTCTTTTTATAGTTTCTGCATTTGGTTTTTATATAAAAGGAGAAACGGGTTTTTTTTTTCAAATTGACTTTAATCCTGCTTTGGTAGAAGTGGGTTAGGACAAGCTTTCTCTCTATATCACCATTTCTTCCTCTAGAAATGCATGACCTACCCTGAGTTTTGGTGGGCCATGCATTTCTGGAACTCCTTAGGTAAGGAATTATCCATATAAGATGGGTGCCGGTTGTTTTTGCTGGTGGTGATGGTTGGGGCAACATCTCCAGGGAGGTAAACATTAGACAAATGTCACCCTAGACTTGACATTATGGAAAGGTGGACTGATGCTTGGTGGCTGGTGGTGGTCCCATGACAGTAACAAGAGCAGAGGTTTGCTGTTGAGGGAAACATCTAACCCTGGAGCTCAAGACTGGAGGAACTGAAAGGGAGAGGTTCCTTAGAATGGGTTCCTCCTCTTTTCTACCAGCTTTTCCCAGTCTGTAGACATGATAAGGTCACTCTGCAAATCTGCCCTTGAATCTTTCTGTTACAGTTGAATAGTCTTTTTTTTTTTTTGAGACATATCTGTTGCCCAGGCTGGAGTGCAGTGCTGCCATTTCAGCTCACCACAACCCTTGTTTCCCGTTTCCTGGGTTCAGGCGATTCTCCTGCATCAGCCTCCTGAGTAGCTGGGATTACAGGTGTGAGTCACAACACCTGGCTAATTCTTTTTGTATTTTTAGTAGAGATGGGGTTTTGCGATGTTGTCCAGGCTGGCCTTGAACTCCTGACCTTAAGTGATCTGCCCACCTCCACCTCCCAAAGTGTTGGGATTTCAGGCGTAAGCCACCGTCCCCAGCCTTTGCTTTAGCTTTCGAAGGGGGTTGTTCTTTGCTGTGTATACAATGGAAGGAGAAGAGCCATGGCCTTTCGCTATTCTGGTGGCCATCTCCATCATGCCACATAGTAAGCATAGCCTTTATTTGTCTGTATTAGGTTCCTAGGGATGCTGTAACAGATTACCATGAACTTAGGGGCTTAGAACAGTAGAACTTTATTGTCTCACATTTCTGAAGGTCACAAGTATGAAACCAAATTATCTGAAAGTTCGTGTTTCCTCTGAAGGCTCTTAGGGAGAATTCTTGGACTCTTCCAGCTTCTGGGGGCTCCTGCTATTCCTTGGCTTGTGGCAGCACCACTCCAGTTTCTACTTCCATCTTCACAGGGTTTTCTGCTCTGTGTCTCCCTGTCTTTCTCTTCTTAGAAGGACAACCAGTCGTTGGACTTAGGGCCTACCCTAAATCCAGGATGATTTACTCACAAGGCCCCCCAAATGATTACATCTGTAAAGACCCTATTTCCAAATAAGTTTACATGCTGAGGTTTGGGTGAACATGCATTTTGGGGAACAGTATTCAACCCACTACAGTTTTTGTGGTGATCATTCCCATCATTCTACATAATAAACACGTGTCTTTATTTGTCATTTTAAGTTATCTGTAAAGTTATGTAAATCAAAACATATCATCTGGTGTCATTTATCATGAGATCATCTGGGGGTCCCTATGAAGTTTGTAGCCAGTAACTCATGTCTTTAAATCAAAATTAGTCAAATCAAAAAGTGATGTTATTTGACTTGTTAAAATATACTCCAACAGACGGACAAAATGAACTACTGGTTCCTAAAATGAGATGCACCAAAAACAGAATGTCCTACTCGGGAGGCTGAGGCAGGAGAATCACTTGAATCTGGGAAGTGGAGGTTGCAGTGAGCCGAGATCAAGCAACTGCACTCAAGCCTGGTGACAGTGTGAGACTCCATCTCAAAAACAAAAACCAAAAAACAAGCAAACAAAAAAAACCCCAGACTGTCACAGCCAGAAGGATGAGGGGTTAGTTATGTATTTTTGCATTGTTAACTGCTATTAAGTAAGCACAAACCAGCTTCGAAAAAGCATAGCCAACACAACTTCAGCTGGAAAATTTCCAAGTGACCCCGATAGACTGCCTAATGCCAGCCAATGGAAACATTCCCTCCCTCACTACACACCCCCGCCAATGCCTTGCGGTCCCTACTACAACTCCAGCTGGACAAAGGACTGGTCTTATAAACATTCTTTATTAATAAACAGCTGCAGACCTCAAGCCAATTTCCGCCAGCTTATAGAAATTGCACGTAAAATGTCTTTGTGCCCTATAGTTCACCCGTTGATGTAAAGAGCCAAATTCCATCTCATTTTAATGCTAGAACTCCAGCCCAAAGTGAGCATGGAATGTATGATACATATACGTTTACCCACTGCACAGATGCCTGAATTTCCTCATAAATATTAGTAGATCCTCTGCAACCTTGCTCAGTATGTATGTAAGGCTGACTCTGTAAGACCCAGATACCAGCTCCTTCCTCTCTTCTGCAGCGTGTGCATTTTTGTTTTTTCCTGTAAGCTGCATTCCCCAATCTGCAGGTTGTATTTCCCTCTAAAAATAAAGTCTCCTTTCCTTCCTCGGTGGATCTCTTGGTCTTTGTGAACAGACGCAAACACCAAGCACTGGAGATGTTGAATGGTTGGCTGCCTGCATCTTCACGAAATTATACAGCTTCTTTCTGAAGTGGATTTTGTAAGTCAGGGGTTCCTTGAGCTTTATTTTAAGATGCATTGGGAATGTTCGGTATTCCTGTTAATTATGGTGAAGCTCATTCGTGTCATTAGTGTAAAAATACGTTAGAAGGAATCTTTCAGCTGGAGTTTTCAGATTTTTAATTTGTACATGTTTGTGGTCATTTTGAAAAGAATAAACTTAAATTCATAGTGAAAAGGGAGCACCAGGAATTTGAGGGTAGCATCTCAGGAGCTTCTTTTATGGTGTGGAGAGAAATGGGTGGGGCTCAAGTCTTGTATATGCCATTTCCTGTTTCTGTCATCTCTAGTTCTGTGTCCTCATAGTGAGTGGGCACAATAATGGAACACAATTTTAGGGTTCTTGTACAGGTTAAGGGAGTGGTTTATGCAAAGCACCTACAGCAGATCTGTCACATGGACGACACCTACAAATTGTTAGCTGTTATTTCAGTAAGAAATTAATTTCTCCCCAGGGTTTGCAGATGGAGGAGGTGTCATTATTGAGGGCAGTTTTCATCTGATATGATCAAGAGGTATTCTCTAGAGCATATGATAATCTAGCTATCGTTTATGTTACTAACTTACAAAGTCATTAGAAAATATGCCCCCACTTTCTTCAAGAATATTTGGAGAAACATGGCATGCTTATGTGGCAGACTTTAAGGTGTGAAAATATATAATTGTATGAAGAAATAATACATACTGTAGAAATTTTGAAAATGCAGAAAAGAAAAATTAAACTGATCTGTAATCCTTGGTGTGCTTTAAAATAAAATTTATAATTCTACTGACTTAAATTTGGGGAACCATTAATCATCCTCATTAAGGACTTTATTTTTGGAGTGGCTAACTTTGCATGTTGAAGCCAAAAGTTAAATTTTGGTAGTCAACCTCAATCATTCATTGTGATGGAGAGGCATTTAAGTTATATTCCGGGAACTGGGATATTCCAGGGACTGGGATGTCTTTTCTCATTGCAGTCACCTACCTGAGGCCGGAGGAAACATACCTCTGGGGCTCTGGGACTCAGGTGAAGAGGGAGTACAGAAGCCTGGGAAATGCCTCTCTGCTCAGAACGTCGGTGCCACCCAATCCATGATGAGCAGCAGGGGATTTTAAAAAGGGAGCCGGAGAGGCCGGGCGCGGTGGCTCAAGCCTGTAATCCCAGCACTTTGGGAGGCCGAGACGGGCGGATCACGAGGTCAGGAGATCGAGACCATCCTGGCTAACACGGTGAAACCCCGTCTCTACTAAAAAAATACAAAAAACTAGCCGGGCGGGGTGGCGGGCGCCTGTAATCCCAGCTACTCGGGAGGCTGAGGCAGGAGAATGGCGTGAACCCGGGAGGCGGAGTTTGCAGTGAGCTGAGATCCGGCCACTGCACTCCAGCCTGGGCGACAGAGCAAGACTCCGTCTCCAAAAAAAAAAAAAAAAAAAAAGGGAGCCGGAGAACAGAGAGACAGTAAGAGACTCAGCTAAGAGAGCTAAATATCCCCCAAGTGCTTCTTGAAAAACTAACCCTTTGTCCCTAATGCCCTTGATCTTGATTTTGAAACCTACCAGAAGAATTTGGGTAGCTAGCATTTGGGCTTCTTTGCTAGATTTTGTATTCCTTTAATTTGTTTGTTTGATTTGGTTTTGTTTTGTTTTGTTTTTTTTTGAGACGGAGTTTCGCTCTGTCGCCCAAACTGGAGTGCAGTGGCCGGATCTCAGCTCACTTCAAGCTCCGCCTTCCGGGTTCACGCCACTCTCCTGCCTCAGCCTCCCGAGTAGCTGGGACTATATGGTTTTGTTTTAGAGATGAGATCTTGTTCTGTCACCCAGGCGAGTGCAGTGGGTGCGATGATATAGCTCACTGCAGCCTCAAACTCCTGGCTAAAGGGCTCAGCGATCCTTCCACCTCAGCCTTCCAAGTCGCTGGAAATACAGATACAGGCGCCTGCCAGCACGCCTGGCTGGGTTTCTTGTTGTTGTTGTTGTTGGTAAAGTTGCACTTCACTATGTTACCCAGACTGGTCTTGAACTTCTGGGTTCAGGCAGTCCTCCTGCTTTGACCTCCCAAGGTGTTGGGATTACAGGTGTGAGACACCGCCCCTGGCCCTTCTCTAACTTTTAACACAATTCAGAGTACCTATTAAAATGTATAAACACACACACACACATATAAAAATATATATGTGTGTGTATTTATATAATATATATGTGTGTATTTATATGTATATATATGTATAAACACAAAGTACCTATGTAAACAAAGAGCCTATTATAAACAGATTATTTAGTTTTTTTTCCCCAAGGACTTTAAAACAGTTAATAAACTTCAAGTCAGTGACAAGTAAATAAAATAATGAGACAATTGGCTTGTTGCAGTCATGAGTATTGACAAGCCAGCGGCTATTTCCCTGCCTCCCTGGATGTCAGTGAAACTTTAGATGGCCCATGGCTGGTCAGTTTCTGTTCTTTAGGAGAAACAGGTGGGAAAGAGAGCACACTGGAAACATGCCACTCCTAAAGGGATTTCTACTGTATGACAGTTTACTTAAAAAAAATTTTTTTTAACCTGCCAGGAAAAAAAAAACAAAGACGTTGCTCTTTACTTAAAGGCCTCTGTGGCTATTCTGACCCGTCCAGTTTATTTGTTTGCCAAAAGCCCAGTAAACCCAGCCTCCTCCTAGACTGAGGTAGTGTTTTCTGGGCTTTTCCAGTTGCCAAGAGCTCCTCCCTCACTTCTTTTGCCTCCTGCTGTTCTCTTTCGGGGCCCCACCTCCCTTTGCCCCAAGGCATCTCTGCACAGGTCTCCGATTGGTGCACAGCACAGCCTGGCCTTTTAGGGACTGTTGTCGGGCATTTAAAGTGATAGGGAAATGGTCCAGTGGCTGCTTTTATCAACCAATCAAATATTTTCCTGACAGATCCCAAAATATTCCTGGGCCAATGGAGGGGGGAGCCCAAGATGCCTCTGCTGCTCCTTGCAGAGACAGAGCCTCTTAAGTTGGAGCGGGAGGGCCGGAGCTCAGTGGAGCCCTGGGCTGCCGCCAGCCCCGACCTGGCACTTGCTCGCCTGTGTCACTGTCAGGATTTGTCTAGCAGCGCATTCCCTAACAGGGGTGTGTTGGGGGGAGTCCTCTTTCCAACTGTCGAAATGGTTATCAAAGTGTTTGTTGCTACATCTTCTGGGTCCATAGCGGTAGGTGTCTGGTGGACTCTTTCTTCCTATACTCTTTTCTGAATAACTCAGGGTTGGAAGTATGGCCAACGTTGGCCTTCAGTTTCTTTTTTGCGTGTAGTCAGCTGTGGCTCTGCAATAAGTATGTGCGCCCTTTGCTTTCTGCATTTGATTTCATAGTGTAGAAAAAGCATGGAAAGGGTGTAATCTGGATGGTTGGATGTGAAAAGGGATTCGAGGAAGGAGGCGTGCTTGACGCTAGAGTTTTTAACATGTGATTTGTGTTGTGTTGCCTTGTGAATATCATAGAATCAGGGACTTTTTTTGTGTGTGTTTCTGCCATTCATTCTGCAGGGCTTAAACTAACTTAAAATTGCAAATAAACGACACTTTGTGTAACACTGTTTGGAGCGGATGATGAACCGGATTGCTTAAATGACTCCGGGGTGTAATCACTTGTATATGCCATGTAATGATGTAACCATACTGAAAGTGTAAAGTTAGCATGTGTAATATATTGTTTGAGGAAAGTGATGTCACAGTGACCAGAGCAAACGTCTCTCAGGCCACAGTTATAAACACTCCAGGCATTCAGATGGCCCCAAAATAAGCGCTAAACGCCGACCTCCATAACAGTGCTTTGTCTAATTTTCTTGAGACCATCCACCTCTTCAATTCTGGCCTTCATTCTGTGCAGGCTAGACCTGCCATAAGAAATAGGGGTGATGAAGTGACACTTTTCTCTTTGGAAATGGGTAAGACTTTGATGTTAGGGTTGAACACATATAGTGTCTGTCTGTCTGGGACTGATATTTTGGCCAGCATTTTAGCAGCAGTTAGGATGTGGAGAGAAAAAACAGTTTTATTAAACCCAAGAGTTACAGACGAGCAAGGCGGCTGTTTCCTTTTATATCTAGTTTCTGGAGGATCTCAGGTTTCTGCTCGGATTTCAGCAGCCACTCTGCCAGACATGGTACCCAGAGTAAGCCATTGGCAGGGGTGACAGCCCCAAAGGCAGCCGCCGAGTGCCACCATTCCCAGCCCCGAAAGTTCAAGAGGTTTCCGGAGAGGGTGAGAAGAAAACAAGAGAAAATATCTTGGCTGTCCCTTCTGCGAAGCACAACTGATGAGCGATTGTTTTAGTGATCTCTAGAACAAGTTAACCGAAAAAGATGAGGACCCACTCCAAATGTGAAACTCTGCAAAATCTTTTGTGGTTATTGATGACTGCTGAAACTTTCAGTTGATCTAGAAGAAGTGCATTTTTTGGCTATTTGGATAAAAATATTTTTTGGGAGGAAAATGGCTTTGGTGGGCTTTAAATATGTTGTTGATGCTCATTGCTGAAAACTTTACCTCTTACCTGCCAGTCCTCTATGTAGTCTGTAGACCTGGTCTACATATTCTTCAGAAGACAATAAATAAGTTAATGGATTTTTTAGGTTTATTTGATGTCCTGTATTCTTGAAGTTTGGGCCCATAATTTAGTTAGCTTCAGATGACCGGGAGATGCAACATTCATCCCGGAGTCTTGGAAAAGCCAAGTTAATTTTGGTTCCCTAAGCAAATGTTTCAGTGCCGTGTGTAACTGTGTGACCTTGGGAAAGTTACTTCGCCTTGTTAAGCCTCAATTTCCTTGTCTGTAAAATGAGGATAAGAATAGTGCCTACCTCATAGTGTTGTCATGAGGACTGATGAAATGATGTGCTTCGGTGTCTCGCATGGTGTCAAGTGTATATTAGCACTCAGGAAATGTTCTAATGATTAGTGAATGTTATTTATACTTACTAGCTACTATTAGTTAATATTAGTTGCTATTATAATTGTTACTTTTGTTATTAGTTACTGTTAATATTAATTAGGATTTCAGTTATAATTATTAGTTACTGTAATTATTAGCTAATATTATTTAGTAGATCGGGGTCTATGATCACTATGTGTGAGAAGAATTTTCCTGAAGCACATTTGTGGGAGAATTTCTGCCTTAGCCATAAGAATGAGAATTGATTATCCCCACGGTGTCAGTGCTAATGATTTTTTCATGGGTAGAGAAATGTCACTCAAAAGCTTCTTGGCAGGAAAACCCCAGAGTGGCTTCTTGTGCCCATGCTACTGTGTGGCAGTCAGTCTGCCAAGCCTTTCCTACTTATTTCTTCAGCCTGTACGTTTAAAAAATGGATTCTTGCCTGACACCTCATCAGTAAGGGCATTCTGACTTCTGTTGGTTGAATGAAATAAATGAGAAAGGAAAAGCAAATTGTAATCTCCTTTTGAGGAATTAAATACATGCAGCTGTGTATTACATCTCAATTTTAATAGTTGACTCTAAAGAGCTGTCGCACATTTGACCACGTTCTGGACAGATTTGGGTAAAGAGACCCTGGGGAGCAGGAGAGGGCGCGGGACTTCTCCCAGGACCCTCCTTTCTTCCAGAAGGCCACGGTGCGGCAGGGGGGACAAAGGGAGACAGTACAGTCCCTGCTGTCTCCAAGATGCACAGCCCCTGGAACTGATCTTTAAGGACAGACCCTCATGGTGGCTCTTGGGCTTCTCAGTCCTTTCTCCATCTTGATTGACAATGTAAATATCGTGGGAAAAATATGACTCTTGAATTAGATCAGTCTGAATGTCATTCCTGGAAAATTCATTCATTTATTGGAGCCTCAGCATTGTTATAAAATAGCCATCCAAATACCTATCTGGATGGCCCGTGTGACAGTGCACTGGGATGGTGGTGTGCTATATGGTGCCTGACAGTGTAGGTTTTCAGCCTGAGATACAGAATGCTTTTCCATGCATCATCATCTTCAGTTCCCACCAAAACCCCATGAGGAACGCATTGTTACATCCAGTTTGCAGATGAAGAAATTGAAGATCAGAACCCTTGCTCAGAAAGCAGCCTTCTAAGCTAGGATGGAAACACAGGTCGTCTCTGACTCAAATCCAGTGTGCTTTATACTACAGTACAGTTATCTCAGTTGGAAAGTCTCCTAACTGTACAAGACAATAAACGAGAGATGCCAAGTGAGTGGCATTAAGAGGCGCTGCTGTCAGATCACTCCAACACAGTCTAGTAGCTAACAGTGTCTGGGTGACTTTAGGATACAGAACAATACTTTCTTACAAGTAAATGTAACAGGATAGGAAAACGGAGCTCTCTGAGTGTTCACTGAGGTCCCAAAGGCTCCCAACAATGACACACACCCCAAGTACCCCCAGATCCTACCCAGGACAGACAGTGCAGCCTGGGGGGCCAGCATGGGCCATGGCACCCTGGAGGGTGGAGAAGGGGCAAAGGGGGAAAGGTGAAGAGTAGGAGTGTGTCCATGATGGGAACTGATGCGGTGCTGTGCACACCCCTCCCTCTGGGCCGTAAAGGGAAGGACTTTTCCAAGAGCTGATGCTGTGTCCCTGGGAGTCAGATCAGCAGGTGCTGTGAGGAGCTGTGCTTTGCAGGTCCAGAGGAGCTCCTTGATCAGGGACCCCGCGAGGGGGAGGACTTTGGAGTAGAGGGACCCCATGCTAGAGCCAGGACATAGGGGTACAGCAAGATGACAGTGCCAGCCAGGTTAGCTTCATGTGTTCACTCCCCTCTTCCCTTCTCTGGCCTAGATCCTAAGACCCTTTTCTGCAGGCTCCCAGCCCAGGCAGAACTCAAGTGCCCTGAATAGCCTGATGAGCAATGCATTGGGCCCTCTTTAAATGACTGGTGTTTGGGGGATCACAGGGGGCAAACAGATTTCATTTTTCTTTTTCTTTTTCTCTTTTTTTGGGGATGAGGGCTGAGAAACAGCACTTAACACAATGCCATGTGTCCAACAGTCCCACAGTGGACCTGGATGCAATTGCCTGTCTCGTGAGGCTTAATCGTAACATCGTCTTCCCCTCCCATTATCTCCATCTCTTTTTGCCTTTCTAATAGAAGAAACGTAAGTCAAGACTTTTGGAAATGTTTTTCATCTATTCCAAACTTGTGGAATAAAATAGAGCTTTTTTCCCATGCTCTGAGACATGGTTGGTAGAATGGAAATAATGTTGATGAGGTGGCTTGGACCTGGGCCAGCTGCCTCCTTCAGGCTCCCAAGAGGGTATCTTAGAAGGCTTTGGAGAAAAAGCAGACAGGGGTTTCAACTGAATAAAGGAGTTGCCTTCTGAATAGTTAATTAAAAGTAAAACTGCCTAAAATGAAGGCATCTCTAATCTTTGAAACAGCACAATGATCTCTGAAAAGATCTAAGGGAATAAGTGCTTTATAAAATGGCATGAATAGTTATGGACAGGTTGGAAAATATGTGTGGAGAATATGGTTAATTAAAATGATGATTTAGTCCAACAACCTGTCATCAGGTCTGAAGGGATTTTGTAATGTTGAAAATTCAGCCATGAAGCTGTGGAATTTGGAGCAGTTTCCATGTGGAGGCACAGAGGCCAGGCATCCACAGTACAGCTGTTGGAGGAGGGCACCTTGGTGGGGAGCACTTGCCTCCTCCTTTGGTTCTCATAGGCGTGATCCTGGGGAATTACCGGAGTCCATTTGCCAGAAGTTTAAGAGAAATTCTATCATTCCGCACCTTTCTGTCTATATTTATTTGTCCATGCTTGCCCCAAACTGCAATACCTTTGTTGTCCTGAGTCTTACAGATTCAGTAAGTGTTGTATTGTGGTGAACAGAGCCTTTAATTTACTGATCTAATGTTTTTAGTTCCATTATCTTTTTTATATTGATGGTAAGTGTTCATTAAATTAAATGTGTGTTTACCATTTATATGTTTATATATGATTTGTATACTTATTTATTTAAACTTTTATAATATATATTGACTTTATGTCAATTTTGTTTTAAAAATTAACATAGTAAATATAAAATTTTAAAAAGTTAAAAACTACTTGATATTAATTTATATTATATACTATATATACCATATATAATCAAATCACCATCAAGACCAAATTATATATAAATCACATAAATTATATATAAGTTATATTATATCATATAAATTACATAAAAATCTTATAGTTATATATAAAAATCTTATATATGATTATTAGATATTATAGTTATATATAAAAGTCTTATATATAAGATTATTATAATATAGTTACACATATAAATCTTATATGATTATAATATAGTTACATATATAAATCTTACTATATATAAGATTATTATATATTATATAGTTATATAATTTGGTCTTGGAGGTGATTTGGTTCTCGGGCTTAAGTATCCAGATTTGTCTTACCTTTCCTTATATTATGAAACACCCAGCTGGGCAACGTGGGTCTTGGGTCTTGCCTGTAATCCCAGCACTTTAGGAGGCCGAGGCAGGTGGATCACTTGAGCCCAGGATTTTGAGACCAGCCTGGGCAACATGGTGAAACTCCATCTCTACCAAAAAATACCAAAAATTAACCAGACATGGTGGTGTGTGTCTGTAGTCCCAGCTATTTGGGAGGCTGAAGTGGGAGAATCACTTGACCCTGGGGAGGTTGAGGCTGCAGTGAGCCAAGATCGTGCCACTGTGCTCCAGCCTGGGCAACAGAGGGAGACCCTGTCTCAAACAAAACAAAACAAAACAAAACAACACAAGAAACAAAATCCCCAAAGAAACACCCTAACACCGTATACGTGAGTCATTAAATTTGGCAAAAGTGAATAAAATAGATATTTTGGTTCACATATCTCTGAGAAAGGAGTTGAGTTTAGTTCAAAGAGGGTTTGCATCCAGATATTAGATTTGGGACAGGCATGTACCTTTTACAGCATTTGTTTGAAACCCTCAAAGTGTAGTCCTTCTTGTAAACAAGGCACATGGAAATGACAAGAGGCCCTCGTGCTCTGTAAAACATTTTTATGAGTTGTTTTTATATGAGATGAGAAGCCTTTAAAAAATTGAGATATTAGATATTTTCATGTCAAAGAAAATATTTAAAGTTTTATTTATTATTTATTATTTTTGTTTTTATTTTTAAATTTGAGATGGGGTCTTGCTCTGTCACCCAGGCTGGAGTGCAGTGGTGCAATATTGACTCACTGCAACCTCTGCCTTTTGGGTCCAAGCGATTCTCCTGCCCCACAGCCTCCTGAATAGCTGGGATTACAGATAAGTGCCACCACACCCAGCTAATTTTTGTATTTTTAATAGTGACAGGGTTTCACCATGTTGGCCAGACTGGTTTCAAACTCCTGACCTTGGGTGATCCACCTACCTCGGCCTCCCAAAATGCTGGGATTACAGGTATGAGCCACTGTGCCTGGCCTAAATCTGTCTTTTTTTTTTTTTTTGAGACGGAGTCTCACTCTGTCACCCAGGCTGGAGTGCAATGGCATGATCTGGGCTCACTGCAACCTCTGCCTCCTGGGTTCAAGTGATCCCACTGCCTCAGCCTCCCAAGTAGCTGGGATTACAGACATGCGCCACCATGCCTGGCTCATTTTGTGTTTTTAGTAAAGATGGGGGTTTCACCATGTTGGCCAGGCTGGTCTCGAACTCCTGGCCTCAGATGATCTGCCCACCTCAGCTTCCCAAAGTTCTAGGACTACAGGCCTGAGCCACTGCACCCGGCCAAGTTTTAATCTTACTCTTAATAAATGGCCATACTTTTGCCTCATTATCCTGAGTGTATTCTGTATCTACATTGTACCAATTAGTTCTGTACTTTTTTTTTCACCCAAACAAGCAATTTAAGAATCTATTCACATGAAGGACTTGGCACAACGTATTGTGCAAAGTAGAGAGTCAATAAATAACTGTTGATTGATTATTTGTCTGATTACACTTTGTTTCTCCTCCTTCCCTCCCTCCCTCCCTCCCTCCTTCCCTCCTTCCCTCCCTCCCTCCCTCCTTCCCTCCCTCCCTCCCTCCTTCCCTCCTTTCCTCCCTCCCTCCCTTCCTTCCTTCCTCCTTTTTTTTTCTTTTTTTTTTTTTTGAGACGGAGTCTCTTGTCGCCAGGCTGGAGTGCAGTGGCACAATATCTGCTCACTGTAACCTCCACCTCCCAGGTTCAAGCAATTCTCCTGCCTCAGCCTCCCAAGTAGTTTGGGCTACAGGCACGTGCCACCACGCCCAGCTAATTTTTGTGTTTTTAGTAGAGACGGGGTTTCACCATGTTGGCCAGGATAGTCTCAATCACTTTACCTCATGATCCATCCACCTCAGCCTCCCAAAGTGCTGGGATTACAAGCATGCACCACCACGCTTGGGCCTTTTATTTTCTTTCTTTGTTTATCTTTCTGACAGAGTCTTGTTCTATTGCCAAGGCTGGAGTGCAGTGGTGTGATCATAGCATTACAGCCTCCACCTCCCAGGCTCAAGTGATCTTCCCACCTCTTGAGTAGCTGGGATTACAGGCATGCACCACCCCTGTCTAATTTTTAAATTTTTTGTAGAGATGTGGTCTCTCGACAAAAATTAGTTTGCCCAGACTGGTCTTGACCTCCTGGGCTCAAGCGATTCTTCTGCTTTCAGCCTCCCAAAGTGCTGGGATTACAGGTATGAGCCACCGCACCTGGCCTGATTACACTTTCCGTCAGTTTCTCCCTGTGGTTATTAAAATGGGGTCCACAGAGTCTGCTGTAACTTATTTGCCAGTGTTTATAAAAGATGACATCACACATTTTCAGGAGTGAATTCTTTGAAGAGAGAAAGTTGTAATTGCTTTTGTAATTGTTTATGGGGAAGGAGTTCTAAGCTTGAGGGATGGCCACGTTGGTATGAACTGGCTACTGGCAGATACGGTCATTACACATTACACAGGTAGAGAAAGGATATTCAACCATGTTCCCTTAGGTGTGGCTGCACTGCTCTCAGAGAGGAGCCAGGTGTGAGCAGGAAAGGAGGAATCTGTGGGAGAAAAGGGTTGTTTGCTGTGTGGCTTTTTTATGTGCTGGGAGAAACATCCTCCAGCTTTTTCTAGCCCCTACTTGTGCCCTTCCCCTCCAATAATCTCTATGTGAGCTTTTTAATCTCCTGTAATATTTCTGAAGCTACTTTTAGTTCAATGTGACTAATACTCTTATTTTCATAACTGAATGAAATGCATTTTAGTGTGGGTATACTTGATATTTGAATTTCATAGTAAAGTATTTTATTTTATTATTTTGTTTTATTTTTTAAAAAGTAAATAAAAAAAAATTTTTTTTGAGACAGAGTCTCACTCTGTCTCCCAGGCTGGAGTGCAGGGCTTACTGCAACCTCTGCCTCCCAGGTTCAAGTGATTCTCCTGCCTCAGCCTCCCGAGTAGCGGAGATTATAGGCGCACACCACCACGCCCAGGTAATTTTTGTGTTTTTAGTAGAGTCAGGATTTCACCATGTTGGTCAGGCTGTTCTCGAACTCCTGACCTTGTGATCTGCCTGCCTCGGCCTCCCAAAGTGCTGGGGTTACAGGTGTGAGCCACCGCACCCGGCCTTCTCTTCTTTTTTTTTTTTTTTTTTGAGAAGGAGTCTCACTCTGTCACCCAGGCTGGAGTGCAGTGGCCAGATCTCAGCTCACTGCAAACTCCGCCTCCCGGGTTTACGCCATTCTCCTGCCTCAGCCTCCCGAGTAGCTGGGACTACAGGCACCCGCCACCTCGCCCGGCTAGTTTTTTGTATTTTTTTAGTAGAGACGGGGTTTCACCGTGTTAGCCAGGATGGTCTCGATCTCCTGACCTCGTGATCCGCCCGCCTCGGCCTCCCAAAGTGCTGGGATTACAGGCTTGAGCCACCGCGCCCGGCCTTTCTCTTCTTTTTTAAACAAAATTTTTATTTTATTTTTAAGAGGGTCCTGCTTTGTCACCCAAGCTGGAGTGCAGTGGGACAATCAGTACACTGTAACCTCAAACTCCTGGGCTCAAGCAATCCTTCTGTCTCAGCCTCCCAAAGTCCTGGGATTATAGGCATGAGCCACATTGTCTGGCTTCTTTTTTCTCTTCTTTCCCTTTTCCCAAATCCCTTGTCTTCCTAATTCTTACTTACTTTTTGGCCATTAAAGCTTTGCAAAAAATTAAAAGTATTTTGAAGACTGCAAAAAAGATACGAGAGAGTCTCTATTCCAATTAGGGCATGTTAAAAGACAACATTACAACTCATCTAGTTTTGTAGATTTTTTTTTTTTTTTTTTTTCCGACAGAGTTTTGCTCTTATTGCCCGGGCTGGAGTGCAATAGCACAATCTTGGCTCATTGCAACCTCTGCCTCCTGGGTTCAAGTGATTCTCCTGCCTCAGGCTCCCTGTAGTAACTGGGATTACAAGGCATGCGCCACCACGCCTGGCTAATTTTGTATTTTTAGTAGAGATAGGGTTTCTGCATGTTGGTCAGGCTGGTCTTGAACTCCTGACCTCAGGTGATCTGTCTGCCTCGGCCTCCCAAAGTGCTGGCATTACAGGTGTGAGCCACCATGCCCGGCCATTTGTAGATCTTAATTGGCTTCTGTGATTCCAGAATCTGGCAGCAGTCCAGGCCAAAAAATGGTTCACAAAGCTCTGCCCCATTACACGTGCAGGTTATATTTACCGCCAGAGAAAAGGAAATGACATTCAGAAAAAGGATGTGAGGTACAGATAGCTAGGTTGGGTTCTAACTCAGTGTTTGCCTTATTTGAAAGTGGTTTGAACAGTTGACCTTCTGTGATTGGCTAAAGCTTGTCTGCTGTCATTAACTGAAACTCAGTTCTGGTTACAAAGGCTAATTTCTAGTTAAGTTTTCAGTTTGTTTACGTACTAAGCTAGGTTGCAGTTCATTACCTAGGACTCCTATGGAGTCTTCTAAAGCCCAAATTTAGTTTTAACAGTTGATTATACAATAATTAATTAATTAATATTTTTTTGAGACAGAATCTTGCTCTGTCACCCAGGCTGGATTGCAGTGGCATGATCTCGGCTCACTGCAACCTCCACCTCCCGGGCTCAAGTGATTCTCCTGCCTCAGCCTCTCAAGTAGCTGGGATTACAGGCGTGTGCCACCATGCTTGGCTAATTTTTGTATTTTTAGTAGAGACGAGGTTTCACCATGCTGGCCAAGCTGCTGTCGAACCTTTGACCTCAGGCGATCCACCTGCCTCGGCTTCCCAAAGTGCTGGGATTACAGGTGTGAGCCATCGCACCCAGCCTGATTATGTAATAATTTAAACATTGATGATACTAAAATTTTAGAAATTAGTCATTTTGTTGACCCTTTATAACAAAGAGGTGTGATTCTATTATTTTCCTTGTTTGAATACTTAACAAAGTTATTTGTGTTGTATAGTGTAACTAGAGGAAGGATTTAATTTTTGTACATGTAAACACAATATTTTTCATAAACAGCCTAATAATATTTCTCTACTCTTGACCAGATTAGGAAGAAACAGCAAGAAGTAGTGGGTTTTTTGGAAGCGAATAAAATCGACTTTAAGGAATTAGATATTGCTGGAGATGAAGACAATAGGAGGTGGATGAGAGAGAATGTTCCTGGAGAGAAAAAACCTCAAAATGGAATTCCTTTGCCTCCCCAGATCTTCAATGAGGAGCAGTACTGTGGGGTGAGTATGTGCTTCTATTAAAAATCCTACTGTGTGTGTGTTTATTAGAAATTTTCTAAAGCAGATTAATTTTGAGTCAGCATTGGAAATTGTTCACAACTGTCAGGTCATGATCTATTTCTACCATCCAATAGCTGGATGGTAGATCCATTATGAATAATCAATATTTAAGATTTAGAAAAGGATAGAAACAATATCATGATGATTCAGAAGTTTTGGGGATCATTTCAGGTTCTTTCTTTTATTTTGAAGAATTGAGGTCATGTGTTCAAAAAAATATACATTTAGCTAGGAATTCTGCTCAGCCTTGCAGTGTGCACGCACGTGTATCTGCACAGGAACATGGTAAGTTTTCTCTGTCGCCCAGGCTGGAGTGTAGTGGTGCAATCATGGCTCACTGTAGCCTCTTTCTCCTGGGCTCAAGTGATCCTCTCGCCTCAGCCTCCTGAGTAGCTGGGACTGCAGGAGTGCAGTACCCCACCCAGCTAATTTTTAAGTTTTTTGTAGAGACGGTCTCCCTGTATTGCCCAGGCTGCTCTGGAACTCCTGGCCTCAAGTGATCCTCCTGCTTTGGCCTCCCAAAGTGCTGGGACTATAGGTGTGAGCCACTGTGCCCAGCAAGTTTTCACTTTTATAAAATTGACTTGTAGAAATAAAGTCTTACTATAGATAGAAGATGAATTTGTGTAACTTTAATTAGTTTGAAAACTCTTCTGGGCATTATGGTTATAACAACAATTTTGTTTTATACATTTGATAGTTCATTTCACCATAAGATCACTTCTTTTTTTTCCCGGAGTTTATAGATCGTACTTAATAAATCAAGTTGTTGGAAAGAAATTTTTTCTTTTCTTTTCTTTTCTTTTTTTATCTGAGACAGAGTCTTGCTCTGTCGCCTAGGCTGGAGTGCAGTGGCGTGATCCTGGCTCACTACAAGCTCCACCTCCTGGGTTCATGCCATTTTCCTGCCTCAGCCTCCTGAGTAGCTGGGACTACAGGTGCCCGCCACCACGCCCGGCTTATTTTTTGTATTTTTAGTAGAGACGGGGTTTCACCGTGTTAGCCAGGATGGTCTCGATCTCCTGACCTCATGATCTGCCCTCCTTGGCCTCCCAAAGTATTGGGATTACAGGCGTGAGCCACTGCGTCTGGCCTATTTTTTCATTTCTACCTTCGGAGAGGTATTTGTAGTTTATCTTACAAGAAGCTTTGCTTAATTTGCTTTTCTGTGGTCTATGGACACACTTACAAAAGTACATTCATGAAGAACAGGGCTTTGTTTCCAGAAAGTAAGTAAAAATCATTATTTTTATTGTATGCTCAGATTTTAAAAGGAGACTCAAAAGTTCTGAAGGATATGCAGGCTTAAAATAACATGAGTCTGGATAGTCAGTGTCCCTTTCTACATGATTAAAATGTATGTAACTATTATTTAAGTGGTCTCCCCAGCTTCTGAAGATTCTTGGTCAACCCTATGCCGTGCCTGATGATGGCAGCAGGTGGAAGGAGACCCCAGAGAAAAGCAGTAGATTTCAGTGGGCAGTGAGGG
The DNA here is from genome assembly GCF_007565055.1 of Rhinopithecus roxellana. Classification (NCBI taxonomy): domain Eukaryota; kingdom Metazoa; phylum Chordata; class Mammalia; order Primates; family Cercopithecidae; genus Rhinopithecus; species Rhinopithecus roxellana. Next base: position 54,748,814 of record NC_044561.1, read on the forward strand.
GATTGGGCGTCAAGGGTAGTCCTCAGTGCCTTCCTGCCTCTGCCAGTTTGAACTTCTGCTACTCTACGCAGAGCAAATGAAGATATTATCCTGAGAGCCAGGGTAGACAACTGTTAGACTGAGAAAGGAGACACCACACTGGAAGCCAGGCACAGTTGAGGCCAGGCTCCCCGCCTGACAGAGGAATGTGAACTGGAAAGAGCAGACACGTCTGTTGATAACAAATTGGCATCTGTGCATTTTAGTCCAGGTAAGGGCCAGAGTGCCTGCCTGGGACCAAGTTAGCCTGGGCCTGACTGAACACAACCAAAGAGAACCCGGATCGTTCAGCACAGAGGTGCCCATTTAGCACAGGAACGCGTGTCTCCGGGCACTCAGGGCTGTAAGGAAACACAGGATGCAAACCTAATTAGGGTGGGGAGAGGGCTTTTCAACGTATCGATGTTACTGAACAAACTGTGTTATGTTCCTAAAATTTATTTTGAAATATGCTGTATGTGATAAGAAATATATAATTTAAACAGGAGTGATACAATGAGCGACCACTGTATGCACCATCCAGTTTAAGACGGACAAGATACTATTACCGGAAATGTGGAAGCTCTCTGTGTGCTTCTCCCTGATCACATCCCTCGCCCTCTGCACCAGTGATAGTCATTGGAAAGAAAGGGTCTTGCTCTGTCACTCAGGCTGGAATGCAGTGGCACGATCATGGCTCTTCGCAGCCTCAACCTCCTGGACTTGATCAATCCTCCTGTCTCAGCCTCCTGAATAGCTGGGACTATAGGTGTGCGACACCACACCTAGCTAAATTTTGTATTTTTTGTAGAGATGGCATCTCCCTATGTTGCCGAGGCTGGTCTTGAATTCCTGGGCTCAAGCAGTCCTCCTGCCTTGACCCCCCCAGCGTGTTGGGATTACTGGTGTGAGTCACTGTGTACAGACCTTATATTTAAAAACCTTTGTCTTCTTTTACCTCCCTGAATATGCACATAGTTTACTATGACCCATGTGTTGCCATTGCAATCCCCTATTCCCAAAGAAATATAATTTTCTTTTAGAGAGCGTTTCGTTCATCTGGGAAGCTCGCTAGGCTTGGGCTCTTCTCTGCGGGAAATGTTTGTTTCCTTAATGAATGGACTCTTTAGGTTTTCTACTTTTTCGTAAGTTGGTTTTCATAATTCTGTTTCCATACATTCTAAGACGGCTAGTTTGTTTGTTTGTTTGTTTTTGAGAATCAGGGTCTTTGTGTGTTGCCCAGGCTGGAGTGCAGTGTTGCCATCATGGCCCATGGCAGCCTTGAGCGTGTTTTTAAATTTTAAAGTCTAGTATAACATTTTTTTTCAAAATTAAGAGGAAGGTACAGAAATCTCCTGTATATCCCCTGTTCCCACACATGCAGAGCCTCCCCCATTATCAACATCCCCCAAAGTTTTGAATAAGATATTCTTAAGACCTGTTTAAAATAGGTAGTTATGTCCTCTCTTCATTCCTAATGTTTCTAGTGTGTCTTCTCTGATTTTTTTTTCTTTAATTTATGTTGCTCATAGTTTTTGTTTGTTTGTGTGTTTTTGGTCTTTCGGCTTATTGATTCTTTCTGATCTCTCTATATTTATATCTTTATAGCTAATTTTTCTCTTATTTTTAAAATTTCTGCTCTCGCCTTTATCATTTGTTGCTTCTATACACTTCGTTTTTTTTCTCCCCTTACCTTAATGTTCAGTTAGATGCTTAGCTCACTTTTAACCTTTTTTCCTTCTCTAATGTAAATATTTAAGGCTAGACATTTCTCACTGAGTACTGTCAGTTCATTCCATATATTTTGATATACAGTATTTTCTTTTGTTTTGTTTTGTTTTCACTTTATTTATTTATTATTATTATTTTTTGAGATGGAGTTTTGCTCTTGTTGCCCAGGCTGGAGTGCAGTGTCCTGATCTCAGTTCACTGCAACCTCTGCCTCCCAAGTTCAAGTGATTCTACTGTCTCAGGCCTCCTGTGTAGCTGGGGTTACAGGCGCTACCATGCCCGGTTAATTTTTTGTATTTTTAGTAGAGACAGGGTGTCATCATGTTGGCCGGGTTGGTCTTGAACTTCTGACCTCAGGTGATCCACTGGCCTTGGCCTCCCAAAATGCAGGGATTACAGGCGTGAGCCACTATGCCCGGCCTGCAGTATTTTCTTTATTGTTAAGTATAAATGTTAAAACATTTATACCTTTCTTTTTTGACCCATGCATTGAAATTATGAGTATATTTGGAGTTTCTTCTACTTTGTTATATGCTTTTAATTTTTCTCAGTTTTGCAGTTTTTTTAATCCTTTCTTGATATAATTTTACTTACTAAAGTCTCTTTTTTCTAATTTTATTTTGCCCTTTACTCAATTCAAATAATCTATCCTTTTAGTGGTTAACTTAGCTATTTTAACATACATACTTAAATTAAAGATAATCAGTATCCTTACTTTTGTCCCAAACTTTTTTTTTTTTTTTTTAAAGACAGAGTCTCACTCTGTCACCCAGGCTGGAGTGCAGTGGTGCAATCTTGGCTCACTGCAGACTCCACCTCCCAGGTTCAAGCAATTCTCCTGCCTTAGTCTCCCAAGTAGCTGGGATTATAGGCACTGCACCACCATGTCCTGCTAATTATTTAATATTTTTGGTAGAGATGGGGTTTCATCATGTTGGTCAGGCTGGTCTTGAACTCCTGAACTCAGATGATCTGCCCACCTTGGCCTCCCAAAGTGCTGGGGTTACAGATGTGAACCACCGCACTCGGTCTGTCCCAACCATTAAAAGGGCCTTTAGACACTTTAACCCTAATCACTCTGTCTGTTTACATGTGTTTGGTTTTTCAGTATTTCAGTTGGCCTCTCATCCTGCTCCACAAATTAGGCATTTCTATTTATTGGTTGTACAGTCAATGTTTGTTCAGATTTAGATTTACCCACGTATTTACTATTAATTTTATCTTCTTGAATCTCAGATATTCCATCTGGAATTATTTTCTTCTTCCTGAATACATCCTATAAGTTTCTTTAAGTGAAGGTCTCTTGGTGGTAACTTCTCTAAGGTTTTGTTTGTTTAAAAAATGATATTTTCGCTGGGTGCGGTGGCTCACGCTTGTAATCCCAGCACTTTGGGAGGCCGAGGTGGGCGGATCACAAAGTCAGGAGATCGATACCATCCTGGCTAACTCGGTGAAACCCTGTCTCTACTAAAAATACAAAAAATTAGCCGGGCATGGTGGCGGGTACCTGTAATCCCAGCTACTTGGGAGGCTGGGGCAGGAGAATGGCGTGAACCCAGGAGGCGGAGCTTGCAGTGAGCCAAGATCGTGCCACTGCACTCCAGCCTGGGCGACAGTGCAAGACTGCGTCTCAAAAACAAACAAACAAAAAAATTATTTTCCAGACGACTGTCTTTCTTTCACCTTCATGCTTGAAAAAATAGTTTTACTGAGTCTGGAATTCTGGGCTGATTGTTCTTTTTTCTAAACACATTGAAATTATTATTTTACTTTCACCTGGCCTCTATGTTGTTGTTGAGAAGTCAGCTGTCAGTCTCATCACTATTCTTTTATTGGGAAACTTTCTTTTTTCCTTTTTCTTTTCCTCCCTTTCTTCTTCTGTCCATCCTTTCTTCTTTTCTTCTTCCTCTTCCTCTTCTTCTTCCTCTCTTTCTGGTTGCTTTTAATAATATTTCTCTACGATGTGTCTAGGTTTAGAGTTATTTTTATTTATCTAGTTTAGAATTATTTATTGGGCTTCCTGAGACTAAGGGTTGTTATCTTTCCATAAGTCTAGAAAATTATTAGTAATTGGCCAGGAGAGATGGTGCATGCCTATAATCCTAGCACTTTGGGAGGCCGAGGTGGGAGGATTGCTTGAGCCCAGGTGTTTGAGACCAGCTTGGGCAGCATGGTGAGAGCTTGTCTCAAAAAATTAAAAAAAGAAAATGTTTAGCAATTATATGCTTGAGTTTAGGTTTTCCTGTATCATCTCTATTTGCTTCTCTAAGAGCTCCTATATGACATTTATTAGAACTTCTCACACTGCATTTTCATGCAATAATATTTCCTCCACATTTTTCATCTCTTTTTTCCTCTCTAGATTGTTTATTTATTTTTTTATTATTTTATTTATTTATTTATTTTAAATAGAGACAGAGTCTCACCATGTTGCCCAGGCTGGTCTTGAACTCCTGGGCTCAAATAATCCTCCCTTCTCTGCCTCTTACAGTGCTGGGATTCTAGGCATGGGCCACCACACCCAGCCTGGATGATTTCTTTGATTGCATCTTCCAGTTAGCTAATTTAGCTAATTTACTCTTCAGGTGTTTTTGTTTAATCCACATATTGGGTTTGACAATTCCGCTATTATGTCTTTTTATTTTCGGGAGTTCTTTTTGGTTCCTTTCTAAATTTGCTTGATTGTTCTCTCTAGGTATTTATTCTGTCTTTGGGTTTTTCTTTTATTTCACTAAATATATTAAATATAGCTGTTTTATATTCTTTGCCTGATAATTCCAATATCTGATTCTGATTTTTAATTCCGCCTTCTGTTATTTCTTCTTGCTCTCACTCATGTTTTCTTTTTATTCCCTTATTTATATTGTAACTTTTGACTTCAAACCGGTCATTTTTAAAAACTTTGTTTGTGGCTATCTTAGTCTGTTTTGTGCTGCTGTAACAGAATACCACAGACTGGGTAGTTTATAAACAATAGAAGTTTATTTAGCTCATGGCTCTGGAGGTGGAAAGTCCAAGATCGAGGGGCAGCATTTGATGAGGGCTTTCTGGCTGTGTCAAACATGGCTGAAGGCATCACAGTAGCAAGAGAAGGGGAGAGATATAACTCGGAGCCTCAAGCCTTTTTATAAATGTCATCAATCAGTTCATGAGGATGGCCCCCTTATGGCCTCAACAGCTCCCCTTAGGCCCCACCTCCCAACACTGTTGCACTGGGGATTAAGTTTCCAACACATGCTTTCTGGCGGATACATTCAAATCACAGCAGTGGATACTCTTTGAGGCCTGGAGTTTATTTCTGGCAGTTTCCTTAGAACCGTATCAAACTTAGACACATCTTAAACTCAGATTTCCTTTTAAGATTTTTTAGGATCACACATGGCATGGGAATTTGAACTGTAACCTCTCGTGAATTCTACCTGTGGTTATAAATTCTCAGAGGAGAATATTTTCCCCTCCACCCAGAAGCAAAGTTGAATCAGGGACGTTTCCTTCCATTCTGTTCTGTCTGGCAGGGTTATTTCTCATTCACATTTACTTTGAAGGCGGAACCCTCTGGAGTTCTGGTGTGTGTGCTTTATGAAACTCCCCACCTTGACGAGGCTCTGGGCTTTTTCTACTTCCCCCTTTTTCCTCTTCAGTGTCAAAGTGATGATCAAGGTGTCCTGTGTGTGTCAGAAACTCTCAGCATGAATGGTGGCTTATGGTGTGTGCTTACTCTCAGGATTCATGCTCTCACTGGCCAGAGTCTTTTCTGCCAGCTCAGCAGTGTATTTATACTTTTTTTTTTTTTTTTTTTTTTTTTTTTTTGTTGAGACGGAGTCTTGCTCTGTCGCCCAGGCTGGAGTGCAGTGGCCAGATCTCAGCTCACTGCAAGCTCCGCCTTCCGGGTTTACGCCATTCTCCTGCCTCAGCCTCCGGAGTAGCTGGGACTACAGGCGCCCGCCACCTCGCCCGGCTAGTTTTTTTTTTTTTTTTTAGTAGAGACGGGGTTTCACCGTGTTAGCCAGGATGGTCTCGATCTGCTGACCTCGTGATCCGCCCGTCTCGGCCTCCCAAAGTGCTGGGATTACAGGCTTAAGCCACCGCGCCCGGCCTATACTTTTTTTTTTTCTTAACTGGGTTAAGAAAAAATTTTTTGAGACAGCTTTTTAGGGCCTCTAATCTGCCATAATAGCAGAACTGGGAGTTGAAAACCTGTTTTAGGTTCATTATTTTCTACATATTATTTGGTAGCATAAAGTCAAAGATAATGATGAATTGTTCTTCAGCCTTCTGAAATTCTGAAGAAGGTATTTGGTCTTAAATTGAAGCAAAAGACTAATTCACTCAACTATAAGAAAATCTTTCTTGCCTTGAAATCTAGAGTTGGCTAACTAAAGAAGTTTTCAGAACTTTATATATGGAATTTTTGGGAAATAGCATAGATTTACTTTATTACATTTCACCAACTTAATACTACGACTACTACTATTAACGCAGTATCTCATGTAATCTTTTAACAATGATTAGTAAGCATGTACTCTGGGAATCAATCAGAATTTCTGATACCAAAGTTCCTGCATTACTCATGTTGTTCTATTCCTTTCAACCAAGATTTGAGGCAGCTTTCAAACATGTATTCAGTATCAAAGAATAAAATTAATCACTGAGAGACTTGAGGCAATGGATAGGGAAACAATAAAGCTTTAAGTAAGAGTAACACTTGGAATAAGTGGCTCACACCTGTAGTCCCAGCACTTTGGGAGGCCGAGGTGGGTGGATCATCTGGGGTCAGGAGTTTGAGACCAGCCTGACCAACATAGTGAAACCCTGTCTCTACTAAAAATACAAAAATTAGCTGGGCATGGTGGCACGTGTCTGTAATCCCAGGTAGTCAGGAGGCTGATGCAGGAGAATTGCTTGAACCTGGAAGGTGGAGGTTGCAGTGAGCTGAGATTGTGCCACTGCACTCCAGCCTGGGAGACAGAGCGAGACTTTCTCTCTCTCTCTCAAAAAAAAAATAAGAGTAACACAGGAATCCTTTTTTTCTCAATAACTGTGACCTGTATTTAGTTTTAAGCTGCTTTTTTTTTTTTTTTTTTTTTTTTTTTTTTTTTGTGAGACAGGGCATTGCTCTGTTTCCCAGGCTAGAGTGTAATGGCACAATCACAGCTCACTGCAGCCTTGATCTGCCAGGCTCAAGTGATCCTCCCACCTCAGCCTCCCAAGTAGCTGGGACCACAGGTGTGTGCCACCATGCCCGGCTAATTTTTGTATTTTTTGTAGAGACAGACTCTCACCATGTTGTCCAGGCTAGTCTTGAACTCGTGGGTTCAAGGGATCCTCCCATCTTGGCCTCCCGAAGTGCTGAGATTAGAGGCATGAGCCACCACGCCTGGCTGGTTTTAAGCTTTTTAACATACACTAAGAGTAGGGTAGGCAAAGAACAACTAAGTTGTTTTGTGTGCTGCCCTGTTAAATGAGACAAACGCTTGTGACTTCGTGAGCCTTTTTGCAACACTGTTGAAATTGCATCAAGGCCTTGATGACAAAGATTGGTAGCAGTAAAGTAGCCTGGGGGAAGATTGTTTATGTTTTAATTATAAAAACTGAAACTCTTCTAAGCTATTGACAGTTATGTTACTGGGAAGGTGGTTTAGGGCTGGACCTGCCTGGTGAAGGACTGGCCCTGATAGGATCCGGATGGGGTGGGAGCTTCACTGAGCATCAGATTTCAATCCACTACCAAGTTTCCGATCACTCCAGTTGTTCCCATTTTGCCAAAACAGTCGCCCTCTATGCCCCCGATGGTCTTGTGCCTGTTCATATTGGGAGGGCCTGAGATGCATCTGGGCCCTTAGGGATACTTTAATCACAGTGTAGACAGCCTGTATCATCTCAGTCTCAGCTGATCAGGGACCAAATGCTTAGAGCCAGATTATAAGTAAACCAGGTGGTGGTGTGAAACTTGGAAAAGCCATTTACTGCGTATATTTGGGTCCTGTCAGCAATTCCTGGACATGGGTAGGGGTGTGTGTGTGTGTGTGTGTGTGTGCGCGCTCTTGCTGTGGTATACAGGCACAAGTAAAGTGTATAAAAACAAATGTAAAGTTCATGCTTAGATTTCTTAACTCTGGAGGTTAGTCATCTTTGACAAAGCAAACTGGGATGATTTTTGTGTGAGCTTCCAACTTAAGAACTAATAAATAAAAAGATCAGTTTCCATAAATAAACTGGCTCACAAGTGTGCAGTCGTTTTAAACTTTCTTTTTCTTTGCTTCAAGGATTTTGACTCTTTCTTCTCTGCAAAAGAAGAGAATATTATTTATTCCTTCCTTGGTTTGGCTCCTCCTCCAGACTCAAAGGTAAGTTTGAACAAACTCTATTGGGGTTCAAAACAGGTAATACTAAATGAAGGTAGAAATCTGCATCCAAGACTGCTTAAGAAATGATGATTTTTAAATTCCCATAATTTTAGTACACTTCTTATTCTGATGAAGTCCTATGCATAGAGAGAATGCAGTTTTTACTAAAAAAAGTTCCAAAATTATGCTTTTTATATTTATGCTATGTTTTCAACTTGTTGTGGTAAATTTTATAATACCTAAGTTAGGAAATATCATTACTTTGAATAAACTTAAGTGCATTCATTAAATATGTAAACATTTGAGCTCCCAAGTTGTGTTTATACAATTATTTTGTTTTGAATTGATTTCTCATATAGCTTTATATGAGTTAATTTCATAATGATATATGCCCTTATATTATTTCTATTTATTTATTTTTGAGACGGAGTCTCGCTCTGTCACCCAGGCTGGAGTGCTGTGGCCCGTTCTCAGCTCACTGCAAGCTCCGCCTCCTGGGTTCACGCCATTCTCCTGCCTCAGCCTCGCAGATAGCTGGGACTACAGGCGCTGCCACGTCGCCCGGCTAGTTTTTTAATATTTTTTAGTAGAGACGGGGTTTCACCGTGTTAGCCAGGATGGTCTCGATCTCCTGACCTCATGATCCGCCCGCCTCGGCCTCCCAAAGTGCTGGGATTACAGGCTTGAGCCACCCCGCCCGGCCTATTATTTCTATTTAAATGAACCAAACTGCATTTTAGTCTCATAAAAGTGGGACAGGTAAGATCTCGATTCAAGAACAAGGTAGGTTTTATCAGGTTTTTTTCTTCCAGTGATGTCTCATCTTTGATTATGTGTAATTAAATAGAGAATTATGCTAATAAAGCAGGAACTGTGAATTTGACTTGTGTGCATGTTTAATTCATGAGACTTGCTAAGACTTGCTGATGGATTGAATGTGGATAGGGATGGATTCCATGATGACTTCTAACCAGTGGGTGTAAAAATCCGCTCTGAGAGAGGACCATATTGACAGGAGAAATTAAGTTTGAGACAGCTGAGCAAAGAAGTGAGGTAGGCAATTGTATGCTGATCTGTGTCTCTGCAAAGTCTGGTTGGAGACACACACGTGGAAGCTGTGAGTGTGTAGATGGAGCTGAAGTTGTGAAAAGTGGATGAAACAAAGTAATGAGTTGACAGGAAGGAGACCAGAGTGGGGGCTGTCTAAGGTAAAACAGACTTTAGAAAATTATGTGGAAAAGTTAGAGCAGATGAACTTATTTGCCAGTGTGCAAAGTGTCTGGGATCAATCTCATATTTTCAGCAACAAAAATAAAATAAAATAAACATTTGGAAGTTGATCAATATAGATATTGCCATTTTTCTCTCTCTGAGATAATGACTTGTCATTCATGTCTAGGGACAGCCCACTTCCTAGACTTCTTCTCTTACATTTCTCCTGAGAAGTCTCAGAGTTCACCTCTCCTTATTGAGACTTTTGTAGTCCTGGTATTTCTTTCCATCCATAATCTCTCTCATTCAGCATGAAATGAAGAGGAACCCCAGTGGAAAAGAACATACGATTCAGTTAGAAAACCTTATATGCTTTTTTTTTGTTTGTTTGTTTTGAGACGGAGTCTCGCTCTGCTGACCGGGCTGGAGTGCAGCGGCCGGACCTCAGCTCACTGCAAGCTCCGCCTCCCGGGTTCACGCCATTCTCCTGCCTCAGCCTCCCAAGTAGCTGGGACTACAGGCGCCCGCCACCACGCCCGGCTAGTTTTTTGTATTTTTTTAGTAGAGACGGGGTTTCACCGTGTCAGCCAGGATGGTCTCGATCTCCTGACCTCGTGATCTGCCCGTCTCGGCCTCCCAAAGTGCTGGGATTACAGGCTTGAGCCACCGCGCCCAGCCAGAAAACCTTATATGCTTTTTACCTGCCGACCCTGAATTTTTAATGTTTTCCCAGCTATAAAATGAAGAGAGAAATATGACCACCTACCTCTTAGGGGTACTTATTTTATAATTTATTCTTTCAAGAGAATTTATTTGAGCACATGCTGGGCCAGACACTGGGCTGGTTGATTGAAGGGACTTTATGGTTAGAGGAATAGTTAGATGTGAGCATTCTATAAGTAGATATAATAACTGTCTATGTGAATATGGAGATGGTTCACCAATCTCAGGCCTTAGATTAAGTCTCTGAAAAGAGTTGATATCTCACTTGGTATTGGAAGATTTAGTAGGAGCTCAGTAAGTGGAAAAAGATAGTCAAGACACTATGGGAAGATGGATGTATATACTAAGGCAGTGAAATTTCTGAGAGTATGTTTCGTTCAGTGAAGTCATACTTTGGATGGATTCAGAGGTTTCAATAGAACCCAGGGTATGGAAGTGGGTAAAGATAAGAGCTGAGGCAAGAAAAGTTAGTAGGAATGATTTTGTAAAGGGCCTTCTGTGTCTGGACTTTTTTCTTGGCGATGAGAATGATGGGAAAAGGTCAATGTGGAGTGATTTACATTTCACAAAGCCTCTGACTCAGACAGCAACATAGAAGATTATTAGAGATAAGATGCAGAATCTGGGACCATATCTTTCATATTTATATCATCAGAGCCCATAACTCATAGTAGGTGTTCACCTCTGAAATTTGAGGCAATAATTAACTGGGGTACCAAAGTCAATGAAACATTCCGGAGATATTCAGCACTATTCTTCAAATTGAATGTGAATGGAACAGATTTGTTTGTTGTAACTTGCTTTTTTTTTTTTTTAAAAAAAAAAACATATTTTGAGATATATTTATACTAATACATATAAATCTATTTCAGCCTCTGCTGTGTTTTATCTTATCTCATTTTTATTTTAATATCTAACCTCAGTTTTTAGATCCTGCTCTGATTTGTGCTCAGGTACTGTCATATTATATAAAACTCTCATTATGTGGAAGAAAGGGATGGCCGTGGGATTATGAAACCTGGCCTGGAGATACCTAAGAGGCTGTCCAGTCCAGATGCTTCTCTTCTGAGAGGAGCAACATGAAGCCCAAGGAGCTTAAGTGACTTGTAGAAAGACACCCCACTAATTAGCACAGTTTGTGCTAGAGCCTTTGGTGCTGTCCGTATTGCTTGCGTTTATAGCTGTTTATACTGTGCATAGGGACAGAGTACTTCCAGTATCATTTGAAAAGACAGACATCTGATTTATGGAAACATTACTTACCACAGTGTCATGTTGTAGTAAACAAGATTGTGGAAAGGTGTCAGCAAGGAAAATTAATCTCACTCAAGCTAAAAATAGGTACTCTTAACAGTTATGTAGAAAATGCATGCTCATAAAACATGTCATCATATGCAACATCATTGCTTTTAGAATATTTTTCTTGTCTTAGGCAGGCTGTTCGAGGCCGAGGACTAGGCCAGTTTTCCCAAGAGGGCTTTGTAAGTAAGCATTGGTTCCATAAAGTCAACCTTAGTTCTTTAAAAGCATGTGGTCATATCTGATTAAATGAACATCATTCTTAATAGGACATGGCAGGTAGGACCTAGGTTACACAACCAATGTTTTCAATTGTGCCCTGGCAAGAAGGAAGACAGATTCTTTTTTTTTTTTTTTTTTTTTTTGAGACGGAGTCTCGCTCTGTCGCCCAGGCTGGAGTGCAGTGGCCGGATCTCAGCTCACCTCAAGCTCTGCCTCCTGGGTTTACGCCATTCTCCTGCCTCAGCCTCCCAAGTAGCTGGGACTACAGGCGCCCGCCACCACGTCCGGCTAGTTTTTTTTTTTTTTTTTGTATTTTTTTAGTAGAGACGGGGTTTCACTGTGTTAGCCAGGATGGTCTCGATCTCCTGACCTCATGATCCGCCTGTCTCAGCCTCCCAAAGTGCTGGGATTACAGGCTTGAGCCACCACGCCCGGCCGAAGACAGATGCTTATTGAAGTTACGCAAATAACTATATTGCCAAAAACTATGTGTGTATTCTGATTCAATAAGAATTTTTGAACTCCGGAGGGGTCAGGCAGGGAGAATAAGAGGTCATTTACAAGTGATTCATTTCAGTTTACAAAAGCAGAATCTACAACATTATTATCATGTATGAAAAACTTAAGAGAAAGCCAAAAGGGCTTCCTTATATATAAGGAAAATAAGACATTAAAATAATATCAACAGTATTCCAGACAAAAACTACTATCATCCCTCACCAATTCATTTGATCCTATGTCATTAATTCCTATTTCACTGGATCTTGTGGATCTTGGGTTAGTCATCTAATGAACCCTTCTGCTTCTCAACAAAAGTTCTGGAAGATTTGACTAAGTCCTTGGATATGGTCTCAAAGTTCTTTACACAATGCCGTCAGAAACGTGAACCCAAATGTATGTAACATATAACCCTTTACTGCGGGGCTCTGAGCAGTCGTTCTTCATGAAAGATGAAGCGTTTTTGCTTGTAGCTCATTACAAATAACTTCAGGGAAGTAGCAAAGCGAAACATGCGAACACAAATATCTGTAGATGACAAAAACTTAAAATGGGTGTCATTCGCTGCTTATAATTTTCAAAAGTGGAAGACGAGAAAGTCGTAACAAGAATACTACATTTGATGAGAAAATTTGTTGTTTTCTGTGACATGCAAAACAAAACTATAAATTCAACCCCCCAAATTACTTACAAACATAATCATTAGGCCTATTTCAAAGAATACAAAAAACATTATATCTAATTTACAACAATAAATGGGCATAGCAAAAATCTTGATGTAATTACTCAGAGGCATAATATACTCTGAATATACCAAGCATATGATAAGGATATCAAGAAACGAGATATAGTAGGTCTGGAGTAGGTCCTAACATCATTTATTAATAAAACTTTATGAGTAGGTGACAGGAATTCCCAATTGAAAAATACTGTTGTGAAACATGCTTGATTCAGATTAAAGAAGGATCAAGTTAACATTTAAAACAACTGAAGTTATGGTTGATAACTTAAGCCCCTGTTGTCTGATACCAGGCAAAACAACAGTATAATTAATGTCTTTTTATTTTTATTTTTTATTTTTGAGATGGAGTCTTGCTCTCTTGCCCAGGCCGGAGTGCAGTGGCACAATCTTGGCTCACTGCAACTTCTGCCTCCCAGGTTCAAGCACTTTCCTGCCTCAGCCTCCAAAGTAGCTGGGATTACAGGCATGCGCCACCACGCCCAGCCAATTTTTGTATTTTTTTAGTAGAGACGGGGTTTCAGCATGTTGGCCAGGCTGGTCTTGAACTCCTGACCTCAGAGAATCTGCCTGCCTTGGCTTCCCAAAGTGCTAGGATTACAGATGTGAACCACCACGTCCAGCAATCAATGTCTTTTAGTACATTAATTTATTCAGGGGAATATTATTATACCAATGAAAGATATCCAATTATATAGGCAATTAGATTTCCCCTTAATTGACAGAGATATACACAGCCATAACAATAGTTTTTTGTTTCTGTTTTTTGAGGCAGGGTCTTGCTCTGTCTCCCAGGCTGGAGTGCAGTGGCCTGATCACGGCTCACTGCAGCCTCAACCTCTTGGACCCAAGCGATCCTCCCACCACAGCTTCACTGGTAACTGGGACCGCAGATATGCACCACCATGCCTGGCTAATTTTTGTGTTTTTTTTAAAGACAGAGTTTCACCATGTTGCCCACACTGAACTTGAACTCCTGGGCTCAAGCGATCCTCCCACCCCAGCCTCCCAAAGTGCTGGGATTACAGGTGTAAGCCATCATGCCTGGCTGTCGTAGCAGTGTTAAAGTGTTACCTTTACAGATTGCTGTTGGCATGTAACTCCTCAGTGCCAAAGCTTATACATCCCAGCGAGGGCTGTCCTTCTCATGAGAACCACATTAGGAAGTTCTAACATTCCAACAGCCAGACCAACATGGCTCAAAAGAGGTTTCAAATCCCTCTATTGGAGTCGTGGTAACATCTTCTATTGGAAGATGGATTTTCTTGTAGAACACATTTCAGTCTAATGAATAAGGCAGGGATAATATATCTGGATCATGTAACTTTTGGCCAAAAGTGACTTGTGATGAAAAGTTTTGAAACTCATTTTCCGGTATGACTAGTGAGTTTCTATTGAAAGCAATTTTGAGTAATGGCAAAATATTTAAGTAAGTGTGGCATTTCCCAGTGACCTGAAGGAGGAAGGCCAAACTGGACAGATGACAGATGACTTCACTTGAAGGAGCACAAAAGGAAGAAGCGGAAGGAGATTTGGGGGAACATTTGTTGAGAAGCATAAAAGATATGAATTTGGAGCACAAAATTCATTCAAAAGATGTTCTGGAATTTTCTTTTTTTTTTTTTTTTTTTTTTTTTTTTTTTTTTTTTTTTTTTTTTTTTTGAGACGGAGTCTCGCTCTGTCACCCAAGCTGGAGTGCACTGGCCAGATCTCAGCTCACTGCAAGCTCCGCCTCCTGGGTTCACGCCATTCTCCTGCCTCAGCCTCCCGAGTAGCTGGGACTACAGGCACCCGCCACCTCGCCCGGCTAGTTTTTTTGTATTTTTTAGTAGAGACGGGGTTTCACTGTGTTAGCCAGGATGGTCTCGATCTCCTGACCTTGTGATCCGCCCGCCTCGGCCTCCCAAAGTGCTGGGATTACAGGCTTGATGTTCTGGAATTTTCTAATTTGAAACTCCAAGATGGATCCTTACTGCAGGAAAGGGTATCATACCTCACCAATTCATTTAGTCCTATGTAATTAATCCTTGTTTCACTGGATCTTGGGCTAGTAGTCTCATGAACCCATCTGCTTCTCAACTAAAGTTCTGGAAATTTTGACTAAGCCCACTGGTATGGCCTCAGTTCTTTGAGCAATACCATCAGAACCTGTACCCCAAAGTTTCTAGCGTATAATCCTTTACGACAGGCCTCTGAGCAGTCATTCTTCATGGAAGGTGACACATTCTGGCCTGTAGCTGAGCAGAGCTGAGTAGTCTGATATGTAACTTCATAGAGAACCAGACCGCAGAGTTCAAGGATGCCTTCCAGCTGTTTGACTGAACGGGTGATGGCAAGGTCCTTACAGCCAGTGTGGGGACATGACAAGGGCCTTGGGCCAGAGCCTCACCCATGCTGAGGTGTTCCAGTTCCTGGGGGAACCTCAGGAGTGATGAGATGAATGTGAAGGTGCTAGACTTTGAGCACTTCCTGCCCATGCTGCAGACTGTGGCCAGGAACAAGGACTAGGGTGCCTAGTCTTAAGATTATGTGGAAGGCCTTTGGGTGTTTGACAAGGAAAGGAATGGCACCATCATGGGTGCTGAAATCCGGCAAATCCTTGTCACACCGGGTGGGAAGATGACAGAGGAAGAAGAGTTGCTGGTGGCTGGGCATGAGGACAGCAATGGTTGTCAACTCTGAAGAGCTCGTCTGTGTGATGCTGAGTAGCTGGGCACATTCCCAGCATCCCCTGAGCCCTGTCCTTTGCCCTGTGTGACACTGCGTATCTAGCCCTGAAGGCTGTCTGGTCACAGCACCCTCCCCATCTTGTCTCTCTTGGATGATGCTTGCCATGAGCATTCACCAATAAACTTGTTTTCTGTTCCCCCAACCCAAAACCCTCAAACAAACAAACAAAAACTACAAGTTGAGCAACAGAGAGAGTGAACACTGTTCAGGCCTCCATTCAAGAAGACCAGAGGGAAGAAGGCATCAAACATAAAATAAAACACAAATAAATAGAAATTGTGAGTGAAAGGCAGAAGTCTGCAAGTCAGATGCTGGAGACCTGATATGTGCACGAAAGGAGTTCCAGAAACAAAAAAAGACCAGATAGAAGAGAACTAATCATTCAGGAGATGCCACAGGGTCTTCCAGTTGGAGATGCTGCTGCAGCTCCCCCACCCCCTTATCTTATGACTGCAGGAAAACTAGAAAGGGTGCTGCCTGAGGATCAGAAACTATGGGAGAATCCCTGAAAGGTTAGAAAGCAAAAACGTTCGGTTTGAAGAAGGAAATCAAGGTCCAAATGCCTGTCAGAGATGGGAGTGGCTCTATGGGCCCTGCACAGCCCCAATGGTGTATTCCAGTTATAGGAAGGGCCTGGGCATGGGCTTGAAGCTTGAAAGGCAGAGCCCACTTCCATCTTGCTCTTAAACCTGGCAGTGGTCAACACAGTGGTCAACAGGGCAGGGCAGTGAGCATTGAGTTGGGTGGGGAGGCACAGGAGGTCTGAGGGAGCTGTTCTTACTCCAGAGGGACAGAGAGAGGTTTAGATATTGGCAGTCAGCCTCCACCTGGCTGCACACTAGAAGTCTCTGGGGAGCCGTTGAAGCTATTAGGTCGGTGCAAAAGTAATTGCAGTTTTTGCCATTAAAAATAGTATGCCAGGGATACATTCGAGATCAATTAAGACAGAAGCTTCTTGCAGGGAACTCCCAGGTGAACTTAATGTTTTATCAATGTTGAGAGCCACTTCTGTAAAGGAAAACATTGAATAATAGTGAAATCAAGAATTGTAAACTATCTTGGAAAAATCTAGGAGTTCTGGTATCACTAGTGAGTTCATCACTGTGGATGGGGCTATGTGAGAAAGGAGATATGTGAAAATATCCTTTACAAGGATAGTGTTCATGGATGAGGGATATGGCAAAAAGAAGGGAGATAAGTCTAAGTGTTCCAAAGGGCGCGTCTCAATTGCAGGTGAACCATCTTGATGGGAACCCAGGTATTGTGTAATTGTGAATGTTAACAGAGAATTATGTTTAATGATGACTATCATAAATAGGAAACTAAACAGTAGTGAAATAGAGAAGCATTTCAGAACATTTATGTTAATGAGGCTGGGGGGCAGAGCTGAGGAAAACAGAATGAGAGAAACTTTAGCCAGCAAGAGTAAGGAAAGGAAAAAAGCATAAGAGAGAAGACAGGCTGTCATGAATTAATATAGCAGAAACAATTGAACTAACTATATCAGTTGTTCTAATAAATTTGAAAAGGCTAAAATTTCCTAGAAGAAAAGAAACTATCAGTTTGGATTTTTGCACAGCTGTTCCACAGTTGAGAATATCTCTGACTATGATTGTGCATTTTCTATTCCTCCCTTTAATCCTGTCAATTTATTCTTCTTGTATTTTAAAACTCTATGTTATTAGGCACATTAGTATTTATGATTGTTATAGCTTCCTGATGGATTGACTCTTTTGTAATTATCAGCTGTCTTTTACAATTTCTGATAATACCCTTTGTCTTTATATCTGTATTACATGATAATAAAACTACTCTAGATTTCTTTTGCTTATGGTTTGCCTGGGATATTTTTTCCATTGATTTCCTTTCAACTTCCTATGTCTTTGTTTCTATAATGTCTTTTGGAAACAGGATCTGATTGGGTTTTGTGCATTTTTTTTTTTTTTTTGAGACAATCTCACACTGTCTGGAGTGCGGTGGCATGATCATAGCTCACTGCAGCTCGACTTCCCTCCCAGGCTCAAGTGATCCCCCTGCGTCAGCCACCTGAGTAGCTGGGACTACAGGCATGCACCGCCATCCTCAGCTGATTTTTAAGTTTTTTATAGAGAGAGGGTCCCACTAGTTGCCCAGGCTGGTCTCAAACTCCTGAGCTGTAGTGATCCTCCCTCTTTGGCCTCCAAGAGTGCTGGAATTATAGGCATGAGCCACTGCACCCGGCTGGTCTTGAGCATTTTAATTCATCTTGATAATCTCTGTTATAAATTGGAGTATTTAGTTCATTAACAATTAATCATTCACATAATTATGTTTATATTTACTATTTCATTGTTTTTTCTATTGGTCTCCATATTTATTTATTTTATTTTTTATTTTTATTTTTAGAGACGGAGCGATCTTGGCTCACTGCAACCTCCGTCTCCCGAGTTCAAGCGATTCTCCTGTCTCAGCCTCCCAAATAGTTGGGACTACAGGCGGGTGCCACCACATGAGGCTGTTTTTGTATTTTTAGTAGAGACAGGGTTTCACCATGTTGGCCAGACTGGTCTGGAACTCCTGACCTCAAGTGATCCACCCACCTCGTCCTCCCAAAATGTTGGGATTACAGGCACGAGCCACCACGCCCAGCCCCATTTCAATTTTTATTATTTAAAAATACAATTTCCACTTTATTTTTCTCCAGAGAATAGTTTTTCTTCAGTCTTTAAGGCCTCAGCTCGTTACATGGGCTTTGGTCAGGGTCATGGGGCAGCACCCGCAGGTCTAAATAGGGGTGGAGGTGTTCGGTCCTTGCAAACTTCACGAGATTGATTCCTCACTACTTTGTTTTAATATCATAAACTGCACAACTCACACAGTAATGTAGTTTCAAATCCAGCTTGGGAAGCACACAGGCGTTGAAGAAGCTTGCCTAGAAATGTCCCTGACTGCTGTGGCCTCCACTATGTTTCAAATGACAATTTCTTAATGGCCTTGTTCTTGGGCACACATCAGGTATAGTTCATGCAGCAAATAGGGTACACGTGGCCATGGCCGTGGCCCTTTCTGGTATGACCTTTGTTCCTTCTTTTATTTGTCATCTTGGAGGCACAGACTGGAGCTGGTCTCCCATTTTCATTCCTCTGTTTTATACTTTTTTGCTTTCTTTTGGGCTATATGAATATATTTTAGACTTCCTTTTTAACTTATCTATTGTATTTTTAACTGTGCCTCTTGGCATTATTTGGTAATGGTTGCTCTAGTCACTATAATATGTAAATATTTTTAAATTTTTTTATTTCCATAGGTTTTTGGGGGACAGGTGGTATTTCGTTACACAAGTAGGTTCTTTAGTCACCACTAATTTGTGAGATTTTGGTGCACCCATCACCCAAGCAGTGTACACTGTACCCTATTTGTAGTCTTTTATTCCTCACCCCTTTCCCACCCTTTGCCTCTGAGTCCCCAAAGTCCATTATGTCATTCTTACGCCTTTGTATTCTTATAGTTTAGCTCCCACTTATGAGTGAGAACATACAATGTTTGATTTTCCATTTCTGAGTTACTTCATTTAGGATAATAGTCTTCAATTCCATCCAGGTTGCTGCGAATGCCATTAATTCATTCCTTTTTATGACTGAGTAGTTTCCATTGTGTGTGTGTGTGTGTGTGTGTGTGTATCATATATCTATATCTCACAGTTTCTTTATCCACTCATTGATTGGTGGGCATTTGGGTTGCTTCCATATTTTGGCAATTGCGCATTGTGCTGTTATAAATGTGTGCGCAAATATCTTTTTTGTATAATGACTTCTTTTCCTCTGGATAGATACCCAGTAGTGACATTTCTGGATCAAATGGTAGTTCTACTTTTAGTTCTTTAAGAAATAGCCATACTGTTTTCCAAAGTGGCTGTACTAGTTTACATTCCCACGAGCAGTGTAGAAGTGTTCCCTGTTCACTGCATCCATGCCAACATCTATTATTTTTGGATTTTTTGATTATGGCCATTCTTGCAGGAGTAAGGTGGTATCACATTGTGGTTTTGGTTTGCATGGGCTTTGGTTGGGGTCATGGGGCAGCACCTGCAGATCTAAATAGGGGTGGAGGTGTTCCCTGATCATTAGTGACGTTGAGCATTTTTGCATATGCTTGTCGGCCATTTGTACATCTTCTTTTGAGAATTGTCTATTCATGTCCTTAGCCCACTTTTTGATGGGATTTTTTTTTCTTGGTAATTTGTTTGAGTTCATTGTAGATACTGGATATTGGTCCTTTGTCAGATGTATAGATTGTTAATATTTTCTCCCATTCTGTGGGTTGTCTGTTTACTATGCTGACTGTTCCTTTTGCTGTATAAAAGCTCTTTAATTAAGTCCCAGCTATTTATCTTTGTTTTTATTGCATTTGCTTTTGGGTTCTTGGTCATGAAATCCTTGCCTAAGTCAATGTCTACAAGGGTTTTTCTGATGTTATCTTCTATAATTTTTATAGTTTCAGGTCTTAGATGTAAGTCCATGATTCGTCTTGAGTTGATATTTGTTTAAGGTAAGAGATGAGGATCCAGTTTCATTCACCTACATGTGGCCTGCCAGTTATCCCAGCACCATTTGTTGAATAGGGTGTCCTTTCCTCACTTTATGTTTTTGTTTGCTTTGTCAAAGATCATTGGCTGTAGATATTTGGGTTTATTTCTGGGTTCTCTATTCTGTTTCATTGGTCTATGTGCCTATTTTTATACCAGTACCATGCTGTTTTCGTGACTGTGGCCTTATACTATAGTTTGAAATCAGGTAACATGATGCCTCCAGATTTGTTCTTTTTGCTTAGTCTTGCTTTGGCTATGTGGGCTCTTTTATGGTTCCATATGAACTTTAGGATTGTTTTTTCTAGTTCTGTGAAGAATGATGGTGGTATTTTGATGGGAATTGCATTGAATTTGTAGATTGCATTTGGCAGTATGGTCATTTTCATAATATTGATTCTACCCATTCGTGAGCATGGGATGTATTTCCATTTGTTTGTGTCATCGATGATTTCTTTCAGCAGTTTTGTAACTTTCCTTGTAGAGTTCTTTCACCTCCTTGGTTAGGTATATTCCTGAGTATTTTATTTTTTTGCAGCTATTGTAAAAGTAGTTGAGATCTTGATTTGATTCTCACTTGGTCACTGTTGGTGTATAAGAGAGCTACTGATTTGTTTACATTAATTTCATATCTGGGAACTTTGCTGAATTCTTTTATTAGTTCTAAGAGCTTTTTGGAGGAGTCTTTAGGGTTTTCTAGGTGTTTAATATATATTCTTAATATCTCACAGTCTACTTAGACTTAATGTTATAACACTTTCAGGTAATATGCAGAAACATTGGCATCATATGCATCCATTGACTCTTTCCCATACTTTATGCTATACTATCATGTGTATCACGTTTCCATATACCATCAACTCTACTATGTAATGTTCCCATTGAACAGTCTCTTTCTTCTTCTTTTTTTTTTTTAGTAGGAGGTAATCTTTTGTGCTTACCCAGACTTTTACATTTCTGATACCTTATGAAGAGTGAAGTTTCCATCTGGTGCCATTTTCTTTCAGCCCAAAGAACTTCCTTTAGTCATTTAGCATTGTTTCGTAGTGCAGGTCTGCTGGCAATAAGTTCTTTAGTTTTCTTTTGTGTGAAGTGTCTTTACTTTGCTTTCATACTTGAATAATATTTCGCTGGATATAAAATTCTTAGTTGACAGGTTTTATTTTTCCTTTCAACACCTTGGATCTGTTTTTTTCCCTTCTGTCTTTTGATCTCCATAGTTTCTGATGAGACATGAAAATAATTTGAAATCTTGTTTCCTGTAGGTAGTGTATCATTTTTCTCTGGGCGCTTTTAAGATTTTCATTTTATCTTTGGTCTTCAGCCATTTGATTATGATATGCCTACCTATGATTTCTTTGGTGTACTTATTATTATTGGGGTTTTCTGAGAGTCTTGAATCTGTATCATTTACCAAATATAGAAAATTTTCAACCATTATATTTTCACATATTATTTCTGCTCCATTTGTTTTCATTTCCCCTTCTGGCACTCTAATTACATATATGTTAAATCTTTTGTTATTATTTCACATTTCCCTAAGGCTTAAAATATTTTTCAGTCTTGTTTTTCTTTGATTTTCATATTGGATAATTTCTACTGATTTATTTTAAGTTCACTTATTTTTGTCTTTGTCATTTTCATTCTACATCCAGTCTAGTAAATTCTTTATTTCATATATTGTATTTTTCAATTCTGAAATGTTACACTTGTTTGATTTTTATAATTTCTATTTTTCTATTGAGAATGTCAGTTATTTCATTCATTGCAAGCATGTTTGCCTTTACATCTTTGAGCATAGTTTTAATAGCTGCTTTAAAATCCTTGTCTGCAAATTCCAGCATCCACATCTTTTCTGTGTTGGTCTTCACTGGTTGTTTTTTCTCCTGAGAATGAGTAACATTTTCCTGGTTCCTTGTATGTTAAGTATTTTGAATGGTATCTTGAACATAGTGAGTCTTGTGTTGTGGAGATTCTGTATTTTGTTACATTTTTCTGAAAAACATAGTCTATTGTGTTTGTTTCAGCAGGCATTTACTTTGTTGGACCCAAACAGCAAACTCTATGTTTCTAGTAGCAGCTATCCTATTACTTAGGATACTTTCAGTTGTACCAAGATCAATCTCAGTTATGAATCAGAGGGTAAAAGTCTCTGTTTTTTTTTTTTTTTTTTTTTTTGAGTAAGGATCTTGCTCTGTCACCCAGGTGGGAGTGCAGTGGCATAATCATGGCTCACTGCAACCTCAGACTCCTGGGCTCAAGCAATCCTCTTGTCTTAGCCTCCCAAGTAGCTGGTACTATGGGCATACATCACCATGCCTTGCTAATAAATTTTTTTTTTGTAGAGAAAGGATCTTGCTATGTTGCCCAGGTTGGTCTTGAACTCTTGGCCTCAAGTGATTCTCCCACCTAGGCCTCCAAAGTGTTGGGATTACAGATGTAAGCCACCATGCCCCTTCTCAAAAGTCTAAATAAAATACTAGCAAAATATATTCAGAAGTGAATTAAAGATAATTCACCATCATCAAACAATGTATTCAGTTGCCATAATTCATTACATGAAGTGATTAATGGAGAAAAACCATATGATTGCACCTACAAGTGCCAAGAAGATATTTGATATAATTTATCAGATATTTCTAGTTAAGAATCAATTAAAATATAAGTAGAAGGAAATAACTTAAAATATAAAATACATTTATCAGAGGTAATTATAAATATCATAATGAACCATGCAATACTGAAGCATTTCTATTAAAATGAGAAGCAAGATAGGTATGCCTGTTACCACTATATTACTAAACATTGTTTTAGGAGCTGTAGTTATTGTAATAATGTAGTAAGTCTTATGTATACAAGACATAGATAAAATTTAAAAATTATCTTTATTTGCATATAATATAATCGCATGCCTAAAAATCTGTAAAACTCTAGTGAAATGCATTAGAATTGATAAGATGGTTTATTAAGTTTCTAGATGAAAGAAAAATATACAAAAATTTGTACATTTTGTTTAATAATTATAAGTAGTAAGTTAAAATGTAAGAAGGAAAAATATCCCATTCATGGTAGTGATAAAAATCTGTAAAATGTTTAGGAACAAATTTATCAAGAAACATACAGGGCCTCTATGAAGAACATAATTTAATTTTATTCTGAAGGACACTAACAAATACTGAAGAAATAAACCTGCAGTGTTCTTGGATGGAATGACTTAACAACAAGGAATGAACATTTTGTAAATGAATAAATGTTTAGTGCTATTTCAAGCAAAATCCTATTTTTTAATTTTTGGAGCTAAGAAACATTATCTTAAAATGTATTTGGAATAATAATTGTCTGAGGGGAGCCAAGAAAATTTTGAAAAAGACTTTGTGTAACAACTTGACTTTCCAAATATTAAAATATGTCCTATAAGCTACAATGATAAAAGCAGTATATATTTATATGTATATCTGAGAAATATATTTTTATTTATATACATTTATATAAAATATTTTAATTTTTATTTTCATTGTATCAGTATTTATATGTAGGATAGTGTAGAAACATAAATTTATGTATATATTGTAATAAATGACAAATATATAATCTGGATTTAATGGGAAATGATGGTTTATATATAATATAGGCAAAATTTCCCATCTGTCTGGCAGAAAAGAAATGTAGACATTGACTTTACATCATATACTAAATTAAATTCCAGATGGATTAAAGCTCTAGATATTAATAACAATATAAAGTAATAGAAGGATATTTTAGAGAATAAAAGTTAGATAAATTTGCCCATAAAAAGACAAACAACTTTTAGTAAAGGACAAACAACTGAAGTAACAATGAGCAATGCAGTCACTGCAATGTCTGCAAAAAGAAAAAAATAAAATGGGCAAAACATATAAAGAGAATTATTTGAAGAGGAAATAGAAATAGCTAAAAATTTATAAAAAATACGCCCTTATTTCCAATAATGATAAATGTATAAATGAAACAAAATATGAAATTCTATTTTCTCTTCAACATATTGGTAAACATTAGAAATAACAATCATCTTCGCTGGTTATGAGGATAAAGGAAAAGGAGACACTTACATATCACTGTCTGGATATGAATTGCTGCCACCTTTTTGAAAACTAGTAAGAATAACCTCACCATTTTATTCAGTTTAGTATAGTGTTATTTGTAGTGGAAGAAACATACAAACATTCAGAACACCCATTGACTGGGGAATGTATGAATAAATTATTATATATTTAATATGAAGCAGATGTTGAAAATAACTATTCAATAGGATCGATCATATGAATTAACCTGGACAAATGTCCATGGTACATTGAACTAAAAATGAAGTCATGCAAACTGTGTTCCCATTTCTGTTTCAAAATCACAAAAATAAAAGAAAATGACAATCAATTCCCCCTAAAATAGCCTTTATGTATTAGGATGCAGAGGTACCCTATCACATTTTTAATACTGATTATCACAGGAGGGTGGGATTGGAGGGTGTGTGTGTGGCTTACTTTGCTCCCACGAACTTGCAGTGCCTCTGTAATAAAAATAACCTGATATTTTAAAAGGCTGGAATCCATTTTGTAAGTTGAAAGAGCATGAGGGAGGAGGTGTAGACCTAGTCCTTCCCCTAACCCACAGTGTGACATTTTCTGCCTTTATTTTCCTGTCTCTGAAGTGTGGGGTGGTAATGACTGCCCTACCTACTTAGTGAAGATAAGATTAAGGATGAAGACAAATATAGTTTGAATAGTTAAGACATTGAAATGCAAGCTGCTGTCCTTAAGAAAATTCTCAAACACTCTCACTTTACATAATGCAGGTGACAAAATCACCCGAGGAAGCATCATCGTCCCTTCCCAACGGCGATGTAGTGGGAGAGGCACCGAGCACCACAGAGGTAAGCACTGGTGTCTCGAGCCATTGTCCCCATGCTAGTTTCCTCAGAATGTCTACTGGGTCCTAATATGTCTCTCTCTCTCTCTGTCCACCCACCCATCAGTCTATTATCTATCCATCTATCTAATCAATCGTCTATTGTCTGTATCTATCCATCCATATTAGTCTGTTTTCATACTGCCATAAAGAACTGCCCAAGACTGGGTAATTTATTAAGGAAAGAGGTTTAATTGACTCACAGATCAGCATGGCTGGGGAAGCCTCAGGAAACTTGCCATCATGGCGGAAGGTGAAGGAGAAGCAAGGCACCTTCTTCACAAGGCAGCAGGAAGGAGAAGTGCTGAACAAAGAGGGAAGAACCCCTTATAAAACCATCACATCTCGTGAGAACTCACTCACTATCACGAGGACAGCATGGGGGAAACCGCCCCATGATTCCATTACCTCCATCTGGTCTCTCTCTTGACATGTGGGGATTATTACCATTATGGGGATTATAATTCAAGATGAGATTTGAGTGGGGGCACAAAGCCTAACCATATTATCATCCATCCATCCATCTATCTATTATCTATCTATCTATCCATCTATCTATCTATCTTTATTTCTATCTATTTATCTATCTGTGTCTGTCTGCCTGCCTGCCTGCCTACCTACCCATGTTTGTCCATACATCCATTCCTCTGTCCGTCTGTTTATCTATCTGTCTCTGTACATTATCCATCCATCCATCCATCCATCCATCCATCCATCCATCCATCCATCCATTTATCCATCTATATATGTTTATCTGTCTACTTTATCTTTCTACCTTATCTATCTTCCTAATTTTTTTTTTTTTTTTCTTGAGACGGAGTCTCGCTGTGTCGCCCAGGGTGGAGTGCAGTGGCCAGATCTCAGTTCATTGCAAGCTCTGCCTCCCAGGTTTACGCCATTCTCCTGCCTCAGCCTCCTGAGTAGCTGGGACTACAGGCGTCCACCACCTCGCCTGGCTAGTTTTTTGTATTTTTTTAAGTAGAGACGGGGTTTCACTGTGTTCGCCAGGATGGTCTCCATCTCCTGACCTCGTGATCCGCCCGTCTCGGCCTCCCAAAGTGCTGGGATTACAGGCTTGAGCCACTGCGCCCGGCCCTTCTTAATTTTTAATCTATAAAATTATAAGCCTCCCTCCATACAAGCAATAGAAAACACTGTGTGAAGATAGAATTCTTTGAATCTCTCCTCATCAGCCTGAAGTGGGTGAATTGAAACTCTTCACTTAGGCAGTTTGTTACCCTGCAATGCACATAGGTTGTATCTTTGACTCATCCCAGTCGGCATTTTGGGGTTTGGAAATCCTATGCTCTAGTTGCTAAGTGACCTAATGAGTGGGCAGTCTATGTTTGCTTCATTTATATACTGTGTGTCTAAATAGGAAAGCCACAGCATATGTGGCCTGGTTTTTTGTTGTTGTTGGTTTTTTGGAGCTCATATCCTGAGTTTCCTTTATGACCAGGGATCAGAGAAGGCTGAAGAAGGTGGAGAAACTGAGGCACAAAAAGAGGGCAATGAGGATGCGGGCAACCTCCCTGAAGCCCAGGAGAAGAATGTGAGTGTTCACTTTTTCACATCAGTTTGACTGGATTCTCTGCTGTTCAATAGAGACTTTTACAGGGCTTGTACAACTTGACTCTGGGCACAAGCAATCAGAAAGAGACTGAGTAGCTGCGAGTTTAGCCGGGGAGGAAGCAGGTAATTTCTACTGATGTGTTAAGCACTGGGGTCCCGGTGCAGAGAGGGCTAAAGGGAAGACGAAGGAGCCTGAACCTGGGCCTGGAGGGAGCTGGTTAGAGAAGGCTTGGAGAATTTGTTGTGGTATTGTTATGGCTAGGTTAGGTGCATGCTCTTTATAAACAAGGGCCCTTTCTGCTTAGTTGTGATTAATGACAGACTCCTAGCTTACACCCACCCAGGACCCCTGCCCAGTGGGGAAACAAAGATAAGGGGGTTCAGTATATCTGGGGGGAAGACAACAGGAACTTGAGGATCAAAAGGACTCCTTGGGGAGGGAAATTGACACACAGTGAAGTTCAATCAGGGAAATAGCAGATCCTGGTGAAGTCACATGAGTAATTCTAAAGGGGTTCCCATACAGGAGCCGCAGGATAAGGAGTGGGCAATGTTGGGGGACACTGTGCTTCTGTGAGTGCCAAGCTGAGATAATGGGGGATGGGTTGGGCTACTTCTTCAAGGAGTTCTGAAAACGTGCTGGGAAGCCAGGTGCCAAGGAAGGAGCCTGGTGGGGCTGGGAATGGGGTGCAGGCATTGGTCTGGGCCTCTTTGGAGGAGAATCTCAGAGGCCTTCTCCACTGCAGTGGAGTGACTGCTGTCAGTTGCAGCAAAGACTATTTTCAAACCCTGATGGTTTGCTAATTTATTTATTCCAGGAGAGGTGTGGGAGCTTTTATGAGAGCTGGACCCTCATTCACCAGATAAAATGTGGCTAGAAAGGGGCTGAGACCCACACCCACACTATGGAAAAAGGGGTGTGGGGCTGGGCATCGATTTGTCTTTACCTTAAAGAATTTAAACTGGGAGGGGCTAGGGAAGGAAATTCCCAATATTTCGACTTACATTTGAAGTAGACTGCTATTTCAAAAGTTGATATTACAACTCTGTTTTTGTTTTGTTTTAAAGAAAGACAAAATCTTCAATCTTGACCTAGAAGTTAGATGGTGTTTCATGGCAGCCTATGTAATTCAGAAACAATACTTTAAAAATTAAATATAGTGACAATTTCATTATCTTGTAATTAAAAAAAAATCTCCGTTTCACAATTTGAACTTTGCATGAGTTGCCTAATGCGCCCGTACAGTCATGCTGATGAATACTTTGAAGTTGAGTTTGCTTCTTTTAAGATATAGAGACAAAGATGAAAAGCATTGCACCCCAGCCCCTTTCTCCCATGGGACCAGCAGGGAGGTAGCATGTTTATAATCAGATCCTGCCTCCTGCAGCCAGGGTGGGCACTGCTTCCGCTTCTCAGCCGCTGGGCTGGGTTAGTTCTATGAAGTGATGAATCACCCAGCTTTTACGTTCTCTTTGCTACTACTTTTTAAAATTGTGAGCCTTTGACAAAGTCAATTATAACCGGGTGAATCCTGATAGGAATTAAAAAAAACATTTTTTTTTTGTTATTTTCGTGTGGGCCATGGTGAAGAAATGACCGTAAGTGAAAAATATTTTTATTTTAGATGAATATATTGCTAACATCATATTATCAAATTCGCTTTTCAACTCTTTAATACTATTTATCCTACAGAAAGACAGATTCTGACGTTTTCCTGTTTGAAAACCAACACATGCTTTTTGATTTACTTTAATTCAATTAAATTAGAAAAACCCTCTGTGATTGTCAGTAAACAGATGAAAAATGTTGTAAAAACATGATTAACCCTTATGAGTATATATGAAAATAGACTGAACTTTAAAATTTAAGAAGGAGACAAACACCACTTAGATATTTAGAATGCTTTGCATTTTGTGCTTCAAGAACTTGCTGGCTTGTTTTGACGGTCTTTGGTTTGTTGTTAAAAGCTGAGATGGGGCCGGGCACATGGCTCACGCCTATAATCCCTGCACTTTGGAAGGCAGAGGTGAGCAGATCACTTGAGGTCAAGAGTTTGAAACCAGCCTGGCCAACATGGTAAAACCCCGTCTCTACTAAAAATACAAAAATTAGCCAGGTGTGATGGCGCATGCCTGTAATCTTAGCTATTTGGGAAGCTGTGATGGGAGGATCACTTGAACCCGGGAGGCAGCAGTTGTAGTGAGCTGAGATCGTGCCACTGCACTCCAGTCTGGGCAATAGAGTCAGACCCTGTCTCAAAAAGAAAAAAAAAAAAAAAGCTGAGATGGGAGGACATCGCGGTCTTTTTATAAGGGCATCTCTCCTCCCAGGGCACCCCAGGCATAGACAGGCTGATAGGGAATCGGAAAGACAAGGGAGAGCTCTATGTGTTTTGAACATTGATTTTGAAAGTACGAGACACATCCTAGTAGTTGCATGTAGGTATGACACGTCAGGTAAATCCAAGGCTTTAAAATGCCTAGCTCTGTTGAAACCATCTTGAGGTGATTTCTTTTTGCTCCTCTTGGCTCGCTGTGGTTAAAACAGAGGCGCTCCCCTGGGCTTCCCTCCTTAACCAACACGCTGCAGTGGATATAAAGTTTAGAATATTCGTGGGCCCACACTTGGTTCCTAAGACTCCCGGGCAAGGAATATCAGCTTCCTTTATTTCCTTACAGTCCTCTATCAGCTCCATGTGCCCACCTCATGACTGGCAGGAGCTTCCAGCTGGGTGGGGTGTTTTTGTCCTCCTGAGGGTCTCACAGCCATCCCGGGGTCGTTAATGGTGACTGGGCAGGGATTGGGTGCTGAATATTTGTCTGTGGTGGTGTTTCTGCTGTCTGTTCCTTGGCACGGGCCAGACCCTCTGCTCTGGCTGGACACAGACTAGCTTTTCACAGTGGCTGGCCTTCTGACCACGGACGCTGCTGCCTGTGCAGAGTGCCTTGTTACTTAAATGTGCCAGTGGTCCCCGGCTCTTTCTGTGTGCGAGCAGGGCCTGGGCAGTACCCCTCCTGGAAAATCCTTTTTTCCTCCTCAGTCTGGCCACCTCCATCTTGCCAATTCCAAGCTCTTTTTTGTTTTGTTTTGTTTTCAGGTACCGCCTAGCTTTATCACCCCATTAGCCTAGGGTTTTGAAAACCAGGGCCTATACTTTCTTCCTTAGGGGTGGAAAGCCAGAACAAATAGGTGGCGTGTGGAAAGAGAAAATAACTCTTACTCTGACCCCTCCACCCACTCAGCTTTGTGTAGCAGAAAGAGCAAGTCACAGTTCATATCCTGGCTTTCAGCCATGCTTATTAGGAGAAGGAATAGAAATAGTTTTAAACATTTTATTCTGAAAAAACTATAGACTCACAGGAAGTTTCAAAAATAATAGAGTCTTGTGTGCCCTTCACCCAACTTCCCCAAATGGTGACATCTCATCTGGCCTTAATACAATAATGAAACCAGAAATGCGATGCATTGGTGCATTTCTGTTAACTAGATGACAAACCATATCAAGTTTTTACCTTTTTTTTTTTTAAAAACCTGCCTTCATTTATGGGTTGAAAACAATTGTAATGTGTGCAGTAAAAACACAAAACAAGCCAAAAACCTTTCTCCGGAACTGGCAATGTTCAGCTGAGTGATAAACGAGGCAAGTGGCTAAGTCCGGGACAGGCTCATCTGATCTCTGCTATTAAACATGCACATTCGACACACACTTGTAGGCACTCATACAATTCCATTTAATGGAGAGGAATATTTACCTAATGTTTGACATTGATTTAAAAAAATCAACAGAAATGGAAACAAAAACTATTATCTTCTTTAATAATGTGGACTTCCCCTGACCACCTTCTCAACCTCCAGGGTTCTTAAATACAAGATGCCAAGATGTAAATTCTCTCCTTGATAATGGATTGAGGCAGGAGGACTTGGGAGGTCAGAAGGGTGAACACTGAGAAGACCATGACTTCATGCCTAGGAAGATCTTAGTGTAACTTGAAGAAATAGGGGACCTCATGGGGCCTGGCCTGATGACCCAGGGAGGGTGAGGGGCTAAGGAACCGTTGCCTCAGGAGTAAAGGAGGAAAACAGAAAGTCAGCTCAGCTTCTGGGCATTCTCTAAGAAACGAATTGCAGACTGGGACATCACGAGAGCTTTAGAAAATGCTGGAAACATTGT
Source organism: Rhinopithecus roxellana (assembly GCF_007565055.1). Lineage (NCBI taxonomy): Eukaryota > Metazoa > Chordata > Mammalia > Primates > Cercopithecidae > Rhinopithecus > Rhinopithecus roxellana. The sequence continues at coordinate 54,779,582 of NC_044561.1, forward strand.
ACCTTGTGCAGGTTTAGTTTGTTTTTTTGATCAACGTCCAATTATTTAAAATTGTGTGCTTTGTCAGTCCCGTCATCCGATCTGAAAGTCATGAGGCCCTTGCTTGACAGACAATATGATCATGGTCTGTCACCACCCCTCTTGGTATCCTCCAATAGCAGTCTTGAGAAAAGTTTCAAGGGACAAACATTGATGGAGGTTTGTGGGAGGAGTCACGGGTCTCAGGCTGGGTCCCTGGGGTGCCAGAAGCTCGAGAGGACTCTGCCTCTGTCTTCTCATTTCCAGCCACTCTGAGGCTGGCTGCCCTTGCAGGTCATGCTGGGCTAGCCCTTCACTATCTCCCACGCCTGCCACCTGTTCCCACTGAACGCTGCCTGGCACTCACCACCACTGACACCTGTCCTTAGTTCTGGCCACTCGCCACCTCTGCAGTCTGCTTTTCTGGCCAAGTTTCCAACAAAAATAGCTGCTGTGGAAGGTTCTAAGACTTCCCACTTGTGAGGTTTCTCTCTTCTGGCTTTCTCTGAAAAACAAGGTGAAATTACTTTAAGGTGTGTGCTTCCTCAAATAATGATTATGTGAGATCTTGGCTTAATTGACTGGGTGATTATAATTATCTTAAAAAATGCTTTTATGCATGTAATTACTTGCCAACCATGAAAGTCAATTCAGTTTTACATAGATGACTTTTAAGGATCTGCCTAATTCCAGTATTTTATAATTCTGTGAACCAAGGTTGGAAGCTTATTATTATTTATTTATTTTTTTAGAGACAGAGTCTCATTCTGTCACCCAGGCTGGAGTGCAGTGGCATAATCATAGTGGCCTCGAGTGATTCTTCCACGTCAGCCTCCCGAGTAGCTGGGACTATAGGCACAGGCCACCCCACCCAGCTAATTTTTACATTTTTTGTAGAGATGGGGTCTTGCTCTGTTGACCAGGCTGGTGTCAAACTCCTGGCCTCAAGTGATCCTCCCTCCTCAGCCTCCTAAAGTGTTGGGTTTACAGGCATATGCCACCACACCCAGCCATTATTTTTAAAACTAATATATCCCACCTCATTCTATGGGGGATTTGAAGCTGAGCTGGAGTAGCATTACATAAATGCAGCCATTCAACACTTTATGGACAGATTGAGTGCTGCCACATGCCAGGCAGGATTCCAGGGACTGTGGAGGGGGCAATGAAAATGACAGAGTCACCGCTCCCACAGAGCTTATGTTCTGGGGGAGCTTGTGATGATAATATCCAAAGTTCTTCCAAGCTTACTTATCCTTTTGAGGCTAAGTATTTTTATGCATTCTCTGAGCAATCACTTTCCCTGCTTAACATACCTTTTAAGATATTAAGGTCAATTCAAATATTGATAAAGAGTGCTAGGGGCCAGATCCGGTGTCTCACACCTGTATTCTCACCACTTTGGGAGGCCGAAGCGGGTGAATCAGCTGAAGGTCAGGAGTTTGAAACCAGCATGGCCAACACGGTGAAACCCTGTCTCTACTAAAAATACAAAAAATTAGCCAGGCTTGGTGGTGGGTGCCTGTAATCCCAGCTACTCGGGAGGCTGAGGCAGGAGAATCGCTTGAACCCAGGAGGCAGAGGTTGCCGTGAGCTGAGATCGCACCACTGTACTCCATTCTGGTCAATGAGAGCAAAACTTCATCTCAAAAAAAAAAAAAAAAAAAAAAAAAAAAAAAAAAAAAAAAGAGTGCTAGGTTCCTCCGTAGTTGTTGCTAGCTAACTATAAAAGTTGAGACTTATATTCCTATAAGACTTCTTACTGCCCTCCAGGCTAGCTCTATGGTTGACCTTATTTTATTTATTTATTTTTTATTACACTTTAAGTTCTAGGGTACATGTGTACAATGTGCAGGTTTGTTACATATGTATACATGTGCCATGTTGGTGTGCTGCACCCATTAACTCAGGTTGACCTTATTTTTAATAGTGTGTATCTGGTTAATTCATTTGTTTCAGCTGAATATAATTAATAAAAATAATTGGCTTCAGAAGAATGTAAAACTCTACATAATCAATAATTCTATGGTACATATAATGAATTTTATTCTGATCCTATGTGAAGAAGAAAATTAAAGTTCTTTGAGATCCAAAGAGTTACTAATAGATTTCATGTGTTCCTCTATCCAATCCCTAACGTATATTTATTGAGCTTGCCTGTTGGTTCCAGACAGTGACCTGGAGGGGCCAGACAGTTCCCAGAGATCCAAAAATGAGTAAGACACAGGTTATGCCCCCAAACACGTAGACTAGTGAGGGAGACAGGTAAGTAAATGATGATTATGGGAACAAGTGAGAAGGTCTTTAACTCAACCTTGTAGGTTAGGAAAGTCTCCTTGGAAATGTTTCGAGCATATCCTGGAAGGTGTGGCCAATGTGAGAAAATTGCATGTGACTCAGGATGGCTGAAGTAGAGTGGTAAGGGATGAGGCCAGAGGGGTACGCAGAGCCAAACAGCCTTTTCACTGTTCTAAGGAGGTGTATTAGTCTGTTCTCACACTGCTAATAAAGAAATACCCAAGACTGGGTAAGTTATAAAGGAAAGAGGTTTAATGGACTCACAGTTCCACATGGCTGGGGAGGCCTCACAATCATGGCAGAAGGCTAAGGAGAAACAAAGCCATGTCTTACATGGTGGCAAACAAGAGGGCTTGTGCAGGGGAACTCCCATTTACAAAACCATCAGGTCTTGTGAGACTTACTACCACAAGAACAGTATGGGGGAGCCACCGCCATGATTCAGTTACCTCTACCTGGCTCCACCCTTGACACGTGGCGATTATTGCAATTCAAGGTGAGATTTAGGTGGAGACACAGCCAAACCATATCAGGAGGGTAGAGTATCTTGAGGAGATGGAAGTTTCTAAAGATGAGGATAGCACGGTAAGTTTGGGTGCTTTTTGGAACGATCTCTCTGGCTGCAGTCTGGAGCACAGATTGGAGATGAGAAAGAAAAGAGGAGGTGATAATCACTCTTTAGGATCTTCCTTCAGCAACCCAGTGAGCAAAGATGGCAGTCATGGCAGAGGAGGGGCGAGACATGGGCAGGATTAGGCAGGATTAAAGAGGCACGATCAACACACCACTGTGAAAGCAACACCTGGATTTTGCAACAACTGCCAGACTCTTCTGCACATTATTTGAGCACCAAAACTTGGGGTGTCGCCAGTGGTGTTTAACGTAAAGGTTAGTTTGAAGATTCCCAGTGCTGAAAAAGTCCTCTTGGACTGACTCAGACCTGGCCAGCACTGTCAGGCTTTCAGGTTCAGTGCCCATCTCAGAACTATGAAGGTATTGTTCTGGAAATGGCTAAAAGCATGAGGTTGGGCCAGGAGATGTGGGAGTGTGTTAGATCCTCTATAACTTGCCTTCTGTGATATTTATTTATTTATTTTAGACAGAGTTTTGCTCTTGTTGCTCAGGCTAGAGTGCAGTGGTACAATCTTGACTCACCCCAACCTCTGCCTCCTGGGTTCAGACAATTCTCCTGCCTCAGCCTCCCGAGTAGCTGAGATTATAGGCATGCGCCATCATGCCCAGCTAATTTTGTATTTTTAGTAGAGATGGGGTTTCTCCATGTTGGTCAGGCTGGTCTCAAACTCCAGACCTCAGGTGATCCGTCTGCCTCGGCCTCCCAAAGTGCTGGGTTTACAGGCATGAGCCACTGTGCCTGGCCTACCTTCTGTGATTTTTAAAATTTTATTTTATAGACAGGGTCTTATTTTGTCACCCAGGCTGGAGTGCAGTGGCACAATCATAGCTCACAGCAGCCTCAAACTCCTGGGCTCAAGTGATCCTCCCGCCTCTGCCTCTGGATGCCTCGCTAATTTTTAACATGTTTTATAGAGATGGGGTGAGGAGGGTCTTGCTATGTTGCCCAGGCTGGTCTTGAACTCCTGGCTTCAAGTGATCCTCCCATCTCGGCCTTCCAAAGAGCTGGGATTACAGGCATGAGCTGTTGCACTCTGCCACCTTCTGTGATTTTGATTTTTCCATTATTAATCTTGAGAGGCTGCCTGGTAGTGTAAGAAGGACACTTAATTAGGAATCAATAGACTTGCAGTGAGTCCTGATTGTGTTGACTCCTTGTCCTGTGACCTTTGACTTTGGCAAATGACTTCCCTGTGTGGCCTCAGTGTCCTCATCTGTATAAACATGGTGCTGGGCAGAGAATGTATATGACTGCAAGATCACTTTCAGTGCCCCCTGTTGATGATTCCCTGAGCTCACTGCCTGAGTTGAAAGGCATTAGGAATTTTTAGGGACTGCTCTTAAGAACCTCATCTCTCTCTTTAATTAAAGCAATTGTGGCACTCTGGCTCCAGGGAGGTTTATGGGACCATTCTGGGAAGGGATGGAAAAGCTTTTGTTTTCTTCTTAGAGGCATTTTTAGGAACCTGGTTCTCTTGCTTTGATCTGGGGGAAATAGAAATTCCAGTGGGCTGTTGGTTTGCACAATAGAGACTATTTGAGCCTTGGGTGACCCCACCCACTCTTACCTTGCAAGTTTCTTTCTTTACCCAGAAATCAGTATTTAAAATGCTATGTGATTCAGAAATGTTATCATTTTGTTCTCATAGAGGAAAAGTTTTTGACCTACTTTTATTAATTTGTTCAAAACTGAAGTAAAGACATAGTTATAAGGGCATAAAGTCAGAAAAGACATTTTTGTTCAAATTTTTAAATTACTTGCATATGATCTGAATTTCGCTAGATAGCGCTATAAATCTTTGGTATGCTTTAGAAATAGAATTAAATGTATTACTAAGCAGCATTAATAATTAATTACATTTTCTTAAGAGTTCAAGTGATGGGAAACTGTCTTTAATGTCACAATTATTTTAAGAGCTTGAAATACAAGGTATGAAAGAAGTAAGGATCACCCAGCCATCATATCTTTGCTATTTACTTATTTTATGGATAAACTAATATGTTGTTCATTTTGATTAGCTTGTTTTTTATTATAGTTTGCTTGATTTTCAGATTCGACTTTAAGCTTACTTGAATTATGTTTTTTTCTTTAATTTTGATTTATGGACGTAAGGAAGAAGAAGGAGAGACAGCCACAGAAGAGGTACAGTTGACCATCTTCAACAGCTGTGCTTAATCTGCTTAATAAAAACATCTTTAAGTGGGAGGATTGCAGCTTTAGGCACGTTCTTAATAACATGAGAGTGATGCAACCCACACACCCAGAAAATCCTCCTTTAACCTGCTGAGAAGGAAAGTAAGTTGGAGATCAGTTTGTCTGAGGAAGGTGGAGAGAGAAACAGGGCTCGGCTCTTGACCTTGTTCTGAGCCCCCTTGGGTGAAGGTATCTTCCGTGGCTTCTCACTGACGTCAGGCCAGGCCAGGCCAGGCCAGGCCAGGGCACTGGCTGGAGATACCTGCTCCTCGTCCTTTTCCACCCTGTTGAATGCACTGGGTTTAGGAATCCTGCATGGTGGTTAATGGTGTTTTCATTGAGGGAGTGATTCCTACCTATGTTGTTTTTGAACATCTTTGCATTAATCACTTTATTTTCGTTGTTGTGTTTTGTTTGTTTTTGTTTTTTTTGAGACAGGGTCTCACTCTGTCATCCAGGCTGGAGTGCAGTGGTGTGATCTCAGCTCACTCTACCTCCGCCTCCTGGGTTCAGGTGATTCTCCTGTCTCAGCCTTCTGAGTAGGTGGAATTACAGGCACGCGCCACCACACCTGGCTAATTTTTGTATTTTTAGTAGAGATGGGGTTTCACCATGTTGGCCAGGCTGGTCTTGAACTCCTGACCCCAAGTGATCCACCCGCCTCAGCCTCCCAAAGTGCTGGAATTACAGGCGTGAGTCACCGCACTGGGCCTGGATTAATGACTTTAAAATGCTAGAGAATTAATTTAAAATTGTGAACACAAGGGTAGGGAGAATAATTGACTAAGTTAGATGTTTTGTCTAGATATTTCAGCACAAGGTCATCAACATTAAAGAGAGTCCCAAATGTCAAAAGAAATGCCCCCAAAGTAACTTTTGTTAACTTTTGAAATGACAAAATTCATGATCTTTATAGAAAATTAAAAAAATGCAGATAGAAGAGGAAAATGAACATAGCGTTTAACCCTCATTACCCACAGATAACCACTCTAGCTACACACACACACACCCCCCATCAATTTTTGATGAATACTCTTGTAGTCTCCCTTTTTTCATGGAATGTGTCTGTATTTGGGGAGGTATTAAGTATAGATCTGCTTCATTATTTTAAATGTAAATATATCAAACCAACCCCTCTTCTTAGACCTAAAGATTGTTTCTAGTATATTCTATACCATGATTTCTTATTATTTATATCTTTCCAATAATTATTTATTTTATTTCTCTCTTGCTAGGCCAGCTTCAAAATAGATTTTTAAAAATAAGATAAAAACATGCTGTTAATTTGGAAGAAATTCCAGATTATATATGTAGGTTGCTGATAAATTTTGCTTGAAGAAATTAGCTTGTTACAAGAAAATATAACCAACTTGTGCATTTAACAGCTTATCCTTTCTGACAAAATTCGATTTGCTGATTCTTTTTGTATTTTATTCTTCTAACTATATATATATATATATATATATATATATGTATACCTTCTGAATTTGTAAAGGTTATTTGCTGAGAATGGTTTGTTAATATGAGTGGAGACTGTACGCTTAGGAGAGATTATAAAACCTGTTAGAATTAGCGTATCATTCTAAAGCACCATTCCAAATTGAGGAGTCTGTGTTTAGAAGGATTTTTTTGTGTGTGTGTATGTATGTGTGGTGTGGTGTATGGGTGATGTATGTGTATTTGTGTGTGGTGTATATGGTGTGTGGTGTGATTGGTGTGTGGTATGTGTGTGATGTGTGTGGTATGGTGTATATGTGTGGTGTGGAGGGGATGTATGTGTGGTGTATGTGTGATATATTGTACATGTATTTGTGTGTTGTATGTGATGTGTGTGGTGTGTGTGGTCTGGTGTGTGCGTGTGTGGCATGTATGTGGTGTGTGTGGATGTGTGGGTGGTGTGTGTGGGGGGTGTGTGCTGTGTCATGTGTGTTTCTGTGGTGTGTGTGGGTGGTATGTGTATGGGGTATGTGTGTGGCATGTGTTTGTGTGGCGTGTGTGGTATGTGTATTTGTGTGTTGTGTGGTGGGGTGTGGGAGGCTCTGACCTCTAGTCCAGCCTTTTACAGTCTTTTTCTCACTGTATCCATGGCCCTTACACTCCTTAATACTAACGTAATTTTTGTGAAAATAAGACGGAGTTAACAACTACGGAGGGCGCGGAAGGGGAAGCCGAGGAGGAGGAGGAGGAAGCTGCAGAAGGAGAAGAAGAGCCTGGAGAAGAGGAAGATTCCTAGGCCTTTTCACGCTTCATTTCTTCCACCTCTCCAGGTAGCCACAGGATTCCGGGGTGGAAAAGCTCCTAGTTACTGTACCGTATGCTATCTGCAGCACATTTTGCTTAGTAATAGTGAGAGGTGACAACGTGCTAGCAGCCCTCACTCTTGGCGCTGCCTTGGCTTCGGAGTCCACTCTGGCAGCGCTTGAGGAGCCCTTCAGCCTGCACTGTGGGAGCCCCTCTCTGGGCTGGCCGAGGCCAGAGTCGGCTCCCTTTTGCTTGCCCGGAGGTGTGGAGGGAGAGGCACGGGTGGGCGGGAACCGGGACTGCATGCGGCGCTCGCGGACCAGCGCGAGTTCCGGGTGGGCGTGGGCTTGGCAGGCCCCCGCACTCGGAGTGGCCAGCAGGCACCGCTGCCCCGGGCAGTTGGGGGGGTTTAGCACCCGTGCCAGCCAGCACTGCGCTGGAATTCTCGCGGGTCCTCAGCTTCCTCCCCGCGGGGCAGGGCTCAGGACCTGCAGCCAGCCATGCCTGAGCTGCCCCTGCCCCCGCTCCCGCCCCCGCCGGGGGCTCCTGTGCAGCCCAAGCCTCTGGGACGAGCGCCGCCCCCCACTCCGTGGCGCCGGGTCCCATCAACTGCCCAAGGGCTGAGGACTGCAGTGCACAGTGTGGGACTGGCAGGCAGCTCCGCCTTTGGCCCTGGTGTGGGATCCACTAGGTGAAGTCAGCTGGGCTCCTGAGTCGGGTGGGGGACTTGAACCTTTATGTCTAGCTAAAGGATTGTAAATACACCGTTCAGCACCCTATGTCTAGCTAAAGTTTGTGAACACACCAGTCAGTGCTCTGTGTCTAGTTAATCTGGGGAGGACTTGGAGAACTTTTATGTCCAGCTAGAGGGTTGTAAATGCACCAGTCAGCACTGTGTCTAGCTCAAGGTTTGTAAACACACCAATCTGTGCTCTGCGTCTAGTTAATCTGGCCAATTTGAATAGTAGGGATGTCCCTTCTTAATAGACTTATAAATAAAAAGCTAATATAAAAAGCACTTAATCTATTTTTAGAGCATCTTGGAGCTAGTGAGAGTGGCCATCACAGTTTGTTTTTGGACCATAAAGGTTTTGTCATTCATTTGCTTGAATGAGAAAGTGAATCTAGCCCACGATTTGATGTCTCTCCAGGGAGTTTCTTTCATGCTTTGGACCCACAGACTTCTACTTTAAGGCCCTCTGCTTGCCACTTGGTTACAATTCCATTTCCAAGGAGTGGGTTGGGACTCATTTTTAAAAAAAGAAAACTGGCAAGCTTAAGATATTCTACCTGAAGAATGGTAGAAAATGAAAATATGATATTTATTATCATACCAGAAACAAAACAAAGCAAAACTCACAGTAACAGACTCGTTGGTCCTGTTTAAATCCATGTCTGTTCACTCAACTTGGAAAGTTCTTTAAAAATTGTGCAGTTTTAATGTGATAATTATAAAGAAATGTTGGATGTGAAATGGCACAGCCGAGAGAGAATCTTTAATGTAGACAGATGGCTTCTTTATAGGCCATTTCCAAAAAAGAAAGGAAAAAAGGCAAGTTACAGTTGTGGCTAGCACATTCTGCCTGTTTCTCTGATGGGTTCTAGTTTGGAATCCAGTCCCTATTAGTCTGTTGTGAGGTCAAAATGCCTGACAGTGAAGGAGTAAACGAGGCAGCACCCTAAATCCCAGCCACGGACTCCTGAAGAGAGTCAATAACCTTTAAAATGCGACATGATGCAGTCAGGTATTCTGCAAACTATTTGGCTTCCAAAAACAAACCCATCTCATAACTCATAGATTATCCACGCATTTTATTTGAAAAGACTATTTTAGACAGAACAAGGCAATGAATGGAACTATGAAAGAATTCTCATTTCCCATAGTTGGAGTTGGAGTCAATCTTTTTTTTTTTTTTTGACAGGGTCACACTCTGTCACTCAGGCTGGAGTGCAGTAGTAAGATCATGGCTCACTGCAGCTTTGACCTCCCTGGTCTCAGGTGATCCTCCCACCTCAGCCTCTTGAGTAGCTAGGATTACAGGCACGCACCACTGTGCCTGGCTAATTTTTGTATTTTTTGTAGAGATGGGATTTCGCCATGTTGCCCAGGCTGGTCTCGAACTCTTAGGCTCAAGTGATCTGCCCACCTTGGCCTCCCAAAGTGTTGGAATTACAGGCATGAGCCACCACATCTGACCTAGAATCTAAATTGATGTTTGAGTCCCAGGGCAAATAATGTCCAATATGAGACTGGTTTCTACCTCCCAAAAGGTGGCCGCTTAATACCGTCCTCTGTTGTAGCCATGAACCATTTAGAGCTCCCCCTCTAGGACCAACCTGTCAGTTCAACCTATTTTCCATGCAAACACAGTGGGAAATTATAATTGGAGATGTTGACTTCCTTATGGTGTTTGATATGTGTTTGTGCAGAAAAAGGATATAAATCTAGCTTGGTTTTCCGTGAGAGGAATTTCCTTTCAGTGGGGAGCAAATGATGACTAGTGGTTTATAGAATAAAAGGCAACACTTTCCTTGATTGTATGTTAAGTGATGAAGATTGTGGTAAACCTTCTGTGTCTTTCTCTAACAGTCTTTCCCTAATATTTGCTTTTTCTTTTAGAAAATGGAAGCTATGAAGCAACATTTCAAATGTCTCTCCACAAACCAAACTCAACGGAATACTTTGGCTTGAAGCTGGCACACCCGGGGTTCACTGAGGACTTGTGCTGCCTGACTTGGTTAGATGTACATGGATGTATCTCCCGAATCATACGAAATTAAATGTGAAGACAGTTTATGCATACCTTCATGTGCCTAAAAGTCTTAGCTTTTGAAGATTTTTTTTTCTTTTTTGCTCTGCATAGCTAGACCATCTTATTAATAATACTCTGAAAAAAATGATTTCAAGGCATGGAAGTTCTCTGTGATACAGCGATAGTATTTCTTCAGATGCTCCTTATGCTACTTATCTCAGAAATAGGTTTGAAAATGAAATGCTTTCCAGAGAACCATCATATAAATAAAGATTAATAGAAAAATATCTTGTCCCAAGGAGCATCATTTCATTATTTAGAGTCCCTGCTTGCATATGCCTGAACTCCGTCTGTGTGTTGCCAAGTCTAAATCTTCAGCAGCACTTTTCTGCCTGCGTTGGGATCGATGTTTTTTATTGCAGTAATTATTTGGTCCGTGTTTTCAAATTGCACTGATTGTCTCATTATGTCGTATTTTTTTTTTTATTACACACACGCTGTGCACATCATCTTTGAAGCGTTATCTAACTGTAACTCTATCATCCACTTGTGTGGGGATGATGGTAAGGAGGGATGATGGTAAGGACAGAAATTTGCAACCCATTACCCTTTACACGTTTCTGAGCTGAAGGGAGTGGCTGCTTCTGTGTCTCCTGCTGTTGATTGATTTGTAGCCATGGCTGTGGAGCCGGGTCCTGTAATTTTGCTTCCTGATGGCCAGGAGTGTGTGTTCACCTACAGCTGATCCAGCTCCAATGACTTGTACACCAGGTAAGTTTGATAGCATTTCTCCGCTCACCTGCCCTGCCTTAGTTTACTGTAGATATTTTTTCTTCCTTGTAAGATTTTGTTGATATTCACCCTGCTACCTCCCTGCCTATGTGCGAGTCCTTGTGTTTTTGCAGCAAACATTGCTCCTGTATTGTCAGAGGGGCTCCTCTCCTTGCTGTACTGTTTTCCTATTTCATGTTAATTATGGCAATTCAACTTGGAGTGGCCATAAACTTTCCCCTTTGGAGTCTGCCTCCTAATTTTGTAGCAGAGTCTGTTGGTGTTATTTCAGAGGATATTCTGCAGTTGCAGAAGTCTTGTGGCTTTCATGAACTCTGGGAAAGGGCTCTTTTCTTGTTACCCTAGTAACAAAAAAAAGGCATTTTGAATAGAATTAGGTTATTTTGTTTCTAATCATTGAAGTAGTCTGTGTTAAAAACATTTCTCCCTTTGCTTAAGGTAAATGACCACAGTAAAATAGAAATTCATATAATTGAAAATTTATTTCTATTTTTAATTTCATTGCATTAAATTATCCTATCTAAAAAGTTTGCATAATTTTTACAACAACCCGTTATACAAGTAGACCTTAACCATTTTCTTGCTCAGGGCTGACTTTTCTCTCTTTCATGGCAGAGTAGGAGGGAGATAGATTTAGCTAGGTGCCAATTTTCCTCCTATCTCTCTCTCTCTCTCTTTTTTTTTTTTTTTTTTTTTTGAAATGGAGTCTGTTTTGCCGCCCAGTCTGGAGTTCAGTGGCAGGATCTCGGCTCACTGCAACCTCCGCCTCACAGGTTCAAGCAATTCTCCTGCCTAAGCCTCCTGAGTAGCTGTAATTACAGGCACATGCTACCACGCCCAGCTACTTTTTGTATTTTTAGTAGAGACAGGGTTTCACCATATTGGCCAGGCTGGTCTGGAACTCCTGTCCTCAAGAGATCTGCCCACCTTGCTATTTCTCATACTTAAAAAACGAAAATAAATACCTATGCTGACAATAAGCAAAGATAAAAACCCAGACCACTTATTTAAATTGAATTTTTTTTTCTTATATTGTTTTCCTGTAGTCAAAAACATTAACATTTTAGAAGGGTATTTGTATTTGCTCCTGTTTGATTTTCTTTAAAGTATCACTGAAATGCAAAAATCACTTAGATCAATAGTACCCTATGGATGGTATCAGTTCTCTTCTACTTTTGGCTTCAGCTGTCCCTTCAGCCTTCCATGGTTAGCAATCCAGTGGCACAGTGAGGAGAATTCCAAATATGGACTGTGCGGTATCAAAATATGATGAAAAAATCTGAACACTTTTCCATATAGGAAGCTTCTAGAAACTAAGCAGTATTGTGAATCTGTAAAAAAGAATAACTCAAAAGGAAACCCCAAGTGAATAAGGAAAAATCGTTTTGGGAAAAAACCAAAAGAGACCAGAGAAATGGAATAATTGCATGTTGATCTGAAGTGAATTGAAGTTCAAAGGCTTGGTTTAATAGTATAAAGGAGGTCTGAACATGCAAAGGAATTGTTTCCTTTTTTCTTTTCCTTTTTTTTTTTTTTAAATTAGAAAGGCAACTACACAAAAATTTGAGTATTTTTTTTCCAGTCACTGAACAATACACTCTCCCTTCCCCACTCCTCCCCTTGTGGGCTCCCTCTCGTTTCTTTGGATGGAAATCTTCCTTTGGTTTGTGGTTGTCTTTGAGTTCTTAGTTTTCTCAATGAAATATGAAAGATATAGGAAGAGAATAAATTGTATTTCCTGCAAAGATTCTTCGGAAATATTTACAATTTTTTTTGTTTGTTTTTGAGACAGTGTCTTGCTCTGTCGCCTGGGTGGAGTGCAGTGGCGCGCTCACTGCACCCTCCGTCTCCCAGGTTCAAGTGATTCTCCTGCCTAAGCTGCCGGAGTATCTGGGACTATAGGCGTGCACTACCTTGCTTGACTACTTTTTATTTTTTATTTATTTATCTTTTCGAGACGGAGTCTCGCTCTCTCGCCCAGGCTGGAATCCAGTGGCGCGATCTCGGCTCATTGCAAGCTCCGCCTCCCGGGTTCATGCCATTCTCCTGCCTCAGCCTCCTGAGTAGCTAGGACTGCAGGCGCCCACCACTATGCCCGGCCAATTTTTGTGTTTTTAATAGAGACAAGGTTTCACCGTGTTGGCCAGGCTGGTCTTGAAATCCTGACCTCAGGCGATCTGTCAACTGCAGCCTCCCAAAGTACTGGGATTACAGGCGTGAGCTACCGTGCCCAACCTACAAATGTTTTCTTTCAAAACGTGTTTACCTGGGCCGGGTGCGGTGACTCATGCCTGTAATCGCAGCACTTTGGAAGGTCGAGGTGGGTGGATTGCTTGAGCCCAGGAGTTCAAGACCAACCTGGGCAACATAGCAAGACCCCATCTCTACAAAAAATACAAAAATTAGCAGGCATGGTGGCATGTGCCTGTAGTTCCAGCTCTCGGGAGGCCAAAGTGGGAGGATTGCTTGAGCCCAGCACTCCAGCCCAGCCCATTGATCACGCCACTGCACTCCAGCCTGAGTGACAGAGCAAGACCCTTTCTCAAAAAGAAACAAAACAAAACGAAACAAACCCCCTCACCTCACTTAACTGTTACACCTGTGCAAGCACAGCAAGTAGGTGTGAAGTGGTCTGGTACTTTGTAATAACAGAAAATGGTCATTAGGTGGCGATGAAAGACACGCTTCTTGCTATGGCGTCGCTGCCCCCGAGGTCCCCTGGCTGTGAGCCTGAGTCAGGGTACTGCTAGTTGACATCAGAAGGTGGGAAGAGGTATTTGTCAACCAGATGGAGGAAAACAGATAAAAACCCTACTTATAATTAATTGGTAAATTAATTAGTGTATCATTTATAAAGCTTATATCCAAGGTAACTATTTTGGGCGAAATGTGCATTTATTGTTCGAATGCACATCCTTGCATTATACAAAAGGAGCCTAAATTTAGTCAACAACTGATTGCATATTGACAATTTTGATAAAGATACGGGATCTTCTTTTAGCTTCTGGGGGGGTTTTATTTTATCAAAGAAGTAAAAACAGAACCCTGATTATTGAAGGGGCTGATTATCCTTTTCTGTCACAAGACTTTTAGTCCGAATAGAACATATGTCCAAATATTTGGAAACATATTCACGATCCTAACAAAGGCATTCCTTTCACAGTTGTCTAGGTTACTTGGCTTTTTCACTGCTTTGTTTTCGAAGGACTTTCTTGGAAGTAGAAAAACAGAGTTGGGAAATCTTTAAAATGTATCAGTGCATCTGGCTGTTTTCCAAACCAGAAGTCAGGAGATTGTTCAAAGATGCGGAAATGTACTCAGCTGTGGAAGATTCCAGCCGGGGAGGGACTCAGGTGGGCAGGTGTGAGTAGCATAGAGGGGGCATGGGGCGGGGGCTTAACTGGGGGGGTCCTGGTTCCAGTCCAGCATTCTGAAGATTTAGCACCCGGATCTTGTCAGGGGAGTGAGAGAAACCTCCTCCCAGGCAGACTTCCATGAATCAAGCTCACAGCCTAGGATTACAATCAGGGTGAGGGCTTTCCTATTATTTTTATTCACTAACACTGACGGAGTGCTTGCTATGAGCCGAGTTCTGTGTTAAAGGCTTCGTGTGTTGCTACAGTAACCCGATGAGGTGGATACCATCTTTATCTGGCAAGGAGGAAACTGAGGCACGGGGACGTTCAATTCAGTACTTTGGCAATGGCTGAGCCGGAGCTGAGATGTACCTTTGTCCCACTCCAAAGCCACGAACAGCCTCCTCAACAAGCCCTTTCCTCTCGATCCTGGACCACCATAAGGTTCCCCTACGGTGCCTGGCAGGCCGTGGACAGTGTGCGCCTTGGCCCCGGAGCGCCTCCTGTGCCCGGCTTTGGTCCCTGCATTCTGTCTTCAGACTCCATGCCGTTCGGGCCCTGGAGCAAGGTGCCTTGCACTTCTCACTTATGATCCACCTGTTTTGTTTTCTTAGTTGCACCATCAGAAGTCAATTCCATTACCTTCATCTTCCAGTTCTTTGGGCGGCTAGCTGTGGCTGCCACCACCAGCGCCAGTTACAGAGGGAACTGGGTCACTGTCAACCCACAGGGTTCTAGAAATTGGTCAATGGCCTCAGATCCGAAGTTTCAGGTTGCAGAGAGAAAAAACTAAAGCTGCCACCTGCCTTTTCCAGCCTGGTTGTCCTTGGGTATATCTTGCCCGCTAATGCGGAAGGACACACCAAGAACTCATTTAATTCTGAGCTATCAACTGCCGCGCAGTGATGTGCCAGAGTTGCAACCAGCCCCACGTGGTATTTTTAGCTGAGAGAACAACTCCTTTTTCCTCTTAGTTGAGGATGATATTATTAATGAGTGCATCTTAATCCCATGACATGAATTTTAGTTTGTTTTGTAGCAGGTCAGGTTTCTCTGTAGTCCCTGCTTTTTAAAAAGTTAATTTTAATTTTAAATTAAAAAATTTTGGGGGGTACATAGGTGTATATATTTATGGGTTATATGAGATATTTTGGTACAAGCATGCATTTTGTTTCTTTGGGAAAGTCTATTTCTCCTTCATGTTTGAGGATATTTCCACTGGATCTACTATTCTAGGGTAAGCATTTTCCCTTCAGCACTTTAAATATGCCATGTCACTTTCTCCTGGCCTGTAAGGTTTCCACTGGAAAGTCTGTTGGAGGTGCATTGTATATTATTTGTTTCTTTTATCTTGCTGCTTTTAGGATCTTTTCTTTATCCTTGACCTTTGGGAATTTGACTATAAATGCCTTGAGGTAGCCTTCTTTGGGTTCAATGTTTGGTGTTCTATGACTGTCTTCTACTTGGATATTGGTATCTTTCTCTAGGCGTGGGAAACTCTGTTGTCTTCCCTTTGAATAAACTTTCTATCCCTGCCTTTTTCTCTGCCTCCTCTTGAAGGCTGATAACTCTTAGATTTACCCCTTTAGGCTACTTTCTAGATCCTGTAGGATTGCTTCATTGTTTTTTATTCTTTTTTCTTCTCTGTGTATTTTCTTATTTTTGATGCACTTTTTGTTTCAATAATTTTTGGGGTATAGGTAGTTTTCGGTTACATAGATAAGTTCGTTAGTGGTGATTTCTGAGATTCTAATGCACCTGTCACCCAAGCAGTGTATACTGTACCCAATATGTAGGCTTTTATCCCTCAACCACCTCCCAAACATCCCCCCAATCCCTTAAATTTCATTGTATCATTGTTATGCCTTTGTGTCCTCACAGCTTAGCTCTCACTTATAAGTGAGAACACATGATATTTGGTTTTTGATGCCTGAATTACTTCACTTAGAATAATGGCCTCCAGCTCCATCCAAGTTTGCTGCAAGTGACATTGTTTCGTTCCTTTTTATGGATAAGTAGTATTCATGGTTGTATATATACCACATTTTCTTTATCCATTTGTTGGTTGATGGGCTCTTAGGTTAATTCTATATCTTTGCAGTTGTGAATTGTGCTGCTCTAAACATGCATGCACATGTATCCATTTCATGCAATGACTTCTTTTCCTTTGGGTAGATACCCAGTGGTGGGATTGCTGGGTCAAATGGCAGTTCTAGGTATGTAGTCTGGAGATTCTTTTAAGAATTTCCATTCAGTTTTCCATAATGGTTGCACTATTTTACATTCCTACCAGCGGTGTAAAAGTGTTCCCTTTTCACCATATCTATACCAACATCTATTGTTTTTTGACTTTTTAATTATGGCCATTCTTGCAGGAGTAATGTAGTATCTCGTTGTGGTTTTAACTCGCATTTCCCTGCATTCATGATGTTGAGCTTTTTTTTTTTTTTGTATGTTTGTTCGCTGTTTGTCTTCTTTTGCGAAATGTCTATTCATGTCCTTTCCCACTTTTTGATGAGATTATTTTTTTCTTGCTGATTTGTTTGAGTTCTTTATAGATTCTAGATACTAATCCTTTGTCAGATGCTTAGTTTGCAAATATTTTCTCCGACTCTGTGGGTTGTCTGTTTACTCTGTGGATTATTTCTTTTGTGGTGTAGAAGCTTTTTAGTTTAGTTAAGTCCCATTTATTTATTTTTATTTTTGTTACATTTACTTTTGTGATCTCAGTCATGAATTCTTGGCTTAAGCCAAGAATTTTTCTTCTAGAATTTTCATGGTGTCAGGTCTTAGATTTAAGTCATTAATCCACCTGGAGTTGATTTTTGTATCACGTGAAAGACGAGGATCCAGTTTCGTTCTTCTGCATGTGGCATACCAGCACCATTTATTGAATAGCATATCCTTTCCCCGATTTATGTTTTTGTATGTTTTGTCAAAGATCAGTTGGCTCTAAGTATTTGGCTTTATTTCTGGGTTTCCTATTCTTTTTTTTTTTTTTTTTTTTTTTTTTTGGCGGAGTCTTGCTCTGTCGCCCAGGCTGGAGTGCTGTGGCCAGATCTCAGCTCACTGCAAGCTCCGCCTCCCGGGTTCACGTCATTCTCCTGCCTCAGCCTCCCGAGTAGCTGGGACTACAGGCGCCCGCCACCTCGCCCGGCTAGTTTTTTGTATTCTTTTAGTAGAGTCGGGGTTTCACCGTGTTAGCCAGGATGGTCTCGATCTCCTGACCTTGTGATCCGCCCGTCTCGGCCTCCCAAAGTGCTAGGATTACAGGCTTGAGCCACCGTGCCCGGCCTCCTATTCTATTCTATTGATCTATGTGCCTATTTTTATACCAGTACCGTGTGTTTTGTTAACTATAGCCTTGTAGAATAATTTAAAGTCAGGTAACGTGATGTCTCCAGATGTGTTCTTTTTGCTTAATATTGCTTTGGCTATGTGGTCTCCTTTTTGGTTCCATATACATTTTAGGATTGCCTTTCTCTAGTTCTCTGAAGAATGATGATGGTGTTTTGATGGGAATTGCATTGAATCTATGGATTGCTTTGGGCAATATGGTCATTTTCACAATATTGATTTTTTCCCATCAATGAGCATGGGATGTATTTTCATTTGTTTGTGCTATCTGTGCTTTCTTTCAGCAGTGTTTTGCAGTTTTCCTTGTAGAGATATTTCATCTCCATGGTTAAGTATATTCCTAGGACTTTTTTTTTTTTTTTTGCAGCTGTTGTAAAGGGGATTGAGTTCTTGATTCGATTATCAGCTTGGTCATTGGTGTTTAGCAGTGCTACTGATTTATGTACATTAATTTTGTAACCTGAGACTTTACTGAATTTGTTGATCAAATCTAGGAGCTTTTGGATGAGTCTTTAGGGTTTTCGAGGTATATGATCATATCATCAGTGAGCAGTGACAATTTGACTTCCTATTTCCTATTTGGATGCCCTTTCTTTCTTTCTCTTGTCTGATTGCTCTGACTAGGACTTCCAGTACTGTGTTAAATAGAAGTGATGAAAATGAGCATCCTTGTCTTATTCTGGTACTCAGAGAAAATACTTTCAACTTTTCCTCATTCAGTATAATGTTGGCTGTGGGTTTGTCATATATGACTTTTATTACTTTGAGGTAAGTCCCTCTGTTCCTATTTTGTTGAGGGTTGTTGTTGTTGTTGTTTTATCAGAAAGGGATACTGGATTTTATTAAATGCTTTTTCTTCCTCTGTAGAGATGGTCATGTGGTTTCTGTTTTTAATTCTGTTTATGTGGTGTATCACATTTATTGACTTGCGTATGTTAAACCATCCCTGCATCCCTCGACTGAAACCTAGTTGATCATGATGTATTATGTTTCTGTTGTACTATTGGATTTTGTTGGCTAGTATTTTGTTGAGGATTTTTGTATCTATGTTCGTCAGGGATATTGGTCTGTAGTTTTCTTTATTTGTTACATCCTTTCCTGATTTTGGCATTAGGATGATATTGGGTTCATAGAATGATTTAGGGAGGATTCCCTTTTTTCTATCTTTTGGAATAGTTTCAGGAGGATTGGTACCAATTCCTCTTTGAATATCTGGTAGAATTCAGCTGTGAATCCTTCTGGTCCTGGACTTTGTTGTTGTTGGCAATTTTAAAAAATTACTGATTTAATCTCGCTGCTTGTTATTTGGTCTGTTCAGGATTTCTGTTTCTTCCTAATCTAATCTAAGAGGGTTATTTGTTTCCAGGAATTTATCAATTTCCTCTAGATTTTCTAGTTTATGCTTGTAAAGGTTTTCATAGCAACCTTAAGTGATCTTTTGTATTTCTGTGGCATCAGTTGTAATACTCCAGTTTCATTTCTAATTGAGCTTATTTGGACCTTCTCTTTTCTAGGTTGATCTTGCTAGTGGTCTATCAATTTTATCTTTTCAAAGAACCAGCTTTTTGTTTTATTTGTTTGTATTTTTTTGTTTTAATTTCATTTCGTTCTACTCTGATCTTTGTTACTTATTTTCTTCTTCTGGGTTTAAGTCTAGTTTGTTCTTGTTTATCTAGTTCCTAGAGGTGTGACATTAGATTGTCAACTGGTGCTTTTTCAGACTTTTTTGATGTAGGCATTTAATGCTATGAACTTTCCTCATAGCACTGCTTTTGCTGTATCCCAGAAGTTTTGATCAATTGTGTCACTATTATCATTCATTTCAAAGAATTTTTACATTTCCATCTTGATTTCATTGCTAACCTGCAAAGTATTCAAGAGCAGATTATTTAATTTCCACATATTTGTACAGTTTTGAGTATTCCTTTTGGAGTTGATGTCCAGTTTTATTCTACTGTGGTCTGAGAAGATACTTGATATGATTTGTATTTTCTTAATTTTATTGAGACAGTTTTATGGCCTATCATATGGTCTGTGTTGGAGAATGTTCTGTGTGCTGAGGAGAAAATGTATATTCTGCAGTTTTTGGGAAGAATGCTTTGTGAATACCTGTTAGCTTAATTTATTCTAAGGTATAGTTTAAGTCCATTGTTTCTTTGTTGACTTTCTGTCTTGATAATCTGTCTAGTGCTGTCAGTGGAGTATTGAAGTCCCCCGATGTTATTATGTTGCTGTCTATCTTATTTTTCAGGCCTAGTAGTAACTGTTTTATAAATCTGGGAGCTTTAGTGTTAGGTACATGTAAAATTAGGATTGTAATATCTTCTTGTTGGATTAATCCTTTTATAATTTCTCCTTCTCCTTCTCCTTCTTCTTCCTGTTATTGCTTTAAAGTCTATTTTGTCTGGTATAAGAAAAGGTACTCCTGCCTGCTTTTTGTTTCTACTTGTGTGGAATATCTTTTTCCACCCCTTTACTGTGAGTTGTATAAGTCCTTATGTGTTAGGTGAGTGTCTTGAAGACAGCAGATATTTGATTGGTGTTTACATTTTTTTAAAATCCATTCTTCCATTCTGTATCTTTTAAATGGAGCATTTAGGCCATTTACATTCAATGTTAATATTGAGATGTGAGATCCTGTTCTATTCATCATATTAGTTGTTACCTAGATACTTAGTTTTATTTCACTGTGTTATGGTTTTGTAGGTCATGTGAGATTTATGCTTTAAGAAGGTTCTGTTTTGGTGTGTATCAAGCTTTTGTTTCAAGATTTAGAACTCCTTTTAACATTTCTTGTAGTGCTGGTTTGGTAGTGGCAGATGCCCTCATTATTTATCTGAAAAAGATTATCTGTCCTTCATTTATGGAGCTTAGTTTTGCTGGATATAAAATTATTGGCAGAGAATTACTTCATTTAAGGAGGCTGAAGATAGGACCTGAGTCCCTTCTGGCTTGAAAGGTTTCTGCTGAGATATCTGCTGTTAGTCTGACAGGTTTTTCTTTATAGGTTACCTGATGCTTTTATCTCACAGCTCTTAGAATTCATTCCTTTATACTGACTCTAGATAGCCTGATGATCATGTGCCTTGGTGATGATCTTTTTGCAATGGATTTACCAGGAGTTCTTTGAGCTTTTTGTATTTGGATATCTAGATCTCTAGCAAGGCCAGGGAAATTTTCCTTAATTATTCCAAATTCAATTAAGTTTCCAAAACTTTTAGACTTTTCTTCTCCCTCAGAATCACCAGTTATACTTAGGTATGGCCATTTTACATAACCCTATATTTCTTGGAGATTTTGTTCATTTATTTTGATTCTAATTGGGTTAATTCAAAAGCCGTGTCTTCAAGCTCTGAAATTCTTTCTTCTATTTGTTCTAGTCTATTCTTAAAACTTTTCACTGCAATTTGTATTTCCCTAAGTGTGTCTTTAATTTCCAGGCATTCTAATTGGTTTTTCTTTATGATACCCATCTCTCTGGAAAATTTTTCATTTATATCCTGAATTTTAAAAAAGTCTTTATTTTGTTTTTCACCTTTCTCTGGTATCGCCTTGGGTAGCTTAATAATCAGTCTTCTGAATTCTGTGTCTGCTATTGCAAACATTTTAGATTGGTTTGAATCCATTGCTGGGGAGCTAGTGTGATCTTTTGGGTGTGATCTTTTGGGGTGTCATTGAAACTTGTTCTGTCATATTCTCAGAATTAATTCTCTGATTCCTTCTCATTTGGATAGACTATTTTTTTCAAATTGTTCTTGAATTTATTTTTTATTTGACTGTATTTTTTTCTTTATTTTTTTTCCCTTAAGGATCTGACTTTAATGTTTATAGTTTATTATAGCCTAATTTGATTCTTGGTGATTTTAGGGGGGAAGACTCTGTATTTGTTCTTTAGTTATAGAGAGTCTTTTTGTGCTGACTTTCCCAGATGTTGGTTGTAGTATTTATGTACTTGGTGTGTATCTCCTGCCTGGTTGGAATGGCAAGGATCTCTTGAAGCTTATCTCATTCTCCCACTGTGAACAATTTTAAAATTTATTTGATTTTCCCCCAGCATTTTATTTACTGAGCTGGTGATTTAGGCTTCAGGCCAGTAGGGCAGGTATCCTTGGGTAGGCACCAGTTGTAGCTAAAACAGGTAGGTAGCTGTAATAATACCCAATGGTGGGCGCAGGTTCTAGCCTTGATGAAGGTGTCTGGGGGAGCTCTCAATTAGATGTGCTAAGGTTTTATCAGGGTAAAGCATGGGAGCTACCTCAGCTCCCCTGCTAGGCCAGCAGGAAAGCTATTTACCTCCCAGTTTCACTCCTATCCCAGTGTTCTGGCTCTTTGGATCAGACAAGCACTTCTTTTCATCTGTAGGAATGTTGATGTTCCAAGTAGAGAGGGGTTGTGACTCTGCCTCCCGTGCAAGCCTACATCTGAGGAGTGCTCCTCCTGTGGGGATGCAGTCACCCTGAATTGTACCAGAAGGCTGACCATAGGTGCATCCATGCTGCATACCCATGAGAGACCCTGAATTGTACCAGAAGGCTGACCATAGGTGCATCCATACTGCATACCCATGAGAGAAGTCCCAGCTGTGTCTGCAATGGTGTACCACAGAAGAACAAGAACCCCTTTTCCAAGCCCCTTCAGGTACAGACAGGCTGCCTGCCTACTGGGGCAGACTTTCCTTACTGTCCCTAGTAATGCAATTGTATCTCTGCTGTAAACCGCATGTTCTCACTCATAGGTGGGAACTGAACAATGAGATCACTTGGACTCAGGAAGGGGAACATCACACACCGGGGCCTATCATGGGGAGGGGGGAGGGGGGAAGGATTGCATTGGGAGTTATACCTGATATAAATGATGAATTGGTGGGTGCTGATGAGTTGATGGGTGCAGCACACCAACATGGCACAAGTATACATATGTAATAAACCTGTACGCTATGCACATGTACCCTAGAACTTAAAGTATAATTAAAAAAAAAAAAAGAAAGAAACTTCCCATTAGTGGATAGATCTGGGACTTAAGACCTGCTGTTTAGATTCTTTCGTCCCACCGGGTGTTCTTCCTCTTGATGTTGTATTCCTCCCCTTCCCTAAGAAGGGGAATTCCTGAGAGCCATACTCTAGTGATTGTCCTTGCTCTCCTGGGTCTAGCCACCCATTGGGGCTACCAGATTCCAGGCTGGTGTTAGGAAATATCTACAAGGGATCCAGTAATGTGACCTGTCTTCAAGTCTCCCATCTGTAGATCCCAGCACCAGCTCTGATGGAGGTGGTGGGGGAGTAACGTGAGCTCTGTGAGATTCCTTGGTTGTAGATAGGCTTACCGTGTTGGCTTTCTTGAATGCTGGTTATAATTGTAGTGAACTTGTCATGTGGATAGACTTAGGACTTCTGGTTAGCCAGGGTGTTATATGCAGTGGTGATAGCTGAGGTCACATGACTGTTTTCTCCTTCTTGGGCACAGTGTTATTCTACTTAGCAGTGCTACAATGGACTGTGTTAGTTGGCCTCCGTCCAGGAGGTAGTGATTGCAAAGGAGCACTAGCTGTGGTAGTAACAGTGGGGTTTGAGCTTGCCCTAAGTTGCCCCGGGGAAGTATTCTGGTTTCTCAGGCAATGGGTGGGGCTATAAAGCTCCCCAGAATTTATGTCCTTTGTGTAAAGCTACTAGGGTGGGTGGAGGGGTACAACCAGGTTGGGGCAGGGTTAGGCAGGTCTGCGTTCTGACTCTCCTTGAGCAGGGCTAGTGGCAGCTCCTGCAAGGGTTGGGGAAATTCTTTTCATGCTGCTTGGGTAATGTTCCGGAGGGGAGTATAACTACCTCTGCTGCACAGGAGAGTTTGCAAAGGGAGTGGGGAAAAGTGGGTAGCAGTAAGTCTCTCGCAGCTCCCATGCAGTTGGGAAGGCTGATCTCACTCCTGCAGTACTCTGCTGACAGTGCTGGGTTTAGATCCGGGCAGTCTGTGCACAGAACTTAGAGCTGCCCCAGGCCATCAGCTTCCCTGCGCAGATAGCAATCTTGGCTTTCAGGTCACGCTATTCCCCATCTGCCCACAAGGCTGGGTGCCCAGCTCCTGAGGGTAGTGTCCATAGAGCACTTCGCATTCATCCCTCCCTAGGTTCTGGTTAAGGGAGTTTGTCCCCACTTGAGATTATATTATAAAATTCAATTGAAAACTTCTTAGTTCAGTTGAAAGTTTCTTTTAAGTTGTGACTCCTCCCTGAGTTTGTTGGCTGATTTCTCTGAGGGCCCCTGTGAGATATAATCAGGAATGGCTTCCCCGAGTTCATGCTGGAGACTGGGAATGTCTGCAAGGCACTTCCTGCTGCTGCTCCCACTTTTATATTTCATGTCACTCCCTGAATCTGTTCCAGCTCTGGATAGAGTTAAGACCTTCTCCCACGGCCTAGATTTTCAGATTCCGTGGTGGGTATGTGTGCTCTGGAGGCAGAGTCTCCCCTCCTCACACTCTGGGGGACTTAAACAGTTTTTCACTTGTCTCATGGAGTAGGCTGCCACCTGCCACTTCTTTCAAAGGGTCTGTGGATTCTTTTGGTTGTCTTGTTAAGTTCCTGCTTTGGTTCTTGGAAAAAAAACATTCATTGTGAATCTCTACACACTATTCTTTCCTTCCAAATATGAGAGACACACTAATACTGCCTCTGATCTGCCATCTTGGGAAAAAACCTGACTATGTATTTGCAAATAGCCTGTCTTCAAGCTCACTAATTCCTTCTTCTGCTTGATCAGTTCTGCTATTAAAAAACTCTGATGAATTCTTCAGTATGCCAATTTCATTAGAAGTCTACCTGGTATTCTATTGTACTGTAGCCAAGCTGGCACTCAAATCATTAGACACAGTCTCTCCCATTCTTCCCTCCCCTTTCAACAGGCAGAGGAGCCTCAGTCCCATGGCTGCTACTGCCACAGGCCCACGAGGAGGACTGCCAGGCTTCCACCAATGTTCCCTTAAGGCTCAAGGGCTCTTCGGTCAGTTTGTGGCTCTTCAGTCAGATTCTGGGTAGGCCCCATGAACTAGAGTCTTTTTTTTTTTTTTTTTTTTTTTGAGGCGGAGTCTCGCTCTGTTGCCCGGACTGGAGTGCAGTGGCCAGATCTCAGCTCACTGCAAGCTCCGCCTCCCGGGTTTACGCCATTCTCCTGCCTCAGCCTCCCGAGTAGCTGGGACTACAGGCGCCCGCCACCTCGCCCGGCTAGTTTTTGTATTTTTAGTAGAGACGGGGTTTCACCGTGTTAGCCAGGATGGTCTCGATCTCCTGACCTCGTGATCCGCCCGTCTCGGCCTCCCAAAGTGCTGGGATTACAGGCTTGAGCCACCGCACCCGGCCGAACTAGAGTCTTTTTAAAAGCTCCCCCAGCCTGCTGCCTTGCGGGATGCTGAAGTCCATGCATTTGCTAACACCAGCAGCCCAGGGGAGCTGGGTTCTGCCTCTGCCAGTATTCCAGTGGTGGAGCTTCAGTGAGGCTGGGCACCATGTGCAGTGCTGAAGACCTCCTCATCGCTCATGGGTACAAACTGTTGAGAAACCTCCCAGCACCACGCAGGGATAACCCTGAGGGGTGCCAGCCAGCAAAGAGAAGGATGCGAGTGGTCTGTGGCCTGCTGAATAGGTATGAGGATGGCCCCGCGGCCTTTGCACATCATGAGACATCTGCCAGGAAAGGACGTGGGAGTGACTCTGAAAGCTGCCGCACCACACCGAGAGGCCATGGGGATCCCCAGAGCACTTCTGCTTCTAGAACCTCTGAGGCGGGGCTTCATAATCAACCAACCCCAGACTGTTAATGACCAAGCCAACTGGAGAAGAGGAGGGTGGGAAGTCAGCAGCCTGCTGGGTCCGAGGGTCCCAGAAGACCTGGAGGAATGACCCAAGCCAACAGTCCACCCGTCTACATGAGGCAGGGTCCGCAGGAAGTCAGAGGAAGGACAGAGGATGTGATGAAGAAGACAACTTGGGGCCAGGTGCAGTGGCTCACTCCTGTAATCCCAACACTTTGGGAGGCTGAGGGGGGGGTGGGTCACTTGAAGTCAGGAGTTCGAGACCAGCGTGGCCAACATGGTGAAACCCTATCTCTACTAAAAATACAAAAATTAGTCGGGTGTGGTGGTGGGAGCCTGTAATCCCAGCTACTTGGGAGACTGAGGCAGGAGGATCGCTTGAACTCAGAAGGCAGGGGTTTGAGCTGAAATCATGCCCCTGCACTCCAGCCTGGGCAACAGAGAGAGACTTGGTCTCAAATAAATGTATAAATAAGAAGGCAACTTGGGAAGAAGAGTTGAGAATGTTGGGTCCTGCCCAGTGGCTGAACATCTGCCTTGAAAGCTGCAACCAGCCAGGGAAATTCAGGTGGCAGGTGTCTGATGGTGGTGGGGAGAAATTATTTCAAAATCTGTTACTGTTCATTCAAGGAGAATGTGTCGAATTCTCAAAACAAAGAGAAATCCCAATTATTGCCTAGAACTCGCCCCTCTCCCACCCCCCGTAGCCCTCCGACCCAGAGCCTGCGTTGCACAGAAATTTCCATTCCATTAAATGATAGACATTTACCTAAAATACCACAATATTCTCCCAATTATGCACCAAATTTGAAATTCACAAGTGAGCCTGAGAAGGGTGGCTCCTTGGCCTCTTTTCCCCAGCCTAAGTTTGGGAGACCCCTCAAGCCCCCATCTGATGGCTTGTACCACCAATCCCACAGGGAGTAGAAAGTGGTGACGATCAGGACAGCCAGCAGCGGATCCATACGTCCCCAGGCATGAGCTCTGCATGTCCAACTTTGGATTGGAGCCTCCAGTAGGTACCTCCACCATCATACAGGTCACCCCCCAGCACACCCCAAACCCCTGTGTTGGAAGACACAGTGCTCACTCGTATGTGGTATTCATGGTCAGCAGCAGCCTCCAACTGAGAAGGCCGGACTGGTGGTCGGCTTCCTTGTGGTCCCCTTGGAACTGGGCACTGCAAACGCCCTCTTACCCCAGGGCTCCCTCCACACCTCCAATCTGCCACTGCCCACGACAGCTTCATTCAGTACATTCCCTTTGATGACCCAAGGATGTGACGTATCAAACCAGCTCAACCCCAGGGTTTCTGTGAGGACACAAAGTTTGGTGATGAATCTTATAACTACAGTCCTGTCACTGCCCAAGAGCCAGCTCATGGAAACATGCTGATGGTGCCATTTGGAATTCACAGAGCCTGATACCATGTCAGGGAACAAGAGAGGCCCAGCCTCGGCTGATCCTAGCCCCTGGTGGCCATGGAGCCAGCTTCCCAGAAATAGAGAAAATGGTGGCTTCCCTGACCAAAGAGACAGCTGTGTCATGAGAGGACGGCAGCCTGATGTGAGGGGCAGCCCGCACGGACACACAGAAAGCCAAGTTTCTTCCCCAAACTCACAGGGCGAGGGTGCCCGTGAAACTCAAACCAAACTCAAAAAGTTTGTAACTGGGATTCGGACCAAGAAAAGTTCAAAGAAGTAAACGAACAAGACTGTATTTTGTTTGGTTTCCATCCCAGTGAAATCAGAATCACAGCTGCCGGATATAGGTACGGACAGCAATGACTTAAACATGAGTCGGTCTGATAAGAGCACAGCTCTGCAACCACAGAGTCTGCTGAGCATGTCCTCCACCGACCTGGGGCTGCAGGCTCTCACTGGAAGCGTGGGTGGGAGAATGGAGCTCCAGAAACAAGATCTGGGGGGGATCAGAAGAAGACAAACCGATGACGTTGGATTCGTTTACCTTACAAAGCACAGCGAACTCCACCCTTCTGGCTCTTGCCCAGGGCACCAGTACAGAGATCAGCAAACACAAACCAGTTTCCCCAAAGAACCCCAAAACTCGCAGCTCCTTCCTGGTGCAAAGTTGGGAGGGTCTCGTGTGTTCCTGACTCCAAAATGTTCGGACCCTGCTGCCTCCAAAGCTCCGATGCACACGGCACTCCCTTCTGGTGACCACAGACAGAGGTGACGTGCCTGTAACCTGAAAGGTCACAGGTCCCTCAGCCCAGCTGGAACAGTGCTTTTCCAAGGACTTCCTTGTCCATAAATCAGGCACTGAATGCAAAAGCAGGCGGAAGTCAGCCCTGTGTGGGTGTCTATGGGCATGGAGTCCACCCTGGGCCCAAGTGGGAGGTGGTAAAGACGCACCCACACATCTGTGCAGCAGCAAACAACGATTTGGGTGGTTTCTCCTGACGCTAGTCAGCCATTGTGCCTGGACTTAGTAAGTTAATGCATAAGTTTTAACAAGGAGCTTCAAGAAGACAAAGAAGGAAGACAAAGAAAGCAGCAGTAGCAGCAGCTGCGGCAATGAGGAAAGTGAGGCGGAACAGCAGCATGAAAACTGCGCTGACCCCAGACTGGAAAATTCAGCCTTCTGTGCAAACAGCCTGGAAATGAGGGTTGAGCAACAGCCAAGAATGTGGGTGCCGGAGGACCTGGGTTTAGTTGGGAAGAGGTGGACATAAGTCTGAGAGCTGAGGTGAGGAGCTGGAGCCTGGCCGCCTGCGTGCCTGGCCTCTGTCCCCGGGCCCCTCTCAGGTGGAGGCAGCCGCCATGCATCCTCCAGGCAGCAGATGGAAGCTTGAGAGCAGAGGAGAGACACCAGGAGGTTGGCAATGGAGGTAATGAGCCCATGTCCTGCAAAGAGAATGATGTCTTCAAGGTCAAGTGACACAAAACCAGTGCCTTGGCTGAGCCAAGGTGTCCCAGGAAAGTCAGAAACTTACCAGCACTTTCAGTTCTGTGAAACTGAGTGAAGTGGCCCCTTGGAAGGTTGATAGTGGTGGAGAGAGGGACACAGTGCTCCCACTGTCCCTGACTAACAAAAACTAGGGGCTCTTGGACTTTACAGGCTATGGTGTTCACCAGAGGGCAAGAGCAGAGTGCCAGCAAGCTAGAGGGGTCTTTGGGTGAAGTGGATGCAATAGAAACCCCTCCGCAGGTGAAGGCTGTGAGGATCCTGGGCATTGAATGGTGGTGGCATTTCTCCTGCCAGTGCCCTGAGGCTGGAGGCAGAACCAGCCTCCCTGAGGTGAGTGTCTGCAGCCCAGCGGCCCCCAGGCAAGAGTCGCTGTCCAGCTCAGCACTGGCCGATGGCCTCATGATGTCCACTGGTGCCTTTATGGCAGGAGGAAGTGTGGCTGGACTGAAAGCCCTCTCTTGGTAGGGGAAGGGGACAGTGCCAGGTGGGCTCTCCAGGCTTCTGAGCACTCAGACCTCACTTAGGGTTGTCACCAATGGAACCTCCAGTCTTGAGTCTCAGGCCAACCCCTTGGAGTCCAAGTCCTTAGAAGAAGCGGGGACAAAACTGCCCTTCATATTCACTTTGCTGTATTTCATAGAGAGGACCCCAAGTGTGGCCGACTCAGAAAAGAGGCTCAGAAGTGCTTTCAAAGTGATTGAAAGTTCACAAGAGAAACTGGCTTCCCCCTGGCCAGGAGAGCAGACCCTACCACCTGATGAGAATGGAAGAGGTGTGTTGAGTGTCTACTGAGCTTCAGGAGTGCTGACTCCCGGGAGGAGGTGGAGAGACTGAAGGCTTAGAGGGGCCAGCTCCAGCTTCCAGGAAGCTCTGTGTCTCTGGGAGGCAGGGACAACAGGGCCAGAGAGTTGGCCACTCACTGTCTTTCTCCAAGGATGGTATCTCATGGGAAGAAAATGAGCATCTGGTGTCTGGATTGGTATGACCCTAGCGTAAAGGAGAGGCTGTGATGAGATGCCATTGACACGTGCATGCGTTTGCTGATTGAGTATTCTCTTATGTGTTGTTGTTTCCTTTTCCTTTTTTCTTTCTTCACTGTTCATCTGCAGAGCGTTCTCTGATTCAGCCTATGTAGGATCTGGAAACTGCTGGTTTTTAGTGTACTGATAACATTTTTTACCACTGTCACTAGGAAACTTGCCATTCACACAGAATTGCTTTGTGGAGATAAAGCGATAGTCCGTTGAAATAATCTTGTTTTAAAAAATTCAATTTAATTAATTTTTTTTGAGACAGGGTCTTGCTCTGTTGCCCAGGCTGGAGTGCAGTGGTGTGATTTTTGGCTAACTGCAACCTCAGCCTCCCAGGTTCAAGCGATTCTCCTGCCTCAGCCTCCTGAGTAGTTGGGATTACAGGCACCTGCCACCACGCCCAGCTAATTTTTGTATTTTTAGTAGAGACAGGGTTTCACCATGTTGGCCAGGCTGGTCTCAAACTCCTGGCCTCATGTAATCTGCCCACCTCAGCCTCCCAAAGTGCTGGGATTACAGATGTGAGCCCACCGCGTCAAACCCTTTTTAAAAATTTTAAAAATAAATGAGATGAGGTCTCACTATGTTACTCAGGGTGGTCTCGAACTCCTGAGCTCTAGTAATCTGCTCACCTCCTGAAGTGCTAGGAGTGTAGGTGTGAGCCACCATGCCTGGCTGAAATAATCTGTTTTTATAGCATGAAGATTTAATGCCTGTAATTAGGGAAGAGTTTTCACAGAAACCCTCCTTCATGAAGGATTTGGCCAAACTGGTGAATAGTTTGGTGTTACTGTGGTTCTGTGTGAAAACTTAGACATGGAAGATCTAACGAACGATTTTAAAGGACTGCAGGTGCCACACTTTCTCCTTCATGTCTCCGTGGACTGTGGCCCATGCTCAGTCTTTGCAGACATAATCAAGTTAAGATGACCCGACACGGCCGGGCATTGTGGCTCACGCCTGTAATCCCAGCACTTTGGAAGGCCGAGGTGGGCAGATCACGATGTCAGGAGTTTGAGACCAGCCTGACCAACATGGTGAAAGTTTGTCTCTACTAAAAATACAAAAATTAACCGGGTCTGGTGGTACACACCTGTAATCCCAGCTACTCAGGAGGCTGAGGCAGGAGAATTGCTTGAACCCGGGAGTCGGAGGTTGCAGTGAGCCAAGGTTGCGCCATTGCATCCCACCCTGCGTGACAGAACGAGACTCCATCTCAAAAAGAAAAAAGATGAGCTGACATTGGAGTGGGGTTGGCCCTCACCAACAACTGGTGACCTTCTAATGAGAGGAAACGCCATGTGAAGAACGTCATGTGACGACACAGTCTGAGATCAGAGGAATGAGGCTGCAAAACACGGGGCGGGAAGGATTGGCAGCCACCAGCAGAAGGCAGGAAGAGGCAAGGAGGATTCTAAGCAGAGCCTCGGAGGGGGTGTGGCCCTGCTGACTCCTTTGATTTCAGTCTTCTGGCCTCTAAAACCGTCAGAGAGTAAGTTTCTTTTGTCTTCAGCCATCCATCTGTGGTGCTTTGTTAGGACGTCCCAGGACACTGAGATGCTTGGTTTCTGTGATTCTTTCCTTTCCTACCTCTCCCTCCATCTCTGCCTTTCCGTTCACTTTTCACCATTGAAATAGGAAAATCTCTGCAGGACCAGTCCATAACTCTTTATTCTTCTCCATGATTCTTTCTTCTTTGGCAATTTCTTTCATGTTCATGGTTTTGCTATAAGTCCGGATGATTCTCGAGTCCTGTGTTAGCTAGGTTATTGGTTGCAAAGGTTGGGGCCTCCCTCAAGCCACCTTTCAAAAAGGATGCTTACCTCTGCACATCATTTAGAATGGCTACTATAAAAATCCCAGAACATAACAAATCTTGGTGAGGAAGTGGAGAACTGTTACTGAGAATGTTAAATGGTGCAGCTGCTATGGAGAGTGGTGAGGAGATTCCTCAAAAAAAAAAAAAAAAAAAAATAGAATTATCATAGGATCCAGCAATTCCACTTCTGGGTATATGCCCAAAAGAATGGAAAGCAGGGTCCTGAAGAGGTTTTTGTACGCCCATGTTCTTAGCAATGTTATTCACAATAGCCAAAAGGTGAAACCGACACAGATGTCCATCTACAGATGAATGGATAAACACAATGTGGAATGCTCATACAACGGACTCTTATTTAAGCATTCAAAAGAAAGGAAATGCTGTCACATGCTACAATATGGATGAACCTTGAGAACATGCTCAGTGAAATAAGCCAGTTACAACAGGATGAGTGCTGGATGGTAAGTGGAATCATACAGTATGTTGTATGAGTCATCAAATGGAGACAGTGAGTGGAATGGTTGTTGCAAGGGGTCATTATCGTTTAATGTGTGTAGAGTTTTAGTTTTGCAAGATGAAGAGGGTTCTGGAGATATGATCATAAAGACCAAACAAGGCTGAGAAGACCCATTTGTGTGCGAGTGCTGGGGGTAGTTTTCAGGGCACAGGCTGAGAAAGTACACCAAAATGTACTTACTACACCCAGAATTCAAAGCACCTGCAGGATGTCTCCACGTGGATGTCCTGCAGGTACTTATCTCTACTAAAATACAACAGTTAGCTGGTTGTGGTGGCGCGTGCCTGTAATCCTAGCTACTTGGGGGGTTGAGGCAGGGGAATCACTTGAACCTGGGAGGCAGAGGCTGCAGTGAGCTGAGATCGTGCCACTGCACTCCAGCCTGGGTGACAGAGCGAGACTCCATCTCAAAAAAAAAAAAAAAAAAGAAAGCAAAGATTTAACTCATCTTGATTCCAAAACGCTTTTCCTCTTGATGCCAATATCCAGTCTTTCAGCCTTTCAGCCATTGTGCCTTGTCACTGTCTTAAAAACTTTTTTCTTGTTACAAAAGCAACATATGTTCACATTTTTTAAAAGAAGATATAGATAAATAAAAAATAAACATAAAATCATTTATAATCTCTGTGCCCAGAAATAGCCATTAATATCATTGTAATGTATTTTGTCATTATTTTTCTATACAATCATCAGAACTTCATGTACACGTAGCATGTTCTTATCCATGCTATCCAAGTCTTTGCTTATTCGTCCGACTATGTCCACATGCCTGAATCTTACCTGTAGGTTAAGACCCAGCTTGAGGTCATGTCTGTCATTAAGCTTTACTCACTATTTCCATCCGAAAGTATTTACTGCTCCATACTTGACCTCTCAGAGTATTTTAACTAACCTTTCTTGTGATACAAATCATTTTCATGTAAGTCAGCACTCTTCTTCAGTCCAGTAGTTTTTTTTTTTTTTTTTTTTTTTTTGAGACAGTCTCACTCCGTCGCCCAGGCTGGAGTACAGTGGCCTGATCTCGGCTCACTGCAACTTCCACCTCCCGGGTTCAAGCAATTCTCCTGCCTCAGTCTCCCAAGTAGCTGGGACTACAGGCGTGTGACACCACGTCCGGCTAATTTTTTATTTTTAGTAGAGATGGGGTTTTACCATGTTGGCCAGGCTGGTTTCGAACTCCTGACCTCAGGTGATCTGCCCACCTTGGCCTCCCAAAGTGCTGGGATTACAGGCATGAACCACCGCACCCGGTCTAGTTTTTAATTTTTTAAAGCCATAGGATTCTGTTCAAATGGGTCCCTAGCATAAAAAATCAGATGGAAAGAGAGCTGCTCTGACTGTAGTTACAGAGACCTTGAACCCCAAGGCGAGTAAATTCAGAGCTCAGGTTGAAAGCCCTGTGCTAGATTGTAGGATTTTTAGGAAATAAATTTTATTGAGGTTTAATTCATCCAGCGATATGCACCCCTTTTGAGTGTACGGTTTGATGAGTTCTGAGAAGTGTGTATAACCAACGCCCCTGTCAAGACACAGATTGTTCCTCTCACGCTGTAAAGCTCTCTTCTGTGCAGCTAATCTCTCTCTTCCACATGAGCCCAGGCAACCGCTGCTGTTTTCTGACATTATGGATTAGATTTTCCTTTCCTAGAACTGCACAGAAATGAGTACAACAGCTATTTCCTCTTTTTGTGCCTGGGTTCTCTCCCTCCACATGTGTTTGAGACTCACCTGTATTGTCATTAATATCAGTAGTTTGTTCCTTCTTTTAAATTTATTTTTATGTTTTTTATTTATTTTTAAGTTTTTTAAAAAAATTACATTTAAAATTTTTTGTTATTTTTATTTTATTTATTTTTAATTAATTTAATGAATTTATTTAATTTTTAAATTTAAATTTTAGGTTTTTATTTTTATTTTTTATATACATAAGTTTGTTCCTTCTTGCTGAGTGTGGCATTGCCAGTTTGTTTACTCACACTAGACGTCTGAGTCATTGGCAGTTTTGGGGTATTTTGAATAAAGCTGCCACAGACATTTGTGGATAAGTCTTTTTGAGTATGAATGTTTTTATTTCTCCTCAGGAAATGCCAAGTAGAAATTGAGATGATAGGTTTCTGAAAATAGAATCCGTGTCCCTTTCATTTTTGTGATCCAGAGCGCATTGCATTAAGCCAAGTGCTAAATGAATTTCTTGGTAAGGAAAGGGAAGGAATATTTAGTAAATGTTTACTAATTGCCAGCTACTTTTTAAAGGATTTTTCATATATTATCATATTTAGTTTTTTCAACAACCATATAACGTGTTATTTTTACAGAATTTTCTTTCCTTCTCTCTCTTTTTTCTTTAGGATAGCGTCTCACTGTGTTGGGCAGGCTGAAGTGCAGTGGCATGATCATGGTTCACAGCAGTGTCAACCTCCTGGGCTCAAGCAATCCTCCCACCTCAGCCTCCCAAGTAACTGGGACTACAGGTGTGCACCACCATGCCTGGCTAATTTTTTATTTTTACAGAGATGGGGGTCTTACTGTGTTTGAGACCAGGCTGTTCTCAAACTCTTGGAGTCAAGCAATCTTTCTGCCTTAGCATCTCAAAGTGCTGGAATTACAGGTATGAGTCACCGTACCCAGCTCTGAATTTTATTTCTAACTGGAGAGTTAGAGGCTTGGAAAAGTTGAGTAGCCTGCCTAGGAGCACACAGCTAATAAGTTATAGAGCTAGGATTCAAACCCTCTGTTGGACTCCAAAGGCCAAGTTTATTTCTTAGTAGTATTTTTGGCTGCCTGTTCAAGCAGAATAGTTGGTTTAACATGTGGGAGAGTCCTTAAATTCTCCTGAGAGCCTCTGTGGGCTCAGCAGAGCCTTTCTGGCCATGGAAGTAGGTCAGGGTCCTGCTACAAGGAAGTTCAGGAGTCAGTCTTTAACTCTGGGACACTGTCCATTCTGTCGTATCATTTACTATTAAAAGTAAGAGCGTTCAGCTGGGCATGGTGGTGGACGCCTGTAATCCCAGCTACTCAGGAGGCTGAGGCGGGAGAATCCCTTGAATCCAAGAGACAGAGGTTACAGTGAGCCAAGATCACGTCACTGCACTCCAGGCTGGACAACAGAGTGAGACTGTGTCTCAAAAAAAAAAAAAAAAAAAAAAAAAAAAAAAAAAAAAAAGCATTGTCAGCTGAATTTTTAAAGATTCACCTGAATTTTCCATGTTATCAACCTTTTGCTGGTAAACCACTAATGAATTGTCACCTGTGGAAATGGAGACGAATTAACTAGCTTTTTATGTGTTGTTGACTGACAATAAGCAACACTTCCGCAGAATCTATGGGTTTTTCTGGAGGCCTTTTCTTGAGCGGTGGGACTCTTGTTGAAAAGGAACTTTTGAGGTGTTCAGCATTCTTTACAATTTCCTATCAATTCATCTCCTTCAGGTGGGGAGGCCTGTAGAAGAGAGTTGTGAACAGAGTGCTGTGTGGCACCCAACACCATAGATATGGCAGGGTGGACAGGAAATGGGGTCGACGCACAGCTGGGATGCTGTGGTTTGTTCACAGTGATTCCCACAATATTGAAATGCTTTTGTGTCTGTAGGTAAACAGCAGGCTGCCCTGTTTCCTCCCCCAGAGCTCTGTCCTCTCCAACATCTTGTGCTCCAGCAATGAAAGGGTGGGGACCCATCTCTGCAGAGGGCCTCTGGACCCTGGGCCAATGCCCTGGCCACCGTCCATTCTCACTGCTTGGTCCCATGACACCAAATTATTAAATAGTTGGCTATTGACCTCTTGGCTAAAAGTTATTTTCAAAACAGAAATGTACAGGCATCAAGCCAATCACGTTCTTAATTTGTAACCACCCGAAGGGTTCACCTTGCCCGCTGCCTAGATAGCCGATTCATCAAGACAGGGGAATTGCAATAGAGAAAGGATAATTCACACAAGAGCCGGCTGCGCGGGAGACCAGAGCTTTATTATTACTCAAATCAGTCTTCCCGAGCATTGGAGGAGCAGAATTTTTAAGGATAACTTGGTGGGTGGGGGGAAGCCAGTGAACCAGGAATGCTGATTGGTAAGGGATGAAGTCAGAGAGAGTCGGAGCTGTCTTCTTGCACTGAGTCAGTTCCTAAGTGGGAGCCACAGGATGAGGTGAGCCAGTTTATTGATCTGGGTGGAGCCAGCTGATCCATCAAGTGCAAGGTCTGCAAAATATCTCAAGTGCTGATCTTAGGAGCAGTTTAGGGAGGGTCAGAATCTTGGAGCCTCCAGCTGCATGACTCCTAAACCGTAATTTCTAATGTTGTGGCTAATGTGGGTCCTACAAAGGCGATCTAGTCCCCAGGCAAGAAGGAGGTCTGCTTTGGGAAAGGGCTGTTACCATCTTTGTTTAAACTGTAAACTGTAAACTAAGTTTCTCCCAAAGTGAGTTCAGCCTATGCCTGGGAATGAACAAGGACAGCTTGGAGGTTAGAAGTAAGATGGAGTCGGTTAAGTCAGATCTCTCTCACTGTCTCAGTCATTAAGTTAGATCTCTCTCACTGTCTCAGTCATTAAGTTAGATCTCTCTCACTGTCTCCGTCATTATTTTGCAAAGGCAGCTTCAATCTCACTTTTCATTATTCTTATCTCACTCTTCATTAGAGTAGTGCCCCCTTATTTGTGGTTTCACTTTCCACGGTTTCTGTTACCTGTAATAAATGGAGGTTTGAAAATGGGTGAGTGTAGCACAGTAAGATATTTTGAGGGCGGGCACAATGGCTCATGCCTGCAATCCCAGCGCTTTGGGAGGCTGAGGTGGGAGGATTGCTTGAGTACAGGAGTTTGAGACCAGCAGGGCAACATAGTGAGTCTTCTCTATAAAAAATAAATTTTAAAAAATTAGCTGGTTGTGATGATGCATTCTTGTACTCCCAGCTACTCAGAAAACTGAGGTGGGCTGATCACTGGAGCTCAGAAAGTCAAAGCTTCAGTGAACTATGATTGCAGGACTGCACTCCAGCCTGGATAACAGAGCAAGACCCTGTCTCTCTTAAAAAAAAAAAAAAGATATTTTGAGAGAGAGAGAGAGAGACTGCATTCACATAACTTTTATTGCAGTATATTGTTATAATTGCTTTATTTTATTATGAGTAATTGTTGCTAATCTCTTGTGCTTAACTTATAAATTAAGCTTTATCATAGGTATGTATGGATAGGAGAAAACAGAATATACAGGATTCAGTACTATCCAAGGTTTCAAGTATCCACTGGGTATTTTGGAACATATCCCCCTTGTATAAGGGGACCATTGTATGACAAAAGCTACTGTTTTTTGTTTTGATTCTGATCTTTCTGATTCCTTCATATGTTCCTTACTATACTTTAAGCACAAACAATTTGGTTAAAGCCTATTTCCGAGTTTCTGTGTGTAGAGGAGGAAAGTTTTAGTTTCCCTCTGGTCTTCGCAGTTATTAGTTGGGATGGACTCCTGTAACAAAAGACAGATTAAAAAGAGAAAGACAAACGTAAGTTTATTAACACGCATGCCTCATGTGTATGTGATAGATACCCAGAGAGATGAGTCAGTGTCAAAGAGGAGGCTTTGAATTCAGGCTTAAATATTTAATACCATCTTCAGCTGTCACAAAGAAAGCAGGGTGTTGCTGGCAGGTGTGGGGAGGTAACCAGGAAAAGCAGTCAAAAAGGGTAAGGTTTGTTATGCAGCTTTGAGTCATCCTTATCTTTCTGGCACACAGAGGGAGGAACCCTCATACATGGAGGGCTCCATTACAGAAATAAGTTTCCTTTACAAAAGGGTAACTGCCTCTGTGTTCTCAGAGCTTCTTCTGTGTCAGCAGTTTTTCAAAATAATCCTTATGCCCAAAGGGCATATTCTGGGGGGACAGATTGTGATCTCCTACACTGGTCATGCCAAAGCACTGGCAAACATTATAGTGTAGCAGTTATGAGCCTGGATTTTAGGGTCTGACAAGCTTCAGTTTTGATTTCTGGCTCTGTTACTTCCTAGCATGGTGATCTTTGACAAGTTATGGCAAATCATACAACTTCGGTAATGCCTCAGTTTTCTCATCTGTAAAATGGATTATGATCATATCGACTTCATAATTATTAGAGATTGTTAGCAGCAGTGAATCCTTACGGGTCTGCAGCAAACTCAATTCTTACTTCCTCAGAAGAAAGAATTTGATGGAAGGGCACAAGGCAGAGGGAGAGACCAAGGCAAGTCTTAGAGTAGGAGTGAAAGTTTATGAAAAATTTTTAGGGAAGAATGAAAGGAAGTGAGGTATCCTGGGAAGAGGGCCAAGTGGGAGAGACAAGAGCACTGTTTGACTTTTGACTCGGGGTTTCACACACTGGCTTGCTTCTGGGGTCTTGCTTCTCCTGTTTCCTGATTCTTCCCTTGGGGTAGGCTATCCGCCTGTGCTGTGACCTGCCCGCACTTGGGAGGGGCTGCATGTGCAGTGTTTACTGGAGTTGTATGCATGCTCACCTGAGGCATTCTTCCCTTACCAGCCATGTGTTCCTAGAGGAAGATCATGTACCACTTAACTCTGCCATTTTGCCTCCTAGTGTGCATGCTGGAGCCCACTCATCCAGCTCCTGAGATCTTCTCCAGAAGCTGCTGATCACGTTTCAGGTTTTTTCTTTCTATTGGGAGACTGCCTTTCCCTAGAGCCACTGTGACCAGTGATTATTTTAGTGCTTAACAACAGCCTGGCCATAAACTCATGGTTGCGTGGCATTCCTGGTGTGGCAGGGCCCTCTCCTGCCCTGCTCACGTCTGCCCGACTACCTACTGCAACAAGATCACAGAGACGATGGCTGCGAAGACCTTGCTCCAAGTGCTCCCTGCATGCAGGCTGTGTTACACATTTCAGGGGGATTTTTATAGGTTCATTCAATGCTGAGTGTTACTTTCTTCAGATATTGGAAGCTGTAGCTGTTAATTCCAAAGAGCTTCTTTTGCTTTAAAGTGACTTTATTGTGCATGAGTTGATTTTAGCTCCATGCCTGTCTTCTTTTTTTGAATGTAGAACTTCTTTCCCAAAGGAGCGGTTTATTTTAAATAACAGAAAAAACAACTTGTAAAGGTGAAGAAACAACTAATTTTTTTTTTTTTTTTTTTTTGAGACTGAGTCTCGCTCTGTCGCCCGGGCTGGAGTGCAGTGGCCGGATCTCAGCTGACTGCAAGCTCTGCCTTCTGGGTTTACGCCATTCTCCTGCCTCAGCCTCCTGAGTAGCTGGGACTACAGGCGCCCGCCACCTCACCCAGCTAGTTTTTTTGTATTTTTTAGTAGAGACGGGGTTTCACTGTGTTCGCCAGGATGGTCTCGATCTCCTGACCTCGTGATCCACCCATCTCGGCCTCCCAAAGTGCTGGGATTACAGGCTTGAGCCACCGTTCCCGGCGAACCTTGAGTTTTGAACCTAGGGTCTCAACTTCCTTTGCCTATACAGTAGGAAGGATGGAGATGGCCACTATGTACCTTGCATATAAAATCAGTTGAACAGAAAGAAATGCAGCTTTTCTGGGTGGAAGAAACAGCAAGCATCTTAGGGACAAGATCTTTGTTCCCAAACTGGGAACCAAAAGAGGTTTAATTGGACTTACAGTTCCACATGACTGTAGAGGCCATAAGGCCTCAGAATCATGGTGGGAGGCAAAAGACACTTCTTACATGGCGGTGGCAAGAGAAAAATGAGGAAGAAGCAAAAATGGAAACCCCTGATAAACTCATCAGATTTCGTGAGACTTACTTTCACAAGGATAGCACAAGAAAGTCCAGCCCCCATGATTCAATTACCTCCCCCTTGGTCACTCCCACAACACGTGGGAATTCTGGGAGATACAATTCAAGGTGAGATTTGGGTGGGGACATAGCCAAACCATATCATTCAGGAAGACCATGGCCCCTCCAAATCTCATAGTCTCACATTTCAAAACCAATCATGCCTTCCCAACAGTCCCCCAAAGTCTTAACTCATTTCAGCATTAACCCAAAAGTTCGTAGTCCAAAGTTTCATCTGAGGCAAGACAAGTCCCTTCTGCCTATGGGCTTGTAAATTCAAAAGCAAGCTAGTTACTTCCTAGATATGATGGGGATACAGGCATTGGGTAAATACAGCCATTCCAAATGGGAGAAATTGAGCAAAACAACAGGGTTACAGGGCCCATGCAAGTCTGAAATCCAGCTGGGCAGTCAAATTTTAAAGCTCCAAAATGACCTCCTTTGACTCCAGGTCTCACATCCAGGTCACACTGGTGCAAAAGGTGTGTTCCCATGGTCTTGGGCAGCTCTGCCCCTGCACTCCTGGTTGCTTTCATGGGCTGGCGTTGAGTGTCTGTGGCTTTTCCAGGTGAATGCTGCAAGCTTCCAGTGGATCTACCATTCTAGGGTCTGGAGGACAGTGACCCTCTTCTCACAGCTCCACTAGGCAGTGCCCCAGTAGGGACTCTGTCTAGGGGCTGTGATCCCACATTTCTCTTCTGCACTGCTCTAGCAGACGTTTTCCATGAGGGCCCTGCACCCACAGCAAAATTTGCCTGAGCATCCAGGTGTTTCCATGCATCTTCTGAAATCTAGGTGGAGGTTCCCAAACCTCAATTCTTGACTTCTGTGCACCTGCAGGCTCAACACCACGTGGAAGCTGCCAAGGCCTGGGGCTTTCACCCTCTGAAGTCACAGCCTGAGCTGTACATTGGCCCCTTTCAGCCACAGCTGGAGCAGCTGGGACACAGGGCACCAAATCCCTAGGCTGCACACAGCACGGGGACTCTGGGCCCAGCCCACAAAACTGCTTTTTCTCCCTGGGCCTCTGGGCCTGTGATGGGAGGGGCTGTCATGAAGGTCTCTGACATGTCCTGGAGACATTTTCCCCATGGTCTTGAGGATTAACGTTAGACTCCTTGCTGTTTATGCAAATTTCTGAAGCCAGCTTGAATTTTTCCTCAAAAAATGGATCTTTCTTTTCAATTGCATCATCAGACTGCAAATTTTCTAAACTTTTATGCTCTGCTTCCCTTATAAAACTGAATGCCTTTAACAGTACCCAAATCACCTCTTGAATGCTTTGCTGCTTAGAAATTTCTTCCACCAGATACCCTCAATCATCTTTCTCAAGTTTAAAGTTCCACAAATCTCTAGGGCAGGGGCAAAATGATGCCAGTCTGTTCGCTAAAACATAAGAGTCACCTTTACTCCAGTTCCCAACAAGTTCCTCCTCTCCATGTAAGACTACCACAGCCTGGAGACCACCTTATTGTCCATATCCCTATCAGCATTTGGGGCAAAGCCATTCAACAAGTCTCTAGGAAGTTCCAAACTTTCCCAAATGTTCCTGTCTTCTTCTGAGCCCTCCAAACTGTTCCGATCTCTGACTGTTACCCAGTTCCAAAGTT
Source organism: Rhinopithecus roxellana (assembly GCF_007565055.1). NCBI lineage: Eukaryota > Metazoa > Chordata > Mammalia > Primates > Cercopithecidae > Rhinopithecus > Rhinopithecus roxellana. The sequence continues at coordinate 54,820,710 of NC_044561.1, forward strand.
GCTTCCACAATTTCAAGTGTCTGCTCAGCAACGCCCCATTCCTGGTACCAATTTACTGCATTAGTTCATTTTAACACTGCTGATAAAGACATAACTGAAATTGGGAACAAAAAGAGGTTTAATTGGACTTAAAGTTCCACATGGCTGGAGAGGCCTCAGAATAATGGTGGGAGACGAAAGGCACTTCTTACATGGCGGTGGCAAGAGAAAAATGAGGAAGAAGCAAAAGCAGAAACCCGTGATAAACTTATCAGATCTCGTAAGACTCACTCACGATCATGAAAATAGCATGCGAAAGACCAGCCCCAACGATTCAACTACCTCCCTCTGGGTCCCTCCCACAATGTGTGGGAATTCTGGGAGATACAATTCAAGTTGAGATTTGGGTGGGGACACAGCCAAACCATATTAGGGCTTAAACCCTTGATTTAAAATCTTTAATGACAAGTATAGTGATTCTTATTCTGTACATGCTTTTTTTTTTCTCCATAAGATTGTATTTTTTCTTTTTCTTATCTTTTTTTTGGGGGGGGGACAGAGTCTTGCTCTGTTGCCCAGGCTATAGTGCAGTGGTGCTATCTCAGTTCACTGCAACCTCTGCTTCTTGGGTTCAAGTGATTCTCCCCCATCAGCCTCCCCAGTAGCTGGTACTACAGGTACCTGCCACCACATCTGGCTAATTTTTTTTTTTTTTTGTATTTTTGGTAGAGACAGGGTTTCATCATGTTGGCCAGGCTGGTCTCAAACTCCTGCCCTCAGCCGATTTGCCCACCTTGGCCTCCCAAAGTGCTGGGATTACAGGTGTGAGCCACTGTGCCTGGCCAAGATCCTATTTTTTCAATTGAAAGAACATACACAGCTTAAGGACAAAAGCAATAACAACCTTTACTCTAAAACTGCCAGGGTGTAAAGATGAACAGATAGACTTTGCAGTGTGTGCAAATATGCACATGCTGTGAACAGATATTTGTGCATGTGTATGTGAGGAAAATAATAATACAAAGGAGATGGAAACATTGAGCAGGAAAAGGAGCTTCAGGAATCCCCAGATTAAAGGCACACTCCTCACTATGGCAGTTCATTGAGCCACTTGGTTCCTCCTTTAATCACGCATTGATCCAAAGAAAAATGTTTAGAGAGGGTGGATATAGTTTGCTAAAAGATTGTGATTATTTTCATATAGAAGTGCTTCCTTTGTGGATTGTCAAGGCCAAGAGAAATAACTTCCTCTTCACCCTCCCTGAAAATCATGACAAGAGGCTGACGGATAGAAAAGGCACACACATGTATTTGATCATAGTTTTATGTGAGACAGGAGACTTCAGAATGAAGAACCAAAGAGGGAAACTGTCCATTTTTATGCTTAGGTTCAACAAAGTATGGACAGCTGTGTAGAGATATGATTGGACAAGAGGGGGAAGACCTCATGCTGATAGGCTGAGAGGGGATATCCAGCAAGGCCTGTCTGTCTAGATTCTTCTTGGCTTCTCTGAGCAACATCCTTTCCTTCTGAGTATGGGAAGGACCCTCTTGAACAGCAGCCTTATGACATACAATCAGACAAGATAGGTCTGGTCATTTCTTTAAAAAATTTTTTTTAAATAAAAATGGAGATGGGGTTTCACCATATTGCCCAGTCTGGTTTCAAACTCCTAAGTTCAAGTGATCTGTCTGCCTCAGCCTCCTAAATTGTTGGAATTATAGGCATGAGTCACCATGCCCGGCCTTGATAATTTATTTATGGCTAGTTTTTACACAGAAAGGTGGAGGAAGAGTTAGAGCATAACATAGGAAGAGTTAGTTATTTTTTGGTTTATTGTTGGCTTTGGGGAAAACGGGTTCTGGTTTTTACGCCTAGCCTCAGGGAAAAATGAGACGGATAACACGAGGAAAGGAGAAGGTCAGAGGAAAACGTTTGCTTCCAAGGTCTTCGTTTTGAGTGTCATTTTCTGAGTCCCAACATTCCCTGGTCTGAAACTTATGCAAGGAGTTTCACAGTCCAGAAATTGGATTGGTGGATGGTCTTATAAGTTATTGAGCCAGGATCTCAGTCACAAAAATGAATCTCATTTCACGCTTCCACTAAAGTCAGGCCTCTATATGATTCGAGCAATCATATATTTAATAAGAGGCATTTCTGGCTGGGCGCGGTGGCTCACGCCTGTAATCCCAGCACTTTGGGAGGCCGAGGCGGGCAGATCACCTGAGGTCAGGAGTTTGAGACCAGCCTGGCCAACATGGTGAAGCCCCGTCTCTGCTAAGAATACAAAATTAGCCAGGCGTGGTGGTGCGTGCCTGTAATCCCAGCTACTGGGGAGGCTGAGGCAGGAGAATCACTTGAACCGGGGAGGTGGAGGTTGCAGTGAGCTGAGATAGCGCCATTGCACTCCAGCCTGGGCAACAGAGCAAGATTCCATCTCAAAAAAAAAGGAGGCATTTTTATAGAAATAAAAGAAAGGAAAAACAAAGATTAATGGTTAGAGCAAACTATAAACTCAGTTTTTTGAGTCCAGAGAGCAGCCAGTTGAAAAGAATTGTAGATGTTGGGCTCAAAGCTCCTGCAGATAAAGAACAGACAGTGAGAATCTGACAGTTTTCCTGGTTTGCAGTTTGCTTCAGGCATTCCAGTGAACTTTCTGAGTAATCTATACATCAACAGGCATGAAGGCTGTTTGTCTATTAAGTTGTTGTAGTGCCTTATCCCAAAATTTATATCAAATTGTCTAGTTTCAGCTTGCAGGACTTTAAAAAAAGTGCAGTTTTAATTTCTAGTGATTCCGAGTCAGTAAAATGGGAGAAAAACTTGGAAGGAAATGTTAGTTTGGAGACTTGTTGCAAGGAAAGAATTCAGGATTCAGTCCGAATTGTAGGAAAATAGGCTAGGCATGGTGGCTTATGCCTGTAATCCCAGCACTTTGGAGGCTGAGGTGGGTGAATCACCTCAGGTCAGGAGTTCAAGACCAGCCTGGGCAACATGGTGAAACTCTGTCTCTACAAAAAGTACAAAAATTAGCTGGGCGTGGTTGCAGAAGCCTGTAATCCCAGCTATTCAGGAGGTTGAGGCAGGAGAATCGCTTGAACCCAGGAGGTGGAAGTTGCAGTGGGTTGAGATTGTACCACTGCACTCCAGCCCAGGTGAGAGAGTGAGTCTTCATCTCAAAAAACAAAACAAAACAAAACAAAAAACCACCCCAATGGTCAGGGCTAAAATCTAATAACAGGTATACTATAGCTTTCTTCTGAAGCATAATTTTTCTCTCTCTAATCCCCCATTTCCACCAAAAATAAATCATAGTAGGACCAATTTATTTGCAAAATAAGTTTTAATCTTATTATCCTTGGTCTAATTATTTGCATGAAGTGCAGTAAGAATAGTGATTGGCGTATAAGCTCTTTTGAAATTTGCTTTGCTGGACCATTTTCATGAGGAATCTCAGATTAGACTTTCAAAAGTCTTTTGAGGGTAGGAAGCCAAACCAAGGATTCACCCTCTGTGCTTGTAACACCTGTATGAATTGGGTGATTGCTGTCTTCTTAAGGTCCTCCAAATATCTTGAGGCGCCTAGGCCTGTCAGAAAGTGACATTCTTTACTTACCACAAGGTCAGAAACACTGTAAGGGAACTGTGTAGACAAGGTACCAGGCCAGTCTTTTTCCAAGGATACTGGCTTATAAAGTTGACTTCAATCCCTCAAAGCAATCTGGTCACCTTTGAAAATATGATATTCTGGCCGGGTGCGGTGGCTCATGCCTGTAATCCCAGCACTTTGGGAGGCTGACGCAGGCAGATCATGAGGTCAGGAGATAGAGACCATCCTGGCTAACACAGTGAAACCCCGTCTCTACTGAAAATACAAAAAATTATCCGGGCGTGGTGGTGGGTGCCTGTAGTCCCAGCTACTCGGGAGGCTGAGGCAGGAGAATGGTGTGAACTCGGGAGGCGGAGCTTGCAGTGAGCCAAGATCGCGCCACTGCACTCCAGCCTGGGCGACAGAGCCAGACTCTGTCTCAAAAAAAAAAAAAAAAAAAAAAGACATTCCATCAAAGCCTTGATAAAATAACCACTGTTTCCAATGTTCCCTGTTACAAAAAGAAAAGAGATTCTTATAAAACTTATACAAAAAAGCATATTGCCATAAAATGAGAATACTAATGAATAGTTTTGAAATTTCAGAGAATTCAAGTAGACAGAAAATATTTCAATTTTGCTTACAAAAGTATACTTTACCAAATTGCTGTAAACCACAAATAGCTCCAAAAAAGTTTTCTTGACTCTGGAAAGCAAAATATAAAAAGAATCAACAATGTTTCTGATATGGCTTGGCTATGTCCCCATTCAAATCTCAGCTTGAATTGTATCTCCCAGAATTCCCACCTGTTGTGGGAGGGACCCAGGGGGAGGTAATTGAATCATGCAAGCTGGTCTTTCTCATGCTATTCTCCTGGTAGTGAATAAGTCTCATGAGATCTGATGGGTTTATCAGGGGTTTCCGCTTTTACTTCTTCCTCATTTTCTCTTGCGCTGCCATGTAAGACGTGCCTTTTGTCTCCCACCATGATTCTGAGGTCTCCCCAGCCATGTGGAATTTAAGTCCAATTAAACCTCTTTTTCTTCCCAGTCTCGGGTATGTCTTTATCAGCAGTGTGAAAACAAACTAATACAGTTTCAAACAGAAAGTCATAAAAAATCATTTCAGTCTTCTATCAGTTCAGTCCCATGTAATAATTCTTGTTCTGCTTGATGTTGGGTTAGCAATCTTCATGAACTCATCAGTTTTAAAATTAGAGTTCTGAAGGTTTTTACCTAGTCCAGTGGTATGCTCTACAAAGTTATCAGAAACCTGGATTCAAGAATATTTGTCAGGGTCCTGGGTCCTTTCCATAAATTTCCGTGAAGGCACAACACTTTAGGATTTGCAAAAAGCTTTTAGAGTAAAATCATCAGAATAAAGCAATTTACTGCATACACTAAGATCTATCAGAGTTTAGGAATCTCATACAATGTTGGAACACATTTGAATAACATATCCATACAAATACAACTCAAAGAATTTAACTCAAAATGATTTCTTATTTGCCAATGTTTCTCGTGTGGGTTTAACATACCAAAGTTGGGTTTCTTTTTTTTTTTTTTGAGATGGAGTCTCGCTCTGCCACCCAGGCTGGAGTGCAGTGGCCAGATCTCAGCTCACTGCAAGCTCCGCCTCCCGGGTTTACGCCATTCTCCTGCCTCAGCCTCCCGAGTAGCTGGGACTACAGGCGCCCGCCACCTCGCCCGGCTAGTTTTTTGTATTTTTTAGTAGAGACAGGGTTTCACCGTGTTAGCCAGGATGGTCTCAATCTCCTGACCTCGTGATCCGCCCGCCTTGGCCTCCCAAAGTGCTGGGATTACAGGCTTGAGCCACCGCGCCCGGCCGGGTTTCTTTACTTAATTTATGAGCACTTTTTTATTTATAAATCCATTTGGTACCATGTAGATAATACGACACGAACATACATATGCATAAAAATACAGAGAAACATAAATCAAGATTTTATAGCTTAGATTTTAAAATTTTAGCCATGAAATTTTAGTGTCCATTTACAAAGTGCCGTTTACAGAGGCACATTTATTGCCATTTACAGAGGCACAATTTAATCCAACTGTCCTTCTAAACTAGTGAGTTTTACTAGACAAGTAAAGTTTTAGTAAAACTTTAGTAAAAAAGTAAAGTTTTACTGTAAAGGTTTTACTAGTAAAGTTTACTCTGTAAATGGAACAAGTTATGGCCAAAGGCTTTACCAAGTTTTAGATAAAATGGTTGCATATTTGCACCTCAAAGCAGAGAGCAAGAATCTAAACGTTTGAAAAGGAGTTTGGGTGTTTTAGAGGGAGATTAAAAATGGATGCCAACGTAACATAAAATCATGGGAATTTGCTCTAGGATTTTATAAAGAGACCAATTTCACTTGGATAGGTAGCTTCTAATTTAATCTCCATTTTCCAACTAGACCACTGAGCTTACAGTGAAGCCCACTAACAAATAGTGCCAACAAAACATTTGTAATTTGCAGGGAATAATGCTTACATATGTGAAAAGCAGGTGCTGCTGGAAGGCGGAACACCTAGATCCCCCAAAATTAAGGATCTTACTTTCACATTGAATTCCAGCTTCCCACAAAAAGGAAACACCACTGAACCAGGCTGTGCAACAGTTCCACAGCCGTTTTCTTAGTTCATAGATGGCTGTCTTCTGAGTCCTCATGTTAGGGGTGGGAGGGGTGAGGGAGCTCTCTGGGGTCTTTTGTAAGGGCACTAATCCCATTTATGAGGGCTTCACCCTCATGACCTAATTATCTCCCAAAGGCCTCACCTCCAAATATCCTACATTGAGTATAGGTTTCAGCCTATTTTGGGGGGACACAAGCATTCAGATGATAGTGACATAGAACATATGCATATACATGTATTTGTTATAGTTGCTTTCCTCATGGGGCAAGTGGCATAATTATATTCATTAGATTGAAATGGTTTTTAAATAAAAAAAGATTGATTTAATGAGGCCAAGAAAATTTTAAGAAATTTTAAAAATATGAGTTCATTTTGAAATAATTACAGGGCTAAATTTGGACTGGTCTGACTTTGAGTGTCACGTCTGGCTCACTGTAGTATATTTGTTGTCTCAATGAATGTGTGCTTTTCGTACTAAATAGAGTTGGTGGCAGAGCTGGGACTCAAATATGGATATTGTGGCACTCAGTGGTCACACTTAGATGAGGCTGGATGCTCCATCCCATGTTGTGGAGAGAACTGGAAATTTTATCTAGTGCTATTTCTCCAGTCTTGCCCATGTTCACTCCACTGCCATCAGACACATCAACCTTATCGTGCCACTCCATTGCTTGAAATACTTTTGTCTCCTGCCTAGGGCTTTCAGCATAAAACACAGACTCCTTTATATGGCTAATATATTAGTTCATTCTCACACTGTTCTAAAGAAGTACCTGAGACTGGGTAATTTATAAAGAAAGGAGGTTTACTTGACTCACAGTTCTGCAGGCTATACAGGAAGCATGCTGGGAAGCCTCAGGAAGCTTACAATCATGGTGGAAGGTGAAGGGGAAGCAAGCACGGTCTTCCCATAGTGGAGCAGGAGAAAGCGAGGTTTGGGGAAGGTGCTACACACTTGTAAACGACCAGATCTCATGAGAACTCTGTTAGGAGACACTACTAAGGGGATGGTACTAAACCACTGCAAACCACCCCATGATCCAATCACCTCGCTCCATGCCCCACTCCAACACTCAGGATCACAACTCAACATGAGATTGTGGTGGGGACACAGAGCCAAACCACATCAGCCGAGAAGGCTCTACCCGCTGAGACCCTGCTTTCCAACACTACTTATCTCTCTGCATTTCTGCACTATACTCTATGCTGCTGTCATAGGTAATGGCTTTTTTGTTTTAAAATGTCCCATGTTCTGTCTTGCCTCTGAGCCTTTGTCCCTGCTGTGCACTCTCCTGAAATACTCTTACTCATCTTCAAAACCAGAAATCCCCCATCCTTCATGTTGTAGCTGAGATATCAGTTCTGTGGTGAAGCCTTCCCTGACCTCTTCCAACTCCCTTCTGTACCCAGTTAGCTTCCCTTAGCAGTTTACACACTGTGTTTGTTTATAATTCTCATTGCCTTCTTAAACTATAAATCTGAGGCCATCCTGGAAAAATGAAGGAGTTAGCCACAGCAATCAAGACTTCCAGGAGATGCAAATAGTCAAGCCTATTTTCTCCCTTTTAGGTGATCCAGAGACTGGGAAACACCACTGTTTTGGCCTGTTGGTGCCTGTGATTGTGTAGCTTTTCCTGAATACTTTGTTAGAGTTGAGAAATGGGCGGTGACAGAACTTGATGATGGGCATTTCTTAATCTGAGTATACATGCACAGAATAGCAGAAGCAGTTTACCTTCCTTTATTGGACAGAGGCAGCAATGTACTGTGCTACGCTGAACACAAAAATCACCTCTCCAATTTAGTCTTTGTTATACAATCATTGTGCACTTCTATTGTGTTTCTTCCTTAATAAAACATGTCTGGAGAGGGCAGAATCCTGGATGCAACTGAAATCCTGGATGAAATCAGAATCAATCAGTTATTAAAATTGTTATGAATAAATTGAGTTAAAAAGTTAAGTTCAGGAGGCTGGAATATGTAGCTCCATTTGCTCAAAAAACATGCTAACAGATTGCCATTAAATGTGGTGTTTCCAAATCACATTTAGGTTAGCATTGTGGGCGGACATGTGGTGTCTTCCTTTTTCCTGCTACTCTAGCCACTTCGCTGTTCCTCAGACAACCTGGGTACATTCTTGCCTCTGGATCTTGCTGTTCTCTGCCTGGCATGCTCTCCCTCCCTCCACACATAGGCTTTATTTAGATCATCTCCTTCAGGGGTCTGCTCAGTGTCATCTGATCAACAAGGCCTCCTCTGACTGCTTGATTTAAAATGAAACTCCTTCCTCAAAAAGGTAAACATGGATACAGTGAGCTATGATTGCATCACTGTACTCCGGTCTAGGTGACACAGAGAGACTCTCTCTTAAAAAAAAAGCCATAAAACAAGAAAACAAACAAAAAAAACAATGGAGTTACCCTGTGACTCAATAATACCCTTGTGTGTATATGCCCAAGAAAAATGAAAGCCTGTCCTCACAAAAGCTCATACTGAATGTTCATGGCAGCATTATTCATAATAGCCAAAAGGCAAAAACAACATACATACTCATTAGATGAATGGATAAATAAAAGTTCGTACATAAAATGGAATATTATTCAGCCACAAAAAGAATAAAGTACCAAAGCACCAATACATGCTACGACATGGATGGATCCTGCAAACATTACGCTAACTGAAAAAGGACAGACATGAAAGGCCACATGTTGTATAATTCCATTTATATGAAATGTCCAGAATAGGCAAATCAATAAAGATATAAAGGAAATTATTAGTAGCCAGGGGCTGGGGAGAGGGGGCAATGAGGAGTGACTGCTAATGGGTATATATATATATGTATATACACCCATACATATACACCCATTACATATATATGTATAATGTATATAATATACATTATGTATATATATGTATATGTACACATATATGTATATTTATATACACATATATATGTATATTTATATACACATATATATGTATATTTATATACACATATATATGTATATTTATATACACTGGCTTGAACAATTTAAAAGAACAAATTTTATGGTATCTGAAATATATCTCAACAAAGCTCTTATGGAAAAATTTGAACTCCCTGTCTTTCTGGAGCTCATTATTCTTCATTCCTGCTTTATTTCCTTGTTACTCCTATCTAACATAATATTGTATAGTTTGCTGTGTGCCTCACTGTACTCACAAACTCTGTGTGATCAGACATTTTTCCCTGTGTTCACTGTTGTATTCCTTTGCCCTAGAACAGTGCATACAGTAAATCAATAAATCTCTGTTGAATAACTGACTAAATAAATATGACTATATATACACTGAAGCTAGTGCAAGGATGTCATTTGAAAAAGATAAAAAGATAATTGCTGAGGTAAGGAAAAGAAAATAAAAGCAGAAACACTTTCTTTTTTTTTTTAATTTTATTTTAAGTTCTGGGATACATGTGCAGAAAGTGCAGGTTTTTACCTAGGTATACATGGGCCATTGTGGTTTGCTGCACCTATCAACACTTCATCTGGGTTTTAAGCCCTGCATGCATTAGGTATTTGTCCTAATGCTCTCCCTCCCCTTGCCCCCTACCCCCTGACAGGCCCCAGTGTGTGATGTTCCCCTCCCTGTGTCCATGTGTTTTCATTGTTCAGCTCCCACTTACAAGTGAGAACACATGATGTTTGGATTTCTGTGCCTGTGTTAGTTTGCTGAGAATGATGGCTTTCAGCTTCATACATGTCCCTGCAAAGGACATGAACTCATTCTTTTTTATGGCTGCATAGTATTCCATGGTGTATATGTGTCAAATTTTCTTTATCCAGTCTATCATTGATGAATATATGGGTTGGTTACAAGTCTTTGGTCTTGTAAATATTGTTGCAATAAACATACCTGTGGCTGTGTCTTTATAGCAGAATGATTTATAATCCTTTAGGTGTATACCCAGTAATGAGATTGCTGAGTCAAGTGGTATTTCTGGTTCCAGATCCTTGAGGAATTGCCACAGTATCTTCCACAATGGTTGAACTAATTTACACTCCCACCAACAGTGTAAAAGCGTTCCTGTTTCTCCACAGCCTTGCCAGCATGTGTTGTTTGCTGACTTTTTAATAATCGCTATTCTAACTGGTGTGATATGGTATCTCATTGTGGTTTTGATTTGCATTTCTCTAATGACCAGTGATGATGATCTTTTTTCATATGATCGTTGGCCACATAAATGTCTTCTTTTGAGAAGTGTCTGTTCATATCCTTTGCCCACTTTTTGATAAGGTTTTTTTTTTTTTCTTGTAAATTTGTTTAAGTTCCTTATAGATTCTAGATATTAGACCTTTGTCAGATGTGTAACTTACAAAATTTTTCTCTCATTCTCTAGGTTGCCTGTTTACTCTGATGATAGTTTCTTTTGCTGTGCAGAAGCTCTTTAGTTTGATTAGATTCCATTTGTCAATTTTGGCTTTTGTTGCAATTGTTTTTGGTGTTTTAGTCAAGAAGTCTCTGCCCTTGCCTATGTCCTGAATGGTATTGCCTAGGTTTTCTTCTAGGGTTTTTATGGTTTTGGGTTTTACATAAAAACAGAGACATTTTCATATTAGATTAATATAGGAAAAACAACTCAGTGAAACTAGATTTTGATGGAAAATTTTAGCACAGATTATAACTTTGTAAGATGTAAGACTCTGTCAGTGAATAACTGATGGCTGTTTTCTGGGATCACTTTGCTCACAATTTGTAGGCCCAGAAACAAATGTTTGGCCCTTTACTCTTTGCTTCCCTCAAGAAAAATTTGCTTTCCTGCAGTATATTAACAGAAAATTTGAGGTCCACTAAGGCCAACAGATCAGATGGTGACTGGCATTGAAAAGAGTTTGTTATTTGCAGGTCCCAACAGAAAGGACCATGTCACACCATGGGGACCACCTGGGGAAGCACCAGAGTTGGTCAGCTGGCAGAGGGAGGGGATATCTGTGGGAAGAAATGGATGATACAGGGCAGGAGGGGAATCTGAGAGCCCAGAAAACGAGGCGGTTGTGGGAATGGGGTAGGAATTGGTTAGTTTACGTTTGAAAAGCTTGCTCTCAGGCAAGCTGTTTGCTACTGTTACCGAAACACCAGGGGTTTGGTCTGGGTCCTGCTGCTCATCACACAAAAAGCGATGACCAAGAAGATGATTGTTTCCAAGGAAAAAGGCTTTAATACGGTGCTGCAGCCCAGGAGATAGGAGCTTAGTCTCGAATCCATCTCCCTGACTGACTAAAACCAGGGGTTTATGTGGCAGGGAAGAAATGTAATAACGTGTAAGAAAACGTGAACTAGGGAGGGGCAAGGAAAGTAATCATGATGAATGAGAGGTCCGGTATCTGGAACCGTGATCTGGTGAGTTTCAGTTCTTTGATACTTTTTTGAGAGGGCTGAAAGTCCTTTCATAAGAAAAGAACTCAGATAAAACAAATACAAGTTTCAAGTTTTAAGATCCAGAAAGGTCAATTTCTATGTTTATCCAAAAGAACAGTCTATAGGACTATTGGGATGGTTTCACTGTCTCTAGGAAATGGGTAACCCTGGAATGGGCAGGAGACCATTTGTGAAGATGTTCCAAACTCTTGGAATGTCTAAGCATTGAGGAGGTGGGTCTGAAAAGCAGTGAGTACAGCAAGAAAGGACAAGCCAAGTCTGTAAGAAACTTGGGTCCATGAAGATATGGAATAAAAACTTACAGATACTAATATGACTTGTGCCTATGGTGAAAATAGTGTCACAAGGAATTAAATGTTATTTGTTTAAAGCATACTATGAAATGATTAAACTACACTACAAGTGCCTTGCCAACACCCAGATGTTACTACTCCAAAACTATGGATCTCTACTATATGCCAATTTTGGCCAACACCCAGATGTGATTAGTCTATAACTTTAGATCTCTGCAGATTGTCATGCTGGAGGCTGTGAATGCATGAAATATTTTATTATTCGGGTCAAGAGGTATCTATTGAATAAACTATATGATCTGTGTGAATAGCGAGAGTTGGTCTCTAGCAATCTGTAAATTGTACTTCAAATGCTTAGCTTACACACACACGCGCACACACACACAAACGCACGCGCGCACACACACACACACAGACACACACACACACACACGTTTGGACCTGCCTTTTCAAATTCCTAAAATGGCACAGCTACCCTGCTTTTGCAGTCAGGAAAATAACCTTGGTTCCTAGTTGGAAATATTTTGGGGAATTGTCTCAGCAAAAGATTAAAAATATCAGGGCAGCATTGTTTCCCTAAGCCTTGTTTCTTTGGTAATCCTTACTCTGTCTCCCAGGCCCAGTGCTGCAGCCAACAAATGTTGGGAATGGCAGCTGATGACCTGAAATATTTCCTGCAGCTTGAAGTGCAGCCAGTGCTTGATTTTATTGCGTTCTGTTGCTTGGTGACACTTGGAGGGGCCATCAATTATAAGGAGGATGGTTAAGTGGCCCTGAGAAATTCTGAACCTCAATGCAGCCTCAGAGGCCCTCTTCTGAGCTATGCTCTGGAGAATGGACTCTAAGACTGAATGACTTTTTCTGCAGAGAACAGAAGAAAAGGTGGGAAGGTGAGACAGAGTTTCTAAAGCCACCTCAAACTACAGTTTAGTTTGGTCTCCTACATAATATTCCTGTTTAAGTGGGAGGTGGTTGGTGTGGATTCTTTCCTTTATTGAAATTATAATAGAAAATGTAAATTTGATCTGAAGAGAAGGCCAAGTGGTAAATTCTGGCACTCATGGAGATCTTTCAGAGGTCATGAATGTCTCGATGTTGGAGTCAGGATTAGAACCCAGGTCACCCCGTATCCACAGCCCTGGAGTCATTTTCTCTATCACTGTTTGTATACAGCAGGCAATTATAAATGTTGTGAATACTCTGCCGCTGGTCTCCTTCCTCTTCCCCTCCTCCACTTCCTTCTGCTCAGGGCTCCTGATTCTTCTCCTCCTGCCTTCCTCCCTCCATTTCCTCCTCCTCCTCCTCCTCCTTCCTCCTAGTCATTCTTCGCCCCCTCCTCCTCTCTTCCTCTTTCCTCTTTCTCTTCCTCCATCCCTTCTTCCTTCTCCTCCACTGCCTTCTCTCTTCTCATCATCATTATAACCACCATGTAGGACGTGTCTATTCTGTCCCACTGTTGTGCCAAGCACTTGACCTGCAATAGCTCATTAAGTCATACAATTAGTATTATTAATATCATCCCCATTTTACCACGAGGAAATGAACACTTGGAAACACATGTGGCCCACCTAAGTACTCACAGTTAGCAAAGGGCTGACATTTACCCCAGAGTTTCCTGACTTAAAGCCAGTGCTCTTGACTCCTTGATGTCTACTTATCTGTAAGTGGATCATGCAGAAGAAAGCACATGGTTTTCTCCCCGGGCATGGGTTAGCTGTCCTCAGGCCTTGTGGGTTTTGCAAAATTCCAAGGTCAATAATAAGTGCTCTGGTATCACTTCATATGTATGTGGATTGAGTTGGCCTTACTTCTAAAATTACAGGCAACGTTCTGGTTCCCACACTGAGCTGGTCATTCTTACTGCCAGCGTTGTGCTCAGCACTGCAGGTGCAGGCGGCCAGGCTCTGCAGATTCTTGGAAGCCACTCCTCATGAAGCTGCTTAAGTGATGCCACTAGCGCCCAAGACCTTTGCTTGCCCCAAAGGCCCAAGATGTGCTTCATCTAGAGTAATTCTGATGCTGGAAAAGAATTGAGACCAGCCTGGGCAAAAGGGTGAAACTCCGTCTCTACAAAATAAAAAAAAAAAAATTTATATATATATATATATACACACACACACACACACGCACTATATGTGCGTGTGTGTGTGTGTGTGTGTATAAAAGTTAGCCAGGCATGCTGGCACACACCTGAGGTTTTATGTCCATAAAACATAAATTATGGCTTTTAATTGGAAGCTATTATTTTTACTTCATTATATCAGTAAAACCTGCTTGAAAAGAATTTTTCTTTCTTTCTTTTTTTTTTTTTTTTTTTTTTTTTTTTGAGACGGAGTCTTGCTCTGTCACCCAGGCTGGAGTGCAGTGGCGAGATCTTGGCTTACTGCAAGCTCCTCCTCCCGGGTTCACGCCATTCTCCTGCCTCAACCTACCGAGTAGCTGGGACTACAGGCACCTGTCACCACGCCTGGCTAATTTTTTTTTTTTTTTTGTATTTTTAGTAGAGATGGGGTTTCACCATGTTAGCCAGGATGATCTCGATCTCCTGACCTCGTGATCCGCCTGCCTCAGCCTCCCAAAGTGCTGGGGTTACAGGTATGAGCCACCATGCCTGGCCTCTTTCTTTTTCTTTTCTTTTTGAGGCAGGATCTCACTCTGTTGCCCAGGTTGGAGTACAATGGTGCAGTCATGGCACACTGCAGCCTCGACCTTCTGGGCTCAAGTGATCCTCCCATCCCAGCCTTCTGAGTAGCTGGGACCTCAGGTGTGTGTCAGCATGCCTGGCTAACTTTCATATATATATATATATATATATTTTTTTTTTTTTTTTTTTTGTAGAGACAGAGTTTCACCCTTTTGCCCAGGCTGGTCTCAAACTCCTGAGCTCAAATGATCCTCCCACCTTAGCCTCCCGAAGTGTTGGGATTACAGGCGTGAGTCACTACACCTGGCCAGATTTTTATTTTCTTATTGAAGTAACTTGTCATAAAATTTCCTGGTGGGAAGTCCCATCAAGACATGAAATAGAAACATTGTAAAGACATTTATGGAAAAGCAAAAATTCCATTTCCCAAAGCCATGCTCTATGCGTGATGGTTGGGAAGCTCTGAAATACTGGGACCAAGAAGAATTATTCTCTGATGTCTGACTGTCACAATGGTTTTAATCCAAGAATAAAACCAACACAAACAGTGTGGCTCGAAACAAAGAAAAAAGTCCATTTTAAAGCAATGTCTGTAAGCTTGGAAAGCACCTATTTTCTCTGGTGAGCTGTTAAAAATCCAAATAGTTGAGAAATTACAGATGGCTTTCCAAAGACCTGTTTTCTATTTTTTTCTCTTCCAAAATGATTTTTTGAATATTTAACATTAACAAGTAACAGTATTGGCTGATGTATTAGCCTACGGCTCAACTTTAAGTTTTATTTTCTTCCAAAGCTTTTGTGGTGCGGTGAAGAGGCAAACTGTGGAGGGGGAGCCTGGTAACTATGGCAACAGCATTGCCATCAATGAAGTGGCGCTGAGAGCCCAAGGCCCTCAGGCTGGGAGGCTAATTCCTACAACAAAGCCTTTTCTGTGTTCAACTGGGCACAGGAAAGCTGCTGGTTGTGATGATGGCTAAGACAAACCTTCAGCCTGAAGACCCGGGAGGGAAAAATGTGAGTCTTACCCTTCACACGTTAATTATTTTATGAACAGATGAGTGCAATGTGCTAGCAAACCCGATGAATGTAATTCAAGCCTGCTCCAAAACCATACCGTTGCTTCATTTGACATGCTCCTGCAGAAACACATTGAACGCTTGTCGTGCAAATCATTTGAACATAGTCTTTAAGCATTTCTCATTCTGTGACGGTACCAAAGCCGTCTCGAGCATCTAAAAGGGATTATCTACAGAGTTTGTTTTAAAATAACCCAACTATTAGAATATTATACTTCCATTAGTTGCTGGCTTAGTGGGATTTCCCACTCAGGAATGAAGTGGGATTTAAAGTGGCTTGTCGTTCGTAAGGCATGATTTCTAAAGTTGTCTACTGTGGTCACATTAGGAAGGGTATTTATTGCCAACTGAAAAATAATCAGTGTGTTATAAATTCAAGAGAAAATATACTCCAAATTAATAAAATGGGACTAGAAGTATTTAACCTGAAAAAAAGTGTAATTTTGAATTCTAGAAAAAGAGGAGTGTTTGATTTGGAAATTTTAGTGACAGTGAAAATGTGCCTGATTTCCAGTTCATTTTGATTTACAACAACATCTACATTGGAGGTGATAGTGGTAGAATTCTAGGCTTTTCAGTTAGATCTTGGTTTTCTTATTTTCCAGATATGTAATTGATATGGTTTGGCTGTGTGTCCCCACCCAAATCTCATCTTAAATTGTACTCCCATAATTCCCACGTGTTGTGGGAGGGACCCGGTGGGAAATAATTGAATCATGGGGGTGGTTTGCCCCATAATGTTCTCGTGGTAGTGAGTAAGTCTCATGAGAGCTGATGGTTTTATAAGGGGTTTCCGCTTTCGCTTCTCTCTCATTTTCTCTTGCTGCTGCCATGTAAGATGTGCCTTTTGCCTTCCACCATGATTGTGAGGTCTCCCCAGGCACGTGGAACTGTGAGTCCATTAAACCTCTTTCTTTAGTAAATTGCTCAGTCTTGGTATGTGTTAATCAGCAGCGTGAAAATGGACTAATACAGTAATTCTGGTTGAAGGATTCAACCTCTTTTTGGGTGATTCTTCAGTTCTAAAATTGGGATAAAAATAGTACCTTAGAATGTTGTGAGAATTGGATGAGAAAATGTATGCAGTGTACTTAGCACTGTGACCAGTCAGGGTTCAACCCTGTTTTATATTCCTAGGTGTACCCTTGATGGCTCAACTATGGCTAAGCTAATCAGGCCATGTGCCTATGTTTTGGAAAGTATTACTACAGTATAGAATGTGTCTATGGAAGTGTACAGTGAGAGTTAGCCTAACTCTTGACTTGGGTTTGAAGTTACTCAAGATGTTAGTTTCAACTTCTGGACTGTAGCTGAAGCGGCTATGTTGTCTGGGGTCTATACCCTGGGGTTCGTTGTCGTGTGCCAGGAAAATTTAGGACACGGACACACATGAGGAGTTTAGGAGCCAAGGTTTGACAGGCAGAAGAGAAGAGAAAGAAACAGCTCTCTCCATAGAAAAAGGGGTCTCCAAGCGGAAAGGACTGGCTGTTGGTGAATGCACCGGGTTTCATAGTCCAGTTTGAGGAGGCAGTGTCTGATTAATATAGGGCTCACAGATTGGTTACATCAAGTATGATGTTTACATAGCACGGGGGGATGGCTGGTTGCCCCACCCTCATCTTATGCAAGTGAGCTTTCCAGGTGATCGGTGCCATCTTGTCTGCTCCTTACATTCCATGTGGCTGACAAAGAGACGGGAAGATGGAGCCGCCATCTTGAACATGATTGGCACAATGCAGGTATCTATGTCTGCAGCTTGATTTTACAGGATGCTCTTCGTTAGAAAGGAAAGTAATTCAGGGCTGCTTTTCATTAAAAAGATAAACCTTACCAAGGCAGATACCCTTGCTCTCTGCCTAAGTGGTTTCTTCTTAACTCCTATTATCATAGTGGTCACCATAGGACTCACTGTGGGTGGGATTGGCCAGCCATCCTGCTTCGTATAGAGCCTGCTACTCTGGGGATGGACATTTATGCTTTTTCCTACAGCTGAGGATTAGGAATGCATGTGGAGGTGCTGTACTCTGGCAGTCATTGCTGGAGGTGAGTAGTGTTCCTTATCAGCTGCCTCCTGGGGGTCTGGACAGGGAAAAGGGAACGGCAAGGAGAATCAGCCACAGGCAAGAATTTCTTCCCCACTTGGGCCCTGAAGCCTCTGGGATTCTTTGCCAGCAGGACACCCTGAGGTTCCTCAAGTTAAGAACAAAAACGGTTGAAGGTCTCACTGCATCTTCTAGTGGATGGCTTGTCTTTTGTTTCCTGAAGTCACAAGGGTGAGACTGGCCAGGGCCTTGTGTGGTTTTATGCCTCAGGCTCCAGTGCACAAGAGAAAGGACAGGGTTCACCTCCCAGCTCTTCTGCTTAATGGCTGCGTTACCTTGAGCAAGACTTGGTGATATGGTTTGAGTCTGTGGCCCTGCCCAAATCTCATGTCAAATTGTAATCCCCAGTGTTGAAGGTGGGGCCTGGTGGGAGGTGATTGGATCATAGGGGCAGTCACTCATGAATGGTTTAGTACCATCCCCGTAGTGCTGTTTTTGGGATTCAGTTCTTATGAGATCTGGTTGTTTTCAAGTGTGTGGCACCTGTCCCCTTGCTCTCTCTTCCTCCTGCTCTGGCCATGTAAGAAGTGCCTTCTTCCCCCTTGCCTTCCACCATGATTGTAAGTTTCCTGAGGCATCCCCAGAAGCTGAGCAGATGCAGCCATGTTTCCTGTATGCTGCAGAATAGTGAGCCAATAAAACCTCCTTTCTTTATCAATTCCCTAATCTCAGGTGTTTCTTTATAGCGTGTGAAAATGGACTAATACACTTGGGTGTCATCAAGAGAGCTGTGGAGAATATTAGTACTGAACCCAAGGGGGTGATATGAGGATTCTATGAAGAGACACCCAAAGTGTCTCACACAGTTTACGGTTCCTAGAAAGTCTTCAGTTCAAACTGGGCATAAGTGGTTCCTAGTGGGATTTGGGAGCCTCTAATTGCCTTAAGGCAAGTGCTGCCCCTCCATCGCCCACTCCTGCCTGTAGCTCTGAATTACATGAGTTCCCTATGGGCTGGCATGGGTAGAGCTGTGAGGTTCTAGGCTGTAGGCATCCTGTCCCCCATCCTAAAGGCCACATCAATTGAGGAATCGCCCTGGGCAACATACTTGGGGAAAACAACCAGCTGTATTGAGGGTCATTAGGTTCCTGATGACTTCAGAGGTCCTAGTGACAGGACCATGGCACCTCTACAAAGCTGGCTGGGGCTAGAGAGGCATTTGCCAATTCATTCTGCTCTGTCTCTCTTTTCCTGCTCTTCTCTGTGTCTCTGACTCTCTCTCTCTCTGTCATGCAGCAACAAAAGCTACAGGGCAGGGGGGGCAAGTCACACCACACTCAGAAAACACCAGTTAACTAGAGACACGTGTGACGACAAGCCAAACAAGGTTAAGAGCTTTGTTGAAGGGGTGAAGACCCCAAAGTGGGGCATGGACTATATTGGGATATCAATCAACAGAGACTTAAGGAACAAAACCTGCATGTTTGCATCAAATGCCCCCTGACCTACCAGGTAAGGCCT
Source organism: Rhinopithecus roxellana (assembly GCF_007565055.1). Classification (NCBI taxonomy): domain Eukaryota; kingdom Metazoa; phylum Chordata; class Mammalia; order Primates; family Cercopithecidae; genus Rhinopithecus; species Rhinopithecus roxellana. The sequence goes on from NC_044561.1 coordinate 54,839,915, forward strand.
CCCCACCCCAAACCCCTTTAATGTCAGCATCATCTTTTTAAAAAGTTATAAATGTAGTATATGTTCATGGTAAAAAAAAAAAAATCTAAATGGCACAAACAATAAAAATCCCCTTTCTCTTCTCATTTTTCCCCAGTCTTTAGAAGTAATAATTTATTTATTTATTTATTTATTTATTTATTTATTTATTTATTTTGAGGCGGAGTCTCGCTCTGTCGCCCGGGCTGGAGTGCAGTGGCCGGATCTCAGCTCACTGCAAGCTCCGCCTCCCGGATTTACGCCATTCTCCCGCCTCAGCCTCCCGAGTAGCTGGGACTACAGGCGTCCGCCACCTTGCCCGGCTAGTTTTTGTATTTTTTTAGTAGAGACGAGGTTTCACCGTGTCAGCCAGGATGGTCTCGATCTCCTGACCTCGTGATCCGCCCGTCTCGGCCTCCCAAAGTGCTGGGATTACAGGCTTGAGCCACCGCGCCCGGCCTAGAAGTAATAATTTAACACACCATATGCATTTGCTAGATAATCACCGATGTTTTCTTTATCTTGTATTATTCTTTTGGATTGATTGTTTGCTTTAGGTGATAAAATGTTTCTATGATGGTTCAAATAAGGTTCCTGTCTCCAGGTTGTTTAATCCAACTGTATTAGTTTCCTAGGTAACAAACTACCATAAACTTGGTGACTTAAAACAGCTAAAATGTGTTCTCTCACAATTCTGGAGGGCAGAAATCTGCCATTGAGGTATTGGCAGAGCTGCAACTCACTGAAGGTTCTAGGGAGGATCCTCCCTGGCCTCTTCCAGCTTCTGGTGACCCCAGTTACTCCTCAGCTTGTGGCAGCCTCACTCTAGCCTGTGCCTCCATTCCCACACGGCCTTCTCCTCTGGTCTTTGTGTCTCCCCATCTCCTCTTACAAGGACACCAGCCATAGGGTTGGTGTCCACCAGCCCACCCTAAAACTTGGACATCTCATCTCAAGATCTTTAACTTAATTATATCTGCAGTGACCTTGTTTCCCCAGTAAGGTCACGTTCTGATTCAAGATGGACTTGAATTTTGGGGAGACATTACTCAATCACTACAAAGTTCACTCTGTCTCCGGCTCTCTTTTCCTGCCCCTCTTGGCTAAGGTAAATGATCTTAAAACTTTAAGTAGATGTTGGCCGGGCGTGGTGGCTCACGCCTGTAATCCCAGCACTTTGGGAGGCCAAGGCTGGCGGATCCCGAGGTCAGGAGATCGAGATCATCCTGGGTAACATGGTGAAACTCCGTCTCTACTAAAAATACAAAAAATTAGCCGGGCGTGGTGGTGGGCGCCTGTAGTCCCAGCTACTTGGGAGGCTGAGGCAGGAGAATGGCGTGAACCCGGGAGGCGGAGCTTGCAGTGAGTGGAAATTGCGCCACTGCACTCCAGCCTGGGCGACAGAGTGAGACTCTGTCTTAAAAAAAAAAAAAAGAAAAAAGAAAAAAAACCTTTAAGTAGATGTTGACTCATTTTCAATACTCTGACAACCTGAGAGCGGCCAGCAGCCAGTGCAGAGTCCCCATCATTGAGAATTAGTTGCTATTGGAAATAGTGCTACAAGCTCCTTGAGCCGCTTTGAGAGGAAACTTATCACCAACAGAGCGTCCCCCAAAATGATGATGCAAAATCAATAAAGATCTCCATCAAAGATTCTTGGTAACTTCCCAAAGATAAGCAGATCCTTAATTGGCTGTGAGATCTTAGCCAAAAGTCTCAAAGTCTTCATCTATAAAATGATGGTGGCAACGTCATCTATTATTGGTGTTGTGTGAATGAAGTTAGGAAATGCTTTTGGAGTGTTTGGTGCAGTACTTGGAAAGTCAAGGATGACTTTGAAAATCTTAAGAACTGAGAACAGACTTCAGCACAGCATATATAATGAACATGACTGGGGATATAAGTGGCTCTTTAAAAAGATGGCATGAAATAAGCCTGTATCGGGGCCCAGGAATAGAAGCAGACATAATTGGATCTTATCATAATGACAGGGCCCCAGAATCAGTGTCCCAGCAGGCAGGAAAAGCACACTCAAATTAGGGAAACCCAAGAAAGGCTTAATAAAGGCACCAGGTACAAAGGTGTAGGGAAACCACCAGGGTTGTGTGGTATTAGGGAAAGGGAGGGTGGTGGAACAGCTGTTACCATCCCTAAAACCAAAGGGATGGGAGGGAGGAAGTGAGCAAAGGGACAGGGAAGGAGAGAGTCTCTAGAGAAGGTGCCTCAATGGGGCAGTGACCACAGCCACCCTACAGAGGATGGTCAAGGGAATAAGGCAGAGATTTTACTGTTCTGCCTTCCAGTCCCCTGCTGGGGCTCCCCTTTGCTGAGTTAATTCTGAAATCATAGAGCAAGCTAGGGATATGAGTGTGGCCAACCCAGCCCCCAAGAAAGCAAGCTTCCTAGGGCAGAAAACAAGGTGCAGATGCCGGGGGAATCTTGGGGAGGAACCTGGAAAGATACTGCCTCCGGCTCTTTGTCATTTGACTGTCAGATTGTGGAACATTCTCTTCTGTAGGTGGCACTGCTCTTGCAAGACAAGGAACCCGTGGCTCAGCACCACCTGCCATGACTGCACATTGGCACAGCTTCTAGCAATACCCACCAAGCTTCCACTGAGGAACTTACGGTATTTGCCAACTTTGGCAAAGGATAAGAGGATGTTGTGGAAAATGCCATACTCTGTGGCAGTTTTAGGTAGGTCTGCAGACACTGCCACATCCCGAGACAGATAGCCCTGAGCTCTTCTAATAAGAGACAACTGCTGGGCTACTGTCTGGTGAATAATCAAAATTGCCTGTTGCCAGGGCATGTGACCCATTGTGACTCTTCCTGGAGAGCAGCAATCAAGACTAAAGTATTAGTTCCTGGAGCTGCAGGAGACCTTCAGAGTGGCATCCTCTTCTCTACCCCCATTTAAGACCTCCTCCTCCCTCTCCACTTCCTCCCTCTCCCTCTTTACCTTCCCCTTTCCCTCCCTCCTTTTTCTCTTCCCTTCTTCTCTCTCCCTCTTTCTCTGCCTCCCTCTCTCCTTCCCTCTCCCTCCTTCCTTCTCTCTCTTTTCTCCCTCTTTCCCCTCTCCCTCCTTCCTCCTCCCTTCCTCCCTCTCTCCCTCCTCCCTCTCTCTCCATCTCTCTCTCACTCCTGCTTGGACATCAGGTTCAGAGGGCTGAGCTGTTCACAGTGCTCGCTTCTTGTCACACTTTCAGCGTGGCTTCATGCAAGGACTCTCACTTGTTTGGTTCTTTTCCTTTTATAACAGCAACAACAATTACCCAACCCTTCCAGTGTCGCTTTCAGACCAGATGCTGTTCTAAGGGCTTTATGCACACTCACTGTTTGTTCCCCACTCACAAGTGTTGAGATGGATTCCACCGTGGCCTCCAGCTGGAGGAGCTTGCTGAGTTGCGTGTGGTGTCAGGGCCAAGCCCGGGCAGTTCGTTCCTTTGACCTGGGCTCTGCATTGTCCCTCTTCCCCTCCCCTTGGGTTTAATGGATACCATTTTGTTATGTGTTCCTACAAAACAGATATCATTGTTTTGTAGTCATTTAAAAAACACTCACAAAATTATTGTTGTAAATCTCTCTGTCTCTTATTTTCTCTAAGCCATCACTTCTCTTAGCAGCCAGGTACTTCCCGGTTCCGCCGGAGGAAATCATTTCACCCTCCTTTCTTCCAGTGGTGGAGGCAGAGTGCTTCCAGCTCTCTGTCCTACAAATAAAGCTGTGACAAGTATTCTCAAACATGTCTCCACAAGGGGCCATGTGGACATTTCTATGCCTGGAATCAGAAATGCCAGGCCCTGGGGTGCTGAGGCCTAATTGGTGAGCTGGGCCCGACTGTGCCCAGCCTCCCCTCCCACCAGTGGGCACAGTTCCAGTGTCCTTCCATCTCTGCCAGCACTTGGCATCAGCTGCTGAGTTTGTGCCAGGCTAATAAGTGGAAAGTGGTTTTCCAGGGTATTAATTTGCATTTCTCTGCCTATTGATGATGGTCATCATTTCCCCCAGTGCAGGCGGCCTTTCATCTGGCTGCATTTCAGTAAACTGCTGCTAGTCATTTGACTATTAGAGCTGCTGAGATTTTCTTGTTGGTTTGTGGCGTTTTTTGGTTCTACATTTCTGTTTTTTGTCTGGTAGATTTTATTTGTTGCAAAATCTTCTCCCTGTCTGTCATGTATTTATTTTTGTCTCTGAGGTGACCATTTGGAACAAAACTCCTTCATTTTCATACAATCAAATTTATTAATATTTCTGTATATTGGAAGTTTTTTGTTTTTTGTTTTTTGTTTTTTTTTTTGAGACGGAGTCTCGCTCTGTCACCCAGGCTGGAGTGCAGTGGCCGGATCTCAGCTCCCTGCAAGCTCCGCCTCCCGGGTTTAGGCCATTCTCCTGGCTCAGCCTCCCGAGTAGCTGGGACTACAGGCGCCCGCCACCTCATCGGGCTAGGTTTTTGTATTTTTTAGTAGAGATGGGGTTTCACCGTATTAGCCAGGATGGTCTCGTTCTCCTGACCTCATGATCCACCCGTCTTGGCCTCCCAAAGTGCTGGGATTACAGGCTTGAGCCACTGCGCCCGGCCTATATATTGGAAGTTTTAAGAAGTCCTACCCTATCTGCAAATCATAAAGATATTCTCTTATATGTCTTTCTGTTATCCTCACCCTTTTACTTTCCTCAGGCAGGTGTTGCATTCATCTGCAGTGCACGATGATTTCTGTGTTAGGTAGAGATTCAGTCATGTTTTGATTGATACAGTCATGGTGTCTCCAGCACTATCTGCTAACCATTGTCCTCTTTTCCTTATTGAGTTTTGTTTCCCTTTACTGTATGTTAAATCCTTTTCGGACACGTTTCACTCGGTACTCTCTATTCTGTCTCCTGGATATAGTTTCTACTTTGTGCAGCTTGCATGCTGTCTCTTCATTACCATAACTTTGAGATGTGTTTTAATGCCTAGCAGAACAAGCCTGCTTTACTTTGCTTTTTTTTTTTTTCTTTTTCTTTTTGAGACAGGGCCTTGCTCTGTCTCCAAGACTGGAGCACAGTGGTGCAATCACGGCTCACTGCAGCCTCGATCTCCGGAGCTCAGGGGATCTTTCTCACCTCAGCCTCCCAAGTAGCTGGGACCACAGGTGTGCACCACCATGCCTGGCCAATTTTTGTATATGTGTGTGTGTGTGTGTGTGTATATATATATATATATATTTTTTTTTTTTTTTTTTTTTTTTTTTTTTGAGACAGGGTTTCGCCATGTTGTCCAGGCTGGTCTCTAACTCCTGTCAAGTCATCCATCAGGCTGGGCCTCCCAAAGTGCTGGGATTACAGACGTGAGCCACCCGTGCCCAGTCTCACTTGGCTCTTGGCTTGCTAAAAGTTGACCTAGTTTTGGTTTTTGGCTTTTTAAAAGTTGACCTAGTTTTTTTTTTTTTTTTTTTTTTGAGACAGGATCTTGCTCTGTTGCCCAGGCTGGAGTGCAGTGGTATGATCTCAGCTCACTGCAGCCTCCACCTCCTGAGTTCAAGTGATTCTCCTGGCTCAGCCTCCTGAGTAGCTGGGATTACAGGCACACGCCACCATATCGGGCTGACTTTTATATTTTTAGTCGAGACGGTGTTTCACCATGTTGGCCAGGCTGGCCTTGAACTCCTGATCTCAGGTGATCTGCCTGCCTCGGCCTCCCAAAGTGCTGGGGTTACAGGCATGAGCCACCACACCCGGTCCAACCTAGCTCTTCATACACCTTTCTTCTTCCATGGTAAAATTAAAATAAGTTTACTGAATTTCTCAAAACACTCGCCTGTAATTTTATTGCAACTGGATTGCATTTATATCTTAATGCAGGGAGAATGACATCTTTATTCTGGTTTTCACCCATCTAAGTGGCATCTTTCGTGGATTCCTGACATCTTTGCACCTATTAACAAAGATCTAGAATGTGCCCTGAGTGCTTGAAGTAAAGCGTTCCCATGCCTAGTGGGGAACGCACCTCTCCCGGTCTCCTACCCTCCACCAAGAAGGATTTCAGTGAGGCTCTGGAGAGAGACGTGGCAGCTGTGGGGAAGGCCTCCCTTAGCAGGGGTTTGAGGGAATCCAGATCCCCTCCCGGGTCCCAGCAACCAGTGTCAACACACTCACTAGCCCTGTGTCCACCACAGCTTGCCTCTGCGTGCCTCTCACTCACATGCGTGTCAGTCACCATGGATGCCCTAGAATTCTAGGTTCCTCATCGGCTCCTTCTGGATCCCCAGAGTGTCTGAGTATCCCCAATATTCACTGCATTTCTCATTCCTGCCCAAACCCTTGGGCCTTTCCACTGTTCCTTCTAGAATATACGCTGTTGGACCTGGAGGTGGGGCAGGCGTCCTTCCTGCTGCTTCTCATCCCTTCTGGACCTCTCTAAATGCCTCAGCTTTATCTCATCTCATCAGATCGCATCCCTCTCCCCCTGGCTGCAGCCATCTGCTGACTGCTCACTTCTCAGTGATTGGGGCTCCTGGTTCCCTGTCACTCTCTCCATCACCATCCAGCCTTAGTTGTGCATGATTTTAGTCCATGTGGTTGATTCTTCCAACAAGGAACTTTCCAGTTCCCTGAATCTCTCTCTCCCAATGATTTTGTCCTATACACATCCTCTCCTGCCTGCAGCCCAAGTGCCTCACTCTTATGGTTTATTATACCTTAGACGTGCTGTCCAATATGGTAGCTGCTAACCACTAGTGGCTATATACATTTAAATTAGTCACAATCAAGAATAAGTAAACATTTGATTTCTTAGTTGCATTAGCCACATTTTAAGTGCCTGTGGCTAGCAGCTGCCACGTTGGCTAATGCAGATATTGGACATTTTCATCATCACAGATAGTTCTATTAGAACTTTCTAGCATTGCCCTGGGCTTTGTCATTACCAGTTAGTATAATGTCTCTGTAATCCTAGCTGGACATCTCCACTCCCTGCCCACCACCTCCTGGCCTTGCCGCTCTGCTCTGTCTACTGCCCGAACTCTGCCAATCCTCCCGGACCCTTCAGCAACCTGCACACAACTCATGGACTCCTCTCCCCTGTCTTTTCCCTGTGGGCCCTGCAGCCTGTCCTCATTCCTGCTCACTTAGTTGAATGTCCTGGTCACACACGATAGTCACTTGCTGCCATGTTTCCAGCTCCCTGTTGCTGCTCGCTTCATTGCACATGTGATTTTATTGCTCTTGCTTGCTCAGGTCATGGTGCTGATGCACTGCAATTTGCCTACTGCAATTTGCCATGTGCGCTCCTCATTCATGCCGATTTAACAGAATGGGGCTAGAGAAAAACACAACCGCACCCACGGGTCCCACTTACACGAATGACCGACATCATCAGGTGGGCACCCGCACTCCCCTGCAAGCCCGCAGTGCTGTGTATTCCCAACGCACTGGCTTTTTCCACTCTCTTAGGTGAAGATGCCAAGAGGTTCCCTTCTTCTCAGCTTCCCACCATCCTCTCCTTCTTCCCCTCTCAGCTGGTGATCTTGCTTCCTTCTTCACTAAAGACATGAAAGAGAACGTTTCCAAACTCCCACTGCACCTATCCACCCACCTGTGTCTGCATTTATATCCTCCACGTTCCCTTCTGCTGCAATAGAGATGAACTGCCCAAGCTCCTAAAGTGGGGAAGTTCTCCTGCTTGCGCCTAGGACCTGTCCCCCATTGCCTATTGAAAGGTGTGCTGCTGCGTAAGCCTCCCCTCCCTCTCCTACATCATCATTTCTCTTTCCTGGCTCATAAGTGCACAAACATGTTTTTATTTCTTCCACCTTAAAAAAAAATCTTCTGTTGATCCCACTCTCCTCCTTAGCTATTGTCTATTTCTCTGCTCCCTTTTACAGAAAACCTCTGAGAGAATCGTCCCTACTTCCGGTTCCTAGTTCCTCTCCTCTTGTTCTATTTTATTAAGGAAAATGTTTGTTTCAGAATAATCTTAGATTTATGGAAATGTTGCAAAGGTGATATTCTAATCTGAAATTATTGTAATTGGGTTTTCTCACCCCTCTCCCCAAACTGCTCTTGTCACTGTCATCGATAAGCTCCCCTTCACCAAGCTGCAGCGATGAAACTTCAGCCTTCGGCTTCCCGGAGCCATCAGCAGCGCCTGGCGCGGCTCACTCTCCTTCCTCTGCCTGCTTCCCGGCCTTCCGTGGTCTCCCGCTCCAGGTTTCCCTCCTGCCTCTCCAGCTGGTTTCTGCCTTTTTTTTTTTTTTTTTTTTTCTCCTTTGCTCTCCTGCCTGGGTCCCTGTCCTGGGACTTCTTCTCTTTTCTGTCTACACCTACTTCCTCTCTTCCAAGCTCATGGCTGTGGATACAAATTACACGCACATGACTCACACATTTGCATCTCCACTTCTCTTCTCGCCTGAACTCTGGACGCCTTGTTCCAGCGTGCGGCCCGACCTCTCTGCTGGGATGGCTGGTACACAAACCGAACGTGTCCAGGAGTGAACATGTGGTCTCCCTCCAACCTGCTCTCTCCACTTCAGTGGCGGCTCTACACCTGTGACTGCTCAGGCCAAAAACACTGAAAGTCCCCTGGACGCCTCTCTTTTTCTCACACCTCACAGCGAATCAATGAGGAAATGTTGAGTGGCCCTCCAAAATACTTCCGAATCTGACTGCCTCTTCCTGTCTTCACTGCTGCTTCTGTGGTCCAAGCCTCTTTGCTTTTCCTAGATATTTTCAGTACCTTCTCATTGCTTTCCCATCTTCCCTTACACTCTATCTGGAATGATTTTTTTTTTTTTTTTAGACGGAGTCTCCCTCTTTTGCCCAGGCTGGAGTGCAATGGTGCGATTTTGGCTCACTGCAACCTCTGCCTCCCTGGTTCAAGCGATTCTCATGCCTCAGCCTCCCAAGTAGGTGGGATTACAGGCTCGTGCCACTGTGCCCAGCTAACTTTTGTATTTTTAGTAGAGATAGGGGTTCACCATGTTGGCCAGACTGGTCTTGAACTCCTGGCCTCAAGTGATCTGCCCACCTTGGCCTCCCAAAGTGCTGGGATTACAGGTGTGAGCCACTGTGCCTGGGCCGGAATGCTTTTTTAAATGTCAGTCAGAACGCGTCATTCCTTTGTCCAGTGGCCCCGGGACACGTCTTCTACAGCTCCTGCTCATTCACCCTGCTCCACCCACGCAGGCCTTCACTTTGGTCCTTGAATATGCCAGGCACATTTGCACCCCGGACCTCTTGCACTGGCTGCTTCCTCTGCCTAGAACACTCTTCCCCGATGTATCGCCATACCTCACTCTGTTTTTTTTTTTTTTTTTTTTTTTGTATCAAAAGGTCATTCTTTTTATTGCTGAGTAGTATTTTGTTTTACAGATATACAACAATCTATTTATCCATTTAGACATTTGACTTGTTTCCAGATTTGGTCTATTACAAATAAAACTACTATGAATATTCATGTGCAAGTCTTTGTATATATTCCTTTTCTCTTGGGTAAATAACCTAGAAGTAAAATTTCTGGATCATATGGAAGGTGGTGTTTAGCTTTTAAAGAAACTATTTTCCAAAGTGGTTGTACCATGTTACATTCTTGACAGAGGCATATGAAAATTTTCATGTTCTTTCCAACATTTGACATGGTCTTTTTAATTTTAGCTGTTTTAATAGGTATGTAGTGATATCTTATGTGGTTTTATTTTTTTATTTTTTATTTTTTATTATACTTTAAGTTCTAGGGTACATATGCATAATGTGCAGGTTTGTTATATATGTATACTTATGCCATGTTGGTGTGCTGCACCCATCAACTCGTCAGCACCCATCAATTCATCATTTATATCATGTATAACTCCCCAATGCAATCCCTCCCTCCTCCCCCCTCCCCATGATAGGCCCCAGTGTGTGATGTTCCCCTTCCTGAGTCCAAGTGATCTCATTGTTCAGTTCCCACCTATGAGTGAGAACATGCGGTGTTTGGTTTTCTGTTCTTGTGATAGTTTGCTAAGAATGATGGTTTCCAGCTGCATCCATGTCCCTACAAAGGACGCAAACTCATCCTTTTTTATGGCTGCATAGTATTCCATGGTGTATATGTGCCACATTTTCTTAATCCAGTCTGTCACAGATGGACATTTGGGTTGATTCCAAGTCTTTGCTATTGTGAATAGTGCCGCAATAAACATACGTGTGCATGTGTCTTTGTAGTAGAATAATTTATAATCCTTTGGGTATATACCCAGTAGTGGGATGGCTGGGTCATATGGTACATCTAGTTCTAGATCCTTGAGGAATTGCCATACTGTTTTCCATAATGGTTGAACTAGTTTACAATCCCACCAACAGTGTAAAAGTGTTCCTATTTCTCCACATCCTCTCCAACACCTGTTGTTTCCTGACTTCTTAATGATTGCCATTCTAACTGGTGTGAGATGGTATCTCATTGTGGTTTTGATTTGCATTTCTCTGATGGCAAGTGATGATGAGCATTTTTTTCATGTATCTGTTGGCTGTATGATTGTCTTCTTTTGAGAAATGTCTGTTCATATCCTTTGCCCACTTTTTGATGGGGTTGTTTGTTTTTTTCTTGTATATTTGTTTGAGTTCTTTGTAGATTCTGGATATTAGCCCTTTGTCAGATGAGTAGGTTGCAAAAATTTTTTCCCATTCTGTAGGTTGCCTGTTCACTCTGATGGTAGTTTCTTTTGCTGTGCAAAAGCTCTTTAGTTTAATTAGATCCCATTTGTCAATTTTGGCTTTTGCTGCCGTTGCTTTTGGTGTTTTAGACATGAAGTCCTTGCCCATGCCTATGTCCTGAATGGTACTACCTAGATTTTCTTCTAGGGTTTTTATGGTATTAGGTCTAACATTTAAACCTCACTCTGTTTTTTATTCAAGTCTTTGCTCAATTATCAACCTCTCTCAATGAGGCCTACTTTGGCAACCCGCTTCAATCTGAGATCCCCTCTCCAGCATCCCTAAACCCATTCTATTGCACCCAGGAAACTTACATTCTTATACTACCCTACAGAATGTATTTCTTATATTGACTTTTTATTTTCTCCCTTCCACTAGCGTTTAAACTTCTGCTCATTCTAATAAGGAAGGAAAAAGCAATCAGAGATGTAGGAATTGGGAAGGAAATGACAAATCTGTCATTTTCTGTACCTTTTAAGAAATACAGACAGAATCAAGGTACAAAACTCTTAAACTAGTGAGTGGGTTCAGAAAGAGTGCCAGAAACGAGCTTACCCAGGCCGGACTCAGTGGCTCATGTCTGTAATCCAAGCACTTGGGGAGGCCAAGGCGGGAGAATTGCTTACGCCCAGGGGTTCAAGACCAGCCTGGACAACATGGTGAAACCCTGTCTCTACTAAAAATACAAAAAATTAGCTGGGCATGGTGGCGTGCATCTGTGGTCCCAGCTATACAGGAGACTGAGGTAGGAGGATCACCTGAGCCTGGGAGGTCGAGGCTGCAGTAAGCCATGACCTTATACTATATTCTTATACTACCTTATAGAATTTATTTCTTGTATTTACTTTTTATTTTCTCTCCCCGACTAGCATTTGAACTTCACGAGAGCAGGTATTGGTTTGTTATTTTGCTCTACCTTTAGACTCCAGTACAGCGCATAGCACCAAGCAACCATTTTTGTTGCGTGAGCGAATATGTCCTGTACAGAGTTTTAACTTTTTTTTTTTTTCCACAGAGAGTCTGTAAATTTTTGGCTATATTAATATCTTGATACTTAAGAGTTTTAGTTCTTCTTTAGCGGCATCTTATTTTCGACAACGTGTTCTAGTTGCAATGTCATCGCATTTTTGCAGGGTAAACTCATTTCTTTGTTGTTGTTGTTGTTGTTGTTTTTGTTGAGATGGTCTAGCTTTGTTGCCCAGGCTGGAGCGCAGCGGCGTGATCATGGCTCACTGCAGCGTCGATCTCCCAGGCTTAGGTGACCCTCCTACCTCAGTCTCCTGTGTAGCTGGGATCACCGATGTACACAACCATACCTGGCCATTTTTTTGTATTTTTAGTAGAGACAGGGTTTCATCATGTTTTTCCAGGCTGGTCTCAAACCCCTGGGCATAAGTAATTCTCCTGCCTTGGCCTCCCCAAGTGCTTGGATTGCAGATGTGAGCCACTGAGTCCGGCCTGGGTAAGCTCGTTTCTGGCACTCTTTCTGAACCCACTCACTAGTTCAAAAGCTTTGTCCCCTGATTCTGTTTGTATTTCTTAGAAGGTACAGAAAATGACAGATTTGTCCCTTCCTTCCCAATTCCTACCTCTCTGGTTGCTGTTTCCTTCCTTATTAGAATGAGCAGAAGTGGTATCACGGACATGCTTGTCTTATCCTGATTTTAAAGTGCTTCTAGCATCTCTCCCTTGACATTTGCTGTAAGATTTTGGTATATAAGCTTTATGAAGTTTAAGAAACTGATTTTTATTGCAGAGACCTTTTTAATTATAAAATATACACTGAAACCTGTCAAATGCTTTTTCATTCCTGATCGAAATGGTCATGGGATTGTACATACTTTTTGTCTATGAATGTTGTAAATTACATCGACAGATTTTTCTTTGCTTTCCTAGAATAAACTCTATTTGGTCACATTGTATTTTTAAAAAATACATACAGTTAGATTTAGCTAGCTAATGTTTTATTTAGCATTTTTGCTGAACAAATGACTTAGTAAAATAAAGAACAAAATGAGTTTGCAAATATAGATATGTGTATGTGTATGTGTATGTGTATGTGTGTGTGTGTGCTCGCGTGTGTGTGTGTAATTTGCATTATCGTTTTCTGGTTTTAGAATTAAGATTACATTGGTCTCTTAAAGTGAGTGTGTCCGATTTATTTTGCTCTTTTAATATTTTGTGAACATTTTTTTTTTTAAATTTAATTTAATTTTATTTTTTTGAGACGGAGTCTGGCTCTGTCACCCAGGCTGGAGTGCAGTGGCCGCATCTCAGCTCACTGCAAGCTCCGCCCCCCGGGTTTACGCCATTCTCCGGCCTCAGCCTCCCGAGTAGCTGGGACTACAGGCGCCCGCCACCTCGCCCGGCTAGTTTTTTTTTTTGTATTTTTTAGTAGAGACGGGGTTTCACCGTGTTAGCCAGGATGGTCTCGATCTCCTGACCTTGTGATCCGCCCGTCTCGGCCTCCCAAAGTGCTGGGATTACAGGCTTGAGCCACCGCGCCCGGCCTGTGAACATTTTAGGTTAAGATAACTTAGGAATTAATGGTTTCTTGAATGTTTGAGAGATCTAACAAGGGAAATTATCAGCGACTGAAGTCTTTTGGTAGCAGAGATCTTTGACCACCACTTCAGTTTCTTTAACATTTACTCTCTATTTGTCTTTTTCTCCTCGTGCCAGTTTTGGCATTTGAGTATCTTTCTCCCTACTGCACCCCAAGTGAACCTTCCCCATCCTGGGCAGGCACAGCTCCCTACTGTACCCCAAGTGTCTTCAAAAGCAGTTGCAACAAATTGAAAATAGATATGTGGGACTTGATTATACTAAGGAGCTTCTATAAAGCAAAATAAACTATCAGCAGAGTAAACAGCCAATTTTCCTAGAAATAGACCCTTTCTAACCTAGGCCCCCAGGTTTATTATGATATGGGTGTTCTTCCACTATTTCAAATCTCATTTTGCCTATAGTTGTGTCCCCTTTTTATTTTATATTATGTTTATTTATATATTTTCTCTCTCACTCTCTTGGTCTTTCTCTTCCTCACTATTTTGATGATTCTTGCCAAAAATGTGTCTTCTGAATTTTTGTAGGTCTGGGAACCAGATTCTGAGCCTCTGAGATTTGCATGCTGGGGACATATTGAAGAATATCTTCTTTTGAGGGGTGAGAGGAATATGATTGGGTGGAGGGGGAAGGTGAACTGTGATAGCTGCCTTTGGTTGAACGCAGGTCATCAGTGGATCCTGCTAGGAGCCCTGGAGTTAGGATGGCCCTTGAAAGCTGTCCCACTGAGGCAAGGGGGCTGAGCCTTTGTCCCCTGCCGCCCCCCTCATCAGATGCAGGTGGTCCCAGCAAAACCTTAGGAAAGGCAGCTTCTTTTGCCAAGGGCAATTCCTGGACGACTCAGTGCTGAAAAGGGTAGGGTGGCAGACCTGGGAAGTACGCGCCAGCATCTACTATCTCACATTCCTGGAGCATCTACTCCAGATCAACTCAGATCTACTCCCTTCACAGAGCAATGTGCTTTCAAAGGTGTGCTGAAACCAGCTTGTAACAGATTGTGACAGCAGATTGTTAGACTTTTCAGGAATTTTGCAGGACAGTTGTTAAGCCATTGATAGCTTGAAATAGGCTATGGAGGAAATTTTTACACCACGGTAATTGGCAAATGTTCCAAGTTAGTGTCTTTTTCTCCTTTTTTCTAACAGATAATGTAGCAGCGCATAATCATGCTTCATTAAACAGCTGCACCAGCATTCTGGCTGATCTCCTTTCCTGGGGAAACTCAGGAGAGCCCTGTAGTCCTGTAGTCTTTATTGCTAAAGCTCATCTCAAAGCCACAGCAGTTACTCATCTTCTCCCTCCATCCTTACACATTATGTATTCCCCTGCCCTTCGCTGAGTAGCACTTCTGGTCTAAGTGGCTGACCTCATGGGGGTGACCTGCACCCTCATCCTAAGGAGTCTGAACACCTGGCTACCATGTTGACATAGAACTACACTTGGACATTTGTTGTCAAGATTGGGCAGGGGTGTAATAAAAGACACGCAGTGGATCACCTGGGTACCAGCGTGATCTTTCCTACCGCCCCTCATGACAGTAGCCTTACCCACCCCAATGAGCAGGGTCAATGGCCCCTGCTGGGAGGGAAATACTTTCCTGTCTGGTTGGTCTCTTGGCACAAGAAGCTTAAAGAGAGTGGGCCAGAACCACAATAGGACTCTTACTGTGTGCCCTGGAAGAAGCATTCCCTCTCTGTCAACTAGGATCTTATATCCACAGCACCTGGAGTGTGGGCACGAGAAGCACAAATTTCCCAAGCAGATCGCTGAGAGTAATGGGGAGCAGGGCCACTCCGTCGCCCCCTTTTGTTCTTGTGACCATTTATCGGAGACAAACCACCATATGAGGTCCTTCTTGAAGGGTTTAGGCTGCCTCCTGGAGGATGGTGGTTCATCTTTGCAGGTTATCGCCTCCAAGCTGATGCCTCAGTTGCATCTTCAAAAGGTGATTCCAAGCCTTCACTAAATTAGCAGCTTCCATGTGTTGTATTATGTGATAGGACTAAGGGACTGCATGCTCTGGTATCCACTGCTACACTTCTTTTATTGTAAAGTGGGTCTCTTGACCCAGTGCAATGTTATGTAGGCTGTTTAGTTGGTGGATAAAAAGTATGTGTGTGTGTATATATACAAATAGTTTTAAAAATTTTATCAGATTGTGCTGCCGGCTGAGCTGTCTAGGAAAGAAAGGCAAAACCATACCCAGAAAATGTGTTGGTTCCCATTGAGAGGCATTGCTGCATCAGAAAGGGGTCTGATGTAATTAACTTGCAAAGACATGTCTTGCTAGTCTTCTCCAGGCATGATGGCGTCTTGGAGGCTCAGAGGTAGTCTCTGTCGCTTGCAAATTGGACATTGGGTAGTAGCAGTAGTGAGATCAGCTGGTGAATAGGAGCCCATGCTTTTGGACTCGTGCGTAACCTTCACCCTTGCCATTATGGCTCCTTCGTTCAGGAGCCTGCTAGTGTGGCTGGTGACAGAGGCTGGCTACAGTAACTGGCTGGGTATTCTGCCCACTTGCTTGTTTAGTGCCCTTTTGATGGTGAATTGTCTCCTTGGAGCATTGGCATGTGATTGGAAGATCTCTCTTATGCCCATTCACTTGCTTCTTCCAAATTCTCTTTTCCAGGCCCTGAATCAAGCAGCTAAGATATTTGGTATTGAGTCAAGGTCTAGGTTTATTTTGGGTCATTCATCTCTGTCATTTGCTTGGAATGTAGTATTATTTTCAATTGATCTAAATATTGAAACATCGACCAAAAATCTTTTTAAAATTTAAAAAGAGTAAATGCAAATTTCTGCACTGAGTTTTCTTTCCCTGACTGCGTGTGCTATGCTTTTGAGAAAGAACTGGAGACTTAACTGACAATAAGTTAAAAATGGGACAAAACATAAGGCAATGGAAATGCTCAGGCCACATTCATAGAAAAACTGTGTCACATCGTTTCCTTCGTTGCCTGTGGTGGGCTGACAGCACTTAGAGTGTGTATCCATTTATGGGGGTGACGTATTTTCTGAAGGGATGCCCAGATTAAACCAAGCCCAGGATCGGTTACAGGAATGAGAAACCATTAACTGAGGAGGAGAGAAATTTGGGGTGAACTTGTTGCCAGAATATAGTGATGCATTAGTGCTGGCCCATGAACCAACTGCATCCAAATCTGTGGAGGAAATTCTTAAAAGATCCCAATTTCTAGGATGAAACCTAAGATCGTGCCCAGCTCTAAGAATCTATCATAAGATAAGAGAGTTGTGTTTTTACAGGCTACCATGAAGAATCAGGTACAATCCCGGGGAGCATGTCGTAGTCCCTTTGGGCTGCTATAACAAGAACAGAATACCATAACCGGGGTGGCTTGTACACAACAGACATTTATTTCTCACAGTTCTACAGGCTGAGAAATCCAAGATCAAGGTGCCAGCAGACTCGGTGTCTGGTGCAGGCCTGCTTCCTGTTCATAAAGGGCACCTTCTCCCCTGTGTCCTCACATTGTGGAAGGAGCAAGGCAGCTTTCTGGGATCTCTTTAATAAGGACACTAATCTCATTCATGAGAGCTCCCTCCCCATAACCCTGATGGCCTCCCAATGGTCCCACCTCCTAATACCATCACACTGGCAGTTAGGATTTCAACACATGAACTTTGGGGGAGGGACCTAAACATTCACACCATAGTGGAACATTACTGCAGAAGAATAAACTGGAACCCACGTAGAACAGGTGTAGGTGTAGAGTGATTCAAGTAAAAAAACCAAACCAAGCAAATAAGCAGGTGTAGCCATGAGTGGAACAGGCTTCCTCCTGCTGTGGAAAGCTCTGTGTCATTAGAAATATTTAGGCGAAGTTTGGGTTGTGAGGATTCTATCAAAAAGAATTCCAGCTTTGGGAGGGAAGTTAGTTTGGAAAAGCTCAAAGGTTCTTTCATTTATTCAACATATATTTGCTGAGCACAAACTATATGGCAAAGGTTCTAGGACTGAAGAAGACAAGTCCCTGCCCTCTGGGAGCTCACATTCTGATAGAATGATTTCAACAAAGTCCAGATGTAAAGAGGGTCAAAATAGAAGAAGGAGAATCCTAAGGCACGATTAGGGAAAAATTTGACTTAGAAACAAATGTATTCCTAGGTTCCTAGCAAAGAGTTAACCGGAAAAAA
Organism: Rhinopithecus roxellana; assembly: GCF_007565055.1. NCBI lineage: Eukaryota > Metazoa > Chordata > Mammalia > Primates > Cercopithecidae > Rhinopithecus > Rhinopithecus roxellana. The sequence goes on from NC_044561.1 coordinate 54,857,324, forward strand.
GGAAATAGGAAAAATCGATTTTAAGTGTGAATTTAGGCATTGGAAAATTGGCAGTATATGAAGTGTTATCAAGTATTCTGAATACACACACACACACACACACACACATATATATTATAAATTTAGCATTGTTATATTTAATAGAATGAAATCATGCTGCTTAATTAGCCCACAAATGGAAGAGAATAACAGTTTGGCAGGTTGGCAGTCCTAGAAGGGAAACACATGGGCGTACTTCCTCTCTTACTCACTGGCCTTGGTAAGGTGTTGGTGCAGGCAGTTAAGCTTTTGAGAAAAGGATGCTGACTCAGGAAGGTTTTTGAGCTTTCCTTGAGCCTCAGTAAGAGGAAATTTAAATTTGAACATTCCCTTGCTTCCATGATTAGCTTAGACGTCATCATAAGAATAATGTCATTGTATTAAATGTATTCAAACTCTATGGTTTAAAAAAGTAGCTTAGGGTTCTAAAGAGTTCTTTGGTATTCTTTTTGAATTTAATGTTAAATTTTAAAAACTTTAAAAATACACAGTAAATTAGGACTTCTATTTTTATCAATGATGTAATCCACATACCCCAAAACTGTTGTTTTTTTATAGCAAAACAATAGTTTTGTCATAGAAAACAAAACAAAACAAAACAACTAGAAATAATGGATAAAATACAACCAAGATTCTTCTAAATTCAAGGTTCCACTTGCAAGAAAGTGAGGGACACCTTTAGGCCACAACAGAGCAGAACCTAAGAAGCAGAGCAGTCAGAGAGGAATGATGCTGCTACTGCCTTGGGAGATTGGCTCATCTTCCTAACCAAGGGGTTTAGATTCTAATACCCATGCTGGGAAAGGAGCATCGTGTTGGGCCAACTTATAGTAGAAACCTGGAACTGAGAACATTTACATGAGGTCAGGACCTACAGACTGTTGCATCTTCTATAAAAGGGCAGATTAGAAGAATCATCTCCTCACCAGGGCAGGTGACAAGGAAGCATGTCTGTTGTGGCTCAGACTTTGGGTGGAAAGAAAGGAATCTGTTCACCTGCCCTTAGGTAGGGGTGGGGCTTGTATTTGTTCTACCTGCAGAGTCTGACAGCCACAAACCTGTCCAACTGAGCAACGAACCAAGGTGGTCTCGGCTGATAATTTCCCTGGGTGTCTAGCAGAAACAAGCAGCTTTGTGGGGCTACACTCTTAAATTAGACCATAATCTAGTTATTTTATCCATAATGACAGAGAGAGCGCCACTGAGATGAGCTCACAATGAGAAATGACAGAATCAACTCGCCATGCAGGAATGTCGGCAGGCACGTCAGCACAGGACAGGATCTTTAAGATCCTCAGGTGAAAGAATACTTGTTACACATTATGAAATACTTATTTTAAAATAATCAAGGACATTAGAAAGAACGAAAAAAGAAAAAAGACACAAAAAGACCAGAAGAATTGGAAAGGAATCAAATAGAACTTCTATAAATGAAGAACGCTATTGAAATTAAAACCTAAATGGGGCAAAGAGCCAAATAAATGAAATAAAAATCAAACATGAAGAAATTATCTAGAAGATGAGAGAGAGGGAGAGAATATAAAGGCAAGGTCAGTAGAATGGAAGATAGAATGAGAGATCCCAACAGTTGTGTAATAGAATTTCCAGAGAGAGATAATAGAAGAAATAGAGGCAATATTCAAAGAAATAATGGCTGAGCATTTTCTAATTTCCATGAAGGAAATGAAACCTTAGATTCAGGAAGCACAATGAGAACTAAGCAGCATAAATTAAAAAAAAAAAAAAAAGAAATCGATAGCTAGACATATAGCAATGAAACCACAAAACGCCAGAAACAAAGGTCCTACCTAAAAGTAACCAGGAGCAAAGTCAGGTTAAATGCAAGCGACACGGGATGTTTGACACCATCAGACTTCCCAACAGAAGCAATAAAAGTCAGAAGACAATAAAATAATAATAAAAATAATAGCCAGCCTTATTTAGGGAATTGTGTTCTACGTGTTTTACATTCATTATCTCATTTAATTTTTTGCAGTAACCCTATAAGATGTGAGCTGATATTATTCTTATGTTTCCAATGAGAAAACTGAGGCAGAAAGACTGAATCATTTGCTAAGGTCGGATAGTTCCTAACTGACAAAGTCAGGATGGGATCCCAGGGATTCTGAGGATGGAGCCTGTGTTTAATAACTATTATGCCAAACAAGAGCATTTGCAAATATCTGAGAGAAATTACTATCAATCTAGAATTCTAGAGCCAGCTAGCAATCATTGAAGAGTGAATGCAACATAAGTGGAAAGTAGTAAACCTTCAATGAAAAAGACTACTAAAAAACAAAAGCACAGATTATATAAAATAAAAATAATGAAGACTAGTTTTGGGCTATAAATGAGGTAAGAGATGCAATGCAGGACAATGCCATGTGACCTGGGGAAGGGTGACTGGAGTCCACATTGTGATGTTTTTGCATTGCACAGGAGGATGAGAGAGACTGGACTAACTTTGGACTTTGTAAGTCACATATGCCTAGTCTAATTTTAAAGGATACCAGCGAAAGGATATGTAGGAAACAAGTGCTCAGTGTAGGCAAAAGAAACCTGCACTTAGAACATTTCTCAGCAAGGTACCTTTACTTCTGCAGAAGGGTGCTGCCTGCACCTGTTACAATCGTAAAAGCACACTGAACAAAGGAGGAAAGGAGTTTTTAATCCTAGTGCAGTTCCCGTTTCTGTGTCCTTCTCCTATTGGCTGGGGTTGGACCGCACAATCTAAGCTAATCTCGATTGGCTAAGACTTAAACTTTTTCCAAAAAGGGGAAACGTGCGATTTGCATTTGAAGAAGAAGGGGGCTAGGATTGATTTACAACTTTTACAGCTTATGACCAGAAAGTGGAGTCTTTGAAGAGGAACTTAGTTGCCCCAACAGATAGAAAGGGAAAATAATTTCCAAACAAATCTAGGGAAAAAGAGGAATAGAGGAAAGTTGATTTATCTGATAATTATTTTGATATAAGTTTTCAGAGCTGTATTGATTTTCTTTTCCTGGGTTTTTATTTTTGGGTGTGAATTTACACGTGACCTTCATGTTGAGAGGAAGGACGCTAACTTTCATTGAGCACCTACACTGTGTCTGGTGTTTTGCATATGTTATTGGAGTCAATCTTCACAGTAAACCTGGAAGGGAATTAGTATTATTCCCTGTTTACAGATAAAGAAACTAAGGCTTAGTGAGTTTACATAAGCTGCTCACAATCATAGAGCTTTTGTGAGCCAGAACATAACTTCAAAGTCAACTGTCTGACTCAGAGTTCAGGATATTTCTCCACTTTACTAGAATTTCCAAACCCCTGAGGAGCAGAGAGCTCTGAAAAGGGGCTCTGGAATCCCAGTGTGCCCTCAACCGTGGGAGTATCCTGGATAAAGAATCTCTGTGCAAAGATGTGGAAAGATCCTTGTGAGATAGAAGGTGCAAATGCATTTAAATTCTAGGTGGCCTTTCATCAGGGTTTATCTTCTCAGGCAGCAGATGTTATTATGTGAAGGGATCCAGGACCTCTTTTTTTAGGTAAAGAAAAAAAAAAAAAAAAAAAAAAAAAAGCAAGCAGTCTTCTTACTAAATACATGGGAATCCCTGAACTTGGCTTTCACCCAAGACCCACAAAAACCCCAGTGCATTTGCACCGTAAGGGGTGCTTTCCGCATGGCTGTGACTCCACTGTCAGAAGGGCACGTCTCCACTTCCTCTGCCTTCCTAAAAGATGACACATCCTCTATCTGATGTGGCTTGGATTTGTGTCTCCACCCCAATCTCATGTTCAGTTGTAATCCCCAGCATTGGAGATGGGTCCTGGTGGGAGGTGACTGGAACATGGGGGCATTTTGAAACTGCCTTTGCAAAATTATAACTGAGGAAATCATGACAGTGAAAGGGATCAGACCTAACTGACTCTACCTTGCTTCTAACCCTTAAGCTGTCCTTGTTCATTCCTGGGTATAGGCCGAACTAACTTTGGGACGGAATTCAGTTCATCGTTTGACTCTAAAACAAAATTGATAACAGCCCTTTCCCTTTTTGCCTGGGAACCAGTCTGCCTTTGCAGGACTAACAAATTAGCTACAAGATTAGAAATGATAATTTAAGGGTTTTGCAGCCTCTGGCTCCAAGAGTTTGCACCTCACCGAATTGCTCCTGGGGATCTCATCACTATTGTGAAACCTAAGCTCAGTGCTGGAGGATATTTTGCAGACCCTGCACTTGGGTCAGCTGACACCACCCAGACCAGTAATCTGGCCCAACCAGTTCTGCCATCACCACCCCCAGGAACAGAAGACATAGAAAACCTAACTTCAACCCCCTATGATTCCATCGCCAGTCTGACCAATCAGCACTCCCCACTTCCCAAGCCCCTACCCACCAAATTATCTTTAAAAACTCTGATCCCTGAACACTCAGGGAGACAGATTTAAGTGATAATAAAGCTCTGGTCTCCCACACAGCCGGCTCTGAGTGAATTACTCTTTGCCACTGCAATTCCCCTGTCTTGATAGATTGGCTCTTCTCTAGGCAGCGGGCAAGGTGAACCCATTGGGTGGTTAACAGTTTTCTCATGAATGGTTTAGTGCCATTGCCCTTGGTTGTGACAATGAGTGAGTTATTGTAGGGTCTGGTTATTTAAAAGTGTGCAGTAGCTCTCCCTTCTCTCTCTTCCACCTGCTCTGCTCATGTAAAACGTGTGCCTACTTCTCACTCTCCTTCTGCCATGACTGAAAGTTTCCTGAGGCCTCCCCAGAAGCCTGTCAAGCTTCCTATACGGACAGGGAGCTGTGAGCCAATTAAACCTCTTTTCTTGAGCCAATGAAACCTCTTTTCTTTATAAATTACCCAGTCTCGGGATTTCTTTTCTTTTTTTTCTTTTTTCTTTTTTTTGAGATGGAGTCTCGCTCTGTCGCCCAGGCTGGAGTGCAGTAGCCAGATCTCAGCTCACTGCAAGCTCCACCTCCCGGGTTTACGCCATTCCGGGATTTTTTTACAGCAACATGAGAAGGGACTAATACACTGCCCTTCTTGGTTTTAACCCTATATGCCATGACTGATCTTAAGATTTTAGTTACCAGTTAGGTAGGATTCAAATAAATCTCTACGTATGGCTTCCCTTCCTCCGCTCTGGATTTCAGCCTACCCTGCACGCATTCGTTCAGCCATCACTTGTTGAGGGCCACTGTGTGTCAGGCCTGTTTCTCAGTGAACCCGCACACAACCCTTTGGTCCAAGGCTGTCGGAGAGGCTCGCCCAAGGTTATGAGCTTGTAAACAGAAGGACCTTATCTTTAGATTCATTGTGTAGGGCTCCTCCCACTTTACTAGTATTCACTTTTATTATCTCCTCTCTGTCCTTGACAAATCTACATGTTCTCTAAATTGATATGGTGCAATACTTCCTGCATTTTATCAAGGGAGGGGTGCAGTTTGCTTTGCTGTAACTTTTTTCTTTTTTTCCCTTGAGGCATTTGACCTGCGGTGTGTCTGGCCGAGCACTGCCATGGATTAAGTCAGTCCTGGGACCAAGCAGGTAGGATTCCCAGACATTGCTGAGCGGAAAGACAGCTCAGCTGGTTTCTTGCCCTGGCAGGGTCATAGCTGTGGGGACACTGGTGAGGGTACAGGCTCTGGAACTCGCTCTTGGGGGATCTGGAAGGAGAGCAGGCTCAGCTGAGTGCAGCCTGAAGGCCCGTGTCCTAGGGAAGCAGGTTGGATGAATGGATTTGAGTCAGAACAGAGCCATGTCATCTTTAGACCTTGAAGACTGTCCAGGGAGCGAGGCGATCTGAGCAGAAATGGGCTCTACTTGGCCTAGTTTTGCCAGTCCAGGCCTAGCTGCTGCCTGCTGCCTCTGTGTCCTGCCTCACTGAGCGTCTGTGCTTTCTTTAACACAGAGTTGACTTTGAAAGACGACTTAGCAATAAGCTGTTCCTTTTTTTTCCTGATGATTTTAAAATCACAACATAAATGCAAGGTGGGCAGGTGGGCTAGGGACAGTTACCTACCTCTTGGGAGGAGGTGGCAGATGTATTTGATGCTACTGCCCCTGCTGGCCACTTAGTGTCCTGGCCAGTGGGGCAAGGTCTAGGTCAAGAGTGGTGAACAGAACCCTATACCACTAACAGGTGGGAGTCCCTGGAAATGGGGATATTGTGAGTTAAGTCTATGAGAAATGTGTGTGGGTAGATATGAGGCTGTCCTGCCGAGGGGCTTGTAGAGAGCAGTCAGGATGCCCTGGCTACTCTGGTTTTGTCATTTATTATATGACATTGGCAACACAGGTGGTAACCTTTGATACGGTCACTTAGTAAAGCCAAACTTTAAAGAAATGGCAAATTCTCCATCTGTAGGTAACTTTCTAACTAATCACAGGGCAGCTAAAGGTGTTCTGAAATGAGATGGTCTATCACATAGGTGTGCTAGCAAAATAATGGCCCTGCAAAGAGGTCCACGTCTTCATCCCTGGAACCTGTGACTATGTTCGTTCACACGGAAACGCAGATTGAAATTGCAGATGAAATTAGGTTTGGTAATCAACTCACGTGAAATTAGGGAGGTTACCTTGGATTACCCAGGTAGGCCAATTAGAATCACGATGGTTCTTAAAAGTGGAGGAAGGAGGCAGAAGGACCTGAAGGATGACAGCGTATGGAGGACTCAACTGGCTGTTGCTGGCTTTGAATATGGAGAGGGTCAAAAGCCAAGGCATGAGGGTGGTCTCCAGAAGTCAGAAACGGAAAGAAAATGAATTCTCCCCTAATGCGTCCAAAAAGGAAGGTAGCCCAGCTGCTGTCTTGATTTTAGCCCCATGAGATCATGAGACACTTCTGCCCTCCAGAACTATAAGATAATAAATTTGTGTTATTTTAAGCCACTGAGTTTGTGGTCATTTGTTACCATAGCCACAGGACACTAATACATTAATACAGTAGACAAGAGCATGAGCGCAGAAATCAGACAGGCCTGGGTTTACATCTTGGTTTTGTCTTAACCAGCTGCTTATTCTTGGGTAAAAAACACAGAACCTCTCTCAAGTTCCAATGAACATAATATTTTCTCTATTTTACTACTTTTGTGAGAGTTAAATGGGAAAATGTACATGTCAGAGAACAAATAAACAATTACAAAACAGTTACCATCATGTGCCACATAACATTTCTGTCAATGACAGGATGTATGTACAATCGTGGACCCATTAAATTATAATATATTTGTATGTGCCTTTTGTGAGTGATGACACGTTTAGATAAACGAATACCATTGGGTTACAACTGCCTACAGTATTCAGTAGTGTAACATGCTGCACATGTTTGTGGCCCAGGTGTGTAGTCGGTTGTGTCATTGGGTAGGCTATAGTGTGTCCGGAATTGGCTCCTTCTGGTGGGTTCTTGGTCTTGCTGACTTCAAGAATGAAGCTGAGGACTCTGGCGGTGAGTGTTACAGTTCTTTAAAGATGGTGTGTCTGGAATTTGTTCCTTCAGATGTTCAGATGTGTAGGCAGTTTCTTCCTTCCGGTGGGTGTGTAGTCTCGCTTGACTTCAAGAGTGAAGCCACAGACCTTCACAGGGAGTGTTACAGCTCTTTTTTTTTTTTTTTTTTTGAGACAAAGTCTCGCTCTGTCGCCTGGGCTGGAGTGCAGTGGCCGGATCTCAGCTCACTGCAAGCTCCGCCTCCCGGGTTTACGCCATTCTCCTGCCTCAGCCTCCCGAGTGGCTGGGACTACAGGCGCCCGCCACCTCGCCCGGCTAGTTTTTTGTATTTTTTAGTAGAGACGGGGTTTCACAGTGTTAGCCAGGATGGTCTCGATCTCCTGACCTCGTGATCCACCCGTCTCAGCCTCCCAAAGTGCTGGGATTACAGGCTTGAGCCACCGCGCCCTGCCGTTACAGCTCTTAAATGCCGCGTGTCCCGAGTTGTTTCTTCCTCCCAGTGGGTTGGTGGTCTGGCTGACTTCAGGAGTGAAGCTGTGGACCTTTGCAGTGTTAGTTACAGCTCTTAAAGATAGTGCAGACCCAAAGAATGAGCAGCAGCCAGACTTAGAGCAAAGAGTGAAAGAACAAAACCTCCACAGTCTGGAAGCGGACCCGGGCGGGTTGCCAAGGCTAGCCTGGGTGGCCTGCTTTTAGTCCCTTATTTGGCCCCACCCATATCCTGTTGATTGGTCCATTTTCAGAGAGCTGATTGGTCCATCTTACAGAGTGCTGATTGGTCCGTTTTACAGAATGCTGATTGGTCTGTTTTGACAGAGTGCTGATTGGTGTGTTTACAAACCTTTGGCTAGATACAGAGTGCTGATTGGTGTATTTACAATCCTTTAGCTAGACAGAAAAGTTCTGGAAGTCCCCTACCCCATCCAGAAGCTCAGCCAGCTTCACCTCTCAATAGCAATAGGCTGTACCATCTACTCCAGGTGTGTAGTACGCTATGCAGTAGGCTATGTCACTTATGATGTTCACACAATGATGAAATTGCCTAAGGACGCATTTCTCAGAATGTATCCCCTTCGGTAAGCGACGCGTGACTGTATTTGCTAGTGGGAAAAGTCAGGGTTTTTTAACTGCTAGAAATGAGGAGTTCATGGTGATTATGATAGTTAAGCCTTAAAAACTGCCCTCTAGACAGGATGGGATGAGTCCATAAATGTACCCATTCTGTCAAAAGAAGGCTAGTTGTTTGTGGTCAGGAAACGACAGGCAGTTTTGATAATTCAAATGATGCTATAAATGGAAATTCAACTCTTTTCCAATCCCTCCTTTTGGGAAGGCAAATTATCACATTTTCAGGTTGGCACTATCATCTTGGTTTCAGTTTATCATGGAATTAGAACAGTCAGTAAGAAATAGAAGCCTCATGACTAACCAATGGTAAGCAAATTAAATGTAAACCATATTACTATTGAGAGTTATTGTGATAATAAATAGTATCAGAATAAAGGAAATATCCTCCTTTAAGGTATAATATATGTAAATGTATAGAAATATCATAAATAATCACTTTGGAGTAGGAACTTATTATAGAAAGAGCATTGACAGACCTCTAGTGCTCTATTTTAAAACATAAAGTGAATTATAATTATCCTCAAAAAAGAAGGATACTTAAATGTAGAACAAGATATCTCTTACAACAAACGAATTGGTAGACTATTAACATACCAGTTTTTGTGCATGAACATACGTATCCTTCTTCTTAATCTGAAAAGTTTGTATTCACAAAGACATAGCTATGTTAACAATATATTGCTTCTAATTAAGCTAGGAAGATTAAATTTCCTGTTTAATTAGTTAGGATTTTCTTTCTTTTTCTTTTTTTTGGAGACAGAGTCTTGCTCTGTGGCCAGGCTGGAGTGCAATGGTGCGATCTTTACTCACTGCAACCTCTTCCTCCCAGGTTCAAGCCATTCTCCTGCTTCAGTCTCCTGAGTACCTGGGACTACAGACGCGCGCCACCACTCCCAGCTAATTTTTTGTATTTTTAGTAGAGATGGAGTTTCACAATGTTGGCCAGGATAGTCTTGATCTCTTGACCTTGTGATCCACCCACCTTGGCCTCCCAAAGTGCTGAGATTACAGGCGTGAGCCACTGTGCCCATCCAGGATATTCCTATATCCTGAGTTTGATAAGCAGAAGAGCTGTCAAGATAGTTTTGCCTAATCAAAATCTGGAGAATGCCAAACAAACTCAATTATTTTTGTTATTTTCCCTTTTATACAGTGAAGTAGCCAATATTCACGTATATTAGTAGCTACTCAGGAAACCCCAAAGACATTTTAGATGTAAAAGACATCTTAGTTTATGATTCTAAATTTGGAGACTAAATCTGGGCAAAACAATATTAAAATGATTACTCAGGATAGATCGATTACAGAATAAGAAACAGTTGTTATATTGGTATCCACATTAGCAAGAGTGAAAATACACATTTAAAAATGAGCATGATGAAAGTTAACATAATAATAATTAAGAATTATAATTCTTTCTAAAGATGAATCTGTATTGCCTCATCTAATATAACCGAAGACACCTACTTCTGGTGCTGGCCAATGTGAATTAAGCCCAGTATAGCTTATTTTTACCACAGATTATAACTAAAAACTCCAGGCAAACACAGAAAGCAAATATCTGACGCTACCCAAAGCAATCTACAGATTCAATTCAATCACTGTCAATATACTAATGACATTCTTCACAGAAATAGAAAAAACAACCCTAAAATTGGTCTGGGACCACAAAAGACCCCAAATAGCTAAAGTAACATTGAGCCAAAGGAATAAAGCTGGAGGCATCACACTACCTAACTTCATAATATACTACAAAGCAATAGTAATAAAAACAGCATGGTATCGGTGTAGAAACAGACACATTGACCAATGGAACAGAATAGAGGACCCAGAAATAAATCCATGTATCTATAGCCAACTGATTTTTGACAAAGACATCAAGAACATACGTTGGGGAAAGGACGTATTCTTCAATACATGGTGCTGGGAAAGCGGAATAGCAATATGAAAAAGAATGAAACTAGACCCCTATCTCTCACCATATAAAAATCCAACTCAAAATAGATTAAAGATTTAAACATAAAACCAGAAATGATAAAACTGCTAGAAGAAAACAGCAGAAATACTTCAGGACATTAGTGTAGGCAATGATTTTATGGGTAAGACTTCAAAAGCACAGGCAACAAAACCAAAAATAGACAAATGGGACTATATCAAACCAAAAAGCTTCTGCACAGCAAAGAAAACAATCAACAGAGTGACAAGATGACCTGTTGAATGGGGGAAAATATTTGTAAACTATTCATCTGTCAAGGAACTAATTTCCAGAATATACAAGAAACTCAAACAACTCAACAGGAGAAAAACAAATAGTCTGATTAAAGAATGGGCAAAAGATCTGAATAAACATTTCTCAAAAGAAGATGTAGAAATGCCAACAAGATATGAAAACATGCTCAACATTAGCAGTCATTAGGGAAATGCAAATAAAAATCATAATGAGCTATCATCTCACCCCAGTTAGAATAGCTGTCATCAAAAAGACAAAAAATAATAGATGCTGGTAAGGGTCAGGAGAGAAGGGAACTCATATACTACTGGTGGGATGCAAATTAGTATAGTCACTATGGAAAACAGTATAAAGATATCCCAAAAAACTAGAAATAGAACTGCCGTATGATCCAGCAATCCTACTACTGGATATTTACCCAAAGGAAAAGATATCAGTATATCAAAGGGATACCTGCACTTCGCAATACTCTTTACAATAGCAAAGATATGAAATCAACCTAAGGCTCCACCAATGGAAGAATGGATAAAGGAAATTTGGTATATATATATGGTATATGGTATATATATAAATATATATGGTGTGTATATATACATATACACACACACTATTCATCAATTAAAAAGAATGAAATCACATCATTTGCAGCAACATGGATGGAACTGGAGGTCATTATATTAAGTGAAATAAGCCAGGCACAGAAAGACAACTTTGAATGTTCTCACTCATTTGTGGGAACTAAAAAAAAATTGAGCTCATAAAAGCAGAGAGTAGAATTTTAGTTATTAGAGGATAAGAAGGGTAGGAAGGAAGGGATGATAGGGAGAGGCTGGCTAATGATGTAAAGTTACAGCTACGTGGGAAGTATAAATTCTAGTTTTCTGCAGCACTGTAGGATAAACATGGTTAACAGTAAGTTTTGTCCAAAAAGCTAGAAGCGAGGGTTTTGAATGTTCACAACACAAATTCATGATAAATGTTTGAGGTGATTGATATGTAAATTACCCTGAATTATTACCCTGAATAAATTACCCTGAATAAATTACCCTGAATCTATAAATACGTACAATTACTACATGTCAACTACAAAGAAAAAGAAAAAAAAAAGCAATTACCTGATGACTCTGAAAAGTAAAAATAAAAGGCAAATTCAGGAGAGGAGTCAAAGCCCGAAGAAGTGACCCATATGAGGTAAGCTCTCTATTGTCTTTCTTCTTTACACCTTTTTTTTTTTTTTGAGACAGAGTCTCACTCTGTCCCCCAGGCTGGAGCGCAGTGGCACGCTCGGCTCACTGCAACCTCTGCCTCCCGGGTTCAAGCGATTCTCCTGCCTCAGCCTACTGGGATTACAGGCACCTGCCACCATGCCCAGCTGATTTTTGTATTTTTAGTAGAGATGGGGTTTCACCATATTGGTCAGGCTGGTCTTGAACTCCTGACCTCGTGATCCGCCTGCCTTGGCTTCCCAAAGTGCTGGGATTACAGGCATGAGCCACCGCGCCTGCCCTCTTTCACCTTTTTTCTTTGACCTGTGGGTGGTCCTAGTCATGGAACTATGCTTTAGCTGTGGACACCAAGAACCTGATGAAAAACCCCATTTTTCTAGTCACTGTCTGCTACTGAGCCCATCCAGTAATTTCTCTTTCAATTTCAGATGAGGGTATTTTTCAGTCCTAAACTTTCTATTTGCTGATAATGTCTAACTTTCTACTCATTTCAGTAGTGTTTACCTTTACTTTATGGAGTATAATTATAGTAGCTGCTTTAATGTATTTGTCTGATAATTCCAACATTTGGGTAATCTCAGGGTTGGCATCTGTTGATTGTGTTTTCCCTTGAGAATTGGCTACATTTTTCTGGTTCTTTGTATATTGAGTAAATATGCATTGTATCCTGGATAGCTTGAATATTACGTTGTAATATGACTCTGGGTCACATTAAAATCTTCTGAAGAATGTTGATTTTTTTTTTTTTATTCTTATCATCGTTATTTAAGCACTCAGTCAACCTGGTTACATTCAGACCACAAGTTTTTTCTCACCTTCTCTGGCCGTAGTTTCAAGGTCAGTTCAGTTTTCAACATCAGAATTATCTATATATTCCCAGCTCCCAAGAGGCTCCTTGTCTGTTCTTCTCTCCTGAAAAATAAATTTCTATCAGAGTTCCAGCTGCTGCCATTGCTGCCATACAGTTCTATGCAAATGGAGCTCTATTTAGGGTAAAGCAGTAAGAGAAAGGAGAAAGAAAAAATCACTCTTTGGAACACAGAGGTCTCTTTTTCCAGTTTCTCCTCCCTGCCAGAAAGACAAAGCTGTCAATATTGTTTCCAGATTGTTCCACACTACAGCCACACCTTGGGAAATGGTCAAAAGAGAAAAATTGAAAGGGGAAACCATATGGAGATTCATCCTCCACTCTTAGGCTTTTTTTGATTTTTTTCGCCTGTAGAGATGGGGTCTTACTTACTATATTGCCTAGGCTAGTCTCAAACTCCTGGGCTCAAGTGATCCTCCTGCCTTGGCCTCCCAAACTGCTAGGATTACAGTCATGAGTCGCCATACCTGGCCCAAATTCAATTTAGTTGAACACATTTTTGTAATCTAAAAATGTATAAAAGCAATGTTAGTTTAAGACCAGGGGAAATTAATACAGGAAATTTAAGAAGTTCAGATTAACTAAGCTTTCTATGAGGAAGTAAATAAAGTAAATGTACATAAATTAGAATATTATACTACTAATGTTTTTATACTGTTATTAAACCAAAGAGAAGGCAGATTATCAAAATGGTTTATTTTTGTTTTGAGACAGAGTCTTACTGTATTGCCCAGGCCGGAGTACAGTGGTGTGATCATTACTCACTGCAGCCTTGCACTCCTGTGCTCGATGGATCCTCCTGTCTCAGCATCCCGTGTAACTGGGACTACAGGCAAGTGCCACCTTGCCTGGCTAACTTTTTGCAGAGACAAGGTCTCACTATATTGCCCAATCTGGCCTTGAACTTGTGGCCTCAAGTGATCCTTCCTCCTTGGCCTCCCAAAGTTCTGGGATCACAGGTGTAAGCCACCATATCTGGCCTCAAAATGGTCTAATTTTGAATGATTCATTTTGATTAAACATTGTTTAATTGTTTGAGACATTTCTGTCTATACGGATATAAGTGTATAGCTCTCTCTCTTTAAATTGTTAACAGTGGTGATTCAGCTGTGTCCCTCCTTATGAGCCAAATATGATTAGCCAAGGCTATTAAATCGACTCTAGCTAAACCTTTCTTTTTGCTTTCAGAACTGCAGTCTCAGTAAGAATGTTTTGCTTAAAAGAACCAAAACATTTGAAGCATTAGGAGTTCATTTTTTTTCCTTTCGGATTTATTCTATTTAAAATTTATTTAAGTGCTTACAAGTTTGTATAAAGCATTTATTACACGAAACTTTGTAATCTGATGTGTTAATTTTCTTCTATTTAGTGTTAACTGTCTGAACTAGATAATTCTAGAGTTTGCAGCTAATGGCCATTACAGAATTGAAATAGTTTCTTAAGGAGTGGTGGGGGTGGCGTTAACCATTTCAAACTCAGCTGTCCTAGGCTGAGCACATCAGGGACATAGAAGCGTTTCCCTCTACAGCCTGAGTCCTGGGAAATGTGGCAATTTTTCATCTTCTGACATATCACAGACACACCAAAAACAAACTGAGACTGGAACCTCAGAGGACAAAACTCTAGAGTGGGTGTAGTATATACTGCTCAGGTGATGGGTGCACCAAAATCTCACAAATCACCACTAAAGAACGTACTCATGTAACCGAACACCAGCTGTTCCCCAATAACCAATGGAAACACAAAATTGAAAAAAAATAAAGTCTCACAGGAGACTACTGATCAGTTACAACACAAGGCATGAGCTATGGTACTTGGACAGCTTAGCTTCAACACAACAAACTGTAGTTTCAGTGAGAAGTCCAGGAGCACTCTGAGCTCAGTTGCCTCTGCAAGGCACCCAGGCTGCAGGAGAGTTGGAAGACCAAGCCTCAGCACTTGAGGGCTCCAGGAGCTGTGCTTTTCTGCTTTATAAGTTCCGGCTGGACAATGTCAGTGGACTCACCAGACCATCCAAGAATAAAACAAAGACCGCCAATGCTAAATAATACAAAGCCATCTTTATTATTTTGACAGGGAAAGGAACATATGCCAGTGAAGAAATTTACTGAGTGGTGTAATGATTAATTTTATGTGTCTACTTGCCTAGGCCATGGTGCCCTGTTCTTTGTTTCAACAATATAAATATTTTTTTTAGACGTCATTAACATTTAAGTCAACAGATTTTGAGTTAAGCAGAATCTATAATGTGGGTGGGCCTCCGCCAATCAGCTGAAGGCCTTAAGAGAAAAAGACTGACCTCCCCTGAGCAAGAAGAAATTCTGCTGCCAGATTGCTTTTATTTATTTATTTATTTATTTATTTATTTATTTATTTATTTATTTATTTATTTTTTGAGACAGGGTCTTGCTCTGTCACCTAGGCTTGGAGTGCAGTGGTGTGATCATGGCTCACTGGAGCCTCAACCTTCTGGGCTAAAGCAATCCTCCAACCTCAGCCCCCTGAGTAGCTGGGACTACAGGCATGTGCCACCATGTCCAGCTAATTTTTAATTTTTTTTGTAGAGATGGGGTCTTGCTGCATTGCCCAGGCTGGTGTCAAACTCCTGAGCTCAAGTGTTCTTCCCAACTTAGCCTTCCAAAGTGCTGGAATTACAGGCATGAGCCACCATGCCCAGCCCAGACTGCCTTTCAATGCAACTCTTCCCTGGGTCTCTACTCTTGATGGCCAGCCCTGCAGATTTTGGACTTGCCAGCCCCTGAAATAGTGTGACTCAATCCTTAAAATCTGTCTCTCTCATTCTCTTCACATCCTATTGTTTCTGTTTCTCTGGAGGACCTTGGATAATACAACTAGTGTGCTGAACAGAAAACTCTGGGGATTTTAACTGCTAGAATGGGGAAGTTCAGAGTGATTATGCTAATTAAGCACTGACTTTTGTCTTCTAGACAGGATGAAATTATTCCATGGGTCTATATGCATTCTGTCAAAATAATTCCCACTGCTCATTGATCAGGAAATTGTCTTCCGTGAAGTCCAATGGGTTCTGACATCCCAGGTCCCAGATGCTCATACTGCAGCTGGTTGGAGCCAGCCGAGATAAAGCACAACATTCATTTTGATAATGACTTGGCAAGTGCTGCTGTAAGTGGGAAGATTTTCTTTCCTCTAATTTCCTACCAAGATTTTCTTCTGACTAATGAATACTCAGCATACATGGGTTCTCAATAAAAATTGTGTTTTCTTTTTTCCTTTAAGATTCAATAGCTATAAATTGCCACACCAAGGAAATACAGCTAGAGCAAAAGGAAGGCAAAAAGTAAACATTAAAGAAATGAAATAAGATTTTTCTCTCTTCTCCATCAGTGCACTGATGTATTTTAATGTCAGCCATGGCCAGAGACCGTTGAGACATGAAGGGTTAGAATATGAGCCTTGTTCATACTTTCTGAATCCTCCATCGAGAAACCTGAGTGTTAGGGACTGACTTGTGCCCTCTGCCCCAAATTCTTATGTTGAATCCCTAACCCCCAATGTGACTGTATTTGGAGGCAGGGCTTATCAGGGGGTAATAAAAGATAAATGAGATCAGAAAGATGAGACTCTAATAGGATTGGTGTCCCTATAAGAAGAGGAAAAGGCATCAGAGACCTCTATCTCTTTCTGCTGTGTAAAAGGCCATGTGAAGACTCAGCAATAATATTTACACACATAGTTTCCAAAAGGCTTTTTTCACATTCGCAATGACATTTAATTCTTACAACAAACCTAGGATACACACAGAAGTAAAGCAAAGAAAACATTTGATTGATGACAATTGTATAGCTGTTTTATTTAGTCTTTCCTGCTCTAAAGTCCCTAGTTATATAACTACAGGTTCATCAGGGTCTGGTAATGGTTTAGCCTTTTTCTTTCATACAGGCATTTACAAGAAATAGCTGAAGCTAAGTTTTGCTTATGTTGGGAAATCAAGCAAGATCTACATCTCTTACAAGGCCTAACTGGCTTAGTCTGTGTTAGCTCAGTAGTGTACCCGACCACTTCTGGCTTGGAGCTGTTTGGATCGGTGTTTTCACAAATAAACTCTAAACTTTTATGGTGCCTCAGTTTACCATTTAACAGAGAGGCCTCAGAAGAAATCCACCCTGCCGACCCCTCAGTCACAGACTTCTAGCCTCCAGAACTATGGGCGGATAAATGCCTGTTACTTAAGCTGCCCAGTCTGTGGGTCTTACGGCAGCCCAAGCACATGAATCCACTTACCTGTGGCCTTATTTAAGTTCCCTCCCATCCCTGGCCTCCCTGACCCCCACGATCTACTTTAATCTCTGTGACCACGTCCCCATCTCCACAGTGCAAGTTGGGGGCCAGGCTGGCTCAGCAGGGCCTTGAGCTGGCATGGGGTAACCCCAAGGCTGAAGATTCACCAGTGATAAACAGAGACACAGAGAGACATATGTCGGGCTGAGCTGGAAGCTGGATGGGAGAGTCAGGGGCTCAGTGCCAGAGAAGAGGCAGGAAGGGTCTCCTGTGCAGCAGGCATCAAGGAATGGATAGAAGCCTCAGCATGTGGACAACAGACATGAATTGGAAGCTCCTGGAGGGACAACAGACATGAATTGGAAGCTCCTGGAGGGACAACAGACATGAATTGGAAGCTCCCTACAGGGAAAGAAGCTGAGGTTTCCAGCTGCTTCTCCCGATGGTTATCTCTGTGTGCAGTTGACCTTGCTGGCCAGAGGTGAGGCAGTTGGGCTGGGAAAGCTGGGAGGAGAACCCCCCAGCTGCAGGGACATCTTTCCTCATGCTCTTCAGAGTCATGATTCACACACTTCTCCCCCTTCTTCTTCTGGGAGCCTTCTACAGGCTGAGAATGCTTTTTCCTTAAGGACCTCCAAGATGCACCCTTTGTGTCCCAGCGTCCACCACTGTGCCGGACACAGTAACTCCCCTATAGACGCAGGTTGAACAAAAGGATCAATTAGCAAATCAGTTTGTAACTGCCACTTTCCTTTCAGTTTTACAACTTTTATCTGCAAGGCACAATAGGCTTGGTGGAATGACTGGCCAAAATGGCAAACCAGGAGGAATTTGCAGCAGAGATTTTTACCCTCATTTTGGATTTGGTGGGGTCAGGTCACCTGAGGGTGATTCTGGAGGATGGCCGATAAAACATTCTTGGTTCCAAAGTTTTCAAGAGCTCTGGAGGCAGGTCAGGCATGAAAACTGTGAAAATGATGGCTTGTCCTATAGAACTCTATAAGGAAGAATGGGGCTGAGTAAATTATTGAATAGCAACTTTTTCTTTCCTTTCCTTTCCTTTTTTTTAACCAGTGGGAAGCTGAACATCTCAGAACATCTATTATTATCACTAAAAAAATAGATGTCATAAAATTTATAGCGCTACATTTAGAGATTGGAAGATCTAGGCATTAAACACTTAAACCATTTTCTGATGCTATAAAATAAGATTAATGATGTGTCTTTTTTAATGATCCCTTTTCTAAGATTAAAATCTTTGATGTGGAAAATGTTCATTGCTGTTGCTATTTCGAGGCCTGGGTGAATTACCTTACCTTCTCTGACTGTGACAGACCCCTGTGCCCACTGCAAAGTTCTACCTTCCCATTTACTGGGTTTCCTAGGTTTTCTAAATTTATTGATTTAACTCTAGTGGTTCAATTTATTCCAGAAATTTATTCACTAACTGCATGGCACTGTACTTTCTCATACAAGGGAGTTCTTTTATGGTTGACAGTGGAATTATTGTCAGTCATCAATAGGAATACATGAGCATGTCCTGTTTATAGTTCTGCAGGTAGAACTTGGGTAATATGAGGGATCCTGACTTGTTTGCATGAGGCTCCCAATGAGGATGTATTGTTGAAATTTTAATTGTCATTCAGTGGATAAGCAAGAAATAATAGTTCAGAGCATCGTTCCCCAGAGTCCTTTCATTGTGACCAGGGTTTAAAGTAAGTGGCAAAGTAAACAAAAATACCACCCCCCAAATATGGAGCAACCCTCCCCACCCCAAACTACCCCCACCCTGACTCTTGGAGCTTCACTGTGGCTGCAGGCTGCTGTCCCTGGCAGTGCTGCAGCCGTAGACACTGCCTGCTCATGGGACAGACCTGTCTTGTGTCTCAGCACACAGCCTAATGTGCTACTCCTTCTGCAACTATCACTCTAGTTTCAACATAGCTCTTCCATATTTTAGCCCAAATGGCTGATGCTGGTTGTATTCAGTGATGGGAGGCAGAAACTAGAGAACAAAAAGAAGAGCTGCTGCTGCTTCCTATTTTCTCCCTCCTCAGCCAAGCATGATGCAGAAGGTCAGCTCTTAGAGGAGGAGCAAGCAGGCCAGGACTGCTTCAGCATCCACTTGTGCACAACTTAACACTCACATGGTAACACCATGCGAAGTTCGCGGACATAAAAACAAATGACGTCGGGTCCTCTTCCCCAGATGAGATGAGTAGCGTGCAGACCAAAGGACAGCAGCCCCCGCAGTGCAGCGTGCTGTGTACTGCTGCAGAAGGAGGGACAGACATGCCTGAGGACGAAGCCACTAACTGGGGAGCGGGGGAGAGAGAAAAGGGGGCATGGGATGTGGGTTTTGATGGCTGAACAGGAGTTTCCTAGGAACCTGGGGAAGGGAAGAGTGGACAGGGCAGAAATAAATAATGCCAGAGTTCTGTGTCACAGACGGTGGACTGTCAGTACGGCTGGTGGCAGGGGCCGTGCAGCACCCAGTCAGCAGTAGGGCTGGGTGGGTAGCTCAGGGCCACTATGAATGGGCTTTCTAGTGTGTATGGCTCTGGCCAGCCACAGTCATGGTTTTCAAGCAAGGACTTGATTTAAATAGATCAGATTCTTCTAACGTGGAGCTCAGGAGGAAGTCCAGGCATAGGGTGGCTACCAAGCGCCTGCCAGATATGGTGAGGCCTGGACTGGGGAGGACAGAGAAGCTGGACCCAAAAGACATGCTTAGGGAGAAGCGACTGCGATTTGTGAGGGAGTGAGATGGGAGACCCACAGCTTCTGACAGGAGTGTCGAGTGGACGGTGACACCATGCACCCAGAAAGGCAGTCAGAGGAGGTCCAGCAGGTTGGTGGGGAAGCTGGTAGAACGTCCCTCGAGGCATCTGCCTGCCTTCTCTCTTTTTCGCCCCTTGCCCTGCCCTTGTCAGTCTTGTGAGCCTTGGTGAGCGTCGGGGAACCTCACTGGGAGAGGCAGAGCCATGGCCCAAGCTGTGCCCAGCTTGGAGGGGGTGCACAGGAGGAGTGTGGCCTGGAGAAGCCTGCCCACGCCTCCTTCTGTGGGGGCCAGTGGCGGCTTGGGCTGGTGCTCCCACGCTTGTACATTCTATTAGCCTGTGCTAGTCCACAGGCTAGCGGCTGGGTCTCATCCGAGCAAGGAAATGTGGAGCTTCCCGCTTTCCTCTTGCTTTTCTTTAGACAAGGTATATGGTGAACTCATTCCTTCCCCAGCTGCTTCTGAGGGGTGTGGCAAAGCACAAAGTGCTGAGATCTTCTGGTTCAGGGAGAGAGGGATCTAGTGCCTGAAAAACGTGACAAGAACACTTGGCTTTTCTGAAAACGCTCATCATTCTTTCCTAGCATAGCAGTTATCTTCTGCCCCCTGAGCTTTGGCGACAGTGTTGTCTGGTTCCACAGATGTCAAAAACTCAAGTTTATGCAAAGACTTTCACTTCTCAGGCTCCAAAGGCCTCCACAAGCTACCCCCATCTGTGTTCATGGACTTGAATTTCATGTTGTCAAATGAGTGTCAGGTAGTGGCAGAAATAACGCATGTATCACACATTTATTGATTTATTTCCCGTGGATTTATTTTACTTTAGAACACCATTACCCAAAGCAGAACTCCTGAAATGCTAGTCCTACAACATAATCTTTGAAAAATGGATTTCATTTTCAGATGCTTGGGAAATATTGCATTCCCTGTGCTCCTGTTGCACATCAATTCTCAACTCACAATAAAGGCTCTGAGAAGGCCTGCATTATAAAACTGTGCAGACAGGGTCTCCCCAAGTTGTCACACATGAGATCCTGGACTCCGCTTAGTGGTTTTTGTTTTTTTCTAAATGCGTTTTGAACAGCCAGGGTACAGATTTCCGTGAAGACCACCCTAGGATACACAAACCATGAAAGCCTTTCTAAATCATGTTGTTGAGTCTGTAAAAGCAGAGGAAATTTGGGAAATGGGCAGCAGGCTTTTCCTGGCCCTCAAGAGAGGATCTCACTCCTTTTTGCATTGATCTCCCTTTTCCATTTTTACTTTGCCTCTAATTAATTTTTCTTATTGCTCTTCACCCCATTTCTTGGTGTTTTGCCTCAGATGAAAGTAGGGTAATTAGTTCCTTATCTCTGTTTTAAAGGAATTTCATCTGGCTTCCAGCTCAGGGGCTAATTATGGCTTTATGGATTTCCTTCTTTGAAATACATCTATGCTAAATACTGCCAGCTTCTCATTCACTTCAAGCTAAAGTGGGAAGCTCTGTAGGCCTAAATCTCTCCCTTCACTTTAGATTCATACTGTTAATGATAGAAAGGGGGAGAGGAGGCTGGGTGTGGTGGCTCATGCCTGTAATCCCAGCACTTCGGGAGGCCACGGTGGGCAGATCACTTAAGGCCAGGAGTTCAAGACCAGCCTGGTCAATGTGGCAAAACCCCATTTCTACAGAAAACAGGCAAAAATTAGCCAGGTGTGGTGGCACACACCAGTCATCCCAGCTACTCGGGAGGCTGAGGTGGGAGGATTGCTTGTGCCCAGGAGGTGGAGGCTGTAGTCTGCTGAGATCGTGCCACTGCACTCCAGCTTGGGTGATGGGTGAGACTCTGTCTCAAAACAAAAACAAAAACAAAAACCAACAAAGTCCTAAGTCAGTCCAAAAAGTGGGAGAGGAATTAGGTGGACTAACAAAGTAATATGTACATGTTAAAACTTCAGGCTATTTCTGTTTGTCAGGAGATTGCTTTACCTGGGTCAATTATTTGGTTCCTCTGTGGCTCAGTTTTCTCATCAGTAAAATGGAAGAATAACAGTATGTAACTCACAAAATTGTAGCCAGAAAGAAATGTCAAACATTTAGAATAATGATTGGCACAGAGCTTTAATAATAATAACAACAACAAGGCCGGGTGCTGTGGCTCACGCCTGTAATCCCAGCACTTTGGAAGGCCGAGGCAGGTGGATCACGAGGTTAGGAGATTGAGACTATCCTGGCTAACATGGTGAAACCCCGTCTCTACTAAAAAAAAAAAAAAAAAAAAAAAATTTAGCCGAGCATGGTAGCAGGCGCCTGTAGTCCCAGCTACTCGGGAGGCTGAGACAGGATAATGGCGTGAACCCGGGAGGCACAGCTTGGCAGTGAGCCAAGATTGCGCCACTGCACTCCAGCCTGGGCGACAAAGTGAGACTCTGTCTCAAAACAACAACAACAACAACAACAACAACAACAACAACAAAATACAAAACAAAAAACCAAAACAAAACAATAATAATACATAATATTACTCTAAAGAGATACTTAAATGAGTTTTTCTAAATTTACATCTAATTCTTTTTCCCAGGCTTTACTCAATAAAATCAATCGTGATAAATTCTGGAAAACAGAGCCTTAACATCACAGTGTTATTAATTCACCAAGCATTGCTAGCACTTTTTACTTTATTCTGGAGATCCAAAAATGCTTCTGGTCTGGACACTCGAATAGCAGAGTGAGCAAGAGGTCCTGGGGGGAATTTGGAGGTCGGAGTCCTGGTTCCCAGTCCCCCACTTCCTAGTGATGGGCTCCTGGGTCACTACCGAATGACCAGCGCTAACGTGCACTGAGGGCTTACCAGGTGCCGAGCAAAGTTCAAAGCACCTTTCCTGCATCTCCATTGTGGACATGGGACAGTGAGGTGACAAGAGGCGCTCAGTCACCAGCGAACCTCAATTTCATCTGTGAAATAATAACACCTCCCATTCATCCCTCCCGGTGGGATTATCAGAAGCTTGAATGACACTGAGTGTCTAGAAAGTACTTTGAAGGCTGTAGTGTTCTGGTGGATGAATATAGGAGGTCCTCAAGTTTTCACTGAAAAGCTTCTGGTTGATGCGTGATTTCTCCCCTTTGCAGGAAGCCGACAAGAAGCATGTTGCTGAGTGATCTTGGGTTTCCGTCCTCCATGCCCGTGCATCCACGCGTGGGCCCAGCCAGCAAGGAGAAGTCTAACAGGCAGGAGGAGGGGAGACACAAAGAGCCCCCGCAGTAAGTCACAAGAAACTGCCTGCACTCTGACTTTCTTAGCTTCCTCAGCATTTTGTACGGGGCTCCCATTGACCGATGTGGGGGTTAGAACTGGAAGGAAAGGTCCCTCTCCTCCCATCTGGAGGTGTTGAAGTAGCACTGGGTAAAGCCCAGGGTGGTACCTCTGGGGCTACGGCAGGACAGAGGTGTTTAGTGGGCTGGAAGCCCCCGTCCCTAACAAAACATCTCTGACCTGGTTTAAGACATTAGAGGTCCACACACATTTCATTTGCAAAAGGAGTTTCTAACTCTTAAAAAGATAGAAAATCACCAATGAAGTCCAACCCTTAGTGAGAATCAACTGACCTTTCCTCTGCACTCCATCACATTTTTTTAATTTTTTTTTTTTGGAGACAGGGTCTTGCTCAGTTGTCCAGGCTGGAGGGCAGTGACATGATCATAGCTGACTGCAGCCTTGATCTCCTGGGCTCAAGTGATCTCATCTCAGCCTCCCGAGTAGCTGGGACCACAGGTGTGTGCCACCAATTAGGTGTGCAGCTAATTTTATTATTTTTATTTTTTAATAGATATAAGGTCTTGTGTTGTTCAGGCTAGTCTCGAACTCCTGAGATCAAGGAATCTTCCCGCCTTGGCCTCTGAAAGCGCTAGGATTGCAGGCACAAGACATCTTTACATTTTGTGGAGGTTCTGTTTGCTTCTGCACTTTGGTTCAATCCTAGCATGGTCAGTTATCACCAAGTTGGTGTCTCTTATGCCACTGCATGTTCCCGAAGGAGAAATAGTTTATTTTTCCTTGTGCCCCACCTCAAAGGATGATCAACATATTAAGCTGACACTCCAGAATGTATAGGCTTCCGATCAATGCGCTGTCTTGCAAATGGTCCCAGAACTACCCTCTCTTCAATATGCCTCTTTTGACAGAGCTCAAGGTACAGGAAAATCTCCTCAAATGCAGAAAAGTCTTTGAGTGTGAATTTAATTTTCAGTGCATCAAAAAATCGTTTAGCACTAGGAAGATTGTCTCTCTGACGGGAACGGTGTGTGCCTTTAAAGAATGAGTTCCTTGAGAGGGTAGGAAATGATTCTGAAGGCTTCTTAACATGAAATGCTGCTATGCTGGTTGAAAAAAAAAATCAGTTCTGTTATTTCAGAATTCTACTTTCTGCTTCCTTCCCAGTCGTACAAGCTACATGACATTGAACTCTGTGTGCTAGGCAGTTCTGCAAAGGGACAGGCAGTCCTTGGGTCTGGGTTGAAAACAAGAGCTTAAGTCCAGTGTCTCCAAGCACTGGTTAGCTGCATGCAACATGGCATGTCCACAGGTGCTGCATCCTGAAGAAGTCAGGATCACCACCAACAGATAGAAAGAGACCCTGGATGTGATGGCTCGTGCCTGTAATCCCAGTACTTTGGGAGGGATTGCCCGAGTCCAAGAGTTCAAGACCAGCTTGGACAACACAGAAAGACCCCTGTCTATACAAAAAAAAAAAAAAAAAAAAAAAAAAAAAAAAAAAAAAAAAAAATTAAAAAAGACCACGCTGGGAAACATACTGAGACTCTGTTTCTACAAAAGAGATCCCTCCCCCCCCTTTTTTTTTGAGACACAGTCTCATTGTCACCCAGGCTGGAGTGCAGTGGCACGATCTTGGCTCACTGCAACTTACACCTCCCAGATTCAAGTGATTCTCCTGCCTCAGCCTCCCAAGTAGCTGGCATTACAGGCATGCACCACCACACCTG
This sequence comes from Rhinopithecus roxellana, assembly GCF_007565055.1. Classification (NCBI taxonomy): domain Eukaryota; kingdom Metazoa; phylum Chordata; class Mammalia; order Primates; family Cercopithecidae; genus Rhinopithecus; species Rhinopithecus roxellana. Next base: position 54,882,266 of record NC_044561.1, read on the forward strand.
GCTAATTTTTGTGTTTTTAGTAGAGGCGAGGTTTCACCATGTTGGTCAGGCTGGTCTTGAACTCCTGGCCTCAAGTGATCCACCCGTCTCAGCCTCCCAAAGTGCTGGGATCACAGGGGCTAGCCACCAAACCTGGCCTTTTTTTTTTTTTTTTTTTTTTTAATGATCTGTGTCTCAATATGTTGCCCAGGCTGCTCTGGAACTCTTGGTCTCAAGCAATTCTCCTGCCTCAGCCTCCCCAAGCAGCTAGAATTACAGGCGCACACCACCTAGCCTAGTTTATCCCAAAATTTTAAATAGAAATTTTTATTCCTGAAAGAAATACGAAAAGGACCAAAGCAAAGTGGTTTTCACTTGTTTGTTTGCATGTTGGAAGTGAGATTGCCTTTAGATCCTCTTTCCCAATATTACTATAAATTAAACTAACTTTAAAGTGACTAACTTTCCTCCCAAGCTTACTGCACTATCTAAAGGCCCTTGTGGTCTAAAAGCAAAAGATCATATGTTTTAAGGATGAATGGTGCCATTGTTACTATGTGAATGCTCACTATGTTTAGGCTCTGTGTTGAGTTTTACTCAGTCACTCATTTAAAAAATTTATTTATTAATGCATCACTTCGTTTATTCACTTAGCACCTGTCTTGAATACCTGCTATATCTCACGAACTGTGATACGCACTGGTGGAAACAGAAGTCAGTGAGATACATGAAGGAGGCCTGTAGTAAAGACAGAAATTAAGACAAACAAACACAAAAATGTCTGAGAATTGGCCAGGCCCGGTGGCTCATACTTGTAATCCCAGCACTTTGGGAGGCCGAGGCGGGTGGATCATTTGAGGTCAGGAGTTCGAGACCAGCCTTACCAACATGATAAAACCCCGACTCTACTAAAAATACAAAAATTAGCTGAGTGTGGTGGCAGATGCCTGTAATCCCAGCTACTCCGGAGGCTGAGGCAGGAGAAGTGCTTGAACCTGGGAGGCAGAGGTTGCAGTGAGCCGAGATCGTGCCACTGCACTCCAGCTTGGGTGACAGAGCGAGACTCAGTCTCAAAACAAAAACAAAAACAAAAACAAAAACGCCTGAGAATTGTTGTGTTACCAAAAAGAAAGCACAGAGTGCCACAGGAGTCCTCCAGCATTTGGCTGCACCATCTTTCCCTAAGCTTTACAACAACGCTGTTATGCCCACTGTGCAGATGGGGAAACTGAGGGGTGGAGCTTACTTACGGAGCAAGAGTTTGCAAAACCAAGTTGACGAAACTCTACATGTTCTTACCACTCCATCTTCTCCCTGACTTGGAACTTCCATGCTGAAGAGTCCAAATGGACCTTAATTTTAGAGACCTTAGAATCAGTTTAGGTTTAGATGCTCCAGAACTCACTAGAAATGTCAGGGAAGGGACAGCCGTGGGGAAGGGGTGCATTGTGCTGAGAATTATGGGTAAGAAGCCAGCTCAACAGTGAAAGGTGGTGATCATTTTTCAAGTGGCCTTGGTTTTTCATGTGTCATAAAATTGTATTATTCAGGAAAAATCCCCAAAATCAAATCAAAAAGTTCTATGAAAATATAAAAAGAAAAGCTTACTGATGCATGCTTATAAACTGGTTACAGTACTTTCTCTGTGGCCTCAGGGCTGGAGGGCTGTGTTTTTTCAGAGGTGACCAGGGACCGTCCAAACACAGCCTCCTTCCGTTAATGTGACCTTCTGTTAACCAGCATAGACTCTTCTGGTCCCATTCAGAGAGCGAATTCCTTCATTAGCTGGGAAGGCGTGGTCCCACCTACTTATAGGAATGAGGGGCCACCTTCATCCTACCCCATAGGGTGCAACTGGCCACAGCTTTACCTATCCATATAACACACAATTGTCATGTAATAACCCCGTGGGCCACCCTGGCTTGGGCCATGTTTCCTCAGCCCCCTGGGAGTGGTGGTCGTTAGAATCATGTTCTGCAGTCCCAATGAAGGCTCCCACCCAGTTGAGGAAAAGTCAGCCTGTTTGTTGCGGCAAGATCAGCCCACATGGGCAGGGTATCCCTCAAGTGAGGCAGTGATGCGGCTCCCAGGGGCCCCAGGATGCTGCCGGCACACACCTCAGACTCCAGGCAGCAGCCGCTACCTCCAGGGTTCAGCTCCCAGTTCCCCGGCCCACTCTGTTCTCCCACGCTTCACCTTGCTCCAAGAGAAAGCTTTGTTTCATGCTTCAGAAAACTGCTGTGGGCCTGGAAAGCTTTTCAGGCAGAGGCATTCTAATTAGTATTGTGACTTCCCTGGGAAAATCATTTTCCAGGCTTCAAAGAACCTCTGATAATTCTCTAACTTTTCATGAGGGTCCCTGGGACATCTCAACCATGAAGCTCATTCCACTTAGGTTTTTGAATCAGAAATGCAGGAATTTTCCACTGGTAGTGGCGGGAGCTTCCTTGGGATGAGTGAAGAGCAGGTGAGCTCTCCTGCCTCCCACCATCACCAGCCTGCATCAGGAAGGGAGAAGGAACTTGCTTGCACATTTTGCAACTAAACCCCATGGTAGAAAAGGGCCCTCGTAGTGGGTCTTAAGATAGATGAAAGGAAAAAAAAAGAGCCCTCACTTGCTCCATTTCCCCAGCCACTGCCCATGGATGCCATCGGCTGATCCCTCCACTTATTTATTCAAGTATTGCTCCAGCATCCCCTGTGTGCCAGGTGGAGGCCTCTGCTGGGGTGCAGTGGTGCACCCTGAAGTCCCGTTCTGGCAGGGGAGACAGAGCATGGACAAATGAGTAAGTGGACCCCGAAATGTCAGGTAGCAATGCTGAGCCAGAAGGATCAAAAGTGGGGGACTGAGGTGTGGGAGGACGTGTGCACTAAACAGGACCTCAGGGAAGGGGAAGTGGTCTCTGAGCAGAGATCTGGTGGAGTCCAGGAGAGTCCCATGTATACTCGGGAGATGCTTGGTCCAGGCACAGGGCAGCGAAGGAGCAGGTCCTGAAATGACATGGGCCTGGCCTGTGAAAGGAGCACCTGAAGGCTGACATGGAGGGAGGGACTGGCCGCAGGGAAATTTGACCAGCGACTCCTTCATGCGGCGCAGGACGGGCAGCAGGGGACATTGACTGGCAGCTCCATCATGGGGCACAATCTTCTAATCTCTTAAGTGGCCCTTTCCATGGAGCTGTCATGGATAAATGTTTTCTGTAGCTATGGTGGAGCACTGGGTCCTGTTCCTTTCTACGAGAGCAGTCGTTCCCAATTGGGTGTGACTTTGCTCCCCATGGGACATTTGGCAAGTCTGGAGACGTTGTCACAACTTGTGTGTGTGTGCAGGGGTGCACATTCAGTGGGTAGAGGCCAAGGGTCCTGCTAAGCATCCCACAGTGCACAGGACAATCTCACAACAAGGAATTATCCAACCCAAAATGTCAAGTGCGCTGAGGTTAAGAACCTTGAGTCCAAACAGGAGCGTCAGTGAGCATGGGGAAGGATGCACATTTTGACTGACAGTCCCTGGTACCAGGCTCTGGAGGGCCTTGTGGGTGGTGGAAGGCATATGGGGAAGAGGTGCTTGGCTTCTGCAAATCCTTCTCCCATGGGAGAGAAGTCTGCATGGCTCACAGGTGACCCATCCCCACAGTGACCGGGACAGAGCAGACCACTGCCTGGGCCACTGCCTCGGCCTCTCATATAGTTTAGCAAAGACCAATGTCAGAGCCTGAGACCATGAGCTCTGGCCTAGGATGGATGGATGGATGCTTTTACTTTCTTGACAGGTATCTCCAAAACCCAAGGCCATGGCTAGCTCATCTCACCGTGGTGCTCACTGGGCTAAGCAATTTGCACACATTGACCTATGATCTGCCCTTTGCTACAGCCTATTTTCTACATGGTAGTGCTGAGCAGTGAGCAGGTACATTCCTGGTGCAGGGTGTTTGCCTTTGCTGTGATCTGATCTGCCTGGAATGCTCCCTCCTCACTTCTGCCCTTTCAGTATCCGGGTCTCAGCTGGAACACTGCCCCCATGCAGAGGCCCTTACCCCTCCAGTTCGTTTCCTTCATCCTTGTTTTCATACCACTTACTAGCCTAATTGAAAACAAGCTACTCATATGAAGAAGTCATTGTAGTATAATTAGATTACTCTAGTCTTGGAAACAAAAAATGGAGGACCCTCCTCCCCAGGACAATTTCAGGGAAGAAGCTTCCGGCTCCACCACCTGCACCCAAAGCTGAAATTCTACTTAAACGATTCCCTGATTTTTATACTTGGAATGCATTAAATGTATTTTAACTGTTCTGTCGGTATTTACATATATCCAGGCTGGGTTTCTGCGGCCCCCGCTAAGACTGGCCCCCTGCCCCCTCAGAGCACAGCCCTAGGTATCAGTCTCCCAGGGCCCTTTCTCTGGGTCCTGCACCTTCCTCCCCCCCAGCCCCCCTGCCACCTTTATTAAAACAACACCTGCCCCATGTCATAGCCCCTCAGGTACTGGCTCAACTGAGGTGTCCGTGGCTGGACAGAGGTCTGATGTGCTTCTTGGTGCAGGAGGTGTTGGCTGGGAAGGGAGGAAAGGATGGGAAGGGAGTCGGGGGAACAGCAACCGGTGACTGGGAGGGAGAGGGCAGGGGACACCCCGGAGGGCAGGCAGGCTCACCTCTTGCCCCCTCTGGGGTGGTACCCGCCCCACTTGATGCTGCCTGAGGCGGCATCCTGTTTGGCCCTGCTTGGCTGTGAGTGTGCCAGGCCCCTATGGTTACCCCAGGAAATGGGAGCTGCACAAAGCCACGTGCAGAATCGCGTGGGAGTTTAATAATCCCAGCTGGTGATTGCTGCCCCGCTGCTGCGTTCCTCCCCCATCAGACCCCTCACAGGCTTCCCTCCAACCCGACGCTCCAGCTTCTGAAGTCTGTCCGTTCTCTGAAGCGATTCTACACCAGAACATGGCTCTGGACTCCATGTTCCTAATTTCTTTGTGCGGGGGGTCTCTCCCCACTTCCCCATTAGCTCACGTCATCTTTGTGCAAAAAGGATCACTTGTCAGCCGTGGGGAAGAAAGGGCTGGCACTGCTCTGAAGCTGCTTAAGTTATGACATTAAGGAAAATAAGCCAGCTTCATTGGGCCTGGGGTAGGCGTCTGAGCACTGGAAATTTTAAGAGCTTCCCAGGAGATTTTACTGCAGCCAGGGTTGAAGATCACTGAATTGAATATGTTCTCAACTCTTTAAAAATGTGTATTTGTTTACTTAAATATATGTCTATTTTTCCTGCCAGAGAAAGGTGGGGTCCTACTGGCTTCAGCTCCTGCAGCTCCCCCCCCCCCCCCCCCCCGCCCCACACTGTGGCTATGACACATCAGTATTCAGTCACCTGGGGGCCGCCTGTGGCTGTGTGACCCAGGACAGGCCCTCTGACTTCTGTGTGCCGGAGTCGTGTCATCCATAAAATGGGAATCTTCAAGGCACCTACTTCATTGGGTCGTCACTGCGCAGCCCCATAGCGCCCCACGCCTTGCATGACTTTGGCTCATTCCTCATAATTAGGCCTTTTGCTGTGAAGGTAGCATCTCTTTTTAAAAAGATCTGGTGGTGGTGGGGGGGGGGCGGTGTTCTTTCCGGGGGCATGTGGGGTTTGAGAAGCGCAGGACCCTGCAGGCTTCCCTCTCCTGTGAGTGTTTTCAAAGTTAACTTTGGGACCGTTCTCCCGGAGGGCCGGACAGAAACTCAAAGAACCGGCCTCAGGGGATCTGAGTAAATTCCACCTTCGTCAATTCCTGGTGCTCCGTGAAAGATGCTCTTTCCCTCGGGGCTTCGGAGCTGGAGCATTTGTAGACAGTTCCTGCCTCTTCCCCGGCTGCCCGCGCGGGGGTCCGGAGCCGCCCCCCGCGTCCCCCAGCCCGCGCCGCCCTCCGCGGCCCTCTGGCCTCCTCACCTATCAGATTTCCTGTGCGCATCGCCGCGCGCTCCTCCCACCTCCTAAATGCGGAGCGGAGCGGGGCGGAAAACCATCCTCGGCCTGGACCCAGCGCCTCCGGGGACTGGCCGCGCGCCCCCTGCGTCTGCGGGCTGGGGTGCGGCTCTGAGCCCGCGGCGGCTTCCAGCCCGACTGGGCCTGCCGGGGCTGCCCCGCGCACGGTAAGGCCCGGGGCTGGGGCGCGGGGCGCGGGGAGCGCTGGCCGGGAGCGCGGGGCCGGGTCCTGCGGCGCGCGGGGGCGTGGGTGCCGGGCACCGGGGACCGCGGTGCGGCCGCGCACTGCAGGCGTGCTCGTCTGTTTTCCTTCGTTCCTTTTGAATGAAGGGAAAGAAAATTGTTACAGACCAAATGTCGTCAAACTTGGTGTGAAAACATATTCATTTATCAAGTCTTATCGCCACTCACGCCACGCACCCAGGAAGTTGTGTTCCTGGGTGGGCACGGTGCGGACGCAAGACTTAGGGAATCAGTACTGGATGGAAACATCACACAATTAGAAAGAATAGCGTAATCTTAAACAACAACAACAAAACAAACTCTGAAGCACCCTGCGGCAGGCAGCTTCTGCATCGTGGGGGTTGTGGAGGGGGCTGATAGGCAGAATGGTGAGAAAGACAGCTTTTCATTAAGGGATGACACCAGGGGTTTTGACTTTGGGAGGACCAGAAGGGAGTCTGTAGGTCATTGGTAAATACAGTGAGGTACCTTAAGATTCAGTAATGAACGTTATTTTAAAAACAATATCTGTACCAGGTGTGTGTGTGAGTGTGTGTGCGTGTGCGTGTGTGCGCCTATGTGTGTGCATGTGCAAGTGTGCTCTCACACACGCCGCACTGTAGTTTTCCTTCGTGGTTTTGTTTCATTTTTTGTTTAGGTTTCTGACTTTTGAGGGATAAATACAGCTTCCAAATCATAGCAACTGAATCTGCAGTAATCAGATGTTGGAAAATTATTTTTCACGCGTCCTTTATGTTAGCATAACAAACTTAAGTCTTCGTTATGGGTGGCCACCTATTGTAAATGTTAACATTACTTCTCATCTCCACATCTTCCTTATTTACTATTTTTGTCTTTTTCAAAGAGATGGAGATGGAGGAGGAGTAGAATTTAAGGAAGATGCAGATCTGGGGAAGTGTCATGTTTCGTTGGGTGCCTGGGGTGGGCAGTGGCTGCTGTTGAGAGTATTTTACAGATGTAGGAAGTCCTTAGAGGGGCGTTTGTGGGTAAATGCATGCTGATTCTGCCCATCTTTACATGTACCTTTTGTGGTGTTTCCTCTTTAAAACAGGTGCGTGTAATATGCAAATTTGGTTTCAAAGAGAGAATTTTATATCTTTTAAGGAATTTTTGCATATGTAATCTTGTTTCCTATCTCCTTTCATTTTTTCCCTCTCTTTTAAAGTCAGTTCGTCTTAAATAGTTTCTTTGTTAGGTAAATTTAATAATAATAAAAATCTGATGTGTTCAGGAAGGAACTCAGTGAGAGGCCCATGGACGTTACCTCCCGGAAATGCAAATCGGAAAGAGATGTTTCACTATGCTGTTACCTCAGAGGACTGACAAGGACAAGGTTGTCTTTGCAAAGGTTCTTCCGGACAGGGGCATCCCTTCTTTTGTAGGATTTCTAAGTAGGTACTTTGAATGAGCAAGGGCCACCTTTGATAGTCGGTTTTATGAAAATCTGCATAATTCACCATGGCCAAACTTCTCCACATGGATGGTAACCTTCATCCATTCAGCAGAGGATACCAGGGTGTAGCCCTCCCTCCTCTGTCCCTGGACAGCTACAGATTGAGGCCAGTTCAGCCGGGTCCCAGAAGAGTTTCAGAGTCTCCATCTTCTCCTTCCTGGGCATGGAACTGAGCCCAGTACTGGCATCCGAGGAGATGCTTCCCCATGCATACTTGTCCATTTAACTGGGTGTCTGATCAGATTTCTGCTTGGTTTTCTGCCAGGCCTAGAGCCTGATCCTGAATCCTGGTTGAAAAGCTGCCTGGGCTTTATCAGCCTCTCTCCCCAGGTGACCGGGATGCTGATGAGGATGGAGTCCCTCCTTGGACTTGACAGACGTCTACCTCCTTGACTATAACATCCTTGTTCCTGGGCCCCACCCAAGCTTCGTGGCCCTGGGTAAACCCAGGTTTGCAGCCTGTGTTCCTTTTCCTTCTGTTGACCCCTCTCCTTCGACTCCTTATTTTCCTCTGCTGCCACTTCCTGCTGGCAGGTAAGTCCTTGGACTTGGTGAGGGCTCCCCTATTCCTTGTTAATTCCAGTTTCTTCTCTTTTGCCTTGGCCTGAGGATAGGGTTCCGTCAAGCTTTGTGGCTGACCTCTTCTGAGTTTTGACAACACTGCTTTGCCTGTGGAAGGAGGGAGATAACTGACCCTGTGTCGGGTGAAGAGGTGGGTAAGAAGATTTATAGAGATTTTGAGAACTAACGTGGCCTTCAGTTGAAAACCAGAATTAGGAGCTCTGAGTATCGTGCAGGTGTAGTGAGATTCATTTGAAAAACAAATCAACCGGAATTTTTATATCTAATTTTGAACATCATCCCCACATCCTCAATAGAAGACCTCAGAGCCAGAAGTCGTTTGGGACCAAGTTGGGTAAATAAAGTGGCTGATCACTCATTCACGCACTGAATAAATATTCTTGCAGAGATAAATAGCTCAGCCAGATGCCTGGGTTCAAATCCCAGCTTTGACAGGTACTTGTTATACGACCTTGGGCAGGTTACTTAATTTCCTTATGCCTCAGTTTCGTTAATTAAAATTGAAGAGAATAATAGTACTTATTTCATAGGGATGGTTGTGAGGATTACATCGTTCTGTATGTAATAAAGAACAATAGAACAGTGCCAGATATGTACATGCTATGTAAGTTATAGCTATTGTTATTATGGTTTCCTATTGTGTGCCAGGCACTTTACCATGCTGAGTAATAATTGTTTTGGATCAAGAATGAGGTACGGAAAGAAGGAAACAAAACTAGTTGTTTCTTACTGAATTTTTAAAAATAATATGATTTGAAAAGTTATTCCTAAAAAGTTGTGAAAAAAATATTATGAGCAACAGCAGAATTATTTTAATAAGATGACTAACAAACATCAGGGAAACAATATTTAGTTTGTTATTTAAATTTTGGTCCCTGTCTTTTTTTGTTTAAGCTGTGGACACAGGCGGGAGCATTGCCTGAGCCCAAAAGTTCGAGACCAGCCTGGACAATGTAGCAAGACCCCGTCTCTGAAAATAAAAGAGCTCTGATTCTTTATAATTATTGGACACCATTCCTCAGTGTTCCGATTCACATTTGCAATGCTCTCTCTTCTTTTCTTACTGTTTCTAATTTATTCATTTTTCCATAGAGGTGTTTTGGTGATAACTGCGCTTCCTAAACTCTGCAAGTTCCCTTTTTAATCTCATTCCGTCTCTTTGTCATCGCTTGTGGCCCTGTTTTGTTGATTTCCTGTTCTTAGTTTCTTGTAGCAACAAATCATTTACTGTGAAAACGTGTAATCCACTGCTGGGAGTGTATTTTCTTCCAGCTTCTGGCTTCTTCACTTGTCTTTTGCACATTGCCTTTTGTTTCATTTCCTCCTTCTTTTCTGTAGTGTTTATGCCTATTTGCTCTGACATTTCTTTGTCAAGCATATTTAACAAGGGCAGGTTGAGCTGAATCTTTAGATAACATTTTTTTGATTGTCCTCGATTGCTTCTCTCCTATGTGAACATTGTTTCCTTCCCAGAGCTTCCTTTGGTGTCCTGGAGATGTGGTTTGTTAGCTTTTCTGTGGCCTGAGGATATGAAGCCGTAGAAGCAGTGGGAATGATGGATAATCATGATTGGTGGATTTAGTCTCTATTCATTTTGATTAAATTTATTAAAATTTATACTTTTATTAAAAGTTGCTGTCAGAATACACTCAGGTTTTGGATTGCCCCCAAATTCAGGGTGTAACTTGGAGACATTACATTTTTTATTTTTCAAATTTTGAAGTATTTCAAACATACAGAAGTGAAATAATAATAGAAAAAGCATGTGTGAGTCCACATCCCAGCTCTATTGAGTCGTAACACTTGGCCATACTTGCTTAGATTTAGAAGACAATATGAAAGCATCATTGAAGCTCCCTCTGTCCCTTCCCTAGTTCTCTCCATCTCCTTTCATCCCTTCGCACTATCCTGAATTATTACTGTCTTTTCCATGTGTGTTTCCACATCACTTCTATGTATAAATCTGTGATGAATTATGGTATTGAGTTCAATATTTCAAGCTCTCTAAAATGGTTTCATACGGTCCTACTGCAGCTCTTTTTGATTGTTTTCAACATTTATCCATGTTGAGACATAACTTGTATTAGTTCATTTTCACACTGCTGTAAAGAACTTCCAGAGACTGGGTAATTTATAAAGGAAAGAGGTTTAATTGATTCACAGTTCTGCATTGCTGGGGAGGCCTCAGGAAACTTACAATCATGGCGGAAGGGGAGGCAGGCACGTCTTACATGGCCTGAGAGAGCAAGTGAGAGAGCATGTGAGAGTGTGGGGAAAACTACCGTTTATAAAACCATCAGATCTTGTGAGAATTCACTCACTGTCAGGAGAACAGCATGGGGGAACTGCCCTTTAATCCAATCACTTCCCTCCCTCGACACTTGAGGATTACAATTGGAGATGAGATTTGGGTGGGGACACAGAGCTAAACTATATCATAGCTGTAGTTCAAGCTTGTCCAACCTGCAGCCCCAGACGGCTTTGAATGTGGCCCAACACAAATTCATAAAGTTTTAAAAAACATTGTGAGATTTTTTTTTAAAGCTCATCAGCTATCGTTAGTGTTAGTGTAGTTTATGTGTGGCCCAAGACAATTCTTCTAATGTGGCCCAGAGAAGCCAGAAGATTGGGCACCTCTGCAGGTATAGTTCATTCATTTTCATTGCTATATAAAATGTTAGGCTGAGGTGGGAGGATTTCTTGAGCCCAAGAGTTTGATACCAGCCTGGGCAACATAGCGAATCCTCATCTCTATAAAAAAAATGAAAAATAAAAAATTAGCCAAATGTGGTGGTGTGCACCTGTAGTCCTAGCTACTTGGTAGGCTGAGATGGGAGGATTGCTTGGGCCCAGGAGTTTGGGGATGCAGTGAGCCATGATCATTCCACTGCACTCCAGCATGGGCAACAGAGCAAGACCTTGTCTCTTAAAAAAAATTATGTTGTAGGATTGTACTACAATTGGCTCAGCTATTGTTTTGTTAATGTATGTTTAGATGATTTTCATTTTTCATATAAAAATGCTATAATAAACATTCTTATGTATCTCCTTTGCATACATGTTAGAGTGTACTTTAGAGTACATACCGAGAAAAGATACATCAGGTGATAAAGCATCTTTCCTGGATACTGAAGAATGTTTTCCAAGGGATTTATACCAATTTATGCTCCTACATACTATAACTCTAACTCGGTTCCTGTTTTTCCACACCTTCCGCAACCCTTGGAATTATTGGATTTTAAAATTTTTGTTATTGTCATGAGTATGAAATAGAATCTCAGTGTTTTAAGGCGCATTTTCCTGGTTCTAGTAAAACTAATCATCTTTTCGTATATTATGTATCTCAACCATTTGGAGTTCCTCTTCTGTGAATGGCCTGTTCATGTCTTTTGATCATTTTTCATCTGGGATGACTTTTTCTTATAGATCTATAGAAGTTCATTTAGAAATTCTAGATCCTTCATTTTAGTAATATACATTGCAAATATCTACTCCTAGTCTGTGGCTTGTATTTTTACATTTTATTGAACAATAGGTTTTCATTTTTAATTTGATGAAATTTACCAAGTTTTTTTTTTATGGTGTGTGCTTTCTCTTAAGAGGAAGTTTTTCATCTTATGAAATTCTTCCCCACTCTTAAGCCTTTAAAGATTGTCTCATATATTGTATTTTTTCCTAAAAGTCTTCAAGTTTTGCTTTTCACACTTAGGTTTTTAATCCTCCTTGGATTTATTTTTGATATGTTGTGAGTTAGGGATTCAAATTTGATTTTTTCAAATGAATAGTCAGTAGTCCTAGGTTGTTAACTCAATACTCCTTTTTCTGGCGATTTGTAATACCATTTCTGTCATACTTGTGTAGATCTATTTTGAGGCTATTTATTCTATTTTATGATCTGCTTGGGTTGCCATAATGAGATACCATAGACTGGATGGCTAAACAGCATAAAATTATTTTCTCACAGTTCTGGAGGCTGGAATTCTGAGATCAAAGTGCCAACCTGACCAGGTTCTGATGAGGACCCTCTTCAGGAATGCAGGTACAACCTAAAAATTCTGTCTGTGTCCTTGCATGCAGAATGAGATTCCTTTCTTTTTCTTATGAGGCCACTGACCCTATTGAATTAGGATCCCACCCTATGACCTAATTTAACCTTAATTAATTCCTAAAAGCTTTGTCTCCAAATACAGTCACATTGGGGTTAGAGCTTGAACACACATGAACTTCGGGTGGACACAGTTCAGTCCATAGCATTGGTCTATACATCACAAGTATCTTATTGATGTAATAAGTTTTTATATATACTAGATCAAGTTAGGTCAAGTTTTCCCATCTTGTTTTACTTTTTAATGTATTTAGCTATGTTTTGCCTTTTAGTCTACGTACGAATCTTAGGTTCATTTGTCAAGTGTGGTCCCAAAATTTGTAGGTTTATTTTTGAGATCTCTGTTCTGTTTTGTCATGATGTATTTTGTTTGTTTCTGGCAAAACACCACGTTTTAATTGCTCTGACTTTATGTCTTGCTCTGGGAAGGTAAGTTACCACTTTGTTCTTTTCAGCCATTCTTTTTCTTTTTCTTTTTCTTTTTTTTTTTTTAAGACAGAGTCTTGCTCTGTCACCCAGGCTGGAGTGCAGTGGTGTGATTTCGGCTCACTGCAACCTCCACCTCCCAGGTTCAAGCAGTTCTCGTGCCTCAGCCTTCCAAGTAGCTGGGATTACAGGCGTGTGCCACCATGCCCAGCTAATTTTTGTGTTTTTTGGTAGAGACAGGATTTCACTATGTTGGCTGGGCTGGTCTCGAACTCCTGACTTCAAGTGATCCTCCTGCTTCAGCCTCCCAGAGTACTGGGATTACAGGCGTGAGCCACCGTGCCCGGCCATAATATTCTTAATCTTCAGACCTTGTTTGAATTTTTCCAGTTTTCCTGTAATATCCTTTTTCCGGTCCAGGATCCCAGCCAGAATCCCATATTGCATTGGGTTTTCATGTTACTTTATTCATGTTCAATCTGTAATAGTTCCTCAGTCTTCTCTTTTGTAAACCTGACATTTCAGAAGAGTTCAGGGTGGTTATTTGTAGAGTATTCCTCAATTTGGAGTTGCCTGATATTTTCTTATATGCAGATTGAAGTTATGCATTTTTAGTAATAATACCACGGAAATTTGATAAACGTGATACGTTCTCTATTGGTTCTGATAGTTTACATGTAGATTCTCTTGAATGTTTTCTCTAGTTAATTGTATTAGGTATTTTGGTTATTTGTGTCTTTCTAGCACATGGGAGGATTTTGGTTCTCCCACCTCTTGAAGTTAGGCACAGCATGTGACTTTTCCTGGCCAATGAAAAGGGAGCTAAAGGGATGTGTGCTGAGACATTGGATTGCAGGTGCATGATTTCCCAGCTCTCTTTGCTCTGCTTGTGTCAGCACGTATTGATATGAGCATGCCATTAGATCAAAATAGCATGCAATAATAAACCGACCTTTGTATTCTTGCCTTCAAGAGTAGCCTGAATCAGCAGTGGATTTTGCTTATGTGAAAATAAACTTGCAGTGTTAAGACCCTGAGATTTTGGGGTTGTTTGTGGCATAACCTAGCCTATGTGGTCTGACATAATAATCAGATTATCTATAAACAAGAATAGCTTAGTTTCTTCTCTTTCATTTCTTATATACATCTTTTCTGGTCTTATTCCATTGGCTGGGACCTCAAGGGCAATGTTTAAGAAAAGCAGTGACAGGTTAGGTATAATGGCTCATGCCTGTAGTCCCAACATTTTGGGAGACCAAAGCAGGAGGATTGCTTGAGGCCAGGAGTTCAAGACTAGCCTGGGCAACATAGTGAGACCCTTTCTCTAAGAAAAAAAAGTGATAATGCACATCCTTGTCTTGATCTTCACCTTAATGGGAATGCTTGTAAGTTTCACTATCAAGTATATTTATTTTAGGTATTTGATGGATGCCCTTTGCCAAATTAAGAAAGGTCTCTTTTTTTATTATGAATTGGTGCTGAATTTTATTGATTCTTTTTTTGATGTAGCTTTTGAAATAATCATGTACTTTTTCTTACTTTAATTTACTGGTATAGTTTATTAATACATTTCTTGTGCTTTATTTAGGAACTTCCCATTTGTATTCAGAAGAGATATTGTTCATAATTTTCTTTTCGTTTACTCTCCTTGTCTGAAGTTGTGTATTTTTTCTCTGTCTCTTGGAAATGGCTTGTACAAAAAGGGATTTTTTTTGTTGTTCCTTTACAATTCGGTAAAGCTCACCTCTAATCTTTCTGGGCTGTTGCATTTTAGAGTGGAGGCGGTGGACTTATGATGACACATTCATTGTTTATTTAGGTTCTATATCCTTTTACTTATTCAGGTTCTATTGCCTTTTCAGTAAACTATGTTAATTCATTATTTGCTGGAAAATTATTTCAAAGTTTTGAAATTTATTGGCATAAAATTTTTCATAGTAGTTTCTTATGATTTAAAATTTTAAAAATTTCTCTGTTGCAGATCTTTTTGACTTTAAATATGATTTATTTCTGTCCCTTTTTTCTTGTTATATCTTGGTAAAGTTTTATTTACTTTATTAGTTTTTCTGAAAGAAACAGTTTTTGAGTATGTAGATAATTTCTTAGGTTGTTTTATTCTGTGTATCAATGACTTGATAGTTACATCCTCGTCTTTTTCTTTTTCTTTTTCTTTTTCTTACCTTTCAAATGTTTATTGTTATTTTTTTCTAGCTTCTTGAAGTATATGCTTAATGTATTCTTCATATTTATTTTTTTTGACCTATAACTTTATTCCTAAATAATTTTTAGTTGCTGTCCACAGGTTTTGATATGTTGGTCTTTCATTGTTATTTGATTTAAAATATCTATTATGATCTCTTCTTTAAGCCATAAGTTTTTTTGAGGCCTGCCTTTGAAAGTTTCAAAACATATATTTTTCTCCAGTATGTTTTTATTGTTGATTTTTAATTCCCCCAAGTGGTATGTGTGCAATTGAAAAGAATGTTTACTTTCTGTTTCTGTGTGTTTAATAAATGAAGTTTATTAATTTTCATTGTCAAATCATTATTACTAATTTTTGTTCTTTTGGTTACACATTTCTAAGAGAAATGCATAAAAATACAATTTATTCTTAGAATACTGTCAGTTTTTTGTTATATGTTTTGAGGCCATGTTGTTGAAGCTTACAAGTTTCTAAAGATCTATATTGTGCTATCTATATTATAATAATATATGGTAAATTGCTATGTAGTGTTGATACTTTTGGCTTGAATTCTTTTTGCTTTACATAGCTTTACTAGGGGTTGGTTTCTTTTTCTTCCCCTAACTAATTGCAAGTATCTTTCCTGCCTATCATTGTAACTTTACTTTGGGTGTGTCATTTGAACTCACATATAGCTAGATTTTTTCCAACCTGATTATTGTGTTTCTGAACAAGTGAACTTAATCCATTTATAATATACATAATTTCTGAGGCCTTTGGATTTAATTCTTTTATCTCATATGTATTTTATCTTTAATACCTTTTTTCTTTAGTTCTCTTTTCTTCATTTTTTTGTCTCCTGTTGGATTGATACAGTTTTCTATATTCCCATTTTACTTCTTTTGCTGGTTTTCAGACTGTAGACTGTATATATATTTTTAATGATTATATTTAGTCTTGAATCATGTATTTTAACCATATATAAACATTTTTGGTATTCCTGTTATTTTCTCTATCATGACAAGGACCTAAGCACAATTTAACTAACCACCTTGTTCCCTTATTTTGTAACTATTCCTTAGTTCGAACTTGTAAATTTCCTTTTCCTTTCCTTTCCTTTCTTCTCTTTTCTTTCTTTCTCTCTCTCTCTGTATCTTTTCCATCCATCCCTCCCTCCTTCCTCCTTTCCTCCCTTCCTTCCTCTCTTTCTCTTTTCTTGGTAATTTCCTATATTTTTGGATTTTTTAAACATGAAAATATAGTTATTTTTATGGGCATAAATTAGTTAAATTTTTGTTGTTGTTGTTGTTGTTTTTTTTTTTGAGACGGAGTCTCGCTCTGTCGCCCAGACTGGACTGCAGTGGCGGGATCTCAGCTCACTGCAAGCTCCGCCTCCCGGGTTTACGCCATTCTCCTGCCTCAGCCTCCCGAGTAGCTGGGACTACAGGCGCCCGCCACCTCGCCCGGCTAGTTTTTTGTATTTTTTAGTAGAGACGGGGTTTCACCATGTTAGCCAGGATGGTCTCGATCTCCTGACCTCGTGATCCACCCGTCTCGGCCTCCCAAAGTGCTGGGATTACAGGCTTGAGCCACCGCGCCCAGCCCAATTAGTTAAATTTAATGATATGTTTGATCAATTTCGGTGCTCATTTTTGTGTCCTGTGTCCCTTGACATACACCTGAGTTTATGCAACTTCTTGCTGAACTACATTCATGAATAATCCTATTATTGAGGCTACATTAATGATAAGCTTTCTTACTATTTCTGTGTTTGAAAACATTTTAATTATGGCTTCACTTTTGTGTATTAGTTTAACTGGGTGTAAAATTTTAGATGGGCAGTTACTTCCAGCATTTTGATATCTTCTGGCTTACATATATTATTGGTCATGGAAAATGGCTATCAGCTTAATTGTGACTGTTTTGTTGATAATTTGCCTTTCTCCACATTAGCTTTTAGGACTTTCTCATTTTCGACGTTCTGTAGACCACTATGATGTGGAAGATATGAGTTTATCTTTATTTATCATGGTGAGTACCTAGAGTCCAGTTTTGATTGGAGGTCTCATATTTTCAATTCTGGAAAATTCTCAGCTGATATGTCTTCACATGTTTTTTCCTCTGCTTTTCCTCCATTCCTTTCTTCAGGAACGCTTATCAGAGTAAGCCAGCCCTCTTCATGTATCTGCCACATCTCTTTTGTCTGTCCAATAAGTCCTGGTTGTTACTGGAGACAGTCATCTCTGGGGAAGGAGAGTGATTCTTTCAGTCACAGCCTTCCTTCTCTCTGTGAAAAGTGGAATGGCAAGTCTGAAGGTTTTTTTCTCATTTATCTCCAGAGGATCATTTCTCTTAAGTCTCCTCTTCACCACCTCTGTTTACCTTTCTCCAGTCTGGGAAGGGAAACTATTAGTGAAACTTTCATGAATTTCAGTTCCTCGCCCCTTTTCTGCATTCGCTCCCCCATAAAAGATACATGTAAAATTCTGGTGTTTTTCAATGTTTTTCCCTGGCCACCACTTTCAAGGACTATTCCAAAAGTTGTGTCCCTTTGTTTGGGTGCTGCTTTATATTTTTGGCCAATTTGAACTTAACTTTTTTCATTTCAGTGTGGGCAAAGTAGAGAAACAAATGCCTCCAGGCCCTACTACACATTTGAGCAGTAATAGTTGTGAATATTATTCAACTCATCAGCAGTTGCTCAGAGTGGGTGTTCAATGACTCGGTTTTGTAGGGAGTCTGGCACAATGCCCAAGTGTCTGGAAGCTTTGAAGAGAAACAGGTGCCTATTATAATTGGACATAAATGAAGGAATTGAGGAATTTGAATGAGGCAGATGGTGGAGTGCTGGTTTTACCGAGGTGGAGATGCTGGTGGAAGGATGGTGGTGGACATTCCATAGGCACAGCCTGTCGTGAATGTTGCGACAGCGAACTCTCAAAGGTTTTCTGGAGAATCTATAAATAACTGAATTTGGATTTTTCAGAACTTGGCTTCTTCAAGGCTAAAAATGTGCAAATTACCTCTTTGCTAGTTGTTAGATAATCAGTTTACCTAAAATAAAATGTGCAAATAAAATGACCTCCTTCAAAGTCATAGTTTTTTTTTTTTTTTCTCTCCGTCCTCGCTCTCTTGAAAATCCCGTTTGTGCTTCTACTCTGAGACTCAGTTTACTAACTGACTCCCTCCCAGACAGAAAATCATTTGCATGAAGGATAACTAAACTACATGGAAAATGAGGATTTTTCTCTGCATTCTTCTTTGATGGCTGGCTCTCCACTCCACATCGCAGACTATGGTGTAACACTTAGGTCCAGTATTACACGCACACCTTTTCAGTTTCCTGTTTTGGTGACTTTTAATACATGCCACTTACATATGTCTAAAGGAAGCTCTTTCATTGATGTCTGTAGCCACCTATGGCACAAAAAGCCAGGTGGCTTGTGCATGCTATTCATACATCAGGTAGAGGGAGGAGTTTTTCCAGGCTAATGAAACATGGTGATGCCAAATGGTTAGTGAAGAGTGATGGAGTTAGAAAGCAGTTATCGTGTGTGATCAGTCGTTCTGATTCACAGAGCCTGATGGCTCTACCCCGCCTGCTGACCACCTCGTTTGACCCGGCTGCAACCCCAGTCGGTCCTTTTATTTATCTGATTTCCTTATTAGCCCATGGGGTGTGTTCCTCACAAGCTTAACTTCTTTTCGCCTAACCTAGCTGCACGAGGCCTTGCTCACTTTGCTTTGCCTTTGGCCCCTCCCAACTACGTGCAGGCATTTGCAGCAATTTATTTGTTTCAAATAAATTTGGGTAATCTTGCCTGTGAGTCTTCTTTTTGAGATTCATTCTGCATATTAATTTTGGAAGGTTTCCAAAAAGTCCTCAGTAAAGAAACCTGTTTTCATTTGGTTGAACCCAGTGGTTTCCCAGTTTGCAATGCTACCTTCCTCTCACCCCGGCAGGGGCACACGTAGGGACGCCTGATGTCGGAAGGAGCACAGTTAGGGAAACTCTGCCTCCACCTGCAGAGAGAACTCCACGTTCCCTCTAGTCCTAGTTTTGGCTTCCCTTCAAGCCCTTGAATTTTTTCTTTCTTTTATTCATAGTTTTTTTGGGGGTATAATCAATATTATACATGTCATTTGTGAAGTTTACAATTCAGTGAACCCCTAACTCTTTTAAAATTGTGGTAAAATAGACATAATTTAAATGTACCATCATTTTAACGACAGTTTTGTGGCATTTTGTCCATACGCAGTATTGTGCGACCTTCACTACTGTCTAGCCCCAGGGTATTGCATTACCCCAGAGGAAACCTTGTACCTGTTATCAGTCATTTCTCCTCTCCACCCCTAGCGCCTGGGAACCCCCATTCTATTTCCTGTTTCTATGGATTTTGTTAGTCTAGGTAGCTCATGTAAGTGAAACCATACAGTATGTGTCCTATTGTGTCTGATGTATTTCATGTAGCATGCCTTCAAGGTTCATCCATGTTGGAGCATGTGACAGAATTTCCTTGCTTTTTAGGTCAGAATAGTACTTCACCGTGTGTATATACAACGTTTTGCTTGTCTATTCATCTACCAATGAACACTTGGCTTGCTTTCACCTTTTGACTATTGTGAATAATGTCACTATGAACGTGGGTGTACAAATATTTGAGTCTCTGCTTTCACTTCCTTTTGGCATATGCATGGGAGTGGAATTGCTGGATTATACAGTAATTCTGTTTTAAGTTTTTTTGAAGAACTGTGATATAATTTTCCACACTGGCTGCACCATTTTATATTCCTGCCCGCAGTGCACAGGGGTTCCAGATTTTCCAGATTTCCTTGCCAACATCTGTTGTTATTATTATTTTTAATTGCTATCCTGGTAGGTGTGAAGTGCTGTCTCATTGTGACTGAGATTTGCATTTCCTGGTGGTTGGTGATGTTGAGCATCTTTTCATGAGCTTATTGGACATCTGTATGTCTTCTTTGGAGAGATGTCTATTCAAGTCCTTTGCCCCTTTTTAAACTGGCATTTTTGTTTTTTGTTGTTGACAGACTCCTAATTCTTTTTTTTTTTTTTTGAGGCGGAGTCTTGCTCTGTCGCCCGGGCTGGAGTGCAGTGGCTGGATCTCAGCTGACTGCAAGCTCCGCCTCCCGGGTTTACGCCGTTCTCCGGCCTCAGCCTCCCGAGTAGCTGGGACTATAGGCGCCCGCCACCTCGCCCGGCTAGTTTTTTGTATTTTTTAGTAGAGACGGGGTTTCACCGTGTTAGCCAGGATGGTCTCGATCTCCTGACCTCGTGATCCGCCCGTCTCGGCCTCCCAAAGTGCTGGGATTACAGGCGTGAACCACCGCGCCCGGCCGACAGACTCCTAATTCTTAACAGATATGATTCTCTCACTGTGATGAACTTGACTTCTGAGAAGATACTGGCTGCATTCATTTCTCTTCTGCTTTCCTAGGCCCATCATGATTCTCCAGCAGTCATCATTTCTTACATTCCTAGCTTGTCCTGTTCTGAGGCTGGACCTAAGAGTTCATTCCCTCCCATCTCTTCCCACATTCCATATCATGGACTTTCTTCTTTTCAGCTGTTGGTACTGTGGAGGGGGGGGATTTTATTGAAGCTAACTGCCATGATCACCTTCCTTTTCCTTCCTAAAGGAGTGTCATCTGCTTTCTGATTTTAGCCACAGTAGCTTGGCTGAAGTTGCATTTTGGAAGTTCAAGGCTTCTGGCTCCCAGATTTCCTGTAGAATTGACACTGGTGACTGCCCTTTGTTCTTGAGGCTCCTTTGGTCTCTGGGACACTTCCCTGTGATGCCATAAAGGGGAACAAGCAGGAGGGTTTATGGTGCAGACTTTGGGGTGCATCACCTGGCTTCAGATGCTCTTTGCCCGTGAACTCACTCTTGATCCCAGGCTGGTAAAGTCACCTGTGGGGTTTCTCCTTAGTGAAAGAGGACATTAGCACCTACCTTGCAGCTGGTGGTGAGGATTCGTTGGGAAATCACATGAAAAGTACTTAGAACAGTGACTGGCAGAGAGGAAGTGTTAGCAAAGTTAGCCACTGTTGGAGCATTAAGCTGGTTTTGCCCGTGTGTTCAGTCGATCCCTTTTCACCTCCGTTTCCCCCCAACCTTTTGTTTTCTAAATTCTGTTCTTTGCTCTTCATTGTTCTGTTCCTGGACGCTTTCCCATTCTTGCCATTTCAATGTTCCTCTTTACACGGGAGATTCCAACCAAGTCCTCTCTCTACCTTTTATTTATTCATTTATTACTTACCTATGTTTGTTTATTTAAGATGTAAGAAAGCATAGGGTACAGAGGTGCTAGGATGTCTAAATGCTAGAAGATGATACATCTTCCTAGCGACTTGCAGGTGGTCTTTAGACTTTAAATGGACTGTAAAATAAGTGACTTACAAGCACCACTTTGAAATACTAAACATTTTCATTTTAAACCAGCATTACCGGTATTATAACTATATGTGCTTCTGCACATCGGTGTAATTGTACAGATTTAAGAGGAAGTGATAGACCATTTATACTAGTTACAAAACAATAAAACCAGGAATTAACACTGGGTTTAATAAAGATCAGTTATAATTCTAACCACTAAGAAATAAGAAAATTAACTGTGAGGTCAAAGGAGAAATGACATGTGCAATAACAGATTATTTATAAAACAAAACTAATGAGAACACTAGACATGATAGATGAAGACTTTAAAATCCTTACAAATACGTTAAGCAGACAAAGACTTTAAAATTGTTATTATAAATACATTAAGTAAATTAAGGGAATTGATGAACCAAATGGGTGAAAAGATGGAGAAATCAGCATAAACATGTCATCTCTTTTAAAGTTCATATAAACATGCAATTTGGTTACATGCATAGATTGTGTAGTGGTCTAGTCAGGGCTCTTAGGCAGGGTGTCCATCGCCCGAATAACACGTATCTTACCCGTTAATTTCTCATCCACCCCCTCACCCTTCTGAGTCTTTGTTGTCTCTCATTCCACTCTCTACATCCATGTGCACATGTTTTAGCACCCACTTAGGGATGCTCTCTCAACATTTTAGTGGGAGGATTCCTGTAGCACAAAATGGCGCCTAAGGACGTATTTCCTGGAGGACGTTTCCACCCGTGTCACATCACTCCACATCAGCTGCCACTGGCTCATACACAACCATGTCGGAGATGGAAGAATTTGACCTTTCACCAGTTTCTGTGAAATACATTGCTTTGAAGATGAAATTTCAAATGTCACCCTCAACAGGGGACCTAATGGGACCATGTCAAGGGATTACATCTTGAGCAGATGTAAGTCTTTAGAATGATCTAAATTATGACCTGAGTGCTAACTAGTCCCTGGATTCTATGAAGTACTTGTCTGATTTTCACAAAATCTTTAGGAAGTAGTTAGTAGTATTCTTTCATTTTATTTTTCCATTCTTATTTTTAGAGAAAATCAAGTCTTAAGAGGTTAACTATGGCCAAAGTCTTGTAACTAAAAAGTGGTTGACTTGAGATTCTACCCAGTTCCCTTGGATTCCACATGTAGAACTCTTCTTTTTTTTTTTTTTTTTTTTTGAGACGGAGTCTCGCTCTGTCGCCTGGGCTGGAGTGCAGTGGCCGGATCTCAGCTCACTGCAAGCTCCGCCTCCCGGGTTTACGCCATTCTCCTGCCTCAGCCTCCCGAGTAGCTGGGACTACAGGCGCCCGCCACCTCGCCCGGCTAGTTTTTTGTATTTTTTAGTAGAGACGGGGTTTCACAGTGTTAGCCAGGATGGTCTCGATCTCCTGACCTCGTGATCCGCCCGCCTCGGCCTCCCAAAGTGCTGGGATTACAGGCTTGAGCCACCGCGCCCGACCTCCACATGTAGAACTCTTAACATCCTTTTTTTTTTTTTTTTTTTGAGACAGAGTCTTACTCTGTTGCCCAGGTTGGAGTACAGTGGTATGTGATCTTGGCTCACTGCAAAACCTCCACCTCCTGGGTTCAAGCGATTCTCCTGCTTCAGCCTCCCAAGTAGCTGGGTCTACAGGCCCCCGCCACCCCACCTGGCTAATTTTCGTATTTTTAGTAGAGACGAAGTTTCACTATGTTGGTCAGACTGGTCTCGAACTCCTGACCTCAAGTGATCCGCGTGCCTCAGCCTTCCAAAGTGCTGGGATTACAGGTGTGAGCCACCGCGCCCAGCCTTAACATCTTGATTGTATTCTATACGTGCCATTTCACATTGTCTATTTCTCATTTTTCTTGTTCTTTTTTCTTTTCTATACTGATTAGATACACTGGAGCTTAATCCATTTTAGAGTGTGAGTGCATATTTATCAGTAATACTGTGTTTTAATATTTGAATTAATTCAATCCTGCTTTTTAATTTTATTATTCCTGCTAGTTTCTTGAAACTTTTTATAACTTTCTGTAACTTTTTAGAATTTGTTTTCTAAATTCTTTGAGAGCTTAGTCTTTTTCTTTCTTGCATAATAAACATGCTTAAGTCTAAAGCTGCCTCTGAGAGCAACTTTGAATGCATTAAAGGAATCATATCTAGTGTTCTCATTAGTTTTGTTTTCTAAATGATCTGTTATTGCACATGTCATTTCTCCTTTGACCTCATAGTTAATTTTCTTTATTTTTGAGTGGTTGGAATTTTAAAACGATCTTTATAAAACTTACTGTTAATTTCTGGTTTTATTGTTTTGTGACTAGTATAAGTGGGCTATCATTTTTCTCTTAAGTCTATGTACAGTTACACTGATGTACAGAAGCACATATAATACCAGTAATGCTGGTTTAAAATGAAAATGTTTAGTATTCGAAAGTGGTACTTGTAAGTCACTTATTTTAGTATAAGCTTGAATTTTTTCCAACTGATTTTGAAAATTTAAATAGAATATATATTCTCAAGAAAAATTATAGAGCAAATGACTAGTTTTGGTTTTTGTGGGAAAACGGTCCCAGCGTATTCTGTAATAACCAACACTCAAAGCTAGATACCTGTGAAAAAACTGACGTGTTTTAAATGGAACAGGAGACCTCTCTGATATACCCATCAGTGTTTAGCAATCTTAATTAACAATCTTAATGAGCTTTAAAAAAGTGTCATATTTTAGCTGTGAATCACTTCACATTAAAATCTGTGATTTTCCTGCCAGAGTTATCTTTAGTAAACACTATGTATTGGCAGCCAGATTTGGAGTGAAGTGAATGTGAGTGAAGCTGGAAGCAGATTCTGCAAGAAACCCAAATGTTGGAGGGGGGTTTTCTGAGCGTCGGAGTCCTAGGTCTCTCAATACCTCCTTTGACACTCCTGGCCACGCTCTTCCACCACGCCCATTACAGCGACTCACTCGGAACTGCTTGGGAATCAGTGACTTGGGTGAGTGCAATCTCTCTTTCACATATTGCTGGCTTCCTCCATCAGCCCATATAGCATCTGTGCTGCGTTTATGCTTTCAAGTGAGAAACAGTGAAATACACAAGGGGATGGCTTGCACTTGACTCCAGGATGGTGTTTGCATGTCAGCGTTTTCTTTCATGTTAAATTGAGTGGGGCCAAACTCATTTGGTTTCAGCGAAGGTAGTTTCCGTGCATTCACTTCAAAGCCGGGATTGCCGAGAGTGGTGACCAGAAGAGAGAAGGACATGGGGAGGTAAGGTGAGGCAGGAATACCAGAGGGTGGGACAGGCCTCAGTTCAGTGGCGATGTTTCCTCAGCAGCCTTCAGGCCTTTCATCCCATCATTTCTCTCCTCTGATAAGTGTCTCTGCTTTAAGAGTGTTTGCCAGACAGAAATAAAAATCGATTGGGGGAAAATTATATGCAAAAAACCATTTTCCTTTCAAAATATTCCTAGAGAAGAGAGGAGGCATGCACGGACACAATGCTGTCTAATGTTGCTATGATTGCATTTGCTGCTTAGCAAAGTACATAGAAGGCACATTGCAAATATTCAGGTATTAGCTGTGTTGAGAAATTGTTTTCATTTGGTAAATGTATTAGTTTGCCGGGGCTGGCATAGCAAAGTAGCACAAACTGAAAGCCTTAAATAACAAAAATTTGTGATCTCACGGTTCTGGAGGCTGAAGTCAGAAATAAAGGTCTCAGCAGGGTGAGTTCTTCTGAGGGCGCCAAAGGAGAATCTGTTAGGTGCGTCTCTCCTGGTTTCTGCTGGTTAATGGCAATATTTGATGTTCTGTGGCTTGTGAAAGCATCTCCCTCATCTCCACCTTCATCTTTACTTGGTGTTCTCTGTGTGTGACTGTCTGTGTCCAAATTTCCCCTAATTATAAGGACAGCAGGGATATTGTATTAGCGGCCCACTCTACTTCAGTAGGACCTTCTCTTAATGAATTATATCTGCAAAGATCCTATTTCCAAATAAGGTCACATTCTGAGGTAATTGGGGTTAGGACTTCAGCACGTGAATTTTAGGGGAACGTAAATCAACCCATAACAGTGAAGATTTATTAACTCACTTTAGGAAGGTGATATTTATTTAGGAAGTAAATGTTTATTGAGCATCCATGATGTGACATGCATGAGGTATTGAGATTTAAACAGATAGGCTTAAATATTTTCCTGTATCCAAGTCACTTTGAGTAAAGAAGTAGAGAGACATAACTTAATAACTAGAATACGACAGAGCTATATGAAGGCATTTACGAGGAATAGGGTTGGTACCAAGAAAGGGGATGCTGGTGAAGCCTGCTTTTTAGGGGAGATGTCAGGGAAATGTCACTGAGGGGGCTACATTTGGGCTGCATATCAAAGTGTTAAGAGGAGCTCCAGGGCAGTCTGGACGGAAAGGACGGTGTGGAGATCTGACATGAAAGGGTGTGTTTGCAGGACTTTAAGCCATCTTATATGGGAGTGTGGTGTCTACTGGGAGGTGATGGGTTGCCACTGTGAAGTTTCAAGTGTTGGAGTGAAACTACTGGACTTGTGGTTTTGAGAAGTTCTGCCTGACTGTCTGGTGGCTGGCATGGAGCTGGGCTGTCAGGTACCTCTTATTTTCCATGTCCATCCTGTTCTACTAGTAACTGTCTGTCTTTTCCAGCATTTCCCAAGTCTTCCCTTACCCTTTACGGTAAATCTGCAAAAGGAACAAGCTGGTAAAAGCACTTTTGGGAGACTGGGGAAAGGAATATGAATATTCCTATGTTAACTATTTTCTGGCCCCCAGTAGGCTATTGGTGACCTTTGGTATGTTCAGATAAGCAGTGGGAGTGGAGGCCAGAGTACAGTGAGTTGAGGGTTAATTACTTGGTGGATGAGGCGGTACGAGTGGTGAGTACAGGCTCTTTGTTGCAGAAGCTTGATTTGGAAGGAAAAGAAAATAAGAGGCTGACTAGGAGATGCCAGGTAATTGAGGTAAGGTTTGTTGAATGTTTTTTGGGGGTGAAATTTTGTTTTGTGTTAATAGAGTAGAAATTTACAAAGGAAATGGCCCTCATTTTAACAGAGAAATCAATACCATTTGCATCCCTCATTATTAATATGCATTGGAACTTCATCCATTGGACCTGGTGAAGAAGGCAGTCACCGTCTCACCAGGCTGGAAGCCTGGATGTTGGAATGTGGACATTTCCTACTAGAATGGCTTGAAAATCCCCTTGGACCATTCTGGTGGTAGGGATGGGGGTGTGAATGTAGGTGCTCCTTGAGAGGAAGGAATGAGCCAAGAGGGATGGAGCCTGGGGATGCAGGGAGAAAGTGGCCTTTGTTTTATGGTTATGCAGTCTATCCAGTTTATACATTTCAGATGATTTATTCAACAAACCTTTGTGTATCTCTTCCTACTTCTTTCCCACTGAGCTGGGTAGGTCCTGGGGTTCCTGTGAGTCCTGGGGCTGTAGTCAGGCAGTTGCAATATCTCATCATTCTCATGCTAAGTTTTTCCTGACCTGAACATTTCCACTGGAAAATGATGGTTGCACTCTTCTAATAGAAGGCTGAGCGATTTAGATGTGGGAGCAAGGAAATAGTGGCTGTGGTTCCTCTAAAAGGGGAAGAGGATATAGACAGGTTATTTTTTGTAATGACATTCATTTTCCTTGGTTCTTTGCTTATGTGACACCTGGATGTACAAGATGGTTAACAGAATATTGCTATGGAGGCACTTTGACAAGTTCTGAACTACCATCTGGGTGAGAGTATTTGTAACCGGCACAATACTTATACATGAATGGCCACTGTGAAATTGGTTTCTAAGGGGCGATGTTATAATTTGCTTTCTTAAGTGCATTGACTACAAAAACATCTCTTAAACTCTTTGTAAACTTACCAGAAACCCTTGCATCCCCATGGATGAAGCCAGAGCTTTTCCGTGGCTCCGGTTTCTCCTTCTAATAGTGCTTGAAATTCCTTCCACAGAGAATGAAGCTTTTAATTCTAGAACCAATGTTCAGATTGTGCAAAGGCATGGATTTAAGGTGACAGCTATTAACATTGGCAAGGTTATTTCTATTGTGCAAATTGCTTTCACATATATTTGGTATATTTTGCCCTCCGGACAGTCCTTGGCTTCATTATTGGGTAACTTGTTTTCTGTTTGAAGAAATGGAGGCTTAGCAGTTTAAGAAAGCTGATTAAAGTCAAATGGCAAGGATGGGATATGTGATGGAGCTCTAAGCACTGGGTGTTGGCCTCTGTAATATTTGTGCATGACTGACTACACAGCTCTCCTTCTGAGTCAGTGACTTTTAAGCTCTTTGGAACCACAGTAAATTCCTTTTACCTGATGACTCAGTACACACATATGACCCACCAAATAGTACTTGCCTTGATCATTCCCCAGGCCTTCTAATATTTTATTCTACCCAATTCTGTTTTCTTTTCAATGTCTGGTCTTATTAAATTGACTTGGTGATGCAGTAATGGGTCATGATGCAGAATTTGAAAAAAATTACACTCAGTTCCTTCCCTAAGAAGTAGAGGAAGGTCAGAAATGGAGGATGGTGGGAAAAGAATGGGGTGTGTGTTTTTCCAGTGTGGTGTGGGAGGGAAATGGCCTCTCGCAGTCCACTTGTCAGAACTGCTCCCGTGTTCCAATCTGACTTCAGAGGTGGGACAACGTTGGGAGCTGGTGAGGTGGGTGGGGAGCATCACTGTCTGCACTGTCTGCCGCACCTCTCGTTTCTTGCATTCAGTCCACTTTTGTGGCCATCGTTGTTGTGCTGGTTGGCTCTGCCCAATTCTTCCTTCTGGTTGCTAGCTCTCTTCACATGTCTACTGTTTTACTGGGGGCCGCTCACGTCTGTAAATGACGGTCTAGGTTGTACAGTCTTGGAGGTTCAAGTGGAGTCTTTTGGCAGCTGTGCAGGCCAGCGTTTGCATCCCTGCAGGGGCTGTAGGCGGCCTTAACCCTCCACCGTCAGTGCCTGGTTCTCTGATCCTGGCCGAGCATCTTGGTCTCAAAGTGTTGCCCGAAGTCTGGACATGGGAATCTGCTTCAGGCCAGGCCAGGTGATCTTGAACCCGAAAAACAGAAGTCATGACGTTTGCTCTATATCTATCAGAAAAACAACTCAAAGCACATTCCCTGTTCATGTCGGGGCAGTAAAATCTTCCCATTTTCCCAGAGACAATACGTTATGGCAGGCCAGAGGAAGCTCTGTAATCACCCTAGAGAGGAAAACGGCAGGCGTGAGAAATCATTCATCACCTCAAGGTAGAAATCACCCACTTTCTATAAGAATGTCCCACTGTGAAATCAGAATGTTCTACCATGCCATCTGCAACGAAATTGAAGGCCTCCCAAAGCCCACAGTCCAAAAGACATGATAGTGTAAGATAAATGGCAATGATTACAATGAACAATGGCAGTCTCTCAAGAGTGGGCCTGCCGGTGGGACCTGTGTTGATATTTGGATTTGGATTTTTGCTTGTTTGTAGATTTTGGGGGTCATCTTTTGTTAGGGTTGGGATGTAGCCGTGTGTGGTGAAATCCATGGATTTTTCCCACAACTAGAGGAAATAGCAGGTTGAGGGCAAGATGTGCAATGGAGAGTGAAGATGTGTGAGTC
This sequence comes from Rhinopithecus roxellana, assembly GCF_007565055.1. Classification (NCBI taxonomy): domain Eukaryota; kingdom Metazoa; phylum Chordata; class Mammalia; order Primates; family Cercopithecidae; genus Rhinopithecus; species Rhinopithecus roxellana. The sequence continues at coordinate 54,911,234 of NC_044561.1, forward strand.
AAGAGGTGATCTTGTGGAGGGAGGCTGCTTCTGAGAATCTCTTCTGCCATATTAACAAATCACGGATGCATTTGAGTTTCCCGTGTGGACATCTATGGTTTGTTATTGTGTCTGTACTACTTTCTGAATAGAGATTATCTTCCATGCTCTTTCTTTGTTTTTTTTTGAGATGGAGTTTTGTTCTTGTTGTCTAGGCTGGAGTGCAATGGTACGATCACCGCTCACTGCAACTTCTGCCTCCTGGGTTCAAGCAATCCTCCTGCCTCAGCCTCCCAAGTAGCTGGGATTACAGGCATGCGCCACCACGCCCAGCTAATTTTGTATTTTTTTAGTAGAGGCAGGGTTTCACCATGTTGGTCAGGCTGGTCTTGAACTCCTGACCTCAAGTGATCCACCCATCTCGGCCTCCCAAAGTGTTGGATTATAGGTGTGAGCCACCGCACCCGGCCGCTTCCATGCTCTTAATCCTCACATACCTATCTCCTGGGACCAACGGGCTCAATGCTGGAATCTGTTTATTCACCTCCAACTGTCAGCTCTGTACATGTGCTGTTTCCTTGTCCTTCTTCTCTGCATAGCTTTTTTATTCCCTTTGATACTCCAAGATTAGAATCTTTGCTAGGGCCAGGACCATATCTTTTGCGTTCTCTTGTCCCAACAACTAGGACAGGACATTTTATGTTATGGAACTGACAAGTTTTTGAAATTTCCATCCATGGACACGATCCACCGTAAACCACAGAAGTTAAGTACTGGAATGTTTACTACTGGGCAATTTGCTCAATATCTCTAAGCCTCAGTTTCTCGTCTTTAGAGCAGGGATGATAATAGCACATGGAATCATTGTGAAGTTAATTGAGAAAATGCATGTAAAGAATTTAATGCAGTGCTTGACACATGGAGACATCACTCCATTGTTGATATACTAACTTCCTCAAGAATTTAACAGAATGAACCAGGATAACAAGAGTGAGACCATGCTGTGGCCTGGAGAGAGGGCATGGAACTGCAGCTGTACTGGGAGGGGCTGTGAAGAAGGAGCTGAGCAGAGAAATGTGGCTGTAGCCAGGAGAAGCCAAGGAGGCATCCTGGGGAGAGAAACTCCAACCGCTTTCCTTGTTGCTGCGTGCCAATGACCAGATCCAAACCCCCTGTTGTTGCTTCCCCATGACCAAATCCAGTGGACATTGGCCAACAAGGCAGCCCCAGATGATGGCATTCACAGGAGACAGGCTCCTGTGGCTTAGATAAGGACTGGTACATCTTCTCGAGGGGCTGTGCACACACCTTATTGTTGCCCATGAATTCCCTGTTTTCTACCAGAGTCCTTCCTTCTGTATAGGATCTCAGGATCCTGGGACTGGAAAGGACCCTGCGATCACTCTCCTCACCCAGTCCCTTCATACAGAGGAAAGGTCGAGGTTGTCTCCAGTGTGGTCTTGGTGGCGGTCAAATGGCGTTCTTTTTATTGGTGTTGCCAGAGTCTGCTGGGGAGCAGAGCACACAGAGCATGCTCAGAACGTGGTGGTGGAAGGGATCCGCTGTTTCTCATGATTTTTAGCCTTTACAGGGGCACCACATTTTTACAGTGAGCCACGTGTTGTCTTTCTCATTCATGGGACTGTTGCTTGCAAGTGTTTTCCTCTTAGTGTCTGTGTTTTTGGAGCGACCCTGCCCTCGAAAACAGGGGACCTGTGCTGTGCTCCTCTTGATCCCCTGGGACATTTACCATCAGGGCCGAGCACACGGGGCCAGCACATAGCTTTCTGAATTAAATTTCACAAGGATTACCTGGAAAGCTGTGACTTTTTCCGAGTCCTAAAACCGAGGAGCACTGTTGGTTCCTCCCTTTTCCTTTCTAGGGTCATTGTGGCAGATGTCTGTTCCTGCACTTGCGGCTCCACGAGAGGAGAAAAGCCCCCTTCCTCCCAGGAGGGCCATTGCCATTCTGATGGGCATGACAGGGAATCCTAAAGATGGAGGATCTGTGTGCATTCCCTCTTTGGAGGGTAGAGACCAGGCATTGCATGCAAAAGCCCATCAGGTACGAAGTAACCCTGGTCCAACCCTTGCTGGCATGAAACCACTGTGTAGACTCTTGTCATGTCGGTCAGCTGAGGCTTACGATGTTTTCAACTGAAAAATCTTCACTGCTTCCCTGTTGTATGCAGGAAACAGTTGCCTGGGTGTTGGTCAGTCCTGCCGTGTTCTGTGTGTCCCAGGCTCCCTGATGACTGCCCCGCCCAGGGCTTATTTCCTGGGCACACCTAGCAGCACTGCTCCCAGCTGTGGTTGCAAAGACAAAAGGAACAAAAGTCATTGATTCATTAACTTGCCACCAGGGAACCCATCTGCCTGGCTTTTCTTGCAGCAGGAATCAGAGGTGCTAGAGAGGACAATGGTTTTTCTAGAGTCAAAAGGGAATACTTGCCATGCTTCTCTTAAGGTGTCAGTTTTAGAAGCAGGAAGACTTAATTGGTCTTAGGGTACCTTGGGCAGACCATGGTTTGGCTGCAAGGGAGCAGGTGAGCCCTTTGGGGACATTTCAAAAGAGGAAGGATTATTTACTATTAGGGGAGGGGAGCAGGAAGCTTTCTGTGGTTGGATGTTTCCTGGAGCAAGTCAGGGTCAGGGTGTTGCCTTTTGGGACCACCTGTCATAATGTCCTTGCCTCACTGGGTCATTTCTCACTTTTATGTCTGATACAGAAGAGGGGAAGAGAAGTACTGGGAAGGGAAGGGTGCGGTCCCTTTAAATAATACTGAAGGGGGAAGGGCATGGTCCCTGGTTAGGGCTCCATCCCCAGGCCAGTGCCTACAGACCTAGGTGAGGACAGGCATTTTTGTTTTCCTGCCCAAATGTTGCATTTCCCAAGACCACCCTGTACTGCCACATCCCCACGCTGTGCCTGTAAAATCCCCAGGACCCTAGCAGACAGACACATAGGTAGCTGGATGTGGAGAGGAGCACGTCAGCGGAGGAACACATGGGTGGCTGGATGTCAAGAGGCGTGCACAGACAGGCACTGACAGGCACCAGCAGGCTGCAGGCCACCGATCGGTAGAAGGATGTGGAGTTGGGCGAGGGCAGTCAGGGGAGAGCCCAGGCCGTTCAGCGGCCTAACTCCAGGGGAAATCCATCTCCCTCCTGGCTCCCCCATCTGCTGAGAGCTTCTTCCATTCAATAAAACCTTGCACTCATTCTCAAGCCCACATGTGATCCGATTCTTCGGATACACCAAGGCAAGAACCCGGAGATACAGAAAGCCCTCTGTCCTTGCAATAAGGCAGGGGTCTGATTGAGCTAACAGAAGCCTCTTACGGCTAAACTAAAAGAACACCCTGGAACACATATCCACTGGGGCCGCAGCAGTAAACATTCACCCCTAGACACTGCCGTGGGGTTGGAGCCCCACAGCCTGCCCATCTGCGTGCTCCCCTGGAGGTATGAGCAGCGGGACACGGAAGAAGCGAGCCACTCCTGCATCACACTCCCTGAGAGGGGGACAAGGGAATTTCTCCCGTTTCATGTTGACACAGAGATGGGGTGTGTGACTAAGAGAAGGATTTTGTTGGCGAGAAGTGAGCGATGGGTGGATTGCGTGCTGACCGAAGCCAGTTTCCCATGTACAGCTCTTCAGTCTTAGTAGTAGATCACAAAACTGCTAATGAGACATTGGGCCGGGTGGACCCCTTTCCCACAGCCTCACTCCCACATTACCACAAAGGGAAGGTCCACGTAAATGTCTGCCGTGTAGACGGAAGTCACCCATTAAACTAACAAAACAGGTCATACTCCATGGAGTTTGTAGGTGAGGTGCCATCTCTCTTCCTTTAGATTGCCTGACTTTGTGTAGCATGAAAGGTAAGTCGTAACACGTTCCAGAAGTGTGATTCTGTTTCCTTTGCAAGCAGCTTCAGGCCTCTGGCATTCCCTCCCTCCTTCCCTCCTTCCTTCCTTCCCTCCTTCCTTCCCTCCCTCCCTCCCTCCCTCCCTCCCTCCCTCCCTCCTTCCTTCCTTCCTTCCTTCCTTCCTTCCTTCCTTCCTTCCTTCCTTCCTTCCTTCCCTCCCTCCCTCCCTCCCTCCCTCCTTCCTTCCTTCCTTCCTCTCTCCCTCCCTCCCTCCCTCCTTCCTTCCTCCCTCCCTCCCTCCCTCCCTCCCTCCCTCCCTCCCTTTCCCTCCCTCCCTTCCTTCCTTCCTCCCTCCCTCCCTTCCTTCCTCCCTCCTCCCTCCCTCCCTCCCTCCTCCCTCCCTTCCTCCCTCCCTCCCTCCCTCCTCCCTTTCCCTCCCTCCCTTCCTTCCTTCCTTCCTCCCTCCCTCCCTCCCTCCCTCCCTTCCTTCCTCCCTCCCTCCCTCCCTTCCCTCCCTCCCTCCCTCCCTCCCTTCCCTCCCTCCCTCCCTCCCTCCCTTCCCTCCCTCCCTTCCTTCCTTCCCTCCTTCCTTCCTCCCTTCCTTCCTTCCTTCCCTCGTTCCTTCCCTCCTTCCTTCCTTCCCTCTTTCCTTCCCTCCTTCCTTCCTCCCTCCCTCCCTCCTTCTTCCCTCCCTCCCTCCCTCCCTCCCTCCCTCCCTCCCTCCTTCCTCCCTCCCTCCCTCCCTCCCTCCTTCCTTCCTTCCTTCCCTCCCTCCCTCCTCCCTCCCTCCCTCCCTTCCTTCCCTCCTTCCTCCCTTCCTTCCCTCCTTCCTTCCCTCCTTCCTTCTCTCCTTCCTTCCTTCCTTCCCTCCTTCCTTCCTTCCCTCCCTCCCTCCCTCCCTTCCCTCCTTCCTTCCCTCCCTCCCTCCCTCCCTTCCCTCCTTCCTTCCCTCCCTCCCTCCCTTCCCTCCTTCCTTCCTTCCTCCCTCCCTCCCTCCTTCCTTCCTTCCCTCCCTCTCTCCCTCCTTCCTTCCTTCCCTCCCTCCCTCCCTCCTTCCTTCCTTCCCTCCCTCCCTCCCTCCTTCCTTCCTTCCTTCCTTCCCTCCTTTCCTTTCTTTCCTTTCTTTCTGTCTCTCTTCCTCTCTTTTCCTCCCTCTCTTCTCTTCTCCTTCCTTCCTTCTTCCTTCCTTCCTTCCTTCCTTCCTTCCTTCCTTCCTTCCTTCCTTCCTCCTTTCCTTTCCTTTCCTTCCTCCTTCCTCCTTCCTCCTTCCCTTTCCTCTCCTTTCCTCTCCTTTCCTCTCCTTTCCTCTCCTTTCCTCTCCTTTCCTCTCCTTTCCTTCCTTTCCTTTCCTTTCCTTTCCTTTCCTTTCCTTCCTTTCCTTTTCCTTTCCTTCCTTCCCTTCCCTTCCATTCCCTCCCCTCCCCTCCCCTCCCCTCCCCTCCCCCCCTCCCCTCCCCTCCCCCCCCTCCCCTCCCCTCCCCTCCCTCCCCTCCCTCCCCTCCCCTCCCCCCTCCCCTCCCCTCCCCTCCCCTCCCTCCCCTCCCCCCCCTCCCCCCTCCCCTCCCCCTCCCCCTCCCCTCCCCTCCCCTCCCCTCCCTCCCCTCCCCTCCCCTCCCCCTCCCCCTCCCCTCCCCTCCCCCCTCCCCTCCCTTCCCCCCCCTCCCCTCCCGTCCCCCCCTCCCCCTCCCCTCCCCTCCCCTCCCCTCCCCTCCCCTCCCTTCCCTTCCCTTCCCTTTCTGTCTCTCTCCCTCTCTCCCTCCTTCTCTTCCCTTCTCTTCTCTAATCTTCTCTTCTCTTCCTTCCTTTTTCTTTCTTTCTTCTTTGTTGACGGAGTCTCACTCTGTCACCCAGGATGGAGTACAGTGGCATGATCTTGGCTCACTGCAACCTCTGCCTCCCGGGTTCAAGCAATTCTCATGCCTCCGCCTCCCAAGTAGCTGGGATTACAGGCAGGTGCCACCACGCCTGGCTAATTTTTGTATTTTTAGTAGAGATGGGGTTTCACCATATTGGTCAAGCTGGTCTTGAACGCTAGACCTCATGAACCACCTGCTTCGGCCTCCCAAAGTGCTGGGATTACAGGCGTGAGCCACCGCGCCCAGCCCAGCCTGCATCTGGCATTTTCTAAGTCAGTGGCCCCTGCATCCTGTAGCTCTCCCAGCGGCTAACCTGAAACTATGGGATGCAGGGCTTGTTAGAGTCTCCTCTCTTCATGCACATGAAGAGAAGGTCTGTAAAGGGCTGAATAACAAGCTGTCAATCAATAACTATAAAATGTAAATGATGTAACTGTAAAATGTAAATAAATAACTGTAAAATGTACCTGAAGGGCTCTTTAGCAAGCCTCTGGCATGGAGAAGGATACCTGAAGCTCCTCTAGTTGCTGCCATGGTAGAGGGTGGGGGTGGGCTTTACGGTGTTATTCCCATTTGACAGATGAGGAAAACGGAGGTCTGAGAAGGTAAATAACTCACCTGAGCTCTCACTGTTAGTGACAGGCAGAAACAGCCTTGCAACCAGGCTGCCTGTGTTTGATTCAGACCCTCTGTGGAGCACGTGGTTTAAACCACCGATCATAACTCTAGGTGGTGGGCAGTGTCTTGTGGTTGATAAACAGGGGGTCCCACCAGCCCTGCTCCTCCTGTCTTGGTTGGCTTGTCACCCTAGAGGGTGGCTGTGTAGGAGCCTAGTTGCACCCATCCCTGCTCCTGAGGCCCTTTTCTCCCTCATGCTCCCTGGCTCAGACCCTCTTCCCTGGGTCAACAGTTGCTCTCACACCGTGGGTGAGAAGTCCAGCTCTTTTCAGGATCTATGTGTCTCAATACAGGAAAACGCCTTGAGAGTACTTGTAAGGCTGTCAGTATTTGGGCCTATCCTTAAAAATTCTCAAACACGTTTTGAAGGAGTTAAACAATTATTTGCCCAGCTTGTACTGAACTATGAGGCCTTGCAAAGATGAATTATTTGATGACAAATGGATTCTATCAAGAAAGATGAAATCCATTCTATTTTTTTTTTTTTGAGAATGAAGACAGTTTTAATATTGCCTTTCCAATCTGGATGCTTTTTTTGTTTGTTTTTCAAGACAGAGTCTTGCTCTGTCACTCAGGTTGGAGTACAGTGGTATGATCATGGCTCACTGTAGCCTTTATCTCCTGGGATCAAGCGATCCTCCTGCCTCAGCCCCCTGAGTAGCTGGAACAATGGGCGCATGCCACTATGCCTGGCTATTTTTTCTATGTTTTGTAGAGATGGAGTCCCACTATGTTGCCCAGGCTGGTCTTGTCTCGAACTCCTGGGCTTAAGAGATCTACCTGCCTCAGGCTCCCAGAGTGCTGGGATTACAGGTGTGAACCACTGCACCCAGCTGCATTTTTATTTCCTTTTCTTGCTGTGTTGAATGGTGAAGACTTCTAGTATAATGTGGTGGTGAGAACGGGTATTTCAAGGTTGGAAGATGCCAAAAAGTAGTTCGGCATTTGTAAAGAAAGTTTGGGATATTAGCTAGAGTTATGCACTACTGCAAACATGATAAATCTCACATTATTAAAAACATGAAGTTAAAATCCATAGCAATTGTATTTTAGCTTCCAACACTACAGAACCATCCTGGGATTTCCACGGTTAAACTGATTTTATGAAAATAAGTGTCAATGATGTCTCTTTAAAGCATTAAAGTAAATAAAAAAATTTAAAAAGCTGAAATGTGATAGAAAATTGATGCCCTAAAGTCTTACTCTAACTTTGTGAACTAGAATATTAGCATTATGGAATTTAGATTAAAAAAAGTTCTTAAAATTAAGCTAGTCTTTTACAGTCCATTTAATGCTTGAATTCCAAGTTTTTTAATATCTTCATGATACATTAATTAACTGTTTTCTGGAATAGCTCATTCCACCTTTAGATTTTACTAATTTTTTGCATAACCATTGTTAAGTCTTTGATTGAATTTGATCTCAGTATTTTCTACCCACTGGTTCTTGTTCTAGTCTTTTCTTTCTCTGAGACATGGTTTCTAAATGTTAAGCATTATAAGTGACGTTGAAAATTCTTCATATTCCATCATATAATTCTTCATATATTCTATCATATAATATATGCTCTCTTTCTCCTGGCCTCTCTCTTCTGAACATAATTCAGGCTTTGTAATTGTAATTCAGGCTTTATAAATCCCTGGTGAAAGTGAGACGTATAGAACTGACTGTCCAGAAGTTTTTTTGATTCGTGTTCTAAACGCTGTGCTTTGATAGCCTAAGAGGACTTTTGCTGTTTTGGTAGCAAATCCCACAACTTCAAGTAGAATTAATGATCCCCATTTTACATATGAAAAGTAAAGAGGCACCGGTTCTTCACAGTAGAATACCAATTTGACTTGTCTCTGTTCTGTAGCAGCTTTCTCCATAAGTGTTACTTTCCATAGGAAAATCTTCCCTATACCAAGTTACATGCTTCAAGTTTAAATAATTAATTTTTCCTTTGGCTGGTTTCTTATCACATCCACTCATTCATCAAGTGTACATTGCACTCGGGTTCACGGCCTCTGAGCTAGGCATGAGAATTATCAAATGAAGAAAGCAAAGGTCAGCTTCAGAAACATTAATAAAATAGTGTCCTTTATATTACAATATAATAGTTGCTATAAAGAAGCACATATAAAGTTAGTAATAAATGGTAATAAATTATTTATCTCTGCTTTGGGGAAACCGAGAGAATGGGACATTTCAGGTGAAGAATATAGGAATGGCCGACCTGAGAAGATGTGGAAGGACATTCCAGGCCTAGGGACCTGCACAGACAAAGCAATTGAGGTACGGTTACTTGAGGAGTTACACACATTGAGGTTCCTCTTCTTATATACCTCCTATTTGAATTTTTACCTTTCTTTTTTTGTTTGTTTTTGGATGTTTCTGTTTGCTGTGTCTCTTTCTTTGGAAAGTACTTGCAGGATCAGCTGTTTTTGAAGACGTTAGAAAATACAGACGAGAACATTTTCCTCAATTTTTAAAATGGATTAACATATGGAGGAAGTGGGATAATTTTGATTTTGTCTTAGTCAAAATAGCCTATTTTAAATATTTTGTTGGCTGGGCATGGTGGCTTACGCCTGTAATCCCAGCACATTGGGAGGCTGAGGCAGGATCATGGCTTGAAGCCAGGAGTTGCAGAACAGGCAACATAACGAGACTCCCATCTCCACCAAAAAAAAAAAAAAAAAAGCTGGGCATGGTGGTGCACGCCTTTGGTCCCAGGTACTTGGGAGGCTGAGGCAGGAGGATTGCTTGAGCTCGAGAGGTCAAGGCTGCAGTGAGCCAAGATCGTGCCACTGCACTCCAGCCTGGGTGAAAGAGTGAGAACTTGTCTCAAAAAAAAAAAAAAAAAAGATTTTGTAAATATTCTTTACTAATGGGATAGACACAGTAGGGAGGGGTAGCTTGCGTCCATTACATGAATGCAACGAAATGAATACTAAACTGGACTCAGTGGGGCCATTGGCGAGGGCCTTGTGGAGACGCTGATGGAGATGGGCAGCGTCACAGTGGTGAGGGCCTTGTGGAGACGCTGATGGAGATGGGCAGCGTCACAGGATTGACAAAGCCTATCAATGCAGTTTCATGTTGATGAAAATAAAAGCCTGGGCCAGGCACAGTGGTTCATGCCTATAATCCCAGCACTTTGCGAGGTCGAGGCAGGCAGATCACCTGCAGTCAGGAATTTGAGACCAGCCTGGCCAATGGGACGAAACTCCCATCTCTACGAAAAATACAAAAATTAACTGGGCATGGTGGTGCACGCCTGTAATCCCAGCTACTTGGGAGGCAGGAGAATCGCTTGGACTCGGGAGGCGGAGGGTCAGTGAGCCGAGATTGCACCACTGCACTCCAGCCTGGTTGACAGAATGAGACTCTATCTCAAAAAAAAAAAAAAAAAAAAAAAAAAAAAAAAAAAAGAAAGAAAGAAAAGAAAAGCCTGTGTGAAAAGCCTTAGCATTAGCACTCCTGGCAGCAACACCTGCCTTGCCTGCCTCTGCTTTTGCAGCTGTTTTATGTAGGTGACAGGCGGATGGGAGAACAATTGAGCTTTTTCTTCTGGTTGAATTTGAGTTTCCTCTTTCATTTGTGGGTTATTGTTTGAAAAGAAGTGTACCCACATTCTCTGCTCTGTCAGCATCTGCCTTCCCAAGTTTTGAAGCGTGCCACAGATTGCTAGGAGACAGCTGAAATTTTTAAAGCTTTTTATTATGTGTGCTTAAAGATGGGGTAGAGATGCTCCTTGATGAGGGAAAGGTGCTTTAGTGTTTGGCCAGAGGAGATCATGCCTGCTCCCCTGACCTTCCCGCAGCTCCTCGAGGCTGGTATGCAGGGGGAGTATGAGTTTTCCCTGCTCCTCTCTGTGGCTTATTTTGTCGTAAAATCATGCATTCTTGTGGAAGTGACTGACAGTGACAGTTATGTCAATCAAGGAAAATGACCAAGGCAAGTCTCAATCATTTCAGGACATTTATTTGCGAAAGTTAAGGATGGACGCCCGGGAGACAGGTCTATGCCTTTCTCCTAAGATGATTTTGAGGTCTTCAGTATTTACAGGGGAAAGGGCAGGATATTAAGAAATAGGCGGTTTTCATGTGAGAGGTGGGTAAATAGTCATTCATGCCTTTGGCTGGCTCAGTGGATCTGCATTTTTACATTAGGTAATGTAGACAGCAGGGCAGAGGAAACAATCAGACATGCATTTATTTCAGGCGGGCAAAGAGACGACTCAGTTCCGTCCTATGTCCCCCACACCTGTGAAGATAAGCTATTAATTTACATTAACATTAATTACATTACCATGTTGAACTTTAGCAGAAATGCTGTAGGGTAAAGAGCTTGGGGCTCAGAGCTTGTGGGCAAAATATGAGGGAGGTATGTAGCTTTTCATCTTTGTTGCCATCTTATTTAGGGACCCAAATGGGAGGCAGACTTGCATGAGCCAGGTGCCAGCTTGACTCTTCCCTTTGGCTTAGTGAGTCTGGGGTCCCAAGATTTATTTTCCTCTCACAGTTCCATTGCAAAAAGTGCAAAGTTCACAGTGATGGGAAACATAGAGAAGGTACAGCTTCAGCTGCTTACGGAACCACTGTCTGACATTTGAAACGATGGCGTATATTCCTAGAGGGGGTGAAGGAATGTCTTGTGTTCTTGTGATGCACAAGGAGGGAAAGGGAGCCAGCATTTATTAAACTCCTACCTTGTGCCATGAACGCTTTCGTTTAATTCTCACAGCAACCTTCAGATTGGGCATTGTGACCTTTTAAAAATGAGAGCTTGGGTTGGGAGAGAAAAAATGATTTGCTAAGATTATGCAGGAGTGACTGGAAGACCCCAGCCCTGGCCTCCTCAGGGTCACAGGCTTCTACCTCCCCACCATGCTGCACTGACTGTCTTGGGGGGACGAATGTGTGTTGACTGGCTCACCCCCCTGTCGTCTCAGTCTTCTTATACTGCCAGGAGTGGGTTGTGTTGTCAAATGATTGGCCCAAATTATGATGCAGTCATAGTCAAGAGCATGAGCCACAGGGAATGGAGGCGTCAGGCATGGCCTGGTTAGCAACGTGCTCCCTAAGTCATGGCTGGAAGACACCACGTATTTCTCTGCTGGCCTGTGTCTACTCACCCTGCTGCTGACAACTCTATTATGTCCAAAATCACACTTTCCTGAACATTCCCGGAGTCGTTTTTGGTAACCACAGGCAGCGGGCATATAAAGGCATGGTTGCCCTCTTCCTACTATGCAGTTTGGTCCGGGAACAGAGACAACTTTCTCAACTGATGTTTTTGTTTTCGTTTCTCCTTTTCTGGGAATCACCCTCAGGTCTCGCCCTGCATGTGCAAGCTTTTCTTTGCCTTTGGAGGGAAGCAGGAAGTTCTCCTATCCTGGTGGATTCAGCCAGAGATAGCTTCTTTTTCTTAAGTTCTTCCTTATCAGAATTTTCCCAGCAGGAGGTAGTGGTTCATGATGGATGCGTTGGTTTCCTCACATCTGGAAAATAGCCAGTGGGGACTGCCCCAGCAGTGGTTTGGTGTGTGTGGAGCCTCTCTGTGGCTGCCACCATGTGGTATCTCCCCATTTCACATCTGTGTGAGGTGGCTTGGACATATTGAGGTGCTGGAGACCAGCAGCACCTCCTGGACTAGCTCCTTCCAGAGTCTCTGCTGGCTAAGAGGCAAATTGGGGGAGTCATGCTGGACTTGGAATACAGACCTGTTGTCCCTGTTCCAGTTGGGACAAGCTTTGAGAAACACCGCACACCCCAAGGGCAGGCAGTGGTCAAACGGTGAGAATGATTCACTGTCAGCATCCCTGTTAGCTAAACTGTCCCGACCCGGGGGTCGATCACTTTGTTAGTATAATAGTTTTTTTACTCTGTTAAGCAAAGGTCCCCACATTAAAACATGTTCTCAGTGAAATCTTAGACTCGGACGCTTATCCCGCAGCCACCCTCTGCCTCCCAGCACGGGCGGGATGATCTTGAATGCATTTATTCTTGCCCCTTGCACGGTTGGAGTAAAGTGCTTATGAAAACATCTCTTTTATTGATTCTGCGTGCTTTTTAAAATTCCATTTTCAAGAGCGAGAACAGAGAACGTGTGATGTGACCAAAGGTCTCCTGCTGGTGTGGAAAGGTAGCAGGCTGCCTCTGCAGCTTTGCCCAGAAGCTGGTGCCCTGGACTACTGCTTCTCAACACTCCCGAGGAGTTCCCTTTGGCTGTAATCACCCACTGACCTCCTCTGTATGAACAGCAGGGGTGAAACTCTTGATGTTACTTCTTCCTCCATTGAATAAGCCAGATTCTCTTTCTTCTGAGGAATAATTGAAGTCTTTTGCAGTGTCTATAAGCAAAATTACCTAACACTCTGAAATTTTTCGTACAACAGTTTCATCTGGAAAAGAGGCCATTGAAACCATGCGTTTGTGTTCAAGTAAGAAAGTATATCCAAGTCACAAAGAAGCATCATTTGGCTTTTGGAGACGTGGGCAGCTTCATTTCTCATTTGTTCATTCAGAACTCTCCGCTAGGCTTCTAAGTGCCACATCCTGTCCAGAATGATGAAAGATACAGAAAATGGTGCCTGCTGACCTTCTGGAGTGATTGACTAGTGAGAAAGGTGAGTGGTATTCCAAGGTTTGTATCAGGAATTAATAAAATACAATCCCAATAATTAAAGTGATACAGTACAATATGGGGTGCTGTGAGTAGTGATAAGGAAATGAGGATTAAAGGTAAGGAAGAGTTAGCTGAGCAGAGAGAGAAAGAAGAAAGCAAAACTGGGAAAGAGCAGGAGGGTCAAGAACTGAAAGGGGGTTGGGTGCAGTGGCTCATGGCTCTATTTCCAGCACTTTGGGAGATGGAGATAGGCAGATCCCTTGAACTCAGAAGTTCGAGACCAGCCTGGGTAACATAGCAAAGCCTGGTCTCTACAAAAAATACAAAAATTCTCTGGGTGTGGTGGTGCATGCCTGTAGTCCCAGCTACTTGGGAGGCTGAAGCAGGAGGATCACTTAACCCTGGGAGGTGGAGGTTGCAGTGAATCAAGATGATGCCTCCGCACTCCAGCCTGGGTGACAGAGTGAGACCCTGTCTCAAAAAAGCAAAGCAAAACAAAACAAAACAAAAGCTCCACAGAGCTGAAAGGGAACAAGGATATCCTGATGGCTGAGAGGCAGAGGAAGTCACTTGGAACAGCAGGACCTTGCCAGCCAACTGAAGGAGTCTTTGGTTCTTATGTTAAGGATTGCCAAACTTGTTTGTCGAGAACAAAATCTCACGCCATGTAGAGTTAAGATGACTTCGTGTAGCACAATTAAATCTGAGTGCTGGAAATTGCTTCCATTGCCTCTGGTTTAGGGTGCCTCATATAAATTGAAATCCAGCAGACCGGTTTCTAGAATGATCATACTCCCTTGTTTTAATTAATTATTTAATTAATGAAATTTTTGGTTCTCGGGCCTCAGTCTCCCGAGTGGCTGGGATTACAGGTGTGTGCCACCATGCTCAGGTAATTTTTGTATTTTTTGTAGAGACAGGGTTTTGCCATGTTGGCCAGGTTGGTCTCCTGAGCTCAAGTGATCCACTGACCTCAGCCTCCCGAGCGCTGGGATTATGGGCGTGAGTCACCATGCTCGGCCGCTTGTTTAAAATCTTCCTCTTTCTTCCCCACCCCTTTGCCTGTGGTTTGCATGCTGAATTCCTATCGCTCTCAAATTCTAATTCTTCATGGAGACCTTACTTAAGCAGCCTAGAGTCTGTGGCTTTACCATTAGGGCAACAAGTTTCCAGAATAACCTGGGAGAAGATGTTCTTTGGGAGACAGCACTTGTCTTTGTTTTCAAGGTGTTTTATATGCGGTTAAAGATACCATCCTCCTGTTATCTCACTAGATGTAGACAGTTAAAAAGTTTTACAGAATTTTCAGAGATTTCTAGCGTGGTTGGTTGCACAGAATAATTGGCAGCCCTATTAATGATGTTCTGGTGATCTTCTTTTGCTATGGTATTAATTTGTTTAGTTTAGTTTTGGGTCAGAAGAAAGACTTCAGTGCTTTGATTCTTAGCTTATTGTGTAATCAAAAGCTTACTTTTTAAAAAAGTCCATTGTAGATTGGCCTTCCTGAATCTGTAGACACCATATTTGACACAGTGGGCAAAATTGTTCAAATAAAATCATTCAGTGTTATTTGGGCTATTAATCAGAAAAGAATGCGTCAGAGATTTAAAAGAATCGGGTTATAAAAATATTGACTGTGCTTTTGGCTGCTTAGAGATTGGGAGCTCCTAGTAGAGGTACTTAAGTTAAAAAAATAAAAAGAGAAAGAGCTTCAGCAGAGGGTAGATTGTAGAGTGAGGGGAGGGGACAGAGCCTGAATGGGGGCCAGACCCTCCTAGCATGTGCACCTTCTCTTTCTCACTGTCTTGAGTCCTAGTCCCAAGACCGGGTGAGGTCATCTTCTCCATGTTTAGGAGAGAATAAGAGTCTAGGGGGTTAAGTGGTGCTTCCTAGCATGAAGCACAGTGGATAGGTTGGAAGAGAGCAGCACTTCCCTCTGGTGGTGTGTTCTGGGGGGCAAGTTTGGCTCTCCATGCAGTTGAGGGAAATCTGAGTAGACCCCCATGGCCACTCCCCATGACCAGTGCCATGCTGTACACAGCAGGTGCTCAATAAATGCTGGGAGACGATCTTTGCTGTGGACTGAATTGTGTCTCCTTACAATTCGTATGTTGAAGGCCTAACCCCCAAAGGGATGGTGATTGGAGATGAGGACATTGGGAGCTGAGTAAGTTCAGCGAGGTCCTGAGGGTAGAGCGCTCGTGATGGGATGAGCGTCCTTGTAGGAAGAGGCACCAGGGCTGTCTCTTTGCCATTGTGGGGACACAACAGGAAGCCGACCGTCTGCAAGCCAGGAGGAGGCCCTCGCCAGAACCCGGCTTTGCTGGCACCCTTATCTTAGACTCCAGTCTCCAGTACTGTGAGAAAAGATATTTCTGATATTTAAGCCACCCGGTGTGTGGTTTTTTGTGGTGGCTGCCCGAGGCGACTAAGACAATCCTTAAAATGCCTTCCAGCTCTAAATTCATCAGTCCTGAGACCAATGATCATGTGTCCAAATCGCTTTTCTCCCCAGTCACTTAATTTGATTGGAGGCTTCTGTGTTGTATTGATGAATGGGACAGAGAGGCCCTGTTGGACTCGAGACTCATGGGCCCTTAAAGCCCTGAGAAGAACCATGGGCCACATGATGTCCTTGGCCAGAGTCCAGACTGCTCATTTGCTCCTCTCAGCCACTCTGAGCCACTCTGCCTGTCTCCAGCCTCCTTTCCCAGCTTTCCCTCTGCATACCATGCTGTTTCTGGAACCCACGGGGCCCTTCCGGATTCCCTGCCTCTGCTGGCCAGCCTCCCTGGAGCAGGTCTCCCTGAATATCCACAGGCAGGACCTCTGTTTTTTCCCCTGCCCCGTTAAAGAAAAGCCAGAGCTGGACAGGAGGTAGAAGGTGAAGACAGTTTCTATTCAGGAACTATTGCAGTAGGGGAAAGAGACCTCAGTATAGAGCTGGGCTTAATTCTGAATACAGCGTGGACAAGTGGGGAGGTGCAGCCCAGAAGCAGGGTGGAAGGCTCAGTGGGTGGAAAGTTACTTAGAAGAGACCCCAGGGGCGAGGGGGATTCTGGCTAAACCCACCTTGTTGGAGGCACATCAGGGTGACCAGACATCAAGGGTGGGGGACAAGGAACTGATTAGATAGCGATGGTGGGGATCTGGAGGCAGAGGCCAGGGTGACCAGATGCTAAGGGTGGGGGACGAGGAACTGATCAGATAGTGACGGTGGGAATCTGGAGGCTGAGGCCAGGGTGACCAGACGCTGAGGGTGGGGGACAAGGAACTGATCAGATAGCCATGGTGGGGGATCCTGGCCAAACGAATGCAGGATTCTTGCTAAAACTGGGCAGTGCAGAGACAGACATGGAAATGTAAAGGTGGAGGCCTGGTTAGGGATTCAGAGACACCCAACTGGGGTCTCTGCCAGACCTCATGCCCCACCCTACTGTGTCAGATCCCAGTTACTGCTTGGCTCATCCTGGGAGCCCTGAACCCTGCAAAGATTTGTCGTCTTTGTTGTGGAACCCCCAGCACCTGGACCCTTGCCTGCCCCAGGGGAGGTGGTCGGAAGGGGCTTCCCGAGGCAGTGGAAGGGCCTGGGATGAAGGGGCGGGGCTTTGTGCCTCCACTGAGAGACAAAATAAAATAAATACAGGTGATTTCTCTTGGTAGCCAAGTCACAAGTTCTACTCCTGTGGGTCAGGGCCCCCTCCTCAAAAATTCCTGTGTTAAAGTCCTAACCTTCACGACCTCAGAATGTGACCTTATTTGTACGTGACAGCTGCAGGTGATGATACGAGAGCCCTTCCAACAGGGTGTGTTCCTGCCTTCACCGGTCAGCTGCAAAAGGCGGGCACAGGCTGCTCCTGAGGCTGTGTGGCCAGGGCAGTACCTCACGAACTTCCTGTGTCTCCCAGCCAAGGAACGCCAAAGTTAGCCAGCCACCCCCAGAGCCCGCGAGAGGGCCTGGAGTAGATTCTCCCTGACAGCCTCAGAAGAACCAACCTCAGCGACACTTTGGTCTCGGATTTCCAGCCTCCAGATCCCTGAGACAGCAAATGTCTGTGTTTTAAGCCACCCAGTTTGAGGCACTTTGTTACCACAGCAGCAGCAGCATCTGCGAGCTTGAAAGGGGACGATGAGTGAGACTTTTGTCCACCGTTCTTGGTTGGGCTGCCACAAGCAGATGGGAAAGACTGAGAAAGAAACCATTCCTCCCTGGGTGGGGGTGCTTGAAATTCCCTTTCAGCCAAGGGGAGGCCACAGGCACCCTGTTCATACCTGCGTGCAGATGTCAGCGCCTGGCTTGTTGGTGACCAGCAAGGGTCCCAGCTGAGCCGGGGCGCTCTCCTGTGGCTCTGGTGGGGCAGCCACAGGATGCCGGAGAGATGGTTCAAACATCATTTAGATGGAGGAGCTGCTGAAATAGACTTGACAGTTTATTTTGCTTAGTAGAAAAAAAATTGAAAATTGTCAGCTACTATCACCATTTTTTAATAAGATTAAAAAGTGTATTTTACAAAAAAAAAAAAAAAAAAAGGTGAAAATGAGCAGCTCACCATGTCCCGCTTCTTCCACCCCTGGCGCCAATGCCCTCCCTCAGCCGTGGTCCAGGCAGAAGACAAGGTCAGATAAAACAACCGCAAAGAAAAAAGAAAAACCTTCTGGAGTGGCTGGGAATGAGGCCACCTTGATGTCTTCCCCTGAATCGGTGCCATCGTGGTTTTGAAGTGTGACGGTCACTCAGCTCGGGGGTCCCCGCTATGTGAGCCTGTCCACCACTGTTCACCCTTGGTGGAAGCAGACCCTGAGCACCCCAAAACATGACATCCTTATTTTCCGGAACCTCTAACTGAAATTGAGCTCTTCCTTTCTTTATGAATATAGGCACTGTCTTAGTTCTCTGCTGCTGTGGTAACAAAGTACCTCAAACTGGGTGGCTTAAAACACAGACATTTGCTGTCTCAGGGATCTGGAGGCTGGAAATCCGAGACCAAAGTGTCGCTGAGGTTGGTTCTTCTGAGGCTGTCAGGGAGAATCTACTCCAGGCCGTCTCGCGGGCTCTGGGGGTGGCTGGCTGCCTTTGGCGTTCCTTGGCTGGGAGACACAATGCCTCGAGCCCTGCCTTCCTCTTTACGCTGTGTTTTCTCTATTTGTGAGTCTGTATCCAAATTTCCCTTGAGGAATACCTGTCATACGGGTTAGGGATCCCCCTAATGACTTCATTGAAACTTAGTGTAGAGCCTGTCTCCAAATAAGGTCACATCTGAGGTATTGGTGGCGAGGACTTTAACATGTGAGTTTTTTGGGAGGGGGCCCTCATCTACAGTAGTAGAACTTGTGACTTTGTCACTGAAAGAAATCACTTATTTTCACATCACAACTGTAGCAGCAGTGGACATCTCCACATACGGGTGAAGCTAGTCCTGCCTGCAAAGTTAAGGTAGTTTTTATCAGATCTAGAGCTGAAAATCATTATTAAATGCAGCAGTGAAGAAGTGTGTATATTATTCTGGCTCACTTTAAAAAATATTTTGATTCATTTATTTCAACGTAATCGATTTCCCCTGTAACTCTGTATGTTTTGTATTGTGCGTGTAAAAACGTTATTCAGAGGAGTTCACAGGCTTTCCCCGACTGTGTTGAAAGGACCTGTGATGTAAGGACGTTTTTGGGGGGGCTTGTGGCTCCTTAACTGGCTCTGGAAAGAGCCTACTTCCATAGTGAACCCTGTGAGGCCCAATTCTGTTCCTCCCCCTGGAGCTCCAAGAGAAGGTCATTGTCCTTGTAGCAGCTGGTGGCCCCCAGGCTGGGCTCTCCCTGCAGGTGCCACCGGGCTCTCAGTAGGTGTGACCTGGGATGTGAGCGGTGAGCCAGGAGTGAGGCGCTCAGCACCTTCTGGACCACACTTCCCACTTTCCCTGGGGTTCAGGTCAGGCCATGGAAAGTGTACACCTTGCTTGTCTTATAACTGGACGGGTGGTGGGCAGAACGCCTCTGGCAAGGTAGACCTTGAAGGCAAAACTGAGTTGAGGTTTGTTAGAAGTTAGGACAGAAATAGTTACTGCTGGGCATGCAGTGCTTCCCAAGCGTCCTGTGAGGCGGCAGTGTCATCACCAGTTTGACACAAGGATGCAGGTGTCGAGCATGTAAATGCCCTGGGCCGTGCTACACCACCACTGTGTTTGAGCTGAGATATGAACCAGGGCCTTCTGAGTCCTCATTCCTTCCATCCTAGCAGGCTGCCTGCAGTTAACAAAAGGGGACTCCTGTATCTGCTCTGCAGCTTCTTCAGCTGATTTATAATGGAAAACAGAGTAGATCCTGATGTGGCAATTAATGAAATATTATAAGAATTATCATAGCAGATCTCACAATTTGATCAAGGATCCTGCCTTCCATATCTGGCCAACTGATGTGCAAAAGCAGTTGCAAGAACTTCACAGCTGACAAAAAAAGCAAACTCCAGACTTTATTTCCTGGGATCTGTTTTGTGAGACACTGGCCCATGAAATGCTCTCCCCAAAATAGTCGGGTCTGTGGTCGAATACATTTGGGCAATTCTACAGAAGATGTGTCTTTTTCAGAGACTTATTTTTCATTAAAATTATTTTAAAATATTAACGTGGTACAATGTGCATATAGTGAAGTGCACAGATCTTAGCTGCACGGCTCCATGAGTTTTTACGTATAAGTCCACCCATGTAACCACCACCCAGCTCTAGAATAGAATGTATTCGTCTCTCCAGAGGTTCCTCTGTTCCCTTGCAGCCGATCATTCTCCACCAGAGGTAACCATTCTGCTGACTTCCTTCATCATTGATCAATTTTGCCTGGTTTTGAACTTCGTATAAATGGAATCATTTCATGTCTCTCTTTTCACTCAATGTAACGTCTGTCATATTAATACATCATGTGTCAATAGTTTGTAGTTTTTATGGCTGTGTAGCATTTCATTCATCCATTCTGCTGTTGAGGGAAATTTCTTGACTAGAGTTGTGTTATTGATGTATTGCCTCTTGGCTCCAAATTCACCCTTTTTGCCTGGTTTCTGGAAATGGGTCTGGGCCCTCTAAATAGTTTCCCTCTGCAATCTGGCTCTTGAAACTTACCAGTGGAGGGACCTGGAGGGGCATTGCAGGGGAACAAGTTTTTCCTACCCGGTTCAGGGACACTGGCTTAGCAGCCCGTGTGGTGTTACAGGAGTACTTGGCAAGACAGCAGTTTCTCCGGGTACACCCACTAGGTGTTTTGTAGCAGAGTGCATCTGGTGAACTGCTTTCCTGGCAACCTAGAGGGCAGATTTCTGGCAAGTTCCAGAAGGTGGATTCCAAGCATGTTTCTCCAATGTGGATCTGCAGTAATGTCTCTGCCATTCAGTGGGCATAGCTGTGCCCTTTCAGTGGGGTCTAGATCTCAGCCCTGATTGGGGGCATTTTCTCAGTGGCTCAATCTCAGCCCTAGGGCCAGTGGCCATTCCTTATATATGGTTATTTGTA
This sequence comes from Rhinopithecus roxellana, assembly GCF_007565055.1. Taxonomy (NCBI): domain Eukaryota; kingdom Metazoa; phylum Chordata; class Mammalia; order Primates; family Cercopithecidae; genus Rhinopithecus; species Rhinopithecus roxellana. Next base: position 54,931,721 of record NC_044561.1, read on the forward strand.
TATTCTTTGGAGCTGTCTTGATGTTATTACTGTTAGTCTCTCATGATTCCATTTCCTTATCATAGTAAATGATCCTTTGTATTTGACTTTACCTGGTCAAAGTACTATGTGGTTTTTCTTTCCTGTTTGGATCTAGATCGATACAATAATTTTTGGCAATTATGAGCAATGCTGCTGTGAACATTCTTGACCGTGTCTTGGTGGACATAAGCAATAATTGCTGCTGGGTCTGTGTGCAGGAGTGATTTGCTAGATCATAGCACACATGTTCTGCCGCAGCAGAAACTGCCAAGGTATATACAGCTTTCCAAAGTGTGTTAATTTACATGCGTGCTAGCAAGGTAGGAGAAATACAGTTGCTTCCCAAGTAGCTGGGATTACAGGTGTGTGCCACCCTCCCGGTTAATTTTTTGTAGAGACAGGGTTTTGCCATGTTGGCCAGGCTAGTCTTGAACTGCTGGCCTCAAGTGATCTGCCTGCCTTGGCCTCCCAAAGTGCTGGGATTACAGGCGTGAGCCACTGTGCGTGGCTTCATGGTAAAACTTCAACGGATGAGGAGCTACTTCTTATGATGAGCAAAGAAGGTGGTTTCTTGACATGGAATCTACTCCTGGTGAAGATGCTGTGAACATTGTTGAAATGACAAGAAAGGATTTACAGTATTACGTAGAGTTAGTTGATGAAGCAGTAGCAGGATTTGAGAGGATCGTTTCCAATTTCAAAAGAAGTTCTACTGTGGGTAAGATGCTATCAAATGGCGTCGCATGCTACACAGAAATCTTTCATGAAAAGAAGAGTCCATTGATGTGGCAAACTTCATTGTTGTCTTATTTTGAGAAATTGTCACGACCACTCCAGCCTTCAACAACCATGACTCTGATCAGTCAGGAGCCATCCACATTGAGGTGAGGCCCTCCACTAACATAAAGATTATGATTCTTTAAAGGATCAGAGGAACATTAGCATTTTTTTTAGCAATAAAGTATTTTAAATTATGTATGCTATTTTTTAGGCATAATGCTATTACACACTTCATAGACTCCAGTATATTGTGAACATAACTTTTGTTTTTTTTTATTATACTTTAAGTTCTAGGGTACATGTGCACAACGTGCAGGTTTGTTACATATGTATACATGTGCCATGTTGGTGTGCTGCACTCATCAACTCGTCAGCACCCATCAACTCGTCATTTACATCAGGTATAACTCCCAATGCAATCCCTCCCCCCTCCCCCCTCCCCATGATAGGCCCCGGTGTGTGATGTTCCCCATCCCAAGTCCAAGTGATCTCATTGTTCAATTCCCACCTATGAGTGAGAACATGCGGTGTTTGGTTTTCTGTTCTTGCGATAGTTTGCTGAGAATGATGGTTTCCAGCTGCATCCATGTCCCTACAAAAGACATGAACTCATCCTTTTTTATGGCTGCATAGTATTCCATGGTGTATATGTGCCACATTTTCTTTGTCCAATCTGTCACTGATAGACATTTGTCACTGATTCCAAGTCTTTGCTATTGTGAATAGTGCCGCAATAAACATACATGTGCATGTGTCTTTATAGCAGCATGATTTATAATCCTTTGGGTATATACCCACTAATGGGATGGCTGGGTCATATGGTATGTCTAGGTGAACATAACTTTTATATGCACTGGAAGATAAAAGTATTTGCTCTATTGTGATATTTGCTTTATTGCAGTAGTCTGGAATGGAAACTACAGTATCTCTTGGGTACGCCTGTATACAGAAAGAAATTTATTATGAGGAAATGCTCATGCAATGATGGAGGCTGGAGAGTACCAAGATCTGCAGTCAGCAAGTTGGAGACCCAGGAGAGTCGATGGTGTGGCCCCAGCCTGTTTCAAGGCCTGAGAACCAGGAGAGCCAGTAGTCTAAGTTCTAGTCCAAAAGCTGGCAAGCTCCGGACCCAGGGAGAGCTGATGTTTCAGTTCAAGTCTGAAGGCAGGAAAAGACTGAAGGCCGAGATCCAGGCAGTCAGGCAGGAGAACTTTCCTTTTACTCACGAGAGGGTCAGCGTTTTGTTCTGTTCAGGCTGTCAACTGAGTGACCCAGAAAAGCTGGCACATAACATTCACCATCACGTTGCAAGAGCTGCAAAACCCTCTCTGCTTCTAACACTGATGCTCAGCCCTCCTCCAGTGGGCAGGGAGCTGGATGCTGGGAGGACTTGGGGTTGCCAGCCCAGTGTGGGCCTGGGCAGTTTCTGAGAATCTCCCTCCGCCCTGTGACGTCTTAATTACTTAGAGGGTCACCCTGGTTGCTCACTTCAGCTCACTTGGGAGATTCTCTTTGCTTGAGGCTGGGGTAGGCCCAGGTCTTATGGGGTCTGAAGCTTATACAATTGGGGTGGAGGGACATTCCTCTTTAAGAAAAAGAAAACAGTAGGGGTGAGTCGTCCTGCAGGTTAGCTCCACTAGTCTCATGGAAAATTTGCCTCCTAAAATGTCTTTCCTCTGAGAAAGCCCAGGCCTCCAAAGGCCCAACCAGGCTGGTGTCAGTCTGGGGTCAGCTGCTGGGAGGCTGCAGGTCATGTATGGTGCGGGAGTTCACCCTATCCCAGTTTCCAATGGAGAAGCATCGTTCTTGTCCACCCCTGTCATGCTCTTTTCCACCTTCCCCAGGGGAAGGGATATTTTCAGTCTCTACAACGAATCCACTGACACGTTAAGGTGGGCACGGTGGTCTGAGGTCTTCTTGTTTATAACATGGTGCCTATTACTAGTCGGCTCAGTACAGGCAGTTTCCACTGGCATTTTTCACCAGGCCAGCCTAGAGTGGAATGATCACATGTCAAAATTTAGATTCCTGGGCCCCAGACCCACTTTATCAGAATCTGTGTGAGGCGGAACCTTTCAGCCTGGGTTTTAAACGTGCCTCCCAGGCTGACACTCACTGGATTTGAGAACCGTGGGGTTGTTCAGACAGCAGGGACATCGATGTCGTTCCTTCTGCATTCCTGGTGATGCTGTTCTGTTCTCCCAAGGCCTGTGCAGTGGTGAGAGTCTCCAAGGATACAAGACAGTGATCTGGAGCGAGTGTCCTGAAAGTGGACCCTAGCACTCAGGACTGCCAACACCCTTCCCGGGTTTCCTTGGTCTGGAATTCCCATCCCTTGGTTCCACCGGTTACATCACACCTCCCCTTCACGGGACAGTGCAGGTGCTGTGCCCTTCGCAGGGCTCAGGATGCTCACTAGCTCCGTCTCCACCGAGGGCCACAGCCCCTGGAGACCCCTTGAGTTGAGTACTTTGTCCTCGCGTACTCTTTCTGGCCTCATTGTGGGGCTTGGCCATTGTCCCTTCACTCCAGATCTCTCCTTTCAGATCCAGGAGGTGCATCTTGAACTGAACTTTCCAGACCTTCCCTTCAGTTTTCCAGTCCTTAGAGAGGTGGACTTCTGATTCCTTTGTCTCTGTGCCCTGTAGCCTCAGGTCAGGCTTAAGGCAAGGTCTCCTCACCTGGCCTGGGGAGAGTCCCAGGACGCTGCACATGCCTGCGCGGGTAGGATACGGTTACCCAGATTTCCCCTTAGAGAGCCTTTCCCTGTCCTGACGGCTCTAGCTTTGTGTGTTACTTACTTGTTCCACTTTAATTCAAAATGTACCCAGCAACCAGCTTATGCACAGCGCTCTGGGGTTTCAGGAGGGGTGTAAGACATAACCTTTGTCCTTCAGGCACTATGGCCAGAAGTGGGGCGGTGACCTAGGCAGGAGGCGGGAGCCAGCAGATGGGATGTACTCAGAGGAGCCTGCAGCAGGCAGAGGCAGAGAAGGGAGGTCTACACGTTCTGAACTGTATTTATCTCCTTCAGTTCCAAGGTTCTCTCCTGGCATCTATATTGCTCACAAGTTACAGAGCAAAGCCTGGTGTGATGGTTACTTTTAGGTATCAACTTGGCTGGATTAATAAATACCTAGAGAACTGGTAAAGCGTTATTTCTGGGTGTGTTTGTGAAGGCGTTTCCAGAGGAGATTGGCTATGAGTCAGTGCGCTGACTGGGGAGGATCTGCCCTCAATGTGGGCAGGCACCATCCATTGACTGGGCCCAGATAGAACAAGAAGGCAGAAGAAATGTGAATTCCTCTCTCTTTGCTAGAGCTGGGACATCCTTCTTCTCCTGCCCTTGGACATCAGAGCTGCAGGCTCTCTGGCCTTTGGACCTGAGGATTTATACCAAGCAGCTTTCTGGGTTCTCAGGTCTTTGGCCTTGGACTGATAGTTACACCATTGGCATCTCTGGTTCTGTGACTCTTGGACTTGGACTGAGCCACACTTTTGGCATCCCTGGGTCTCCAGCTTGCACGGCCTTCACGGTATTTCCCAACCTCCATAATCACGCTAGCCAATTCTCCTAAGACATTTCTTCTCATCTATCTGTCTGTCTGTCTGTCTATCTATCTATCTATCTATCTATCTATCTACCTACCTACCTACTTACCTACCTACCTATCCTTTGATTGATCTACCTATTGATCTATCCATCCATAACCTGTTGTTTCCATCTCTCTAGAGAACCCTGACTAATACACCTAGAGTGCAGAATCTGCTGGAGAAACTGCCATTCCATTATTGACTGGCTGGTCAGGCCACACAGCCTGGGGGTCTAGATGTGTTTGGAGGTAGGGCTTTTGTAGCACAGATAGTGCCTGTTCATGGCTCTGTCCCAGGTAAGGCAGAGCTAGTTTGTGCAAAGAGCTTCTGCTTTCCAGCTGGCCTGGAATGGCTAGGATCTTGGGGCAGAGGCTGCCCTTTCCAGGCTCTGTCTACTGGTGCTGCAGGTACCCCTGACTCCTCCAGTGGAAGGCTGGCCCCCCAGTCCTCTTTAGGCACAATACAGACTCAACCAAAGATGCAGATGCCTCATGTATGAGGGTTCCGAGCTGTGACTTCTGGTGGTGGTTTCTTGGTAACTCCACTTTAGGCAGGAAAAATGTTCAGTTGCCCATGAAAACAAGCGACCCTGGGGGCTTTGGCCAGTTGGGTTTGGCACCTGCTCGGCCTCCTGGGAAGCAGTTTGGCCAACGCACTGCATGAGGTGAGCGCCCATCCCTGGAATTTAGATCCCTGTGAAGGGTCCTGAGAAAAGCCACATCAGAGAGAATGAGAATTTAAGGTTTACTGTTAAAGCAACCCATAGAAAAAGAGCAGAATTATTCAAGCAAGGAAACAAAGTAGAAAAATACCTTCTTTCCCTTGCACTTGGTTTTTATGCTTCTCTGTAAATTGTATTGTGGGGGAGAAAACAGGCCCCCAATCCCCTTGATCAGCTACACATCCTAGCCATGCAAATAAATAATGACAGAAAGAAAGAAAGAGAGAAAGAAAGAGAGAAAGAGAGAGAAAGAGAAGGAAAGCGAAGGAAAGAAAGAAAAGTAAAGAAAGGAAGGAAAGCAGGAAGGAAAGAAAGAAAAGAAAGAAACTTTGCAGCATCCTGGAGCACCCGTTCAGACAAGTTCTGGTCTCCTCCTTGCCTTCTGCTGTGATTTCTCTGAAGTTGCTGGGGGCAGGAACTGACCAGGAACTCCCCAGGGGTGCCAAGCAGAGCAGGTAGTTTGCCTCTAGGAAAGAAGTCTCTGGAGAGCGAGCTGATTCTAGAAAGCTCTATTATTATTTCATGTTGCTTTTGATGAATATATTTAGAACAGAATTTTGACAGTGAAATTTTGAGGTGCTCTTTTGGCCATCAAAATCACCAACTCTTGGCTGGGCACAGCTGCTTGCCCTTGTAATCCCAGTGCTTTGGGAGGCCGAGGCAGGGGACTGCGTGAGCCCAGGAGTTTGAGACTAGCCTGGGCAACATAATGAGACCCCATGTCTACAAAAAATACAAAATTAGAAGAGTGTGGTGGCATGCGCCTGTGGTCACAGCTACTTGGGAGGCTGAGGCAGGAGGATTGCTTGAGGCCAGGAGTTCAAGGCTGTAGTGAGCTATGATTGTGCTACTGTGCTCCAGCCTGGGAGACAGAGTGACATCTGGTCTCTGAAATAAAATTTAAAAGCCCAAACCAATTCTGCTTTTCACTCTTTCAGTTTCATTTCTTGCTGTCCTTTCTGTCCTCTCACCCAGGATGACATTTTTAAAGTGCCGCTATTGTGTTAAGATTTATTCTCTGTGTTAAATTCTCTCAGCATTACCTACAGACTCGGCTATGTAAATAAGGTAAATTATCAGGATGAGAAGTGAAACTCTAATTTATGAGTTTACCGTGTCGCTTTAAAAAGCTGCTAGGTCCTATCTTAACTTCCTAGGCTTGAAGGATTCTGGGGGATTGGCGTATTGTTACTGTTGTGGACTTTGTTTGCCTTGATCATACCCATGAGAAAAGTGAGGCTGGGATGGGGGCTCAAATGCATGCCCAGAGTCACATAAGTAGGTTGGAAGATGACACTACAGACACAGCAAATTGTGAAGGCCTGCTGGTAAGGCACGATTGATTTGAACGACAAATCAACGACAAATCTTCTTTTTTTTTTTTTTCCTAGTGATTCCTGACAGAATCATCATTTTTGGTAAACAAACCAAGCCCAGAACCTGATAATTGTGAAGCACTCTACACTGACAGTTCTTTGAAACGAATTTTCTCCTGGCATTTACACTGTGGCTTTAGCTTTCAAACCAGAGGTTCCTCTTACCCAGCAAAAAGTGAGTTATACGCTTTCTTAATGTTATAACATTACCACGGATGATCCTGAACTTGCCGAGGATAGCAGAGACGGGTGGGCAGAAGAGGAGAGAATCAGATCAGAGACTGTAAAAAGTAACATTAAAAAAAAATAATAATTCTGGCAGAGATGGAATTTGAAGGTACTTGTGCACATCAGAACACTGGACTTGCTTTTTTTGGGGAGCAGGAATGCTGCTGAATTAGATCAGAGAAGAACGCAAGCATGGTTTCCAGACCCGCAGCTTGTTTTGCTGCGCTTCATCATGGAGTGATAGAAAGGCAGAGCTGGAGGAGTGAGTGAGGGACCTGGTCCCATATCCCTACAGACAGGCAATCAGTGACTCCCATAGGTTAAGGGCTGCAGACCCGGGACCAATGCCCAGAATCTCTGAGCTTTTTATCTTACACCATGAAGTGACAGATGCTGGCAGATGTTAGACCTCTGTGTTTAACTGGTTAACCAGGCAGCACCCGACTTCTGTATTCAGCGAGGTTCTAGAGTTTCCAAAACATGGGTCTCCTCTCCCACCTCAGCCTTCTAGCATGAAACTAGACACATCCTCATGCTTTTGAGGTCTAATCATTGGATTTTGTTCCTTTCAGATGGCTTGCCCGAAGATGAAATTGATGTATATTTGCCTTCTGGTTCTGGGGGCTCTTTGTTGGTATTTTAGCATGTACAATCTGAATCCTTTCAAAGAACAGTCCTTTACTTACAAGAAAGAGGACAGGCACTTCCTTAAGCTCCCAGATACAGACTGCAGTCAAACACCCCCCTTCCTTGTCCTGCTAGTGACCTCTTCCAACAAACAGTTGGCTGAGCGCATGGCCATCCGGCAGACGTGGGGGAAAGAGAGAATGGTGAAGGGAAAGCAGCTGAAGACATTCTTCCTCCTGGGGACCACCAGCAGTGCGGCAGAAACAAAAGAGGTGGACCAGGAGAGCGAGCGACACAAGGACATTATCCAGAAGGATTTCCTAGACGTCTATTACAATTTGACCCTGAAGACCATGATGGGCATGGAATGGGTCCATCGCTTTTGTCCTCAGGCAGCATTCGTGATGAAAACAGACTCAGACATGTTCATCAATGTCGACTATCTGACCGAACTGCTTCTGAAGAAAAACAGAACAACCCGGTTTTTCACTGGCTTCTTGAAACTCCATGAATTTCCCATCAGGCAGCCATTCAGTAAGTGGTTTGTCAGTAAATCTGAATATCCGTGGGACAGGTACCCACCATTCTGCTCTGGCACTGGCTACGTGTTTTCTGGCGACGTGGCAAGTCAGGTGTACAATGTCTCCGAGAGCGTCCCATACATTAAACTGGAAGACGTGTTTGTAGGGCTCTGCCTCGAAAGGCTGAACATCAGATTGGAGGAGCTCCACTCCCAGCGGACCTTTTTCCCAGAGGGCTTAGACTTCTCTGTGTGCCGCTTCAGGAGGATCGTGGCCTGCCACTTCATCAAGCCCCGGACTCTCCTGGACTACTGGCAGGCTCTAGAGAATTCCCAGGAGAAAGATTGTCCGCCTGTCTGAGAGGAGCCCAGAGGCACATCTGGACAAGTTTCAGATAACCTGTGGGGACAGTGTTTGCAAGATTTTGGAAGAGGGGGTGGGACAGAGGATGCTGTTCTTTAGTGCGGAAATCCATGCCAGAATGTTGGTGTCCATGAAGCCGCTGATGAGTTCCCACTTAGTGCTCCAGGCAATAATAGGCACTCTGTCTCTTGGGCACGCACAGTCTCTATACTAAGTGTTTGACATACACCTGGATTTTCGCATGTCAGGGGTTAGTATCCTATGACACGATGGGTGTTACCATCCCAATTTTACAGGTAAGGAAACAGCAGCTGCAAGAGGTACAGAAACTTGTCCCAAGGCTCACAGCCAGTAGACATAGGAGCAGGAATGAAAATCGAGCACTTGCAGAATCTGGTGGGCAGCCCCTGACTTGAATCACTCCCGTGTGCTGCCTCCCTTAGGAGGGAACAGTAACGATGAAGTCTCTGAGCCAGCATCCTTCTGTCCCTATCCAGAGTCCCCTCCACCTCAGCTCCCAATCCTTGTGCTTTTTAGAGCTAAGCCTGGGATGACCAAATTCGCCCCAGCTCCTTCATTCATGGGGCTGGACGTAGCTGGGACCAAGTCCATGTCACCGGCTCGGTACTCAACACAACCCAAGTTTCATCCCAGGAAGTGTCCTCGCAGTGGATGCAGCTCATATGCTGAGGAACGCCCAGCTCTGGACAGAGTTCTTATAAATGTATAAATTAGGCTCAGAAACCACTGCAGTCTGACCTGCTGTACAGACTGCCCACACTGCTGACCTCGCTGGTGAGCAGCATGTCACTTCTGAGTCATCTGCTGCTCTCTCGTTTCTTCACCCCAGCTGTCCCTTGTTTTCAATCAATGGGGACCAGCCCCTGCCCCAAGAGCACTTTAGGGCTCTCAGTTCAAACCAAGGACAGTTGAACTCAGATGTGTTGCATGCGGGATTCTGGGAGTTTTCTGGGAATTCAGCTGGAGTCAAGTCAAGATGCTCTCAAGGACCTTTCGGACACAGAGCCCCAAAGTGGACCCTGGTGAGGCAGGGGTGGTCCTGCGTCCACTTCCTAAGCCTGAGCCAAGCTCATCTTCACTGAATTTCTCATTTGGCCGAGAAACAACTGAAGTTCGTGGTTTGCTGTTTAGCCTTCAGTTTATTCCGCTGCCTCCCACCCAGAGGTTTGTGCGAGCCTGTTTTGCAGGGTTGTGCGAAACCAAGGCACTTCTTTGTAAGAGGTTTTGCCCATTCAGCCACGGTCATGTGACATGCAAAGTAATCTTGCTCCTATAGAAATGATTTTTTTTTTTTCACTTTACTGGACTTTACTTTGTACTCAGAGAACAGGCCTCACATGGCTGTGTCACATATAAATGTCGGACTCAACTCTTACTTGAACTCAGGAAAAGTTACTTGCTGCAAAATGGTTTTGACCATGTTCAATTGCAAAAGTACGTCTGATATCCTATTTTGCATACCATTTCTTGTGTCTGGATTATGCTGCTGCTTTGTAGACGTGTTTCCTCATCCTGGCCGCTCTGAACGCATTGGGTCTTGTTCAGAAAAGCCTCCTTCTCAGGTGGAAAAAATCAGGGACTGAGCTTGTCTTTTGAAGCCCAAATTTAAGAGCCACGCCCCTCGGTTCCATAGGATGGGCTGCCTCTCATTCTGAAGACAACTGTGCTTTGAGGGAGAAGTCGTCTATTCGGCAGTAGGCCTGGGTCTGTGTTTCATGGTCTACCTTGTCAGGTGTGTGTCTGTGTGGCCACTGGTCTCAGTCGGCGAGGCCTGTCCAGCTGCTGCCTCTGTGTGACTGGCTTTGGGTCTGGTCTTCACAGCATCAGCCCACAGCTCCAGGGACAAATGAGGACAGGTGTGGGCTCTCTCTACTGCTTCTGTGTGTTCTTAAAGGATTTTCTCTGAGACCCGTTGTTTTCCCCATTGTTTCCCCTCCCCTCCTGTCCCCTCCCCTCTTCTTTTCTTTCCTTTTTTTCTGACAGGGTCTCACCCTGTCACCCAGGCTGGAGTGTAGTTGCCTGATCTCGCTGCAGCCTTGAACTCAATGAGCCTGAAACAAGCCTCCTGCCTCAGCCAATGTGTAGTTGGGATTACAGGTGTGTATTTCCTTACACAATGACTAATTCTTTTTCTTGAGGAAGACATGATTACATGAATCTAGAACTTGAAGGAACCTTAGAGCTCATTCAATCCTGCCTCCTCTTTTATGTGAGATGCACACAAGGCCCAGAGAGACCTAACAACTTGCCAGGACCTTCCCAGCTGGTTTGTTGCAGAAGGCGGGTTCCAGCTCAGCTTGGATTTCATGGTGCTGTCTGTGTGGATGTGAGAGTGAGAAATGACATGAAAGCATGAATGAGGAGGCCAAGCGGTGCCTCCCCAGGAACACCCAGTGCTAGCTCCAGAATGGGACTGGAGAGGCCTGGGTTGGCTGGGCTGGGGCTTCACCGCAGGCACCCAGAGAGGAAGGATTCTGATGGGCAGATGCTGAGCTAGGGGCTGTATAGGTATTGCCTTATCTACATGCTGTCAATGAGTTTTCCGGGGGCAGGGACCCCCAGTTGCTCAGGTTTACAGATTAGGAAACTGAGGCAGAGAGAGAGAGGGCGAACAACTCATTCGAGGTTACATAAGTGAAAAGTGGTGGAAACGGGTGACTCTAAGGTGCCCTGTGGCCTCCCCAGCCACCTGCTGACAAACTGCAGGAGCTCATTGCATTGGCTGCTCCCACTGCCTCTCTGGGGCACCTCCTCAGACTCCCCCAACCACACACACCTATCCCTCAGCCCCCAGACCCCTGTACTCTGCCTTCTCCTGTGACTGTGGCAGGAGCCACTTGGCCCCCGTGGTGCCAGAACCCCTGCTATTGGACTGACTCCAGCTCTTCTTCCACCACTCCTGCTTCAGCTCACTCTCGTCCTGCTACCTGCTGTCCCCTCTGCTGGATCATCCCATAAGCTCACAGACACACTGCCATTTCCCACCCAACCAGAAACGACCACCACCTTCCCCAACCCCTTCCCTGACCCTCTCCCCCTCCCACTGCTCCATCCTGTTGCGTGTCTGGTGGAACCCCGCATGAGAGTTTTACTTGTCTGTTGCCTCATCCTAATCCTTCTCTTCTTTCCCAAATGCTGTCTCATCAGACTTTTGCACCTCCACTCCACCCAGATGGCCCTTCTCAGGGCACCCACGACCTCCTGTGGCTGGGTCCTGTGGGCAGTTCTCGTCCTCATCCTGCTTGACATGGCGAGTCCTCATCACCAGCTTCCAGGACGCCGGGTGCTCTTGGTCTCCCTCCTCCTTGCTGCCCGCCTTTTCCATCTCCTCTGCTTGCTCCTTCTCTTTGCTCTGACTGTGCCGTGCTGGAGGTTCCTGGGCTCTGCCTGGGGCCCTCTTTCTTCCCTGGTTATACCCAGTCCTCCGAGGGGCCCACCCTGTCTCATGGCTTTAAATATGTTGATGATGTTTCCATTTATCTCCAGTGTAGAACTCTTTCTTGCTCTTCCATCCACTGCCTACCTGAGTTTCCATAGTGAACAAATCCAACGCTGACCTTCTGATTAACTGCCCCACACCACCCCATCTGCAGCCATTCCCGTCTCAGGAAGACGGCCACTCCACCTTCCTGCAGCTCAAGTGGGAAGCCCTGGAGCCATTCTGACTCCTCTCCCATCTGGTGCATCAGGGAAGACTGTGGGAACTACCTTCAAATTATCTCCAGGAGCCAACTGCCTCCCGCCCCTCCACTGTGACCACCCTTGTCCAAGCCTGCGTTGCCTCTCACCTGCATTCGTGCAGCCACCTCCAGACCCTCCCCAGGCTTCCATCGTTGCATCCTTTAGTCTCTTCCCAGCAGCATCCAGAGTGATCCTTTGAAAATCTCACTTCTCTGCTCAAAACTGTGGTTTGCCATCGCCAGGGATATTAAGGATAAAAGCCACATGCTTCATACCATTGTCTGCCTGTGATTCCCTAATCGCGTCCCTTTGCTCACTCACTCTGGCCTGTTGTTCCCTGAACAGCAGTCTGTTCCAGCCACAGCAGCCCCCTTCCCCTTATCTGCCCATGCCTGTCGGCCTTGGCGCTGGCTGTCCTTTCTGCCGGAAGTGCCCTTTCCGCAGGTGCTCTCATGCGTTGCTCCTTTGCCTGGTTGACATCTGGTCAATGTCACCTTCTCAGTGAGGCCTACCCTGAGCTCCCTGTAGGAAAATGCAGCTCACCTCACTCCCATGCCCCATACCTTATATTGTCTTCCTTGCACTTACCAATTTCTAACAAAGCATATAATATCTATTTATTATAACATATCTGTATTTTATGGTTTACGTTTCAACCGACTTGAATGTAACCTTTGTGTGGGCCGTGGGTCTTTCTGTGTTTTCTTCACTGACGCACCTTGGATTCTTAGCATGGTCCCAGCACGTAGTAGATGCTCAATAAACATTTGTTGAGTGGAACTGAATGTATCAGTATGGTAGGTGGTTTTTAGAAGGGAATGGGTGAACCAAGACTGAAAAGAAATCAAATATTTTTCAAAGCCAGCCAACACCGTGGTTTCACGTGAGTCAGTAAGTAGGAAATGGGTGCGACTCTGTGACCTGAAAACCAAGTAGTGCTCCACAGCCATGCTGTTCACCCCTTTTCTTCCAAAATGGAATACCTCACACAGTGCATGGTGGACAGAATCACACGGCACAGTCTGTGTGCCTGTCCTCCAGCCTGATACCTGGCCAGTCCTGTCTCATCTACACTCTCATGCAAACTCTTTTTTGTGTTTTGTTTTGTTTGTTTTTGAGACAGTGTCTCACTCTGTCACCCAGGCTGGAGTGCAACGGTGCAATCTTGGCTCATTGCAACCTCTGCCTCCCGGGTTCTTGTGCCTCAGCCTCCCGAGTAGCTAGGATTATAGGCATGTGCCACCAACCCAGCTAATTTTTGTATTGTTAGTAGAGACAGAGTTTCACCATGTTGGCCAGGCTGGTCTTGAACTCCTGACCTCGAGTGATCTACCTGCCTCAGCCTCCCAGAGTGCTGGGATTATAGGTGTGTGCCACTGCACCCACTCCTGTTTCAAGAATTTGTGCTACAGCTCAGCATTTAGCGGCAGTGGGAAGACCAGACCGCCTGACTCTTCAGCCTGGTAGCATCCTCCATGCCTTAAAAAAAAAACCAAAACCCTAAATGTATTTAAGTCCTGCTCCTCTTCAAACACACCATTGTAACCACATAATACACTGTGAAAAGAGAGGAAAGAAAAATCCAAGTCAACAATAACGTGCCAGGCCTTCTGTCCTTGAGCCTCATATCTCGCATCCACCATGCTAACCTCGGCCAGGCCCCTGTCTGGATTCAGCCCGACTTGAGCCGCCTCCTCCTAACTGGTCCCACGGGCCTGGCCCTGCCACTTTCCAGTCTGTCCTCCACTTGACATTTAGAGTAATTTTTTAAAACAGCAAATCTGATGAGGAAACTCAGAGGCCCAGGGAAGCCAGGGACTTGCCCTCTGGCACCGTGTCCTGAGGGTAGAGCTTCCTGGCATAGGGTCAGTGAGCCCCGAGGCTACCTCCCTGCAGGCTGCAGGAGGGTGAGCGTGGTCAAGAGCAGCAATTCTCATTGCTTCGACCGTCATTGCCTATTGAATGAGCTTCGCAGTGCCCTCAATTTGCTAAGTTAACTTTGGCCATGCCGTCCATGAGAGGTCTGACTGGTGATTTCCAGCTCCCGCTGGGCACCGGGTGCTGCACTGGTTATCCCGAAAGACTGGCACGGAGGGCCCAAATGAACTTGAAAAGCGAAATTAATTAATTTTCATGCGAGTTTTTGATCCCTTTGAGTGTGGTTATTTTTGTGCAAAAAATTATCCAGATGTTTACTTTGGTTTCAAAAGCAATTTATTAAAATTCCTTCCTAAGCTTTAAATTTCAGCTAACAAATATCAGAAGGGCCCCTGGGAATGGTAAGAATAAGGAAGCATTGTATGTGTGTGCACACCCCAAGGTTGTGCAGCTAGAATAGCTGGAAGTGCAGAATGTGGATTCTGTCCGCTCTTTACAGCTAGCCCTCTGCACTTGTAGAAACTGTACTGACATACAGCCTTGCAGAACCTCCAGCTTCCATGGTGGCAGGAGCCATGGAAAATAGAGACCCACCAGGTTACTGCCTACCTGGTGAGGAAGCTGGGGAAAGGGCCCATGGGAGGATACTAATTGGGGAAGAGGAGACCTCACTTCCAGTGCTGGGCGACCCACTTAGGGAGGCCCCATTCCATTTATATCTCCACTCAAGCTTCCGCCTCCGGGTTTGAGCCCTGGCTCTACAACTTGCTAGCTGTGGACCGCAGGTGGTCGTTCTCTCTGCACCTCTGTAAAATGGGATAATAGTGTTCACCTTGGAAGGTTGTCAGAGGTGTGGAAATTAAGATAATTCACATTGAGTTCTTGGCACAGCTGTGCCTAGCACTGGGTGCAAGCTGAATGTGTGGGCTGCCATCGCGATGTTGTGTCTAATGGCCTGCAGTGGTTGACTAGCAGCAACGGGTTTGCTTGGTTATTTCCTGATTTGGGGGAAATAGATCCAGAGACCAAGGTTCTATGTTATCCCCAGCACCCCCAGGCTGACCCCAGGTACCAGAGAAGTCTCCATGGTTCCAGGCTGCAGAGGACCCAGGTTACAACTTGCTCAAGTAGACCCAGGGTCTAGGCTTATCCTGGTAGACCTTGGTACCAAGCCAACCTTTGTGACCTGAGATTCCAAGACCACCATTGCAGATCGAGGCTCTAAGCTAGCCTCTGCAAACTCAGGATATATATTCCAAGTAGCCCTGATTTGGGGGACAGGTCTGTGTGGTTTGCAGAGTAGCGATATGAAGAAGGAGGTCTTGTTAAGACGGCGTGGTGTGGAGTGCTCAGGTGTGAAATGGTTGGCTCAATGGAAGTTGTAGCCGCCTCCTCCCCGTGACATCATCCTCACACGTGCTCAGTGTTAGGCATTTTTCCCCTCCTGCTCTGAATCAATGTGAGTGATGTATGCATGCGGGAGGGACAGGCTTGCATGGCACCCAGCTGCGGTGCATTTAGAGCTCAGCCTCAGCCCTCCAGTAGGACCTTGGGCATACCCTTAACCCCCGGGGCTCTGTTCGCTGGTGCAGGGCCTGCGCTCCGAAGTCCGGCTGCCTGGGTTTGAATTTTACGTTCTTCGCACAGTCCCGTGAGAGGCAAGTTACTTACCTTCTAATTGCCTTAGTTTTGTTATCTGAAGAATGGGACCATAGTAGTTCCCGCCTCATGGTGTATGATCATGTGGGTTCAATGAGAGGATGAGTATAAATTGCTCAACATCCCATGGTAGGTGCTCAGTCAGTGCAGGTGCTTATGATTATAGTCAACGTTTGGGCTGTGAATTTTGGTGGATTCTGTGGTGGTGTATACAGCACTCTCTATCAGTGTACCTGCTGGTGTCTGGTGATCTCTGTGCAAATCAAGACCTCTTCCAATTGTGTCTGTAGGACTTTGTTTCAGCTCTTGTTCTTTTCCTTCATTTGAATTTTTCCTGGAACTCTTGGAGAAGTTCTTTTGTTCATGAGATGCTTCACAATCAGAGCACTGTGTTCTTGACCCTCTTAAATCAGAGTATGTGAAAATCCGAACGAGGTAAAAGAAGTTGGAGCTGGAAGATGCCTTAGAAATTATGTAGTTTTTTTTAATTTGTATTTTTTTTTATTTTTTAGATAAAACCTTCCTTTTACAGATAGGAAAACCAAAGCTCAGAAAAATGGAGTGACTTTGCTAAGTCCTTCAGTGAGTGGCACATCCAGGATTAAAAGCTGGCATCAGAAATCCCACTGTCAGACATTCATTCTTTTATTTATTCATTTGTTGGGTGCTCAGTGCTTTGACTGGACATCCTGAATGAGGATCAAGCTGAGGTTCGAGGCCGTGGGTTTTGCATACAGAGCTTTCACTGGGTAAATACACAATGCTGAGAAGATTATCAGGGGCACCTGCTCCCTTGACAGCTGAGTAAAGAAATGTTCCAGTGCCTTCTCTGTGAGCATCATAAGCCATGTCCATCCTTACCTACTGTTTCACTGAAACCCCACAGCAGCCTCTGGAGGGCACCATTCTTATAATTACGCCCCTGGATTTAAGAGGAGGAAACTGAGGGTCAGAGTGACTCAGTGACTTCCCTGGGGGCTGAGACATGGTGGAGACACAGCCCCTCGGCCTCCAAATGCTGCCTCCCACGAGCAGCCTTGCCTTTCTCCACTTGGCACAGTGGTGAGTCCTCCAGTGTATCTGCGTTCACAGGAAGCTTGGGACCAGCCCTGCTCAAGGAGTGTGCCATCTGGCCCCTTTTCCTGTCTGCTGCCACTTTTTTTCCCAAGTGTTGACATGAGTCTCAGTCTGCCCCTTCCTGAGCCTGTTTGATTTCCCGGGATTTGGTGCTTAGTTGTCTATGTCTTTCCCAAGAACATCCTGTTTAGCTGGATCCCATGACTTGTCCTGTCCTGGCCAGCCCTCTCTTGAGGTCACTCAAGTTTCCAGGTGGCAGCCCAAACAAATGTCTGGCTTCAGAAAATAAACTCTCCAGTCCAGCCCACTTTGGCTGTCTCCCTATCTAATGCCCTTGCAAAACAAGCCTAGGGGCCCCACACTCAGACTGTGTATGTGTGTGTGTGTGTCTATGAGAGAGAGAGACAGACAGATCCTTGGCTCTAATTAGAGATACCATGCTCAGTGGAAGCTGGTTCTGAACAATGTTAACTGCCCTGCCCTTGTCCATGAAGGGCAGTGAAAGCGCAAGGGGCAGTTTCATTTTACCTGGGCTGTAAAACGTCAGGCACCTCCACTGCCCTCCTCAGCTGTTGGGGTAGCAGGGTGGAGTTGAGGGCCTCACTCGTTTTCAGCTTTGCACAATCAGTCACACATTTGTTACGTGACGGCTATGTGCCACACACCCATGTTCAGTAAGGTGGGAGCCAGCTGCGGGTGTGGTCCACAGTTCCAGACATCTCTGAAGGATGTGACACCAACTTTCAGGCAGAACATTTAGAAAGAGTGAAAGTGAAACAGATCAACCAGCCCGTTGAGTATCTGTGTTTTTTACAAGCAAGAACTGGGGAGGCAATAGTATTTACAATCCTTGATACACTTTTATTACATTTGATAATTCTTTTAGTTCCAAAAGAAAAAAAAGCCAGGCTTTGGTGACTCTCATGGGCCCTCCATGCCAAGAGTCTATGACTCTGTGATAGATTAAATAATTAACAAGCCTGATTTAATATAACATCTGCCATGCACCCTCATTTTAAAAACAGTTGAGACAATATTTACATTTTCTCCATGTTCTCCATTTGGAAGTGTCTTAGTTTGCTTTGTGTCGCTGTAGCAGAATACCACAGACTGGGCAATTTATAGACAATAGAAATTAATCTGGCTCATAGTTCTAGATGCTAGGAAGTCCAAGAGCTTGGCACTGGCCTCTGGTGAGGGCCTTCATGCCGTGTCATGGTGGGTGGGAGGGCAAAAGAACAAAACTTGCTTTGATAAAATCACTCTCGCAATAACTGACGTTCCTCTGATAATAACATTAATTCATTCGTGACAGCAGAACCCTCCTGACCCAGCCACCTCATAAAAGGTTCCACCTTTCAACGCTGTTGCATTGGGGATTAAGTTTCCTTACTCAAGTACTTTGGGGGACACTTTCAAACCATAGCAGGAAGTATTTGCTTTCTTGTAACATTTTTTAAATAATGAATTTTCAGCATTTGTTATATCTGAACGGACATTATAGCAATTTCCATAGCTGTGTCTCTCCTGGCAGATTTTTAAAGTTCTTCCAGCCTGATTCCTCTCTCTGTTTGGGTCCCTGGCATGGTGCCTGCTGGAGAGTAGATACTTGATAATTATCTATTGGGTTCTAAGGGGATCTCTCAAAGGTGGTATTCAGGCACCCACAAGGCAACTCCCATCACAAGAAAGAATGGTGGCCTGGGAGTGAGCTGTAAGGTTCCTTCGAACACCAATTCCTGAAGCCTCTTTTATTCATTATTGTTGGGACTTGTTTTTATTTCTGTTTCGTTCTACATAGCCCCAGAATCTATATGTGAATACTAGGAAACTTTATCATGGGCTGAGGTGTATTTGAAGTAAACTCTTAACTATGTCTCTGGGATACGAAAGGTGCTTACATTCTCTGTTGGGAATGTAGAGAGAAGGATTTGCAGCGTGTGGCCCCTGGGAATGTAGAGGCATGAGTTTCTGTCTGTTTTCCTGCTGTTGAAATCTGAGTGCTAGGAACGGACCTCTTGCTCTCAGATTGGTCTTGAAGCTGAAGGGAACCCGTCCAGCCTCCTCACAGGGCAAAGAGCCACGCCAAAAGGAGGAAGTTGGATTGCATCCTGGCACCTGCCAATTGTTTTGAAGACTGACAAACAAAAAAATAGTTTTTAGTTAATTTAAAAAATGATCTTCCTACTTATCAGACACAATCACTTTTAAGTACGAGCAGAAAAATGAACTCCATAGCTAAATGCAACGTTTTGTGTCATACTGTTTCACATCATCTCTTCTACCTCCATTCACTGGTCAAAGAAACGCAGAGTTGAGTTGGCCAGTGTGGCGTGGACACAGCCAGGCTCAGACCCTCCCACCAGTGAAGCCAGCTGTTGGCTCAGGGGTCCAGTCCTTTGGTCCCTGAAGTGGTAAGCCAAAGACATAGTGATACTAGGTTGATTTCTACTCCAGAAGGTATGAGATGGAAAATAGGTGACTTGTTTTACCTGGTCAAATAAGACATCAGTAAAATTTACCATGACTGGAAATTACTTAATGCACCCTGAGGAGACTTTGTGGTCAAATTTTGCTTTTCCTAAAAAATATGAAATTAAATTTACATGTCACTGAATGATATCTGAAACTGTCATTTCCTTGTATGTTTGGGGGATCTGCTAGACTCTTATGTCATCATCTTTTGGAAATGGGTATATGTACTTAATATTGGTTAAAAATCATTTATTTTTAACAAAAATTAAATTATGAAAATAATACACTTAACTGGGTGAGTTTTAGGTTGTCGATTGATGTGATAATTTCATTCTTACTGAAAATTTGGCAAAGTGTGGTTTGAATTGGACAATCCTTTTGTTTTTACATTGATGTTTTCTATATTTATTTTGTACCTGGAAAAATATTTTTAAAAATTTATTTTGATTTTATATGTGTAGAAAAATATACTGAACAATGTTGACATGCTTATTTTTATAAGAGATGGGTACTTCTTGTTCCCCTTGGATTTCGGAAGCAAAGCAATGGGACCCTATGCTGCAGAGTCTTAATGGGGTGGGGCAGTGTCCATTGAGGTGTCCTGTTGGGAATGACAAGTCCAGGGTGGATTATGAGGCAGGCATCCTTTGGAGTTTTTCTTCTCTCAGGTATATTTTAACTAAAAGCTATCATTTAACTTGAAGAAATCAAGTCTTGTGAATTGATACGATTGTACTTCTAGAGTCTTTGATGATAACTTGTCTTTGCGGTACAGATTGGCTCCTCGATCTTTCAAAGTTTCATTTAAATGGAAATAAAGGTCTGAAACCGATGTATGTTTGTGACTTCATCATGCGTGGGTCACCGTTCCTGTAGTACTGCGGGCCTGGAAATCTGCCCACTGACGCTTCTGGCAGGCTGCCTCCAGGGCCCGCCCAGAAATGAATCTGGAGTTGGAGGTGGCAGGGAGGGAGTGATGGATCCTGAAGGTGGGCGGGGGGTGGTGCAGCTTCAGAGGGTGAGGGTCTCTACTGCTGCCTCCCCACCAGCTGGCCTTGCCATCCACCTGTGGCAATGTGGGGGCTGTCCCTGGCCCTGGACCCTGGGTCCTTTCTCACTGGCTGCTCCCTCTTCTGGGACTCCATGCCCACTATCATCTCCTTTCCCCCAATGGTCTCTCCTCCTTTTTAGAACTTTCTTCAGCACACAAGCCTGCTCTCATTGCCCACTCAAAGATGACTTGCTGGACTTTCCTCTTTTCTGGTAGTGCCTCTTTCTTTTTTTTCTCTTAAGGCTAAAGCTCCTCCCAAGAGTGGCCTTCCCCTCCACTGCCACCTCAGTCCCCCTCTCCTTTCCCCCACCATGGCCCTGAAATAGCTCTGGGGGCCCCACAGCACTTGGGTTGGGTCAGCACCACGTCACCCTGGGTGCTTGCCTGGCCAGGCCTTGGCAGCGCCTGGCACTGGAGCCTGCCCTGCTCCCTCCTGCACCCTCCTGTCTCCAGGACATCTCAACCTGCAGCCTTTCCTCCCCTCCCAGCAGCTCCCTTCACTCTTCTTGGCTCACTCTACCTCCTCGTCCCGCCCTCCCGTGGTGGAGGTCCCCGGCTGAGACCCCAGGTCTCCCACTTGCCATCAGCACCGCCTCCCAGTCAGAGCACCTGTCTCTGCATGTGTTCGTTTGTCTAAGGACTGGGGAAACAGTACGCAAGCCATCTGGCTGAAAAGAAACACAACAGGAGTTTCTCTTCCTGTAGTCCTGGAGGCCAGATGTCCAAGATCAAGGTGTCGGCAGGGCTGGCTCCTCCTGAGGCCTCTCCCCTTGGGGTGTGGATGGCACCTTCCTCCTGTCTCTGTACGTGGCCACTCCTTTGTGTGTTTCTGTCTCCGTTTCCTTTTATATTTTATAAGGACACCAGTCACATTGGATCTGGGCCCACCCTCTTGACCTCATTTTAACTCGATTACAATCTCTTTAGAGACCCTGTCTCTGGCTACTGGAGGTTGGAACATCAACAGATGAATTTTTTTGACAGGGGTCACAATTCAACCTGTAACATCATGAGTTTCAATTCCATCTCTTCTGTTGATGGCTCCCAAATATGGGCCACGACCACTGACCTTTCACTGAACCCCAAACCCAGATATCCCACTTCCTGTTCAGTAGCATCACTTTGATGTAAAATGGGCAAAGCTGAACTCTCACTTTTCCCCTTCAGACCGGCCTCTCTGCTATCTCCATATTTCTGCTCCAATGCCTCACGCTCAGGAGTTCGCCTTGGCTCCTGTCTCTCCTGCACATCCTGCAGCAGCAGGTCCTGAGCCTCCTCAGGGGGAGAAGAGCCTAAATCGGGCCATTTTCACTGCCCCCAGCTCCCCACCCAGGCAGCCATCATCCCTCACCTGCACTTCCGCAGGAGTCTCCCAGTGAGCCTTCCTGTGCGTTCTCTGACTCGTGTGTGGCCTGATCTGCACGGAGTGGTCTCTGAAATGCATGAATCAGATCATGGACCACTGCTGCTCATCGTTCTAGAAGTTTTTATTTACCTTCAATGTGACCGTGAGGTCCTTACTGTGACTCGCAAGATTACCTCTGGCTCCTGAATGCCCCTGCAACTCCCCACCATACCCTGCCTTTCACCCCTGGGCCAGCACACAGCAGCCCTTGTGCTTTCCTCCAGCCAGCCCAGCCCCTCCAGCCCCGTCACTGTCATGTGTTTCCCCAGGACCTTCCCATGGGTGCCTCTCAGACGAGGCGGCTTCAACAACAGACCTCAGTTCTCTCCCAGTCCTGGAGGCTGGAGTCCCAGATCAAGCTGTCACAGGGCTGGTTCCTCCTGAGACCCCTCTCCTGGGCTTGCAGATGGCATCTTCCCCCTGTGTCCTCACGGGGCCATCCTTCGTTGTCTGTGTCCTCATCTCCTCTCCTTACAAGGACGCCTGTCTGATAGGGTCAGGGCCCAACCTGACGACCTCATTTTACCTTGATTACTTCTTTAAATACCATGTGTCCAAATATAGTCACAGTCTGAGGTGCTGGGGTCAGGACTTCAACATATGGATCTTGGGGGAATGCAGTTCCGCTCCTAACAGCCCCCCTCTTCTGTGAGCACTTCTTGTACCCCCCGCCTTGTTTGTTCCTTCAGTGTGCTCTGTTTTCTTCATGTCACTCATCCCTGCCCACGTTTTACTGGACACTTACGCAACTCTTGTCTCTCCCCGTGGACTGTAAGCTCCATGAGTGCAAACACTGCCTTCCTGCCTACACTCCATGGCATCTACACAGCGTTTACAATGGTGCCTCCCACCCAGCAATCCGTTTTTCTGAACAAGTGGATGAGCTTGTGGTCTGAAGGACTTGAGTCTGAGAGT
This sequence comes from Rhinopithecus roxellana, assembly GCF_007565055.1. NCBI lineage: Eukaryota > Metazoa > Chordata > Mammalia > Primates > Cercopithecidae > Rhinopithecus > Rhinopithecus roxellana. Next base: position 54,954,114 of record NC_044561.1, read on the forward strand.
GTTTGACTTTAGGAGCTGGAGGGTGGGTCTGTGACTGCACTGGCCAGGACTACCTGGTGGAGGGGCTGCTGAGTGGGCTCCAGCCAGGAAAGGGTGTGAGGAAAGAGAGTAGCGGTACCTGCCTCCTGTCACACAGTGTCTTGGAAGAATGAATGTGGGGACATATTTTATTTCATGCCATTTGAATAGCTACTAGAATTATCCCCACTTTACAACAGACACAAGTGGCCTGCATTAGATTATTAGGAAAGCCAAAGGAGAAATAAACCATGACATCAACCATTCCCTCTACATGGCCTAATGACTTTCTCTAGCCACACAAGCATAAAGATTGAACAAAGAAATGCCCTCTCCTTGTCATGAGGTCCTTATTTGATTGTGCTATCCTGTGAGAACCATCAGGTAGATACAGGAAGGAATCGCTTTGGCAAGAAAACCACGAGAACAATGCACTTATGACTGTCTTTAGGTTTCTAGGTAATCGCGGTTTACATGTTCAGACTTAAACGCCTCTGAACCATGACGAAACATTCTTTTTGTCAGGCATCCGTGGCCAGGAACATTGTCCCTGGCAGGCCTCTCCCAGCTCTCGGAACACAGATGTGTCTGTTTATTCTCTGGTTGTTTGAATATGTTTATTCTGTGGTTGTTTGAACAGTGCTGTGGCCCTGCAGGCTTTTTTCGGGTTCTGTTCTTTGTTAGTGCAGATGGAGACTAGAGCGCAACAATTAGATTCCCTTCAGTGATGAGAACCTGGCAGTGCCTCACTTAAGAGAATATTTCTATTAGTGCTTTTAGCAGCAGTGCTTTGGGTAATGCTTGCTCATCTCAGGAAAGAAAGAAGAGTGTCAGACAGGGCAGGGACCCTGGAGATCCCCTGGCCCAACCTTTCTATTGTACAGAAGACGAAAGGCACTCATAGCTGCCTTGTCCGCAAGAAATGGCATCAGAAACAAGGCCTTCCTACTCATGTCTGTAATTTTAGCTGTTTCTGGATATTGAATGCCACAATAAATAATAGTGCATAAGATGTTACATTGAAAAACAAAACCTTGGCCAGGCGCGGTGGCTCACGCCTGTAATCCCAGCACTTGGGAGGCCGAGGCAGGTGGATCACCTGAGGTCAGGAGTTCAAGACCAGCCTGGCCAACATGGTGAAACCTCATCTCTGCTAAAAATACAAAAATTAGCTGGATATGGTGGTGCATGCCTATGATCCCAGCTACTCAGGAGGCTGAGGCAGGAGAATCACTTGAACCTGGGAGGCGGAGGTTACAGTGAGCTGAGATTGCACCACTGCCCTCTAGCCTGGGCAACAGAGAGAGACTCTGTCTCAAAAAAACAAACAACAACAAAAAAATCCTTTCTGTGTTATTTGCTGATCCTGCCATATGTCAGAGAAGACTATAGTTAAGACTGTATATAAGAGTAGAGAAAACCATTCCATCCAGAGGCTCAGAAAAGTTACTTTTTTTGCCCAAGTCATATAGCTAGAAATTGACCCTGGAGTTTTAACTTCAACTTTACTGCATTAAAGCCTGGAATTCAAAAACAGACCCAAAGATGTACATCTTAAAGGAGGCATGCTGTAATTCTGTGCTCAGACTTCCAGTCGCGTACTGACTGGCACTTGCTAAGCATTCATCAGCACATTTTAGTTGGATGCTTATCATGCACCACAGTTCCTGGTGTCATGAACTTATTTTCTGTTTAAGAAAGAAACTTATTTTCTGTTTGTAAACGGGACTTTACAATGCCACGTGATATTGCCGGGTGCAAGTGGGTGTACACAGAGAGGGCACCAGCAATGTTTTTGTTATTGTTGTTGTTGTTTTTTGAGACAGAATCTTGCCCTATCCCCCAGGCTGGAGTGCAGTGGTGCGATCTTGGCTCACTTCAACCTCCACCTCCCGGGTTCAAGTGATTCTCCTGCCTCAGCCTCCTGAATAGCTGGGACTACAGGCATGTGCCACTGTGCCTGGCTAATTTTTGTATTTTTAGTGGAGATGGGGTTTCGCCATGTTGGCCAGGCTGTTCTCGAACTGACCTCAGGTGATCCACCTGCCTCGGCCTCCCGAAGTGCTGGGATTAAAGGTATGAGTCACCACACCTGGCCTCCAACAGTATTCTTGAGAGGCCAGGAAAGCTTTCCAAAGAAAGTGAAGTCTAACCTGAAACCTAAGTAAGACCTAGTCACATGGGAGGAGAAGGGGGCTCCATGGAGACAGGCCAGCATGTGAAAAGAAGCAAGGGCCTGAGGAGCTGAAGCAGGGGGCTGGGGAAGGGCATGAGGTTCAACACAGCAGGAGCACTGAGTCCAAAGTGGTAAGACGCAGAGATGAGGCCTGTTGTGGTCTGAATATGCCCCTCGCAGATTCACATGTTGAAGCCCTAATCCCCAGTGTAATGATATTAGGAGATGGGGCCTTTGGGAGGTAATTCAGTTATGGGGGTGGAGCCCTCATAAATGCAGTAAGTGCCCTTATAAGAAGAAACACAAGAGAAATGACCTCTCTCCCTTCCATATGAGGACAGGAAAAGAAGGCCAAGAAGGTGACCGTCTGCAAACCAGGAAGAGTGGGGACCATGGCGTGCTATAGAGAATACTAAGGACACAGGGCAAAAAATCAGGTGGCAGAAATCCAGGCTGCAAACTGGCTATTGGTTTTAGACTTAGCCCTGGACCTTGAACTTTAACCAAGAGAGTTAATCTCTCTGAGACTAGGCCTCTGCAAATTTTTTTTTTATCAGCAAAATAAAGATAACTATCTTTTCCTTACCTTCCACCCAGGGCCACTGTTGTCCCATAAGACCACCTGTGCATAAAAAAGAAAAGCATCCCTTTCTTCTGGCTCTTCCGCTGGATGTCCTTGGGAAGGGGACGTCCTGCACGAGCTTCAGTGATGGCTGCATGCGTTAGCTGATGCTATGTAATGAATTACCACTCCAGCAACTTAAATCAACATTTATCATTGCAGAATGTCTTTGAGACTCTAGGCATGGTTAGTTGGATGTCTCTGGCACAGGGTTGTTCACAAGGCTGCAGACAAAGTGTTGGCTGGTGTCTCATCTGAAGGTTTGACTGGGGTTGGGTACTCTTCCCAGCACACTTAGTGTTGTTGGCAGGACTTAGTTCTGTATTAGTTGGGACTCTATCAGAGAGAGACAGCACCAGCAGGAGATGTATTTCTATCCATATCTGTATTTATAGCTCTACCTTGATGTCTTTATTGCAAGGAATTGGCTTGTGCAATTATAGTTATTGGCCTGACAGGTCTGAAACCCACAGGGCAGGCCATCAGGAAGGGCCGGCAGGAATCCTTTTGATGCTGCAGTCTGCAGGTAGAATTTCTTATTTCTCAAAGGGGCTGCAATTTTGTTTTTTAAAGAACTTCTGGTGGATTGGCTTAGGACCACCCACATTATCCAGGATAACCTCTCTTGTATAAAGTCAACTGATTGTAGGTGTTAACCACATCTACAAAATAGCTTCACAGCAACACATAGGCTAGGGTCATATCAAATCATGGGGACTGTAGCCTGGCCATAAGGACACACCAGCCTGATCATTACAAGTTTGTTCCTTTGGGGATGTGAGACTGAGGGTCTCAGTTCCTTACTAGCTGTTGACAGAGACCACCCTCGATTCCCTGTCATGTAGCTCCCCACACTCAGCTCACAACACGGCAGGTGATGAGTCCATGCAAGGCCCACATCAGAATCTTCTTTAGCCTGACCATGTAAGATGCAATGACATCTTGTTTCTCTTGTTGCATTCTATTCATTAGAAGTAAATCTCCGGGTCCCATCCCTACTCAGGGGGAGAAGATTGCTTCAGGGCCATGAGTAGAAGTTGCAATCACAGTGGCCCTACTCAGCATTTCTGGGGAAAGTATCTGAGATGATATGTGTGAAATAATTGTGTGAGCCTGTATGTAAATATTAGCTAGAACCACAGGAAATTGTTTATTTTTCACCTACAAAAATGGCTCACCTATTGTAAATGATTATAGTAAAATAGGGGACTGAGAGGGCCTAAAATGACTTTATAATTTTTGGGGGGACCAGGCAAGAATGAAATCTTGGCTAAATGGCAATTAAAATTAAAACAGACAGAACCTGGGGGTAAACAGGGGAGAGAGAAAGAGCGAGAGCGAGAGCGAGAGAGAGAGAGAGAGAGAGAGAGAGAGAGACAGGAAGAGAGAAGGAGGTGCTGCCTATTGTAGTAGGTTTACATTGGGCTGATTTTTCCTTCTATATATTGTCTCTCTATCTATTTATCTATCTATCTACATCATCATCATCTATGTATCATCTATCTATCTAATCTATCTTGTCATTTATCTTCTATGTATTAATCTATTATGTATTTTGTACTGGTCAGATGCTACACTTTATCTGAGCATACAGTCATGCACCATATAACAATGTTCTGATCACGATGAACTGCCTATATGATGGTGGTTCCGTAAGATTATGATGTAGTTGAAAAATTCCCATGGCCTAGTGATGCCATAGCCATTGTAACATTGTAGCTCATTGAGTTTGTGGTGATGCTGGTGTGACCTACTGGGCTGCTGGTTGTCTAAAAGTCTAACAAACATAATTATGTAAAATATGTAATACTTGATAATAAACAACGATATTACTTGTTTGTATATTTACCACACTATGCTTTTGATCTCTTAGAGTGTACTCTTTTACTTATATTAAGAAAGGTAGGCCGGGCGCGGTGGCTCAAGCCTGTAATCCCAGCACTTTGGGAGGCCGAGACGGGCGGATCACGAGGTCAGGAGATCGAGACCATCCTGGCTAACACGGTGAAACCCCGTCTCTACTAAAAAAAATACAAAAAACTAGCCGGGCGTGGTGGCGGGCGCCTGTAGTCCCAGCTACTCGGGAGGCTGAGGCAGGAGAATGGCGTGAACCCGGGAGGCGGAGCTTGCAGTGAGCTGAGATCCGGCCACTGCACTCCAGCCCGGGCGGCAGAGTGAGACTCCGTCTCAAAAAAAAAAAAAAAAAAAAAGAAAGGTAACGATAAAACAGCCTCAGGCAGATCCTTCAGGAGGTGTCCAGAAGAAGGCATTGTTATCATCGGAGATGACAGCTCCATGTGTGTTATTGACTCCGAAGACCTTCCAGTGGGACAAGATGCACAGGTGGAAGACCGTGATATGGATGGTTCTGACCTTGTGTAGGCCTAGGCTAATGTGTATGTTTCTGTCTTAGTTTTTAACAAAAAAATTTAAAAAGTGAAAAAGCAAAATGAAAAATTAAAAAATATGGGAGGCCGAGGCAGGTGGATCACGAGACCAGGAGATCGAGACCATCCTGGGTAACACGGTGAAACCCTGTCTCTATTAAAAATACAAAAAATTAGCCGGGTGTGGTGGCGGGCGCCTGTAGTCCCAGCTACTTGGGAGACTGAAGCGGGAAAATCGCTTGAACCTGGGGGTCGGAGGTTTCAGTGAGCCGAGATTGTGCCATTGCACTCCAGCCTGGGTGACAGAGTGAGACTCCATCTGAAAAAAAAAAAAAATTAAAAAATATAACAGGCTTATAGAATAAAGATATAAAGAATATATTTTTGCATTTCTGTATATGTTTTAAGCTAACTGTTATTACAAATGATTCAAAAAGTTAAAAAATTAAAAAGCTTATATAGTGAAAATGTTATAGCAAGCAGGGGTGAATTTATTATTGAAGAAAGAAAAATATTTTTATAAGTTTGGGGTAGGCTAAGTGTAAGTACACTCTATGATATTCTCACAACAAAATTGCCTAAGAACACATTTCTTAGAATATGTCCCTATTGTTATGCAACACGACTGTATTTAAAATGCAACACAAGGCCAGTGCTTTAGAAATGTTTTGTCTGTACCTTGAGAAATGAATTTGTTCTAAATTTGTAGCACACGGCCTGGGAGATAATAGTGGTGATTGTGTAAGTCAAAAATGACTACCCATAGATAGTACAAAGGAACAAGTTGGATAGAAGAGTTAGGATCTAAACCTCACTGAGAACATCTTGTTTTGTAAATTTGACTTTATAACAGTATGAATATTTTTATGATTATACACCAAAATAAAAAAGTAGTTTTCAAAGTGCATTGAAAAAAGCAAAATAAAACAAATGAATTTCGCTGTGTATTGACTTTGCAGCATAGTAACACACGGTTTCACAGTATTTCAAGTGACTTTAAAACATGGTACCTTGCCTACCCTTAGTAGGATAAACCCTAACAATCAAAATAACGGGAAAAAAATATTTAAAACTCTGTTCAGGGATCTTGTCTGTGGTGGTAGAGTTGATGTGGTCATTCCTAGACTATTGTATCTGTAATGTGAAATGAAGCAAGTGAGTAATTATGTTGAGAACTAGAATGTTCAGTATTGCTGAGAGGAGATGGGAATGTAAGATCTATGAGGTTAAATAAACACATTGTTGCTCCGAACTTGATTTGGCAATATCAAGCTACACTCATGATGTAATTTCTTTCTGTCTTAAAAACATTTCCTTATTTTTGTCTAGGCTACAGGACTAGAGACAATGAATAATCCTTCAGCAATGAAGACTCTCACTGTCCATATTGTGCTAAACACACACACACACACACACACACACACACAAAACACACAATCTAGAGATCCTTGAAGAAATGGCTGATTTCAGAATTGAGGTAGAAATTGTAGAAGATAAGCTTGAAATACGTTATCCTACCAGAAAGCAGGCAAGCTAGCAAACACACAGGATCATGTCAAAAAGACTTAGGAGCCTGTAGTCTATATAACAAGCCTGTAGTCTCATTACAATTAGTTGTAATAAGAATAATTGGGCTAGGTGTGGTGGCTCATGCCTGTAATCCCAACACTTTGGGAGGCCAAGGCAGGAGGTTCACTTGAGTCTTGGGGTTCAAGACCAGCCTGGGCAATGTCCTGAGACCCCAATTCTACAAAAATTAAAAAAAAAAAAAAATTAGCCCAGGATGGTGGCATGCACCTGTGGTCCCAGCTACTTGAAAGGCTGAGGCAGGAGGCTCACTTGAGCCTGAGAGGTCAAGGTTGCAGTAAGCCATGATTGGGCTGCTGCACTCTATGCTGGGCAGCAGAGTGAGACCCTGTCTCAAAAACCAACCAACCAACCAACCAACCAACCAACCAACAAACATCATTGTATTGGAATCCCATTAGTTGTCTAATGATACCAAAACACACACACACACATCAGTCATATTTAGAAAATATCAGGGGACCAATTCACTCTTTTTGGAAGTATAAACAAAGAGAAAGGGTATAACATGTACCTTGATTTTCCTATATAAAATAAACTGCATATCAGGGGTTGGAGAACCAGAGCTTGAGAGTCAAATTGGGCCTGCTGCTCTGTTTTTGTGAATGAAGTTTTATTGGAACACTGTAGGTTTGTCTGTGGCCTCTCTCACCCTATGGCAGTAGAGCTAAGTAGTTGCCATAAGACCACATGGCCTACAGAGCCAAATGTATTTACCATTGGGCCCTAACATAGGTTGAACCCTGCTTTAGGGTATCTATATATTTGACGAGGGGAGCTATCCTTTTTAAAATATAATTTTTATTTTTAATTTTTGTGGGTACATAGTAGGCATATATATTTATGGGGCACATGAGATATTTTGATATAAAGGGAACTGTCTTTTTTTTTTTTTTTTTTTGAGATGGAGTCTCGCTCTGTCGCCCAGGCTGGAGTGCAGTGGCTGGATCTCAGCTCACTGCAAGCTCCGCCTCCCGGGTTTACGCCATTCTCCTGCCTCAGCCTCCCGAGTAGCTGGGACTACAGGAGCCCGCCACCACGCCCGGCTAGTTTTTTGTATTTTTTTAGTAGAGACGGGGTTTCACTGTGTTGGCCAGGATGGTCTTGATCTCCTGACCTTGTGATCCGCCCATCTCGGCCTCCCAAAGTGCTGGGATTACAGGCTTGAGCCACCGCGCCCGGTCAGGAACTGTCTTTTAATAGCTGTATTGAAGATAATAAATAAAAAAGGAGTGATAGAATACCACCGACTTGCACCTCTTAATAGAAATGGGGGAACAAATTAATAATTATAAATGGTTGCAAATATTACTGAAGAAAGACAACCAGATACTAAGGGCTTTCTGATAGAATTGCATGATACCACCTGTATTAGTCCGTTTTCATGCTGCTGATAAAGACATACCTGAAACTGGCAATTTGTAAAAGAAAGAGGTTTAATTGGGCTTACAGTTCCACGTGACTGGGGAAGCCTCACAATCATGGTGGAAGACAAGGAGGAGCAAGTCATGTCTTACATGGATGGCAGCAGGCAAAGAGGAGGCTTGTGCAGGGAAACTCCCCCTTATAGAACCATCAAATCTCATGAGACTTATTCACCGTCACGAGAACAGCACAGGAAAGACCTGCCCCCATGATTCAATGACCTCCCACCAGATCCTTCCCACAGCACATGGGAATTCAAGATGAGATTTGGGTGGGGACACAGCCAAATGATGTCACCACTTATGAAATATTCTTGCAAAAACAACAACAAAAAAAGAAAAATCAAACCTAAATCAGGTCAGACTTCTATAGCTAGCTACCAATCTACAGGAAATACAGGGGACAGAAGAATCTCTTGACTAGCAACACAGGCCAACAGCAAAGTCTTGGACGGTGGGAAACTATGGGACAAACAACTCAGTTTCTTCCACAAATACATTGTAAGGAAAAGAGAATGCAGTGGTGGGATGGGGAAGATCTTATGGATTAAGATAGAAAGAAAGCAACGTTGTGAGCAATTGCAATTTATGGCTGTTTGTTATCTTCTGATTACAACACAAATACTCTGATAAAACATATGTAAGTGGGGAAATTAAACACATTGTAGATATTTGATAATATCACAGAATTATTGTTAAATTTTAGATGTGATAGTTATGGTTGTGTTTAAAAGCGTTCTTGTCTTTTACAGATGCATACTGGAATATTTATGAACAGTAAAAAATCTGGTATTTGGTTCCAAATAATTTGACATAATTGGAAGGAAGTGGGTGGGTGTGTCAATGAAGCAAGATAAGTTCATAATATTGAAGTTGGCTAATAGTTACATGTAGGCTTATCATACTATTTTCTCTACTTTTATATATGTATTAGTTTTCTGTGGGTGTTGTAAGAAATAATCACAAACTTAGTGACTTAGAACAAGGTTAAATTTATCTTACAGTTCTGTAGATCAGAAGTCCAACATGAGTCTCATGGGGCTAAAATCATGGTGTCAGTAGGTGTCTTAGTCTGTTCTGTGCTGCTATAACAATACCTGAGGCTGGGTACTGTATAATGAACAGAAACTTGTTACTAATAGTTTTAGAGACTGTCAAGTCTGAGATCAAGGGGCTGGCATCTGGTGAGGGTCTTCTTGCTGAGTCATCCCATAGCAGAAGTTAGAAGACCAAGAAAGGGTAAGAGAGGGTAAGAGATTAAACTCAAAGCCTTAAGCCCTTTTATAATCAACATTAATCCATTCATGAGGGTGGAGCCCTCATCACCTAAACCCTTAAGGCCTACCTCTTAACACTTGCTTTGTGGATTAAGTTTCCAACACATGCCTTTTGGGGGACATAGTCTAGCCATAGCAGTGGGCAGGGCTGCATTCCTTTCTGGAAGCTCTGGGGAGAATGTTTCCCTGCCTTTTCCAGCTTTTAGAGGCTGAATATTCCTAAATTGTGACCCTTTCCTTCACCTTCAAAGCCTCAAGGGCAGGTTGAGTCCTTCTCATACTGCTGTCTCTTTGGGTTCTCACCAGCCATGAAATGTCCTCTGCTTTAAAAACTTCCTGTGGTTACACTGGGCTCACAGGTTAGTCCAGGATAATCTCCCCATCTCAAGGTCAGGTGATTAGCAACCTTAATTCCTCTTTGCCATGTAATCTAACATATTCACAAAGTCCAGGAATTAGGATGTAGATATCTTTGGCAGATGGAATTATTCTGTCTACCACATTATATGTTAAACGTTTTCCACAATAGAATGTAGAAAACAATAAACAAAAGTTACCTGAGGAAAAGCATACCCTTCATTTTTTTCTATAGACTGTGTTTATTAATTGTCTGCACAGCCAATTAAGCTTAGAGCAAAAATTGAACATGGTCCACGGTAATGAGGATATTAACTTTGCCCTATTTATGACACCAGGAGGAAAATGCAGATGTTGTAATCTCATCACTATGTAGATTGCACCTAAAGCATTGAATAGAAAGAGGAACCATTATAGGATGATGCTACAGGTAAAATTTAGTTTGCCTAATTTATTTTCTTGTTTTCAAAGCAAAACTGTAATGTGGTGGTGAGTTATATAAAAAGAAGCTAATTGGTAGGAAAAAATCAATTAAAAATAGCACTTTACCATTATAAAACACTTGTACTCATTCTCATTCAACTTCACAACAACCTTTCTGTTGGGCAGGATATGTATACTTTTATCCTTTTGCAGTTGAAGAAGTTAATTGAGACTTCGGAAGTAATGACTCGTTTTAACTTTTCTTGGTTAGCTGGCAAGATGAGGAACGGGACCAAGCTCTTTTGATTCCACTGCACCAAATTGCCTTGGTAACCACCGGAGAAATGCTGGGATATGTTCAGAATACTCTGTTTATTAAGAAAAAGATGCGTGTAAATCCATATTACATTTTCCATAAACACTAGATACAACCAGGTATAACATTTAAGGTATCCGTTTAATGGTCACTGACGTTGGGATTTCTCCCCAGCAGCCCTTCCTGCTCAGCTCTCACATCAACCTATGAACTCTGTGAACTCCCAGTGCAGCTTTTTATTTTCCAATTAAAATAGAAACAGTGTCACTAAATCCCGTAAGTTTCCTTTTCCTTGTACAGCAGAAGATGGCATTTCCCAGCGATGCCTGCAATTAAGCTGAGGTCATGTGACTGGTTCTAGCCAATAGGTTGCAAGCAGAGTGTCAGGCGTTGCTTCTGGATTGAAATATGGAAGAGCAAGTGTGAATTCTCCATGCTTTTTTTTTCACCCTTAGTGGTGATTTTTGAGGCCACTTGTTGACATGGTAGAGCCCCAGGTTGGAAGTGGCTTAGGTCTCAGTGAACCACTGAAGTACTATTTATCGCCAGTATCAGAGATGTTAACACCATAATAAGAGTTAACCAATTATGAAACAGTGTGTGTTTCCACTACAAAATCTGAGACTCTTGCAGTGAGCAGGGCTGTGTATTCAAGTTAATATTTCTTTGTTCTACTGTCTGACATCAATGTATCTTATTTGCTTATTAAGGATTCTTATTGCCATTAAAGAAAAAAATGGCTTGGCAAAGATGAAAATAAAAAGAGGCTAAGCAATATTTGTATCTTGTGAGAATTATAAAGACAGGACACAATAATAATATAACTGGACTAGAAAGATAAGAGTGTGTGCTAGAGATTTGCCCTGTCATGGGCAATTATGCCTCAAGAAAGCACACTGTGCTTGTTGCAGCGAGATTGGTGAGATGTAGGCCCATTCTGACTGTGGACGGCAGCATGCCTTTCCACCCCAGCCAGAGACAGAGGGCACGATGTGGGGCAGGTGACCTATAGCCGTTTGACTGTGTCACTCTAGGGAACTTCTGCTCAGTCAGCCATTCAATTTACCACGCTTAGATTAAGACCTTTGAAAACAAGATAAATGGTAAGGAAGTTCTCTCCCAGCAACAAGGCAATACACTGATAATTAGAGTAGATAATCTAACATCTTATGTTTGTGTACTGTTAATGATTTACAAAGCGTTTTCTCTTTTAGTGCCTCAGGATGACTCTGAGAGGTGGGTAGAGGGGTTAAACCCCCATTTCCTGGGAGGGTGCCCTCATGTCCTCATTCACCATCATGTCCCTTCCTAGCTTTACTTAGCACTCTACACTCTTTTCTTTGTTTGTCCATTTACAGATAATGCTTTGGCAAATTGTTCTCCACGCAGAGTGTGTTAAGCTCAGTTCATAACTCATGAACTCCTGTAGATTCCCCAGCTGCCCTTGCAATTAGTTTGGGACCAACTCCTACCGGCCGTTGACTTAAGATAGAAGGCAATTGAGAGCCACAGTGCCCTGTCCAACCTTCTCCCCGCTGAGCTGACCGTGGAGGCTGTGTATTCCAGTTGACGGTGTAGCCCACGACCTCTGTCAGCCTTAGAAATCAGAAAGTAGCCTTTCCTGTGTGAAGACGCTGACATTTCAGGGTTTATTTTGTGGTTTCATCATAACATATCCTATCCTGATTAATAAAATTACTTACTCTCCAGCCCTTCTAAGTGTATCATTAAGAGATGTTTCTAAGAATCCTTAGAAACTGGGGCTCTGAAATTGGAATGCTGAAACACTCCAGCACACGATCAGTATCATTTCTACTTTTAACTTTACATGAGTTTTCCCTTAGGCAGAATCGTAAAAAATAATTCTTTTTATCAAAATCCTACATTTACATAGTGTAAAATGTCACTGGTGCTATCAGGCTTATGAGTACTGACAGCGGCAGCTCTCTGCCCCAGCCTTTCTCTCCCAGGTCTGATTCCTTTCTGCGGTTTCCCCTGGCATTTATGTCGATATTTGTAAAACACTTATCCTGCTGTGTCTTGTTCTATTCTTTCAGACATTTTCTATTGACTTTCTGCTACTGCAGATGAGGATTCAGCCACCTTTTCCCCCCTCACCACCACTGCGCCTCCCCCATCTTCTCACATATTCTCATTATATCACAATTTTTGGCTAAATCTGAATTTACTATTTATTATTTATAACCACGTAAATGTTGCTGACTGCTAGGACAAGTAGTGTGCTTCGAGTACATATATATTTTTTTCTGTGTAAGTTCCTCTTTATTTTTTATTTGCTTAGTTTGTGTACGTAGCCATCAATAATGCTTCTCTCCTCATTCAAGCGCCTGTCAATTCCAGTTTCCACATGGCTAAAGGTCATGGATCATTTTCTGATTGGAGCCTGTACTCATGGCACTTGCTCTTCCTCCCACGGTTGGGTCTGGCTGGATTGCTCCTCAGCTGCCATCCCAGATCCTGTTTCCTGGAGTCTATGTCTTCCTTCTTTTTGGTTTATAGTCTTTTGTGAATGGAGCACACCCTTTTGGAGTTTCCAGAGAAAAGAGGCATGAAAGGTGAAACTTTTGATATCTTGCTTATGTGAAAATGTTTGCTGATATTGGAGTAGAAAATAATTTCCTTCCCAGTCTGTCTCTGGAAGCACACACTGGGAGTGGTCACCCTTGAGGAGGAAAACAGGTTAGGGATGGAGTGAGACTTACTTCACTATATAACCTTTTGCACTATTCAACTTTTAGAAACCATTTGTAGACTCTGCTTTATGAAACTTAAAAAGACATTAGTAAACAGAAATCATGAGCAATATGGAGAATACACTGCCCCCAATTTACCATGTGCTACATTATATCTAACATTGTTTTAGTCCTATGAGAAATGCATTTAGTGCAATACAAGAATTTTAGCACTGAAAGGGTTTTCTATACACCAGAAATGGTGTAAGCCCAAACATAATCATACTTGCATGTTATAATGGAAATTCATAACCTTGTTATCTCAGAGATTTTAGAAATTAATGAAGATTTGGAAATTTTAGGGAAAAAGAGCACATGTAAACCAAATTTTGGGTATCAAAGATGGAAGTCAATTGGTCTCTAACAGTCTTCCTATATCCTGAAATTCTTACTGCCTTTACCATTACCATTACCATTACTTTCCCTAACAATGCCACCCCAAACCATTTCCACAGAAACCAGGTTGCTTTAAGTGGGCTTTCTTGGACTTTCCCAGTTAAACTAAATAGCAACTCTGCAGAAAGGTAGGCATCTCCATGGGCAATGCAAAACAAGAAAGCTGACATTTGGCTAACGGCTTACCTGCAACAGTTACATCATGTTACACAAGTTAAGTGAACATATGAGAGGGACATGGTTCAACCTGTATCTTCTGTGAAATGCTCTTCTTGTTGTTACATAATATTTTACATGTTTATGGGGTACCTGTGATAATTGCGTTGTATGCACAGACTGTGTAATGATCAAGTCAGGGTATCTGTCACCTTGAGCATTTATCATTTCTACGTGTTGGAAACATTTCAAGGCCTCTCTTCTAACTACTTTGAAATATACAGTACACTATTTCTAATTAAGTCTTCTTACTCTCCTGTTGAACATCAGAACTTATTCCTTCTATGTAACTGTATGTTTTTATCCACTAACCAACCTCTCTTCATCCCCTTCCCACCCATACAACCCTTCCCAGCCTCTGGTGTCTATCATTCCACTCTCTACCTCCATGAGATCAACTTTCTTAGCTCCCACATATGAGTGAGAACAGGTAATATTTGTCTTTCTGTACCTGGCTTATTTCACTTAACATAATGACTTTTGGTTCCCTCCATGTTACTGCAAATGACATAGTTTCATTCTCTTTTATGGCCACATAGTGTGTGTGTATATATATGTATATCTCACCATGTTTTTAATGTGATATGTTTCTTATTATAAAAAGCTCTCAGGCTTGTCCTTAGGCATTAGAACATTTAAAAACATCTATCTATCTATCTTATCTGTCATCTATCTATCTACCTAATCTACCATCTATCTATCTATCATCTATCTATCTCTATCTGTCATCTATCTATCCATCTACCTTATCTATCTATCATCTATCTATCTATCTATCTATCTATCTATCTATCTATCTATCTATCTATCCATCCATCCTACTCCCTACCATGGTCAACCCAAGAGCATTTTAAATTATACAGATAGTCTTTGCTAATCCTTCCTGCGTTTCCCAGTAATTGTGGGGGAAAATGGCCAAGGAGGAGCCTTCAGTGGACACATACATAAAATAATTTAAAATGTTTGCAAAAGCTGAATTCCCATAATCTAGCGACAGAGTGGTTCTTAATCTAGAGAGTGGTTCTCAACTCAGGCTGAACATTGTAATGACCCAAGGACCTTGAAAAATACCGATGCTTGGGTCTTTCCTGAGAGGTTTTGATTTAATTGGTCTGGTTACATCCTGGTCATCAGGAGTTTTAAAAGCTCTCCAGGTGATTCTAATGCAGCCAGGCCTGAGAAGCACTGCTCTAGGGAGGATACTGACCTCTAGAGATGGAAGTGAAAGAGGTCATTATGTATCTCCGACGGATCATAGACACTCTTATCTTCATATGTTTATTTATTTGGCAATATAGATTTTCCATTAGTTTTTTTCCATGTAATAGACTTAAAGCAGTTTTAGTTCACAGCAAAATTGAGAAGGTACAGCGATTTCCCGGACACCCCTCTCTCCATCCATGGATAGCCTGCCCTACTATCGATGGCCTCCAGCAGAGTGGTGATGCATTTGTTACAATCAATGAACCTACACTGACACATCGCTATCACCCAGAGTCCATAGCGTACATTAGGGTTCACTCTTGGTGCTTTGTAAATTCTATGGGTTTGGACAAATGTATAATGACATGCATGCACCTTATCACACCATGCAGAATAGTTTCACTGCCTTAAAAATCTGTGCTCTGCTTATTTATCTCTCTCTCTTCTGGCCCCTGGTAACAACTGATTTTTTCGATAAGTCTCCTTAGTTTGCCTTTTCCAGAATGTCATATGGTTGAAATCATACTGGATGCACCCTTTTCAGATTGGCTTTCTTCACTTAGAAATGTGCATTTAAGTTTCCTACCTATATTTTTGTGGCTTGTTATCTCATTCCTTGTCTTTTCAGTCCTGAATAATATTCTCTTGTCTTGAGGTACCACAGTTTATCCACTCACCTATTGCTTCTAAGTCTTGACAATTATGAATAAAGCTGCTATAAACATCTATGTGCAGTTGTTGTGCAGACATAAGTTTTCAGTTCCTTTGGAAAGATACCAAGGAGTGTGACTGCTGGATCCTAGGGTAAAAGTATGTTTAGTTTTGTGCAGAACTGCCAAACTGTCTTCCAAAGTAGCTGCACCATTTTGCATTCCCACCAGCAATGAGTAAAAGTTCCTGTTGCTCCACTTTCCACCAGCATTTGGTGTTGTCAGTGTTCTGGATTTTGACATTTCTAATAAGTGTGTAGTAGTATTAATTATTTATTTACTATTTGTTGGATTTTTTAAACTTATTTTATTCAGGGGTACAAGTTCAGGTTTGTTATAGAGGTAAATTGCTAGTTGTAGGGGGTTGCTGTAAAGATTATTTCACCACCTAAGTAATAAGCATGGTACCTGATAGGTAGTTTTTCGATTCTTACCCTCCTCCCACCCTCCACCCTCAAGTAGGGCCCATTGCCTGTTGTTCCCTCCTTTGTGTCTGTTGTACGCAGGGTTCAGCTCACACTTACACGTGAGAACACGTGGTATTTGGTTTTCTGTTCCTGTGTTAGTTTGCTGAGAATAATGACCTCCAGCTCCATCCACGTCACAGCAAAGGACATGATTCCATTCTTTTTCAGGCTGCATAGTATTCCATGGTATATATTATATGTACTACATTTTATTTATTTAGTCTACCATTCATGGTCATTTACATTGATTCCATGTCTTTGCTATTGTGAACAGTGCTTCAGTGATTGCATGTGTCTTTATGGTACAATGATTTATATTCCTTTGGGTAGGTAGCCAATATTGACATTGCTGGGCTGAATGGTAATTCCGTTTTAAGTTCTTTCGGAAATCACCACATTGCTTTCCACAATGGCTGAGCTAATTTACATTCCCAGCAGCAGTGTTTAATCATTGTTGGATTTAATTCCTACTTAAAAAGAATACATGCTAAATGCTCTCCAGACTTAATTAGTGTTGCATTTTTGGTATTACTTGTCTTTCATCTACATTTTCAAATTAAAAAATGAAATATATATGAAACTTGAAACACCCGTACAGTTTAATGAATCGCTGTAAGGCGAACGCAGGAAACCATAACCTGGTCAACTAGCACTTAAAGCTCGTTTCATGCCTTGCCTGATAACTCCTGATTCTTTTGATAATCCATTTCTTGCCTTTGTAGTTCTGCCTGTGCACGTACTCCTAAACAATCCAGTTGTTTCCTTGTATTTAAAAAATTGTTTAGCTTTGTAGCTGTAGTTTACACTGTAAATGTAATGTTTCATTACACTGTAATGAAACTGTAGGATCTTCCATTGCGTGAATGGAACCTCATTGACCCTCTCTATTGTTGATGGACATTTTCATTGTTTGCATCTATTGGCTATTATGACCGATGTGCTTTGAACCATCTTGGTGATGTCCTCAGTGCCCAAATACACTAATTTCCTTAGAGCATACGTTCCTAGTGTGGCATTGTTGGGTGATGCATATTTTCGACTTTAATACAAAACACAAATGGGTTTCCAGATTGATTATGCTGACTTAGCCCCACAAACAGTATATGAGCAGTCTCATTGCTTTAAATGCTTCATAGCCCTTGGTATTCCCAGTTCCGTAGTGTTTAACAGTATGGTGGGTGGGTAACAGTGCGTCTCTAAAGTTTTAATTTGAGTTTCCTCAATTAATAAAGAGACTCAGAATATGCAGCGAATGCTTCTGTTGCACTGTGTTATATCCCCTTGGCTCACCATCTGTTTCTTGGGTTTTCTTTGCTATTCCTTTTCTTACTCCTTGTGATGGGTTCTCAGCCCATTCATTTCAGCCCTTCTTCCTTTCTATCTGTGTATTCAGGGCTATGTGTTTCTTCCTACACACAGCTTTAACTGCAACCCACAAGTTTTGACGTGTAGTATTTCCACAAACTTTCAGTTAGGTAACGTTTATTATCTAACTGATGAGGATTTCTCAGGCATGTGCATTAGATGACATTTGTTTATTCATGGTATTTATTTTTACTATTTTTTTGGTCTGCCTGTTCTGTCAATTACTGACAGAAAAATATTAAAATTCTCCCATAAGTATTGTGGATTTTGCTTCATATAGTTTGAAGCCAAGTTATTGGATATATATTAATTTAAAAGAGTTATATCACCCTGGTCAGCTGAGCGCTGCATCATTGTGAATGACCCATTTTAACTCAGGTAATGTTTTGTGCCTTCCACTCTTGTTGATTTTAGTATATCAGCTTTATCTTTCTTACTTTTTGCATGCTGTATTTTTCCCATCCTTCAATGTTCAACCTTAGTATATCCCTATAGTTTACATGTGTCTTTTGTAAATAGCATACAGTGAGATTTTTTTCTAATCCAACAGTTTTTATGCCTTTTCACTGAAGTATTTAATTTGTTTACATTTAATATAATTATTGACATATTTGGATTTTCCATTATTTTGAGCTTTGTATTTGTATTACCTGTTCTGCTTCCTTTTTTCTCCCATCTTGATTTATTTTGGGTTTAGTTAATTATTTTTGTCCCTCTAATAGTTTGGACATTGTAAACTCTGATTCTATTGCTTTAGTGGTCACTCTGAAACCACACAACCATAATTCTTTGATAAAAATCTAGAATTAATCAATGCCTTTATCCTCTTCTTGGTTCATACAAAGAGATTAAACATGTTAATTATAGTTATTCTCCTCCTGACACGAGTTAATGTTGTCACATATCATAATTCTCTCATTTCAACCCCATTAATTGTTATTATTATTATTTTATAGGTAATGTTTGCTTATCTTTGCCCATCTCAGACCTTCCATGTGGGATTGTTTTCCTTCTGCAGAAAGTATCTCCTTGAAAATGGATATAGGATTGGAAGTTAGCAGTTATTTTCTTTTAGGACATTGAAGATTTCATTCCAACCACCCTTTGGCTTCCATTGTTGCTGCTGAGAAACCACCTACTGGTCTGTCAGTTCTTTGCTTTAAGATTTTTTTCCCTTGTCTGGTATTCTGCATTTTCACTATAGATGTGGATTTATTTTTATCTCCTCTTTGTGGGAATCATTGAACTTCTTGAATTGCTGATATTTCCAAGGCTGTCTTTTATAATTTGAACTTAGGGAGCGTGAGCATCTTGGAATCTGTATCTGAAGTCTTGCAAGCCTGTTTTGCCATTTGTTATTCTTCCCCACAGTGCCTTGTGTCCTTGTGTAGTTGACTTTCTTTGATTGGGCGCTGATCATTGCTCTTAAAATTACTTATGGGATTCCCTGAGGCCTAGGATGAAAGCACCTGCCTTCAGCTCTGAGGCCCACTCCCTAGGCATGGAGGTGCACTACCTTTTGGTACACTTCAACTTTACAGCTTGAGGTTTCTCGGAATGCTTCGGTGTAGTGGATCTGGGCTTCAAATCTGCCAAGCACCTGCCCAAGCACCTGCCCACTTTCGGACATATTTTCTCCTTTCTTGTTTTTTTATATTGCACTAAGCACCAAAGGCAGCATTCTTCACAGCTGTTTGTGGGTGAGAGGAAACAAGCAGGCTCACCCCAACCCTAATTGTGGAGCTGTGTATGGTTGCAGTGAATGTGCTGGGATCCTAATAGACTCACAAACTTTACTGGGCCCTGGGTTTTAATTTCTGTCCCTCCCAACTCTGTGAGTCTATCAAAATAAAGCTTTATCTTGCAATGTGGACTGGCTGAAGGTAAAGGGGATCAAGCATTTCATTGACTTCTCTGGGGTCTTGCTTTCCTTTAGGTCTAGGCTTGGTCATTCATCACTATGTGGTCGACTCTTTAATGCATTTAACAAAATGTAAAAAACATTTAGACAGCATTTTAAATTCTTTCCAGAAGATTATTGATCTCAACAATTTAGCCCAGTATTGTTCAAGTATGTTCTGTGGGGATGGAAGTGTTCTCTATTTGAGTTTCCAATATGGTAGCTGCTGCCTTCTGTGGCTATTGAGCACAACTGATGAATTAAATTTTTTATTTTACTTGATTTAAAATTTACATAGCCACATGTGGTTGTGGCTACTATATTGGGCAGTGCAGCTCTAGTCCATAAACAGTTACCAGAAATGAGAATGCCTTTATTCTTTGGATTTCCTTTGGTTGAGCAGATAACTGTCTGCAATGCATCTAGTCCAACTGCCAGAATCTTGGTGAAGCATAGTGGTATTTTTGGGTTTATTTAAATTTCCTATTCATAGAGTAAGCCTGTATTTTTTGTATAAAACAGAAGAAAATTTTTGTTTTATTACAAAATAATTGATTTGTTTAGAGACATAGTCTTGCTCTGTCATCCAGGCTGAAGTGCAGTGACATGGTCATAGCTCACTGTACTCTTGAACTTCTGGGATCGAATGATCCTCCCACCTCAGCCACTCAAAGCACTGGGGGAAAAACGTCGTTTTAAGTATCACCATAATGAGTAGGTAGAATGCCATTTCTTAAGATGAGTCACATTAAGCATAGCAGAGATCCATACTTTGTGGACTTTTTTGGTGACAAACTTTAATACAATAAACTCCAGTTTGCTTGACCAGCCTCAACAACATAAGCCCTGTGCTTAGTCTTAGAGAAATATTTATGTAGAGAAATAAAGAAAGCAAAGCAACAAAACATGAATGGAGTGATTTGCCACCTGGCTGGCTGCTTCCACACCGCTCACCCAGTGCAGGCAGCAGTAGGTGTGTGGAGGAGGGCGATGACGTGTCCTGCGGCAAGAGTGTCTCCCTCTAACAGTCTCAGAAACTCTGTTGCTTCCTGCTGGGAGAGGAAAACAGCTTGAGGACAGGGTTTTGTCTCACATGTCTGTTCTACTCTGCAGAACCAAGCTTTGAACTGTACTTCACGCACCGTGGGTGCACAGAAAAGATTTTCTGGGTAAAACGATTTTGGTGCCATTGTCTTGGAATTATTAGAAAATCAGAAACAGTACAGAATTATTATTTCCTCCAGTATTCTGGAGGATCCTACACTTTGCAGCACAGCAGCTGGTGTTGGCTTGGCTACAGTCTCCTCCCTTCTTGTTTCTCTGGTAACGAATGCTCACCTCTGTTGACAGGGTGATCCAGTGCTGACCAGTCAGGGTGCCTCACTCCCCGCTCCCTGACCCGGGAATTGTTCATGGACGGCAGCTTCCAGCTTCGTGCAAGCCCAGGTCAGAGTCCTTCTTTGAGGCTGTTCTTACCAGAATCTCAGGAGGGCCCACATGTGTCTCTCAGGGAGCCACAAGAATGGGGGCCAGCTGCTTTCCCCTGTAGCCCTCCCATTTGGAGAAGGCCTCTCAGCAGAAGCAGGGAGGCAAGAGGTGCGGGTGACGGCAGAGAGGGTCCCACTGGTGTCCGGTGCCCAGTCCCCATCGCCGAGGCCCCAGAGCAGGCCAGATTCTCTAGTTCTTCTTCCAGTTCTTTGAGCTCCGCTAGCGTCCTTTCAACAAGTTGATTTTCTGTTATAAATGATCCTTAATTGGGTTTCTGCCACTTGCAACAAATATCTTGTATCCTAAACGGTTAAAATGAAAAGTGTGTGTGTTGGGGGGCACATGTTCGGGGGAAAGGAAATTCCCACCAGCTTTGCAGTCAGCTGAGGTAAGTAAGCATATTCTTCCCCATGTTCTTCTAGCGCAATTCTTTTGTCCCTCTGTTGCTTCGATAGTTTTTAGTGGACATTATCCTAAAATTCAAATACCAAATGCATTTCTCATCCAAGATGAGCTGTGTCACCAATGAACAAGAAGAGCACCAGCATCGTGATTTTGTTTTTTTAAACAGAACTTCCGGGTACAGAAAATAACACCACCCTGTCCAAATTTAGGGCCGTACTGTCATTGAGGGATAATCAGTGTTTTTTTTTTTTTTTTTTTTTGAGACAGTGTCTCGCTCTGTTGCTGAGGCTAGAGTGCAGTGGTGTGATCTTGGCTCACTGCAATGCACTCTGCCTCCCCAGTTCAAGCAATTCCCCTGCCTCAGCCTCCTGAGTAGCTAGGACTACAGGCCTGCACCACCACACCTGGCTAATGTTTGTATTTTTAGTAGAGACTGGGTTTCACCATGTTGGCCAGGCTGGTCTCAAACTCCTGGCTTCAAGTAATCCACCCACCTCTGCCTCCCAAAGTGCTGGGGTTACAGGCGTGAGCCACCACACCTGGCCTAGTTGTTGTTTTCATTTGCCCAAGACATACTGTTCTGTTCCTCCCCTCAGTCCCTCTGTCTGCAAGTGAAACATTGTCTTTTTAACCTAAATACAAGAAACATGATTAAAACTCAGTAATGGACATGGTCACCAAAAGTTCATGGCAGCATCTTTCATACTAGCCGTGAAGGGGAAACAATCCAGAAAGTAGAATGGGTATATTGTCATTTGTTCATACAGTGGAATACCACCCGGCAAAGAAAAGGAATGAACCAGGTCCACGTACACCATTGTGGGTGAATCCCACAAACGTGACTTAGAGTGAAAACCAAACAAATAGAACAAAATGTGTTTACAGAAAGTCCCCAAACAGGCAAAACTCATCAATGGTGTTGGAAGTCTTGACTATGGTCATTGTCCCTAACCTGTGAGAGGAAGGGAGTTGGAAGAACTTGCAGGGACGAGGTGGGGAGCGGGGCTTCTGGGCTGCTGACCATGTTCCATGATGTGATCTGGGCAGTTACCCACGTGTGATTACTTAGTAGGAATGTATCAGTTTGTGTGCTTACAACTTGTGAACTTTTCTGCATGTGACTTATGAATAAAAAAGTCTGAAATAGGCCAGGCGCAGTGGCTCAAGCCTGTAATCCCAGCACTTTGGGAGGCCGGGACAGGTGGATCACGAGGTTAGGAGATCGAGACCATCCTGGCTAACACGGTGAAACCCCGTCTCTACTGAAAAAAAAAATACAAAAAAACTAGCCAGGCAAGGTGGCGGGCGCCTGTAGTCCCAGCTACTCGGAAGGCTGAGGCAGGAGAATGGCGTAAACCTGGGAGGTGGAGCTTGCAGTGAGCTGAGATCCGGCCACTGCACTCCAGCCTGGGCAACAGAGTGAGACTCTGTCTCCAAAAAAAAAAAAAAAAAAAAAAAGTCTGAAATAAAACCAGTACTCTGGAGGGAAAAATACCACAAGGAATGAGAAGTGCCTGGGAAAAGCTCCCTTGATATTTGCCAAGGAGAAAGCAAATGCAAGTTGGATGGGATAGTGGCTAAACGGAACTCATAAGGGAGAAACGATTGGCATTGAGAAGATGAGTTCTTTCTCTGGACTCCCTCGGAGCTTTGATAGTGGCTTGTCATTGGAATTTGGGTGGCAAGACTGCTTTATGATAAAGACTGAAGTTCTTCAAAGGATCTCCAAAGAACTCAGCCTTTTGCTAAACTTCCGAAAAATGAACAATTAATCAGTTCTTCAACCCTCAGAAATTGTAAAAGCCAAGATGATTTAGATAAACCAGGAAAATCAGAGCAGAGGAGACAGTTATGGCATGTGAGAAACCTATTCACTACTCGAGTTGGCCCTGATGTCAGGCCAGGAATACAGAGCGAGGTTTGCCATTGTTGTACCCACCAAATGCTCTTCTAGTCCAAATGCAAAATTGTGGTCTCTGTTTAGACCTGAGGTACAAAGAAAACATTTCAGGGCTGGGCATAGTGGCTCATGCCTGTAATCTAGAACTTTGGGAGGCTGAGATGGATGGATTGCTTGAGCCCAGGAGTTCAAGACCAGCAATGGGTAACATGGCAAAACCCCATCTCTACAAAAAACCACAGAAATTAGCCAGGTGGGTTGGCATGCTCCTGTAGTCTCAGCTACTTGGAGGGCTGAGGTGGGAGGGTCACTTGAACCCAGGAGGTCGAGGCTGCAGTGAGCTGTGATTGTGCTACTGTACTCTGGCCTGGGTGACAGAGCAAGACTCCGTCTCAAACAACCAAACAAAAAACATTTCAGAAGGGTCTTCTTCTCCCCATGCAAACTGCTAAGCCAACAAGTGCCACAGGGGTACAGATGGAAGGGACCTCTGCTAATCCCTGAGAGAGATGTCAGCTGGGGTTGCTATTCAAAGTTAGCGTATACTGGGAAGCTTAGAAACAAGAGAAACATGTTTCTCACAGTTCCGGAGGATGGAAGTCCGAGATCAGGATGCTGGCATGGTCAGGTTCTGATGAGGGATTTCTTCCGGGTTGCAGACTACCACCTTCTTGCTGTAGCTTCTCATGGTGGAAGGGGTAAGGCAGCTCTCTGGGTTCCCCTTTATACAGGTGCTAATCCCATTCATGAGGGTTTGACCCTCATATCCTAGTTACCGCCCATAGGCCTCGCCTTCTAATACCATCAACTTGGGGACTAGGTTTTAGCATCTGAATTACCGGGGAGAGCACACAAACGTTCAGACCTCAACAGGAAGCAAGCCTCTTGGGCCCCCTGCTAGCATCCATCTGCAGCCGGGCACCCTGTCTGGTTCTCTGACGTAACTTGTACAAAATAGCGCACTCCTTCCCTCCAGCAGCTGTTCCTCTTCTTCTTCAGACCCACCCGCCCCAATCAGGGGATCCTCAAGATTCATGGACTTGACCACTGGGTTGCATTGTCAGCTCCTATCTCCCCATCCTCCACCGAACTTGTCACCAGACTCATCTCTCGCCTCATCTCAGGAATAATGGTTCTCATCCTCAGCCCACGCTCAAGTCCCTGGAGAGCTTTGGAGTCACAGACACCAGAGACTCTGATTGAGTTGTTCTGGGGGGTGTAGCATGGGCCTTAGAAGTCCTCCAGGTGATTCTGATGTGCAGTCCAGGCTGAGAACCTCTGCTCTGGAATCAGCCTCTTTCTCTGTGCCATTGGGCTGATGGTCCTCATTTCCTCCCTCATTCTCTGTCCTCCACACTGCAGCTTCCTAACTGGTCTGCTTATATCCAGTCTCCCTATTCTTGTTTGCTTGTCCTGAACTGTTGATATCCTAATCTAAAACTCTAACCCTGACATTCAAAGCTTTCCAAAAGTTAGTTTCTGCCCACCTTCTGAACCTCACCTTGCTCTGCCCACCCCATGCACCCACACCTGTAGGTGCACAGGTCTGATCCCCTTTCACCAACCTGCTGCACCTTCCTATTGAAGCTCTCTTCTGTCAACACCCAGCTGGATCTCCATACCTCTGGAAAAGCTTCCTGGATCATTCAATTATTTAACAAAACTCTTCCTTCTCCACTTCCTTACATCATGTGTTAAAAAATTAAAAAAAAAAAATTGAAAAAATAGAGACAGGGTGTCACTATGTTGCCTTGGCTGGTCTCAAACTCCTGGAGTCAAGTGATCCTCCTGCCTCCCAAAGTGCTGGGATTACAGGCATGAGCCATCACACCCGGCCAAACACAGCACATTGCTAATGTCCAAGAAACATAGTCTGCTCTGCGTTCCGTGTATGTATGGATTTGGGCCCCATCCACTGGATATGATAAACGACCTTGCCTCCTCTGAATCTAGAATGGCAATGAAATTCCACTCCTGGGAGAATTGAGAAGTAGCTGCTCAAATAATTTCTTTATTCTGTAGTTTAGATGAAGAACCCAGCTGAAAAAGACTCTTTTTCTTTTTGATGGAGTCTCGTTCTGTCACCCAGGCTGGAGTGCACTGGTGCCATCTAGGCTCACTGCAACATCCGCCTCCCGGGTTCAAGCAATTCTCCTACTTCAGCTTCCCGTGTAGCTGGGACGTGGTTAATTTTTGTATTTTTAGAAGAGTTGGAAGGCTTTTTTTTTTTTTTTTGAGACGGAGTCTCGCTCTGTCGCCCAGGCTGGAGTGCAGTGGCCGGATCTCAGCTCACTGCAAGCTCCGCCTCCCGGGTTCACGCCATTCTCCTGCCTCAGCCTCCCAAGTAGCTGGGTCTACAGGCGTCCGCCACCTCACCCTGCTAGTTTTTTGTATTTTTTAGTAGAGACGGGGGGAAGGATGTGGATGTTTCTTTAATGTGGATGTCCTGTGACTTTGAAATAACTGAAATAATATATTCTGAACCTGAATTCTAGAGGCAATGGGATTTGAATCAGTGTTGGAACATTCTTTCCATACCCTTTCCCCCTTTTTTTTTACTCCACTCTAAAGAGTACCAGGTAAAAATATTCCATTTCACTAGCTCCTTTGCAGCTAAAGGGCTCTTTACACAATTCTGGCTGATGAGATATAGGCAGAAGTCCCTGGGGGAGGACTCTCCTGTGCTTTTCCTCTTCTGTCTTCCTGAAATGTAGATGTAATAGCTGGAGGAGCAGCAGCCATCTTTTCACCTTTAGAGTCACATGATGATGATGATGAAGCTGAAGACCGTGAACACCTTGTGAGCAGATTTGTTGGCTTTGGGCTTTTACCCTTAAACTCGATGTTATGTGAGAAAATTAACCTCGTTATTTGTTGAAGCTACCCTTTGTCAAGTTTTCTGTTTGTGTTAAAAAAAAAAAAAAAAAAAAAAAAAGCCTTATACCTCCATGCTCTCTCACTCACCTGGGAGAGTGTTCTTAAACTAGCCTGCTTTAAGTTCATACATTAGAAACAAAGATGCACACTTAACAGCAATAAGATAATTAACAAGTCTTTTATTTCCTGCAGTTCATTTTCCTTTTACCTCTTATAAATTTCTTGCACTCATTAAAAGAACCTGCTGAGAACTTATTATCAGCTGAACTCTGGACAGAGCGTGGTGAGCTGGCCACACAGCATCACTGGCAGTGGTATGCTGATAAATGCTTGAGGGTAAGGAGACCTGGTTTGAGCATTTGTCAATTTCTGGGATGTAAACGCTCCCACCATGGTTGAGCCTCCAACAGAGACCTCGCTGAAGGGAGATTTAGGAAGAGATATTCTCAATTGGTTCTTGGGAGTCCCTGGAGCCGGCTCTACTACCCCCTGAAGACAGTGCCCCAAGAGAGCAGAGCAGGGCCCTTGCTAAAATCATTTTCTTTTCTTTCTTTCTTTCTTTTTTTTTTTTTTGAGACGGAGTCTTGCTCTGTCACCCAGGCTGGAGCGCAGTGGTGCGATCTCAGCTCACTGCAAGCTCTGCCTCCTGGATTCACGCCATTCTCCTGCCTCAGCCTCCCGAGTGGCTGGGACTACAGGAGCCCACCACCACACCCAGCTAATTTTTTTGTATTTTTAGTAGAATCGGGGTTTCACCATGTTAGCCAGGATGGTCTCGATCTCCTGACCTTGTGATCCGCCCGCCTCTGCCTCCCAAAGTGCTGGGATTACAGGTGTGAGCCACCGTGCCCCACCGCTAAAATCATTTTCTTAAGGGTGAGCCTTAGACTATTGCTTCTCTAGATAAAAGTCTTTTGATGGGTACATGCATCTCCAGGGCAAATAGCTAGGAAGCTGAGCAGGTTTGGTCGTAGGTCAGTGGCTTTCCTTTCCTTTGAATTCCCCAAAAGTCTTGGCAAGAGCTCCATAGCCTTCCCATTTTCGTGTGTGTGTGTGTGTGTGTGTGTAAAATGCAGGTTATGAGACACACCATCCTCACTCTAGTTTATTTTTTGGGGGGAATTTAATAGACCCATTGTTTTTTTCATAGAGTTATGTTTGATCATCAATCCTGGGCTGATCTGGTGTGTTTAGAATTAAGATGAATTATTTCTACCTTTAATCAGCTATTAATATATAACATTTCCTTTTGCTGAAGTTTATATAAAGAGTTCTCTTACCAGGGAGCATCTGAGCCAAAAGAAGCCTGTCACTCAGTGTTGCCAAAGGCAGACTTTTAGTGATGCTAACTAGGGTGCCTCCCCTCTGGGGGTCCTCACCTTCCCCAATCCCACCCACCTGCTTGATATCTTAGAACTTGCCTATGCTCATGGGTTGACCCGTTGAGAGCCTGATTATGCTCACATAAAGTCACAACTTCACTAATTAGGCCCCATTGACTAGGGATTTGTTATACCTCAATGTGTTTAGCTCATGCTTTTTGTTATACTCTGAAGGGAATGTTTGCTAAGCAAATTAATAGTGTAATCAAGATCCCAGGGAGAATGCTTAAGAACCAAAGCCAACTTACAACAGAATATAATTGATCATTGAGGTAAATAGCATAGGATCTTTCCTGAGAAACATCTCTTTAGGCAGATAATCTCAGTTATTTGATACGCCTAGAAATCATAAAGACCTTCTTTGGTCTGAGTGTTGATATGGGTTGGATTTGTGTCCCTGCCCAAATATCATGTCAAATTGTAATCCCCAATGTCAGAGGAGGAGCCTGGTGGGAGGTGATTGGATCATGGGCGCAGAGCTTCCCCTTGCTGTTCCCGTTGTTAGTGAGTGTGCTCTCACAAAATCTGGTTGTTTAAAAGTGTGTAGCACCTCCCCATTTGCTCTCTTCCTCCTGCTCCTGCCATGTAAGATGTGCCTGCTTACCCTTTGCCTTCTGCCATGGTTGAAAGTTTCCTGAGGCCTCCTCAGCCATGCTTCCTGTACAGCCTATGGAACCATGAGCCAATCAAACCTCTTTTCTTTATAAATTACCCAGTTTCAAGTATTTCTTGATAGTATTGTGAGAACGGACTAATATAAATGTGCTCCCCCAAAGTTTATGTGTTAGAAACTTAACCCCCAATTGCAAAGTGTTGGGAGATGGAGCCTAATAAGAGGTGATTAAGTCCTGAGGGATCTGCCCTTATGAGTTGATTCATATTGTTATCATGAAAGTGGTTAGTTATTGTGAAAGTGAGTTGTTATAAAAGCAAGTTTGGCCCCCTTCCCTGTCTTGCTCTCTTGCTCTCACCCTCTCTTGCCCTTCTGTGTTCCACCATGGGATCACACAGCACAAAGGCCCATACCAGATGGTGTTGCCATGTTTTTGGACTTCTAGTCTCCAGAACCATCAGCCAAATACATTATTTTCCAGGAATTGTTATCTTTATTCGATATTTTTTTATATCAATTTTCCTTTTTATTATACTTTAAGTTCTGAGATACATGTGCAGAACATGCAAGTTTGTTACATAGGTATACATGTGCCATGGTGGTTTGCTGCACCCATCAACCCATCATCTACATTAGATGTTTCTCCTAATGCTGTCCATTCCCCTGCCCTCCACTCCCCGACAGGCCCCAGTGTGTGATGTTCCCCTCCCTGTGCCCACATGTTCTCATTGTTCAACTCCCACTTATGAGTGAGAACATGCGGTGTTTGGTTTTCTGTTCCTGTGTTAGTTTGCTGAGAATGATGGTTTCCAGTTTCAACCATGTCCCTGCAAAGGACATGAACTCATTCTTTCTTATAGCTGCATGGCATTCCATGGTGAATATGTGCCACATTTTCTTTATCTAGTCTATCATTGATGGGCGTTTGGATTGGTTCCAAGTCTTTTTTATTGTGAATAGTGCTGCAATAAACACATGTGTACATGTGTTTTTATAGTAGAATGATTTATAATCCTTTGGGTATATACCCAGTAATGGGATTGCTGGGTCAAATGGTATTTCTGGTTCTAGATCCTTGAGGAATTGCCACACTGTCTTCCACAATGGTTGAACTAATTTACACTCCCACCAACAGTGTAAAAGCGTTCCTATTTCTCCACATCCTCGCCAGCATCTGTTGTTTCCTGACTTTTTAATTATTGCCATTCTAACTGGGTGCTGAACCCACTACAGTGCAGCAAAGCCACTGTAGCCAGACTGCCTCTCTCGATTCCTCATCTCTGGGCAGGGCATCTCTGAAAGAAATGCAGCAACCCCAGCCACGGGCTTATAGATAAAACTCCCATCTCCTTGGGACAGAGCACCCAGGGGAAGGGGTAGCTGTGGGTGCAGCTTCAGCAGACTTAAACGTTCCTGCCTGCTGGCTCTGAAGAGAGCAGCAGATCTCCCAGCATGGCGCTCGAGTTCTGCCAAGGGACAGACTTCCTCCTCAAGTGGGTCCCAGAGCCCTGTGCCTCCTGACACCTCCTACCAGGAGTTGACAGACACATCATACAGGAGAGCTCCGGCTGGCATCTGGCGTGTGCCCCTCTGGGACAAAGCTTCCAGAGGAAGGAGCAGGCAGCAATCTTTGCTGTTCTGCAGCCTCCTCTGGTGATACCCAGGCAAACAGGGTCTGGAGTGGACCTCCAGCAAACTCCAGCAGACCTGCAGAAGAGGGGCCTGACTGTTAGAAGGAAACAGAAAGCAATAGGATCAACATCAGCAAAAAGGTTGCCCGGGCAAAAACCCCATCAGAAGGTCACCAACATCAAAGACGAAAGGTAGATAAATTTCTGTTCATCAGAAATTACCCTGTCTCAGGTATTCTGTTATAGCAGCAGAAATCAATTCTAACAAAGCTAGACTTCTTTTTGGATTATTCTATAATCCAGATTGGTGTGACTTTACCCTAAATTGTGTGAATGAGAACTTTGAGTGTACTTCAAAGACTTTTTCAGATGCAGAATTATATTTTATAAAGATTATATTAGTTTTTAGTCTTAAACGAGATATATAATCTTTTCATATGATTCCAACTTAAATATGGGTAACTTTCTAATCAATTCACTTCTGTTGTTTAGTTTTCTTAAATTTAAAAATAGCATTTATCTGCCCACATAAAGACTTGACCATAAATGTTCATAGCAGTTTTTATTTACAGTTATCCAGATCAGAAACAATTTAAATGTCCATCAACAGAAAGACAAAGTTTTATTATGTTCACCCAATGAAATGCTACTTACCATACAAAAGGAATAAACTAATGATACAAGCAACACGGACAAGTCTCAAAAATATTATGCCAACCAAAAGAAGCCAGATATAAAAGTATCTATGCTATATAATTTCATTAATAAGAATCCTAGAAAAGTTTAATCTTACCCTACAGTGTCTGAGAGTAGAGAATGGTTGCTCTGGGTGGCCAGCAGTTTAGAACATGGATATCTTTGGGGATAGCTTTGGGGGCTATTATTCAGCCCATCAATTTGCCCTCAGACTCCTAAGGACTTATGTGTGTCTCACATGCAAGATATAGTTACCCTATTCCAACATTCCCCAAATTCTTAATCTATTGTAGCATCAATTCAAGTCCAAAATCTCATCTAGGTCTCGTCAGCTCCAAAGTTCCACATCTCATCACTTAAATCATTGAAATCAGGTACAGGTAAAACTCTGGGTAGGATCCATCCTGGGGTACAATTTCTCTTCCTCTGTGGACCTATGAAACTAGAAAACAAATTCTCTGCTTCCAAAATACTAAGAAGGGACAGGTATAGCATATCAGTTACAGACACAATTGAAAGGGGAGACAATTGAAGGAAAGAAGCCACTGGTTCTGAGCAATTTCAGAATTCAACAGGACAAACTCCATTAGGTTTCAAGGCCTAAGAATGATCCTTTGTGGCTTAAGGCTCAAATCTCTGAAGCCATGGGACTGCCTTCTTGGAGGGCCATGTGGTTTGCACACAAGTCAGGCCATCCTCCAGGTAAGATGACATATTGATAGGTTCTTGGGAGTAGGACATAGACATCCTTTGGGAGCTGTTTTCATGTGGTTTGCACACAAGTCAGGCCATCCTCCAGGTAAGATGACATATTGATAGGTTCTTGGGAGTAGGACATAGACATCCTTTGGGAGCTGTTTTCATGTGGTTTGCACACAAGTCAGGCCATCCTCCAGGTAAGATGACATATTGATAGGTTCTTGGGAGTAGGACATAGACATCCTTTGGGAGCTGTTTTCATGTGGTTTGCACACAAGTCAGGTCATCCTCCAGGTAAGATGACATATTGATATGTTCTTGGGAGTAGGACATAGACATCCTTTGGGAGCTATTTTCCAGCCTAGCATGTGTGATTACACAGGTGTATAAACTTGTCAAAATGCATTAAAATGTACACTTAAAATGGATGCATTTTATTTTATTTGTTTAGAGACAGTATCACTTTGTAGTCCAGGCTAGAGTGCAGTGGCATGATCATAGCTCACTGTAACCTCGAACTCCTGGGCTAAAGTGATTCTGCCATCTCAGTCTCCTAAGTAGCTGACACTATAGGCCTGTGCCATCATGCCCAGCTATTGTTGCCTAAGCTGGTCTCAAACTCCTGGTCTCAAGTGAGCCTCTTGCCTTGGCCTCCCGAAGTGCTAGGATTATAGGCCAAGCCTGGCCCATTTTGTTGTATTTAAGAATTATACCTCAATAAAGTTGATATTTTAAGGAAAAATGGGGTTGATTCTTTGTCATATTTGTCACTAAGGATGTTTTCAGACTTAGATGGCTTAAATCCTACAAAGAAATTTGCCATGAAATGTGGAATCAGTTACTACAATTATAATTATAATAACACAATAAATATAATAATTTTAAAATTGTTATAATTTACAGACATTGTAAGATCATCCTTCTTATTTCAAAGTGAACTTCAGATAGCAAGAGGCTCATTACAGCTGGTGAACACTTTTGGAAACATTCTTCCCTTTAGCTTCAGATGCAAAATGCATTAAAGCAAGGAGTATACTTGACGCCTTAAGCTCTTAAGCCTGTCTGGAGTGCTCTACCTTGAGGCTCTGACTTTGGTAGGATAACTAACAGGATCTTTAGCTTTGCTCAAGCTGGTGGTTCCTCTCTTTAGTGTTCGTGTACGTGTGATTCACGTAGCTCTCTAAAGGGAAATGACACACTTGCTTATGGAGCTGTGTTCTAGAGGCTAAGTAATCAAAGAGTGCATGGTGTTGAGTTGAGTTCAGTACGGGAATAGTTAGCTCCAATGAGACACAGGTCATATTCTACCTGGGAATTCATAATTCAGCTCAGTGTTTCTTTTAGGGCCTTCTATGGGTTACTTGCACCAGAATCATCTTGCTTTACATAAGAATTCACCTGGACTTGTTGAATTGTACCTTCTTTATCCACACCAAGACCTACTAAATTGTAATTTCTATAAGCTGGAGGCCTGAATTCTGCATTTCTTAAGCTCCCCAGGTGAGTCTCTGCTCACGGAAGTCTGAGATCACTAGATAAAGAGAATGAGAAAAAGTGGTCAGAGAGGTAGAGGAACAGGTGGCTGCAGCATCCTAGAAACAAACAGTAGGGCTTCATTAAGGAGAGTGCTTGTTCCCACCCCGTCATGTGATAGGACGAGACAGAGTAGAATGTTATTGATGGCTAGGAGGTCACTAGTGACTTAAGCACATGCTGCTTAGTGGAGTGGGAAGAGGACAGGGTCCAAGGCAGATGCCCAGGAAGCAAAACAAAAACAAAAACAAAAACAAAACAAAACAAAAAAAGGCTGTATTAAACTAGACACATTTTGATGTGCAGTTCCAGACCTTGGTACCTACCCTGATATCACATGTAATGCTGTGTATGTGCACAGAGGATAAGCAGTAATGTTCTAAAGCATTATTTTTAGTGATAAAAACAGGTTTTAATTGTCCATCAGGGCCGGGCGCGGTGGCTCAAGCCTGTAATCCCAGCACTTTGGGAGGCCGAGACGGGCGGATCATGAGGTCAGGAGATCGAGACCATCCTGGCTAACACGGTGAAACCCCGTCTCTACTAAAAAATACAAAAAACTAGCCGGGCGAGACGGCGGGCGCCTGTAGTCCCAGCTACTCGGGAGGCTGAGGCAGGAGAATGGCGTAAACCCGGGAGGCGGAGCTTGCAGTGAGCTGAGATCCAGTCACTGCACTCCAGCCCGGGCGACAGAGCAAGACTCCGTCTCAAAAAAAAAAAAAAAAAAAAAAAAAAAAAAAAATTGTCCATCAGTAGGGGAAGACTAAATACCCCAGATATTGTATGTCTGTGTTGTGGAGCCTTCTGCAGTATTTACCAAGAATTACATGGAATGCCCTTGGGAGAAAAAAAAGTAAGTTGCAGTAAAGCTCTATATTTTATAAATGTATCTAAATGTGGAGGGAATGGTCTGAAGAGAATCATACCATGTGATGATTTTAAGTGGCCCTCTAAGGAAGGGACACGATTGGGGCGGGGGTGGGGTCAAATATCTTCTTTTGTTAAGACACAGCTATTGTGAATACTGCTGTGATGAACACACAAATGCATGTGTCTTTTTGGTAGAAGGATTTATTTTCCCATTGGGTACAGATGGACATAAAGATGGCGGTGATAGATACTGAGGACTGTAACCATCTGATGGGGCCTTCCTGCCTGCTGCATAAAGAAATGTTAGCAGCAGTGAATCTGTATGGATCTGCAGCCACTTCAATTCTTGCCTCCTCAGAAGAAAGGATTTGACCGAGGGGCGTAAGGCAGGGGGAGAGACCAAGGCAAGTTTTTTAGAGCAGGAATAAAAGCTCATTAAACACTGTTAGAGCAGGAATGAAAGGAAGTCAAGAACACTTGGAAGACAGCCCAACAGGTGACTTGAGAGGTCAAGTGCACTCTTTGACTTTTGACTTGGGGTTTTCTACCTTGGCATGCTTCCAGGGTGTTGTGTCTCTTCCCCCCTAGTTCTTCACTTGGGGTGGGCTGTCCACATGTGCAGTGGTCTGCCGGCCCTTGGGAGGGGCTGTATTTGTAGTGTGTTTACTGAAGTTGTACAGATGTTTACTTGAGGCATTTTTCCCTTGCCCGTTGAATGTTCTTAGGGGAAGGTCATATACCAGTTAAGCTCTGCCATTTTTCCTCTTGTGTATGCTTGAGCCCACTTGCTCAACTCCTGAGATCTTACTGGGGAGCTGCTGATCACCAGTTTCAGGTGTTCCTATTGGGAGACTGCCTTTCCCTGGTGCCAGTTGTGACTAATTATTATATTATTTTAGAGAGATAGTTTAAGAACCACCTAACCATCACCTGATGGTCACCTGACATTCCTGGTTGTGGGGGCCCTCTCCTGCCCTGCTCATGTATGACTAACTACCTACTGTAAAACATCCTCCCCTGTGTTCGCTGCTGATTGGTTGGGGCAGAGGTGAAATTATAGGGGGTTGAAGCTGTCGTCCTGCATGCTGAATCACTTATGTGTGGGGCCACAGAATGGGGGGTGGGTCTAGGTGGTGCCATGGCTGTCAGACTTGCAAAAAATCTGAAAAGATATCTCAAAAGGCCAAGCTACAGTAGTGGTGTTATTTGCAGGAGTAATTGAGGAAGTTGCATAGTTTATAACCTCTGGAATGATGGCTCGTAATCATGCCTGTCTGTACCTTCACAGGTCTCGGGCTCCTCTCCTCCCCGCAGCCTAACCACATCCTATTAGCTTTACAAAAGTGGTTGAGTTCTGGGCAAGGCTTCTTATCATTTAAATGATAGCCTAAATGTCTTTCAAAGTTAGCTAAGCCCAATAGCCCTGGAATAATTAAGGGAAAGGCAAGATAGGGGGTGGGTTAGCTCAGCTCACTGTTATAATTGCTCTCCTGGTATAATTTTTGCAAAGGCAGCTTCAGGACTACTTAGGGGGGATGGAGGGGAGCAAGGGATGGAAAACAATCTTTTGCTCTGCTCACTACCTGGGTGATGCAATTCGTGCCCCAAATGTCAGCATCACAGAATATACCCATATAACAAACCTGCACATGTGCCCCCTGCACCTAAAATAAAAGTTGAAATTTTTTTTTTAAAAAAGGACACGGCCTTTGTCATACACTTCCTGGAGCTGAAATCCGCGCGTTGCCTTCTACTGTGTGACTTTATGCAAGTTATTTCATTTATTTGGGACTTAAATTCCTCATCTCTCATATACGGATAAAATAACATTACCTATGTGTTATAAAGCCAATGAGCAAAGTAAAAAAAAAAAAAAAAAAATCAGAAAGTGCTTCCAGGAGGCTTGCATAGACTAAAAACTCCACAAATGTTAGCTATTATATTGTGAGTGGTGAGCAAAAATGACTTCAATGTTATGTAAAAGCATCTGAATTTTAAATCGTGGGACTGTAGCTTCAATGTATTATAAGTGTAATTAATAATCATCCTTTAAAAAATAAATAGATAAAGTAACAGAAGTAGAAATGCAGATGACTCTGTCAAGAAGTTTAAAGAAAAGAAGGGGAAGAAAGGCAGCTCAGGGAAAAGAAATGAAACATCTCCATTTAAACATACTCAACGGGCTTCACACTTGTTCACACGTCTGCGCTGTAGGTTTAAGTTCGAAGCTCAATACCAGCTAGTTGAGTAACATCAACCCTTAAAACTCACTGCTTTACTGATAATGCAAATGACCTGGAGAGACATAAGATAGGAGCAGAAATGTACCTTAAAAATCACAAATTGATGTCCATGTATTAAGGGAAATTTATCAACATAACTAGAAAGCAATTGAAGCCAAGAACTAAGGTGCCCTATGGAAAAAATAAAGCATGATTTGCACAGTTCCCAGGTTCAGGACACATTGGCAAACTAGATGGCAAGACTAGATTATTCATGCCTCCCCCTTTTAGACCATATAGGATAACTTTTTGATGCTGCCATGGCATTTGTAAACTGTCATAGCGCTGGTGGGCGTGTAGCAGTGAGGACGACCAGAGGTCTCTTCTGTTGCCATCTTGGTTTTGGTGGGTTTTGGCCAGCCAGCTTCTTTACGGCAACCTGTTTCATCAGCAAGGTTGTTATGACCTATATCTTCTGCCCACCTCCTGTCTCATCCTGTGACTAAGAATGCCTTAACCGCCTGAGAATACTGTCCAGTAAGCCTCAGCCTTATTTTACCCAGCTTCTATTCACGATGGAGGTGCTCTGCTTCAAACTCCTCTGACAAAACCATCAGAAACCAGAGGGAAGGCAGACACCTCAAGGTGACGCTGGCCAAGAACCAAACAGGCATCGTGTGTCCCAGTGGAGGCCAGCCCATGGTGACACCTGAGCCACAGACGATCCCTCTCACACCCAGATGCTATCTAAGGCCCATGGCAACCGGATGCCACCCTGAGCATGAGGTAGGAGGCAATTAACCCCTGGTTGGCTGAATTGACCCAGAGAACTGAGTTGACCTTAAATTATCAGTGTTGAATATTCTTCTAAGAAGACGTGGGGAAAACTTGAGATAGAAATTAAATTCAGACATACTAAGCATGTAAAAATAAGGGATGTTCCGTCTGTTGCCCACCCAAGGATAATGGACTGACAATTCAGGGGCGTTAGCAACATGCCAGGCACTGTGCTAAGTAACTGACACCGATTAGACCATTTAATAATTACAACTGAATGGGCGGTTAATGATTGTTATTTCATTGTTTTAGATGAGAAGCTCAGAAAAGTCAAGTAGCTTCGTTAAGATTGCACAACTAGTAACTGAGGGAATCGGGCGTGCTGGGATTTTTAAGGTGCATTTCCCTTCTGAATGGCTGAAAACTGAAATGTGGAGTCAGTTAGACATCCAGCTATCAGCTTTATGCATTGGGTCCTATGGTAGAGAGAATGCATCTCAGGTCTGAGCCTGAACTTTCACCCTCATGCTCCTTCATAGCCCCGTGTCTCCAGAGCCTAGGCTTCAGATATTGCTCTGGGTTGGGATTCCCAGGAAACAGACTCTGAGATGGAGACGTGCATGCAGGTGGTGACTGGAAATGGCTCCGAGGAACAGCCCCTGTGAGGGAGAGAGGGAGCAAGATGCTGCAGGAGAAATTGAAGTGCAGTAGGGATGCAACTGAGGCCTCAGCTGATCTCACGGAGAGCTTTGAAGCTTGGGTGGCATTTCAGAGATACCTTGAATTAAAGTTTTGGGAGCTGGGTCTTTGTATCCCAGCATCAGTGAGTCACTGGATGCAGGCTACCCCTAAGGAGGAGATGAAAAGTTGGATAAGGCAGGTCCCTTTGGCTCAAGACAAACTTGAGAAGGATTTCAGGGGCAAGCCAAGAAACACTGCTGGCGTCTGAGCAATGCGCTCCCTGAACTGAGGGCAGGAGTTGGCCAACATACCCCGGCAACCAGTGCAGTCCACCTGCGGCATTCTGCCACGTTCCAGAAGCTCGCTTGATGTGGGCAGAGCTCCTCTGGGATTTGGTTGATCTCTTTTCCGGGAGAAACCTACAATGGAAAGATTATTGAGACAAACTGATGTCTCTATGCTGAAGTGATCTTGGGACAATGACAGATACTCATGACTTCCCCCATCAACTACCCAGTCTTGATCCTCCTCACCCCCAGCTAGCACTGCTAGACCTAGACTTTGATGGTCCAGGGTGGGGGCTGCCCAGACGCTCATCCCTCGGGGTCTCTGTCCTCTGCTCACTATATCTTCCTCGGTTCATGACTGAGATGCCCTCCATTTGTTATCAATATTCGGTCAGCGAGGACTAATAGACACCCCCATGGATCACGTGGGTGCTGAAGGTGTTTTTCCTTCCTTCCTTCCTTCCTTGTGCAACAGCAGCTTCCTCTTCTCGGCTCCTGGGTTCAAGCGATTCTCCTGCCTCAGCCTCCCGAGTAGCTGGGACTTCAGGTGTGCACCACCACGCCCAGCTAATTTTTGTATTTTTAGTAGAGACGGGGTTTCACCATGTTGGCCAGGATGGTCTTGATCTCTTGACCTTGTAATCTGCCCACCTCGGCCTCCCAAAGTGCTGGGATTACAGGCGTGAGCCACTGCGCCCCACCAGCAGCCTCTTTTTTAATGATTAGGGCCAATTAGTCCTGCCAGATGGTGACACCTCTTCTTGCTGCTGGTTGTATGGAAAAAGGAGCCTGAAGTGTCAGGGAGGCAGTCCCAGTTTAATGTGTAATGAGACTCTTGCTGTGTGTGTCCCTTAGTGGAAAGAGTCCCCTCTGGGGAGTTGCAAGGAGGGGAAGCACAGCTCGCTAAGGGAGCCACTGGGAGCAATGGGAAGTAGGTCAGCACTCCTTCCAGCTACTGAATCCCATACTCACGTTAGACCTCCTGGGGGCACAGTGCCATGCCTTGGTTATTGATTTCGAGAGAATATTGCATCTTGGAGTGTAGTGCCCCACCCTCGCAGGAGATTATCTCCAAGCTGTATCCTCAAAGGGTAGCTTCGTTGAGCTATCAGGACAGAAGCTCCAGGGCAGTGTGGGATGTAATGGGACCGGTGAACCCGTGCTCACTTGCACGCTGTCAAACTTCCTTTGCCGTGAAGCGGGTCCCTGGGTCCAAAGGCACGTCATGCAGGATGCACGTGGGTGGACCAGACGTTTTGTAAACCCTTGGATAGTGATGGTGCCTGAAGTTCTGTGGACAGGAAAGCCAAACTCCCACCAGAGTGTGAGTTAATTCCTGTCAAGCAGAATCATTCCCTTCCAGAGTGGCTGGTTGGTCTCTGAGTGATGGTGCCGTATTGGGGGCTCAGGGATGTTCTCTGTGGCTTGCAGGTTGGATATTTAGTAGCTAGATCAGCCTCGGTGAGATGGAGACCACACTGTTGGGTCCATGCATAGCCTCCTTCCCTGTCACCACGGCTGCTTTGTTCATGGGTCCATTGGGCCACTACTGGAGTGAGCCGTGAGTGAGGAGGGCTGAAACTCAGTTGGCTGAGTCATTCTGCCCGCTTGGTTGTTTGATGTCTCTTCCACGGTGCATGCTCTCTTGTGGAAACTAACGTAGGACATGACCATCTTTATGTTTAATGCTCATCCTGACAGGACCATTCACAGGCCTTCTTGTTCCAACCTTTGAATCTTTCTTCTTCTAAGTCACTAACAACCAGCCAAGCCATTCACCACTGCCAATGGATCTATGTATGTTTTAACCTCGGGCCACTTTTGTTTCTGCTCCAAGTAGATGACATTGGGAGGAAGTCTCTTGTTCCGTCTTTCAGAGGCACCCCGAGTTCTCAGGGGCTATCGTACAGGAATAGTCCATTTTCAGCTAGTACCGTGTAGCAATCTGCCATCTGTGAACCAAGCATTTCCCTCCCTGCTCAGTAGGTAAAAGGAACAAGCCCCTTTCCCTACCACTGTGTGGTCACAGGTGTTAACTGAAGGGAAAACACTAGTTAGAAGTGGTGGATGACAGGCAGGGCTGGGTGTGGGATGGTGTCTCGGACACCTGCCAGTGCAACTTACAAGCGCCTTCTGGCCCTACTGGTGCTCCGTCATGAGAATTATTTGCAGATTGCTTGTCTCACCTTATGAGTTAGGGGGTCCTGACCTGAACCCAGGTCATGGTGGGCTGGCTGCATGGTCACTTGTTGCCACGGTTAGGTAGCAGGACAAAGCTTTTTTCAAATAGTGCGTATTTTTTCTGCTGCTAATGGGGTGAGCTTGCTCTAGACCTAAGGGTCTGTGCTGTGATTCTCCTGTTGAGCCTTGTCTTAAATGCCACCTGGTGTCTTTTCCCACTAGGGCCTGCCGGGCTGTGTGGGCCCAGCAGCAGGAACACTTGCACCTCAGCCTGGACCTGCTGCCCTGCTCTTCCTTCTCTGCGTCTCATGCAAAACTGGCATCTTTCATGTCACAGGGTAAGTGTGTTTGAGCAATGTTCCCAAGGGTGGGAAGTGCTGCCTCCAGAATCCAGAGAGGTCTGCTGGGCCTTGTGCTTCCTTCTTAAAGAAGGGAGGTGTAAGGTGTAATAATTTTATATTTTACTTTAGAGGGACTA
Organism: Rhinopithecus roxellana; assembly: GCF_007565055.1. Lineage (NCBI taxonomy): Eukaryota > Metazoa > Chordata > Mammalia > Primates > Cercopithecidae > Rhinopithecus > Rhinopithecus roxellana. The sequence continues at coordinate 54,994,431 of NC_044561.1, forward strand.
TCCCAGCAAACCCCAGACCACTGGATCCTTACAAACATTCTGATCTACGGGGTCCCTGGTCTTCATAGGGCTTCTCTCTTATCGTTCTTCCTACCTCCTGGCAACATACTTGCTACATTTTGTTCATTCAGCCTTAATGTGTCCACATGGTGGACCAACACGATGCTCTGTGGAATGTCTACTTGGTCCCGGTCTTTTAGCCTGTATCCTGATATCCTGACAGAGAGCTGGAGAATTAACATCACCCTGGGAAGAGCCGCGAATGAGTACTGCTATCCATCCCACGTGAGCACGAGCTGCTCCTACTCCTCCCTGCTGATAAAGAGGAGAAATCGCATTCATCGGATCCTTGGCTGTGTGCCATGTCTGTGGTCACTGGCTCTAGGAAAAGTACCACGTGGGCTCAGCAGCTGTGCTTGGGATTACACTCGGGTGAGTTTGCAGTACTTCACTTTCACCGTCTAAGATGTCTGTGGCTTGGAAGGAGCCTGATTAGTGAATGAAAAAGGGATATGATGGAATCCATTGGCCTTGCTTCCCCTGCACCTACTGTTTCCCTTGGGATACAATATTATTTTTGATTTACTGTCTTGGCCTAAAGGCAAACATAAGTTTTTGCTTGGCTCTCCCTACTTTGATAGCTCTTACCCTGCAGAACAAGGAATCTACACATGGTGTATTCATTTACTAGGGCTGACATAACAAGTACCACACTCTGGGTGGCTTAAACACAAGAAATGTATTGTCTCAGTCCTGGAGGCCAGAAGTCTGAGGGCTGGCTCCTCTGAGGTCGTGAGAAGGGATCCACTCCAGGCTCTCCCACAGCTTCTGCTGGTTGCTGCAGCCGCTGGTGAGCTTTGGCTTATAGAAGCATCGCTGGGGTCTCTGCCTTCATCTTCATGTGGTATCCTTCTTGTGTGTGTGTCTCTGTGTGTACATTTATGTTTTATAAGGACACCAGGTACATGGGTTAGGGCTCACCCTAGTGACCTTATCATAACTCATTACATCTGCAATGACCCTTTTGTCAAATAAGTTCACATTCTGAGGTACTGAACATCAGGACTCCAATATATAATTTTTTGGGGGGGAAGACACAATTCAGACCATAACTTGTGGGTTCTGCCAGCTGTCAAGTGTGCCCACCCCAATTACACATGGTGGACGGGGAAGCACCCACTGGGTGAGTCTATGGGCCTGATGGGCCTGGGCCAGGACTGACTGACTTCCTTCCTTCCTTTTCTTTCTTTCTTTTCTTCTTTCTTTCTCGTCTCCCTTCCCTTCCCTTTGCTTCCCTTTGCTTCCCTTTGCTTCCCTTCGCTTCCCTTCGCTTCCCTTCCCTTCCCTTCCCTTCGCTTCCCTTCCCTTCGCTTCCCTTCCCTTCCCTTCCCTTCCCTTCCCTTCGCTTCCCTTCCCTTCCCTTCCCTTCCCTTCCCTTCGCTTCCCTTCCCTTCCCTTCCTTCCCTTCCCTTCCCTTCCCTTCCCTTCCCTTCACTTCCCTTCGCTTCCCTTCCCTTCCCTTCCCTTCCCTTCCTTCCTTTACTTTCTTTCTTTTCTTCTTTCTTTTCTTCTTTCTCATCTCCCTTCCCTTCCCTTTGCTTCCCTTCGCTTCCCTTCGCTTCCCTTCGCTTCCCTTCCCTTCCCTTCCCTTCCTTCCTTTACTTTCTTTCTTTTCTTCTTTCTTTTCTTCTTTCTCATCTCCCTTCCCTTCCCTTTGCTTCCCTTCCCTTCCCTTCCCTTCGCTTCCCTTCCCTTCCCTTCCCTTCCTTCCTTTACTTTCTTTCTTTTCTTCTTTCTTTTCTTCTTTCTCATCTCCCTTCCCTTCCCTTCGCTTCCCTTCCCTTCTCCTTCCTTCCTTCTTTCTTTTCTTTTCTTTTCTTTTCTTTATATGAGGTCTCACTCTGTCAGCCAGGCTGGAATGCAGTGGCATCATCTCAGCTCACTGCAAACTCTATCTCCCTGGCTCAAGTGATCCTCCCACCTCAGCCTTGTGAGTAGCTGGAACGATAGGTGCATGCCACCATGCCCAGCTAATTTTTGGTATTTTTAGTAGAGATGGGGTTTCACCATGTTGCTCAGGCTGGTCTTGGACTCCTGAGCTCAAGTGATCCTCCTGCCTCAAGCTCCAAAAGTGATTGCGGGTGTGAACCACCACGCCCAGCCCAGTTAATAATTTCTAATGCTATAAAGGCCTCTTTCTAAATGTAAATACATGCTTTTGTTTTCATCTGGGCCATATCATTCCAACTTAGTTTTAGTCCAAGTTATAGAGGTCCATGTATTTATTTTCTTAATAATCATCTTTAGCACTCATTTATTCATCCATTTATTTTCCGTCGAGTGCTTATCCATGACAGGTAGTGCCCTAGATTCTGAGGACACATTGTAAACAAACAAGAAAATAGATCCTTGCTCTTGTATAGTACACAGAGTGTTATGGCTAATTTAACTTGGATTATGAAAGTATAAATACAATTTCATTTTATTGAAGAAGAAAATATGGCTGGAAGATGATCATTCATGGACTTTATAATTAGAGTAATTTACAGTCTTCTTCCAACTTTAGGATGAGAATTCACAGGATTACTGAGTCACCCAACCTCACTGAATCAAATGAAATACGGGTGTGTGTGTCTGTGGGGTGGCTGCAGAGGGAACCAACCCAGGGATGTTATTAAAGTAAAATTTTATATCCAAGTCTTTCTCATTCAGTACATCACCTTGCAGTGCCATCTGGCGGTTAGAATGAAGGGAAACATTTCAATCCACACTGATGATTATAGGAACCTGGGAACCGTGGGGGCTCCCGTGCTCACTTCCTAACAGGGTGTCAGGAGGGTCGTGTACTAGAGCCCCTGGTGAGTACCTGTCTCAGTGCTTAGTTGCACCATTGGGGAGGCATCATCCAGCCTGAAAGTGCCCTCCCTCATGACTCGTCCCTCCCCTAATACAAACACCGCGCAGGTGGAGTCCAATCAAAAGTCCCCAACCCTTACCACAGCTTAGATTCAGTTTGAGTGATTTATTTTATTTTTATTTTATTACAAGCCACTCTAAAAACAAGAACTTTTTCTTTTTTTAAAAAAATTTATTTTAGGTTTGGGGGTACATGTGAAGGTTTTTTACATAGATAAACACTTGCCATGGGGGTTTGTTGCACCTATTTTTACATCACCCAGACATTAAGCCCAGTACCCAATAGTTATCTTTTCTGCTCCTCTCTCTCCTCCCACCCTCCCCCGTCAAGTAGACCCCAGTGTCTGCTGTTTCCTTCTTTGTGTTCATAAGTTCTTATCAGTTAGCTCCCACTTATAAGTGAGAAGATGAGGTATTTGGTTTTCTGTTCCTGCATTAGTTTGCTGAGGATGATAGCCTCCAGCTCCATCCGTGTTCCAGCGAAAGACATGATCTTGTTCTTCTTTACGGTTGCATAATATTCCATGGTGTGTATGTACCACATTTTCTTTATCCAGTCTGTCACTGATGGGCATTTATGTTGATTCCATGTGTTTGCTATTGTGAACGGTGCTGCAATGAACATTTATGTGCATGTGTCTTTATGGTAGAATGATTTATATTCCTCTGGGTATATACCCATTAATGGGATTGCTGGGTCGAATGGTAGTTCTGCTTTTAGCTTTTTGAGGAATCACCATACTGCTTTTCACAATGGTTGAACTAATTTACACTCCCACCAACAGTGTATAAGTGTTCCCTTTCCTCTGTAACCAAGCCATTATGTTATTTTTTGACTTTTTAGTAATAGCCATTCTGACTTGTGTGAGATGATATCTCACTGTGGTTTTGATTTGTATTTCTCTCATGATCAGTGATATTGAGCTTTTTTTCATATGCTTCTTGGCCGCATGTATGTTTTCTGTTGAGAAGTGTCTGTTTATGTCCTTTGCCCACTTTTTAATGGGGTTGTTTTTCTCTTGTAAATTTGTTTAAGTTCCTTACAGATGCTGGATATTAGACCTTTGTCAGATGCATAGTTTGCAAATAGTTTTTCCCATTTGGCAGGCTGTATGTTTACTCTGTTGATAGTTTCTTTTGCTGTGCAGAAGCTCTTAAGTTTAATTAGATATGATTTGTCAACTTTTGCATTTGTTGTGATTGCTTTTGGTGCCTTTGTCATGAAATCTGCCTGTTCCTAGGTCCAGGATGGTATTGCCTAGGTTGTCTTCCAGGGTTCTTATAGTTTTGGGTTTTACATTTAAGTCTTTAATACATCTTGAGCTGATTTGTGTATATGGTGCAAGGAAGGGATCCAGCTTCAATCTTCTGCATATGGCTAGCCAGTTGTCCCAGCACCACTTATTGAGTAGGGAGTCTTTTCCCCATTGCTTGCTTTTGTCAACTTTGTCAAAGATCGGATGGTCATAGATGTGCAGCTTTACTTCTGGGCTGTCTATTCTGTTCCATTGGTCTATATGTCTGTTTTTGTACCAGTACTACCGTGCTATTTTGGACACTGTAGCCTTGTAGTATAATTTGAAGTCAGGTAACATAATTCCTTCAGATTTGTTCTTTTTGCTTAGATTGCCTTGACTATTTGGGCACTTTTTTGGTTCCATATAAGTTTTAAAATATTTTTTTCTAGTTCTGTAAAGAATGTCATTGGTACTTTTATAGGAATAGCATTGAATCTGTAAATCGCTTTGGGTGGTATAGCCATTTTAATGATATTGATTCTTTTTATCCATGAGCATGTGGTGTTTCCCCCCTTTGTTTGTGTCTGTTTTGATTTCTTGGAGCAGTAATTCTTTTATAATTCTCATTGTAGAGATCTTTCACCTCCATGGTTAGCTGTATTCCTGGGTATTTTATTTTTGTGTATCACACTTGTGAATGGGATTGCCTTTCTGATTTGGCTCTCAGTTGGATTGTTCCTGGTGTATGGGAATGCTAGTGATTTTCGTACATTGATTTTATATCCTACAACCTTGCTGAAGTTGTTTGTCAGCTGAAGAAGCTTTGGGGCTGAAGCTACAGGGTTTTCTATATATAGAACCATGTCATCTGCAAAATGAGTTAAGTTTAACTTCCTCTCTTCCTATTTGGATACCCTTTCTTCTTTCTCTTGACTGATTGCTCTGGCTAGGACTTCCAATACTATGTTGAATAGAGGTGGTGAGAGAAGGCATTCTTGTCTTGTGCTGGTTTTCAAGGGGAATGTTTCCAGCTTTTGCCCATTCGGTATGATGTTGGCTGTGGGTTTGTCATAGATGGTTCTTATTCGTTTGAGGCATATTCCTTCAATACCTAGTTTATTGAGAGTTTTTCACATGAATGGATGTTGAATTTTATCAAAAGCTTTTTCTGCATTTGTTGAGATAATCATATGGTTTTTGTCTTTAGTTCTATTTATGTGATGAATCACATTTATTGATTTTCATATATTGAACCAAACTTGCATCCTGGGGATGAAGCCTACTTGTTCATGGTGGATTAACTTTTTGAAGCGCTGCTGGATTCGGTTTGCAAGTACTTTGTTGAAGATTTTTGCATTGATGTTTATCAAGGATATTGGCCTGAAGTTTTCTTTTTTGTGTGTGTCTGTGCTAGGTTTTGGTATCAATACGATGCTGGCCTTATAGAATGAATTGGGGAGAAGTCTTCTTCCTCAATTTTTTGCAGTAGTTTCTGTAGGAGTGGTACCAGCTCTTCTTTGTACGTCTGGTAGAATTGGGCTCTGAATTCATCACATCCTGGGCTCTTTTTGGTTAGTAGGCTATTTATTACTGATTCAATTTTGTAGCTCCTTATTGTTCTGTTCCTGTAATCCATTTCTTCCTGGCCCCATCTTGGGAGGGCGTATGTGTCCAGGAATTTATCCATCTCTTCTAGGTTTTCTAGTTTGTGTGCATAGAGGTCAAATGAGAATTTCTTTCTTTCTTTCTTTCTTTCTTTTTGTGTTGAGATAAGCTCTTGCTATGTTGCCCGGGCTGGTCTTGAACTCCTGGGCTCAAGCGATCCTCCTCCCTCAGCCTCCCGTGTAGCTGGGACTACAGGTGTGTGCCTATTTTTATTGCACTTTTCTTCCACCTGACTGTAAGCTCCATGAGGGCAGAAGCCATGTCTGTTTCACATCCCCAAGGCACCAAAACCAGTATCTGATACGTGATATGTGCTCTCTGTGTGTTGAGAGAGTTAATGGGTTTAGGGGGTGTCTGTGTTGTAAATCATGTTCTGGAGGTGACCTCATCTCCTTGGAGGCTTCCCTTGGGTTAGGTCAGGCATATGATGAATCCCTAGGCTCTCTCTGCCAGCGTGGTGGCAGGTTCTTTTCCAGGTCATGTTGAGGCTGATAATTGATCAGTAGTAATTGATATGAGGAGAGACAGAAGAAACAGACAGGAACTAGAATCCATAGATTCCTGTGCATGTGATATACACCAATACGACTTAACACTGCTACACATGACACCACTCTCACTAAGGGTCACTGGTTCCTAAAATATTTTCCTACAAGTATTACATGTACACCATATAAAACAATCAACATGGCTTGGTGTTCATGTGTTCTTCCTGCCATGCTGTAAGGCCTGCTGTATGCTCCAGTCACTGAGGTTAGTGAGGCTGATAGGGAGTCATTTCCACTGGCAACACCCCGGGCCAAGCATTATTCTCATAGTCACAAAGCAATCCTTGGCAATTTGACATGTGGAAACATCTTCATGATTTAGCTTTTGATTAAACTTTTTTTTTTGTCTTAGACTTTTAAAAAATAACCTTTTTGCTTTAGAATAGTTTTATACATACAGAAACATTGTGAATATAGTATAGATCAGCAGTCCCCAACCTTTCTGACACCAGGGACCATTTTCATGGAAGACAATTTTCCACGAACCTGAGGTGAGGGAGATGGTTTCAGGATAAAACTGTTCTACCTCAGATCATTAGGCATTAGATTCTCATAAGGAGCACACAACCTAGATCCCTCGCATACACAATTCACAACAGGGTTCACACTTCTATGAGAGTCTGATGCCATCACTGATCTGACAGGAGGCTGAGCTCAGGCAGTAATGTGCGCAATGTGGAGTGGCTATAAATACAGATGAAGCTTTGCTTGTTCACCTGCCACTCACCTGCTGTGAAGCCCAGTTCCTAACAGGCCACAGACCAGGACCAGTCCATGACCCAGGGGTTGAGGACCCCTGGGATAGAAGGTTCCCATATACTTCATACCTAGTTTCTTGTGTAATTAACATCTTACATAAGTATGGTGCATGAGAAACATCAGGCAAATCTCAGTTGAGAAACATTCAACAGGATACTTGACCAGTACTGCTCAAAACTGTCCTAGTGGCCAGAAACAAGAAAGGCCTGAGAAGCTGTTACAGCCAAGTGGAGCGTACGAAGACATGATGGCTATTGTAATGTGGTGTCCTGGATGGAATTCAAGAGAGGAAAAGGGCATTAGGGAAAAACTGAGGAACTAAATCTGAATAAAGTGTGGACTTTGGTTAATATTCATGTGTCAATATTGGTTCTCATCAATTGTGACACGTTTACCATACTAAGGTAAGATGTTAATAACAGGGGAACTGTGAGCGGGGATATGTGGGAATTCTCTGTATGATCATATTACTTTTTCTGTGAATCTAAAACTACTCTAAAATAATTTTATTTAACAACAACAAAAAATCAGGTACTTCAAAACAAAACCGACCACAGCCACCCAAAGTGAACAGAGCCTTATGTCACGTGGCTGGTGGATTGAACTGCAGGTGGAGTAATTTAACCTGTAGAAAGAGACATTTTAAAGCATATCTTTCATTGAAATAGAAGTTTTCCAAATGGGAGATTAGATTAGTGAAGCATCTTATAAACTTTATCATGAATATCTGAATTAAAAGATGACACAGTAGAGTGAGAAGAATACAGGGAGACTCTGAAGTCAATGTTAGAGACAAAACTCTTGGCCTCCCAATAGCATGACTCTTAGCAATATCATGAGATCTTTAGAGCCTCCGTTTAGTCCCCGTAAAGTGGGTATAATAATACCCACCTCTCACCATTGTAAGGCTGAGTGAATGAGACTATAGGTACAGCCCCCTACAAAGTACCTGGCACAGGAAAGCAATCGTTCCACCCAGGCAATTCTGAAATCTGTAAGACAGAAAACCAAGAAGGGCAGCTGGAACTCGGTGCCAGTGCAGGTTCAGGTGGAAGTCCTGCTTTTTCTGGGAATCCTCCTTTCTGCTCTTAAAGCCGTTCAACTGATTGGATCAAGCCTACTCAGACTATCTGGATAATCTCCTTTACTTCAAATCAAATTAATGTTACTCACATCTACAGAATGTCTTCCCAGAAACATCCTTATTAGTGTTTGATTGAATAATTGGGGACTAGAGCCTGGCCATGTTGACACCGAAAACTGGCCATCTATCTCTCCCTTCCCTTCCCTTCCCTTCCCTTCCACCCATCCATCCATCCATCCATCATCCATCCATCCACCTACCTGTTTATCATGAACACTGTTCTTCTGTACAATAACTGAATGAAAGGTCATACCCATTAAAAACATTCTGAGTTATATGGGTCAAGGTGAGCACACTTACTTTGTAAAGTGCCAGGTAGTAAATATTTTCAGTTTGTGGTCCCTTTGTCTCTGTCACAACTCCTCAGTTCTGGTGTTGAGTGCAAAAACAGCCACAGACAATATATGAGTGAGTGGGCATGACTCTGTCTGATGAAACTTTACACAAGACGGATGCCAGGCGGGACTTTGCCCATGGGCTGTGGCTAGCTGACTTCTGATATAAACCAGTTGTAAAGGGGTGTTTCTAGAAAGCACTGACTGAGGGGAAAGGGAAGCTAGTGAAAGAAGCTTGGCTATGGTAGGTCTACAGAAAAAGAGACAGAGGGAAGAGCACTTCATTAGGGCTCAGAGCAAGGCAGGAGCGTGAGACCATGGCGAGCGCTGTACTCAGTGCAACCTCAGTCCCGCTCCCACCAATTGTTGGGTTTTCTTCCTTCCAGGCACATGACCTTCTCTGCCCCGTTGAAGTCAGGTGTTGCCATGTGATTTGGTTTGGACAGTGAAACATGAGCAGAAATATTATGGGGGAAACTTTAAGAGCAGCCCATGTTTGTCACATTTCTGTCCCTAAGGGAGCAGTTTTAGGATGAAGCTTCTACCAACCTGACTGTCTGAGTAAGAGGAGCAGAATCCCCTCGCCCACCAGTGCTATGTGAGTAAAATGTAAATTTTGGTTGTGTTAAGCCCCCAATATTTTGCGTTTGTTACCAAACAGAACCTGGCCTATCCTGTCTGATATACCTAACGACACCAACAATATTTAACTAAAATTGCATTCCTTGTTACTGTCTATCTTTAGTATGCTACCTTATTTGTCTTCATAACACTTTCTACCGCCTTACATATATTTATCTGTTCATTTACTTGTCTGTTTTCTCTGCTGGAATACAAGCTTGCCCAAAGCAGGGATTTCTGATTATTGCTCTTAAATTTTGGCATGTATTTACTATGTGACATCATCAACATCACCAAAAGCATCAACAACACAAACACGTGCTTAGTCCTTACAAAACTATGTGAAGTAGATAGTACCATTAACGTTGTTTTTCCTTATAGGTGAATTATTCTCATTTTACCTATGAAAAATGCACTAGTTGTCTATTGCTATGTAACAAATTGCCACAAAAGCAGCTTAAAACATCACACATTTATTATGTGTGAGTCAGGTGTCTGGGCACAACTTGTTGGTCCTTTGTTCAGGGTTTCTTGAGAGACTTCAATCAAGGTACTGGCGAGGGCTGAGGCCTGATCTGAAGGCTCCACTGGGGAAGGATGGACTTTGAAGCTCACATGGCTATCAGCAAGCCTTTATTTCTTGCAGGCTGTTGGACTGAGGGCTGAAGTTTCTAACTGGCTGTTCAGGAGAGTCTGCCCTCAGTCTTGATTCCTTGACATGTGGGCCTCTCTAACATGACACCTGCACCATCCAAGTGCACCTGCTGAGAAGGGAATAGAGAGACTCTGCTAGCAAGATGGAAGCTGCAATCCCGTGGAATCACAGAAGTGACTTTTGCTGCAGTCCATGATTTAGAAGCAAGAGAAGCAAGTCAGAAGTCCCAGCCCCACTCAAAGGGAGGAAATTACACAGAGTATGATTACTGGAGGCAGGGATTACTGAAGCCATCTGCGAGTTTGCCTTCAACAGGGCACTTGGAATTCAGAGAGGTCACATAGTGGATCAGTGGTAAAGATCGTGTCACCCTGACCTCAGAGACCCAACAGAACTATAAAGGTTATGGGTCAAAAGGTAGAATGTATTCCCTAAAGCAAGGCACAAGTATTAATTTTGTTCCAGTTAGGGCCAGAATCAGGATCTTGAGTGACACACATCTTCTTTGTAAAAAAATATGAAATCAGAAATGAATCTTTAAGAGATTAGCTGTTGACTGAATGAAATTATTAAACAAATTGCTTGGATGTAAAAAACCTTTGGGCCTGGCATGGTACGGGCTCAAGCCTGTAATCCCAGCACTTTGAGAGGCCAAGGCGGGTGGATCATTTGAGGTCAGGAGTTCAAGACAAGCCTGGCTAACATGGTGAAACCACGTCTCGCTTGAGCCTGGGAGGCAAAGGTTGCGGTGAGCTGGGATTGCACCACTGCACTCCAGTCTGGGCAACAGAGTGAGACCGTCTCAAAAAATAAAATGAAATAAAATAACATAAAATAAAATAAAGTCTTGTTTCTTCAGGTAATACAATAAATTCTTATCTCTGTATTAATAATAGAATTAAGTAGAAGTATTTTCATTTATTCCTCTTTATATGAGTACTTTTATTTGGGGCAACAATGTATCCAGCTAAAAGAATATATTTCTTATCTTTCTTTGCAGGAGGTGTAGACATTTGACTAAATTCTAGCTATTGTGTTGTGTGGGCTTCTTGGAAGATTCCTTATAGCTGGGTGATGTGGTTTGGCTGTGTCCCCACCCACATCTCATCTTGATTTCCCACGTGTTGTGGAAGGGACCCTGTGGGAGGTAATTGAATCATGGGGGCGAATCTTTCCCATGCTGTTCTTGTGATAATGAATAAGTCTCATGAGATCTGATGGTTTTTAAATGAGGAGCTCCCCTGCACAAGCTCTCTCTCTCTGCCTGCTGCCATCCACGTAAGATGTGACTTGCTCCTCCTTACCTTCCACCATGATTGTGAGGCTTCCCCAGCCACGTGGAACTGTAAGTCCAACAAACCTCTTTCTTTTGTAAATTGCCAGTCTCGGGTATGTCTTTTATCAGCAGCGTGAACATGGACTAGTACACTGGGTGATCAGCTGGTCATCACATTCTTTGTAGATTCCCTTCTTCTTGCTGCAGCCACCAGCTAGGCAGGGAGAGGATACTGAGAACAAATTTTCATGCTGAGGATGGCAGAGGAAAAAGATGAAAGGAGTCTAGGCCTGAAGACATTGTGAAGTGGTCTAGGACTGTACCTCCCAACTTCTTTGTGCAAGAGAGTAATGCCTTACATGCATGAATCTGTTATTTGAGGTTTCTTTTATATGCATTTGGATTGCTGGTGGCTGAAACGAATCCTGACACAATAGAAAGTCTTTACACCCTTGAGAGCTGTGCTAAAGAACCTATTTGCCATCTCATCAGGCTGGCAAGTGACACACAGTGTTCAGTAAAACTCAAGCGGATGCTATTCTGTTCTCTGCTAAATGAGCCGGATTTATCCATTGTTATGTCCCGTCATTCCAAATAAAGAGATCAGGATTCCCTTGCCCCATGGCTCTACTACAGAGTCTGCCTTGCCCATCTGACATGTAAAACCCTGAAATGTAAAACTCTGCTGTTTGTAGGAGTGCCAAGATGTTTAAACATATTTTAGATATTTTTTTGGAAAGTTGTAAAACATGGCTAATGTAGGAAATGGTAGCAGTTCATAAACTCTACTTATTGTTCATCACTTCAGATGTCACTAGACTTATGTAAATGGAACAGAGATATTTTTCTTTTTTCTGTGTGAAGTCAAGCCCATTTTTTCCTCTAACATCATAGATACCCCAGAGTGGTTATCAGCATTTGAAAGCAGCAGGGCCTCTTTCTTCTTCTTGGATTTGGTTAAAACAAAAGGGCTACAGACAGTCTTGAAATGTGAACCAAAACCCCAGGTTTTTAAACACCTCAGCAAATCCGAATGAAGACAAGTTTCCTCCTCCAGAGAAAAAACAGGGCTCAGTCTATAAAACCTGACTTTGAAGCAGATGACAACTTTTCCCACAGGGGGTGCACAAGTACTTCTAGGAAACACAAACACCTAATTTTGATCTTATTTATTAGGATTTGACTTTAGTGTGGATCTGGAAAAACATAACTAGCACATCATGCTCATAATTATACAAATCTTACTGTTTAGGAGGCGGTCTAATTAATTGTGTACAATTAACAACCGTTAATTGTGTTTTAAGCAGGAGATTAAGTTAAAGAGTAATCCTCAGTAAATCTTGGCTGCAGGTGACTGATGGAAGTTTCAGAGGCTGGACTGGAAGATGAAATTGGGGCAAGATGGCACACAGCATGGCCTCAGGAACCTGGGCTCCAGCAACCTGCAGGTCCCAATGGAGGCAAAGTGGCAAAGTCAAGGAGGGTCTCAGGGAGTGGTTGATGTGTGAAGTCTCTGTCTGCCCATCTGAATAACAAGAGGTGGGGCTTGTGATTTTCCTCCACTGTATGTTGTCTGGTTCCTAACCCCCTCTTGTTACTGTCAGTTTTACCTGTGTGTGTATCTATGTGTGTTCAACTCTCATGGGCAGGGTGGCAGAGCTCGCTAGGGTAGGAGGAGAGACCACGAAGACAGACCTTGATTCCTAAGTGTGCACTTTGAGAGAGTTTTCTGCATCATTTAGCCTGTGGATTGCAGCATTTTGAAAAATTAACTAGAAATTCAGAAATTAGATGGAGACCTCTAGTGGAGGCCTGGGAGAAGAAGGATCGGAAGATTAGAGTCTACAAAGGCTGGGGTAGTGGCATGTGGATAGGCTGCTTGGAGTGCGCAGAAGGCACACAGGCCTCTGTCTCATGCTGGGGTCCACCAGGGCCTCCAGGTGCCGCATCCGGTGGTGTTAGCTGGCCTCTCTCCTCAATCACCAGTGCTCAGGCAGTGGCTGTGGATGGAGGAGCCAAGATGGCAGGACAGGGTGGAGGGGGTGCATGCCCTTCGCCAAGGCTGATGTAGCTGCTGCCTCCACTGAATGCTGTGTCCGTCCTGTGCTGCCAGCCCTGGGGGACCAGCAGACACTTGATAGTAAGTTGATTATATCTGTCCCCCTCAATTGCAGCTGGAGGTAATTTTCCCTTACTGGAATTGACACCTACTCCTAATACAGATTTGCCTTTTCTGCCTGTTCTCCTGCCAGCACCCCTACCTGAGGGCCTCCAGGAGGAATGACGTCTCAAATGGAAACCTGCATAACATCAGCTAAAACCAAGGACCCATTTTATCGTCAAAGAGGTATGCCATGAATGCATGACTGTGGGATCCACTACTTTGACCACATATGGATGACTTGAAAGCTGCCAGCCTTCATGAACAAGGAAAAGGCCATTGATGGCTCAGCAAAGGTGCCAGCTCAGGGCCAGTACTCCCTGGGGTTGGCCTCGAGGGTGGCTACAGTGCTGTAACAACAGGCAACAGGGTGCTGAACCTACAGCCTACTTAAGGTGCTTTGACACCAACTGTCAGAACACACGGGTCTGGAAGCCAAATCTTGGAAGTAGGATTGGTTGCTTTCCTTGTAACTCCTAGTGACCCACTAGTTGAATTTTGGTTCCTATCCCTGAGAACTTTTGTTCCACAGGACTAGAGATCCTGGTTCCTGGGATGAAGCAGGGCAGCTTCCCCTGAGGTTCACAGTAAAGGTTCTGTTGAACCCGTATGTGACTGTCACTGGGACCCTTTGGGCCTGCTATTGGATGAGCAGGCAAAGAAATAAGTTACTCCACCATCAGGGGACAGATAATTCCAGTTCTCCATGGGGCTATGGTTGCTTCCAGGGGGCTGAAACATGGCTGAGACCGAGGAGATTGTCGTTGGCTTCCTCTGGTGCTTCCAAGTCTGGGATTAATGATGACTGGGCATTTGCAGCCATCAGGGCCTGATAAACACAAGGCAGCCAAGAGCTCAGACCCTGAGCGGTGAAAGGCCAGCCAGTGCTCAAGCAGATGGCCTGGACCATCATAAGCGCTGATAGAAATCTAGGACGTGCGGTGGAGGAGGGAGATGACACGTCCCAAGCACGGTCCCTGGTTAGCTGCAGGCGGCATGTCCACCACGCCTTCTCTATGGAGTCGTTTGGAGATGGTGGCTGGCCATGATCTTGCAGGCTTAGTGACAGAACAATCTGAGAAGAACGAGGGGTGGGCTGCTGCAGACCCGTGTGGTGCTCTGACTCACACCCTCTCAGCCTAACTTCTAATTTCAGCAGGGATTGGGGTGTGTTTCTGTTCCGTGGTTAAGTCGCTGCATGCTCACAGCAGCTTACTTCAAGCATGGGCTGCAAGGTTTTACTTTCTACATCAGGATTCCTCTCATGCCACGAATGGGGAAAGTTTACAGTTATAGGAGTTGATATACCTAGAGAAAAATGCTGGTGAGTCAAGGCTCAAACCTCCTGTTTTCTTTGGGGACCATTCTAGAGCTTTCTGTGTCCTTCTCATGATGTCTAAGCAGAATGGAGCGCCCATTGTTCACAGCAGTTTCCTTGGCAATATTGTTGCTTTTTCCTCCCCAGTCTCACTGTTACAGGTTGAATTGTGTCCCCGAAAAGATATGTTCAAGTCCTAACCCTTGGTATCTGGGAATATGACCTTATTTGCAAATAGGGTCTCTGCAGATGTAATCAATTTAAGATGAGGTTAGGCTGGATTAGGGTGGGCCATTAATCCAGTATGACTGGTGTCCTTATAAAAAGACAATGTGAAGACATATGAGGAGAAGACCATGTGATGGTGAGACAGAGACAGGGATCAGAGCGATGCAGCTTCAAGCCAAGAAGCACCAAGTTTGACAACAAGTACCTGAGCCAGGAAGAGGCCAGGAAGGATTCCGTCGTATGGTTTTCAGAGGGAGCCTGGCCGTCCCACATCTTGATCTTGGACTCACAGCCTCCAGAAATGTGAGAGAACAAGCTTCTGTTGTTTGAGCTGCCCAGTGATGGTCATGGCAGCCTCAGGAGATGACGCACGCACTCTTTCTGCTTCCTCTCTCATGCTCCCTGGGGTCACCTCTCCAATAACGTGCCTGATCACCATCCATTTGTCCAGAGTTTTCTTTATTAGAAACCCAAGCTAGGATAATCTCCACACTGTGCAAAGAGGGGGACAGTGCTGCCTAAAGGAGACTTTAGTTTTTGAATGAACTCTTTTTTTGGTGATACAGTTAATCATAATTCAATTTACCATTTTCTGACCGCCTATTATGTGCCTGGCACTTTACAAACGTATCAAGTCTAATCCAGTATCATCCCATGCGGTGACCGCTATTATCACCATTTTGTAGACGGGAAACTGAGTCTGATGGAGGTTGGGAGACTTGCACTATTTGTGACCCCAAATCTACATTCTTTCTAAATACCTAGGACCCAATCTTTGCCCAATAATTTACTTTCTCTGTAGGTTCCAACTTTTCTTTATGTGTCCACCTGGATTAGTTAATATCTAGGTTTGGCTGCTGAGACAAAGACCAAAATATGAGTGACTTAAACAAGATGGACATTTATTTTTCTTTACAGAAAGCTGCATATGGGGCAGTCCTGCTCCTCAGGGCCCACGGAAGCTCAGATTCCTCCTGTCTACTTGCTCTGCCAGATGTTGTTTTTGGTGGCTTAATGCCACTTCCACTCACCAGCCAGTAGAAAGGTGAGAAAAGCGAAAGAGAAGAACAGAGTTCTCTTCACTGCAGGATCTCCTTACATCCCACTGATCAGAATTTCCGCCATGACCATGCCTAGATTCAAGGGGTGAGGTGAGGGGAGGGGCTGGGAAATGCAGTCTGCATTCTGTGCCCAGCTAAAATGTAGGGATGTGGTTGCCATAGAATTGGGGAAAGTGGATATGGGGGCATGGCAGCTGGTGCTCACGGGGCACCCTTTGCCTTTGACAGTGGATCGGGCATTATGCAGAACACGAAGAGGAGCACATTGTAGTCTCCGACTTCAAAAGAAGCAGACAGCAAAGGTGAAGTTTCCTTCCAGGTGGAGATTGCCGATTGATCTACAGAATGGTGAGAATACTGTGAAAGACGGAGCACAGATATCCAAGTGTGATCGGTCAGCAGGTCTTGGCCAGGAGCATAGGTAGAATAAACAAATAAATAAGTAAAGAGGGGAAGGGAAAGTAATATTAAGACTGCTCAAGACTTGGATTACAGCTCTTCTAAAAAGCAGTCCTTTGAAATCTTGGGATATTAGAGAAAGATCCCAACAACCACTGAGCCTGGTTTCGATTTTTGGAGGAAACACACCAGGTGAATAAAGCAGTGTGACACGAGAGAAAGGAGGCCGGCAAAGGTGAATAGGACCCCAGCCTTTCAAGGACTTGGACAGAGCAACTGGAGGAGGTGTGAGTTCAGCCAACCGTGTGGATCAGTTTCCTAGGCTGCCGTAACAAAGCACCACAACCTGGTGGCTTGGAACAACGGAAAGGCATTCGCTCACAGTTCCAGAAGCCGTAGGTTAGAAACTAAGTGTGGCAAGGTCACGGCCCCTCTGAAACCTAGGAGGGAAGGATGCTTCGCTGTTTCTTCTTGCTTCTGCTCTCCCCTGATGCTCCTGGGTTAGTGGCAGCATAATTCTGGCCTCTGCCTCTGTCTTAATGTGGTGTTTTTCCTGTGTCTCTTCATATTGCCTTTTCTCTCTGAGCCTCTACCTCTGAGTCCAAATTGCCCCTTTTTATAAGGATACCAGTCACATTGGATTAGAGTCCACTTTACAGACCTTGTTTTAACTTGATTCCTCTATCAGGACCCCGAGAATCTCCAAATAAGGCCACATTCTGAGGAACTGTGGGTTAGGACTTCAACATGTCTGTTTTTGGGGTCACAACTCAACCCATACCAGCTTGCTTGATGGATACTCACAGCCAAAGTCAAAGTAAATTTAATTCTCATCCCCGAAGCAAGAAAGATTCCACAGCTAAGGCCAACAATCACATCCAGGGAGTTCGTTTCCTGAGCAACGACCAGCCCTTTGCACAGCACGAATTGCCACAAAAGGCCAGCGTGGTCACTTCTCAGCCATGCACACGTGTGATGTGGCAAGTCATGTTGACATACCAGAAATGAGGATTCTCTAGTAAAAATAAAATAGAGTAAATTAGATTGTAATGCTCCGAAGGCAATGTATACATTGCTGTGCTTTGGGATTCATTTTCAAAACATGGTTCAATTTTTGAAAATCCAGGTTTACGTTCAAGGCCCCTTTGAGTCTGCTTTTTGTTCAACTATTTGTGTGCAATGCATGGGATAGTCACTAATGAGAACTCCTGGCTTAGAGCCAAGAAACCAACAGAAGGCCTCAAAATGAATGCTTTAAAAGACTGCGCATGTTTTAAAGCCCTCTCGCCCATCAGCAAACACCACTGTTTCTCCATGGACAAACCAGACTGCCCTGCAAGGTCTCCTCTTCCCTGGCGGACGGCTGACACCCGAGGCCTATCAGGCTGGGAGCTTGCTTGTCTGGAATGTCTTTGGAAGCACGGGCTATCCTCTCCCACTCCCCCATAGCCTCCCCTCACAACCAAAATAATTTGAAGATGTGGTGGTGTTATAAGACAATCTAGGATAATCCCCCAGTTCTTGCGCACTCCTCTGTCGAGAGGTCGGTTTATCGCAGTTTGTTTTTAGGTCTATTAAGATGTCTAAGTCTCCTCTCCCAGAATCTGAACTCTGTGACCGTGTGCCTGATAGAGTACCTTGGGTGTGGCTGTGGTGTAAGTCCTGAGGATGGATGTCCTTCCATATCCGCTTCCGTTTGAGTTGGGGAGAGTCTGGGAATGCTGCGCTGTCACTCTCGTGATTTAGAACAAAAGGGACATGATTTGAGTGGGCCTAGTCTAATCACGTGGACTTCTTAAAAAACAGAGTTTTTCTCCGGCTACCAGCAAACAAGGAAGTCTGAGATTTGAAGCAGGAGAATAGGGTGCATTGTTGCTGCCTTTGAAAATGGAGGGGCTAGGCCGGGCGCGGTGGCTCAAGCCTGTAATCCCAGCACTTTGGGAGGCCGAGACGGGCGGATCACGAGGTCAGGAGATCAAGACCATCCTGGCTAACCTGGTGAAACTCCGTCTCTACTAAAAAATACAAAAAAACTAGCCAGGCGAGGTGGCGGGTGCCTGCAGTCCCAGCTACTCGGGAGGCTGAGGCAGGAGAATGGCATAAACCCCGGGAGGCGGAGCTTGCAGTGAGCTGAGATCCGGCCACTGCACTCCAGCCTGGGCGGCAGAGTGAGACTCTGTCTCAAAGAAAAAAAAAAAAAAAAAAAAATGGAGGGGCCATGTGCCAACCAGTACAAGTGGCTTTTAGAAGCTGAGAGCAGCCCCTAAGTGAATTCGGCTCACAAACGGAATGACCTTGGAAGTGGAATCGTTCTCAGAGCTTCCAGAAAAGGACTCATCTAGTTGGCACCTTGATGTTGGCCTTATGAGACCCTACCTAAGAAGAGAATGTTCCCAGGCTTTTACAGAACTGAGAGATAGTAAATAGGTATAGTTTTAAGGCGTGGAATTTGTAATAGTTTATTTGCCGATGGAAAACTAATACAGTGACACTGTGCCCAATTCTAGGTCCAGGCTGCAAAAGATTTGTAGCTTTTATTTGTTTCTTGGGGCAATTGCTCCTGGATTCCAGCAGCCATGCTATGAGGAAGCCCAAGCAGCTCACAGAGAGGTCCAAAGAGAGTAAGACCCTCAGCTCAGCCACAACCAAGCTCCTAGTCAATGGCCAGGACTGACTTTCCAGCCTTGTGAATGAGCCACCCTGAAAGTGAATCCTGTAGTCCCAGCTGATCTGTTCCAGCTGACCCGTGTGAAGCAGGACAGGCCATTACCACTGAGCCCTGCCCAGATTGCAAAATAAATGGTTATTCTTATTTGAAACCACTAACTTTTGGGGTGGTTTAAATAGAGTGCAAATTTTCTGCTGCTCATCTTCATACCAAAATTGCTAATTATGTCTCTAGTAATATGGTTGATATCTAAGATAACTTAAATGAGACATTAAGTGACAATGTGACAGCCCTACCCAAGGGGAAAAACAGCTCTTGCAACCGTAAGGACATATTGTTCTAACCTGCTTTCTTCATGGGATTTTGTGAATCAAGGACTGCAATGGACAGAGAATGTTTTGCAAATTCTTAGATACCGGAGGATTTATCAACTTTGTACCCAAATATACCACCCTCATGAAAATGACAATAAGCATTGCTGTTGAAGGTGTAATGAAGTAAGCCATCTCTGACACAACACGTGGGATTGTAAATTGGCATAGTTCTGGAAACTAATTTAACTCTGTCAATAATTGTAAAGTGAGCAATGGTTTGACATACAATTCTAATTAAAAGAGTTAAAGAATCTAATTAAGATATAATTTCAAGCTGGGAGCGGTGGCTCATACCTGTAATCCCAACATTTTGGGAGGCCAAGGCAGGTGGATTGCTCGAGCTCAGGAGTCTAAGACAAGCCTGGGTGACATGGTGAAACCCTGTCTCTACTAAAAATACAAAAATTGGCCGGGTGTGGTGGCATGTGCCTGTAGTCCCAGCAACTTGGGAGGCTGAGGTGGGAGGATCACTTGAGCCCAGGAGGTCAAGGCTGCAGTGAACCATGATCACACCACTGCACTCTAGCCTAGGTGACAGAGTGAGACCCTGCCTCAAAATAATAATAATAAAATTAAAAAACTAAAAAAGTTAAAATGCAATATTTGAAAAAAGAAAAAAGATATAATACCAAAGACAAAAGAAAATAATAACCCTCTCTGCCTAAATAAATTCATCTCAGTATTATTTGCAATATTGAAAAATGGCAGATGGCATAATGCTTAACCACATGCGTATTCTTACAATGTATTTAAAATGATATTAGGTTTTGTATCATAAATGTAGCATATTATTATGAAGCCATTAAAGCAATGTTCACGAATGGTTTTTAATGGATATGTAACAATGTTTATAATATAGTGTTAAATTAAAAAGGATATAAAATTGTATATACAAATTACATTCTACTATATAATACATGAAAGTCTATATGGGTGTCCAAGTAAAATGCTTCTAATAGCAAAAGTGGTGCAACTTAGTGTTTAATAATAGTTCTTTAAATAACCGATGGTACATCCATAAAACATAATATTGTTTAGTGACTCAAAATTATTTCATAATAATACAGAAACTTACGGAAAACATTTAGGCTACTTGGTTAAGTGGGCATATTAGCTTCCCAGGGCTGCCTGGGAAGAGCTCCACAAATTTTAAAACAACAGAAATGCACTCTGCCACAGTTCTAGAGGCCAGAAGTCTTGATTTCAGAAGTCTGATATCAAAGTATTGGCAGAGCCATGTTCCCTTTGAAGCCTCTAAGGATGAATCTTCCTTGCTCCTTCCTGGTTTTTGGTGGTGGCTGGCAATTCTTGGCCTTCCCTGGCCATCATTCTAATCTCTGCCTCTTTTGTTACACAGCCTTCTCCCTGTGTGTCTTTACAATATCTGCCTTCCGTGAGTGTCTCTATGACCGAATTTCTCTCTTCCTATAAGGATACCAGTCATATTGAATTCGGGCCCACCATCCTCCAGGGTGAGCTCACCTTCATGTAATGAATTACATCTGCAATGACCCTGTTTCCAAATAAAGTCACATGCTGAGGTTCTGGGTAGATAAGAATTTGAGGTGAATACTATTCAACCTAGTGGATGAAGTGAAAAAACAGATTTTCAATATGTAAAATTACTTGTACTACTTCAATACAAAGTTAAAAATGATGGCTGGGTGCGGTGGCTCACTCCTGTAATTCCAGCACTTTGGGATGCTGAGGCAGGTGGATCATGAGGTCAGGAGTTCGAGACCAGCCTGGCCAATATGGTGAAACCCCGTCTCTACTGAAAATACAAAAATTAGCTGGGCGTGGTGGTGCATGCCTGTAGTCCCAGCTACTTGGGAGGCTGAGGCAGGATAATCACTTGAACCTGGGAGGCGGAAGTTGCAGTGAGCCAATATCGTGCCACTGCACTCCAGCCTGGGTGACAGAGCAAGACTCCGTCTCAAAATAAATAAATAAACACACACACACACACACACACACACACACACACACACACACACACCCATTACTCATTATAGTATCATACAGAATAGTTTTGCTGCCCTAAAAAATCCTCTGCGCTTTACCTATTTATCTCTCTCTTCTAGCTCCTGATAACCACTGATTTTTAAAAAACTGACTCCATGGTAGCAATTGCATTTTCCAGAACTGATTCTAAGGGATTCATTAGGTGTATCCTTTTTGATTCAGTGATGCTGGTGTTCGCCACCACTTGTAGTGGTAGAAATTGAAAGCAACCGAATTTCGTCTATGGAAAGCTACTTACAAGTGATGTTATCAAATTGATGGGATTACACTTAGTCACTAAACATAATGTACTTACTGATAGGTATTCTTATGAAATAATTTTAAGTCACTAAACAATATTATGAACAATATTACTGAAAGGTTTCTAATACATCAAGTCAATAAAATCTGGTTGTCAAACAGTAGGTA
Organism: Rhinopithecus roxellana; assembly: GCF_007565055.1. Lineage (NCBI taxonomy): Eukaryota > Metazoa > Chordata > Mammalia > Primates > Cercopithecidae > Rhinopithecus > Rhinopithecus roxellana. Next base: position 55,016,230 of record NC_044561.1, read on the forward strand.
AAATATAGTCTTTTTTTTTTGAGACATAGTCTTGCTCTGTCACCCAGGCTGGAGTGCAGCGGCATGATCTTGACTCACTGTAACCTCTGCCTCCTGGGTTCAAGCGATTCTCCTGGATAATGTTTGTATTTTTAGTAGAGATGGGGTTTCACTATGTTGGCCAGGCTGGTCTCAAACTCCTGGCCTCAAGCAGTGATCCACTCACTTTGGCTTCCCAAAGTGCTGAGATTACAGATATGAGCCACCGTGCCTGGCCAAAGTATAATCATTTTTAAAAAACAAATATATGCCATGCTGGCAACAGTGCTTGTGTCTGTATGATGGTCTTATGAGTAATCTGTTTTAAAATTTTCCTCCTTTTTGCTTTCTTTTCCTAATTTTTATATAATGACTATGTATCACTTTTGTAATAAAGAAAATCATAAAAGTTAGTCATTAAAAATTCATAACGCTTAACTATGGGTGCTATTGCAATTACAAATGGTTGTTATTTTCTTCCTTATGTTGGGTCTAATAGAAAACTGCTATTTCGGCCAGGCGCGGTGGCTCAAGCCTGTAATCCCAGCACTTTGGGAGGCCAAGACGGGCAGATCACAAGGTCAGGAAATCGAGACCATCCTGGCTAACATGGTGAAACCCCGTCTCTACTAAAAACTACAAAAACTAGCCGGGCGAGGTGGCAGTGCCTGTAGTCCCAGCTACCCGGGAGGCTGAGGCAGGAGAATGGTGTGAACCCGGGAGGCGGAGCTTGCAGTGAGCTGAGATCCGGCCACAGCACTCCAGCCTGGGTGACAGAGCGAGACTCCGTCTCAAAAAAAAAAAAGAAAGAAAGAAAACTGCTATTTCTATAGATTACAAAAAGTTAAATATTGGCCCTTTAAACTACTTTTAAAAATATTTTCTAAATATTCTATAGAAATATGCCTAAATTCCTCATGTACCTACATTTTTGAAATTCCTCAAAAGCCTTTTGTTAAAGGATTTTTAAAAAGATAACATCATGGTTCTCATGCAAATTGAAATAAATTCCTGCCAAGGATTTAAGTCATGAATGAAGGAACGGGCAAGATGTTACAAGAGATTCAATGGAGAACTCAAAGAACGTGCATATATACGCCATCATGGACACTGAAACATTTACAAATAGAAGCAAAATTGGTCAATATCTGCCGGGCAAAAATCGATGACGTCTCCCCCAAAGTTCACTTGCATTTCCAGGTGTAGAAACTATCTGCATTGCTCTCACCTCCCTACAGCTTGGAGTTGTAAATCCCTTAAGAGCAGCTCAGGCCCTATGAAATCAGATCACTCCACAATCTTTTGCCATTTCAATTTCTTTTTCACAAATTTCCTGATGTTCCTTTTTACACCTGAAGATAAAAGGCAAACTCTTGACTGTGTGCTTGGGCCTGGCCCCTCTGTGGGGTCATCTAAGGCCACCCCTCACTCCCACTTCCTTGCATTCAGGATGCACCAGCCTCTTTAACTTCCTAAGGGGTTCCAGGGCCCCTGTACCCACCCTGCTACCTGGATACCCATCGTTTTCTCTGCCCCAAGAGGTGGTCCTCCCCATGCCCCACCATCCTACCCGCTTAATGCCTAACATCCGCCCCTCACCTAGTACAAACCCACTTTCCTCAGGAATTCCCAGGGCCTCTCTCACTCCGTCAGCAGTTCCTTCAGGGCCTCGACTGCAATTTGAATTACAACATGAATATGTTTTATGCAGATCTGAACTTTGTGATTTTAAAATAGCATAGGCTAAAAATATTAGTAAAGTCTCTCTTTATGCTCAAACTTTGAAATAATGCCAGTCCCCCAAATTACGAAAAAACAAAACAAAAAAAAAGCCCCACCCCTCAAAGCAAAAGTCTCTCCCAGGACTGTACATTTTTAAAGCTGCATTTCCAAAGGGTTGTAAATAGGGTTTCCACTCTTGCCCCAGTGTGGCCTCTCTGTAACCAGTCTATAGAAACAATCCCGGCCCAGGGTCACTGGGTGGGGGACCCTGTACTTGCTATGGAACTTCCGAGAGTGGCTATTACTAAGGCATATGCATTGCTGTTGTAGTACTCGTTGTTATGACAACTTAAAATCTTCCAGAAGCTCTAACAATATTCTCCAGTAGTGGTGCTGAGGCTGAGGCCAGGCATCTTGGTGATGGGGTCAGTGCTTTCCTGGCCAGCCCTCACAACTCCTGGTGCCGACTGATGCATGATGACAGAGGCCAAGAGAATACAAAGCACACAGGGCAAAAATGCGCTACCCTGACCTCAGATTTCTATTCCTGTGGCACACTGTTCTGGAGTTACTTGAATTTTGACTTATGCTAGGCTTGCAGAGACGTGGGCTGTGGGTAAGATGTGACAACCCTGTGTATATTTGTGAGATTATTTGACTAATATGTTGTCTCCCTGATCTGTCTGCTTTGTTCACCATTTTTCTTACCAGCTCCTAGTAGAAGAGAAAAAAATATTTCTTCTGTTTGTGTGGATAAAAAAACAACCCTCACCAATCATTGTGCTTTTTCCTGTTCTCTCATTCAGCACTGTAACAACCAGCACAGATTTCTGGCTGGGGTTGGGGTTCTCCAACACAAATGGGCAGGGGTGGGGTTCTCCCCACCACCAAGCAAGCACTCAGCTCTGCATTGGACACTGATTGGGTGTCCTCCAATTCCATTCTGACATTTTCTACTTGGAGACAGCTCAGATCCCACAGGGCGAGGGCTCTGTTACACAAGACAGACCTTCCGTACTTTCCCACCGATCTGCATGACCGGGCCTCCAGAACTTCTGACCGACCGGCTTCAAGCTGGAGTTCCCACAGTCCCTTCTTTCAGTTTGATCCATTTGCTAGAATGACTCACAGAACTCAAGAAAACGCTTGTTTACGTTTACCGGTTTATTATAAAGGATATTGCAAAGCATACAGATGAAGATGCACAGGGCCAGGGATGTGGGAAGGGGCGCGGAGCTTCCATGCCCTCCACTGGGTGTGTGGCCCTTCAGGAACCTCCATGTGTTCTGGAGACGTCATTGGATATATATCGTTGCAGCATGGATGGGTGTGTTGAAATGAGATTGGGCAAAAAGGGTTTGGTCTAAACCCCACAGGGCCTGTCTGTTCAGATTCTTTTGGCCTCCCTCTGCAGCATTCCTTCCTCTAAGGGATGTGGCAGGACCCTTTCTGGAATGAGGGTCTTATGACCCACAAACAGGCTAGAGTCTGGCTATGGGAAGGTGAAAGGCGAGTGGGAGTAGGTCAGAGAGAGAGATTATGTTTACTCAAGAGAGTACACAGAAGGGCGATGGGAGTTAGGAGCCAGGAACCATGGGTGGAAACTTATTGTGTGTATATATCTATATCATCTATATCTATTTCTATGTATATATCACACTTCTACCCTCTTACATTCAGCAGCTGATGCATTAGTCTGTTTTCACCTTGCTGATAAAGACATACCCAAGGCTGGGAAGAAAAAGAGGTTAATGGACCCACAGTTCCAGGTGGCTGGGGAGGCCTCACAATCGTGATGGAAGGCAAAAGGCACTTCTTACATGGCAGTAGCAAGAAAGAATGAGAGAGAAGCGAAAGCAGAAACCCTTTTTAAACCCATCAGATCTCATGAGATTTATTCACCACGAGAACAGTATGGGGCAACCCCCGCCCCAGCTTCTTGATTCAATTATCTCCTTCTGGGTCCCTCCCACAACATGCGGGAATTAACGGAGCTACAATTCAAGATGAGATTTGGGTGGGGACATAGAGCCAAACCATATCAGCTGACAACTGTGAATTAAAGTGACAAAAGATAGAGTCACAGGAGAAAAGGCATACAAATTTTACCTGATAATAATATTTTAATTTTTATGTGCATGGAGGTCTTCAAAGAAAGTGGAGACCCAAACAAGTGGTTAGATTTGGGAGCTTGGATACCATTTTAGCAAAGGGCAGTACATTGTGGAGAGGTGACCAAGGAAAAGGAGTTTGGGCTTCTAGGTGCGGTCACTGTGGGAAAGTAAACACTCAGGTGAAAGTTGTGAAAGATTGGGTCATTTAGCAAGGTTTAATCCATGCAGACTCATCTTGGTGCTGTCTCCCCTCTCTGGTGATAGAAGTTGTTCTTCTCTCCCTCGTAGGAGGGATGAGGGAACATCTTCACAAGGGAAATTTATGCCCTCCTCTCTGGCAGATAGGAGGAGGAAAGAAGCTTTTTTTTTTTTTTTTTTTTTTTGACAGAGTCTCACTCTTGTCACCTAGGCTGGAGTGCAATGGTGCAATGTTGGCTTATTGCAACCTCTACCTCCTGGGTTCAAGCAATTCTCCTGCTTCAGCCTCCTGAGTAGCTGGGATTACAGGCACCCGCCACCATGCCCAGCTAATTTTTATATTTTTAGTAGAAACCGCCACCACACCTGGCTAATTTTTGTATTTTTGGTAGAGACGGGGTTTTGCCATATTGGTCAGGCTGATCTTGAACTCCTGACCTCAAGTGATCTGCCCACCTCGGCCTCCCAAAGTGCTGCGATTACAAGCATGAGCCATCGAATCTGGCCCCCTTTTTCTGTCTCTACTTTTTCTCAATTATCTTCAGCTCAAAATAATTCTTATGGCAAAATGGCATATTTTGGGGTGGCATATTCTGATCCTTTTCAGCATAGAGGTTTATTTTTTTGAATCAATAACTGAGGAATACATATTCTTACTAAAACCCAATGATTCATCAACTCAGAAGGGTCTTCTGAAGAAGGTGGTCTCCCAGCATGCTCTGGGTTCTGTTTGCTTGCCGATAGAACCCAGTTAATCAGCTCACGGGACTCATGAAGCTTGCATGCAGTGAATAGCAAGACACTTTCAGAATGCGGGCTTAGCACACTGTCAGGGCTCTCAGAGTTTACCATTGTTACCATCATTATTATTAACTATCATTGTTATTATTGCCTACTGTTATAATTTCTAACATGCCTCTATTCGCCCTTCAAGTGAGTGAAACATTCCTCAGGCCCTGCCTGGCAAAAGCACCTTGGAGAAGTTCAGGCTGCTGGTAAGGGGGTCTAGAGCTGACCCCACCATGCCCTGAGGAAGGTCAGTGCAAGGGTAGGCACTTGGCTTGGTTAGTTGCTTTCTCCTGCCTAGGCTAAGTGTTAAGTGCTCTCTGAACAGCCACTGCATGAAATTAGTGGATAACACAACTAACCTGGTGAATTAGTCTGTTTTCACGCTGCTGAAGTTATACCTGAGACCGGGAGGAAGGAGTTTTAATGGACTCACAGCTCCATGTGGCTCGGGAGGCCTCACAATCATGGCAGAAGGCAAAAGACACTTCTTACATGGCAGCAGCAAGAGAGAATCAGACAGCCAAGCAAAAGGGATCTCCCCTTATAAAACCATCAGAGCTCATGAGATTTATTCACTACCAGAGAGCAGTATGGGGGGAAACCTCCCCCATGATTCTGTTGTCTCCCACCGGGTCCCTCCCACAACATGTGGGAATTATGGGAGGACAATTCAAGATGAGATTTGGGTGGGGACAGAGTCAAACCAGGCCACATGGCTGTGGGTGCCAGGAACCTGGAAGTGGACTTAACTGTAATATTAAAGAGGAGGCTCTTCTTCCAACACTGACTTAGCAGAACTGTTTAATGAATTAATTACTTAAGAATGATTGGAGTTACTGCCAAGTTAATGAGGATGATGGAAATTCAACACAAGGAAACCCACAGAACCAGGCAAAAGACCACCTAAAATTTTGTTCACCTAAAATTCTAGAGTTCTTTGAGCAAACCAAATGAGTGGTTGTATAATTTTAAATTAATAGGAATAGATAGGAAGTCTAGGTCATTAAAATAATTTGTGCTTTCAGTTCATTTTTCCAATAGGCTTCCTATTACATTTTTCTTCTGATTCAGTTGAGCTAGGGTGACAACTCCTAAATGTGTGATATTTTCAGCTAAGTGCTAGTGTCCAAGGACAAGGTAACCCCGGAAAGAAAATGGTTTAAGTGAGGAGTAACCAGAGAAACACAGAGTGCACATGAAAAACTCAGGCAAAAAAAACAAAAAACAAAAAACAAAAAAACTGATTCCTATTAAAAATGGCTTTTAACACTAAAGCACTGAAGGATTAAATACTCATAATTTAGAACTGATGACTATACCAGATTTTCAGAGATATGGCCATTTTCTGTGGAGGAAGAAGTGCTACTGTCTGTCAGTTTGGACTGCTATAACAAAATCCTACAAACAGGGTGGGTTAAATAGCAGACATTCATTTCTCCCAGTTCCAGAAGCCAGAAGTCCAAGGTTAAGGTGCCAGTAGAGTCAGTGTCTTGGTGAGGGCTCTCTTCCTGGCTTGTAGGTGGCCTCCTTTTTGCTGTGTCTTCACATGACCTTTCCTTGGAGTGTGCAAGTGAAGAGAAAACAAAAACAAGATCTTTTTTTTTTTTTTTTTTTTTTTTTTTTTGAGATGGAGTCTCACTCTGTCGCCTAGGCTGGAGTACAGTGGCGCAATCTCAGCTCACTGCAACCTCTGCCTCCTGGGTTCAAGCAATTCTCCTGCCTCAGCCACGCGAGTAACTGGGACTACAGGCGCCTGCCATCACGTCCTGCTAGGTTTTGTGTTATTAGTAGAGACGGGCTTTCACCATATCGGTCAGGCTAGTCTCGAACTCCTGACCTTGTGATCTGCCCACCACGGCCTCTCAAGAGAACGAGATCTTATAAGGACACGAGTGCCATCACGAGGGCTCCATTTTGAGGACCTATGATCTTTCCAAGGCTTCATCTCTAAATACCAGGACATTGTGGGTGAGGGCTTCAACATAGCAATTTTGGGGGAACACAAGTCCATTTATAGAAGCTAGCAAATAATGTGCTAGTTGTGAAAAGGAGTGATTTTCACACTATAATTTTTTTTATTTTAATGATTTTTTCTTTCTTTCTTTTTTTTTTTTTGAGACAGAATCTCACTCTGTCACCCAGGCTGGAATGCAGTGGCGTGATCTCCACTCACTGCAACCTCTGCCTTCTGGACTCAAGTGATTCTCCTGCCTCAGCCTCCCGAGTAGCTGGAATTACAGGTCCGTATCACCATGCCCGGCTAATTATTGTATTTTTAGTAGAGACGGAGTTTCGCCATGTTGGCCAGGCTGGTCTCGAACTCCTGACCTCAGGTGATCCTCTCACCTTGGCCTCCCAAAGTGCTGGGATTACGGGCATGAGCCACCGGGCCCAGCCAGTCTCAATCCATTTAGAAAGCTTATTTTGCCAAGGTTAAAGACGCACCTGTGACACAGCCTCAGGACGCCCTGACAACATGTGCCCAAAGTGGTCAGGGCACAGCTTGGTTTTGTACATTTTGTGGAGGCATGAGACATCAATCGATGAGTGTCATATGTACATTGGTTCGGTCTGGAAAGGTAGGACAACTCCAAGTGAGGGGGCTTCCAAGTCATAGGTAGATAAGAGACATAAGGTTGATCAGCCGCTCATTGAATACACAATTTACACCTGAGAGAGGGGTAGAGGCATAGTCAGTTATGCCTTAGTCTGACTCAATGAATCTGTATTTTTATGTAAGCAAGAGGGCAGAGAAAGCAATCAGATACACATTTGCCTCAGGTGAGCAGAGAGAGGACTTTGAGGTCTGTCCTTTGCTCCATACCTGTGAAGATCAGCTACAATTTACATTGCCAGAGTGAAATTCAACAGAGCTGTTTTTAAGGTAAAGATCTTGAGGCCCACAAGGGAATTTTTGTCATGGGCAAATTGTGAGGGATGTATGTAGCTTTTTCATCTTTATGGCTACATTATTTAGGAATAAAACGGGAGGCGGGTCTTCCTGATATAGTTCCCAGCCTTTCTCCCTTTGGCTTAGGGATTTTGAGGTCCCGTGATTTATTTTCCTTCCACACCTTCAGCTGGAAGCAACAGCATTCTCCGCCTCCCCGGCCCCATTTGTTTGCTTCTTGGTCTTTAAATATATGAGCTGTATCTTCCGTTGGTGCCTGTTACATGCAGAAATCCTTGATTCTGAGTTCTCTGACAAGATTATCAAAAAGGACCATTAAAAAAGCAGACTTTTCACTGGGTGTGGTGGCTCCCACCTGTAATCCCAGCACTTTGGAAGGCTGAGGCTGGAGGATCGCTTGAGCCTAGGAGTTGAAGGCTGCAGTGAGCTAGGATCGCGCCACTGCACACTCCAGCCTGGGTGACAGAGCAAGACGCTGTCTCCAAAAAAAAAAAAAAGCAGACAGTTCAGTATGGTGCTGAACATCAGGATCTTGGGACACAGTCTTCCAGAACTGTCACAGTGCTCTGCAAAGCCATGTCCCTGTGTTCATCTCCCAGCATTGGGGGGTGGGGAGTTGGAGCTCTGCCTTACCCACCAGTCCTCAAGCAAACGCCAAGGAAACTACACTCACTCCTAATGGCTGTCTCATCCAGAGGACGCACCCTTAGGACTTTTTTCTTTCTTAAGAGGATTTGTTCTTGTGGATGTCAAGGTGCCTGGCTGGGAGAAGGAGCCAGTTCCACCAGCCTCTGGGCCTTTGCTGGAGGCAAGGTCAGTCAGCCAGGCAGCTGGTGGAAGAGGACCAGGGTGGGGCCTGAGCAGGACCCTGACTCCGAAGGACTTGGAAGAGGAGGAAGAGGGAGTGGAGGCCGGAGTGCAGAGGATGGACTGGCCCTGAGGCCTCTGCATTCCCAGCCCGGGGCCTGGACTTCCTGTGTTTGCTGTTTGGAGCTGGCTGATGATTAATGAGAAAATACGCATTCTGAAGAGCTTCTACCTCCCTGGAGTGTGAGGCCACGTCTGTGTTTATAACACAGCCTGTGATGTGACAGAGACATTTCGTGAGGAACTTCTGGTTCTGGTGAGGCAGCATCAGGACTCTCTAGAAGCCAGACAAGAGTGTGTTCCTACATTTGTGTGGAGGGAGGACAACAGCCACGAAGAAGCCTTCAGGAAATGGAGCGCCTTTGCTGAAGCCCTCCAGAGGGTTTACCTGTCATCTGGCCTAAGACAACTCCAGTCTGTGGCTCCCCTGTGACAGGTGTTTGTCAAGTGAGTTTCTCCACAGGGCCCCTCAAGCCCCATACAGGCCGTTACCTGAGTTTCCCAGGAAAGTGCTGGACGTTTACACACATGATCTTCGCTTTCCAATTTCCACAGAGTTGAAAACTACAAGCGTGGACTTCTCTGAGAGTTCAGAAATTCCAGATGGTTTCTAATCAGTGAGTGTCGCTTTCACAGTGAACTGTTCTTGGGATGGGTTGAAAGCTGAGACTTGGCTGAAATTTGGTGGGCTGGGGGAGTCGGGATTCAAATAATAGAAAGTTTTAAAAAGCTTCTACAGACTTTGAGGGTACAAATGCAGTTTTGTTACATGGAGATACTGTGCAGTGGGAAAGTCTGGGCTTTTGGAAATGACTGACTCATGACGTCTGCCATTCATTGGACAAGCTTGTAAATGCCTTTTCCACCCTCTAATGAGATGCCTTAGGGAAAGTAGAATTGTCCCGAAGTCTCTGGAGCTTCCAAGAAGGCAGGCCCTGAATGCAAGGTGCTCAGAGCTGGAGTCTTCCGAGTGCAGGAGAAATGCCAGCGCCTTTTTATTGAGCCGTGGAGGTGTCCAGGGAGCCCCTTAGCCCCTTACATGGTTTTTGTTACAGCTATTTCCTTCTTCTTTTTTCCTTTACTTAAAAAAAATTTTCAATAGTTTTTTGGGGTACCAGTGGTTTTTGGTTACGTGAATAAGTTCTTAAATGGTGATTTCTAAGATTTTAGTGCACCTGTCACCTGAGCAGTGTACACTGTGCCTAATATGCAGTCTTTTATCCCTCACCCTCTTCCTCCCTGAGTCCCCAAAGTCTATTGTGTCATTCTTATGCCTTTGTGTCCTCATAGCTTAGCTCCCACTTATAAGTGAGAACATATGACATTTGGTTTTCCATTCCTGAGTTACTTCACTTAGAATAATGGCCTCCAGCTCCATCCAAGGTGCTGCAAAATACGTTATTTCATTCCTTTTTTATGACTAAGTAGTAGTCCGTATATATCACATTTTCTTTATCCACTCATTGGTTGATGGGTATTTAGGTTGGTTTCATATTGTTGCAGTTGCAATTGTGCTGCTATAAACATGCATGTGCAAGAGTCTTTTTCATATGACGACTTCTTTTCCTTTGGGTAGATACCCAGTAATGGGATTGCTGGATCGTGTGGTAGTTTTACTTTTAGTTCTTTGAGGAACCTCCTGCTGTTTTTCATAGTGGTTATATAATTTACATTCCCAGCAGTGTAAAAATATTCCCTTTCACCACATCCACACCAACATTTATAGCTTTTTCTTTTATGATCATTCTTGCAGGAGTAAGGCAGCATCTCATTGTGGTTTTAACTTGCATTTCCCTGGTTAGTGATGTTGAGTATTTTTTCAAATGTTTACTGGCTGTTTGTGTATTTTCTTTTGAGAATTGTCTATTCATGTTCTTTGCCCGCTTTTTGATGGACTTATTCTTTTTTTATTTTTTTTCTTGCTGATTTGTTTTAGTTCCTTGTAGATTCTGGATACAAACAAAGTTGTTGGAGGCATAGTTTGCAAATATTTTTCCCCACTCTGTGGGCTGTGTGTTTACTCTGCTGATTATTTCTTTGGCTGTGCAGAAGCTTCTTAAATTAGGTCCTATTTATTTATTTATTTATTTATTACATTTGCTTTTGAGGTCTTAAAGCATTTGCTTTTGAGGTCTTGAGCTTAGGCACACTTGCTTTTGAGTGTGCCTAAGCTAATGTCCAGGGCATTTTTCTGGTGCCATCTTCTAGAATTCTTAGAGTGTCGGGTCATAGATTTAAGTCTTTCATCTATCTTGAGTTAGTTTTTGTATAAGGTGAGAGGTGGGGATTCAGTTTCATTCTTCTACGTGTGGCTTGCCAATTCTCCCAGGATCATTTATTTAATAGGGTGTCCTGTCCCCAATTTATTTTTTTGTATGCTTGGTTGAAGATCAGTTGGCTGTAAGTATTTGGCTCTATTTCTGAGTTCTCTATTTGTTCCATTAGTCTATGTGCATATTTTTATACCAGTACCAAGCTGTTTTGGTAACTGTAGCCTTGTAGTATAATTTGAAGTCAGGTAATATGAAGACTCCAGATTTACACTCTACAGTCGTTGGGAAGAATGTTCTGTAAATATGTGTCAGGTCCATTTGTTCTAGGGTATAGTTTATGTCCATTGTTTCTTTGTTGACTTTCTGTCTTGATGATCTGTCTAGTGTTATCACTGGGGTATTGACGTCCCCCACTATTATTGTGTTGCTGTCTATCTAATATCTTAGGTCTAGTAGTAACCGTTTTTAAAATCTGGGTGCTGCAGTGTTAGGTGCATATAAATTTAAGATTGTAATATCTTCTTGTTGGATTAATCCTTTTATCTATATAATGTCCTTCTTTGTCTTTTTTTTTCAACTGTTGTTGCTTTAAAGTCTGTTTTGTCTGAAATAAAAATAGCTACTCTTACTTGCTTTTGGTTTCCGTTTGTGTGAAATATCTTTCTCCAACCTTTCACCTTGAGTTTATGTGAGTGCTTAGGTGTTAGCTGAATCTCTTGAAGACAGTAGATATTTGGTTGGTTTATTTTATTTATTTATTTTTTTTTGAGGCGGAGTCTCGCTCTGTCGCCCCGACTGGAGTGCAGTGGCCAGATCTCAGCTCACTGCAAGCTCCGCCTCCTGGGTTTACGCCATTCTCCTGCCTCAGCCTCCTGAGTAGCTGGGACTACAGGTGCCCGCCACCTCGCCCGGCTAGTTTTTGTATTTTTGGTAGAGATGGGGTTTCACCGTGTTAGCCAGGATGGTCTCGATCTCCTGACCTCGTTATCCGCCCGTCTCGGCCTCCCAAAGTGCTGGGATTACAGGCTTGAGCCACCGCGCCCGGCCTGTTTTTTTAATCCATTCTGCTATTTTGTATCTTTTAAGTGGAGCATTCAGGCCATTTACATTAGGTCAATATTGAGATGTGAGGTACTGCTGTATTCATCATACTAGTTGTTACCTAGATACTTCTATTTTTAATTGTGTTACTGTTTAATAGACCCTCTGAGATTTGTGCTTTAAGCAGGTTCTATTTTGGTGCATATCAAACTTTTGTTTCAAGATTTAGAACTCCTTTTAGCATTTCTTGTAGTGCTGGTTTGGTAGTGGCAAATGCCTTCAGCATTTGTTTGTCTGAAAAACACTTTATCTCTCATTTATGAAGCTTAATTTTGCTGGCTATAAAATTCTTGGCTGACAATCATTTTGTTTAAAGAGGCTAATGATAGGACTTCAATCCCTTCCTGGCTTATAAGGCTTCTGCTGAGGAATCTGTATGGCTATTTCCCACCAAACTTGAGCAGGCACTTGTCCCTTATTCTGTTTGTTTTTGAGCTTCTTGCTGTTGCCCCAAACAGGACATTTTCTGGCACTTATGAAGATTCCATTATCAAGCTGTTTCCAATAATCCAAAAATAAGGGGCTAAGTGAGATCTCAAATGCACCAATTTTCTTTCTGAGAGGACTAGCTTGGTGAGTCCTGGCTGATCTTCTGAGTGTGTTTGCCTCTTGTCAGGACAGGGAGGAATTGGTGGGTGGCTAATCCTGTCTGTTTAATACAATTTAATAAGGCTAAAGACTAAGAAAAAAAGATTTTTCAACTAAGTGTAGGTAATTCAAGTCTGCTATAATGAAATGAATGAGAAGTTAAATCTCAAGTCCTGTTCAGACTACCCCACAGGGATATTAATGAACAATACCTGGCATATGTCTTTATTTAGTTAAAGCAGCTTGTCTGATTTCAGTTAAACTTGAAATCAGCTTTATGACAGTGTTGCAACTGCATACGCCCTTCAAATGCTATCACCTCTCAAATCCATATCTGTAGCAACCTCACTGCTTGGTTCCTGGAGCTCTGAGGGTGTTTTTGCACTGCCTGCCCTGTGATTCTGCTAGACTCTTCTTTCATACAGAGATGAAATGCAGATGACATGTGAGGATGTTGGCAGAATGGAGTGTTGAGTAAGTTAAGCAATCTGTTCTTAGTCTGTTGCCTGACTCTACCTGCTTGTCAGGGACTAGAAATCTTTCCTAACATACCTTAATCTATTGCTGCATTGTTTTCTATAACACTGGATTCACACTTGGCTGTGACTGCTTTTGGTAAAATATGTAATTTTTAATAACTAGATGACTCAATTTCTCTTTCATCCTCTGCTAGAGCCTGACGTTCCAGGTGACTACTTGTGGAGTTGTGTTAATCGAACCTTAAAAATTAGTGAATGATTTATTTGACTCTTCATAATTCCAGATTTTGGATCAATCTGGGAAGGCTGTGATTTCATTTTGGTTTGTATACAGCTGTTGTACAACTTGCTACTGAGGCATATTTGTAGGGATTTGCTGAGTCTATGGTAGATTATTGCAAGGGGCTGGGTCCCACAATGAAATGCTGCTGCAGCACACGTATTTCAAACCTTATATTAAATTACAGGCTGGGAGTGGTGGCTCATGCCTGTAATCCCAGCACTTTGGGAGGCCGAGACAGGCAGATCACCTGAGGTCAGGAGTTCGAGACCAGCCTTGCCAACATGGTGAAACTCCATCTCTACTAAAAATACAAAAACAAATTAGCCCAGCGTGGTGGTGGGTGCCTGTACTCCCAGCTACCTGGGAGGCTGAGGCAGGAGAGTTGCTTGAACCCAGGAGGCAGAGGTTGCAGTGAGCCGAGATCGTGCCATTGCACTCCAGCCTGGCCAACAGAGCGAGACTTGGTGTTAAACAAACAAACACAAACAAACAAAAAATTATAGACACGAGTAGTTATAGTTTGATGCACATGTTGAATTTTGCTTTCCAAAGACCTCGGAGAAACGAAGGGGTGGAAACCCCACATTCTTTCTCGAGAGTGTGAATACCAGTAATGCACTTAAATGCTAAACGCGGGTCATGGGCCTGAGCATCTTTGCTGTCCTTCATGCTGACACTCTGGGTTTCATTTAGTAACTTGGGTGAGATGTCCGCAGATCAAGGTGTGGCAGTTGTTTTCCCATCGCGGTTTCAATTCTTGTATTTTTTGTTTCTGGGTGAGCTGTGGGATCTGCCTTCTAGGGCCTATCAGAAAAGAAAGGAGACTGGAGCCATGGATGTGTGTTGTCAGCACATTATAAAGTCTCTCCTCAAAGTCCCTGATGGGACCTGGCACCTTATATTCTGGAGGGATGGGTGGACTAGCCTCACAGGGCTGTGGAATGTGTGTAGATGCCAAAGCTGAAATGAGAACCGTTCGGGTCACTGGACTCCACTCGTTGGTGCTGTGGAGGAATGTTTGCAATAAAGTGACCCTTTCCTGAGGCTAAGGAGTGTTGTTTTGCATGTGGTTCGTGACATGTTCAGCATGTAGGTGATCTAACCCTGAATCTTCCAGTACTGGTGAGTGTCTTGGATAAGCCTCTCCTAGGGGAGAGAAAAAAGCAAAAAGAAAAAAATGCAAGGTTGGAGGGTGACCAAGAGGGCATCAACCAACAAAGGGGGTTGGAAGGAAGGAATAAAAGGTATACATGGCAGAATCCTCATGTGCCGTCGGTGGTCTGGCCAGGCCTTACCCCATCTATCCTGACCTCCCTGAACTCTGACCTCACTCCTTCCACCCACCCCTCGCTCTGCCACAGAGCCTTCTCTGCAGTTGGCCAAGCACAGGAGGCACAGTCCCCCTGAGGGCCTTAGCACCTGCTGTTTCCTCTGCTGGGAAAGTTCTTCCTGTAGGTGTCCAGTGCGGTGTTGTCTAACCTCATATGCTGTGCGTGGTGCACCTTCGCGGGGGCCTTTCTCTGACTACCCTGTTTGAAGTGGTAGCTGGTCCCCCTCCTTGTCCTGTTTTTCCCCACAGCTATTGCCACCTTCTAATAGGCCATGTCGTCTATGTATTCATTTGGTTGCCTGTCTTCCCTTTTGAGAATGTGAGCTCATGAAGGCAGGAGTTTTTTTCTCAATGATTAGTGACTGAAACAAATGTAATAAGCCCACGCTCTGCATTTTGGTCAGTCATTCAGAGGTGAGTCTACACCATCTGCATCCCTTCATGATGCAGGTGGGCTTGCAGGTGGGGTAAGACCATTTCATCCAGTTGTTCTCAAATTTGACCAGGCACCAGAATCACCTGGAGGGCTTCTTTAAATCCAGAATTCTGGGCCCACCCCAGGGGTTTCTGATTCAGGAGGTCTGAGGTGGACCCAGAACTGTGCATTTTTTTTTTTAAGAGTCTCGCTCTGTCACTTAGGTTGGAGTGCAATGACGTGATCTCTGCTCACTGCAACCTCCACCTCCCGGGTTCAAGCGATTCTCCTGCCTCAGCCTCCTGAGTACCTGGGATTACAGGTGCGCACCACCACACCTGGCTAATTTTTGTATTTTTAGTAGAGATGGGGTTTCGGCATGTTGGCCAGGCTGGTCTCGAACTCCTGACCTCAGATGATCCACCTGCCTCAGCAAGTGCTGGAATTACCGGTGTGAGCCACCGCACCCGGCCTGTGCTTTCTAACACTTCTCAAGAGAGGCTGCCACTGTCTACACTGTGATGTGCCGATCTAATGTGTCCACGGGCACACACCAGCTGGGGGGCGGGGGAGGGGTGGCACAGAAGACTTCTGAACAGTAGATGCTCGTCAGTGATGGGCGGTTAACTGCTTGCTTTATTTTCCCAGGGCCAGGAAGAACATATGGAGGTGCAGAGCTATGGGAAAGCTGTCCTGACCGTGCTGGTCGTCCTGGCTGGGTTGGCAGGTAGGGGTCGCCTGAGCTTTGTGGGCTGTTCACCAATGTCTACTTGGAGTGTTGGGGGAAGACAAGGGCCACAGGAGGCCGCTGGAACACACAGCTGCCAGAAGAGTCTTTCTCAGCCACTTCCCACTGCAGACCTTCCCATGGCCACCTCTTCTGTGTGACTCATTTCCTCCTGCATCAACTCGACTCCCAGAGCAGTCGTTCAGGTGCATGGCATCTCCCCCCATCCTCATCGGGGCCATCACTGTCCTGGGAGTCTGCCTTCCGTTCCTTCCCACAAGTTGTTGCACCTGCTGAAATGTCCCTTCCCCTCCCTGGTTTCTCACCTCCTCAATTTCTATCTGGCCTTCAAGGAAAACCTGACTCAGAAATCACCTCCTCCCTGAAGCCTCCTAACCCTTGCCATTTTCAGGGTGAGAATCCCAGTTTCCATTTACTGACAGGGGAAGGGTTCTGTTGTGTGTGACACACTCCAGCGCTCTCCAACGGTGTCAGCTGGAGTGAACTCCTGTGTGCAAGGCCTGGGTCTCCTGGTCAGACTACTTTCTATGCGAGAGGCATAGAGTATAGTCTGGGATGCTGGGAGGAACTGGGGTTTTCACAGCCAGCTTTGGTTTTCATTAGGTTTGTTTAGTTTCCATTGCTTCGGGGGTATTAGTTTTGTGTCCCGAACTAGATTATAAGCTCCTCTTGCATTCCTGATGGCAGTGACTCGAAGGCATTTATTTGAAGAATAATAGACGTACAGAAAGGGGCACATGTCATAAAGGTATAGCTGGATGACTTTTCACAAAGCGAGCATATTTGTATGATTGACGTTGAGCCCAAGAACCTTCAATGGACAGCTCCCTTCCAGGCACTCCACCCCACTCCCAGTGACCGTCATTCTGACTTCTAACTGTGTAGACACGTTTTGCATGTTTTGTACTTTACAAACATATCTACTCTATTTTAGGTGGCTAGACAATGTGTTTTACAATTCTGGCCATGACAGTGTTTGAAAGAATAAAATGGAATAGAATAGAATGGGCAGTATCAGAGTGTGTTGCCTGCCTAAGAACTGTTTTGTGACGTTTAGGCTTTGGGTCTATTTATACATTAAATCTAAGAGCACCAGAATGTGGTGCCCAAATGTGTTTGGGATGAAGATATTCTAAAGGCCTGCAGTAAGCAAAGCAAAGTGTTCCAGAGGTGCTTGTTAAACATTTGAGTTTGGGTCCCAGCCCCACTGCTGTGAATGCAAATCCTGGGATGTTACCAGTTGGCAGAGTTGGTTTTTTGTGGAGACTCTGAGGAAGGTCTTCCATGCCTCTTCTTTAGCTTCTGATGTTGCTCCAATCCTTGGCATTCCTTGGCTTGTAGATGCATCACTCCAGTCTCTGCATCCATCCTCACATGGTGTTCTTCTCTGCAGGCCTCTGTGTCTCAAATCTCACTCTGCATTTCTCTTGTAGGGACACCTGTGATTGGATTTAGGGCCCATTCTAAACCCAGGTCGATTTCATCTTGAGATCCTTACCTAATTACATCTGCAAAGACCCTATTTTCAAAGGTTCCATTCTGAGGATCCAGTGGACCTGTGTTTTGAGGAATACTATTCAACCCAATACAGCTGTAGAGTTAGGGGGTAGAGTGGAAAGGAGGGCATGGCAGTGGCTTCCACCAGAAGCTCCTGGTCTGCTGGGGAGAGCTGGTGTTAGGATCCAAAAGACACAGAGTCTGAGCCACTGGATGGTAACCCTGGGGGTTACCACTGATAAATACAGAAAGGTTACAGCACACAGTTGATTTATGGAGATACATTCATTTACCAACTTGAAACATTGGCTACCTTCCAGGTTCTGGATCTGGTAATGAAGTCATAGAAGGCCCCCAAAATGCAACAGTCCTGAAGGGCTCCCAGGCTCGCTTCAACTGCAGTGTCTCCCAGGGCTGGAAGCTCATCATGTGGGCTGTCAATGACATGGTGGTGCTGAGCATCAGGCCTATGGAGCCCATCATCACCAATGACCACTTCACCTCTCAGAGGTATGACCAGGGCGGGAACTTCACCTCGGAGATGATCATCCACAATGTGCATCCTAGTGATTCGGGGAACATCAGATGCAGCCTCCAGAACAGTCGCCTGCATGGATCTGCTGTGTATGGATCTGCTGTGTAGGTGTGTATGCAGGTGGCTTCTGAATGCCACATCTGAAGTCCATCGGGTTAAATGTCAGAGGGCAGGAAGAACCTTCTAAAGTTCATGCTGCGTATGATGGCAGATGTGGTCTACCTTCAGTTGGTGTTGACGTACAATCATTCTGAACTGATGAATGCTTTGTGGTTTGTCGCCTCCTTCCTCCCTCATGCTCTCCCTACCTCCTCCCTTCCTCTTCCCTTCTCCCCCTCTCTTCCTTCCCTCCTATGTGCTCTAGCCTTCAGTTGGCAATAGGCTTAGAATTATTCTGGATGGACTAATGTTTATTGTTTTGTTGATTTATCCCCCTTCTTCCTCACTTCCTCCCTTCTTTCCCTTTTTCCTGCTTCATTCCCTCTCTCCTTCCATCTTTGCTTTCCTTCTTTTTTTTCTGGTTAAGACTGGTAGAGACAGATTTTATCACTTCCCCTTTGAATCCATTTCAGTGTTTAATAGCCTTTCTGGAAATATATCCTGGAATTCTTCTGGGGCTAGTAGCAGTCATTTTTCTTTGATTTAGAGACAGTTGGCAATCACTGCCCTTTCTCTAGTTTTTCCACATACATAACCATATTTCTCTGCTTACATCATTTATCAACTCTGAGGGATGCTTTAACTTTTTCCTCTTCCCAGCAGAATCCCCCCAACTTATTTCTGTACCCTGCCTTCAATTACAGTGGGATAAGTCATTACAGTCAAAGTTGTGTGTTCACCAAATATATCAAGTCGTTGAGAGAAAAGGAAAGAATAAACAAAATTTATAATAATAGATAGCTTATTTTTCATTTTAGAGGTAATTTGGAGGTGCTGAAGATAATGTTTCACAGTAAAAAAGTAAAAGGATGCTTTACAAAGATTTGGAATAGTCTTACCAAAATTTAATCACTTTGCATTCTTTACAAGTGTATTTATACTCTATTTAAAGATATAGAGTTCCTGATTTCTATGGCAGCATTTCTTATAAGAGAATATATTATATCTTATAAATTATTTCTTATCTCTATGTATTTACTTGTCTGGAAGAAATTCCCAAAGATTTTGTTCATATTTATGTTGCTATTAAATCAGATTTTATAACCTTTGGTGGAGACATGTTTACCTATTTCTATTTGTGTTTAAAAAATTTTTTTTTACTTTAGAAATTTAGCTAAATTAGTGTGTCTTTACTTTTGTGTGTTTTTAATTTTGTGTAGTTTAATTAGGGGCACAATTGTATTTTCTAAATAAGTGATTTTATAAGACTATTTAGGACTGTTGGCCTATTTTGCATGCCCAGATTCTTATTATGATAATTTGTGATATAAGAGAAAGAACAGAGGAAAAAAGAATCAAAGATATAAATTCTGCTTTTGGCTTCATCAGTTATCTATCAGTGAGACCCCTGTGATGGCTCAATTTCTTCATTTTTAACCTGGAGATGAATCTTCCCAGCCCACCTCAAGGGTTTGCTGTGTGGATCAGGTGAAAAAATGACTAAAGATGGTTTGATGACTCCAAAGTCCTGTCTGATTTAATTCCCTGCACGTTAAGTTGGGAGCCAGAGTGTTCTAGTGGTCAGGAGTGCAGACTTTGGGCTTGGCTGCCTGGGTGCATGTTACCGCTTTACGACAATTTGTGACCTGGGACACAATTACTTAATGACTTTGAGTCCTAGTGTCCTCATCATAGGGCTGCCATGGTGTCAAATGAGTAGGTCTATGTAAAGCCTTTACCACACCTGGCTCATAGCAATCACTGTATGGCCATTTGCTATTATTTATTGTGTTCCCAATAAAAGCATGCCATTGTATTGGGTATTTAAGAGTGACTCAAAGAGGAATGGAATAAGATACAATTTCTTTCTTTTAGAACCTCACAAGAAGAGTGGATAATGCAAGTTGCACAAATAATAGGGATGCCAGCCACCCAGATGCTGGCAAGTGAGATGGAAGGGAGGCAAACTCGGGTTCCAATCAAGAGGGTAGCTGACAGAGTCAATAAAGCCTTCATGGATGATTTCATGGACAAGGTGCCATTGAAGATGTGCTTTCCAGGTCTGTAGATGGTAGACAGAATGGGAAAGCAAGAGAGGAGGAGGGCATCGCTGGAGCAGGGAAACAGGATCACAGGCATGGCTTGTTATTGCTATACTTAGGACACATCACATTCAGAAACCATGTGGTTTTGTAGCATCTTTTCCCAAAGTCACAAGTCTACAAATTTGTCTGAATTCCCCTAACATGACTTTTTATATATTGGTAATTATGGTAGTTTTTGGTTTTAATACAGATGAAAGAGCAAGCATCTAGAGGAGGCAAAGACTTCTCCAAAATATTGCGAGAGGAACCCATAGAGCTTGGACAGAACTGAGTCCCTTTATCTTCGTCTCATTGCTCTGAATGGTACGTAGTTCTTAGAGGAGCAAATGTTCTCTGAGCAACAGGGTCTCCCTGAAGGGAGAAAGAATCTTGAAAAAAGAGGAAACAACCATGAATTATTCTATAATTTTTTCCCCTCCTTATTTGTCAACAAAATAGAGATGATATAACTCGAAATTGAGTCATCTGAAATCCATGGGAATATTCTAGTATCACTTTTGTATAAAGTGTTCGTCATGCTACTGGATAACCTTTGTGAAAGCCGGTGGGGGAAAGTGGAATCCCAATTGTACACAGAAAAAGGAAATCCTTCAGATTGCTGGGTTGGTCCACTTGCTGCCTTATCCACCAATCAATCACACACCAAATTCTAGACCTCTTATGTTTTGAGGGCTGCAAGGACTTGAGTTCAAAAGCTTCTGTTATTAACTGAGACAATATCATTCCTCCCAGTTCTGTCACCTTAAACCATCTCTGTCACACAAAACAAACACAAAATCCTTTAGACTTAAGGGACAAATGCTTTCTCCTCTCCTTGTTGCATTTACAGTAGCCCTTGAATTAGCAAAACTGCCTTTCTTATTCCAAGGGAATATTCAGGAAGGAATAATTGGGAAGCTAACATTTCAGGGCAAAAAGATCTTTCAGAGCTGACCCAGTTCACTGTAGTCTGGGGACTCCTCGATGTACCCTGAGATCCTTTCAGGGTGGTCTGTGAAGTCATGATTATTTTCATAATAATATGAAGATTCCTATTATTGTTGCCTTTTTCACTCTTCACACAAGTGCACAGGAGAGCTTTCCACTGTACATTGGGAAGGTCTGCATGACTCAGCAGAACAGCATTTTCCAGATGACTGAAGTGTAATAAATTCATCCTAGAATAAAAGGTCCATTCAAAGTGCCAGATAGTGCAATGGGTTTTAACGTAACAGAAAATGAAAGTTCCTTGATAGAATTTCAGATTCCACTGTGTAAAAATCATTTAAGAAACCTCAGCCGAGAATGGTGGCTCATGTCTGTAATCCCAGCATTTTGGGAGGCCCAGGCGGGCAGATCACTTGAGCCCAGGAGATTGAGACCATCTCGCCTGGGCAGCATGGTGAAATTCCATCTCTTAAAGAAAAAAGTGCTGGACACAGTGGCTCACCCCTGTAATCCCAGCACTTTGGGAGGCCAAGGGCGGGGGGTGGATCACCTGAGGTCGGAAGTTCGAGACCAGCTTGACCAACATGGAGAAACCCCATCTCTACTAAAAATACAAAATTAGCTGGGCATGGTGGTGCATGCCTGTAATCCCAGCTACTCGGGAGGCTGAGGCAGGAGAATCGCTTGAACCTGGGAGGTGGAGGTTGCCATGAGCCAAGATGGCATCATTGCACTCCAGTCTGGGCAACAAGAGCGAAAGTCTGTCTCCAAAAAAAAAAAAAGAAAGAAAAGTAAGTTTTGGTACAGTATTCAAGAATATCCACAATTATCTGAAAAGCTATTAAGTACTCCTCACTGTTCCAACTACATATCTGTGTGAAGTCAGGTTTTCTTTATATCCTTCAAACAAGGCAGTATATTGCAACAGACTGAATGAAGAGACAGCTATGAGAATCCAGCCAGACATTGCAGAGATTTATATAAGTATAAAACAATATCACTCCTCTTATTATTTTAGTTTAAAAGTATGATTTGTTTCCATAAAAATATGTTAATCAAAATTAACATGTAATAAATTATTATTTCTAAATATATACTTTAAAATAATTGTTTAACTTTAATATAAAATATGATAAATATTGGTAGATAAAACCCACATAAGTGAAAGGTCTTTGGAGTCCTCAATGATTTTGAAGAGTGTAAAAGGTACTGAAACCAAAATATTTGAGAAGTGCTGATCTGGTCAAACTATCTCATTCAGTAAGTACAACAAAGAGAGCCAAAAAAATTCAGTGACTTGCCCAAAGTGATGACAATTTTCTGGCAGAACCAAGATTGGGAAGACATTTTTTGATTCTTAGTTTAGTATTCTTTCCATTATGTTGTGTAGTCCAGAGTTTCAGCATGTTTTTGCTTGGACATTTATATATATATATAAATATATATAAAAAATATATAAATATATAAATATATATATATATAAAATATATGTATATTTCACTAATGCTGTCCTTACTGGGGCCAATCCTCAGGTTGTTTTAGTCACATTTGTGAAAACAAGTATTATTTTCATATGGGTTGTTTTCAGTATGAATGCTGACCTATGCAAGAGTGTTCTTAATAAAAAATAAAAAATAACTTATCTAAGTTATTCTGACACATGATTTGGGTTAGTTATTTCTGTAAATATTAGATTGGATTTTGATTTAATTTGTAATGAGAAACCTGTGTTAACGCAATATCCCAGGAAGTTATGTTTAAGACCATATGCCCCTAGAAATAAATAAAAATGGATCTGATTGACCAGAACTCCAGGGGAGACTTGTGTCCCACTCTGGGCTGTGTCCTCGTCACAGTGAGAAGAAAGTGAAGCTCGTTTCTCTTTTTCGCTTTGCTCCCTGGACAGCCCAAGATCATTCTGTAGCTCACTTCAGGGATTGCATAGCCCCTATGGCATGCACTCTCCCTTTTCATTCCCATATGATTATTTCCCCCTGGTTTCTGACTTTTATGAAGCGTTTTCTATGTAACTTTGTGCTTTCTTGTGAGCAACCTCACCTTCTTCAGAGACCCTGGCAGGTGTGCAAAAAAGACCCAGATAAAATCTGAGTTAAGATTTCCCAGTAGAGACACAGCCCCTTTGGGCTTGGGAAAATAGGTCTCACAAAATGTAATTTGAAGCAAAACTTAAAAAAAAAAAAAAGAGAGAAAAAGAAAACTTAGAAAGTGAGAGGCACGGTCACGACTTCAGTGTGTTTGTCTCTTTTCTTCTTTAGTTATGGGAGAGTTGTTCATTCCCAATGTTAATCTTGTAGTCGCTGAGAGTGAGCTTCGTAAAGTCACTTGTCGAGCCTCGCACTGGACCCGGCTCCCAGATATTTCCTGGGAGCTCGGTCTCCTGGTCAGCCATTCAAGCTATTATTTTGTTCCGGAGCCCAGCAACCTTCAAAGTGCAGTGAGCATCCTGGCTCTGACCCCACAGAGCAATGGGACTTTGACATGTGTGGCTACCTGGAAGAGCCTGAAGGCCCGCAAGTCTGCAACTGTAAATCTCACTGTGATTCGGCGTCCCCAAGGTAAGTGAAGACTTTCCGCTTTATATGAAATGAGTGATTATTTCATGCTTCACTATTATGTAGAATACTCCTTCATCCACGATGCCTGGAAAAACCATATGATGACCTTGATTTCGGGTAGGGATGATAAGGCCAATCACATCTGCTGTCAGCTTAATAATATATATATATTTTTTAATTATTATACTGTAAGTTCTAGGGTACATGTGCACAACGTGCAGGTTTGTTACATATGTATACATGTGCCATGTTGGTGTGCGGCACCCATTAACTCGTCATTTACTTTAGGTATATCTCCTAATGTTATCCCTCCCCCCTCCCTCCATCCCCACAATAGGACCTGGTGTGTGATGTTCCCCTTCCTGTGTCCAAGTGTTCTCATTGTTCAATTCCCACCTATGAGTGAGAACATGTGGTGTGTGGTTTTTTGTCCTTGTGATCAGTTTGTTTGCTGAGAATGATGGTTTCCAGCTTTATCCATGTCCCTACAAAGGACATGAACTCATCCTTTTTTATGGCTGCATAGTATTCCATGGTGTATATGTGCCACATTTTCTTAATCTGGTCTATCACTGATGGACATCTGGGTTGGTTCCAAGTCTTTGCTATTGTGAACAGTGCCACAATAAGCATATCTGTGCATGTGTCTTTGTAGCAGGTGGGACTGTAAACTAGTTCAATCATTGTGGAAGACAGTGTGGTGATTCCTCAAGGATCTAGAACTACAAATACCATTTGACCCAGCCATCCCATTACTGGGTATATACCCAAAGGATTATAAATCATGCAGCTTAATATCTTATAGCCTCATCTGCTTTTAAAATTCCATCGTAAAGTTTTTTCTCTTATTACATTTGAAAGCCATTTAGAATCTTGCCAATTATTTATCATCAAAGAGCATCAAGTTTGGAGAGAAATGCTTGAGTTAAACATTTTTTTCTGTAGCTTTTTCCCACCACTGTTTCAGGTGGATTCCACCCACTGAGCCAGTATGAAGCAGGTCCTCCTATTGCAGGAGAGCCTCAGATCTGCCTGAATTTCTTCCAATCTTAGTGGAATTATAATGCTTCATTTTTTCCCCCAGCAAATCCACAGCATATTTGAAAGTGTCAAGTCTATATGTATATAGTTTAACTTGACTAAGTGACATAACTTTAAAGTTTAGATCCCTCTAAAGAATCTCCTGTGGGTTTTTTGGCGTACCAGACACTCTAACCACATTCCTTGAAGGGGCCCATAGAGCCTGTGTGCTTTGAGTCAGCCTGGACAGAGTGGGCCCGGGGTGTTGGAGACTGACTTTAACTTAACATTTTACAAAAGAGGAAGCGAGGCCTAGAGAAATTCTGTGCTTCCATCCGGGTCACACAGCCAACGTGGCAGAGCTGGGTCTAGAAGCTGAGAAGAGCTTTTCTTCTCGTCTAAAGCTTTTCCCACCATGACTACACCCTTACCTGACATCTTCCGAAGTTCAGAACAAAGCCATAGCCAAAGCCAAATAATAATGGTAACGATAATAAACAGCAGTCTATAGCACTTACCGAGTTAGCAGGCACTGTTCTGAGCATTTCTCAAGTATTCATAGAATTAACCTGCCCAACAGCCGTGTGAGTGTTGCTGTTATTCCTATTGTAAAGGCAAAGTGACAGGGACAGTGCTGTTGGGATTTCGCCCAGGTCTGTCGAGTGAATAAATGACAGGGCAACCTCTACTCACCTGTAGAGTGAGTGAATGACAGGGCAATCTCTACTCACCTGTAGAGTGAGTAAATGACAGGCAGTCTGTCTCCAGAAACTGCTCACCTGGCAACTCCGCCCACCATGTGAGAGCCACTTGGAGGGTACATGAGATCCCATGGCTGCCGTAACAGAGGACCACAGGCTTGGTGGCTTAAACAACAGAAATGGATTTTCTCACAGTCCTGGAGGCTGGAAGTGTCAGCAGGGCTGGTTCCTCCTGAGGGCTGGGAGGGAGCCTCTGTCCCTTACCTCTCCCCTTGTTCCCTGTGGTTGCTGGCCATCTTCCACCTTCCTTAGCTTGTAGAAATGTCACCCTCCTCTCTGCCTTCATCTTCACTTGGTGTTCTCCCAGTTTTTTGGGTCTTTGCTGAGATAAACATTTTCGAACGGTACAGGTTGTTTTTGCACGATGCCTCTCAATGTGGGTCAATTTGGATTTGTCTAAAATGTTTCAGCATACTTTGATTTAGGCTATAGATTTTTGGCAAGATATAGGTAATATCATGTGATCACAGGATCGCAGTTTTCATCGGTGTAAGTTTGACCCTTTGGTGAAGGTGGCATACCCTAAATTGATCCAACATAAAAGTACCTTTTTGCCTTTATAATTAATATGTAAGCAGTAGATATTGTGGGAATATCCTGTTTACCCACCTAATACAAAAATTTTTTAAAAACTTTTATTTTAGGTTCAGGGTTATACATGCCGGTTTGTTATACAGGTAAACTCACGTCACAGGGGACTGTTGTACAAATTATTTTATGACCTAGGTACTAAGCCTAGTACCCATTAGTTATTTTTTCTGCTCCTCTCCCTCCTCCCACCCTCCACCCTCAGATAGACCCCAGGGTATGTTGTTCCCCCCTATGTGTCCATGTGTTCTCATCATTTAGCTCCTACTTAGAAGTGAGAACAGGCGGTATTTGGTTTTCTGTTCCTGTGTTAGTTTGCTAAGGATAATGACCTCCAGCTCCATCCATGTCCTTGCAAAGGAGACGACTTTGTTCTTTTTCCACCTACTAACTTTTACATTCATTGATGAATCAGTGCCTGAATCAATGACTTCTATGGTGGTTGTAAAGAGTGATTTCCTGCTTCCATTATTCTTTCCATATCTATTAATTGGCTTTCTTTTGTTAAACAAGAGAGTTCCCTCCCCTTTCTTCCTTTTCTTTTTTCTTCCTTTTTTCCCCTCACAGTTTTAGTAGGGACTCAATTTTGTTCAATACATTCTAATCTATTCCTGTCATTTTTCATTTTGACACTCAGATTGCTCCAGACGTGGCCAGTCGGTGTCCCTTCAAGCTGGTGCTGGCGTCCTTCTGACATTCCCCCTATTAGTTTTCGAGCACCTGGACCCATTAGGTTTCCCAGACTCACTTTGTACTCTCCTGTCTCCACCTGGAATCAGTCATTTTTCCAGGGAGCCAACCTTAAATATCACACATTAGTCTACTTAAATGTGGTAAAGGATGGTCCAGGCTTTGAAAGAGAAGATTTTTTAAAATTCCGTTAGCACCAAATGGAATAAAATGTACTGGTTAAAGCATATATCCTAACAAGGTAATGATACAGCAGGAGCTCTGGCCTGATTGATGGTACCTTAGAGAGACAGATTTTAGAGACTGGCTTGCCTGCAAATGTTTTCTTTTGCAGTGGAAGGGAAAGGGAGCACTTAATTTCCCTTCATCAGGTTTAATTTGCTGAATTCTTCTTAGACCAGGACTAGTGCCTTAATGACGGCAGCTGGAGGCATGGCTGCTGGGAGAGGGAGGCTCAGAGGGTGCTTGCAATGAGTCTAGCTTTATTGAACTCATTTGGAAAAGGGCAATTTGTTTCTAAATTATTCATCAAGATCCAGTGCAGCTGGGGGCTGGCTGCATGTTATGTGTTTTATGTAAGTTTTATTAGCTGAAGACCTCATTGCAGCCTTGGCTGGCAGAGCTGGTGACCAGACGAGGCTGTAAGGAGAACAGCCAGGTTTCCAGAGAGCCAAGTGTTAATGGGGCTATATTCAGTCTTCTTCAGGAATCACATAAACATCCATTTTCCCCCCCATTTCCTAAAAGTGCAAAGCATTTGTTTTCATTTCTGAAATATCCCTGCAAGTCATTGAAAGAAGAATGACGTCAGCTTTGGAAGCCTATCCAATCAGGGCAAGTCACAGGGTTGTATGAAGTACTTCCTGGTTTATAGTTCAAAAGGTTTCTTTAGAGAAAAGCATTCTGGGAGGACTAACCCTCAGTTCAGAACTATTTTTTAGAAATTGATTTTCTTTTTTTTCTGAGCCGGAGTCTTGCTCTGTCGCCCAGGCTGGAGTGCAGTGGTGCAATCTCGGCTCACTGCAAGCTCCGCCTCCCGGGTTCACGCCATTCTCCTGCCTCAGCCTCCCGAGTAGCTGGGACTACAGGCGCCCGCCACCTCGCCCGGCTAGTTTTTTGTATTTTTTAGTAGAGATGGGGTTTCACCGTGTTAGCTAGGATGGTCTCGATCTCCTGACCTCATGATCCGCCCGTCTCGGCCTCCCAAAGTGCTGGGATTACAGGCTTGAGCCACCGCGCCTGGCCAGAAATTGATTTTCTTAACTACAGAAGTGATACAAACCTCCAGCACTGCAGATGTATCCAAAACTAGAGAGTGAGGCCCTCTCACCCTGACTTGGGAGAAGCACTGTCAGAGCCATCTGCCCGTCGGAATGGTTTTCTTTGTGCAGTTATTTGTGTGTAGGTTGTGAAATGGTTAAAATGAAGTCATGTTTTTAGGACACATGAGCACCTTGTAGAATGTAGTGATTGCTGGTTATAAGCTTACCGTTTTGAGAAATGGCAATTTTGGGCACAGAGAAGAGTAGTAGAAGTGACAGTCCTGGGCCTTTGCCCTGGCACTGATGGTGCAACTTTGGGCAAGTCAGCAATCTTCAGGCCTCAGTTTTCTCGCCTGTAAAGTGGGTAGGAGAAGAATAGAGAAGTCCTCTCTCCCGGCTGCGGGTCAGAGCCAGCAGAGGAGCCTTCTTCATAAATACACTGAGGCTCGGGCGCCTCCTGGGGGTTTTGTTTCATGGGTTTTTGTGGAGCCTGGGAATTGCAATTGTAAAAAATGTTCCCAAGTTACTCTAATGGGCAGCCAGGATTGGGGGCTACTGAACTGAAAAAAATCTCTAAGGTCCAACCTTCCCATCCAGCCCGATCAAGTGCTGTGTCTACACAGACTTGGACATTAGACAACCTGGGTTCCAATCCCAGCTCACCCAATCACTAGCTGTGTGTCTTCTGGACAAGTTACTTACCCTCTCTGAGCCTCAGTTTTAGAACAGTCCTTGTCCCAGAGCACACAGGACTGGAAAGGGAGTAATTGTTATCATTCACACTATTGATTCAGAGATCTCTTGTGTCGCCTCTAGTGGGCACAGGGGTGTGCTTTGCGCATGACGGTGGTGACATTTGGTATTCATATGTACTTGGCACATGTTGGTGGTGACATTTTATATTAATACATTTGGTTTCAAGAAATTCTATACCTTTTAAAACCTCTATGCATCCCTTTGAAAGCCTCTGGGAAATGCTATTTTCCTTGTCTTCACAGATGGGAAAAGGACAATCTCCAAGCAGAGGTTAAAGCACATGGTAAAGTCAGTAATGAGGCCCTAACAAGCACACAGTGGTGTGAAGGAGCATAGGGAGAAAGGCAAGCGGCGTTGACCTTGGAGCTAATCTTCGTTAGTCACTGTTCAGCTATAGCATGCTCATCCTCTCCAGCAAACCCGCCATTCACCTGAGCCAGGCGCACCCACACCCACACCCTCCAGAAGTTACAAGGCACAGACCAGCACCCCGCTGTAGACTTTATGCAAATATGTTTATGTCATCTCTGGGCCATCTTTTCCTCAGAAGGATTATTCTACGTTGGAGACAACACATGGCAGGATGGAAAGATATGAGCCAGGAGCCCTGTGGCTTCCTGTTCTGGGCTCCCTGTGCCATTTACTTAGTTCCTCTGTCCTGAGCATCTTGTCTGCATGAAGATTGGATTATGGATGACATCATTCCAAGAGTCTGTTTTCTGTCCATTGTCAGATTTTTGATATGTCAATAATATATGGCTACCATCTATTTTTCAATCTACAGTA
The DNA here is from genome assembly GCF_007565055.1 of Rhinopithecus roxellana. NCBI lineage: Eukaryota > Metazoa > Chordata > Mammalia > Primates > Cercopithecidae > Rhinopithecus > Rhinopithecus roxellana. Next base: position 55,045,668 of record NC_044561.1, read on the forward strand.
AATGCACTCTTTTTTAAAAAAATTAGCCCCATACTAAACAAAAATATCCATGAATATGGGTATACTTATGTATATACATATATGTGTTATATATGATAAATTTGAAATGGTTATGAAAATAAGAAAGGGCTATCTGTGTAGCCCCAGCACTAACTCATGCCTCTTGCTGACTTATACACTACACTTTGGGCTCCACTGGATTAAAGGGAGACTTCAGCTTAAGTCTCACCTAGGCATAAAACTCCTTGGAACATTTGCCTTCCAATGGAGTGTGGTCACAACAAATAGGAAGCGAAAGAGTGAGTGATATGGTTCCTAATACCAGCTCCATTTTGGTCAGAGTTTGGGGCTTTTAACTGAATGCAGGCATCACTTTCTGAACTTTGTGGTTAAATTAAGGGACAAAAGAGTGTTTAAAGTCCTTCTGGCCCTCAGTCTCTCCCTTGACTCAGCCACCACCCCCAGCAAAATGTCCCTTCCCTTCTGTTAAACATGCACTCCCTGAAAATAAGGCAGGCTCTCCGTGCTAGATTAAGGCAGGCCCTCTCCGTGCTAGATTAAGGCAGGCTGTCTCTGTGCTAGATTAGAGGAGATGTCACGTCCAGATTCAGGAAGTTTGGCACACCATATTTCTGTCTAGTAGGGGAAGAAAAGTCTACCGATAGGGAGTGTGTGAGTAAGTCCACAAGCATGCTGTCTTATGCCAGTGAGAATTTCAAGCCTGTCTCTTAAATCTTGAGCCAGACCTCATTGGTTAACCCCAGCCAGCTCCCTTATTAAGAAAACTTGTTATATTTGCAAACTTCAGTTTAGGTAAGAGTCCGTTAAATTGGAACTAGGATGACCACTGCCAACTGGGGCCTGTGTGCTGTAACTTACAGCATTCTCAGAACTTTCACGCACACCCCTGAACAGCCTGGTGGGACAGGAGTCATTATTGGCAAGTGAGCCAGAGGCCAAAGGTAATGCAGCAAGAAATGCTGGTCATGAGATTTGACTGGTTCCATCCACAGGAAACGTAAAGTTTTTTCTCAGTCACAAACCTCCCACATGGTGGTCCAACCTCCAACTCAAGACTGTGAAGATCGTTGATGCAACCCTAGACTTCATCATTTTATTATCACTTCTGTGGGAGGGGGAGTGTGAGAGCATCCTGTCATGTCATGGGTAGCTTGGGCAGTGTTTACATTTTGGCTGCATACAAGGGATCCCCAAATTGGGGGTCACCGACTGTCTGCCTCAGAATCATGGGGGTATCATTCGGGATATCCTGACTCTGTGTCCCCTGAGGTGGGCTTTGAATCTGCATGTGCAGTGATATTCCAGGTGATGCTTGGGATTCTGCTGTCTGTGGAGCAAGGGGATAAATGTGCTCCTTTGCATGCGAAGGGTCTGCCTTGTGTCACTGCTTCAACTCTGGAACTGGGAAGGTGTGGAATGGGAAGGGTGTATTCTGTTCCTTCCCTCTTCACCATTTTTGGGAGAACCCTTTACAAGTCTCTATCTATTCCAGCTCATCTTGGATGGTGGGAGAGGTGGAGATAGACAGCATTAGGAAAGTAGTTTGACTTCCTTACAATCCTACAGTTCTGCTCTGGGCATCTTACTATGGGGAGAAAGGTGATCCCTAGACCTGGTTCAGCTGTAGCTGACTGCCTGGTGCATAGACTTCTCTTCTCCATGTAGAGTCATTTAACTTTGACACAGGAATAGCAAACTACTATTGCAAGGTCAATTTTCCAGGAAAATTATAAGGAGGAACATCTAAGAGCTGTTTTTGAACTCTAGTCTCTGGTTCCAAAGTGGTGGATGGCCATTGATTTCAAGGCAAACCCCATGTTCCTTCATAGGAAGTCTACTGTTTCAATATTTTCTAATGACTAGTATCTAATGAAATAGCATGCATTTACATTAAGATACTACCCAAGCATGCAGGGTTGAGAACTGTCTCTTAATCTTTCCCTTCATCCATGCATCCACCCACCCGCCCATCCATTCATCTATTCATCCATCCACCCGCCCATCCATTCATCTATTCATCCATCCATTCATCCTATATTAGGGTTCTCTAGAACCTAAATAGCATGCATTTACATTAAGATACTACCCAAGGATGCAGGGTTGAGTGACAGCCTTTCATTGAATAGCAATTCACAATTAAACAGATCAACTTAAATGTGTGTGGTTTGACATCAGCATGGTGCGCTAGGGAGAAGTGAAGGGCTGGATGAAAACTCTCTTGGAACATCAGTGTAATTCCCATACTGTCTCTTTCTGTGATGATAAAAATGTTCTACATCTGTGGTGACTGAGCACTTGAAATGTGGCGAGTGCAACTGAGGCACTGAATATTTAATGACTCATACTTTTAATTAACTTAAATTTGAATTTGGATAATCATGTGAAGCCACGACAGCTCTGCCTAAGACATGGTGGAAAATAATCAAAATGGCTTTTTCCTCCCTCCTTCTCTCCCTACATCTGTCTTGCTTCCTCATTGCTCTGCCTCACTTTACCCTTTTTTCCTGCCGCCTCCATGACTACTAGGTAAAGTAAGAGGGAAACATACACACTAAGGAAGGTGCCTCCTGAAAAGCTATGGAAAACGCAATGACTGTGTGAGGAATGAATTTGAGGAGTCAGGGAGTTGGATGGGGCAGGGGTGAAAGCCATGAACCTAAGTTCCTTTAGAAGTGACCTTCCCTCAAAATACCCTGGTTTCCTCTGGGCTCTGGATTCTCAACGAGTGGGGACTTGGAAAGGAGAACAAAATGTCTTTATTCCAGTCTTGTCCATTTTAGTGCTCAAAAAGTATTCCTTGATTAAATAAAGGATGTCAAACGTGACCATCACTATGCCAGCCTCAGGGGATTGTCAGCCCAGCCCTGCCTTATCTACCTTTCAGGGATATTAGAGACATTAAACAACCAACACCTGGACTGGGTTACTAAGAAGTTGTTTACTGGCAGAAATAAATATTGTGATGGAAGGTACTGTAGAGTATTGAATAATTAAACACATTGAAAGAAGCTTGGCCTATGACGCCTAGCCATAGCAGGCTAAATGGTTATAATATTACTAGAACACTTAATGCAACTTGTAATGGGGCAGAATCTGTGATTCTAGGCAGTGCAAGTATCACTAAAATATGTTTTTTTCTCCTTTAGGCACCGGAGGCGGTATTAATATTCCAGGTATGTTATCAAGTTTACCAGGCTTAGGTTTTTCATTGCCTACTTGGGGCAAAGTTGGACTTGGATTAGCAGGCACCATGCTTCTGACGCTGACGTGTGCTCTTACAATACACTGCGGCTGCTGCCACTGTTGTGGCTGCAAATGCTGCTGCCGTTGTTGTTTCTGCTGCAGAAGAAAAAGAGGTAACTTTTTTGTTCATTTACATTTGTACATACTTCTGAACTTTTGATACAAGCAGTTGAAGTTAATGAACTCATCAGCTCTTTCAAAAGATAGATGAACCACAATATCACTTTACCTCTATTAGAATGCTATTATAAAAAAGACAAAAGATAACAGGTGTTGGTGAAGCTGTGGTTGCACACTGTTGGTGGGAATGTAAATTGTTACAGCTTTTATGGAAACACTATGGAGGTTCCTCAAAAAAATTAAAATAGAGCTATCCTATAATCCAGCAATCCCACTCCTGGGTGTATATCAAAAAGAAATGACGTCTTCTTATTGAAGAGATATCTGCATTCCCATGTTCATTACATCACTGTTCACAATAGCCAAGATATGGAATCAACCTGTGTACATCAGTAGGTGAATAGACAAAGAAAATGTGGTATATAGACACAATGGAACACTAGTCAGCCTTCAAAAAGAAGAAAATCCTGTCCTTTGCTACACCCTGGAGAGACCTAAAGGACATTATGCTAAGTGAAATAAGCCAGACACAGAAAGGCAAGTATTGTATGATCTCCACTATAGGTGGAATCTAAAAAAGCCAAGCTTGTAGAAACAGGAGGTAGAATGGTGGGTGTTACCAGGGAGTGGGAATGGGGGTTGGGGAGATGTTGGTCGAAGGGTTCGAGTTTCAGTTAGACAGCAAAAATAAATTCTGTCGATCTACTGTACAGCATGATGACTGTAATTAATTATGATGTATTGTGTACTTGAAAATTGCTAAGAGAATAGATCTTGGATATTCTCACCACAAAATAGCAATGAATATGTGAGATGATGGTTATATGAATTAGCTTGATTTAATCATTTCACAATGTGTACATAGCTCAAAATAGATTCCTTCTAGTCAGTCTATGAATCCACTGACTAAAAACATTAGCAATTTAATGACAGTTTTTTTTTGTTTTGTTTTGTTTTTTGTTGTTGTTGGGGGGGTGGCACAACTGTATCAGTTGATACTATTGGTAAATATGATTGAAAATGTATCTTTGAATTAGAGAAATATGGTAATATTAATATAATAGTGTCTAGTCTGTTAAAACAGTAACACCTACTTTTGAGTTAGTGTAACAATTAAATGAGCTAGTACTTTGTACAGAGCCTGCCTGGTGCTGGCACAGGGTAAGAATTGAATGAAGAGCAGCAGTGATTGCTAACACAGAACATCTCTTCTTGATATATGGAGTCTTTATAGTCTCACTAGTCAAATTCAATATTCACAAAGTAATAAGTAAATACCCCTAGGTATCTGAAATATGGTAAGTACTATATAGTCTATATTTCAGGTACCTAGGAGTTATTTATTTTTCTAATAGTTAACAGTGAATTCTACTTTCCTATGCTTGGAAGTCGTTTGATAATTTGGTATGGGAAAACTTAATAATACCCGTTGGGTCACAAGTACTAATGTTAGGTCTGTTAAAATAAGGGAGTCTGTAAAAATTAATGGGACTCAATTTTTAGAATAAGTATCCTGATTTTTCTAATGTAATTTTGTTCTCTTCTGCAGGATTTCGTATTCAATTTCAAAGGTAAGTTTGAAACCACATCTATTGTCTGAAAAAAAAAAAAATTGAACAACAACAATAATAACAACAATACATACACACAGCTGTGGGAGTTTTGGATTTATATGATCCAAAATTAAGTACTGAAAGTAGACAATGCTGAAAAACACGTATGCCAATCGCAAACTCATAGGGCAACATTAACTGTGGAATGAAATAGGTGGGTTGCCACTGCCTACCTTTGACTTGCTCTGGTTCACTTAGGGAAATGGAGATTTTCTTAGTGTCTGGCATTTGCAACTCTTTCCACAAGAGGACACTGTGCACCGTGACTGTCATCCTGCCTGCTTTGGGTGCAGGCCAGGGCCACCAGCAGAGGTCCTGCTGGAATTTCTGGGGTAGTGGAGAGCAATAAGCCAAGCGGATGCCTGCAAGAGACGTGAAACTGTCCAGGCAGACAAATTAGGCAGTGTTCGGTGCTCATTCAGCCATGGGGAGTGGACAGGACTGAAAAATTCCTTTCCTTCCCAGGCTGCCCAGAAGTAGCTACAAACACTTTTAAGGTAACTGTGTCAAGGACTTATAATAAGTAGCCAGTAACCCTTTTAAATGTCTGCAATATTAACATAGCCATATATGCACCAAGGGAAGGGTTTTTTAGACAGCTGTTGTTTCTTGTGGGTAATATAAGAACACATGTAGTTATCAGTATTTTATTAGAATATTTACATTTTTAAGTGCTGAGATTCTAAAACACCCTTTGGCTACATTCTGTGAATGAATGTGCACCATCACCATGTGGCAGAGGCTATCCCTTCTCCCTCTGACCCCTGGCGATCGCGAAGTTTGGAGAGAGGACACCATCAAGCAGCAATCTGAAAATATTCCTCCTTTGAGGCCTGACTTAGGGCAAGGGAAGAGGAAGAAAAATGGACCCTGATAATTATTCTGGCATTTCTCTTGATTGCTACCGCTGGCAGAACGGAAGCCTGGACTCTTGGTTCACCGTTGTTGACTGTGCCAACATCTTCCATTTCTGTTCTCTGGGGTCTTAGGTGATTTGAAAGCACAGCAAAGTGATCAATAGCTAGTCAGGATAATGGGTAGAGGATAACAACAACTGTAGAATAATGACACTGGGTGCATGAGAAAAGCTAGTGTATCTTGAGTGCCTGATGTACATGCCAGGTACTCACTGCTGTATGCTTTGTAGAGTTTTTTGTCTGAATGTGAACTGGGCAGACCTGACTCAGGGCTTGGGTCCTTCTCTATGCAGCCCTTAAAGTTAGGCGAGACTGCATTAAGCTCCAGAAGGACAATGGGGGTTGCCCACTGGATAATCCAACCCCACTTGCTTTCCCCTTTCACGATGTCCATGGTGCTCGCTCCAGCTGCTCAAGGATTTCTTTTGCATTAAAATAATTAAAATAATATATATATATAGTTGTATGTTTATTATAGAAAAAAATCAATGCATGTTTATTTTAGAAAAAAGTAAATATAAAGATAGGCACAAGAAATAGTTTTAAAAAAATCACCCACACTTCTATAGTTCCAAAGAAATTATTGTTAACTAACTATGTACCTACATACATAGTTCATGTATATACCCACAGGTATGCACACAAAGCATGTTGTGAGATTTGGATCATAGTAACCATTATTCCATAGCTTGCTCTTTTCACTTGGCACATTCTGAAGATTATTTCTATTAACAAATACTTGCACACAGCATTTTTGTATTATTTGTTTGATAGTTTTAGATAGATACTTACAAGTACAGAATAAGTATAAGATAGTTTTAGATAGATACAGATAGTACAGAAAAGTGCACAAGTGGCAGGTGTGTAGCTTGATCAGGTTTCGCAAAAAGCACAAACGCCTGGGCTTGATGGCTGAAAGTCACAGCTAGAACATCCTCAGCATCCCCAAAGTCCCCTAGACCCCTGTCAAATTGCTGCCTACCCCTCCTCCCCAAAGGCGACGTTCTTCTGACGTCTTTCCCACATCCCCGGAGATGAGGGGCATGTGTCAATGGTGTCATTTTGTGTATACCCATTGATGTCTGCCTTTGTGAGCCTCTCACTGTGAGGCTGATCCATACCGTGGCACGTGGGCGTCAGTGGTTCATTATTATGTAATACTACGTTCTGGGCACATACGCAATGTGTTTTTACTTTTTGCTTTAAATGGGTGGTTGAATAGTTTTCAGGTTGGGACCATTGCAAACACTAATGCTCCAGCCAGGCATGGTGGCTCACTCCTGTAGTCCCAGCGCTTTGGGAAGTCAAGGCGGTGAGGCCCTTGAGTCCAGGAGTTGGAGACCAGCCTGGACAACATGGAAACACCCCTTCTCCACAAAATGTACAAAATTAGCCGGGTGTGTTGGTGCTTTCCTGTAGTCCCAGATACTCAGGAGGCTGACTTGGGAGGATCCTTTGAGCCCAGGAGGCAGACGTTACAGTGAGCCGAGATCACACCACTGCACTCCAACCTGGGTGACAGAGTGAGACCTTGTCACCAAGAAACAACGAGAACAACAAAAACAACAACTATTCTGAGTATTATGGTAGGAGTCTTTTGGTGAACATAAGTACTCATTTCTGGTTCTGACCAAACAGAATACAGCTGATCCTCTATATCTGCAGGTTCCACATCCTCTGATTCAACTAACTATGGATCAAAAATATTTGAAAAAAAATAGTAACAGTAAAAAATAATACAAAATAAAGAAGCAGTACAGTATAACAACTATTTGCATAGCATTTACATTGTATTAGGTATTATAAAGAATCGGGAGATGACTCAAAGTATATGGGAGGATGTGTGTAGGTTATATGCATATGCAAATCCTACACCATTTTATATCAGAGGCTTGAGCATTTGCAAATTTTGGTATCTGCAGGGGTCCTGGAATCAATCCCTAACAAATACCAAGGAAGACTGTATCTAGTCCTAAAAGCTGGGCCAGAAGGTAGCATATCTTCAGCTTTAGACGGTGCCACATGTTTCCAAAGAAGGTGTACAGGCTTACACTCCAGCTAGCAGTGTGTGAGAGCTCTCATATGTCATAATTTTGACAGGTGCCATGGAATTCCATTTAGAGAACTCTCGTCATTTATTTAAAAGTCCTCTCTGATTGGGTACTTGGTTGTCTGCGGTTTGCTTTTATAAATAGCTCACAAATCAACATTCTTTCAAGTACATATTTGTACATATCCTTGATTGTTTCCCTAGCATACCTCCTTAGAGGTCAAGTATGACTATTTTAAATTCTTTGGCTATCCATTGCCAGACTTCCTTCCAGCCTCCAAACCCTAGGAGGCTGCACCGACTTTTGCTTTATTTCAGCAGTTGGCACATCTTTTTCCATAAAGGGCTGCATAGTAAATATTTTTAGTTTTGCCAGCCATATGGTCTCTGTCATAAGGACTCAACTCTGCTATTATAACATGACTATGGCTACATGTTTAGGTAGTCGTAGACAATATGTGAGCTGATAGGTGTAACCGTGTTGCAATGACACTTTATTTACAAAAACAAGGGGTGGGTCAGATATGGTCTGTGGGTCATAGTTTACTGACTCTTGCTTTATTTGATGAATGGTTTCTGAGAGTTGAGTAGCAACTGGGGAGTGGAGTCCATGGACCATGATAAAGTTTCATCTCTCCCCATAATGGGAATGTGTGAATAGGCGGACGTCTACACCTGCCACACAGCGACAGAGCTATAGGTTGCCTGTGTTAAGTTCCACATATAAGCATACTCTTGAGAGTAACCATGTGAACTACATAGGTATCCATTGCCAATTAACGTTTGGCAATGTTAATGTTAACAATTAACATGAGGCCGGGCGCGGTAGCTCAAGCCTGTAATCCCAGCACTTTGGGAGGCCAAGACGGGCAGATCACGAGGTCAGGAGATCGAGATCATCCTGGCTAACCCGGTGAAACTCTGTCTCTACTAAAAAATACAAAAAACTAGCTGGGTGAGGTGGCGGGCACCTGTAGTCCCAGCTACTCGGGAGGCTGAGGCAGGAGAATGGTGTGAACCCGGGAGGCGGAGCTTGCAGTGAGCTGAGATCCGGCCACTGCACTCCAGCCTGGGCGACAGAGCGAGACTCCGTCTCAAAAAGAAAAAAAAACAAAAACAAACAAACAAAAAACAATTAACATGAACTTAAAGTGGTCTAATTGTAGGAAATCTGAAAAAGAGAAGACAAACAAACTAAGACAGAAAGTGGAAATGAAGACTCTGGCTACAATTCAGATGAACCAAAGACCACAGGTGAGTAGACAAGACGGGGTGGTAGAAAGACCTGGAAAAGAGAAAGCTGGAAGAAGGGCTGGCTTGCTAGATACCAGCTGCACAGGGAGGACAGCTTGACAATGGTTGTTATTATTTTCTGGATAAATTTTAGAAGAAATTCTAGAACTTGGAATATTCTAGGAGTAGGTTAACCGTAAAAATCCAACTATTTGTCTAATGCTTAAAACAAAGTGAGGAAGAACCCTGAAACCTTTAAAAATTTTTGTTTTTTCCCCATGCTTTCTTTTTTGTTTAAAGCCCTCTACATTAAAACATTGGGAGGTATTTTAATACATCGGGGGTAACTTCCTCCCAATTTCAAGTAGAGTCAAGTAAGAGATCTGTTCCCCTTGAATGTAACAGGGTGTTGGGAATGCTGGAAAACTAGACCCACTCTTGGAGAGTCTTGCTGTAGTATCTCATTTTCTTGCCATGAGACAATACAGAGTGATAATGGGATGAGGCCATCACTAAGACAATGTCACCAGAAAGCAGCAGCAGTCGAGTTTTGAAGGCCGAACACATCCCTCCTCTCCAGGATGAATGGGACACCTGCCCTCACAGGCTGCTGGGAACACCAAATTCCATGGGAAGGTTTTCAGCCAATCAATTCTTACTGAAGGGCCTAAACACCTTCATTTTCCACAAAAATTGGAGCTCTATTTTCAGCAGCCCCGTGTTTTTGATTTTACCATGGCTGCCTCCCATGTGTATTCTAGATTGCATCTTTCAGATTTAAAAAAATTCCGGAGAGCATGGACTGTTTCCTTTGATAATCTGACCACAGCTTCTTGCAGGTTCCTGTGAGTGAATATTTATTCATTAGTATTTTGAGCAATTAATTATCTTGACAAAAATCATGGCCCAAATCAAACATCTCTGTCTCTTCTATCTCCATTTGTCTGGCATTTATCTTCCTTGATCAGCTATTGAAGCTTTAGATCATTTTTGTCTCTGGGTGAAACTAATGTGTTGAGAAAGAAATCGATTTTGAGTTAGTTTTCCATATTTTTATTTCTTTAAAGAAATAACGTTCTAAAGGGATGGGATCTCAAGGGAATTTAAAACAAGTATTTATGGTTAAGGATTATGCCAGGGGTACTACATAAAAGCAAATGTGTTTCTTTATAAATCAGAATTGTTAGAGCACACAGCTTGGTTTTTGCCACTTAATGACTCTAAAATTGTTCTTTTATTGCAGAAACCGCTTCTCTCCCTCCAAAATCCTGTGAATCTAGTGATCCTGAACAAAGAAGCAGTAGCTGTGGCCCTCCTCGACAGGTGGTTTAGACCGTTTTCCCCCTTTTTGGACTTTTTTGGCTGTTTAAAAATTCTTACCTTGTGGTGGGTGATTCTAAAACGGTGCATGTTGTGTATTCATGATGGCGGCACGTTGCCTTTCCTCCCCTCCACATCAGTTGGTCAGCGTAGAGAGATGGGGCTGAGAAATGGACTGTTTCTTGCCCTCAGTAGCAGTGGCTCCAAGATCAGGGCTGGTTCTGGGTAACAGCTCTGGGTTCACATTTTGGGAGGATGTGACTTGCTTTGGGACATATCCGCCTGAGTTGGCATAAGAGTGAGCAGCATATATAATGTGCCATTTGTTCTCGTTGAGCCATGTTCTCCCAGGACTCAAGTCCGTTCTGCTCTGCTGGTCACCCGGCTCCCACGTGGTGCTCATCTGTACTTGGACCCTTGGGGTCTTTGGGCTCATGGAAGGATGTACTGGGTTTGAGGGTCGGGACAGAGAAAATGTGGTTTGCTCTGCATGCACGTTCTATGCTGATAAGCTTGAGGGTTGAAAAAATCCTATCACAGTTAGAATTTTAGGGGAGAGAGGAGGAGTCCTTGATGGTTAAGGAATATGGCCAGAATGGCTAAGAGGCTGGAGTTGCCGTTAACCTAGATAAGGGATGTTATGGGTGGAGCAGTTTAGGGGGAAAGATCAGACATTTAATTTGGAGCTTGTAGATTCTAAGGTCTCTGTTAGATGTCCACATGGAGACGCTGGAAGTGTAGTTAAATTCACCAGTCTGCAGTTCCAGGGAGAGGTACTAGCTTTACATACTGGTTGGTTGGTTGGCAATGTTTCAATGGGAACTGTCTTTTCACAGGATGGTTCAGTTAAACAGTCAACTGGCAGCACTGAGAATATAGTATGTGAATTTGCTGATGTAGAGTCAGCACTGGTTATCATACATGAACGAATTAGAGTTCTTTTTTTTTTTTTTTTTTTTTGAGGGGAGTCTTCCTCTGTCGCCTAGGCTGGAGTGCAGTGGCACGATCTTGGCTCACTGCAAGCTCCGCCTTCCAGGTTCATGCCATTCTCCTGCCTCAGCCTCCCGAGTAGCTGGGACTACAGGCACCCACCACCACGCTGGGCTAGGTTTTTGTATTTTTAATAGAGACGGGGTTTCACCATGTTAGCCAGGATGGTCTCGATCTCCTGACCTCGTGATCTGCCCACCTTGGTCTCTCAAAGTGCTGGGATTACAGGTGTGAGCCACTGCGCCCGGCCTAGAGTTCATTTTACATCCCGAATCATAAATTAGGTAGAATATATATAACTAACACCCCTTTCTGACCTGTACAAATGCAACTTCGAACAAGAAGTATTTCAATGCGATTCTGTGATTTTTGTCCCCAATAAGTATAGATGCTATCTTCTTTTAGCTTTTGGAAAAGGTAAACTTGCAGACTGGGTTTCGGATAGCACACTGGGCCAGATGGGTTGGGTTTGTTCTGTTAGGAGCTGCTTTACCTGAAGGGATGGTGCTCAGCAGGTGCCTCTGCGGCCCCTGATCATTCTTTCTTGGCACAGGTATTTACCTGAGTTTCCAGGGAGTTCTGGGAAATAATATTCCTCCCTGCAATTGGGATTCAGCTCAATAACCTACATCTTGCAAGTGATGTGTGTTTTTCAGGCCTGGAGGGAGAAAGGGAGGGCTGATTGATGCTCAGTCGTGTACTGGGAAACCTAAGTGATACTATTAATATTAGTGTCAACACAGGTAGCCAGACAACAAGACATATGGGGGGCCTGGGGCATAAAGGAAGCTGTGCCTGAGTAACAAATCGTTAGCTCCCGGTACAAGTTCCAGTGACTTTCCTCAGGCTGGGTGTTGGGAAAATGGAGAGGTAATGTTTTTTTCCATCAGGGCCGCTCTCTTTGGCCCTGATGGAAATCTTTTGATGCATTTAATTTGCATATATCTTTTGATGCATTTATTTTGGAGCTGGAAGGGAAGGTGATGCAAACAGGTTTCCTTTAGAAGGACCAGTCTCTGAGTGAGAGGTAGCGGTGGAAGGGAGTCATTGTTGGGCTGTGAGGTGGCTGGCTCAGGGCTCTCTCCAGCTCCAAGCACGGACAGCCAAGAGCACATTGAAGCCAACCATGATTTCCACAGCCCTTCTGTGGTTATCTTTGTCTATGAAGTGTGTTTCTATCAGACAAGCCAAAGTGTTCAGGTCTGGTGCTGTGGGGAGGGTATAAGCTGAGAGGAGATTCAGAACAGGGTCATGCCATGTAATTCTCTTTGAAATGCATCTAGTATGAATGAGGAGGAAGGGGAATGTGAGGTACATTTGGATACCCGAGTGGAGAATGATGTTTTGGAACTTGGAGTGGTGCTTCTTGATGCTTGTAGTGTTCTTTTGAACATACACAGGGGGAGAAACTTAAGAGGTTTCTGCTACTGAAACATGGACCCAGCTAAATAATCAATTGGTGGAAAAAGAACAGTGACCCTCGAGGTGCTGAGCCCTGGGGACTGGTAACATATCCTCGTGTTTCTTATTTCCTGAAGGGTTTGTCGTCTTCTAGGGGAGCCGGGCACCTCATCAGAGAGTGCCAAGGCCCTTAAGGAACAAATCAGGACTCTAGGAAGTTGAATTATCTTTGGCTGGGCTAGAAACTAGTGAGGGTTATTAAATAACTGGATCTTTCTACTCATTGTGGGGGAACTTTAGGACAAAGTACTAAAGAAGAGGTCTATCTTTGATTATGACCAGAGAAGGACTTTGCAGTCATGGGCCCAGGCACGGCCTCCACGTTGCCCATTTGGAGAGCCTGGATACAGGATGTACCATGGGCCATGTTTCCTGGGAGGCACTTAGAGGAGGAATGAGCAAAATGGGCCACAGGGGAAAGGCTGGGCCTGGGGACACAGCCATTCCCTTCCATTTCCTTGGTCCAGAGAAGACATAGACCTTGTTGTGGTCAAGTGGCCACTTGAGAGCTGCCAGAAAGGCGAAGCCACAGCTTGTAGAAGCAGTCAAGGTGATGTTGGCACAGAGGTTCCTTTTAAGAACTTCCCCAGGCCCTGCAGCCCTGCCAGGCCTCTGTTGCCAGGTTCTTGCTGTGTGGGCTGACGAAAACCTCCGAATTCTGAATTCCTTGTTCCAAGGTGTGAAAACAGTGCAACTGTGCCTTCTTTTCTCAAAACTTTTTCCATTCTGCAATAAGCCTTAGTTCCTTATAGGGCCCAGGAGACGCAGCTGAGAGCTATTCAGAGCGCCATCTCAGTTTTCCTTTCATCCTCCTCTCGGCATGCCTCAGTATGACTCCAATTTGTCAGAGGCTCCCGCGCTGCTGCCGCATGTTTCCCGCACACAGGCCTCCCAGGCCCAGAGCTGGGGCCCAGCAGGACTCCTGCCCGAGAAGCCGGCTTGTTAGAGTTCAGGGTTGTTGACTACAGATTGCACTATTTTGCAGACACCCCGCATGAAGCTCAGGTCCTGAAAAGCCTGTAGATTAGACTGAAAGATCTCAAGCTGTGAGCCAGCCTGACGCAAATGCTTTTCCGATCACGGCTGCTGAAGAGCTAGTTGGGTCAGATAAACGGTCTATCCATGGAGACATGGCAGGCATAATAGCAACTAAAGCTCCTGCTTTGTCTTAATAGATTTCAGAGCAGGATAGTCAGTTTTGTGAACAGGACGGCAACTGCTGATCACATACACTTGCTCTCTGCTCATGCTGCATTCTCCTCTACTGAAACTGGTGATCTGTTAACACTCAGCAATTTCTGGAGGACTTAACTAATGGATGACAGTTGACTACACACAGGCTAGTCCAGCATTTCTAGGTGCTCAATAAACAGTTACTCATTAAAGTGGAGAATACCTTCCATGCCGAGCATTATGCTGTCACAAGCAAGGTACTATAAGGTGCATGCATGTGCAGACAGACAAAGTTCCTTCGCTTTTTTTTTTTTTTTTTTTTTGAGATGGAATTTTGCTCTGTCACCCAAGCTAGAGAGCAGTGGTGTGATCTCGGCTCACAGCAACCTCTGCCTCCCGGGTTTAAGCGATTCTCCTGCCGCAGCCTCCCGAGTAGCTGGGATTACAGGTGCCTGCCACCATGCCCAGCTAATTGTATTTTTAGTACAGATGGGGTTTCACCATGTTGTCTAGGCTGGGTTCGAACTCCTGACCTCAGGTGACCTGCCCACCTCAGCCTCCCAAAGTGCTGGGATTATAGGCATGAGACAGCGTGCCCGGCCTTTTAAAACGTTTTTTGAGACATGGTCTTGCTTTCTTGCCCAGGCTGGATTGCAGTGGCACGATCATAGCTCATTGTAACCTTGTACTCCTGGGCTCAAGGGATCCTCTTGCCTCAGCCTCCTGAAGAGCTAGAATTACAGGCACTTGCTACCATGCCTAGCTAATTTTAAACTTTTTTTTTTTTTTTGTAGGAATGGGGGTCTAACTGTTTGCCCAGGCTGTTCTTAAACTCTTGGCCTGAAGCGATCCTCCCACATGGGCCTCCCAAAGCATTGGGATTACAAGCATGAGCCACTGCACCTGACCCCTAATTCCTTTACTGTTAATCCCAATTGGTTATGACAAAAATATGATTAGATCACTATAGATAACAACCTAAAAATAGCATCATGTTTTGGGTCATTTAGAAAAGTTAAATAATTTCGTATCAAACTGCCCCTTTGTGATTGGGGGCACTTTGGTTTTCTCCAGGGGTCCATTGCTTCAATACGCCCCCAGGATGGGGAAATTTGATGTGCCAGGGTTGGCCCACAGGTCGCTGATGAGGCCCTTGGGAAGTCCAGATTCATGGTCTTCACCTCTAGACATCAGGACTCAGAGGGCTGAGGAGGTGTTTAAGCAGCTCTGTTTTTTAGTTCAACTCAGTGTGGCTAGACTTAAGGGTTATTGGTTACCTTACAGCAAGAGGTGAATCAGGAGTTTTGGAAAAGGAAGAGTGGCAGGTCCCCAAGCACCAGTCTGCCTCCTCCATAACTTCACCCTGCCCGACGGGGACTCAGCGATTTCGCTTTGCTCAGCGTCCTGAGGCCTTCATAATGGCCTGTACTTACCCACCTGGAGTCGGTGCTACTGGGGTTGGTGGGGCCCGTGTTCTTGCTCTCTCTGCCAGGAGTTAGCTGTATTTCCGCAAGTAGAGAAGTGTCTGGACACTGAGTCCGGAGTCTAGGAAGGCACCCAGCTCAGGGTGGTCTATGGCGTTAGGAGGAGCAGCAGGTTTCCAGGTTACTTGTACCGCCACCTTCAATATGACGACCCTCCAGCTCTCTTCCCTGAGTTGTACACATCTGTGTCTACATCTCAAGGCTGCTGTGGGTCTCTGCATATAGCATCTTTGTCACGAATCACCCAGCTCAATTGTAACAACATCCGACAGTTACTAAAACAGGAAACTAGAACTTTAATATTTTAGGAAAGGACAGAATTTGCTGCTGCCCCGGCCTCCCGTAACTCCTGCCCCTTTGGCATCCTTTCAGTTAAGGGCCAGCATGCCAAAAGCACACACTGCCATGGAGACGAGCAAGACAAGATGCAGTGGTGAAACCATGTTTTCAAACCTTAGTTATCCCCTGATGCTTCCAGTGCCTGGAACCCTTAGAAAACTTCAGAAAAGTGGGGGCATGTCTCAGGAGCAGTGTCGTGGGAGACAGGCTGGGGTTGGAGTTTTGACCCACCAAGGACCAGGCACTGTGGCCAGGAACTACAGGCACAATGGCTGACATAGGCCCGGTCCTCAGGAGGATGCTGGGTTGTAGACAATGGGAAGAGGCACCAGTTCCTAGAACTCTTGGCCCCCAGGCTGCCTGGAGCTCCCTCTTTTGCTCATCTCCATCTCTAAGCACGCTCTCCTGCCAATTTCTTCCCTGAACATGAGACTTCCTGCTCAAGAAATGGGGCAGTCCTTGTTCTTGCCACCACCTGGCAGAAATGGTAGATGTATTTCCTGAATTCTCTATTCCAGTTTTCCCAAAGAATGCTTGCTGATCACGGAGGTGCACCCAGTGCCTATAAATACCTCTGCCTTGGTACCCTGCTGGCATAGCAGCAGCTCCCAGTACAGCTCTGTGCCAGGAACACACTGGGTACTTGTTAAAATGCACACTCTTGGGCCTCCGCCAGACTTTCTGGATCAGACTGTCTGGGAGATAGGGCCAAAGAATGAGTATTTTTATCACTTTCTCCAGGTGATCTGCTTTGAGGTGATCTGCTTTTTGTCCCAGGGTGAAAACTCCACAGACATGTATAGCATTGTTTCTAAGGGAATGTGTTCTCTGATATCTAGAAGTCTTCCTGCAACTGTGCATTGAGAATTACTTGCACCTCGTGTCCCTGCTCTACTGACCTTGCTGCAAAGCACAGAGAAGAGTTTGAGATGCTTATGGTGGTGCCGTGATCAATGCCAAATGAAAGGCCTTGACACCAAATACTCTACTGTCCATGTGGCACCCTACCAGGGACACTCTTATTTAAACCTTCCATATTTTAGATGGGTCCTAAAGCACATTACATTAAACATAAATGAAAAAATAGAATCCTAGACTGTAGAGACTCAATCGTGGATTACATTGTAAGAAGGGTCAGGAGGAAAAAAAGAGATCGATTTTCAAAACTGGCATATACAATATGACACTTTTCTTCTCTGATTATTTCTCTGATGACTGAATCTACAGTTAGAATATGTAGTACTGACATGGTTTTCTAGACAAGAGTTTCCCTATTGGTTAAATAGAATGAATTTGGGTGTAACTGTAGCTCAAACACATTAGGGTAAAAGTAATAAGTAAAATTAGAAATTCTTACTAAAATTTATGATCAGTTACTGGGAAAGGCATGCTTTTTTTATTTTTATATGAAGCCAGGGGATTTGCAAATGTTTTGTATTTTAGTCAATATTTAATACAAAGAATCCTCCTTTTCCTCTCTTTGTCCTGTACCTTAACTCACTGTCAGTGTGTTTTTCTGGTTGTTTTAGGAAATTCTCTGTCTCTGTCATTTTCGGAAGGTGGGCATATGAACAACTTGAGACCTGGATCAAGTCTTCCCCACAAATCACCCCCTCATTGAAACAAACAGAAATACATACTTGATAAACTTAAAAAACAGCAATGTTTGCACAACCCAGCAGTGAAAACAAAAGCAAACAACGCAGGAATCTCTAGCATATTCGCAGCAGAAGGCACACATCTTAAAGCATTGCTGACATAGTTCCATCTGCTGTCCAGTTTTCTCTGTGTTACCGGGAGTCAACAAATTAAAAGCATTAACCAGAGTAATTCTAACCTCAAGACTTGCTAGCATTCCATCGCAATCTGAATAATTTATCATGCCCAGTTACATTATTTAATATGTTAAATGCAGCTTCTGTGTCCTGGAACCTGAGCTGCCATTCTCAGGACTGGCAGGAAAAAGGTGTTACACACATTTTAATAGGGCAATGTTATGAGACAGGCATTGGCTACTCTGGAGGATTAAATGGTTGGTTTGGGATTACAGTTCTGAATGAGAAGAGGGAAGACTATGTTTCTCCCTGATAGGGAAAGGAGACAGATGGGTGATCTATCTGGAGTCAGTTCTTCAATTTTGTCCCCCTCCTCTAGAAACAATGCATGCTCTTTAAGAAGTTTAGAAATATTTTATATTTTCATAAAAAATCTAGTCAGTAAAGCAAGAACTTCACAAATCCTGATTCTTGGAATTGGATTGCTCTTTAGGACCTGAGCTTGGAAAACTTCTATATTGTGTGTTATCGGAAATAATGCAAGAAAGGAAGAGCTTATTTTAACATTTTTGTTCCTCTCTGTACCTTAATTTTATCTTAACAGATGAGTGAAGCTTCCTTTTCAAGTATGCATTTTACAGTGATCTCAACCCACTAAACTGACTTTTTTTCCTCCTCTGTTGCCAGGAGGCTGATCAATGTCCACCTAGGCCAGCAAGTCATCCACAGGCTTCTTTTAATCTGGCCAGTCCTGAGGTCAGGAATACAATTGTAGTATAGCAAAGACTTCCCCAAGCTCCACTGAGCACTTGGCTGACAATTTACAACACAGTGATGACATCCTTCCTTTCCATCCTGAGACTGGCCTGCAGCTTTGCCAACATTACCTGAAGAGGAGATGTCAGAGTCATCAGAACTGATACTTGACAGTGAGAGAAGGAATTGATTTTTCCAGATTTCAAAGTAGAATGTGACTTTTAAGAGGTTTCAAGGTTTTTGTGAATTCCATGAAGTTACTAAGTAAAAGCTGCAAATTCATTATATTTTTCTTAACACTCAACACTCCTACTTGTGAATCCAACAAATGGTAGATGAAAGTCTGTATTCTACCATGACTTTCAAAAGTTTTTGTTATCTTAAAGCATATGAAGATGATATTTATGTATATTTAATATGTAGGGGTATTATTACATATTATCAATGAAAAACAAGTATAAAAATTAGGGTCAACCAAAAATCTACAATTGACTTCAAAACTGAGCTCAGTTAAAGTAAGATTCAGTTCTAACGTGGATGTGCATGTTCCTAAATATCTTATGATTGAATATTTACATGAAGACATTCATTTTTATCTGCCTCCTTATCAAACCTATTTGCATCTCCTCAAATGAAATAGATGTGGCTTATGCTTTGCAGAGGATGGACCTCACCTACTCTGCACACCATGAAAAAACTGGAAATGGGCATTGTAGTATTTAATTTATAAAAACACCAAAAAATGTGTATTGCCTTTCTTAACTCTTCACTATTCAGGTGGTAGTTTAAAGAATCAGTGTTCAGGAATCAAGCCTTTTCTGAGAAGGAAAACAAGAGCCTTCGGCAAAAAATCCATCCCATCTTCACAATTATCTTTGCTGACTGTACATTCCCCTCACTGAAAGTTAACATGAATGTTGTTATGAAGAATAAATTGCTGCCTTTGCCGAATATTTTTCTTTTTCCGTGTAGATACAGTCAGTGAATTTCACTGCTCGTTCTACCCCTTCATATTTAACCTAGAGGCAAGACTGTGATTTGACCGTGCTCTGAACTGGTTGGTGCAGATTTCTATGCTGGTTATAATTAGCAACTGCTTTGAGGCCCTCAAGCTCAACCATGCTATTGCTAAAGTAGAATTTGACTTTTAAAATGTGTCAGGATTTTAGTGAATTCCTTACAGATACTTAGTAATAGATGCAAATTTGTCATGGTGTTTCTCATCCCTCACTCCTGCTTGCTAATCCAACAAATGGTAGAGAAGTCTTACACTACCATGATTTATAAAATACTTTTATAATCTTAAATCACATTCAGCCCTACCCTGGACTGTCCTATGAACTAACAACTAACTGAAGGGATGTATTAGTCTGTTCTCACACTGCTAACAAAAACACACCCCAGACTGAATAATTTTATAAAGAAAAAGAGGTTTAATGGACTCACAGTTACACATAACTGAGGAGGTCTCACAATCATGGTGGAAGGCAAAGGAGGAGCAAAGGTACATCTTACATGGCAGCAGGCAAGAGGGAACTGCCCTTTATAAAACCATCAGATCTCATGAGACTTATTCACTATCATGAGAACAGCCCGGGAAAAACCCACCCCTATAATTCAATTTCCTCCCACCGTGTCCCTCCCACAACATGTGGGGATAATGGAAGCTACAATTCAAGATGAGATTTGGGTGGAAACACAGCCAAACCATATCAAAGGGTATTTCCTGGCACCATGTGGAGCTAGGCAGGTGTTTTGATAGGCTCATGCTCATACTGTATCCATTCTGATTGGTCAGTGCCCATACAATGTCTGTTCTAATTGGGCAGTATTCATGGCTTACTGGTTGTCATCTATTTTGAATATCATCTCTGCTTAGAGGACCCTGAAAAAAAAAAGGTCATCTCTTCTAGGACCATGTCCCTAATGTGAGAAAATTGGCTGCCTAGATTCTAGGGAGTAGAACTGAAATGCAGAATCTCAAAAACCCATAAATATTGCTATATCATATTCCTAAGAGTCTTTTCAAGGGAAAAAGTTGCCAATTCAGCCGGTTAAAAATGAGACTCATTTATTATACTAATTTCTTTATTCTCTGTCAAAATGGTTCTGACTTTTCACTATCATTCTTGAATGGATACAAGGAGAAGAGAAAGACAAGAAGGTTATTGAGTCTCTTTAGGCAGAGCTAATGGGTGAATGCTATACTCTTCACTTAATAATTTATTCTCCTTAAACCACCACAGAAGTCAGATCCTAAGATAAGGCAAATGACATGTCATTTATGCCTTTTGTAACTTTTGCAGCACCTCATATACTGCAAGTGTTCAGTAAATATTGACATCAAACCGGTCAATATTAAGAAAGGCTATATATTAAATACAATAAATATTTGTGATTTGCTTGCTATAAG
The DNA here is from genome assembly GCF_007565055.1 of Rhinopithecus roxellana. Lineage (NCBI taxonomy): Eukaryota > Metazoa > Chordata > Mammalia > Primates > Cercopithecidae > Rhinopithecus > Rhinopithecus roxellana. The sequence continues at coordinate 55,066,576 of NC_044561.1, forward strand.
AAGAATATTTTGTGGCAATTTTGAGAGTCCAAGGGGTTGCATATAAAATATAATTGAAATTGAAGTTTTGAAATCTGGAGGACTATGGTAAATAATTTCCACAGAAGTTTCTCCAACTTACTACATGCTTGTTGAGTCACACTCAAACTATTCTTCATTTATCAGATTATGGGATTTTTTTGTGGTGTCACTTATGAATAGGTTCTTCTTACTGAATCTTACTCCAGGAGTAAGATTTCTCAAAGGGATCCTCTGGCCAGTTTTTATTTCACATTAGGTAGATGCATTACGTGAACAGAACTATCTAGAGTTGCACTGTCCAATACTGTAGCTACACAGGGCTATTTAAATTATTTAAACTAAATAAAATATAAGATTCATTTTCCCGGTTGCACTGGTCACACTGCAAGGGTTCAATAGCTACGTGTGACCAGTGGCTACTCTACTGGACAACGCACATGGTAGGTTTCCATTGTTGCAGCAAGTTCTGCAGGAGTGCTCATCTAGAGATAGCTACTTGGAAATGACCTTGATGTGTCATATCATCTTCATATGCTTTATCCTTTTACAAAAACACACAATCTATGTTTTCTTCAGTGTATGTCTGTGCACTCAGCCAGTTTCTATTTAGGAATCCTGCAACACCCAAGGCAGCTCTCAACAGAAAATGGTGTTTTGCTGATGTGGTAAATTTCCATCTCACTTCTGCGATGCAGAGAGCTGTGGCAGGCTCAAGGGGGTGGGATGAGAGGAGTCAATCAAAGCAAAACTTCATGGTCAAGGTTGTTTCTCAGGAAGATGCAGCTCTCTGCTAATGAATGGCCTATGGGGGCTGCAATTTTATTTAAACAAATACCCCTCAAAGTTTTATGCCATAAAACCCTAGCCAGGGAAACCATACCTGCCCATCCCTCCCAGTTGTCTTTTACTTCAGTTGGTCTGTCAGATTCCAAGCAGGACCCATGCGATCAAGGCTCTTCCATAGTTTACTCAGGGTAGGACCTAAGTGGTGATGCCAATGCCTTGAAGACAACTGGAGAGCTTGAGAGTTTCCTCTGCTCTGTGTGGCCCTGACTTTGGGAAACTGTTAGGGACACTAAAGTTTGGTCACATGTTCCTAAGAGTTTAATGACATAAAAGGTTAATGGATGAGGCTGGATGCAGTGGCTCATGCCTGTAATCCTAGCACTTTGGGAGGCCGAGGCAGGCGGATCGCTTGAGGCCAGGAAGTGGGCACCAGACTGGGCAACATGGCGAAACCCGTCTCTACTAAAAATATAAAAAGTATCCAACTGTGCCTGTAGTCCCAGCTACTCGGGAGGCTGAGGCACAAGAAGTTTTTGAACCTGGGAGGTGAAGGTTGCAGTGAGCCGAGATTGCACTATTGCACTCCAGCGTGGGTGACAGAGTGAGATTCCATCTCAAAAAATTTTAAAAAAAGATCAATAGATGCTTCAGTGCAAACAAGAGATACCATGCCAGTACCTGAACCCCTCTGTTAAAGTGCTTGTTGATGTCTTTGGGGAAGAACACCATCCTGTGTGAAGATGAAGGATGGTCCGCTCTGTGGGACACGTGAGAACTTGAAGAGTTCAGAGATGGGAGAATCAGGTGAGAGCAGGACAGGAAGCAAGGGTTCAGGGGAAGGTAGTGTGAGGTGAAGGTCTTGACAGGCAGGTGGTCCAGCAAGGTGGGAGCCATGCCTGTAGGCCTGGGGAGCTGTTACCATCCACTGGACCAACGGGACAGAGAGAGGATGATGGGCCAGTGTGGAGAGTCAGAGTGACAGGGCTCCAGCCATCCATTCTCTCCTTTCAGTCTCCTGCGTGTGCCTCCCCCTGATCACACCCAACCAGAGCCAGAGGTCCTGGAGCCCATCAGTGTGGTCCATATGGGTCAGTCCCCTGGGAGGACTGTGCTGGATGCAGAAGGTGGGAAATGGATGTGGAGGGGCAGGCAGAGCATTTAGCAATGAGAAATTGATGAATGGAGAATGTAAAGGGGATGGGAGGAGAATGAATGATCCGTGTAAAGTCAGAAGGAAAGGTGTTTTGCCTGGTGGTGCTCCATTGCTTACCTTCCTTAGGGATGAGGCCATTTACTGAGAAAGGTGTAGGGGCTAAGAACTCAGCTCACTGAAAGTTTGCTGAAAGTCCTTTACATGCTGCAGATGGGTAGGAGAAAAGGCATACAAATTTATTTAATGTGTGTATAAGGGAGCCTTCAGAACAAAGACCCAAAGATGCAGGGGAAATTGTCTGTTTTTATGCTTAGGCTTAACAAAGTATAGACTGCTATGTAAAAATGTGATTGGACAGAAAGGGTAAGACCTAATGCTGATAGACTGAGTGGGAAATCCAGCATGACCTGTCTGCCTAGATTCTTCTTGGCCTCTCGGAGTGTCATTCCTTCCTGCTGGGTGTGGGGCGCGACTCACTCTGGAATGGGAGTCTTATGACCTGCAGTCAAGCAAGATAGGTCAGATAATTTCCTCATGGCCAGTTTTTATGTAGAATATGTTTAAGTTTTGTGGCTGGCTTTAGAGAAAAGGAATTCTGGTTTCTATGGCCTGCCTTGGGAAAGAGGGATTATTGTTTTAGCTCGCCTTGGGAAAGAATGAGACTGAGAGACAAGAGGGCAGGAGGAGGTCAAATAAAAACTTCTCCTTCTGAGGCCTTCACTTTGGGGTATTGTTTTCTGAGCCCCAACAGAGCATCACTGGGAGGAAAGGAATTTGGCTGCATTGAACTTGGGTAGCTCCCATCTTTGTTGCCTACTTCCATCTTAGTAGAACAAGGGAATTGGATGGCAGGCCCTTGAAGTCCCTACTGGCACTTATCTTCATAGAGATATTCACACACACACACACACACACACACACACTCTCATCCTCACCTGACATGACCCAGCTGTTAGGACTGAGACTGTGCTGTCTGAATGCGTGCAAGCTTCCCTTGTCCCTGCCGCATTGGGAGGGAACTGTGTTTTTGCGGACAGTAAATATTTAATTTTCGCCTAGCACAGTGTGTAAATCATGCCACAGGTGGTGATAGCCTCAGGGAAAACCTGCTTTCCAACATTTATGAAGCACATGCTCCGACTTCAAGCACAGACCTCTACAAAATGTAGAGTGTGGGGAAGCAGGCTGGGTCCCCGGCTGAAAGCAACCAGAAAATTGTCATTCTTCTTTTCTTGGGGAAGCCATGTCATTTATAAAACTACAATGAGATTCTGATCCTGAGGACTGGTGGGAAGATTTGTGAGAATTATTGCCCCGTCAATGTCTTCAGACATTCGTGCTCTGCCTCCTAAGAATACTGGGTTGACGCAGTGGAAAATTGATAAGGTTCCAGGAAACTCTATGGGGAAATGTAGTACAGAATGTATTGATTTTATTTCTCTTCAGAACCTTTAAGAATGTATGCACAGGGAAGTGCATTTTGAAACAGGAATGTTTACCCAAAGCCTGTACCATCATTTTGCCTTGGAAGTAAATCACTTGTCTTTGATTTTACAAGCTCACTGGTGGGAAGGAACTTGCCTTGAGTCTCAAATGAGACTTTGGGCTTTTGAGTTAATGCTGTAATGAGTTTAGACTTTGGGGACTATTGAAAAGGGATGACTGTGCTTTGCAGTGTAAGGACATAAGCTTTTTGGGGGCCAGGGGTGTAATGATATGATCTGGATGTTTGCCTTCCTGACACTCATGTTGAAATGTAATCCCTAGTATTGGAGGTGGGTTTAGTGGGAGGTGTTTGGGCCATGGGGTGGATCCCTCATGAATGGCTTGGTGCCTTCCTCGTGGTAATTCTTGAGTGAGTTCTTGCTCTGAGTTTATGTGAGATCTGGTTGTTTAAAAGTATGTGGCACCTCCCTCCCCACTTTGCTCTCTTTTTCACCATGTGGTGCACTGGCAGTCCCTTCACTTTCTGCCATTATTGTAAGCTTCCTCAGGCCTCACAAGAAGCTGAAAAGATGCTGGTGTCATGCTTGTACAGCCTGCAGAAGCGTGAGTCAAAATAGGCTTCTTTTCTTTATAAACCTGAGGCTTTTCTTTATAAGCCTCAGGTATTTCTGTATAGCAATGCAAGAATACCCTAACACAGCTCTCGCCATGCCAGCAGCAGGTGATGGAAGAAAATGCCCACCCTCTGGGCTCCTCCCAGTTGCATGGCATGTGTGCCTGTGTATTTGTGTGCATATGTGTGTATATGTGCATGTTTGGGTGTGTTCTGGTTGTGTTTGTGTGTGGATATGGTATGTCTGTGTATGTGTGCTGTTGTGTATGTGTGTATGCATGCATGTATATATATGGTGTGTGGTGTGTCTGTGTATATGTCTCTGTGTATAATGTACATTGTATAAATGTGCGTGTGTGTATAAATATATGGTATGTGTGGCTGAGTGTGTCTGTATGTGTGTGTATATGATACATAGTGTATATATGTGTGAATGTACATATATATGGTGTGTCTATATGATTTGTCTGTGCATGTGTCTGTATGTGTGTTTGTCTCTGTGTGCATATATGGTCTGTATATGTGTGTTTTTGGGGATTTGTATGTTTGCATGTGTGTGTGTGTCTGTGTGTGAAAAGCAAGGAAAGGAGAGAGACTTTTGCTTTGTGTCTGCCACAGGGGTCAGCAAACTATAGCCCACAAGCCAAGTACAGCCTGCTGCTTGTTTTTATATGGTCTGCAAACTAAGAATCATTTTTACATTTTCAAGTGGTTGAAAAAAAAGTCAAAAGAAGAATTATATTTCATGATGTGAAAATTATATGACATCCAAATTTCAGTGTCTCACAAGTCAAGTGTACGGGAAGGTGACCAGTGCTCATTCACACATAGTCTATGGCTTCTGTCATGTGACAGTGGCAGAGTTGGGTGGTTGTGACAGCAACTGTGTGGCCTGTGACGCCTAAAAATGGACTACCTGGCCCTTTGCAGAAAATGTGTGCCAGCCCCTGGTCTTCCTTATATGGGAACTTTTTCATGGTTTATCTCGTTTAACCTCCCCTTAATCCTGTGGTGCTTTTTTGTCTCCATTGTACCAATGCTTGAGGTAAGGGCAGGAGCCTGGAGTCACGTAGCTTTTGACCCGAGTCTTTCAGACTCCACGGTGGGCACATTGTCTACTCTCCCTGCCGGGTGACACCTCCCTCTCAACCTCCATCACTCTTAGGATAAAATGTAGGCTGGATGCGGTGGCTCACATCTGTCGTCCCAGCACGTTGGGAGGCCAAGGCAGGCGGATCACCTGAGGTTAGGAGTTTGAGACCAGCCTGGGCAACATAGTGAAACCCCATCTTTGCTAAAAATACAAAAATTAGCCTGGCATGGTGACAGACGCCTGTAATCCCAGCTACTTGGGAGGCTGAGGCAGGAGAATCGCTTGAACCTGGGAGGCGGAGGTTACAGTGAGCCAAGACTGTGCTTTTGCACTCCAGTCTGGACAATAAGAATGAAACTCCATCTCAAAAAAAAAGAAAAGAAAAAAAAGAAAATCCTACCATGGCTTAGGAGGCCTGGCCAGGTCTAACCCCAACCCAACCCTGGCTGTGCACCTCTGTCTCCCAGAAATCACACTCTGGACCCTGTAGGGCAGAAAGTCCCTCAGGCCTCCATGCCCTGCCTGTCTCAGGGCCTTGGTGCTTCTGCTTGGGCACCCCCTGCAGCCACCTCCCAGATGCAGAGGCAGCAGCTTGTTCCCTCCCCAGCATGTCCTGTGATTTCATGAAGGCTTATTTCTATAATAGATCGCTCAACACATATCACCTGTGTCATAATGCTTCCCTGATGGGACTCTAAGGGATACACCCTCCCTGTGCCCTACCAACTCCCAGACTGGATTAGTGCCTCTGTTACTATGTTACCTTAGACTTCTCCTTCAGTTGTGCTGATCACTAATGACATAATTGCATAATTATTTATTGGATGCTTATTTTCCCTTTAAATTCCATGAAGGTGGGTAGGCTCCATGCCAGGCTTGTCTCTACCGTGGCTACTTAGATCAGAGCATGCATTTTCTATGTAGAATACTTACAGAATGAATGATTTATTCTAAAAGCAGAGGGGACATGAACATTGATTTTGTTTTTAGGTGGTGGTTCACATTGTTTGCAGAATCTCTCAGCTGTCTAGAACCATGGACAAGTACATGTGAGTGGCCACTTTCCACTAGCTGGCTCACCTGGTGCCCCGGCTTCTCAAAACGGGGACACAGACACCCCATGTGGCTGAAAGAACACACCTTTAGGGTAATTATAATGATGTGTTTTGTTTGTTTGTTGTTGTTGTTTTTATTGGTCAGAGGGTCATTGTAGAATTGGATTTTCCCTTTGTGGAGTCCCAGAAGCATGATGCAGAAGAATGAGCCTGGAAAGAAGAGACTGAGCCTAGTGTCAACTTGTGGTGTGGCCTTGGGTTTGTCACCTGACTCATCTGAGCAACGTGCTCATTGGTAAAAGACCTGGTTCTTCTCCCAGTGTGCCTACGGGTGCTTGAGTTTCTTAATTATTGATGGGTGCTTGTGAACTTTTAGGTGGAGGGAGGATTCCTGGATGTCCTACAATACTTAAGAAAAGACTGCAAAACTTTCAAATATCCCCAGAGACATTGATGTAATTGATAAGCTTGCTTATCTGAGACAATTTGTCATTATAGATATTTCACCATATATAAAAATATAAAATATGCTGGTCATACGTGTAAGGTACTCTGAATTTTCCATGAATACAATACCTCGAATATCAAGGGCTAAATACCTTGAATATCAAGGGAAGGCTAAATATCAAAGGAAGGCATTCTATGAATGCTAAACCTCGCATATCAAGGGAAGGTTAGCTTTCTTAGGAACTTCAAGAATTGCTTACAATTTTAGAAAACATATCACCAATCACACTGCCACTTGTAGTCTTGAGTTGATAATAGAACACACATACATCCATTTAATTTATAACTGTTGCATTTCTTGTGATTCCAAGTATAGATTTGATAATAGTCCTATCAAACATTGCATTTGCTAGATCATAAACAACTTTCCTTTTACGTCAGCTTTATATAACATATAGTGAATCACATTGGAGTTTTTTGTCTAGAAATTTAGGTATATAGGTAAGTTCCCTAATCAATTAATTTCAGAATCATAAAATAAACATTGCAAAATAATTGTTATTCAAAATGTAGGCTGTGTTGGAAAGCACTGGAGTCTTTAGACTATCTGAATGTGAATATCCTTTTAACTTTAAAACATGTCTGCCTTTTCCCCATTCCACAATGCCACATTTGATTTCTAAAGGAGGTTTGGCAAAGGGAAAAGAGAGAAAACCCAAAATTAGCATGTTCAGGTATTGATATCTTCTTCTTCCATCTGTTCTTCTTAACTGAATATTTGCATAGTTATTGAAAACTTTTAGAGCAATGGAGGAGCACCAGTGACTTCAAAGCTTCTTGGGAATTGTGTTGTGCTTGACATTGTCTTGTTTGCAAAATAGATTCTTCCAGGGGCTGAATTTAGCATTTACATGCAACAAAACTTCCCATTTAACATGAGATATGGATTCTGTGTCTGCCTAGGATATAGGAAACTGGAAAGAATGTCATTCAGACTTTAAGGCAAAAAAGCCAGATTAACTACCAAATCATGGCTTTTCCTAAACCCATCAGAGAGCCAGAGAACTAAGATCATGGGGCAATCAAGTAGCTGGCCATCCAAGGAAGGAGTGTCTCTCTCCCAAGAAAAGGCAGTGTACAAGCACTGAAGCAGAACACAGCAGAGAGGCAACTGTCCCATATAAGGGTTTGGAAGAAACCAGCCAAAGTTTGAACAACTTGCTAAGGCCTAGTGGGACTAGTAGAACAACAGAGAAACCCTGGGGGTAGCAGCCGCAGGGATTCACGCTCACTCACAGGCTCTTCTGTAGACTTCTACCAGTGACCCCTCAGAAAGATCGCGGAGGAGAGCTGGAGAGAGCCTCTTTGGTAGTGCAGGTTTATAGGGCATGGTTGGCACCACTGAAGGGGTAGGGGGCCTGGGTGGCAGGGAGGAGGGAAAGAAGCAGAAAACCCCACCCTTCTGCCTGGTGCTTCACTCATCGCAAAAGCCTTCAGCTGTTGACAGAGGAGGCAGTGGAATTTGTAGTCTCTAAGGCATAGAAACAGACCCATTGCTGCTAAGGGAAGGATAGAAGACAAAGCCTCTACTCTGGGGCAGAAAAGGCCCTGGGCTAGTGTATTAGTCTGTTTTGTGCTGCTGTAAGGGAATACCTGGGGCTGGGTAATTTATAAAGAAAAGAGGTTTATTTGGCACATGATTCTGCAGCTGTACCGAAAACATGACGCTGGCATCTGCTTGGTTTCTGGTGAGGCCTCAGGGAGCTGCTACTCATGGCGGAGGGTGGAGGGGGAACAGAAAGTCATATGGAAAGAGAGGGAGTGAGAGAGGATAGGGAGGTCTCAGACTCTTTAACAATCAGATCTCCTGTGAACCCACTCATTACCATGAGGATGGCACCAAGATATTCATGAGAGATCTGTCCCCATTGCCCAAACACCTCCCACTAGGCCCATCTCCAACACTGGGGATCAAATTTCAACATGAGATTCGGAGAGGACTAAAATTCCAGACGATATCAGCCAGAATACTATTCCATCAGCACTAGGATCTCCTATCCCTAGGGGAGGGTAGGAAGGCTCACAGCAGCTAGAAAGCAGAGCTTGGCTTTCATGGGAAGGAGGGCCTGGGATACTTAGAAGGCTGCTGGAGGGTGCCAGGATATTCCACCCTAAAATATATCTCTTCAGCATATGGATTATTTTGAGCTAAAGGCCACTGACAACCAGCAGATGCAGAAAAAGCTCTAAAAATAGGGCAAAGTTTTCTTTATGTAAAAGAAATTTGCATTTAGAAAGGAAATTTCCATTTGGAAATGTGTCTCCTTCTCCCATACCAGGAAGAGGAGGACTCTTTTATCAATGGAGAAGACACAGACTAAAATTTGCGTAGCAAATCTAACTAAATAACCTTTGTTTACTCTACTTTCTGTGGTCCAATTCCCATAACTTGCCACCTTCCCTTCCCATTCCCTAAATTCCCCTAACCCCCCTTCCTTTGTTTAACCTAATGTGGTATATAAGCCTGAATCATCTGGCACCTCCCTGAGGTGGATTTTTTTTTTCTTTGTGAACTCCCAAGCATTTTACATAATTAAAACTGTTTTTTTTTTTTCTCTTGCTAATCTGTCTTTTATCAGTTTGATTTCTTGACCCCAGCCACTGAACCTAGGAGAGCAGAGGGCAAAACATTTTCCTTCCTTATGCTGTATTCTTAAGCCCCAAACACACAAGGACTATCTAAGACTGATGCAAGCCTAGGACAACAGAGATCTGCTTGCAACCTACCACCAGCCTTGCAAACACTGAGTGACAAACAGCAGCATCTACTGATGGTGAAGGACGGAACTTGAAGAAACATCTTCTGTAAGGCTGGCACATAGGATTATGCAAAAGCCAAGGGTGGAGCAGGATCAGTGAGAAAAACCTCTGAGCACTGAAGCCCTCATCCTAAGCCAAAGCATTGTTAATGGGATGCAAAAGCTTTGGCACAGGGTTGGTAACTGTATGAGTTTGCTAGGACTGCTGTAACGAAGTGCCACAGATTATAGTAGCTGAAAACACAGAGATCTATTTTCCATAGTTCTAGAGGCTGGAAGTCTGAGATCAAGGAGTCAGCAGGGTTGATTCATTTGAGGCCTCTCTCCTCGGCTTGCAGATGGCCATCTTCTCCCTGTGGCCTCACATAGCCTTTTTGTGGTGTGTATGCATCCCTGTCCTCTTTAATAAAGACATTAGTCAGATTGGATTGGGCCTTAATTATGATTTCGTTTAAACTGAATTACCTCTTTAAAGACCCTATGTCCAAATACAGTCACATTGTGGGTTAGGGCTTCAACATAGAAATTATGGGGGAGGGGACACAATTCAGTCCATAATAGTAACCATAGCTAAAACAAAAACCCAAAGCAGTTCAATCCTAACTGGATTTACTCAACACCACTTCTTGTCTTAAAAAAATATCACCTATCACTGTATTTTCCCTATTGCTCCTTAGTCTTCATGGCTGCCATTTTTAATGGCTGCCAGTGGTTTCTTTGAGTGCATTTCTTGTTCTTTACTTATGCCTTAGGTTTGTTCCATTTTTTTTTCCTGTAAGGAAAAATCATTATGCACATCTTTTCCTATAGTTTGGAATAGTCTCTTAAGATAGGTTCTGAAAAGAGAAATTACTGCACCAAAGGTCGTGACTCCTGTCATGGGCTGAATTGTGTCCCTCCAAAATTCATATATTGAAGCCCTAGATCCCAGTGAGATGGTATTGGAGATGGGGCCTTTGGGAGGTAATTAGGGTTAAGTGAGTCCACAAGGGTAGGGCCTTAAACCAATGGAACTGGTGACTTTATAAGAGGAGGTGGAGACACCCAAAAGCTCTCTGTCTCCAGCTGCCATGTGAGTACACAGCAAGAAGTGGCTATCTGTGAGTCAAGAAAAGAGCCCTCACCAGAAATGGAATTTGCTGGCATTTTGCTCTTAAACTTCTAGTTTCCAAAACTGTGAAAAAATAAACTTCTTTGTTTAAGCCACCCAGTCTGCAGTATTCCGTGTGAGTCCAAGCAAACAAATGCAACCCCTTTTATATGCATTACTTCTCAAAAAATGTATCAACCTGCCCTTGCCTATATTAACAGCCATCTGCCTTTTTTTTCTGACTGTTCATATAAACTTCTTTGTGTTTATCCCTTCTAAATTAAGTTTTCTGTCATCTGTAAATGACAATTCACATGCACTCCCTCATGTAAATAATTTACAAAGCTATATGTCAGATTCTAGCACTAATATCCAATAATTCAAAATCATACATTTTGTATCTTTAAGCCCATCAATAGCAAAGTAGTCCTTCTGATTCTGATATTTCTCTTTCTCTCTCTATTTCTTGGATAATCTCGTTCGTGTACAAGGAAACACACACATAATAAAAATCATCTCCCTCCAAAAAACTCAAACAAACCCCAAACCCCAAATAAAAAAATCCTAAAGTCATACAAATTCATTCCTAACCCCTATAAGTATTTTAACATAAACATTTTTCTAAAGTATATTTATATGTATCTTAATACATAAAAAGTGTTAGTTAAATCCTTTTTGCTATGAAGTAATTTGTGTTAGTTTAAAAAATGGAGAGGAAAAGTTAAAGGAAACATTTTTCTTTCATGTGAGTCAGCAAATACCGTGAGTGAAAATTACACAGAAATTAAAAATGAATAGCCAAGGAGAGATTTACCATAGTTGGATGATTTGACTTCTAAGATAAACCATGACTCTCGCTAGAAAATGGCCTCTCTGGGACTCCAGAAGGATCATGTCAATGGAAGGCCAACTTTTGTTCAGAACATTTGTTTTATTATCTTTGATAAAGCTACTTCAAAGTCAGGCAATAAACATTTATTAATCTTCCAAGGTTTCTTAGGACATAAAGAATAAAGTGCTATCCTCATAGAATTTTCAAGTTATTGGTTTTGTCAAAGTGTTGTTTTAAGGTTGAATGATGACTGCAATTTTCCCTGTGGACTTGCATTTGAGTTCTCACATGAGCTAATACTCTCTGAAAGAGAAAAATTTCTTTGCTCCTTAGGTCTATTTACTTTATATTTCTTCTCTATTTACTTTATATTTCTTGCAGCCAATGTACAGGTCAGGACTTTTTGAGGTATTAGTGAAATTTTCAGATGATCCAAAATTGTCAATGTCTTAGTTTGTTTTATGCTGCTATAACAGAATACCTGAGAATAGATAATTTAGAAAGAACAGAAATTTATTTAGCTTATAGTTTTAAGGGCTGCAAAGTCCAAGAGCATAGTGCTGGCATCTGGTGAGGGCCTTTGTGCTGTGTCATATCCTGGTGAAGGTGGAAGGAAAAGAGAGAAGGAGACAAAGCAAGAGAGCATGCTTGTGAGAGAGAGAGAGAGAAAGAGAGAGAGAAGAGGAGAGGAGGGGAGGGGAGGGGAGGGGACAGAAGGGAAGGGAAGGGAAAGGAAAGGAAGGGAAGGGAAAGGAAAGGAAGGGAAGGGAAGGTAAAGGAAGGGAAGGGAAGGAAAGGGAAGGAAAAAGGAAGGGAAGGGAAGACAGCTGAACTTACCCTTTTGTCAGGAACCTGCTCATGTGATAATATACTCCTGTGATATAATGGAATGAATCCACCTATGACAACAGAGCCCTCATGACCTAATCATCTTTTAAAGGTCTCACCTGTCAATGCTGTTGCATTGGAGATTAAATTTCCAATATATGAGCTTTTCAAACCATAGCAGTTACTGGGAATTAAAATTGACTCTTAAATTCAGTTTCCTTATCATTCAATTTCCTGACTAAACATGTGATCCAGTGGTAGCAAAACTGATGGAGAGGAGGATTTGTTTGAGTCTCCTCCCCCATCAAATAAGGTGATTCCAGAAAGCAGGAGTTAGAGAGTAGGGAGATTGACAGAGGGTTTGTCATATGAGGGTACCCTCATATGTTATCAATATAATACATAAAGCCAATAGGGGATGTTGCTGTAGTTGTTGAGGGTTCAAGCCCAGTGGAGCCCCTGTGAGGAGCGTGGGATACCTCCCAGAAAGGTCTGCTTGAAGGACAGGAGGGTGCAGCACTTATTCATCTGTTCCTATTCCCATTGGTTGGGGATATTAATCTCCTCCTCCCTCCCTCCCAACTACTGAGAAGACCCCAGAGCAGGCAAAAGAGAAAGACCCAAGGTGGCCATCTGAGGTAAGATGCTGCAAAATGCAAGATGGGTGATATGGTTTGGCTGTATCCCCACCCAAATCTCATCTTGAATTTTAGTTCCCGTAATTCCTACGTGTCATGGGAAAGACCCAGGGGGTGGCAATTGAATCATGGGGGAGGGTCTCTCCCATGCTGTTCTCATGATAGTGAATAAGTCTCATGAGATCTGATGGTTTTATAAATGGGAATTCCTCCTGCAAAAGCTCTCTTGCCTGTCACCGTGTAAGAAGTCCCTTTGCTCTTCCTTTGTCTTCTGCCATGATTATGTAGAACTGAGTCAATTAACCTTCTTTCCTTTATAAATTACCTAGTCTTGGGTATGTTTTTATTAGTAGCATGAGAACAGACTAATATAATGGGTTTGAGCTCACCCAAAACTCTTCATCCTGTCTGGAGGCAGTGGGTCAAAGAGATGGGACTTGGAACATCAAAGGCATCTACTTCAGGGAATTTTGCCTCTTTTCCATTTTTCTATCTGACTTCAGATAAGCAAATATCAGGGGAAGAGTAGAAGTAGAGGATTTTTAAAAATCCCAGATTTGAATACTACAACTTCTGGCATCAAGAACTGACTTTTTAAGTCTTTCTGCTTTATTGGCAAACTGAGAAATTGTACCATACTTGCAACTACTCTTTGATTATGATAATTATAAGGAGACAAACAAATAAATAAATCTGGGGGTATTAATGAACATTCTTCTGTTGTTCTTGATATGCAATTGGTTCTTCTTGTACAGATCTGTAGGAATAGCTAGACTTAAAATTAGTGCATGTGACGTGCTTTAAACATATTTGTTTTTTCAGCAAAAATGTGGGCAAGTGCAATAGCAGCCTGCAAAAATGCAAAATTTAGGTATGTTCTCTGGAAAATGCACAACCCTAACCTTCCAAGACATAGACAAATTGTAGTAAGAGCATTGACTATAGTTGGCCATGTTTAAGGATAATGCCAGAATACTCTTGACTTTTTATTCCATCATTAAGAAAAAATAAATTAATAACATGTGTCTGAGTGTGACACTACATAAAATCAAGCTGTGATTTATGCCTTCTTAAAAGCTTAAAGTGCTGAACGGATTACTGAGGTTAGAAATGAAATAATGTAGAGTCAACCAGGTGAACGCTTAAATGAATGTTTTAAAAAGCAGGCTATTAACATCATTACCAAGTAGCAAGGTAGTTAGTATTGTTATGAGATTTCATGTTTCCTTTGGGGAGAGTGGGCTGGGAGATTTTCCCATCGTTTTCACATAGTGGTAAGTTTTTTTGGAATAAATGGATTTCAAGGACTGCCTAAATTTAGGATGAGATAATAAGAGAGGAGATTGGAGATGAGTAGACTGGGATTCCAAAGATGACTTGAAGATGAAACTGTGGTCAGCAGTGCACTTAGTACATTTTCCAGAGAAGAACACATACTTTAGGCATTTCCAGAAAAGAATACATACTTCTGGCAAGCTAGCAAAAGTTGCTGCTGTTAATAACACTGAATTAATGGATAAAGAGAGATGTAGATGTGTAAAATGAAGAAGCCCGGTGAAGGTTGAAGAAATACATGGAGGTGGTGGATTTTGTCCTTCACTATGAGAGGAAAGATGTTGGAGAGATCCAAGGGGAAAGAAGTGATAGGAAGAGGAAGAGGAGGTCGGGGTATAGCCCAAGAGAAGCCAAGCAGCAGACACATGATCTGGTGAGAAACAGGCTTTAATGAAAAGCAGGGATGAACCAGAATAAAGAACATGGAAAATATTATTAAGGACCTACCCTAGGGCAAGGTCTTTGATAATTCATGGGTGATGGGTTACTGAGAATCTCCTGAGGAATTGAGTGGTTTTGAATGGCCAGATTCTCCTCAGAGCACTTTTACCATACATCATCTTCCATTGTGTAACTGAAGTCCCAGTTTCACTTCCCATTTTTTGGTTAAGTCCACTGATTGATGACTTGAGCAGAGTCTGCATGGAAGCAAGTCTCCAGATAAGAATCTCTTCAGTGCTGCCAAGTGCATAGCTAGGGATTTCTCCTAGAAAGTCTGCCTATCCCTGGGACACCTCTCATTGAAGCAATTAAGGTAAGGGACACACAGGGCACAGTAATCCTTGCAAGACTTCTCCTTCCCCAGCCTCTCTACCTGTCTGAGGATATCATTAGGGCCACTTATCCACTTTCTCCTAAAAGACCATGAGAAATAATCTCATCACTCTGTGTGTCTCAGTCTCCACCAGAATGTCAAGGCTTTGAGAAGACCCTTTCCCCCCACCCTGACTTGTGCCCTCAGGAGGTTCTTCATATTCCTTAAGAGGACTCAATCTTCCAGCCCTTCCTTATCAAGCAGATACTTCCACTGTGTCCTCTGGAATCAGCACTATCATCAGCAAAACCCCTTGTACTTCCAGTCTTTTCTCAGAAAGTTCTCTTCTCTGAGATCTGCTCTCTCCTGAGGACCCTGCTTTCTTTTGTAGTCTTCTTGAATGGTGGTTATTTCCTCTCCCATTCTGCATGGAGTACAGAGTTGGGAAGTATGGCAGGTATTCTTTCTGATTTGCATGATCTCTTCTTGATCATTTTCTTCCCCCTTTCCTAAAAAATTCTGGTCCTTTGAGGTAACTGCCATTACCTTATGAATTAGTCTGGGTTCTCCAGAGAAACAGAACAAATAGGCTATCTATCTACCTATTATCTATCTATCTATCTGTCTGTCTGTCTGTCTGTCTATCTATCTATCTATCTATCTATCTATCTATCTATCTATCTATCTTCTAGCAAGTGATTTACTGTAATAAATTAGCTCATGCTATTATGGAGGCTGAGTTCAAGATTTGTGATCAACAAGCTGCAGACTCAGGAGACTTACTGGTATAGTTCCTGCCCATCTTGGAAGGCCTGGGAACCAGGAGAGCCAATAGTGTAAGTTCCAGGCCAAGTCCAAGGGCATGACAACCAGGAGAGCTGATGCTATAATTTTTAGTCTGAGTTCAAGTTCAAAGGAAGGAGAAGACCAATGTCCCAGCTCAAAGACAGTCAGGCAGAGAAAGAATTCCTTCTTACTCAGCCTTTGATTCTATTCATACCTTCAATGGATTGGATGAGTCCCACTCACATTAGGAAGGGTATCTACTTGACTCAGTCTACTAATTCAAGTGTTAAACTCATCCAGAAACACCTTCACACAGACACCTGAAATATTATGCATTATTGTTTGGATAAGTGGAGTATTGGAACAATGGCTAAAATGAGAATAGAGAAGACAAATTTAATCAAATATCTGGTCACCGTGTGGCCCAGTCAAAATGACACATTAAAATTAACCATCACTCCGCACTTGTCACAGGCCTCAGCTCATCTTCTGGTTACTTCTCCTTGCTCACTAAAGGTTATTAACATTCATGTCATTCTTACTAGCTAAGGAACTATAGAGACAATATTTCTGTGTTTCTGGAGTTAGAATTTTCTGGGCAAATTTTATTAAAATCTGGGACCTGGGCTAAAAGAATATGGCTTGAAAGCTAAAGAATGATTGGATACTGAGAGACTTTCCAGAGAGATTTATCCTTCCAGAGGTATGTGTTTACATTTCAAGGGGGATGAGACCTGGGACCATGGGCATATTCCTGGGATCCAAATCTGGAGACACTAGTCTTCTCTTCCTTTTAGAGACATTTATTTATATTCTGAAGTGTAAAATCCCTGGGTATTTTCTAAAGAGAATTTATTTAACTAGGGAGATTATTTCTTTTTCTCAGAGCAGAGGAGGGCTACTCTCTAAGTCAGCCTCAGTCACTACCCAGGTTTATGATGTCGTTGCAGACCATGGTATACGGAGGGTGATGTCTGATCTGGCTTTCATTGCACCACCTTAGAGGTAAGAATGAGGCATGGAAGGAAGAGTATGGTTATTATAAGTAAGAATTACTAATCTGTTTTCGCTCCAGAACTCATGTCTTTTCAACTTAATATGAACAAATATAAACATTAAACACTTCACTTTGTCTTCAAAACTGCTCCTAGCATTTTCCTAGCATTTTTGGTGATTCAACATTCAGGCCAAACCACCACACTTGGGCTCCTCAGTTTCTTCATTTCCTCATTGTTGCATGTGTAAGTTTTTCTCTGCTCTATCTCAGCCACATCCTACCCCTTTGGTTATTCCTTAGACCTCCACAATTTTAATTATAAGCATTTTCCTCCAAGATCCTCCTCATTTCTTTACTTATCTTAGTCATTCTCTTCCAACAACACTTCATCTGTTTTGGGAACACCAATGAACCTGATTTCTTTTTCACTGGTCATTACCCCTATGTCTGCTCTTTCTTTTCTTGCTTTTTATTGACCCCATTTAGAGTTTACAGAGTCCTTAAATATAATCACTACTTTGCAAACATCCTCAGCTCTTTTGCTCCTCTTGACTTTGCTTGGCAAAACTCAGCCTTGGCTAAAACTTCTGGCCATTTCACACCTGCATCCAAGCAACTGAAGGTGACTAGAAACAATTGCTACCAGCATGGACTATGAATTCCACTTTGAATTCATAACACAACCTCCTGTAGCTCCTCAGCACTGCCTGACTAACCTATTACTTTCTTTTGTCAATTTTTTTCCCACACCCAGAAACAACTATTTGCAGTCAGTTTTTGCTGTGTAACAGGCAAGGACACAATCCCAGTGGCATACAGTGGGAAGAATTTGTAATCATGCTCACAGGTTTGTGCATCAGCTGGGGCTCCTTGTTTCATGTGTCTGTCATTATTTTGTTACCGCCTGCTTGCCAAGGGCATATTCTTCTCATGCCAGTGGCAAAAGTGCTCTGTTCACTTCATATTTACTCAAATTTCATTGGCCAAACTAAGTCACAAGGCCAAGTCCCACGTCAATGAGGTGGGAAAGTGTATTCTTCAGATGGAGATGGCAGGGAAAGGGAGGAAATATTTGCTGAATAATAATCACTCCCAATTGATGACCTTGCTTTATTTCATTGAGCAATCACCAGAGAACTACCTTATGTTTTCCCCACCAAATCTGCTAACCCAACAGCATTTGTCTGTCTCAGGCACTCTGCCTTTGCTCCTGTGATATACAGCCTGCTGTGTCTAAGCCCAACCCATGCAATTGTGCCTTGGATACCATTGCTTCTGTCTATACAGGTGGCTTCCTTGGATCATCCCTTTTCCCTTCTCTCATGGATCACTCTCATCAGCAAATATGCTGTATGATCTCCCATACCAAAATATTGTTCTTTGACTTCTCATCTGCTTCTAGTCACGAACTTAATTTGCTGATCTTTACAGCAAAACCTTCAAAAGAGTTACTTACCCCAAATGAGTTTGCACTCTCTCATCTGCCAGGCTCCCTTCTTTCTATTCCTATGAAGGATTAATTCTCCATATTGCAATTACTTTTGTCAAAGTCGTCAACCACCTCCATCTTGTCAAATCCAAGGCACAATTTCCAGTCCTCATCTTGTGTGATGCACCAGCAACATTTGATGTACTTGATCACTTCCTTCTTGAAATCTCGTTTGGTGTCTATAAACCTCGATTCTCCCCATCCCATGTCACTAGCTTCTCTTTTTATACTTTTTCTTTTTAGGATTGTCCTCTTCTTGTGACCTCTGAATATTGGTTGAGACTAGACTAAGAGTCATTCTGGACTCACTTTTTTGTTCTCTTCTCTTCTTTATCTACAATTCTTCCCTAGATGGTTTCACTGTCTCATGGCATTAAAAATCATAAATATGATGATAGTTTCATGTTTTTTCTTTGTCTTTGACCTCCTCACTAAACTCAATATTTGTCATCCAATTTGCTAGGGACACCTCGGGATACATAGGAATATCAGATTTCTTCCCAAACTCACTGCCCCGCAAATCAGTATATGGTGCTGCTAGAAGTCAGGCTACTTGGCTTTGGTTCTCTTCTTTACATATTTCATTCATTGTCTTGTTGGCAATATCCTTAAAATGCATCTGGAATTCATCTATTTGTCATCCCTTCTGTGGTAGGCAGAATAATGGCCCCACAAAGATGTTCATGCTCTAATCCTTAGAACCTGTAACTATTACTTTACATGACAAAAGAGACTGTGCAGATGTGATTGTGGTAATAGACCTTGAGATAGAAGATTATCCTAGATGATCTGAGTAAGTCCAGCCTAATTCACATGAACCTCTAAAAGTAGAAGAGAAAGGCTGAAATGTGGGTCAGAGAGAGATGACATTAGAAGGACTGAACTGCTGCTGCTGGCTTTGAAGGTGAAGAAAAAGGGATCACAACCAAGGAATGTGGTAGCCTCTAAAAGCAGGAAACAGCTCTCATTTTACAGCTTGGAAGAAAACAGAGACCTTGGTCCTATGGCCAAAAAAGGACTAAATTCTCACAGTTCAAACGAACAGGAAATAAGTTGTTCCCTAGAGCCTCCCAAAAGGAATGCAACCTCGCCCACACCTTGATTTTAGTCTCATGAGACCATATCAGCCTCTGATCTACAGAACTGTAGGATAATAAATCGTGTCATTTAAGGCATTAAGTGTGTGACAACTTGTCACAGCTGCAATAGACAACTAATATAACCTCAATTTGTATCATCCCATCAATGCCAGCGTATCTCTCCCCCTGCAATAGTCAACTGCTTGCTTCTACTCTATTAAATAATCAGAGTGATATTTATTTATTTATTTATTTAGACAGAGTCTCGCTCTGGCACCCAGTCTGGAGTACAGTGGTGCTATCTCAGTTTGCTGCAACCTCTATTTCCCGGGTTCAAGTGATTCTCCTGTCTCAGCCTCCTGAGTAGCTGGGGCTACAGATGCCCACCACCACACCTAGCTAATTTTTGTATTTTTAGTAGAGGTGGGGTTTCACCATGTTAGGAAGGCTGGTCTTGAACTCCTGACCTCAAAGAATCCACCCACCTCAGCCTCCCATAGTGCTAGGATTACAGGCGTGAGCCACAACACCTGGCCCAGAGTGATATTTTAAAACATAAATCAGATCATGCCCTTCTCCTACTCAGAAGCCTCCAAAAGTTTACCAATACATTTAAATAAAACCCAAGTTTTTGGCCATGACCCATAAATCTCTGCATGTCTGCGTAAATTAACATGATCTTGCATTCTTCCACTCTTTTCTCTTGTTTTACTCCAGCCAAACTGGTCTTCTTGCAAAATTCTCAACACACCAAGCTCATCCCTGTCTCAGGGCTTTTGTCCTTTTAGTACCTTTTCCCTTGAATTTTCACTTCTTCCCCAGATACTCACCAGGTTTGTTTCCTCGTTTTATTCAGGTCTGTACTTCCTTGGTTCCTCCACCAGGGGAACTGTAACAACCATATCTAAAATCACTCCATGTCCCACTCCTGCCACCTCTATTTCTTCACCTGCTGCATTGTTCTTGGTAGCATTTATTTGTATTTGAAATGAGTATCATGGATTCATTTCTTTACTAGTTTATTGTATGCCTTTGTTCTCGAAAGCTAGCTTCATAAGGGTCCCCAAAAACTCTGTTTCGTGTGTTGCTGTATTATGTGTTTCTGGCTAGACAGCTCCTGGCATGTAAGAAGGGTTCAATATAGTTCTGTTGAATGAATAGGTAAAGGGCAGAGCATGGCTAGGGCATCTGAGTCTTTGATTCAATGAATCCATCTCTTCCATGCCTCACATGTATGGCAGAGGGAGTGAAGAGAGACACTACGAATTTCTAAATAATTAATTCTTTATCAGACTGATCACCACATCAGTGAGTTCACTGGGTACAGGTCTCTGTAGAGCTATAGAAGGCAGTGTTGCTGAATGGGTCTGCTGGTACATTGTGTATTTCCTACTACAGCAGAATCAGGGTCCCTGAGATGAGTCAAACGAGGAGCATTTGAAGGCCTGGTCAGCTGCTGCCTTAGGGCTTTGGGGCTCAGGCGTTTAAGAGTTCATGGCATTTTTCTTGCTTCTTTGGTTTTCTGCGGAACCTACATGCTTCTCAAATATAATGATTGCTGGAAGAAAATTCTCCCCTCTTTCCACTCACAAGATAAGCTGGTCCCATGCTGTCACCACCTGGGGCAGAAGTCACCAAATATGATCTTCTGATTAAGTCATGCATCTAGCATCTCTCATTTCTGATGACATCACTAAAATGTTGACAAGGGCATATGATGCTAACAAATACTTATTCATAGAACAACCCCCTTTGTTTAGGGAGGTGAGTCTGGCAGGTGTGTCCTCGGGTCTGCATGACTGTTACGGGAAGACTTTCCCATTTTGCCACTTAGGTCTTCCCCTGCGTGCTTCAGGACCCAATTTGCACAACAGAACTCCACCTTCTTTGTTCACATCATGAGTTTGTAAGTTTGACAAAATAGTGCTTTGTTCTGGTCAAGTGCCTCTGTTGGTGACCTTTTCCAGGATCGAGTAGCATTTTGTAGTGCACGGTGATTTTAGGATTTCTTATGTAGTGATCTACAACTCAGGGGCCATGCCGAGCTGCATTCAAGAAGTGCCTTGTGATGGGTAACAATAAACCCTTGTTATTTATTGGAGATGACTATGTGCCAGACTCTGTGTAAGAACAGCACTATATAGGCACAGTCCCTTCTCTTCTGTTCTCTTTCCACCAGCTTCGTTCTGGCTTCTGGTCCCATCACAACACTGAATCAGCTAAGGTCAAGCTTACCCATGACCATCATCTTGTCAAGATCCAAGAGAATCACATGTGTGCTTTCCCTAGTCCTCTCAGCATTTGATTCATTTGACCACTTGCTTCTTTTTCCCCCCATTTTTTCTATTTCCATAGGTTCTGGAGGAACAGGTAGTGTTTGGTTACATGAATAAGTTCTTTTATGGTGATTTCTGAGATTTTGATGCATGCATCACCCAAGCAGTGTACACTGTACCCAATGTGTAGTCTTTTATCCCTTGTCATCCTCCATTGTTTCCCCCGAGTCCTCCAAGTCCAGCGTCTCATTCTTATGCACTTGCATCCTCATAGGTTAGCTCCCACATGAGTGAGAACATATGATGTTTGGTTTTCCATTCCTGAGTGACATCACTTAGAGTAATAGTCTCAAATTCCATCCAGGTTGCTGCAAATGCCATTATTTTGTTCGCTTTTGTGGTTGAGTAGTATTCCACGGTATGCATATATATTTCTTTATCCACTTGTTGATCGATGAGCATTTGGGCCTGTTTCACATTTTTGCAATTGCAAATTGTGATGCTATAAACATGTGTGTGCAAGTATCTTTTTTGCATCATGACTTTTTTTCCTCTGGGTAGACACCTAGTAGTGGTATTGCTGAATCAAATGGTAGATCTCCTTTTAGTTCTTTAAGGAATCTTCACACTGTTTTCCACAGTGGTTGTTCTAGTTTGCATTCCCACCAACAGTGTAGAAGTGTTCCCTTTTCACAGCATCCATGCCAACATCTATTATTTTTGGATTTTTTGATTACGGCCATTCTTGCAGGAGTAAGGTGGTATCGCATTGTGGTTTTGATTTGCATTTCTCTATTAGTGACGTTGAGCATTTTTTCACATGTTTGTTGCCCATTTGTATATCATCTTTTGAGAATTGTCTATTCATGTTCTTAGCCCACTTTTTGATGAGATCTTTTTTTTTTTTTTTTTTTCTTGCTGATTTGTTTGAGTTCTTTGTAGATTCTGGATATTAGTTGTTGTCAGAGGTATAGATCGTGAAGATTTTCTCCCACTCTGTGGGTTGTCTATTAACTCTGCTGATTATTTATTTTGCTGTGCAGAAGCTTGTTAGTTTAACTAAGTCCCATCTATTTATCTTTGTTTTTGTTGCATTTGCTTTTGGGTTCCTGGTCATGGGGTCTTTGCCTAAGCCAACGTCTAGAAGAATCTTTCCAATGTTATCTTCTAGAATCATTACGGTTTTAGGTTTTAGATTTAAGTCTTTGATCCATCT
The DNA here is from genome assembly GCF_007565055.1 of Rhinopithecus roxellana. NCBI lineage: Eukaryota > Metazoa > Chordata > Mammalia > Primates > Cercopithecidae > Rhinopithecus > Rhinopithecus roxellana. The sequence continues at coordinate 55,089,329 of NC_044561.1, forward strand.
TAAGTTGATTTTTGTATAATATGAGAGATGAAGATCCAGTTTCATGCCTCTGCATGTGGCCTGTGCATGCCTCTTGCCAATTATCCCAGCACCATTTATTGAATAGGGTGTCCTTTCCCCACTTTATGTTTTTGTTTGCTTTGTGGAAGATCAAAGTATTTAGGTTTATTTCTAGGTTCTCTATTCTATTCCATTGGTCTATATGCCTATTTTTATACCAGTACCATGCTGTTTTTTTGACTATGGCTTTATAGTTTGAAGTCAGGTAATGTGATGCCTCCAGATTTGTTCTTTTTGCTTAGTCTTTCTTTGGCTATGTGGGCTCTTTTTTGGTTCCATATGAATGTTAGGATTCTTTTTTCTAGTTCTGTGAAGAATGATGGTGGTATTTGATGGGAATTGCATAGAATTTTTAGATTGCTTTTGGCAATATGGTCATTTTCACAATATTGATTCTACCTATTTATGAGCATGGGATGTATTTCCATTTTTTTGTGTCATCTATGATTTATTGCAGCAGTGTTTTGTAGTTTTACTTGTAGAAGTCTTTCATGTCCTTAGGTATATTCCTAAGTATTTTATTTTATTTTATTTTTGCAGCTATTGTGAAATGGGTTGAGTTCTTAATTTGATTCTCAGCTTGGTCACTGTTGGTACATAGCAGAGCTACTGATTTTGTATCCTGAAACTTTGCTGAATTTGTTTACCAGTTCTAGGAGTTTCTTGGATGTGTCTTTAGGGTTTTCTAGGTATATGATCATATCATCAGCAAACAGCGACAGTTTGACTTCCTGTTTACCAATTTGGATGTCCTTTATTTCTTTCTCTTGTCTGATTGCTCTGGCTGGGTCTTCCAGTACTGTGTTGAATAGAAGCAGTGAAAGTGGGCATCCTTGTGTTGTTCCAGTTCTCAGGGGGAATGCTTTCAACTTTTGCTCATTCAGAATTATATTGGCTGTGGGTTTGTCATAGATAGCTTTTATTACATTGAAATATGTCCTTTGTATGCCGATTTTGCTGAGGATTTTAATCAAAAAGAGATGTTGGATTTTGTCAAATGCTTTTTCTGGATCTATTGAGATGATCATGTGATTTTTATTTTTAATTCTGTTTGTGTGGTGTACCACATTTATTGACTTGTGTATATTAAACCATCCCTGCATCCCTGGTATGAAAGCCACTTGATCATGGTGGATTATCTTTTTGATATGCTGTTGGATTCTGTTCAATAGTATTTTGTTGAGGATTTTTGCATCTATGTTCAATAGGGACATTGGTCTGTAGTTTTTTAAAATTATGTCCTTCCCTGGTTTTGGCATTAGGGTGATACTGGCTTCATAGAATAATTAGGAAAGATTCCCTCTTTATCTTTTAGAATTCTGTCAATAGGATTCGTACCAGTTCTTCTTTGAATGTCTGATAGAGTTCAGCCGTGCATTTGTCTGTTCCTGGACTTTTTTCTTGGCAATTTAAAAATTACCATTTCAATCTCACTGCTTGTTATTGGTCACTGCTCGTTATTCGTCTCTGTTAAGAGATTCCATATCTTCCTGGTTTAATCTAGGAGGGTTGTGTATTTGCAGGAATTTATCCATCTCCTCTGGGTTTTCCAGTTTATGTGCATAAAGGTGCTCATAGTACCCTTGAATAATCTTTTCTATTTCTATAATCTTTTCTATTTCTATTCTATATCAATTGTAATATCTCCTATTTCATTTCTAATTGAGCTCATTTGGATCTTGTCTTTTCTTGGTTAATCTTGCTAATGGTCTGTCAATTTTATTTATGTTTTCAAAGAACCAGCTTTCTGTTTCATTTTTCTTTTGTATTTTGTTGTTGTTGTTGTTTCTGCTAATTTGGTTCTACTCTGATCTTCATTATTTCTTTTCTGCTGCGGGGTTTGGGTTTGGATTGTTCTTGTTTCTGCAGTTCCATGAGGTGTGACCTTGAATTGTCTATTTGTGCTCTTTCAGACTTTTTGATGTAGACATTTAATGCTATAAACTTTCCTCATAGCACTGCTTTTGCTGTATCCCAGAAGTTTTGATAGGTTATGTCACTGTTATTGTTCAGTTCAAAGAATTTTTAAATTTCCGTGGTTATTTCATTGTTAACCCAGTGATCAATCAGGAGCAGGTTATTTAATTTCCTTGTATTTGCATGGTTTTGCGGGTTGCTTTTGGAATTAATTTCAAGTTTTATTCCACTGTGGTCTGAGAGAAAACTTGATATAATTTCAATTTTCTTAAATTTATTAAGACTTGTTTTGTGGCCTATCATATGATCTAGCTTGGAGAATGCTCCATGTGCTGATGAGTAGAATGTTTATTTTGCAGTTGTTGGGTAGAATGTTCTTTAAATATCTGTCAAGTTCATTTGTTCTAGGGTGCAGTTTAAGTCCATTGTTTCTTTGTTGACCTTCTCTCTTGATGACCTGTCTGGTGCTATCAGTGGAGTATTGAAGTCTTCCACTCTTATTATGTTGCTGTCTATCTCATTTCTTAGGTTTAGTAGTAATTGTTTTATAAATTTGGAGGCTCCAGTGTTAGGTGCATATAAATTTAGAATTGTGATATTTTTCTGTTGGACTAGTCCTTTTATCATTATATAATGTCCCCATTTGTCTTTTTTAACTGCTGTTGCTTTAAAGTTTGTTTTGTCTGATATGAGAATAGCTACGCCTGCTTGCTTTTGGTGTCCATTTGCATGGAATATCTTTTTCTACTTCTTTATCTTAAGTTTATATGAATCCTTAAGCTCATATGAATCCTTATGTTCAGGTGAATCTCCTGAAGACAGCAGAAACTTGGTTAGTGAACTCTTAACCATTCTGCCTTTCTGTATCTTTTAAATGGAGCATTCAGGCCATTTACATTCAATGTTAGTACTGCAATGTGAGGTACTGTTCTATTCATCATGCTTCAGCATGCTATTTGTTGCCCGAATACCTTTCTTTTTCTCATTGTGTTGTTATAAAGGGAGTAGCAAATTCTCTCAGCATTTGTCTGGAGAAGACTGTAGAAGAAGTCTTCTGGAGAAGACTTCTTGGAAACTTTGTTTTTTAAAATTTCCTTTTTCTTTGTCTCTGATGGTTTGGATTAATTAAAAAACCTTGTCTTTGAGCTCTGAAGTTCTTTCTTCTTCATGTTTGATTCTATTGCTGAGACATTCCAGTGCATTTTGCAGTTCTCTAAGTGTGCCCTTGATTTCCAGAAGTTGTCATTGTTTTTTAATTTATGCTATCTATTTCACCAAAGACTTTTCCTTTCACATTTTGTATCATGTTTTTGATTTCTTTAAGTTTGACCACTAGCTTCTTCTGAGCCACCTTCTTTTTTGGCTCCTATGTTGCCTCATTTTCTTGATTTTTCCTGCTACTTCAAATTGCTTTCTTTAGTGCTTGTTTTTACAAGACTGCATGTTGGATGACCGTTTCTCTTGTCCTTGTTTCCCTGTTTGTTTACACTCTTTCATTAGGTAATTTTTTATGGTCCAGTGACTTTATATACCACTTATATGCTAATAGCTTCCAAGTTTATCTTAACCTTGTATATAAAATGCCCCCTTGACATCTCTACTTTGATGTCTACTAGGCTGCTCAAACCAAAATGTCCAAAATAGAACTTTTGATCCTGTATAAAATATGGAGAAAAATCTGGAAGTAGATCTTAATTCTTTTCTTTCCTTCATTGTAACATACAAATCTACAGCAAGTCTTGTCAACTCTACCTTTGTAATATATTTCCTCAACTCATTCACTAGGCTCATCCCCATAGCTCCCATGCAGGTCCAAGCCACCATCACCTCTTGTCTAGAAAACTACCCTAGATTCTTCATGATCTCCTTGCTTTCACTCTACCTCCAGTATGTGTCATACTCTTAGCAGCAAGAAGAGTCTTTAAAAATGTAAATCAGATAATATTATTTCCTTATTAAAACTATCCAGTGGCTTCCCATTATACATAAAGAAAAAAAATCCTCCAAGCTTTCTTAACCTGGGTGTGCCTAATTATTCTGACTTCAGTTATCCCCCAACCCCTGCCCACCCCACCAGCACACATATGCACTAGACGACCATGTTGCAGCTTCTCTGGTCTACCTGCCTTCCCCACATTGGTTGACCTTCTTTCCATCTCATGACCTTTGTATTTGCTGATCCTCTGCCTTCAGCACTGTTTCTACACATCTTCACATCATTCAGGTCTCAGACTTATGTCACCTCCTCAGAGAGAGCCTCTCTTCCTTGCCTATCTTCCTGATAGGTAAACTGAGGCTCAGAGAGGTCCAATAACTTGCATGAGGTTACCATGCTAGTAAGTAACATGTGTAATCTGAGCCTGGAGGGTCTGATGCTACATCCTGTGTCTTGACCACTATTTTATCTGTCTTTACTCACCCGTAATAGGAGCAAGAGAACACAGCACGGTGCAGGGCTTGTTGGGGGCCACACCTGCAGAAGATACAAAGAATGGAGGGAGGAAAAGGAGCAGAAGAAGGAAGAAGTGAGCCATGAACATTTTTTGGCAGCAGTGGCAGAGTCCAGTAACAGAACAATTGGATGTTGAATAAAATGAAGAGTGAGCCATTAACGCCTCAGTACAGCCAAGGTTAAGATATCAGATCGTGATCCAGAGATGAGAAGATCAGGACTGTGAAACTAACCTGCTGTCCCAGCTAGATAAGTATTATTTATTTCCTGGGGAAGTAAAATAGAAATAAAAACCCAACTTGTACTTGTGTCCATAATTAGCATCTTATTCCTGATTTAACAACTCACTTGATATCCTCAGTAATTTATCACAGTGTGAGTGTTATTCTCAAGTAAGTCCTTTAGTTCACTATTGCTATTAAAATAACTGCAATGGATATTGGTTGAAATAGAAATACCTGAAACTGGTGGATTGGCATTGAGCAGGAGACAATGATGGAAATAATAATAAGAAGAGTGGACATCAGCTGTCCTGTTAGGTCATTTAGGTGGTCCTTTTGGGTACATCTCTACGCCAATCTTCTGGGGAGAAAGAAAGACAGGAGGCCCCTATGATGGGGCCAGGGAAGAGGGTAGTAATTACATAAGCACATCGAGACAGTGGCATAATCTTTAGTGCATGTACTGACTTTAATACTGTCTTCCCAAATTCATGTTCATTCAGAATCTGTGAATGTGACTTTAGTTGGAAATAGGGTCTTTGCAGATGTAATCAAGTTAAGATGAAGTCATTGGGGGAACCCTAAATCCAACATGAATGGTGTCCTTAAAAAAGGAGAAATTTGGATGGAGAGACACATACGCAGGGAGAATGCTGGGTAAAGACAGACAGAGGTGAAGATTGGAGTAATGCATGTACAAGCCAAGGAGCACCAAAGACTGCAGCCACCACCAGAAGCTGGAAGAGACAAGGAAGAATCCTGCCCTGGAGGCTTTGGAGAGAACATGCTCCTGCTGACACTCATTTCAGACTTCTGGCCTCCAAAACAGTGAGAGAATAAATGCCTGTTTTTATAAAGCAGGCAGTTTGTGGTCATTTGTTGAGGCAGCCGTACGATTTAATACAGCAAATCTAAATAATTGGCTATCACAGATGATGACTCTAAGTAAAATTTCCACATAATTGCTTTTTCTTCTGTTGACATAGCTTATTTTTATTTTAAAAACTAGTTTTAAAGAATCTATATGAACAGATAGTACATTCATATGTTTCCCAAATTATAAATTAAGCACGGAATGACATGAAAAGCCCCCCTCCTTCCCCGGCTCCTGTTTACCCTCTTCACAGACATTTTAAAAATTCATTTTCTTGTGTATTTTTCCAGGAGAATCATGTGCATATACAAACAATTCAAGACATATTCTTCCCTGTTTTTAAAACACAAATTATAGCATATCATACTCTGCTTTGCACCTTGCTTTTTTCCACTCAAGTATATATCCTGGTAAACTTTCCACATAAGTCTATGCAGAGCATCTTGGTACATTTTTACAGCTGCAAAACTTTCCATTGTATGCTTAGAATGATAATACGTCCAGTTGGTCCTCTCATGAAGGCAATTTAGATGGCTTCCAATATTTTGCTATTATATACAAAGCTGCAAGACATCACCTTATATATATAAATGCTTCTTGATTCATGATGGGGCTGTGTCCCAATAAACCATCGTAAGTCAAAAAATCCTAAGTCAAACCATGGCAAATCAGGGATGGTCTGTGTGTCATTTTATGTATTTGTGATTATGTATGTAGGAAAAAATTCCACAAAAGTGAAATAGAATCCTTAGGGCATATGCATCTGTTGTTTTTAAAAACATATTTATTTTATTGTGGTGAAATATACATAACAAAATTTGCCATTTTAATGATTTTTAAATGTACAGTTCAGTGGTATTAAATACATTGATACTGTTGTGCAACTATCACCAACCAATCTCCATCTCCAGAATGTTTTCATCTTCCCTAATTGAAATGCTGTACCCATTAAACACTAATTTCCCAGTCCCCAGCACCTAGCAGCCATAATGCTACTATCCATCTCTATGAATTTGACCACTCTAGGTATCTTACGCAAGTGGAATCATACAATATATTCCTCTTGTGTCTGGCTTATTTCACTTTGTATATGTCTTCAAGGTTCATTCATGTAACATGTGTCAGAATTTCCTTCTTCTTAAAGGCTGAACCATAGTCCATTGTTTGTATACACACATTTTGTTTAACCATTCATCCATCGATAGACATTGGAATCATTTCCACCTTTCGATTTTTGCGAATAATGCTGCTGTGAACATTAGTGTACAAACATTTGTTCTAGTCCATGCTTTCACTTCTTTTGGATATATTCCCAGAAGTGGAATTGCTGGATCATATAGTAATTCTGTGCTTAATTTTTAAAAGAATCACCATATGGTTTCCACAGTGGCTACACCATTTTACATTCTCACCAGCAATGGTGGGAGTGCCAATTTCTCTACATCCTACATCCTTGCCAATACTTGTTGATTTATGGGTTTTTTTTTTTTTTTTTTTTTTTTGGATAACAGCTATCTTAATGGGTGTGAAGTAGTTTATTATCTTAGTCATCTTGAGCTGTTATAACAAATATATTACAGAAAGAGTGACTTAAACAACAAACATTTATTGCTTTGGTTCTGGAGGCTGGAAAGTCCAAGATTATGGTGCTAGCATGTTTGGTGTCTGGTAAAGACACTCTTCCTGGTTTATAGATGGCTCACTTCTCTGTGTATTCTCACAAAGCAGAGAGGAGAGAGAGAGAGAGAGAGAGAGAGCTCTCATGAGTCTATCCTCATCAGGACACTAATCCTATTCAAGAGGGCTCCACCCTCACGACCTAATTACCTTCCAAAAGTTACCATCTCTTATTATACACTGAAGTTAGTATTTCAACATATGCATTTTCTGGGGACACACATTTGGTCCAGAACAAATCTCGTGATTTTGATTTGCATTTCCCTAATGATTAATGATTTTGAGCATCTTTTTATTTGCTTATTGGCTATTTGTATATCTTATTTGAAGTAATGGCTAAATTCAAGTCTTTTGCCCATTTTTTGATTGAGTTGTTTTTTTGTTGCTGAGTTCCCCCATGATTATTTTCTATATATTTAATATTATAGTATTTTTGTGCTATTTTTGATTTAAAAATTTATGACAGATATTGACTCTTTTTCTGCCTTACTTTAAATATAATTTATCCTTTTCTTTCCAACTTAGAGACACCCCAGCTATTCTACTACTCTGTAATATGGGGAAAACTAAGTTGTCACCTGTGGTTCAAATATCCATCTCTTCTATTAAGAGATTCCTATCTGTTAAGCCAAAAGTTTCATCTTCTTGGTGTAAAATGTTCAGCTCATTTACTTACTTAAATGTTAATTTAATGCACCAAGCACTACTCTTGGGGTTGAAAAAACAAAAATGAATTAGTAGTTGTTACTGTCTCTGCAGAACTTGCAGATGAATAAATGAATCATCATAACAGAGTGTAGTAAGGGTTGTCCTGGGCAAACACAGATAATCTCTGGCATAATTTAAATCAAGAATGTCTTGAACTCTATTGCATGAACCAGAAAACTTAGAAAAGTATTACCCTATTGGATAATCATTGATGAAAATCAGAACAAAGGCCATGTGCAATCTGTTCATCCCAAAATCATAGCCTTCCCATAGACACGTTAGCTGCAAAGTGGTACAGAAAGTGTGGCATGAATCTCACAAAGAGAACATTGATAGAACAGAGACTATTGATCTACTTAAATTTTTCTTTAGCATCTAGTATATACCCTATATTGTGCTAAGGCAATGGTAGAAATTGCTCCTGTGATCTCCCTGTCAGCTCCATAGTAATATCCACCTCTGAGGGAAAGACTGACAGAAATATGGCACGTAGCACCAATGGAAGATATCGCTAACTGATGGTGGCTTTTCTCTCTTAGTCCAGTAGTAGTTTCTCAACCCACGGCTGGAGGAGAACAATACCAATCAATAGAGTTGGCCTTGGAATTTAAATTCACATGCAATTTTGGCTGTCAAGGGTCTCTACGTTTAAGAAATTCAGCAGTCTGTCTTAATGTCTGCTGCTTGGAGAAGAACAAGAAAGTTTGAAGCTCCAGGGAGTGAAATCAGAGAACTTGCTTCTCTTTGGGCCTGGATACTGGTGAGTCAAGGTCACTATCTCTTTTGTCTATCTTCCTAAATTTATAATTTCTCTCTTTTTTCATATTGCATGTTAAGCAAAAGATTCAATGTGTTTGGTTGACCCTAAAAAGAAAGAGTTATCGGGAGCAGGCTTTGATTTGACTGATGTGTTAACTCATTTGTACATGTCCTATTCATCTTCACATCCTCAGTTCCTGTCATAGTCTTTAGGACATAATAAGGGCTCAGAGAACATGAGCTGGATGAATGATTGAAGCTATAGGACAGTCTTGGATCTACTCATTTGGTTAAATGAAAATCCAGGTAGACTGCAGCTCCAACTACCAAGTGACCAATGCCCAGGCAAGGGGGAAATCTCTCAGATATGATTCCTACTTGGGAGCCATTCATTCATTCATTAGCAAATGCTGAACTTGCATGTACTCTAAGGTAGGCTGTAGCTGGGTCCATAGGGGTGGACAAGAGCATGAGCCCCTCCTGCAAGGAACTTTGGTGAAGTGGAGAAGACATATCTTGGACACATAAATACAAAGCTGTAAACTGTGATAGATATTATAGTTGGATAAAAAGAGTGCAGGAAGGGCATAGTATAGATTGGGTTTAAAGATTCACAAATGAAGAGATGGAGTGGAGCTTTGCCCTTATGCATTGCCCCACAGTCTGTCAAGGTGCTCCTCCCTGACACATGTCCCTCCGGGAAAGGAACCCGCACCTGGCCATTAGCTGCTTGAGTGGCATCAGAGGCTCTGAGTTCGTGCAGTGCAGTGTTCCTCTCTGTGAGCACGTGGTCTGTTACCCAGCACACTCCACTGGGCAGAGGTATAGGGAGTCCCTTCTAACATCGTTAAAGTCTTAGCTACTGAGACTTCAGTTCCAAAGAGGCAGTGAACTAAATATTTAGGAGAGCTCAGAATTGAAACTGATGGTCACAGCTTAAGAAGCCTCCTGCTTCATAGTTATAAAATTGAGATTAGTTTCCAATTCATAAAAAAATACACTTACACAGCCTTAATACTTTTCATTTTCTTCTGACTAGGTTTACAAATGGTTTAACTCTGTCTGAACCCTCAGAGCTTGGATTTTCAGCAATTCTATAAAGACAGGGACCGCCTCCTATTCATTTTAAAGCTTTAATGTCTTTTTTTTTTCATTTTATAGAATAATAGGCTGGATTCCAAATCTTGATAAGGCCCTGGAATTCTTATTCTATTCCAATGGATTTCTTTGGTAAGTGTTTTCTTTTTATTAATCTCTCTCTCTTTCTTTCTCTCTCTCCAAAATACACAATTTAAACCCTAAAGAAAGTTAGAACCTTTCTTCTGTTTACTAACACATCCCATGAAATATCCAGTTACCTCTAGGATAAGACAAAGAAGACTTATCATTGACAAGAATCAGAACAAAGGCCAATTTAGAATGTTTTAGAATCCTTGTTACAAATAATGACATTATTAGAAACAAAGTGTTAACATATGTGTTAGTAATACCCCTTTGCATGACTATAATATGGATTCCGTAGCAGTCAACATTTGCACCATCGAATCTGCTTGTTACCTACTTTTGCTCCCTGATATCTGATGTTTGTGTCTCCTTCATTGCTTGGTTGACTTTGAGCATGTTTCCCAAATGTTCTTCTCAATCTTGTCTTTGCAGCAGAAGGGAGAAGCTGTGTGTCCCTGGGATTCCAGGGGTTCACCAAAGTCCACAATGGCTTTACCAAAAGTGCAACATTTTTGTGAAATCTCATGCTTTAGCTGAACATTTTGCCTGCAATTTGTGTTCTAATCATTTTCTTACGTGTTTTAATACAAAATATCTCTTTTCCCCTAAACCTTCAAGTAGCATCGACACCTTGGGATGCTGCATCAAACACATGTACTCTGCAGTTGCGTGTCTGAGATTCCTCAGTATTCCAGGAATAATTAGCCCAGCAGAGCAGCACAGTATCAAAGGAAGGGGTTTAGCCAGGGTTTATTGAGTGCTCCGTGCATGAGGACAAGGACCACAGCCTAACCCTCTCTTGTTGCTCATGAGCCTAGCAACCTGTTCCCCCGATTGTGGACACAGTTCTAGTCCCACCTCCCCCCATGTGGTTCTTTACTCACAAACTAGTGGATGGGAGTAATCCTTGAGAAAAGGAGAATTAGGAAACACCTGTTTCCTAATATAAGGCTGCAAATGCAGTGTTTTAGGTCTCCGTCCACATTTCCAAACGCCCTGTCTCTCCTGATGTTTCTTTCATCACTCCAGCGAGTGATGGTCTCTTCCCTTCTTCACCTCCAAGTAGCAAAAGCAAAACAACAAAGCAAACAAAAAAAAAAAAAAAAAAAAAAAAAAAGAGAAAGAATTAGATGGAAAATGATGGAATGAGAAAATCATTATTTTACAGCTGCTGCTGTCACTGAGTCAGGTGAAGACCCTGGGAGGAGCAGTTGTTGGGAACAGGATGGTTACATGGTCTCGGAGCGTCACTCCCTCCCTAGGTTATTTGTTAATTACAAGGGAAAACATTTCCGCTCAACGGAGAGGTCCAACACTTAGCACAGCCATCTATCGACATCACCATCATGGGAGAAGCTGACATCACAGGCTGCCCTCTGTGATGCAAGGGGGAGGGCACGGTGTCGTATATTTAGCATTCTGGCCCAAAGCCCTTAACTGGAATCTAAGGTTAGCGAGGACATAGTCAGACAAATACAGACTTAGCACATTCTACAAAATGACTGACCTGGACTTAAAAAAAGATGTTACAATAAATTAACCAACAGAACAAAAACATAGGCAAAGGATCTGTTCTAGGTAAAAAAGACTAAAGAAGCCAGGTGAGGTGGCTCAAACCTGTAATCCCAGCGCTTTAGGAGGCCGAGGCGAGTGGATCACGAGGTCAGGAGATCGAGACTATCCTGGCTAACCTGGTGAAACCCTGTCTCTACTAAAATAACGCAAAAAAATTAACCGGGCATGGTGGCGGGCAACCTGTAGTCCCAGCTACTCGGGAGGCTGAGGCAGGAGTATGGCGTGAACCCGGGAGGCAGAGCTTGCAGTGAGCCGAGATCACGCCACTGCATTCCAGCCTGGGTGACAGGGCAAGACTCCGTCTAAAAAAAAAAAAAAAAAAGACTAAAGAGCTATGAAGATTGAATACATTGCATGATCCTTGGGAACGTCTTGGGAAACTGGGACACTGGAATATAGATGGTGTATTTGGTAATATTATTATTGATCCATGTTAAATTTCCCGGGTGTGATAATATTCAAGTTATATAGGAAAAATATCCTTTTTCCTAGAAGAAACATTTGTGAAAAATGAAACATAAAAGTATCACAGTGACTGCTACTTACTTTCGAATGATTTGGAGATCAAGAGAGGAAGAAAGAGAGAGCAAGAGAGAAGGGAAGGAAGGAAAGGAGAAAGCAAATGTAAGAAAATGTTAACAACTGGTGAATTGAGGTCAAGGGTGCATAGGTGTTGATTGCAATCATTGATTTTTTCCATAGGTTTGAAGTTTTTCAAATTTTTGCAGAAAAATATTAACATAGCAACATACCTATCTATGACTCTTGCTTGGCAATTTTAATCTTGTACTACAGTTACTGATGGATTCTACTGTCCCTAGTTTGTGGGGTGTTTGCTTATCTAGGATAGGATCCTAGCTCCTACGTTATAAAGCACCCGCAGAGGCTAATGCATGGCTTTTCAAATAATAAATAAATGCCACTCACATGAGTGCTGAGAACTAATATCGTGTATCTGTATCCTGGATGGAGGGGTGGAATTCCACCCTTGCTGGGGCAATGAAGTGGGTCACTTCCTGCTGCAAAGGGGAAGGAATTTCAACCCTCATGGGTCACGAAGACCTTGTGAGTCCTCCAAGTTTGCAGGCCCCAAATTCAGGATGCCACACTTGACCTTGAAGGCCTGACCTTCATCTACACAAGATGGTGGGGTGTTTTCTTTTTTGTGTCTTGTGTGAGGGAACTGCACAAATCAGTTGGAAATAATGCAATGATAAGGTTTTTACAATAGAGAAGGAATGATGCACAAAGCTTCAGGTGATACGGTGTTTACCAAGTTATGTTTTAAGAATACAGGGCATGAGTGATAGGAATGAAATGCACATTTAATTTAGACCAATCACAATTTTCAAAATCATATATTTATTGAAGGTTCAGGAGCATTGCCTATTTTTGTCATTTTCATTTGATTTGGGAAGCATAGGTTTATCTTATAAAGGGGCTTGGTGCTATGGAGGAGGGGCCCTAAACCTTCCAAGCAGGACAATACAGCTCTGGGGCTTTTCCTATCTTCTCCATGTTGTACTGTTTTTCTGAAACCATCCTCGATGGTGAGGGAGGGGTATAGAGTTTTTTCACTGAAGGGTCAGGTCGATCAGGGAAGAGGAGTGCAGGCTGAAAGAAGTGAGGCTGGGACTTTGTGCAGCTCGGGGTTCCTTTTACTCTCCATGGGAGACGTGTGAGGATCCAGGTCTTGAGAGGAGGCTGTCACACGTAGAGTTTCCTCACCACAACCTGTGCTCCTTTCCCACCCTCCCCGCTTACAGCACAGCCTCTTTCAGTATCCTGAATTCACTGCACCCACGCTCCCTCGGAGGTCCCTGAGCTCCCCTGCAAGGACTGAGTTGGTCCCTTCGTGGGTTCCCTTCATGAATCTTGATTTCTGAGTGCCTCCAGGCTGGGCTGGACTCGGATGGAGACGCTTACTGCTGCTGAGGCCCCAGGGGGAAGGGTCCAGGCGGTTTCACAGTTAAGTGTGAAGCAGGTGCCTCACCTCCAGTTCCATCTCACAAACAGCCTGATGGGCAGCTGCCAGCTTCCTCTCACCTGCAAAGCAGGCACACCTTGCCAGGGTGAGCACTGTTTCTTCTTGGAGGCAACACAGTCAGCCTCACACAATGAAAGAGGTATCACTCCTGCTACACCACCTTGGTATCAACCCTTGCAAACCACAAGCCCTGCATCGTTCCCTGGGGCTTTTGGCATCTTCCCAGGATGGGCTTCCCTTACAAATGCCTCCTTACTGGCTGCAGATGAGCCTCTCTTTGCCACACAGGGAGGAGGACTCTGCTCTAAGATTATTTTACCTCCAAACCTCCCCCAGCAATTAGAGCAGTGGCAGTGTTTTCCAATTCAGACACTTCAGTATATTAGAAGTTATCATAGAGTAAGCCCCTCGCCCCACACTCAATCCTGTGCATGACTTTGTCTTTGTTTTTCCATTTTGGTTCCATGTTGATGTTTTGACTCTACTCTGGGCATGGAGAGATTCTCCTGTCCTCCCCGCTTGCATGGGTCAGTTGGGGAGGGGCAATGCCCACGCTGTTGTCTCTGTCATTCTGGGTCCCAGTGATTGAATTATTCGAATATTTTGGCATTATATTATTATTTTTTGAACAGCATACACATTTGCATGATTTAAAATTGAGACAATATAAAAGGTGCACGACTTCAACGTCCATTCTCCGCGCTCATGCCCTGCTCGGCCCGGGAAGCTGCCCCCACACAGTGCACTGGCCCTGCTTCTTGGGCTTTGTTTAGCCAGTGGGAGATGCAGACAGGGCATGGGGTGGAGCCAGAGGAGGGAACCCAGCAGGTCCCATAACCTCCCCCTTCTGCTCCGTCTCTGCCTCACCATGGTTGGGGTCAGCTACATTCTCACATGGTGGCAGGTTCTCTGGGGTGATCTCCTGGGCGAATCCCCTTCTCCTGGGACTCAGGTCACTGTTTCTGCCCCTCAGGCAAGGCGGCGATGGGAGGAGGAAGGGGAGATGGAAACGGCTTTCTGAAGCTGTTAGTCCCTGGCTGTTTAACTTCCTCTGTGGTTGTCTTCCTCCTGCCTGCAGACATAGTGTGTCATCTCTGCACTGACTGGTATTGATGGGTATTTAATCTCTACATTCAACTCTCCAGCTAAAACCATCTGAGCGGCCCAACAGTTTGTAGTCAGGCCCTGAATGACACACTTATCACTCCTTATACTTTATAGGTAACTGCTGTTACCAGTTTTTCCTTATGTAAACATGAAACATTTGCATATATATTCTTTTTTTTTTTGGTGACAGGGCCTCACTCTGCCGCCAAGGCTGAGTGCAGTGGCACACTTGTGGCTCACTGCAGCCTTGACCTCTTGGGCTCGAGTGATCCTTCCGCTTCAGCCTCCTGAGTAGCCAGGACTACAGGTGCATGACACCATGCCCGGTTAATTTTTGTATTTTTTGTAGAGACAGGGTTTTGCCATGTTGCCTGGGCTTGCATGCGTATTCTTATCTCCCCCTTTCTTACGTGAAATATAGCACCTTCTTCGCTGAACAATACATCCTAAAGGTATGTTCCTAATACTGCACAGAGGGCCTCACCTTTCTTTCCTCTCTCCCTCCTTCCTTCTCTCCCTTCTTTTTGATGTTTGCATAGTGTTCCATTTTGCAGGTTTTCTATAGTTTGCTCAATAGGTCCTCTGTTGATGGACACTTCCTCTCTTTTTTTTTAAACCAACATAGACAACGGCACAAGGAGTACCCTTGTTAGATGTGTTTCACTTCTGTGCAGGCATACATATAATGTCAATTCCTAGAAGTGGGGAAATGCATTTCAGTTTTTTATCAGTATTGTCAAGGGCTCATCATTCGCTGCTGACATCTCTCCTGCCCCCCGAGCTCATCTTCTGAACTGCCAATAGAGTTCCTTCTTAGAACACTTCAAAGCAATCTGTGGCTTCCTGTTACCCAAGTCTAGGAAGTTAGAGAGGGATAGGTGGTGTTTTTCACTCTCTCGTTCCAAATTCTCTCTTCAGCCTCAGCAGCTCCTGCCTCATCTATGCACCACGCCCTCTGGCACAGAGCTGCTGGCAGATAACAGAACACCAGGATTGTCAGTTTTCTGTATCTCAGCTCACTGTGGTCACCGAGTCTTCAATATCCCCTTCTGCATCACTCATCCTCATCCTTCACCCCATTCCTCCTACAGCTCTAGATGATGAAATGCAGTATAACGTTATGTGTTACGCATACTAAACCATCGTGTAACTCTAGATGACGCTAAACCCCAGCTCACATGGGTTTCCCTGACCCTCGCAGGCCATCTGGCTGCCCCTTAGCTGCCTATGTTATGAAGCCACAGCAGACCACACTCACTCATCCACACATGAATTGTCCTAAAAAATCATGAGTCCTTAAGGAAAACAGTTGAGGCTTACTCTCATTTTCTAGCAAGGAGCCTGGCACAGAGTGGATGTTCTAGAAATCGTTGTTGTGGTCATTGCTTATTTGCTTGTTTTTAAAATAGTGCTTTCTCCATTTCTTGCCTAACAGTTGTCTAACCCCTTATTTCCAGAAGACTAGAGACCAAATATATAAGCAAACGATCTAATCAAGTTGAGATAAATCACAAATTGGAGTGAAAGGCTGAGAAGAAAACCTGGTTCCTGTGTCCTCCCTCTGTGTGGAGGGCACTGCGATGCCCCAGGGGGCTTGCGGGTCTGGGTCTCAGTCTGGCTCCAGTCTTTTCTGAATGAAGGAAGTTTTCTGTTCTCACCAGCTCTCTGTGTACATGGTCACATGTGTGTTTTGTCATCTGGAGCTGTAGGTGGCTTGTCCCCTGTTCAGCTAGTGTGGGCCCACTGAGTGGGAGAGGGAGTGTGAGATGGGGCTGTGGTATCCCCAGATCTCCCTTCTTGGGGGATTCAGTAGCAGGTGATTTGGGGTTTAGAGAGGAAAACAGGTTTAGGGCGTGGTACAGAAGGAGGGAGTGCGAGAGACGATAACAGTGTAGGGGAGGGAAGAGGAAGGGACAAGGAGAAGGAGAGGGGCCTGTGGCTGATGCGGCCGCCACTCATCTGTGGTGTCATCCACACTTTTTGCATTTAGCAACTCAATTTGAGTGCTGCCACAACACAGGAATATCTAGAATGTGAGGTTCCCTATTAAGGACCAGGGTAAAGTCCAAGAACATATTTTATTAACTTACCCGAGAGAACATTCCTTTTCACTGGCTAAGAGACTTGTGCTCTATTCAGGAAGGGAAGTAAAGATGTAAATCAGATATATGCTTGGGACTGGGCACCATGGCTCACATCTGTAATCCCAGCCCTTTTGGAGGCCTGGGTGAGTGGATCGCTTGAGGCTACGAGTTTAAGACCAGCCTGGGCAACACAGTGAAATACTGTTTCATCAGGATCTCAGCTACTTGGGAGGCTGAGGTGGGAGGATCACGTGATCCTAGGAGGTTGAGGCTTCAGTGAACCATGATCATGCCACTGCACTCCAGCCTGGGCAACAGAGTAGGACTCTGTCTCAAAAAATAAATATATAAATAAATACAAATAAAAACATGTGCTTGGTGAGCCCAGAATCAAACAAAGTGAACTGCATTGTTTCATCCAATATTCTACCTGGGATTGTCTTTGTTATCTTGAGACTTTGGTGTCTGTGGGTTTGGGCAGGTTCATTGACTGTGTCTTTACTGAATATCTACCATGGATCTGGTCAGTGCTTGGTGCTGGGGACACAGAGGTGGAGCGAGCACAGCCTCAGGGCTGGTGGTGTGGTGTGGAAGGGGAACTGAGATGTGTTGACTCCACTCTGTGGAGGCTTCCTTGGTTCTCCCATGAGGTTGATGTTTCCAGTTCCCGTTGATTGGAGGGAGGGAGAGTGGGGAGCAGGCCGGATGTGGTGGCTCATGCCCATAATTTGGGAGGTTGAGGTGGGTGGATCACCTGAGGTCAAGAGTTCGAGACCAGCCTGATCAACATGGTGAAATCCCGTCTCTAATAAAAATACAAAAATTAGCCAGGCATGGTGGCACACACCTGTAATCCCAGCCACTTGGGAGACTGAGGCAGGAGAATCGCTTGAGCCCAGGAGGCTTGCAGTGAACCAAGATCCTGCCACTACATTCCCGCCTGGGCAAAAATAGTGAAACTCTGTCTCAAAAAAAAAAAAAAAAAAAAAAAAAAAGAGAAAAGGAAAAAAAAAAAAAAAAGAGAGTGGGTGGGGATCAGAGAGGTCACACAGCTTTCTCAGAGTCATGCAGTCCCCAAAGCCCGGGAAGGTCTGTGAGTCTGACTGACTCTACCCTCTCCCTCTTCGTGAGAATGGCTTTGTGGTCAACAGTTGTGCAGGATAAGGCCTGGGATGGTCTCTAACCCAGGAGACACCCTCAGTCTGGTGCTGGGTCTGTGGAGATGTGAGTGCCTGGGAAAAGGCTGTAGCCCTTGCTGCTCTGAGGTTGTCGTGGTGGCGACGGAGGAGGAGAAGGAGGAGAGGACATTTGAGGACAGGAGGACCGGGCCAGGGATGGGATCTACGCTGAGGGCACCACTCACGTACACAGAGACCCTGATCTGTTTGGAACTCTCGTCTCCTCCTTCTGAGGAATGAGCATCTTTGACAATAGTGCGTTGGTGTTGTCTTTTGCTTCACCTTTTGCAAAACTTGCTCCTCAACCCCTTGGCCTGCTCCTGGGGAGTTTTTGGTTCTCATACTACGAACTGTGTTTGTGGGCCCGCAGAGGAGCTGAAAGCTCAACCTACACTGGGGTCTTTCAAATGAATATTTTTTTTCCTTTTTGTATTTGACCCAGGTTTTAATTTATTCATGGCAGATGACCTCACAGCATGTTGCCCATCTGGCAGAGCTATCTTGGAGCAATTTTAATCCGAGGAGCTTAAAGCCTTTTGATCTCCCTCGTACTTTCCATTCTCAGAGGCTAAGTAATTCAAGTAAGATGTACCAGTTCAATTTTCCTTCCAGGGAAAGAAAGGAAGGGAGGGAAATGACCTTTCTGGGAAAAAGTAGGAGAATATCTCAGAAGGAGGTTTGAGGGAGAAAAAAAAAATCACAAGGTTACAAAGAACTTAACAAGGGCAGTAGAAAATCATTGTCCTCCACCACGAAGCTCTGCCGATGTGATGACTGTAAAGTCACGATGGCAAGAGAACCCTTTCTTTCCCCTTCCTGGAAGCAATTTTATTTGACCTCTAGAAACTTTTTGCACGTGGCAAAAATCCATCTGGACTTAGAGGTGAGCAGCAGAAGCCATTTCCACCTGCACTCGAAAAGCCAAGCTCTATGGGGACAGGACAGGAGCAAGCCGAGAAAGACATTCCTGTGCAGAGTTCCAAAGTCTTCCAAAAATGACCAAGACCAACCAAGAGCCTGCGGACACCTGCCCCTTCTGCTGGGGTCTGACACCCTTCCTTTCAAAAATGTTGATAATTCAGTCCACAGACTGGCCACTGTCTTACGCCAAATCGCTTGCACTTCTTAAATCCAGAGCACTGGCTGGCAGGTGTTGGGTGTGGCTGTCCTAGCACCCAAGTTTTCCAAAATGAGAAGAAGAGTGTGGGCGAAGGTGTATTTTTATCTTCACCCCTTTTCTCAACTTCAGGAAATAATTATTGAGGCCTTTTAAAAACACATTAATTCCCTTGTCTGAATAGAGATTGAAATTTGTTAACTGATAATTAATGTCTCTTTACCTTTTAATTAAAAGTTAACTGCTAGTGGAAAGTGCCAAGGATAGTCTTTGGGCTGTGCCCAGGGGGTTCATGCGCTCCGTGTTTTGCTGGCCTGCTGGGGCTCAGACCTGGAGCCAGCAGAGGGTCTCACGGTGGTGTGTGTACGCATGGGACAGCTTAGGGACTGGTGGAGCTTGAAATAAAAGCCATTTCTTTTATGCAAAATTCGAGGTAAGGCTGAAACAGTGAAATATGAGTAGCACCCCAAAGTCAACCACCCTGCCAGTTACCAATCCCTGTCCCCCACCTCTCGCTTTCTGGAGACCAAGGCTTTGTCTCGTCTTCAGGGGATGACAGCTGAAAATCGCTTTCTCCAGTGTCTTCTATAAGCAGAAGACTGCTTGGCCACCAGCTCTATAGCTCCATTGGGATGATGCCTCCTTTTGTCCTTCCTATTGTCACTTAACCAACTTTCTTTGAACTGTCACAGATGGTACTTAATTAAAATTTCCCCAAAGGATATATTCTTAGCACTATCTTTTCTACCTTAGTTAATGCCATGTGCTATATTCTGTCCAAAGTTGAGGTGGGGTGGGAATACAGTGCTCTTGGGTAGAAGTTATTTTTTCATTGTATTTGGCATAGTCTGCATTTAATTTGCATCCCTGTAGGATTCATATTTATTGAACACTTACTATGTGCTAGAGCTCCTGAGTGTTACGTGAGCCATATGAAAGAAGATATTCAACTGTTTGCCCTGCAAATCCAGACATTTCATATGGCTCAATCTAACGTCTGATTTCACTTAATCCTTACAATCAGTCTATGGGAGAGGTGCCATTGAATTCAGTTTTTGGATGATGAGGAGCCGTGGTCCAGGAATGTGAAGGTATTTCTGAGGTTGCATGGTTAGGAGGCCGGCAGAGGCCACTGTCTTATGCTAAATCGCTTGCATTCTTTTGTATCTTGCTCTGGGTCTCAGGACCCTCACTGTGAATTTCAAAACGCTTGGACTAAAACCCAGTGCTTTTCAATAGGATGCAGTGCTGTGCTCTGAGGAGGCACATGACATGAAGGTGGGTGGTTTAGTGTCATGAAGACTGGGGAGAGGACGCTTTGGTTTATAGTAGGTGGGGTAGGGATATGAAGCCCCTGCAGTGTGGGTCAGGCTGACTGATGACAAAGCATTTTGCTCCACATGCCTTTTGCTTCCTGTTTAGAAACATGGGCCCACATGAACCCCACGTCTCTTCAGACAGTGGAATCCAATCACTCAGCCTTCAATGAGCCCCAGCAGAAGACGGGGGTACTTTGCTCAGATGGCTGCCTGGTGGGATGACCTGCCCCTTTTGGGAACATGCTGGCCCCACCTGGCTTAGGACTGGTTCCTGGGCCATGATTCTGTTGTGTGCTCACATCCCCCAGGTGGGGGTGATCCAGCCGTGGGTGGGCACCTGGCATAGCTGGGCTATGGGAAATCTGTCCAAGTGCACACACGGGCCCTGCCACATGTAAACTCAGGGGCTGTGGATGGTCATCTTCTACTTACCCTGTGGCCTTGAGGGACTGAGAAGACCGATTTGCAAAGAGAGGGTGGAAGCTCACCATTGATGCCTCCTGGTTTCCCAGGGGCCTCCTCATGGATCACCTAACTTCCTGTCCTTGGCTTCCATGAACCAGCCCTGTCTCCCTGCAACCCCTCCTCCTCTTTGGCTTAAGCCAGCTGGGAATGTTTGCTGTTTTTTGAAACTAGAATAAGCCTAAGCAAGGTAACTCTATCGGGTCTACCTTTGCTCGAGTATAAGAGAAATGTGGAAAATGAACCACACTTCAGAGCCCCTTTAGAAGATGAAAAGTGAAACTTAATGCAAATGTGAAGATGCTCATCTTAGACTCCACGGGAGACTAACATTTTTAGAGTAGAAAACTTTAGCTTTCATTGTGCAAGATGAATTTTCCATAATTATGAAGGCAAATTATCTGTGAATCTGGAAGCTATCATTATTTAAAACAAGTTCAATTAGAAAATTCCCTGGTTTCCCAACTTTTACGATGTTTTTCTTGCAAACCTTTTTTGAAATTGGCCTTGTCATTTGTCTTGAAATGCAAACAATATTTACCTATTTGTTGTGCAGCTAATTTTAATAAAATGGAAATGCATCATCATACTGAACTTCATTTTGAAGTAAGAACCTGGGTACTTTCTTACTTAATAGTTACACATCAGGTAACTATTGACTATGAATGCTTGTCAATTTTGTGTATTTTTCTTAGGCAAGAAGAGCAGCTGTTTTCCTTGTATGCAGATTATCATAGCTTAAATATTCCTGCTTAATTATCTTCAAGGTTTTATCTTTGGAAAAGTCACTGAACTACTTGGAAATAATGGTTTCAGCATCGACTAAGAAAATTATTCATGAAAAATTTATCTTCTGATGCTGAAAGGAATCATGACAGCATCAGACATTTACTCTACTCTTCTTTTATTTTTATAAGTATTAGATTCCATCATCTTGAAAACGTAATACACTTAATTTATGAGGACAAAAATGGACTGAGTCTGTGGCACAATGAGAACCAGATGAGCAACTCCTCAAACAAGTAGGAAAATTCTTTGAGATTTGAGAATTTCCTGAAATGTTTTTGCTAGAGTTGACTTTCAAGGTGAATCATCCATAGTCAGATAACTCAGAGCACTTGGCAACCATAGCCCAGCCCCTGCAGAGCCCTGCTGTACCTCGGGTCTTGGTCTCAGCTCTTCATATCCAAATCCACTTCATTCAGTCAGTCATTTGCTCACACCTCTGGGGGCCAAGGGAAAGGCTTGTTCAGTAGAGTCAGATTTCTTGTGGTCCAAAGCCTCATGTTGGCAGTGTGTGTGTGTGCGCGCGTGCGCACACGCACCTGTACGTGTGTGTCTGTGTATGTGTGCCTCTGTGTGTGTGTGGGGGGGGGGGGGGGAGAGAGAGTTGGAAGGCAGGGGAATGGATGGGTTGGGAAGTAGTCTGTGCCGGCGGCTCTGTGTGCCCAGACACCCCAATGCACACATGTCTATGCAAAGACCATCTCTCGAGCACCAGGCCTTTTAGCAGCTGCTATGGGAGCCTCACTCTCTCACTTCTGAGTTGTGAGGCTTGAGCAGTGTGCTCCCCACACGTGTCCATGTGCCGATCACTGGAACCTGAGTATGTGGAGCCTTACATGGTGAAAAGGGACTCTGCAGCTGTGATTAAGTTAGGGATTTTGTGATGAGAAGATTTTCTGAATTATCTCAGCGGGAGCATTGTAGTTACAAGGGTCCTTAAGATAGAAGAGGGGACAGGAGAGTGAGAGAAGGGGTTGAGGCAGCCGAGGCAGATGTGGGAGTGACACGGGGCACAAGCCCAGGAAAGACCAGGGACACAGGTTCTCTCCTGCAAGCTCCACAAGGAATGCAGTCCCCCTGACGTATTTTAGGCTGCTACCATCTGGAACTAAGGGATATGGGATTTGTGTTGTTTTAAAGGCACAAAGTTTGCAGTGAATTGTTACAGTAACGATGGGAAATCAATACAAACAGTCCGCTAAACCTCAGCTCATTTTGTATTTAAAAATGGGGTTAATGATGCCCAGATCACGATGGGACGAGGTGTCGTAAGGCTTGTGAACGTGCTTTAGAAACTGAAACGACATACTTGGCAGCGGAAACCTTTATCGTGTGATCTTTCTTTGATGCCAAGGGGCCATCAGGTGTAGCCCTGGAGCCAAATCACAGGGCGTTGATCACTTGTTTTGTGTTTTTTGTGCCAATGCCGTCCCCTTGTTTAGTGGAGCTTACTGTATGTTCAGACAGCCAGCAGCCAAGGATGAGGGCAAACACACACACACACAAAGATGACAGAGGCTCAGATGGGCTGGCCAGGCAGAATCGCACCATGGGGAGCTGAGGCTTTGGAACAGACTGCCTGGCCCTGCAGCTCAGCCTCTGGCCGCCAGCTCCGGCTGTGGGCAGTGCTTTCCAGTTGCCAGCCTCAGTTTCCTGCGTAGGAAGTGCTGAGTGCAGTGGCTGCTCCGTGGGAACTGACAACAGTTATTACCCACTCTGCATACATCCCCTGTTCCAGGGCACGACCTGTCATTCCCACCCTGGTCCAAGGTTTTCAGCACCCGCCTTCTCCCAGTTCTGCTGAGCTTGAGGCTGTGGAGGTGGCTGGGTGTTGGGGGATGGAACAGTGCCACCAGCTTCTCCAGGGAAAAGGTTATCCCCCTCTTGCACACTGCAGATGTGAAAAAGAAATGCCATCTTCCCAAATAAAATTAAGTACAACCCAGAGGCCCCAGGACTGACCCTGGAAGGAGAATTAAGCCTTGTTTCCTTTTCCAGAGGACTCCGTCTTCCCTTGAGGTCTCTGGCTGGAACCCAGCTGCTCGTGTGAGCCTTTGGGCACACCATTCCCCCTCTGCCAGTTGTAGAAAGAATTCATCCTTTCCTTCAATCTCTGCTGCTTTGGCAGGAAATTCATGTGCAAAAGACAACTAAAATGGCTGGATGGTGTCGCAAGGAGAATAAATCCAGAAGGAACAGGACCCTAAACATCTGCATCTCAAGAGAGGGCTGGCAGTGGAGGCTCGCAGGGCCTGTCCTGTTTCCCAGGGGGTTTGACCTCATCTATTCTTGCTGCTAGACTGTGATGAAGACTCAGACACTCCAGGATTCGGCAGCCTGGGGCTTAAAAAATAGTGTCACGGCCGGGTGCGGTGGCTCAAGCCTGTAATCCCAGCACTTTGGGAGGCTGAGACGGGCGGATCACAAGGTCAGGAGATCGAGACCATCCTGGCTAACACAGTGAAACCCCGTCTCTACTAAAAAATACAAAAAACTAGCCGGGCGAGGTGGCGGGCACCTGTAGTCCCAGCTACTCGGGAGGCTGAGGCAGGAGAATGGCGTGAACCCGGGAGGCGGAGCTTGCAGTGAGCTTAGATCCGGCCACTGCACTCCAGCCCGGGCGACACAGCGAGACTCGGTCTCAAACAAAAACAAAAACAAAAACAAAAAAACAGTGTCACACTCCCTTGCGATAATCGGTTTTGGTCACTTCATCCCTCTTGGCCTCCGGGCTGGAAATGAACAGCTGTCCAAGTGACCTCCAGGAATCCCTGGGAGTCTCAGAAGGTACTCCTGGGCTCATGCATGAGTGGGTACGTGTGTCTGTTCTTTCTTTCCTCTCTGGCTCTGGCTCCCTCTTA
The DNA here is from genome assembly GCF_007565055.1 of Rhinopithecus roxellana. Lineage (NCBI taxonomy): Eukaryota > Metazoa > Chordata > Mammalia > Primates > Cercopithecidae > Rhinopithecus > Rhinopithecus roxellana. The sequence continues at coordinate 55,113,697 of NC_044561.1, forward strand.
TCCACAGCTGCTGCCTGCCAGCCATGAGTCACAGGTTCACCACGGCCAGCTCCCACCATGAGAAGCAGCATCCAAGCTGAGCTCTCTTGGGATGTGCTCAGGGAATCAGATCCTCCAGGTGCTGCTTCTTTCCCTGGGCAGGAAGAGACCCTGCTCTGGTTCTGAGCCACTGTCTGCCAGCCAGCTCCCAAAGCAGCACTGCTCTGCATTCAACCTTGCCTCGTCTCCTTCAGATGGGTACACTACATACTGACTGACGATCATGCCTTGTCTAGGATCTCCAAGACAGTTCATGAAAGAGACAGTTCAGCTCATGGAGAAGATGGTGCAGCTCACGGAGAGGATGGTGCCGTCATGGAGAAGATGGTGCCATCATGGAGAAGATGGTGCCGTCATGGAGAAGATGGTGCCATCATGGAAGGCATGGTGCAATCATGGAGTTGACAGTGCACCTGGGCCAAGATTCTTCTTGACTAAACTCTTCTTAGGTAACTCTGAGCCGTCTTCTTAACTAGGCCTCAAGCTTGGCTTGTGAAAACTGCAGACTCTCAGCACAAATGATTTTATTTGCCTCCTACATGAAGAGACTTAAATAAACACTTGCATGGTTTTTCAAGGCTGTGTCCCTGGGATGACAATGACTCCAGCCCCTAAAATTCCTACTTGTGAAACCTCATCACTGCCAGAAGACTCTACCGTTTGTTCCAGCCAACACCTGGTGACAGGCAGCTAGGCCCTGAGCCCCATTTAAGAGCAGTTCCTTTAGAAAGCTTGCAATTGTAAGTCCTTTCTCTGTCCCTTTGAGATGTAAATCTTCTACCACTTGGAACTGTTTTCTTAAGGACCTGCGAGCGGACTCACTGATTGCAAACGTTCAGGGAGATAACTCCACTCCTGTCCCCATGGGAGGGTGAGGTCTTGACTTTGGTGGGCACCTTGCTTTTATTTGCAGCACTGCCTCCTGTCCTAAAGACATGAGATGTTTGTCTCTCCTCTGGATAAGTGCCTATTAACCAACCCAGGTGTCCTGGTCACATGAACCAGCCCAGCCTAGCACCTGGCACTGCCTTTCCCTCAGCACACTCTAGTCTGTAAAAGTCTCCTTCTTGTTGTTTTGGCGACGTGGAGCTTATTTCATGCGAGACCCCTTCTCTATTGCAATAGTTATTACTGAATAAAGTCTGTCCTTCCCACTTTAACTAGTGTTGGACTTTGTTTCTCTTTCATAAGCTCATGGAGAAGACAGTGCAGTTCCATCAGTTTCTGGCTCTTACATTGCTAACAATCAGCTCTGGGGGCCCTGAGAGGGACAGACTCACACCACCTGCTTCATCCGGGTGCTGTCATGGTTCCTGGTTCCTCTTTGGTTCTTACTCACTGCAAGAAGTCTCACTCCACCTGAAGCCTCAAAGCAGAGCCCCTTCACACGTGGATATGGTGAACACATCTTAGCCATGGTGGGATCAGGGGCTCAGGAGTTTGAGATGAGACTGGACAACATAGTGAGACCTTATCTCACTATGTTCCTGAAGTCAGGGACTAGGGAGCCAGTCTTTTGTTCTCTCCTTGTTTCTCATGCTTCTGGGTCCAGACTGAGAGAGAGAGTCCCTTTTGTCTGTTTTAGGAATATACAGTCTGGGTTTCCTGACTTCCTGGGCAAGTGACCCCAGAGCTATCCTAGCACAATACGATAACCATCCCCCAGAGAGACAGGACGGCTTCAGCCACAGATGGATGACTTATCCCTGGCAGGTGTCCCTGGGCCAGGGCTTGGGCAGCCAGTACCAGTGCTCGTGGATCCCCTCCCCACCGCCATTAACTTATTAGTTCAGCCCAGCTTTCTCCCATAAGAATCCTCCTTGCCTAGTAGGACGATCCAGGATGTCATAAGATGCAGCTGTTCTTCAGACTGAGGCCCCTGATTGCCACACTTCTCTACCTGCCGGTGCAACCTTGTCTCCTGCCTTGCAGATACCGACCTAGCTGTCTCTTCCTAACTCCTGTCGTCTGATGTGTGATTTGCTTACTCACAATCTGAGATCTTTTCTGTAACTTGGCTCTGGGCCTCTTTCCCTCTTCTGCGTTCAGTAATTCTTGGGGATGCAGTAATTTTGGGTAATCTCCCCTGACTCTTCCCCTCTATGTCTTTTTTTCTTTTCTTTTCTCTCTCTCTCTCTCTCTTTTTTTTTTTTTTTGTTGAGACAGGGTCTTTCTGCGTAACCCAGGCTGGAGTGCAGTGGCATGATCATGGCTCACTGCAGCCTTGACCTCCCGGGCTCAAGAACTCCTCCTGCCTCAGCCTCCTGAGTGGCTGACAGGTGTGCACCACTACACGCTGCTAATTTTTTAAATTTTTAGTAGAGATAAGGTCTCACTATGTTGCCCAGGCTGGTCTCAAACTGCTGAGCTCGAGTGATCCTCCTACGTTGGCCTCCCAAAGCCCTGGAATTACAGGCATGAGCCACTATGTCCAGCCCCGTTTCTATGTCTTAACCCACTCTCCCATCAGTCTCTTCTTGTCCCTGGTTCTCTCAATGCAAATTTTCCATACAAAGAGTGCGCTCACCTTCCACAGCCTCTCCCTCCCTCTCCACTATAGAACCCTTCCCTTCTCCCAAGGTTAAAGTCCCTTCCTGCAGCTATTTATCCATCCCTGGTCCTCTAGATTGGTGTTCTCGAATGTTTCTGCCCCACTCCTATGGTAGTTCTAGTTTTTTTTTTTTTATGAAGTTTCAGGTATTTTTTCTGTGATCCTAGAGATCAGGGATGCCAGGACCCGATAGGTCCCTATGGACCATATTAAAGGCATTACTGTTACTGTTAAAGGATATGTGTTTAATGCAGAGTGGACAGTGAGCTCGTCCACACCTGGATGTCATGGGTAGGGATGATGCTACAGATGACATTCTGGCTTTTGGAATATTCAGGCCAAAGTAGGGTCATTGAATTAAATGTTAAAACCCCAAATATCTTTGGGTGAAATTCACAGGAACCTGGTTGCAAAAGCTATTTTTTAGAAGAGAAATAAAGGTGTTTTTTGGCCAATTTCTCAATGAAAATGCTTTTGCCTTTTGGGATCCAAATATATGCTGGCATTTATGCATTCTTAAGCTTCATTCTCCACAGCTGCGCCTTGGTTGAAACAGCTCATGAATGTGGCTGGTAACCCTGCCGCCGCCCTGGTGAGAACCTTGCCGCACAGTAGGACTCGTAGGTCCCCATCTCGCTGCAGCTTAATTAGGGAATTATATTTTTCTGAAGAATTTTGGTTCACTGAATTTAATAGACTGAGGAGTTTTTAAATGTTATTATATTGGTAATAAATTCTTCAGTATGATTTAGTATTTGAAATTATTTGAAGGAAGGATTCATATTAACTGGAATGAACTTATCACTTTTTATGCTAATGTTTTACAGTCTTGAAATAACTGAAATGATATGAATGTTTTGCAGGACATCAATTCTGGATATCATTTTTGCTTTCATTTGGAAAGATGTTGGCATCGTTTCACAGTATTTTATTGACATAAGCACTAAGCCTACATAGGAGTAACTATTAGTGGTTCTTCTTTTGTGACCCATTTAAATGCTGTACAATTTCACCCAGTAGCCACTGGGAGTGTATTGTGGTGGGTTTACTTTTCATCTACCTCTTTCTCCAGCTTCCACCCTTACCACACACACATAGGCACACATACATACTTCTGTCTTGTTTGATTGCTTGACATAATCCTTAATACAGGAACATTTTTAAGTATGAAAGAGAAATGGTTTCTACCATATTGATATATCCAAGGCCAGGGAAAACCATGATGAAACTTTTTTTTTTTTTTCCTGGGGACAGGGTCTCTGTCACCCAGGCTGGAGTGTAGAGGCATGATCACAGCTCACTGCAGCCTCGAACTCCTAGGTTCAAGCCATCCTCCCACCTCAGCCTCCTAAGTAGCTGGGACTACAGGCATGTGTCATCACACCCAGCTAAGTTTTTAACTTTTTCTAGAGACCCATCTTGCTATGTTTCCCAGGCTGATCTTGAACTTCTGGACTCAAGTGATCTGCAGTGGCTCACACCCGTAATCCAAACCCTTTTAGCTTCCCGAAGTGTTGTGATCCCAAAATGTTAGGATTACAGGTGTGAACCACTGTGCCTGGCCAAACTTTTTAATTTTAGTTTGAATTTAATTTAATTTTTTGAGATGGGGTCTCACTCTGTTGCCCAGGCTGTAGAGCAGTGTCAAGATCATAGGCTCCTGGGCTCAAAGGATCCTCCCACCTAAGCCTCCCAAGTAGCCAAGTCTACAGACACATGCCACTTTATGAATTTTGTAACTGTATAAACAAATTTTCTTGGGGAAAATAGTTGGATTTTCTGAATTCAGGTGATCAGAAGTTAATATTGTGTGTCAATGAGAGACTGGATTAAGAAAATGTGGCACATAGATGCCACGGAATACTATGCATTCATAAAAATGGATGAGTTCATGCAGGGACATGAATGAAGCTGGAAACCATCATTCTCAGCAAACTATCACAAGGACAGAAAACCAAACACCGCATGTTCTCACTCATAGGTGGGAATCGAACAATGAGAACACTTGGACACAGGGCCAGGAACATCACACACTGGGGCCTGTCATGTGGAGGGGGCCTGGGGGAGGGATAGCATTAGGAGAAATACTTAATGTAAATGACGAGTTGATGGGTGCAGCAAACCAACATGGCACGTGTATACATATGTAACAAACCTGCACGTTGTGCACATGTACCCTAGAATTTAAAGCATAGTAAAAAAAAAGAGAAAAAACAAAACAAAACAAAAACAAAAAACAGGTCACAGTAAAGAAGCCGACCCAAACATATCAAAACCAAGGTGGCGATGAGAGTGACCTCTGGTCGTCCTCACTGCTACATTCCCACCAGCGTTATGACACTTTACAAATGCCATGGAAATGTCAGGAAGTTACCCTATGTGGTCTAAAAAGGGGAGGCATGAATAATCCACCCCTTGTTCAGCATATCATCAAGAAATAACCATAAAAATGGGCAACCAGCAGCCCTGGGGGCTGCTCTGTCTATGCAGTAGCCATTCCTTTGTTCCTTTACGTTCTTAATAAACTTGCTTTCACTTTGAAAAAAAAAAAGAAGTTAATATTGTGGGTAACAACAGCTAAGCCAGCTGTTTTTCTATTGTTTTTCAGTCTCAGATCACTTGGGATCCTTCTGAGATGCAAGACTCCTTTCATCTCACTGACCTAAGTTGCTTTTCCCTGGAAGCCCTTGTAACCATGGACTGACCCTATAGTATTTATAAATCCTACTCATCTATCTATGGCCACTGCTTGGGCATTTCCAGGATCATAGAGCAGAGGCATAGGAGGGAGGGTCTAGTAATTACATCTTCTTTGCCATTAGTTTCTATGAAATAAATGGATTGTGGTATTTACCGTTTTTTTTTTTTTTTTTTTTTTTTTTTGCATGCCTAGTAATTTTGGATGCCAGATGTGAATTTCATATTTTGGGGTACTAAATTTTATCATATTCCCTTGAAGGTATTGGATTACTTACTTTTCTCGCAGGCGATTAAGTAACCTTTGGACCAGTCTGATTCTGCTGAGACTCTGATCTGAGGCTTTGTCATGGTGAGTCAAGGACTACGTTAATTCTAATAAGAAGACAGGTGGAGCCTTTACTCCATGCCTGAGTGTTTTCATGTTGCTTCATAATGGCTGGTGGGAAGATGAGTGATTCCAATTCCGTGGGAGCTCTGGGAATTTATTCATGGAGCTTTTCCTTGAGCTTGGGTGGTTTCCTTCACTTTGGCTTCAGGGAATTTTCTCACACAGAGCTGTATTCCAAGGCTCAAGGAAATGCTCTGAAGACCTCTGCAGCTCTCTCTCCGCAGCTCCCTTCTTTCTGCTATGGAATCTTGCAAAATTAGTCTCCCTGGTGTCCCCTGGTGGAGGTGATGACCTCATTGCCTTTTCCAGATTTACATGGTACACCCACTCTAACATTCCTCTGTCATACCTCTGTTGACATAGAGTGGGCCCTTGTTCCAGGTGATGCTACACAGTGTCCTGTGTCACTGGGTCACACGCAGAGCCTCAGGTGGTGCTGCTGCACTTGGATTGATAAAGTCTTGTGGACTGGAAAGGAAACGCACACCAGAATATGTGTCAATTCCAGTCAAGGTGAATTATTGCCTCTTCTGGGGTAGAGGGAGTTTAATGACCTCAATTTGAAACCAAAAGCTGGTCTCCTTGAAAGCTGGTGCCATGTCAGGGGCTCAGACTTTCTGATCCTCCTTCTTGACTGTGAAAGGAAGGGAGGTATTTTCTGGGTCACTGACCACATACCACGTACCTGGGGCCATGTTGCTCTCCTCTAACAAAGATGCAGCAGATGCAGTTGGGGCTGCCACTCGACTGAGTTTGAAGTACTCCACTGACATCCTCCAGGCTCTGTCTGGTTTCTGTAGAGACCACACTGGTGAATTAAATGAAGGTGGGGTTCGCCACTACCCCAGCTTCCTGTAGGTATGGAAGAGTGACCTTAATCTCTGCCATTTCATTGGGATGTGATATTACTTTTTTTTTTTTTTTTTTTGAGATGGAGTCTCGCTCTGTTGCCCAGGCTGGAGTGCGGTGGTGCGATCTTGGCTCACTGCAAGCTCTGCCTCCCGGGTTCATGCCATTCTCCTGCTTCAGCCTCCAAGTGGACTATAGGCGCCTACCACCATGCCCGGCCAATTTTTTACATTTTTAGTAGAGACGGGGTTTCACCTTGTTAGCCAGGATGGTCTCAATCTCCTGACCTCGTGATCCGCCTGCCTCGGCCTCCCAAAGTGCTGGGATTACAGGCGTGAGCCACCGTGCCCGGCCATACTTTTTATTTATTACTTTGGCTGGAGCAGGGGCAGTTAAGAGCTTCTGCTTAGCCTTCCCAACTGAGAACACTCTTGCCACAAGCCATGAGTCTAATATGGATGTTCTGTCAGCTGTCCAGTGTACCTATTTCCAGTCCATCCACTTTGTACTTGTGCCAGGATCCCATCTATATTCGACCCCTGGATGCCCCTTCTCTAACAGGAAGGCCAACACTTTGGATCCCCCTTTCCACTTGGATTCTACAGTTAAAAATCTTCAAGATGTGTGAGTGTTCTCCTTTCCTGGTGCACTGTTACTCAAGGAAATGGCTGTGGGTCCTTTTGAGGAAGAACTAGGAAAATTACTACTGCATACAGTAGCCTTGATGTTGGTAGATCCTTTCTCCTGGGGACTTGGCTTTCTGTCAATTGATTCTGGATCTGAATTGGCTCAGATCTAAAAATAGATCAAGGAATCTTGACTTCTTATTGAGATGTCCACTGTCAGCTCCTTGATTATCCACCTTTGGTTTCTTGTATAGATTTATAGATCTTTGTATAGGTGTGTTTGTAAAGCTCAGGTTTTCTCAGTCTTGGCACCATTAACATTTTGAGCCAGATCATTCTTTGCTATCAGGAGCAGTCCTGAATACTGTAGGTGTATTAGTCCATTCTCATGCTGCTATAAAGAAATACCCGAGACTGTGTATTTTATAAAGAAAAGAGGTTTAATTGACTCACAGTTCTGAATGGTTTGGGAGGCCTCAGGAAACTTACAATCATGGTGGAAGGCGCCTTTTCACAGGGCGGCAGGAGAGAGAACGAGTGCCAAGCAAAGAGGGAAAAGCCCCTTATAAAACCATCAGATTTCATGAGAACTCACTCATTCTCACAAGAACAGCATGGGGGTAACTGTCCCCAAGATTCAACTACCTCCCACCAGGTCCTTCCCATTACATGTGGGAATTATGGGAACTACAATTCAAAATGAGATTTGGGTGGGGAAACAGCCAAACTATATCATGCTACTCCTGGTCCCTCCCAACTCTTATGTCGTTACATTTCAAAACACAATCATGTCTTTCCAACAGTCCCCCAGAGTCTTAACTCATTCCAGCATTAACCCAAAAGACCAAGTCCAAAGTCTTATCTGAGACAAGGCAAGTACCTTCTGCGTAAGAGTCTGTAAAATCAAAAGCAAGTTAGTTACTTCCCAGATACAATGGGGGTACAGGCATTGGGTAAATATACCTGTTCCAAATGGGAGAAATTGGCCAAAACAAAGGGGCTACAGGTCCCTTGCAAGTCTGAAATCCAATAGAGCAGTCATTAAACTTTAAAGTTCCAAAATAATTTTCTTTGACTCTATGTCTCACATCCAGGTCACAGTGATGCAAGAGGTGGACTCCCACAGCCTTGGGCAGCTCTATTCCTGTGGCTTTGCAGGGTACAGAACTTCCTCCCAGCTGCTTTCACAGACTGGGGTTGAGTGTCTGCAGCTTTTCCAAGTGCACAGTGCAAGCTGTTGGTGAATCTACTATTCTGAGGTCTGGAGGACGCTGGCTTTCTTCTCATAGCTCCACCAGGCAGTGCCCCAGTGGGGACTCTGCATGCAGGCCCTGACCCCACATTTCCCTTCCACACTGCCATAGCAGAGGTTCTCCATGAGGGCTCTGCCCCTGCAGTAAATTTCTGTCTGGACATCCAGGTGTTTCCATACATCTTCTGATATCTAGGCAGAGGTTCCCAAACCCCAATTCTTGTCTTCTGTGTATCTGCATGGCCAACACCAAGTGGAAGATGCCAAGGCTGGGAGCCTGTGCCTTTGAAGCAATGACCCGAGTTCTACCTTGGCCCCTTTTTGCCATGGCTGGAGAGACTGGGACACAAGGCATGAAGTCTTGAGGCTGCACACAGCAGGGGGTGGCCCTGGACCCAGCCCACGAAACCGTTTTCCCTTCCTAGGCCTCTGGACCTGTGATGGGAGGGGCTGCTGTGAGGGTCTCTGACATGCCCTAGAGACATTTTCCCCATTGTCTTGGCAATTAACATTTGGCTTCTCATTATTTATGCAAATTTCTGCAGCTAGCTTGAATTTCTCTCCAGAAAATGGGTTTTTCTTTTTTATTACATCATTCGTCTGCAAATTTTCCAAACTTTTATGCTCTGCTTCTTCTTGAATGCTTTGCCACTTAGAATTTTTTTCTGCCAAATACCCTAAATCATCTCTCAAGTTCAAAGTTCCACAAATCTCTAGGGTATGGGTAAAATCCCACCAGTCTCTTCATTAAAGCATGGCAAGAGTCACCTTAACTCCAGTTCCCAACAAGTTCCTCATCCCCATCTGAGACCCTCAGCCTGGACTTCATTGTCCATATTACCATCAGCATTTTGGTCAAAGCCATTCAACAAGTTTCTAGAAAGTTCCAAATGTTCCCACATTTTCCTATCTTCTTCTGAGCCCTCCCAACTGTTTCAGCCTCTGCCTGTTACCCAGTTCCAAAGTTGCTTCCACATTTTCAGGTATCCTTATAGCAACACTCCAGTCCTGGTACCAAGTTACTGTATTAGTCCGTTTTCACCCTGCTATGAAGAAATATATCCAAGACTGGGTATTTTATAAAGAAAAGAGGTTTAATTGATTCGCAGTTCTGCATGGCTGGGGAGTCCTCAGGAAACTTACAATCATGGTGAAGGCACCTCTTCACAGGGCAGCAGGAGAGAGAATGAGTGCCAAGCAAACGGGGAAAACCCCTTATAAAACTATCAGATCTCATGAGAACTCACTCACTATCATGAAGAACAGCATAGGGGTAACCACTCCCAAGATTCAACTACCTTCCACTGGGTCCCTCCCATGACACGTGGGAATTATGAGAACTACAATTTAAGATAAGATTTGGGTGAGGACATAGCCAAACCATATCAGTAGGATATTTAGCAGCATCCCTGGTCTCTACACACTAGATATCATTTACATCCTCCTAGTTCAGATTGTAATAACTGAAAATATTTTCCCCCAGCTGTGACAACAAAAATGTCTCCAGACATTGCCAGTGTCTCCCCAGGGAGGGAAGAGGAAATGCCCTGCTCCTCCTTTGGGAACCACAAGGGTAGACTGAGGGCTTTACTTGTTGGCTGTCCTCTGTCTTGTTGGTATGGGTGCTGTGTTCTATTAACATCTATTCCTATAGCTTGGTGTAAGGCCAACCAGCTGCCTGCCCTTTTATGATTATTGCAGCCACCTTGCTTTTGATAGGTATATGTTGCCATCCAGCCTCTGTTATTTCTAGATCCTGCCATGCATGTTGCTATCAGGGAGCCTGGTTCTGTAGTGGTTTCCCCGATGGCCAGTCCTGTCCTGCAGAGGATGGACACCACCAGGCTACTCAGTACTTTTGGGGTCCCTCTCATTAACACGTTCCTTGTTGCTTTGGTAAAGGCCATGCCTTCATTGCACTTTTTCAGACTTGCATGGTGTATCCGCTGTGGCGTGCCCTCAACTCTAGCCCCTTGGTCCCCACATCCACTTTTTGCCATGGCGGGTCTGGCATTTCGGCCTCAGTCAGTATGGGCACCATCTTCTTCAAGGTTCCAAAAGCCATCCTAACAGCTTTTAGGTATCATCTCCTGAGGTCTTTCCTAAAGTGTTAAGTCCTGTATCATAAGATAGTTTTCCTGTATCAATGAGCTTTCTCTTGCCCAACTTCATTTTCTGCTCCTGCTCCTGCTAGTGCCTTCCTGCCTTGATCTGATGCTCAAATCCAATCTCCTACACATTCTTTGTACATGTTGGCCAAGTCCTGCAGGTCCTTTGGGGAGAGCCCTTTCCTCCACTATAAGGCTTAGCACTCCTCCACACCAGCTTATGGGTGATTCTAGCTTAGTCATGAGTTTGGTAGGCATGAGGGAAGGTGGAAATTCTCTTGGGATAGGTGTATATTATCCTACCAGACAGACTCTGCATCATCTTCAAGCACCAGGGGCACTAGCCTTTGACGGGGAGGAAAAGGCCAGTCTTGCAAGCCCAGAGGCATCAGAGGGATCTGGGAATTTGAGATCTTCAAGCACATCCACCTGTGACTCAGGATCCATTTCTATTTCAATCAGACCTTGGCCCAGCACACCTGCTGACACTGAGGATTTGGATTTGTGTGGGGTTCTGCTAGGCTCATGATAAGCCTTGGGCCTTTCTTCAACCTCCTCTGCCTGCAGTCCATAGGAAATAAGGGTCTTCTTTACTTTTATAAAATAAACCAGAGCTTCCAAAATGGACCTGGGTTTCATACTTAGCCTTGAGGTCCTAATGAATCACCCCCAGCCTTGCTTTATTTCTGTCTATAGCCTTGATTTCCGCAGCATCAGCTATCTGATTTCATTGTCTTTGTAACTACTCTTTCCCACATATTTCTTGGCTGTCTGACTCAGTCTCTTCATGGTTCCCACATCGTGCATTCTTTCCACAGGTGTAGTGCCCCACTTCCCCAGGATGAGTGCCCTAACACCTGCACAATACTGCACTTCTGTGGGGCTCTATGCTGCACCTGCACGCTGCACTGAGGGTCCACACTTTCAGCTGGCTGGCAGGTGATCCAACTCCAAACCCTGTGCCAAGGTCTGCTTTCCTCCCACTGCTCCTGATGTGACTGTTAAGTCAGTCTCCCAGAAGCTGCCTCTAAGGTGGAGCTGAGAATGCAAAGTGATACTGAGCCATGCCTTGTAATGATGCTGTGTGGCAGTGAATGGGGCAGGATGTGGCAGAGAGAGAATTCAGGCCATGACTGAGGCAGAGCAATGCCTTAGTGGATCCTACAGCAAGCTTTGGAGATGGAAAGGAAGATTCTGCAGAGTTGTCCCAAATTGGGACCAGGGGGCCAGGCCTTTTTTTTTTTGGATATGTTCTGCCCCCTGCATAGCTCCCTTTGCCTGAGAGCATTCTTTTCAGGGGCTCAGAATTGAGAGTTGGGTCCGTCACCAACACTCTCAGCAGGTGCAACAATGAGTACTTCAGTCCCTAGAGGGCAGGGGATTGGGGTGTGGTCCACTGTGGAGTCCAGCACAGAAACTAACCTTAGCTCTCGGCCAGAGGTCTTAGTCAATTCAGGATGCCTTAAAAGAATACCACAGCCGGGAGGGTCAGCAACAGAAAATTACATTCTAAAAGTTCTGGAGGCTGGAAATCTGAGGTCAAGGTACCAGGGCTGGCTCCTTCTGAGGTCTCTCCCCTTGGCTTTTTCTCCCTGTGTCTCCACAGGGTCGCCCCCCCGTGCGTGTCTGTGTCTCAATCTCTTCTTATAAGGACACCAGTCATAATAGATTAGGGTCCAACACTTATATACCTCATTGAACCTTAAACCTCATTAGAGGCCCTATCTCCACATACAGTTGTGTTGGGGCCAGGCCTTCAGCATATGAATTTGGCAGCGACATGATCTGCTCCATAGCTCTAGACGAGCAGGTTGGCTCTGCAGAAAGAATCACGGATCTGAAATGTTGGGAACAATCACTGAAAAGTGAATTGGAGGAGTTCACCTGTGTAGAGAGTGGAGACAGGAAAAATAATTAAGGACTCAACCAAGCCCAGTTCTGAAAGCTGTCAGGCTGCTGAGAATCGAGAAGTCCTTTCAGCCAGCCCACAGTGCAGCCTTCAGAGCTGCAGTGGCTCTTTGAAGACAAACACCCACTGACCTTTTCATCAAAGAGAGGGGCCACAGAGGTGACACGCAGGCTCTGCAGGCCAGCCAGCCAGTGCTCATCGGCAGGACAGGCTTGGGCATTTAATTGAGCTGAAACGAAGTAGGAGTTATAAAATGACCTTTTCAGCCATACATAGGGAATAATTTAAGCCTTAAGAATAGCAGCGGCTTCAGTTATGTTTGTAGCACTTGGAATTAGAAGATGTGACAAGACAGAGATCCCTGGGAGCATCACAGGTGGATTTTACCTGTCCCTGTCTGTCTCTCGTCTTCTTCCTTTCTCTCCTGTTGGCTGGTGCCTCTTGGAAGAGCCACCTCACTAGTGTTGAGATGGGATGGAAAGTTGCATGCATAAAACACAAATTATTTCAGATTAGAGGGAGACATAGAGGGTAAAGTTGAGAGGGAGAGAGAGAGAATATAAGTCATGCATACCAAGTTTTCAATAACTTCAAGAAATAATAAAACATACACACCTACTACATAGAGTGACTAATTAAGAGTGACCAGTAGTGTGGAGAAGAGATGGGGTGTGAAGTAGAGGCAGAATGATGTTTGTGCAATATTAGTTGCTAAAATCCTGGAAGATCATAGCCAAATATTTGTTAATTATTATTTTTTCTTCAAAAAGGCAGTGAAACTCAATTATCTAGGTTTAAAACAGGTGTGTTTTGTGGGAAGATTTTTTAACATTCTAGAAAACTGGATTAAAATTTGACAGCAGATTTTTAAAATACCCTTTTTTTCTCATTTTCAAAAGAGAAAATTCTTACCTGTTGGCATGGGAAAGAGAATTTAATTTCACAGAACAAAAGAGCTTTCTTTCCTACAGCAGCATTCACACTTAGTGACCACTGGGGTATTTATTTATTCAGAAGTGGTTTCAGGTGCCAACCCCGTGCTGGGTATCACGCCAGGCATGGCGATAAAAAAATAAGCAGGGTGGTGTGGCCTGGCCTCTCTCTCTCAAGAGGCTTAAAGCCCAGAAGGTGGGAGACAAGGCTTGAGTAAACAAGCACACACATTCATGCATCCTTACAGCAAGTACATCTTTCCAGGAGGGGTTTAAAGAATTAAGCTGTATGTCCATGTCTATGGATAGAACCTGCATAGCCTCCAGGCTCAGGGCCACACCACATCCAGTGGTTGGGAGCAGGCTAGAGTTTGCTGGAAGATTCATGCTCAGGGCAGCAGGGAAGGAGGTGAGGAGTCAAAGACAGGAGCCCCTGGGTTTGCCCATCAGGCCAGGGATGCTGAGGCTCCCCGTGAAGACACCCAGAGTGTACAGTTGGCATCGGGCTGGGAAGCAGTGAAGGCAGAAGAGGGCAGCCTCGCCATCAAGGCCAGGCTGTGCAGACTCCGTTCCAAGGAGGATGACCACCTTCTTCGTCTGTGCTGGATTAAAACAGCGCTATGTCTGCAAAGGCGAGGAAATGAGGCAGAAGTTAGGTTCATTTTCAAAGTCCCCACACCCCCAGAAACTATACACAAATGATGCATTTGGTATGAAAGTCTGATGAAAAGCCCTAGGTCATTAATATATAGTGTCCCTATAAATAATCTCAAAGACAACTTGGGCCAACTCTGCCCCTTCAGGCAGGATCACGCTTCCAAGATGAAAATAATCTGTCCTTATTATATATATACATTTCCATAAATTATAGAACCACATGTCTGTATTTTAATTCAGCCAGGCTGAAGTTTTCCCCAAGATCTAATATATGAAGCTATAGATCTAATTCTTCTGAAGTTCCTTCAAAATTTATTTCCCAGCTCAATATATTTCACATATGTTTTTGCTTAGGTTGGCAGACACAAGGCTTGAATACTTCTATATTATCAGTGGAGAAAATCAGACCCTGAGCAATGGAGCAACATCACCAAGGTCATATAGAAAATGATTTCTCACGTCCAGGATCCAAGTTCTAAGCTTCTGGTTCAGAACCCCAATGGTCACCTAACAGTGTTTGGCTAACCTGAGAAAAGTTGAATGATGGGACACGTCAAAGTATTGACATACATGTGTAAAAGTAAACCACAGCCAAGCAGGCCTGAAAAGGAGATAGAAAGGGAGAGAGTATCACTGTGTCAAGCAGCACTTCTCAAACCTGACTGCTCATCAGAACCACAGGAAAAGGTTGAAAGATTGCTCATTGACTATCCTTGTCCCTGGATATGCTATGAAGAGGTCGAGGTAATCTCTGGTGTTCTTGATCTGACAACTGGTCTTGTTGGGGTGGTACTGTCCCCCCAGGATCAATGGGGCTAGGAGATGTCGTCCCAGGGCCCATCTGTGGGAGAGGATGCAATGTGTGTTCAGGCTGGGATGCCACTTGACAGCCAACGTGCTGGCACTTGAGACCTGCTGGGTTGCACACTCAGACCTGTCTTGTGTCACTGGTGAGCACCGATTTCCCAGGGCAGCTTGACCCTCCCTTTGTAGCAATACTGAACATTTACTTTGTGTTCTCTGTAACAGGACAACTCTACAGCTCACTAACAGGAGACAGTTATTTTGCTAAAGATATTCTGGGGAAATAAATAGGATGAAATTGCATGCCACAAGGCAAATCTTGAGAAAATCCCCCTTAAGGTACTTCTATTCTTTCCCTGAAATTTCTCCACGTGCTTGCGATGGTATCTGTGTTTGTTTCCGTCGTTTCCTGTGGATACGAGAACCAAGTACCAAGACTGCGTGGCTTAAACAACCGAAATGTATCCCCTGGCAGTTCTGGAGGCTGAAAGTGTGAGGTCAAGGGGCAGCAGGGCTGGTTCCTCTGAGACCTCTCTCCTTGGCTTGTAGATGCCGTCTCCTCGCTGTATCCTCACAGGGTTGTCCCTCTGCGAGTGCCTGTGCCCTAATTTATTCTTCTTATAAGGACACTGGTCCTATTGGATTAGGGCCCACCCTAGTGAACTTGTTTTAACTTAATCACCTCTTTAAAGACCTTATCTCCAAATAAGGTCACATTTTGAGATATTAAGGGTTAGGACTTGAATGTATGAATTCTGGAGGAAGGCAATCAGCTCAGACCATAACCCACCCTCTCCCCAGTAGCCTTTATGGTCCCTTGGCTGCTTCCAAATTGCTGAGTCTACCCAGCAAAGCCTTGGTCCAGCCCTGCACCTCCAATCCTGCCCCTCTACTTGGAGCCTCAGCACTAACTGCTGTGTCTCCAAGCCCAGGCTGCTGCAGCCCTTGATGTGTCTTTGTGTTGTTAGAAAATGCAGGTCTGCTCCAGAGCCAGCCAGCGGAGCACAGGCTGATTCTCCACGTCCCCTCTGCACAGCCTGGAGGACCACAGCAGGGACCCCGTGGAGGCTGCCCCTGGGAGGCCCCTTCTACACCTCCAGGCTGTGGGGGCTCCAGCCCCCAACAGGACAGGAGTGCCCTGGGGAGGGTGTAGTTTTGCCCCTGAGAAATCACAGGTGTCTCCTAGTATAGCTAAGCAAGCCCCCTTCTTCCAATCTGTCGATCTGTCATACATCGCAGATGACACTATCATACATCGCAGATGACACTCCAGTTCCTCACCCTGCCCTCCTTCTCCTCCTCTCCCACTACTAACTACCTGGGCAACCCTAAAGGCATCCCGCGTGGGCCTTCCCAAGCATGGCATTGGGGGGGCAAGGAGGAGAAGGGGAGTGAGAGGAGAAGGAGGATGCTGCCTTTATTAGTTTGCAAATGATTTGTGAGGTCAGGATACGTAAATAAATAATTTATATACATATAAAAGTAAAAGAATATAACACATGTATTTATATATATATATGTAAATAAAATGTTCATTTCTGTTGCTCTGTGAAATATAGGTTATTTTATAATAACTCATGTATCAAACTTCCCACTGGAGCGGGACTTGTCTACAGACGGGGCCCCATGTGAAGTGGCTGGAAGTTAAGGACACTGGTTCCCATGAGAAGCCACAGTAGAGTCTCTGTCTTGCTGCCTGGTGTTCCCACGGTGTGGATGAGAGGGTGCTGACCAGCTGGTGCTCCTGGCCAAGGCCTCTGAGGGCATTCTGTGCTCGCCGGTGCCCATTGCGGGGCGCATGGCCTTCTGCTTGCTGTCCAAGGTGGACCTGAGGATGTGGTCACATCGGTGACCTGGGCATGTAGTGAGGGCAGTCCAGGTCAGAGGATGTGGGGCTGCTGAGCTGAGGAGAGAGGATTGATAGGCTGGAGTCTGGTGGCCTGCTCTGCACAGGGAAATGAGGAGCGCTGGGGACGAGTCACAAGATGCTTCAGTCTACTCGCCAGACCCGCCAAGTCCTGTACCAGGACTGGCAGAGTAACAGATGTGAATGTGCCTTCAGTCTGTACGACGCCTTTTCCGGACAGTTGAGGGCCCACTCTGACGCTTTGAAGACTCTTCAGAGTGTCACGATGTTGGGACTGAACAAAGGATGGAACCTCTTCCCAGAAAGGTGGAACGGGGCTAAGGCAAGGAGACCTTTCACCAGGTCAGGGCCAATGCCCAGGCTCCTTCCTGGCCCCGCTGTTGTTGTGAGGAGTGCACATCAGTAAGGCTGCTGGAGCCACTCTCCTCACTTGTAGAAGTCGTGGGGACCGAACCCCATGTCCCAGTCCATCTGCTTTTGTCCTTCCAGCTCAGGGTACAAGCAGGGCCACAGATTTGGGATGGGGGAGAGAGAGCAGAGATATTAAAGTCCTTGGGCTGAGTTTTGTGTTATAAAGGGCAAGGGAAACACAACTCCTGGGAAAACCTGGAGCTGCGTGAGCGGGTCCGCAGGTGTTTGCAGAACTCCTTTTCCCTTAGAAAAACAATCCTTCCCACTGACGTTTGAAAGGTATTTTTCATGCATGTAAATCTTGCACTCATTGAAAAACGCACAATGGCATCCCTGTGATGATCTTTGAAACTTTAAATTTTACTTTTTTTTTTTTTTTTTAAAGAGACAGGGTCTCTCTCTGCTGCCCAGCTGGAGTGTATTACTTTTTAAAGAAATCAAGCAATTCCTTCCATCCCTGGCGGAATTTGGAGCAGTGACCGAACGTGCCGTTCTCTTTTTCACCACTAGGTGGCCCTTGCTGCTCTCAGATGCCGGCCAGGCTTGCAGACAGGTGAATGCATTTCATTGGCTCCAGGGAGGCGTGATGCCACCGGGCAGCTCTTTTTAAGAGAAAAGCCAGAACTGGTGGAGCGGCGACCCCTGAGCAGTGTTCTCTGTGCTGAGCGGCGGGACTGAGCTGTTGAGTGAGAGCCAACATGAGTGAGGTGAGCGATGCTTCGACCTGTGGAGGGAAACAGGATTGAGAAGGGACCTCGGTTGAAGGATTAGTGTCAGGAAATGTGAGGGGCTTAGCAGTGCTGAGGAACAAATTAATCCTGTAATTCTTTGCTTGGAGGACTGACAGGACTGATCTCTTGGTTTGAATGGTCAGTACAGAAATTGGTTAAGTTTGCAACTTTTACAATTAACCTGAGGAAGAGAAAGAGATGCCTTGTTTGCTTCTGATTGAATTGTGACTTTGAAAAGTGCTTTGGGTTTTAGAGCTCAGAAGAGAAAGCCAATTGTTTTATTCTCTTATGAAGATGTGTATCTTTGCCTGATTCCCGCGGTGGCACCTTTCAGAATGTGAGTGGGCAGGTGGTCTTCTGGTGAACGCAAGCCTTGGAAGGGAAGGGGACAAGGTGGGGAAAGGGCTGGCCGATGGGTGGCATTTCATGGCCCGGTTGTACAAACTATCTCTGCAGTTAATCAGAGCACCAGGGAAAGAAATGCAAACAGTAGTAGGAGCTGGGAAACATCCGTGTGTATAGATCTGTGGCTCTGAGACCGGAGGCGGCCCTGGCAGAAGGGGAGCTACAATTTTGCAAATCCAAAGTCACTTCTCTAAATATGTTTATACAGAATGTGTTTTGTTGGGGCCAACTGAGAGCACGTTTGTTTTTTAAAAATCATCTTCTCCTTTTTTCTCATCTAGGAAGCAGATTAGTGGTGGTACAACACCATTCTCTAATTCAGCTCAATAACCGAGCCAAATGCATTTTCATTTCCTCTTGGTTGGCACTTAAATAATTACTTTTAAAGATCTTTTATCTTCTCTGTCTTTTTCTGACAGATGGATGATTCTTTTCTTGGAAGTCTAGGGTAAAATTAACAACTTCAGAAATAAAATGCCTCCTCCCTGCTTTTATCTCTCTGATGGGTGATTTTTGATGTAAACATGACAAGAAGAAGAGCAAAGCACTATAAAACTTAGAAATGGGGTTTGGGGCAGAGCCAAGGGTTTGAGGCAGGGAGAGACCGACTGTGGGGTGGAAGGTGGGAATTCTCCCACCACCACCAACAACGGTACCTATGACACTAGCTAACACTTGCCTAATGGTCTGTGTGCCGACAGTGTCAGGCTCTCTCTACACCTGTCATCTTCTTTGAACCTCTCAACAACGCTGTGCAGTGGGCACCATTATTATTCCCAATTGACAGATGAGGACACCGAGGCACAGAGATGGGAGCTAAGTGGCTCGAGGTTACCAGCTAATGAACAATAGAGCCAAGACTTAGGCTGATTCAATGCTGGGTAGTTGACTGCCAGGTGAATCTTGATGTCTAAATGTGTATGGAATTTGCTGAACAGCGGGGATGCCAGAGGTTGGAGGGGAAGAAGAGAGGTGAGGAGAAAGAAAGAAGTTGAGGCTCTGAAATAGAGATGGAATGATGAGGATGAGACCTCCATTTCCCACAGGCTAGGGGGAGGGGCTTTCTGCTGGACTCTACAGATATTTCAGAAGCTCCTGCGTCCACATCAGCTCACCTTGCTTACAACAAGAAGGGATGGCTGCGTGGAATGGCTTTTCTTCATATACAACTTATTCAAAAAGAGTTTCCTATAGAAGAAGGACTTAGAAAGCAGCACAGCACTGAGGGGTGGCCTCTTGGGTCAAGTCAGCTACCCTGGGATTCTGGCTCAGTCATGCCGTCTCTTGCTGAGGCTCTTGGCCAGCAAAGTGCTCATGAGCTCTCCAGGATGCTCAGCTCTGCTGGGCTCACTCAACTGTGCAGGTCTCCAAGGAGAGAGCATGTGTTCCAGAGCGCACCTGTGATTAGGGTCTCAGCCTGGTTCCTGCTGAACATGTAATCAGGGCAGCTCTGTAGTCACTGCCCTGCCCTGGCACTTATCAGACACATTATAGGTTCTTACAAGAGCCCTTGCCTTAGTTCCTTTAATGTGGATAAAAGCACACAAGAGGCACATCCCACTTTTCTGCCTCCCCTTGCTGCTCACAAAACCCCTCCCAGCTTCCTGCGCCTCATCCTCCCTCCTGCCCTCTTCTCCCCCTCACATCACATGAGGCCCCCTCCCTCTGACCACCAGCGTGGCCACCGCTCCTGGCTGATCTCCACGTTCCTGGGCGTGTGCTCCTTGGAGGGCAGGAATTTGTCCTTTGACTAAACCTCAAATCTGCTTAAAATATTTAATAAAGTGGAACAGAAGCTCCTTTCTGGGTAGAGAACTGGATTCCCCCTTCACGGCACCTCTCAAGGGGTTTCTTTGGTTGGATGAATTAAATGTGGCTTCTAGTTTTAATAACTCTCAGGTGGAAATAGCTTTCAGATCATCATTTACTTGTGTGTGTGACTAATTACCAAAGAAAGCCAGAGCAATGGAATTTGCCAGACTTTCCTTGACCTTAGGATTGATTGGGGTCTGGTGGGCAATAGTGCCTGCTGCAGCGCCAGGGCTGAGTGCCTGCTGTAGAGACTCCGGAGCTCATTAGCTGCTTACCCGGGCCAGTGGACGAGCCTGCTGGGTGGAGAGGACCCCAAAGTGTCATATAATCCCCAGGGTCTGCTCTGCACTTCCAGGCCTCCCCATCTTTAAGGGAAAGATGGAGGGACAAAGGGAGCCTCGAACTGGCTTTAATTAAACTGGGCAGCTTTACAACAGGACATCTTCTTTATTTCCTGTAACAACACTTTTTAGGGGAAATGACATGCGATAGAAAAGAACAGCTCAGGAAAGTAAAGTCCAAATTTAGGGTAATGTGAGAGAGAGGAGGTGGTTAGTGGGGGTGTCTGATTTACATTTCGATATTAAAATATGTCAGATGTGCCTGGAGCAATCTATGAGATGAATTGGAAGAGAATGTAGCAGGGATCAGAATGCAGGCTGAAGTCTATCAGCTGGATCCGAAATCCTAACCATCACAGCCTCAGTTTACAAGGTGCATTCTTTCTCCCTCGTCGTACTCACCCAGGCACAGGAAAAATGATTACCTTTCTTTAGTCACTTAATAGAGCTTTTGAAAAAAGGGTTCCTGCAATAATGACAGTCAGTCCCATGTTCTCCTTTAGGTGTCTATTTTTAAGTTGCTTTTCAAAAGAACTCATTTAGGAGAGCCGGGGGCAAGGTTGGAAAGCATAAGGACGAACATCTGGAGCGTGAATTTGAAAACGTGACACCCTTGGCCTGTTTAGGGTGCGGGTTGGAGATGTTCCAGGTCACATAATCAAATGACAGCTATTAATTGGACTCAAGACCCCTTTGGGAAAAGCCTCTTTGTAACCCCGAGTTTCACGGTCATGGGCTGGGCTCTTTTCTTTCTTTGGCGTGGACAGGAAAGTGCAACTCAGTGCCAGGCCCGTGGCTCTTTCTTTCGTCCAGACATTGGCCGCAGCAAAAGACGATGCCCATCAAAGGCATGGTTTGACCAACACCAAGGACATTGAAGGGCAAATCTTTAGATACGCATGTCTGTTCTTAGCACCCAAACAGAATCAATGTCAAATTTAATGCATACGTTAAAACGTACAATAATCTCTAAAGGAAGAAGAAAGCTGTAAATGGCATTTTTCTTGAGATTGCAAACGGGAGGCTTACATGCAGTTAACTTGTGAGGTGAAGGCATAGAATAAACATGAATTTTAAAAAAAATGTTTTGCCACTGATTTAAAAATATCATACAACAGTGGTTTGGGGCTTACATAGTTGACTATCATGGTTACCCAGTGGAGGTACTAATGTTAAAATGAAACAGAGCCTAATAAGAGAAAGATTACAGCTTTGAGCTTCTTATGATGTAAGAGTAAACTCAAACAGATGCTAATGGGTGGGTGATTAGATTTGTAAGGAGCTGTGTGTTTTAGACCAGTTGTTAAGCACAGATTCTGAGGGTGACTGCGTAAAATGTGGGTTTTGCAAATGGTCTGGAAAACCCAGCAACAGAAGGTCAAATGACAATCCAACTTGTTAAGTAATTATAACCCCATTTGAGAGTGCTCCTGCAGCAAAGACTCTGCCAGATCAAGCAAGATCGGTTTTGGTTTTGTTGGACAACACTATGAAAGATACTCTTTCCTCTGATTGGGGATATTAAGTCCACAGAGTCACCAGTTACAAGTTGGGTTTGAAGTTCAACTTTTCCTAATAGAGGAGAGGTCAAAATTAAGCAGGAACATTTGATTCGTGGGGCTGATGATTGTAAAGAGTTGCCGTAAAACTTGTTTCCCCAATCATGCATTTTATGAAGAAATGCTGTAGGGTTAAAAAGTCTCAGGTTTTCCCTTTTGAATTTTAAGAATGACACAATGCAAGATGTATATTTTTTTTTTCAAAAAGAAAATAAACGACTCACTATAGATTTTATTAAAGGTTTAGTGAAGTAGTGTGATCAAGATGAAAAGAAAACATGTGGTTTTGTAATGGAAATTTTCTTAAACCGATGATGAACACATTCTTTGTGTTATTTATTTATTTATTTAGTTAGTTAGTTAGTTATTTTTGTGAGACAGAGTCTCGCTCTGTAGCCCAGGCTGGAGTGCAGCGGTGTGATCTCGGCTCACTGCAACCTCTGCCTCCCAGGTTCAAGCGATTCTCCTGTCTCAGCCTCACGAGCAGCTGGGACTACAGGTGCCCGCCACCATGCCCAGTTAATTTTTGTATTTTTAGTAGAGAAGGAGTTTCACCCTATTGGTCCGACTGGTCTCAAACTGCTGACCTCAGGTGATCTGCCCACCTCGGCCTCCCAAAGTGCTGGGGTTACAGGTGTGAGCCACCGCGCCTGGCCTGTGTTACTTTTTAAAATTTCTGTTTTCTACTCTAAGGGCTTCATTAGAGATGTGATTGGGGGAAGGCATTCACAATTTGTCTGTGATCCTTCTGTTCTTAGACCACTGGGCACATTGAACTATTTGGACACACAAATAATATCGGGACTAAGCCTGGGGCTTTTCATTAATTTAGAATGACTTTCTAGAAAGGTCTTCATACTGGGATAAAAGAAGAATTTTAGGGAATGCATGCATACAGGTTTATGTTATACTGAATGATATTTTTATGAAACACAACATTAAAAACCATGCTGTTAAAGTGTTATAGGCTGCATAGTATTGATTAGAAGCATCCTAGACTGTGAACTTCCCAACAGGGACAATTTTATGTCGTTTACAAGCCTGACTGCTGATTTGGCACTTGGTAAATGCCCAGTTACTGAATGAATACATAAGTTTTGGGATGTGGATTTATCAGTTGCTGTAATCAATAGGCCAGGCATTCTCTTCTAAATGTTGAGGCTTGTGATTGGGATGTATTTGGAAAAGATGTATTCCATCTTTTGTTCTTTACTCTTGGTTTGAAACCCGTGTTTGCTATTTAAATCCTTTAATGTGGGAAATGTGTGCATTGTTATATACGCAACACAAGTGCTCTCATGACCGTAAAAGAAAACGAGAAAAAGTAAGAAGAATCTCAACAGAAGGAACTCTTGGCATTTGGGGAAATGTCAGGGAAAATATGGGAACTGAGCGAGGGACGTACAATTCTAATATCCCGTGTTTCTGTGTTGTCTCCATTGAGACTAACTCACTTCAGATAAGCTCAATGAAATTCAAACAAAAGAGACTAGCCAGAGAGTCAGAGCCTGTGAATCCCTTGGAAAATGGTTTGCTGTATTGAGACAGAAAACCAATTTAACTGTGATTACAAGCGAACAAGGGAGAATTCTAAGCAGACCCGTAATGATATAGGCCCTAGTGCCCAGTCTCCATCAGCCCAGTTGTAAACTCTGGCATATTGTTGAAGGTAAAATATATCTAGCACGTGGAAAGCAAGTTGCATATTATTGCAAGTAAATAGTTTAATTATCACCTAAAATTAATTCTTAATAGCATACTCGTAATATTAATTAAAATAAATAATTGATAGTTGAATATTTAAATATTTTAGTAAATTTATATTTGAAATAGGAATATATGCAAATTTATATGCAAAAAGGGATGGATTCAAATTTCTCGGGGAGTTCGAAACTGAATTGCACGTCCATATCCCTGTGTGATTAATCTGATAGGATCTCTGCTTTTCAAAATTCGAAAGGGAAAACCTGATACTTTTTAAACGCACAGCATTTCTTCATAAAATGCATGATTGGGGAAACAAGTGTTACGGCAACTCTTTACAATCATCAGCCCCGGGAAACACATGTTCCTGCTTCATTTTGACCTCTTCTCTATTAGGAAAAGTTGAACTTCAAACCCAAATTGTAACTGGTGACTCTGTGGACTTAATATCCCCAATTAGAGGAAAGAGTATATTTCATGGTGTTTTCCAACAAAACCAAAACCGATCTTGCTTGATCTGGCAGAGTCTTTGCCGCAGGTGCACCCTATCATCCTCAGGAATAAACTATTTGCCATTCTTCTTCCCATCTTTCAAATGAGGTGCCATATGAACAATGAATACAGAAACGTTTTCCCATCACCTGGGCGCAGGTGCTTTTGGGGTATAGATATGGGGATGTTCGATAACGGATTGTTTTGTGCCACAAACAAAGCAAGCTTGCCACGGTCATCAATGGCTCAAACCTATAAACGCCAGATTCATGTTGGGATCATTCTACACGAACAATTTAGCTTAAGCCACCCATTCCAGGCATGGGTCTGCTTGTATATTGTTTATGCCTCATGAAGAGCTGTAAATTTATGCTTCAGAATCTCGCTGAATTTACTGCTCATTCCATTTCTGAAAGGGAAACACTTGGCCCATATTTATGACATTGCCAGTAGAAAAAGCAATCACCCACTAAATGCCATTATTTTATATTTTACTCTTAACCTTCCATTTTGTAAATAAAAGGAAAACAAATTAGACTCATAAAGCAGGAAGGTAATCATCCACAAATTGAACATTTTCAGGGCAAGGAAGCAAAAGCTGTGAACTGTTCCAACCATTCAAATAAGGCAATTTTCCTCACAAAGGAGCTAGAATAGAGAGCAGGGGAGTCCCTCTCTTCAAGGTTTCTGCCCTCCATTTTAGGACAGTCTTGGACTTGGATGAGACTACACCATCTCCAGCCATACACGAGTCAGACCTCTGCCTCATAGTTCGAAAGACAACTTGTGAATGTTAAATATTATTTGTGACGATTTGATAGCAAATTGGGATCCAGATTGGCTTGAGATCACACTATTCCTGGTATAACAATCCAAGTCTGTGGTACAGTGTCATGACAAAAGACACAGTCATCTGTTCCCATAGCACCACACCTGTGGTTTGGTCAATAATCAAATGAAGTAATGGTTATTTTAATTTTATACGACCTCTGAAAAGGGACTCCAGAAGTTGACAGGACCCATTAACATGTGTCTTAATCAAATAAGAGTAAAAATATAACAAGGAAACACAAGAGGGAGAAATAATATAATTTCTTCCTTTATTTCCAAAATCTTAAAATATGTATATATAAGCATCTGTCCATCAGGTGGCTAAGTTCTAGTATTTTTTTAAAAAGCTAGTTAAAAGATTACACCTGCTTTAAAATGTATGATTCTTATGTACAGTAGTTTCCCCTTGTCTTCAGACGCTCAGTGGATGGCTGAAAGCGTGGGTGGTACCGAATCCTATGCATGCTATGCTTTTTCCATATGGTGATAACTAGAAGTGTTACTAAGTGGCTACTGGCAGGTAGTGTGGACAGTGTGGATACGTTGGACAAATGAATGTTTCATGTCCTCAGACAGCAAGCGGTTTCATAATGCTACTCAGTACAGAGTGCAATTTGCAACTTATGAATTGTTTATTTCTGGGATTTTTCCATCCAACATTTTTGGACTGTGGTTAACAGCAGGTAACTGAAACCTCAGAAAGTGAAACCAAGGAAGATTAAGGGGGAACTACTGTATGCAATTTCTTTATTAAATAATAGCCACTCTTTCATTAGGAGTTGTTAGAAAAATATCATTTTTTTTTTCATGAGCTCAGCAAAATGATCAATTGTATTTAGGGTTTTCTTTCTCACATTGTAAATTTTCTCACAGATTTTTTTTTTTTTTTTTTTTTTTTTGGTATGCAGACAAATCTCTGATGCAATGAATGGGTCAAATTTCGAGCTGAGTGTGGCTGTGTGACAGCATTCTAGGTGCTCGTCTCCTCATCTCTGAAGGGTGACAGCATACACACAGACACTGGCGCTGCCACAAACCTGCCCATGTCCAAGACGGGCAATGGTGTGGAGTCTTCCTTTACAGATCTTATCTCTGCATCTTCTAGAGAGTTTTAGATAGAAATAGCAAGAAGCAAAACTTCAAATCATTATGCCATAGTGACATCTTCTCCTTAAAACAATGAAGGGTGACTTGACGTGATTTGGTCCTCTTGCCTTCTGTGACTTTCCACAGTTGTCATTGCTCTAACAACAACTGTCTGTTTTAACATACCAATGTTCTGAGAACTATCTTCTCAATCTTCCTGAAGATCCATAACAGAACGGAATAGTGTCCACAATGATTATGCATATCAATATTCCGAAGTTTTTGATAGTGTACCCTAATAGGAAAAAAATTTGACCGTGTATACACAACACATTTGTATTGATTTTACAATTATGTATACATGCTAATATGCTAATATAGTAAGAGTTAATTGTTAAAGGAAGGGTATGGAAATCTAATTCCAGTAGACTTTTTGGTAACTGTACTTCTTTTTGAGTCTGATTTGATGGCTGAGGTTTTTAAGCTTGTATTGGTGCCCATGAAGGCATCCTAAGAATAGAAGGTTTAGTCAGTGTTTCTATTGTTTCCTTGGTGTTTGTGCTGGTGGTGTTTGTGCTGGTGGTGTCAGTATTATTTTCAGTCTATGATTTTTATGCAGAATTTTTCAATTGTGATAAGACATATACAATTTACTATTTTAACCACTTTTAAGTGTACAGTTCAGCAGTATTAATTATATTTACACTGCGAAACATGTCCACAGAACTTTCTCATCTTTCAAAGCCAAGACTCTGCACCCATTCAACAACCACTCTCCACTACCCCGCCCCTATCCTCTGGCAAACCCATTCTATTTCTTACCTCTATCAGTTTGACTACTTTAGGCACCTCATATGCATGAAATCGTACAGTATTTGTCTTTTTGAGACTGGCTTGTTTTACTTCGTATAATGTCTTCAAGGTTCATCTAGGTTGCGGCCTGTGACTATATAGGAAATTTTAAAAGCCACTTACCTACTGCAGGAAGATTAGTTTAGTTAAAGGTAGATTGTGTAATCTATAAATCCTCTTAACAGAACACAAGGAACTGCAATGCATCACGTGATGATATGCTGAGAACAAGTCAACAGGCAGTGCGTCTGGGACAATCTCCAGTTGTGGCACTCCTACTCTTTCCTACCCACCAAGTGATGATGTCAGTATCAATCCAGATATTAGCTATTAATGAAACCTAAGTTTTAAATTGATCTTAGATCCTACACAAATATAAATAGAAATCCTAAAGAAGTCTTCTTAACCATGAGTGTTTGTGACAGTGAAGTACCTTACAACCCTAGAGGTGCCGTTGACACTGTAGTCTGTGCCAACAGCACCTCTTGGAGTTGTGCTGTGAACAACCTATGCCACTGAACATGGTGGTTCTGCCCTTCCTTGAGTTGACATCAGCCTGCTTAAGGACTGTTGACCTTGAGAAAGACTGTCAATTTTTATAGTTCCACTTAGAATTCAGGGAATCAGAGAAGGGCATTGCTGCCATTTCATTCAAAGTGGTCATTTTAAAATAGGGGACTGAGTGTCCAACAATGAATCTTGTGCAAAATCACAGACCTTTTTGAGAGAAAGCCTAAGTTTCTCTTCCACATTTTCCATCCTATTCCATTTCTCATTTTCTGGATACAACCCAATTTCTTTTAAACCTGTGCAAATTCCACTTAGGATTTGCACAAGTAATTTATTAAATTAAAATTGTCCTGAATATTTTTATTAGCCTTGAGTAAAAAAAGAATAGCTGCAGAAATCTTGACAAGGCCATTTTTTTCTTCATCAGGTCTTCCACTCTACTTCTAGGGATTCCAGCTTCCACCCTGACACCCCCAGCCTCCCATCCCATCACACACGGATAAGCTGAGAAATGTTCATAATGCTACCCTGTGGAATGTTTCATTAAGACCCTTATTGGACATGGTGGCTCACTCCTGTAATCCCAGCACTTTGGGAGGCCCAGGCGGGAGGACTGATTAAGCCCAGGAGTTAGAGACCAGCCTGGGCAATATGACAAAACCCCATCTCTACCAAAAATTAAAAAAAAAAAAAGTAGCCGGGTGTGGTGGTACATTCCTGTAGTCCCCGCTACTCAGGAGGCTGAGATGGGAGGATGGTTTGAGCCCAGGAGGTGGAGGTTGCAGTGAGCCATGATCATGGACAACAGAGCCAGATCCTGCCTCAAAACAAAAACAAACACAAAAACAAAACAATCAAAGAAACAAGACCCTTGTTGGCAAAGTTTTCTTTTCTTTTTCTGGTAGTGTTCTTGACTTTGAGGTTATACCAATCACCTTCAAGCCTTGCTTACTCTCTAGGGCTCTGTTTGAATGAGAAAGAGCATTCTGAACCCTAACATATACCATTTTTAGAAAACGTTTTTCCAGAAAATGGTGGCCCTTTTTATGGCCAAAACCATTGCATATATAATCAGTTATCACACATTTTGTAGTCACATTTCTTTTTTTCTTCTAGATTGTGATGAGAGAGAGAGAAAAAGTCTTCTATACCATTTCATCTTCCCAGCGCTGTATCATTGAACTCACATTGGAGATGGAGAATCAATAAGACGTGGTCCTTACCCCTTAAAGAACTTGTAGGGGGAGACAGAATCACATAAAATTATAACTCTACTCTGGTGTCCATGAAGAGCTACAGGCCTATTCTCTGTATAAAGCAAGTGCCAGGATGTATGGGTTAATTTGCCATTGCTCACGGATGGGAAGGAGAGGAAAGGAGATGCCAGTGGTAACCTTCCCAAAGCAGCCAGGGCTTACAGAAGTAGGGGCTCAGCACACATTGAAGAATAGCACTACGACAGCACTCTGCGAATCTTAGAAGTCATACATTTTAGAGCCATGTGAGAATTTAGCAATCTTCAACTCATTGTGCGGATACATGTCCATTATGATACTGTTGTTAATTCTGAACTCCTGCCTGGTGATAAAAATTGCTTTAAACATGTTGGACATTTTCTCACCCATGTCAATGAATATTCGGGCTGTATGGACTTGTTGCATCTTTCTTTAAAAGTGAAAAGTCTCCTGTATATTGGAAAGAGATTAATGAGGACAGTCAATTACATTTTTGAAAGTGCACACATTGGTTGGTTATAAAATGTATATGTTCCTATTGTGAGAACTGTGTGCATGGATTTAGGTATGTCTGTAATTTCCCTTTGTGAGAGTATGTATCCGTGCTTGCTCATGGTAGAGTATTATTGCACTCTGTATCTCAGAACTTCTAGTGGCTTATTAACCAATATATTATTGTCTTCTATTTGAAGCTTGTTCAGGGAGTGGGCTCAACCCTATATTTATAACTCTGTTCTCACATATGCTTAAGTCCTGTCAAAATATCTAGATAATACTGTGCCACATCTCAAATATCATTTCTGGAAACGTTCGACACTTCAGAAATGTGGGGTATTTTACCTCTTCTTGAATAAAATTTTCTTTTCTTTATTTCTTTTTTTTTTTTTTGCAACTGAGTTTCACTCTTTTTGCCCAGGCTGGAGTGCAATGGCATGATCTCAGCTCACTGGAAACTTCACCTCCTGGGTTCAAGTGATCCTCCTGTCTCAGCCTCCCGAGTAGCTGGGATTACAGGTGCTCACCACCACGCCCAGTTAACTTTGTAATTTTAGTAGAGATGGAGTTTCACCATGTTGGCCAGGCCGGTCTCAAACTCCTAACCTCAAAAGATCTGCCTGCCTTGGCCTCCCAAAGAGCTGGGATTATAGGCATTAAACCACCATGCCCAGCCAAGAAAATTTCTTAAAATAGATGTAGCAATTTGTCAAACACCTCCACCAAATACCTCCTTCAAGTTCATAGTTATTTTTCATCCAGATTCCATCTTTGCCATCTTTAAAAATGATTCATTTCATTTTTCAGGCACTATTCTATGAATTTCCATGTCATCACTTTTGCTGAGTTCTTGCTGGGAGCCAGAATTGGCTGAAATTCCTAAGAGAGTTCCCCCACAGTTGCATTTTGGATGAGGATTTCGAATTTTCACATGACAAAATATAAATGCCTCCAAATGTACTCCAGAGGTACAAGCAGTGGCGTTGGAGGCCCCTTCTCTGGCTCCTTAATGTCCCGTTAGTATTACAGCAAGGAAAAGAGATACGGGCTGAAGAGTCAGGCAGATCCTGGCAGAAATGAGGCCATTTAAAAACACACCACAGTTCTGTAACCCTCCCTCCTGGCCCCCTCTGCCTTCAACCTCGTTTGAGGTAACGTAGCTCAGCATTGGGACATCCATAAAAGTCTGTGACAGGGAGTAGGGCAGGACCAGTGACACAATTTGTGGGCCCAATGAAAAATCGGTATGATGCCCCTTGTTAAACATTGATTAGAATTTGAAGATGGAGACAGCAACATATCAGACCAAGCCACGGCCCTTCCGAGAGTGGGCCCTTTGGACCACACGGGTCACTCTCCAATAAGGCCAGTCCTGGGTCAAAATGAGAAGCATCCCAATTGCTTTTTAATGAAAAAAAAAAAAAAAAAAAAAAAAAGGCAGAGCTGAAGAAACATAATTCCATTATCTTTGCAATGTCTGGAGCCATATATATATATATGTATATGTGTGTATTTTTAAAAGCCATATTAATGCTAAACTCTGTGTGCACATGTCCTTGAGTTCTGATTCCAACTGTCTTTACTGAGTGTTGGTTGTTTATCCAGGTGAAAGCATCTACTGGCCAGTTTTGTACCAAGTATTTTTCTCTCAAGTCTTTGGTCCTCACTTCCTCTTCTTGAGTATGTCCAGAGGGAACAGAATGCAGATGTACGAGGCTTTTTCAATGAAAGAGACAGTTTTGCAAACAGGGCTTTGGAAATAGATCTACCTTAGTAATTCCAGGATCAATATGTGCAGATAGGAAGTAATTTGGCGGTGTGAGCTTTGACCATTTGTAAGTGCTTTGTCTCTGGAAAACAATGTTTAAATTGGAATTGGATTTTATTTTACAGTCAGTTAAATCCTTCTGGATTTCAAAGGAATTTGAAACATCTACTATGAAGGAGGCACAGCTGTTAGGCTGAGTTGGTTGTTGGTAGTGTGCATTTTTTTTTATGGGGAAAGTAGAATTTTCACTTCTGCAGAGAGCAGCTGATCAAATGGCCCACATAACTTTTACCTGTCTTCTTATCTGAGTCTCAATCATTTCTTGGGCTGTGACAGCTGATTTAGGACAAAACATTCCCTTTTTCCAAAAGTATACAACCTCAGGCTTCTACTGTTTTCTGAAGCTATTTTTGTTCTAGTTGAATGTTGGGGGAAAAAAGCCTGGCTATTTGTTTATTATTACACCAAAAAAGAAAATCTCCATCTTCTGAAGCTTGGGACACTCACTGTTGGAGAAACATGTTTAGCAGCACACAGTGCCAAATGAACTACACATCTGCATTCCATCGCAAGAAGTCATTGCAGGAACAGTGGCAGCAGCCTCCATAGGAAGAGAGTTTGCATGGGAGTCTAGGAAGCCAGTTAAACACCTGAAAAACACGTTGAGACACCTGGACAGAGTGACTTATGAAGCAAGAACTGTTTTCACGGTCCCCGAGTCCTGTCCTCACAGATGCATGAAACGTACATCTGCGGTTCTGACATCACAGCGGACACGGGACCCTGAGTGATGCATTATTGAGTTCCCTGACAATGTGAAATGCATTTGTCCCTCTTTTCCCTAAAATGGCCCACCTATTTTCAAATGCAGAGTCTTGTGCAATGTCATACATTTCCACAATGTTGCTTTAAAATAAGAAAGGGCAGGAAACATGATTCCAACTCTGCAACCAGATGGACTGAGGCGTAACACGTCTGCATTGTTGACGGCAGAAAGGAGGCGTCCAAGTCAGGTTTTCCATCTTCCAAGCCAATCTTTCCCCCTCTAGACCAGAAGGATGAAATGGCAAATGCTCAGACTACCAAGTCAATCTGCCCAGACTCCAATTCCATTTCCTGACCCCCTCACGTAGCTGTAACAAGCTTGGGCATATTCCTAAGCCTCTCCGTGTCTCAAGTTTTCTCTCCATCCAGTTGGGATAAAGGTAGTAGCCACCTCATAGTAGGCTTGTTTCCATGAAAGTGTTTAGCTGTTGTTACTGTGACTGAAAAAACACAGCTGCTTGCATTTGCAGACAGAGCCTTGTGCCTTGGTGCAAAGAAAGGAAAACATCTTTGCCGAACTTGGAGGTGTCATCTATTCGCTCAGCTCTAAATAGGGTCTTCTCTTGGATAACAGTGGGTTTGGCCTGTGTCCTTTCTTTCTCACACGTTTTTGTTCACTTGATGAGGATGCTGAGTGCAGCAGTACATTATGCTTGGCTCAACCGTGGCAGAGTCAGTGTGGCCA
The DNA here is from genome assembly GCF_007565055.1 of Rhinopithecus roxellana. NCBI lineage: Eukaryota > Metazoa > Chordata > Mammalia > Primates > Cercopithecidae > Rhinopithecus > Rhinopithecus roxellana. The sequence continues at coordinate 55,146,121 of NC_044561.1, forward strand.
TGATGAGAGATCTTTCAGGATGGATGACTGCTAAGGGACTGGCAGGGCAAGAGTCTCCCAGCTATTGTGACAATTCATTCTGTGGTCTTTGGTCATTCTTTGGCTTTTATCTGAGTACACCTGGCATGGCATTTTACCAGCTGTATTGGGGAGGACTGGGGGAATGGAAAGCTGGCATTACTGCTGAAAGCAAAGATGTGTCTTTCTCTGTGGCCAGTTTTTGTAATCCAGGAAGACCCCATGTGAGTTTTCTGACTTCATGTCATCTTCCCTAGCCTTTGAAGTATAAAATTGCTAGAAGAACCACATCATCCTCGGAGGGACAGACAAGCGTCCTTAGTGTTCTTGAAATGATTACATCGTCAGTTTCATTTAGTTCTAGAAGACTGGTCCTGCCTGTTGGTTTTTCCCCTAATCATCTGTATAAGAAGACTTGCCCTTAAATGGGTGAGTTACAGGCACAGCTCAGTTTCTGTCGTTACACTGATCTTTCATTGACAGTTTTCCACCCTCTGTTACTCTTGGCATCTGGCTGGTCAAGCCATAACTTCTAGGGATGGGAAGAGAAATTGAATCTCTTCTCTTCTTCTCTGTACTGTTTCAATCTGGCACCTTCTACATACTGTGAGAGTATAACCTTGTAATAAACATTGGGGTCTCTTTGCCTTTGTCCAAGAGCCCACTGTTGTTGTTGTTTTTGTTGTTGTTGTTTCTAATTACAGCAGGTGCTCTGGCTAGCATCTGGCTCATATGCCAGCCGTCTTTATTCTGAGACTAATCTAAGGATTCAACACAAATTCAGGAAGGCAATAAAAGAAGTGGGGTGGATGGAGAAGCATTTCTTTTGGTGCAGTTCAGATGCAGAAGGTGGTAGACCCCCACATTTATGCATTGTCCTAGCACCCTACAGATCCATGGGGCTTCCAAGGGTGGCTTGGTGGGGTGGGGTTGGGGGCATGTGAATTTGGTTGTAGCTGGAATAAATGGAGGTGCTTGTATGTTGATTCCTGTGCCCTTTGATCCAACCTCTGGCTTGGGGAGAGGCTGCTGATTGGGGCAGATGCACACACCTTGTGACAGGGCCACTGGGTTCTCCTGGTCTTCCATCCACATTTCTTCTTTGTCATCAGCGTACCCTCCTCCTGTATCTTCCCTTTCTGGAAAAAATATGAGCTGTGATTTGTATGAAACACACAAAATGCATCCGTCGGAATCAGAGATCCAGGAAACTTCAGCTGAAATGAACAACTTAATAATATTCACAGGTAGAGCCTGCATCCTTTCGTGAGAAAAATGACACAAATATTAGTATTCTTTGTTTGGAGTCTCTTAACATTCATGTGAGGTACATATTTCCTGTATTTCATTTTATTTTAATTCACCATGAAAAAGAAACTGGTCAGATAAAGAAGCCGAGGCTTTGAGGAGTGGAATCATTTATTTGTGGTGATTCAGCCATATTTACTCCTAGTCTTTCAACTGTGAGCTCAATGCACTTTTTTCATTACCTTCACTATATTGCAAGCTCAATACAATGGGGGAAAAAAGGAGAAACATCTCTTCTTAAGCCTGTTTTACCATTATTTTGCTCTCTGATTTTTCTTAGAGACCAGATCCATGCAACATGAGCATTTTAATCTCATTTAGTTCTCACACATTAAAGAGGTGGGTATACTGTTATTGTCATTTAATAAAAACAGACACCGAGGCTCAGAGAAGTCAAGTGACCTGAACTGGGCCACACAGCTGCTGGGGGCCAGGGCTGGGATTACCTGGGTAGTAGGATTCCAGCACACTTATTTTTGAGGTTAAGTTTATTAAGGTGTAATTTACATGTGGTAAAATCTACCCCTTTTAGTTGTATGTTTGGTGAGTTTTGACACATAGGCACTTTTTTTTTTTTTTTTTTTTTTTTTGAGACGTAATCTCTTTCTTGTTACCCAGGCTGGAGTGCAAAGGTGCGATCTTGGCTCACTGCAACCTCCACCTCCCGGATTCAAGTGATTCTCCTGCCTCAGCCTCCAGGTAGCTGGGATTACAGGCATGCAACACCACACCCAGCTAATTTTGTATTTTCAGTAGAGTCGGGGTTTCACCATGTTGGTCAGGCTGTTCTCAAACTCCCCACCTCAAGTGATCCGCCTGCCTCAGCCTCCCAAAGCACTGGGATGACAGGAGTGAGCCACCACACCCAGCTGACACATATGCAGTCTTGTAATTGAGATATAGACTATTCTGGCCAGGCATGGTGGCTCCTACCTGTAATCCCAGCACTTTGAAAAGCTGAGGCAGGCAGGTCACCTGAGGTCAGGAGTTCGAGACCAGCCTGGCCAACATGGCAAAACGTTGTCTCTACTAAAAATATGAAAGTTAGCTGGGCGTGGTGGCATGTGCCTGTAATCCCAGCTACTTGGGAGCCTGAGACAGGACAATTGCTTGAACCCAAGGAGGCAGAGGTTGCGGTGAGTGGAGATCGCGCCACTGCACTCCAGGCTGGGTGACAGAGGAGACTCCGTCAAAAAAAAAAAAAAAAAAAAAAGAGAGAGAGAGATAGACTATTCTATCACCCAAAAAGTTTCTTTGTGTGCTTATTGTCAGTCCTTTCTTTCTACCCTTGGCTCTGGAGCCCACATTCTTCACCAGCACACCTTAAATAAAAATAAGCCCAATTACGACGCAAGCTATTTACACCGTTTTGAGAACAGCATGATCATATCGGCTTTTAAGTCAATTAAATCTCATAGTGCAACAGTTTATAAATGTTACTTTATAATGAATAGCTGAAGTATAGAAAAGTAACAGAATGACACCAGAGTGACCTACGTTCCTGGTCCTTATAAATCATGCCAGGGTCTCTGACTGCAGGGAGGGCATTCAGTGAATGGGAGTGCTTTTGATTCTGAACAGCTGCCTCAGCCAGAGCCTTTAAATGAGTTTCTGTCCTGCTCCTTCTCAAACTGACACTCAGCAGGCACCACCTGCTTCTGCTCCAGGGGGCTAGTCAATCACGTAGTCCGTTGGTTGCTAAGAAGCAACGAGCCTGAGGCCCAGCAGCGAGCCTGAGGCCCAGCAGCGAGCCTGAGGCCCAGCAGCGAGCCTGAGGCCCAGCAGCGAGCCTGAGGCCCAGCAGCGAGCCTGAGGCCCAGCAGCGAGCCTGAGGCCCAGCAGCGAGCCTGAGGCCCAGCAGCGAGCCTCCGGTCCAGCAGCGAGCCTCCGGTCCAGCAGCGAGCCTCCGGTCCAGCGAAGCTCCCAGCTGCCCTCCCTCTGCTCCAACCACAGCTCGTCCCTCTGCCAGGCGCTGCCCTCACAAGGCGGCTGAGAAGAACATCACGTTGGCAGCTGGGGAAACCTCTGGCTCGGGGCTGGAGAAACAGTTCTGGGCATGCAGTTGAGGGAGGACACATCTCTTCTTTCTAACCCAGGGACAGTGTCCTACCTGCATGTGGTTTGCAGTTCAGGAGAGAATTCAGCCCATGCCTGTGGAGTCACACTCCCCCGCAGAGGGCACACATCCAAGTGGCACTGAAGGAGATGCCCTCCCCTGTGCCCTGGGCTTCCCCCAAAGCCAGGCACCCTCCCCCTCCTCTGGGACAGGACGCCAGGACAGGCCTCAGAGCCTGCAGAGCCAGGCCTGTGCCCAGCTTTCTTTCCTGAGCGTCCTTCTATCAGCCCCTGTGGATAAGTCTGTTCTTTCCTATGTTGCTGTCTGAATGTATTAATTAGTCTGAGGGCAGCTTAAACAACAGAAATGTATTCTCTTATAGTTCTGGAGACCAGAAGTTTACAATCATGGTATCTGCTGGGTTGGTTTCTTCTGAGCACTGTGAGGGAGGGTCTGCTCCAGGCCCCTCTCCTGGACTTGTAGATGCTGTCTTCTCCCTGTGTGTCTACACTATCTTCCCTCTGCATGTCTGTGTTCAAATTGTCCCTTTTAATAAGGACACAGTCCTATTTGATTAGAGCCCATTCCAATGAATTCTTCTTTACTCGATTGCAAAGGTGTTATCTTCCAATAGGATGACACTGGGGGGTACCTGGGGTTTAGGACTTCCTCGTGTGAATTGCAGGTGGAGGTCCAAATTCAGCCCACCACACTGCAAAAGTTGTAGTAGCTCTGCCCAACATCAAGGACCATTCAGAACCTTCTATGATATTAATTTTCAGGAAACTGACAGCAACACACAAGTCGTCACCATGAATCTTTGTTGAGCCAAGTTGAATAGACAAGTGGCTTTTTTGGCAGGTATGAAATACGTAAGATTTGAAAAGTCAGGGGGAATTCCAAATGAACTCAACAGTGTGGGCTGGACATTTCATGGTGAAATCTGTGAAATTAGAAGAGTCCACACAGAAGTCATTAAATAGCAACTGTGCTTTTTAAGTTGCAATGTATACCTTTATGAAATTGTACATATGACATGTGGTTGGTTTTATAAAAGAGAGACTATATATATGTCCACCTATAAGAAGATGGAAAGAAAATATTCTGAAGTACTAACATGGATTCACTCTGATTAGTTGGATTGTAGGTGTCTTTTTGCTTTTTTCCTTGCGCATTTATGTTCCAAAAATTTCACAACGGCCATATCCTACTTTTGCAAATAGAAAACAGTGTTCTTCAACATGAAAATTGGCACAAAGAAGATATTTTTAAAGTAGAAAATGCTAATTTTAAAAATATAACTGAAAAAAGTATAAAATTAATACCAGTAAAATAAATCATGGATACCTGAAAATGATGGTACCTTTATAAATGGTTTGCCTGAACGGCAGTGATGCTAATTAATTCTCTCACCATAAAGGTCAGGATAAAAAATGATAGGAATAGAACATAGTATTTGAGGCAGAATTTCAGCCTTTGGGTCTTCCAGAGGTGAGAATGAAAGAGAGGAGGAATTAGAAAGGTTAATGCATTTGTCATTGAAGATCCCATCACTTTTTTTTAACCAACTTATTTTTTTTTTTAACCTTCTAGTTGAAGTTTTCTTTTGACATTACATTCTACACCTTTAGGGATTAAATTAATGCTCAATTTTTGGAATGTTATTAGGAGAATTACAGATGACTTAAAAATATCACCGGCGAGAAATTAAATCTTTTCCGTCTCTATCACAAAATGTAGGCATAAAACTCTCTTCTGCTCTTCAGACAAATTCAGCAACTTTGATTTTGAAGTTGCCTTTAATCATAGGTCTTTAATGTTCCTGAGAATCCGTGTACTTAATGATGGAGGTGGTCCCAAGCAGTCATCAGCTACCTGCTTACCTGCCTGGCTGTTGATGCCATTTCACTGTGCAATCTCTGTGGCTTTGCTCCTCTGTTCATTTAAAGACTGATCATCTAAGAGCCTGATTAGCCTTTGTCAAAATAACACTAAATATAATAACATAGGAACAGGTCTTTTTGTTTCTTTATCAACGTGATGATTCAGGGGAAGGGGACAAGAAACCCTTAGAGGGGCTTACTGGGGTCACGGAGGCAGTTCTGCACCCTGTGTCTCTCATCTGATATTTCACGGTCCTCATGTGCCATATATACCAAAGATAGGCGGATTTGTGTTTTTCCCCTTTTTTATGATCCACTAGGGAACTGCTTGTCGAGATGCTGGCATTCCAGCGGAGCTAAAAGCCCTGAAACCATTAGAAGTGTTGATATCAGGATGCTACAGCACAAAAAGAAGACAGCACTGTGGAGAAAAATAACTTAAGAGAAGACACATCACCGGGGGATAGACAGTGTTAAGTAGCACCTGCTAACAAGAGCTTTCAAGCCACCATGAGAACAAGATGGATTTACTTTCCTTCCTTTGCAGAATCTCAGCAGCTCCGTGGTAGACAGGGGCCACAGAAGTCAGATGTTGGGAACAGGGGGCAAAATTTTAAAGAGGACTTAGGAACAAATACTTTCTCTCTTTTCATAGAGATGAACAACCCATTTAACATCACTCAACAATGGCTCTTGTGGTAAACGCTATCATTGATGGACAGGTGGGGAGAGCATGGCTGTTGGGTCCAGGTCCCTTAGATATGGCCAGTAGGATGCATGGATTATCATTTTCCTTCCGCAGGGAGGGGACTGAGACTTCAATGAGCAATTTCTCCAGTGATATGCACCCGGTGGGGATGATCAGTGGCTAGCACAGCTCCCTCAAGACCTGACAGCAGTGTGAGTTAGGGGACTTCCCCACTGCCCGTGATGTCAATCATTCTTGGGTCTCAGCTCTTCTCCCCTCCACGCTGAGATGGTTGCTTTAGTCTCTGCCTGGCCCTCCAGGCTACGAGCCACCAAAGTGGGAGCATTGGGTCCCTTCTGCTTGGGACCCTCGGGCCTAGCCCAGGGCCTGACTCAGCAAAGGCAGACACGAACAGTCCAGGAGTTTGTCGCCTGCCCTGACTGAGTCTGGGTACCTGACTCTATACCCGTGACTTTTTCTGCTGACAGCTTTGCACATTGGTAAATGTACCTAATTTCCATTTCACTTTAAAAAATAATCTTGACTTCTCAGCCTGGGGGCACACCGCAGTCCTTTAACTAGAGCAGTTTTCCTGGGCAGTAGCCGTGAGAGGCTGATAGCAGGGCTGGGAGAGTCCATTTCACTTCCATCCCTGCGTGGCTTGATCCCGGAGCTGAGAGGGAACGCCTCTGTGAGCCAGGGGCCTCTGTGGGTCCAGTTGTCCCTTGTCCCCTGTGGACCTGGCTGCATGAAGATTCTCTCTTTCTTTCTAGTGTTGCCAAAGCCAGACTCATGTATAAAGTTCTTTCCAATATTTGGTGGCCACATAGGTGAGTCTACTGGGCATATGGGCAAGAAAGAGAGGGGTGTATGGCACCCTAAGAAATTAGGAGATGATCTGGACCCTAACAGCTTCAGAAGCCTCCTTGTTCCCTAACACTTAGGGGTCTTTTAAAGTGGTGACCCCCTAGTCCAACCATATCTCACCAAATTAAATATCAAACCAAGTTCTTAGAGTGAATCCAGATTTACCCACTTTAAATGCTAGAGGCATACATTCAGAAAAAAATATTATTAGACTGCAATTTGGACCCCAAATTTAACCAACTAGAATTTCACATTTCATATTCTTCAACCTCTGGAATGTAAAATAAGTGTCTTTTAATGGGAACTTATATTTTATCCTAAAGATGGAACAAAGTGTACTGGGCTGAATTATTTCCCAAATAGGCATGATCTGTCTCATGATGATGATGAAACAGGTTTAGGTGAGTTGGCTTCTTACTGACATATGAATAGCACACTGATTTTATGGGTATGGACAACAAAGGTTGGAAGCGAGGCCCTCCACTGAAGCATTCTAGAAGTCGTATTATAAACACTCTCCAAACCACAACAGGAGTCCTTCAGGCCCAGGCATGGCCCGTGATGGAATGAAAAGGTTTCAATGACTATATTAGAATAATTTTCTGAAAGCTTGGAATTATTGGGTTTCTCCAATCTTTTCCTTACTTCAGGGAGACATGGTGACTAGAGTTGGATTGAGACACACTGAAGCGGAAGGCAGAAGGAAATATCAGTAATTCCGATCCGATTTCAAATTTTAATATTTATTTATTTATTTGAGACAGTCTCGCTCTTGTTGCCCAGGCTAGAGTGCAATGGTATGACCTTGGCTCAGTGCAACCTCTGCCTCCCAGGTTCCAGCGATTCTCCTGCCCCAGCCTCCAGGGTGGCTGGGATTAAAGACGTTCACCACCCTACCCAGCTCATTTTTTTATTTTTTTTATTTTTAGTAAAGATGGGGTTTCACCATGGTGGCCAGACTGGTCTCAAACACCTGACCCCAGGTGATCCACCCACCTCAGCCTCCCAAAGTGCTGGGATGACAGGCGTGAGCCACCGTGTTTGGCCAAAATTTTAATATTTTGTTCATCATGACTTTTTGCAATACTTTTTATTTGAAAAATATTGCATTAACATATGATTTATTTTGATTGGTGAGTGGCTTGGAGCCCTCTTAAATTTTGTGACCAGGGGAAATGCCCTGTTTGCCTTACCCAGTGGTGGTTATTTCAAGAACACCGTGATTTTGTAATATACTTCACAAGGAAGAATAGTAGACTGAGAAGTAATCGAGTTTTTTGTTTTCAAAAGAATTTGTTTGTGGGACTGTTAGTGATGTTCGGGATGCCAGCACATTTTCTATTCAAGCCCTGAACTGAAGACCTAGGTATTAATGATGTTGCGCAGCTCCTAACTGTAGCGTACATATGGTCAGACATATCTTTATGTCCATTCTAAGCTCAAAGTACAGAGAAAAATGGATCCAAGTCCAGTTATTCACCTGGAACTTGGTGTGGTCCATTCAACTAGCAGGGTATTGAATATGAAGGGATTGTTTGTGATTTTGCAACTTAGTGGAAAAAAAAAAAAGTCACCCAGCCGTGTCTATGTGCTGAGTCAGACACCTCTCATGTGTCACTAGGCCCTCTCTGAGGACCCCCGTGGGTGGCTGACTCAGCGTGGGCTCTGCAGACTTCAGGCAAGGTGCACAGTAACAGCATGTCATCTCCTGCCCACATCAATCACCTCCACCTCCACCTCCACCCCTTGCCTTGGGGCTTCCTCCTCAACCCAGGCAGACGCTAGATGCAAGACCTTGCATGGTCCAGATGCATCGGGAATTGGTGCTCTGTGAAGCACCTTGGATCAATAAGAGACGGCGGCTGGTGGTGTAGGGTCCAGCGCTACGGGGCTTAGCGGGTGTTCTCCCCGTGTGTGGAGATGAGAGAGTGTAATAAATAAAGGCACAAGACAAAGAGATAAAGAGAAAACAGCTGGGCCCCGGGGACCACTACTATCGAGATGCAGAGACCGATAGTGGCCCCAAACAGCTGCGCTCGCTATTTATTGCATACAACACAAGGGGGCAGGGTAAGGAGGGTGAATCTTCTAAGTGATTGACAAGGTGAAGCAAGTCACGTGATTCCAGGATAGGGGGCCCTTCCCTTTTAGGTACCGAAGCAGAGAGAGAAGGAAGCATAGGTCAGCATTTTCTTCTCTGCACTTATAAGAAAGATCAAAGACTTTAAGACTTTCACTGTTTCTTCTACTGCTATCTACTACGAACTTCAAAGAGGAACCAGGAGTACGGGAGGAGCATGAAAGTGGACAAGGAGTGTGACCACTGAAGCACAGCACCACAGGGAGGGGTTAAGGCCTCCAGATGACTGGCGAGCAGGCCTGGATAATATCCAACCTTCCACAAGAAGCTGGTGGAGCAGAGTGTTCCCTGACTTCTCTAAGGAAAGGAGACTCCCTTTCATGGTCTGCTAAGTAACGGGTGTCTTCCCAGACATTGGTGTTACCGCTTGACCAAGGAGCCCTCAAGGGGCCCTTATGCGGGTGTAAGGACAGAAGGCTCACCTCTTGCCTTCTAGGTCACTTCTCATAATATCCCTTCAGCACCTGACCCTATGCCCATCGGTTATTCCTAGGTTATATTAGTAATGCAACAAAGAATAATATTAAAAGCTAATGATTAATAATGTTTATAATAATGATTGATAATTGTTCATGATCATCTCTATATCTAGTTTGTATTATGACTATTCTTATTCAAACTGTTTTCTTTATTACACTGAAACAGTTTGTGCCTTCAGTCTCTTGCCTAGGCACCTGGGTAGTCCTCTGCCCACATGGTGGATCACTTTTTAGTCTTCTCCCTAGAGCCTCTGTCCTCAGACACAGTTCACACAGCTCTCAGGTCCACATTGCAAGATCAGCATTTAGAATTTTGTGTTTTAAAACTTTTTTAAATTTTAATTTTTGTGGGTACATAGTAGGTGTATATATTTATAGGGGACATGAGACATTTTGATATAGGCATGCAATGTGAAATAAATACATTATGGAGAATGGGGTATCCATTTCCATAAGCATGTATTGAGTTACAAACAATTCAATTACACTCTTTAAGTTGTTTTAAAATGTATAGTTATTATTGACTATCGTCACCCTGTTGTGCTATCAAATAGTAGGTCTTATTTATTCTAACTAGTTTTTGTACCTATTAACCATCCCCACCTCCAGTATTCAGCCATAAAAAAGAATGAGGTCTAGTCATTTACAACAACATGGATGGAACTGGAGATTGTTATGTTAAGGGAAATAAGCCAGGTACAGAAAGACAAACATTGTGTATTCTTACTTGTCAGGTCTAAAAATCAAAACAATTGAACTCGTAGACATAGAGTAGAAGGATGGTTACCCTCCAAGTCTGGGAGGATCAGCATTTGGTTTTACCTCTCAATGGCCAGTCTGATGAAGAATCTTCATAGCAGCTGCCTCTTCACTCCCCACCTTCCCATCCTCTCTCTTTCACTTCTGGCACTGCCTTCTCTAATAAAACCATAGTGCAACTGGCATCTGCCTCATGCTCTGTTTTCTGGGAAACCCAGACTAATATGTATTCTTCACTACTTTCCTGCAGACCTTGGTGCAACAGAACTGTCAGGAAAATTTATTTCAAAAAATTGTACCTTTAAACACCTCTCCTGCCTTTTTATGGATACTGGGAACGTATGAGATTATCAGAGGAAACATTTAAAGGCACAAGGATCTTCATATACCCATTTGTTATTTAGGTCACCTTTAATTGGGGTTTTATTAAATTCTGAAGTGTTCTACTTTTATTCATGAACACTGCCAAGAATGGAAACCTCACTTTCTAAGGCTGCGTGAGTTGCTTGGCACGTGTTTGAGAACCCAGAGCATCTCACCTGCCTCCCTGGGTCCTCCTATGACTCCTCCTCAGAGTCCCAGCACATGCACCACCTGCCTGGCACAGGGCTGAGGATGCAGGCTGTGATTTTGAGTTCTTATGTTGAGCCTTAGATGGGCATGTAGCATGTTCTAATAGTGAAATAAGGACAATATTGAAGGAAGTCATTGTGAGGGAAATGTGTCTTTTGTTTGTTAGAGCCAAGTGATATTACTACTTGTGATCGTGAAGGTCAATCCGAGTGGAATACACTGACCCACAGAGGGCCACCTGTCTTTTGTGGAGGTATCTGGGGATAACAATAGGGACATTGCTCTAACATGTTTAAAGAGGGAGGGCCAGTGTCCCTGATGATGTGGACAGACACAGAGCTGACTTGAGTACCAGGGACGCTGATTTCAGGTGGTTGAAGGAGGAAGGGGCTGTCCTCCTTCTAGACTCTTCAGTGAGCATCCAGGAAGATGCCACGTCTGCATGGGGACAAGGTGTTGTGGAGGGTCCCAAACAGGAGCATTTTATGAAAGTGAAGTCATTAGGGTGGGTGTTGGGCTGGAGATGATCAGAAGAAGAATGAGAACATCTGAACTGAGTATTGTGATATAGACTGAAAGACTCATGGCAGCGTTCTCCTGGGAGTGGAATTATTAGACAATCTAATGGATTTGGTTTTGCTGTGGTTGAAGTTGATACTTTTTCCTCTACTACCACCCTACTAACCCCTTCCCCAGAAGAAAAGATAAGCGAAATCCCACATGTATCAACCCCTGCTCTTCTTAGCAGTCATAACTGACTCACTCTCTAGATCCCTTGGAAAACATTGAAGAAAATATCTGCTGACTAATTCGCAGATATCTGAATGCCACATTCATGAGCTCTCAAATACTCTAGTGCTTAGTTCTCTAGATAATTCCAATAGCATATTTTCTACACCTGCATTAAGTTGGTCATTGTGGCTATGCATATTTGTTTAGGGAGAACTTGTACTGCCTTCTGCATATCCTAACATGTTAAGTTATATTGATATCTAAACTGAATGACATATTGGTGGTATTCATGATACCATTGGATCATTTCTGAAATTCCTAAGAAAGAGCTCAGGATTCCAGAATCTCATATCAGGGTTTGCTCTGAAGCCAATTTATTGTGCCCTGTTTCTTGAACACTTGATTTCATTTATTAGTTCAATTATAATAAATGATACTTTTGAACTATGACTACTTCTGTTCAGTGGGCAACATATGTTCTTAGGATGGTGAACTTGTAGTTGGAGCTCATTTAGAACAGAGATAAGAGATCACATCTTCTCCTATTTGGGAATGAGAGTGGGGTGGAGAGAAAAGGCAGCCCCTTCCTGAAGATGCTAACTTCTATCACCTCATGAAAAAGAATCTTTTCCCTAGTGGTTGCTTAGAGAATGACCTACCTCCATCTGTCCATTTGACCATCCACTCATCTACCCATCCATCCACCCATTTATCTACTCATCTATTCATCTATCCATCCACCCACCCATCCATCCACCCACCCACCCATCCACCCACCCACCCACCCATCCATTCATTCATCCACCCACTCATCTATCCATCCACCCACTCATCTATCCATCCACCCATTCATCCATCCATCCACCCACCCATTCATCCACCCACCCACCCACCCACCCATCCACCCATTCATCCACCTATCCATTCATCTACCCATCCATTCATTCTTTCAACTACTCATCCATTCATCTATCCATCCACACATCCGTCTGCTATTTATTTTAGTAGAGCCTAGCTCTGGGTGCTTATGTTATTTAAACATTAACAAAGATCTGATAGCATTTCTGGAATTGAACCCTTGGCTGTTGTTTGACTCTGCTTATGCCTCAAAGCCAAGAGTTCTCAAAACTCCAGCCTGTGGTGTAAATGAAGTCACATTTACCTTCAAACTCAAATCTCACTGCCTCCTAACTCCCCACCTGCTGACAGAGGCCCTCAGGAGAGATGCTGCACACAGTACTGAGAGATGCTTAAGTACAGTGGCTAAAAGGAAGTGTTCCAGAGCCAGCTTCCTGGGGGCTGAATTCTGCCTCTGCCTCTTCCCCACTTTGTGGGCTTGAGCAAATTCCTCTCTGTACCTCAGGATATAATTGGTAAAGTGAGGCTGATGAGGACACAAAGGGCATCTACCCCATCAGGGATGCTGTCAGAACTCAATGAGTTGATAATGCTTGAGTGCCCTTGAAGCCTGGCCCCAGCAGCATGAGCCGTGATTACCTGACACCCAGCCTGGTGTAGACTCTCTCCACTATAAGTTCAGTGAAACTGTGACTGCCTGGCATTGTAAAGACCAGACCCTGGGAATAGGGTAGCTCTTGGAGAATTCCTCCTCTGCCCTCAGACCTGCATTGAAAATGTCAAAAGGTCTCAAAGAATTCTGAAATGAGATACTTTCAATAACGAGTTCTTTTACGTCAGGATCATTTTTTGATGTGAGACACTGTCTCCTATGACATAAATCACCTTCATTGTGTCTCCATTAAATACAACCTGACATAAAAACCCCATCTTAGAAATCCCAAAAAAATGACTCCTTTTCTCCCCTGTGCACATTTCATTTCGGTTTTCCTCTGGTTTCTAAAAAGTGATCTTTTATGGAACAAGTTATTCATGACATTTGAAAAGTATCCATGTTTAAGGCATTTAAAGACAGTGAGGTTGAGCATGCACCTATTTTGCACTTGCCTTCCATTTAATTTGACTTTATTCTACTCTAAAACACTATTCTTTTATTCCGTGAAATTTTCTTTATTTGAGGCATCTATGAATTATGCAGGGAAAGATACTGGATTTGAATGCCAGAGTTTAATCACTTGAGGCTGCTGTTGCATCTCGGATTGGTCCAACTCAATAGTAGTCAGATTTCCACCCAGTGCAGCAAACGTACGAGCTTTGTGTTTAAAAAGAGGAGGCATCAACATAAGGACAGACAAAAAGAAACAGGCATTTTCACTTGCAAATCTACTATATTTAAGAAGTGGTCTACCTGATTTAAATCATTTCACATTGACTCAGATGGAGGGTGAACAGTGTTGGTAATAAGTGGGAAGCTTTACTTTACTTCTTTATGGGATTATCGTCTGCATAAGGCAATAAGCAAATGTGAGGATGGTTTACTTTATTAATATAAATCTTGATCATTTACTCTATTTATTTATACTTCTCAGACTCTGAAAGCAAGGTTTTCCCGGATGATCCATTTACCGTTAATTAAGGGTTGACAAATGACCTGAGAATTTCTTATGACAATGTTGAATGCCAAAGGGAACTGATTGTTATTTTTCTGATATTGTTTTTAGGCTAAAGACCTGGACCCAAATATGAATGTTGAGGGTACCTTATCCCCTAGTCACCCGTCATGGTTTTCTCCTTGTTCGGTGCTCTGCTGTTTTTTTCTAGGATCCCATTCAGATAGTGTCATCACAGTAGCAATTCCTGAGGGCAAGGAAGTCCAGGCTCCAGTCTTTACTCTGTCACTCATTAGCTGCATGATCTAGGGCAAGTCATGCTCCTTCTACCTCCCTCATTTTCTTCCCCTGAAAGTTAGAGACTTGGCCAGGCACAGTGGCTCACGCCTATAATCCCAGCACTTTCAGAGGCTGAGGTGGGTGGATCACGGGGTCAGAAGCCTGGCCAACACGGTGAAACCCCATCTCTACTAAAAATACAAAAATTAGCTGGGTGTGGTGACATGTGCCAGTAATCTTAGCTACTCTGTAGGCCAAGGTAGGAGAATCGCTTGAACCTGGGAGGTAGAGGTTTCAGTGAGCTGAGATCCAGCCACTGCACTCCAGCCTGGGACAGAGTGAGACTCTGTCTCAGAAAAAAAAAAAAAAAAAAAAAAAAAAGTTAGAGACTTTATAAGCTTTTCAGTCCTTTTCAACTCAAAGCATACTTTTTGATAACAACCAAAAAATGAGATTGACAAAATACTTCTCTCTCCATCAACTAGAATCACGTTAAGCTTTGAGAAAACACCCTTTCTGTTTACATGTGTGGTGCATTTCACACAGCTCCCCAGACTTCACACCCAGAGAATCTTGCCCAAAGAGTTAAGTCTAACCTTAAAAGACTTCATACTTCTAGTTAACCTGGTAAAATGAAAATGCACAAGATAGGCATAAGCAATGGCAGAAAAAAAATAGATTTTAAGTAGGAGGAAACATAAGAGTTTCTTAGTTGATTAAAATTTATTTAAAAAGAAGACATTGGGCCAGGCGCAGTAGCTCATGCCTGTAATCCCAGCACTTTGGGAGGCTGAGGCAGGTGGATTACGACGTCAGGAGATCGAGACTATCCTGGCTAACACGGTGAAACCCCGTCTCTATTAAAAACACAAAAAGTTAGCCAGGTGTGGTGGTGGGCGCCTGTAGTCCCAGCTACTTGGGAGGCCGAGGGAGGAGAATGGTGTGAATCTGGGGGGTGGAGGTTGCAGTGAGCCGAGATTTTGCACCACTGCACTCCAGCCTGGGTGACAGAGAGAGACTCTGTCTCAAAATAAATAAATAAATAAAAAAGACATTGGACATGGTGACTGGAATGAAAACACAGCAGCCTAATGACTGATATTAACAAAAGTAACAATGCTGATCTTGTAGCTGATACAGAACATTGGCTGTTGCCTTCATATTTTCAGTGAAGTTATGCTTGATCTCCCTCCTGGTTTTTCTTGTTACTGGTGACCTGCATTCCTAGAGCAGTGGATGTGGATGAGGGGGTCGGTCTGTGCAGCTTCAGTACATCCTTGCTTGGTGGATCCATTCCTGGTCTCACTAGCACCGTGCTTTAGCCATCTGAGCTAAAGTAACACAGAACTTGGTATAAGGCAAGAGACGTTTGGAACTATAAAAGAGACAAAAGTAATCCCGAGTATATCTGATAACAATTTCTTTTTTCTTTTCTTTTTTGCCTTTAGCGACAAGGTGCTGGGGCAACCAATGGAAAAGACAAGACATCTGGTGAAAATGGTAAGAGGACATGAATAGTCCAAGTTCTTTCTCTTTTGCCATCTGCAGCCCTGGGTGCGCAGCAGGTGTGGATCATGCATCCCATCCCAATCAGCTTACTATATGTGTCTGTGCTTCAGCTTACAGTGGAT
This sequence comes from Rhinopithecus roxellana, assembly GCF_007565055.1. Lineage (NCBI taxonomy): Eukaryota > Metazoa > Chordata > Mammalia > Primates > Cercopithecidae > Rhinopithecus > Rhinopithecus roxellana. Next base: position 55,162,002 of record NC_044561.1, read on the forward strand.
TTTAGCAATTCACAGCGAGCACTGAGGTCTGGTTTTACGAAGAAAACTGAGCTGGCTAAATGCCGTGATAAGAAGTTTCCCTCCCATAGGAGGACTCCCATTTTGGGCATCGTGGTAATTACAATGCAAATATAGTTCTCTGCTTTCTTCATTAGGGTGGGTGAGAATCATCCAAGTTGTTATGAGGATAAAATGAGATCAAATGAGATAAGTGATTTGAAAACTGTGAAGTACACAACTTCTGAAATTATGTTTTAAAAGTTGCTTCAGCCCTCTGGAGCACACAGAATGCGGTGCTGGTCCACTGGAAGCTGCTGAGTCAGTGACTGTCACTGCAGCGATTCATCAGCAAATAAAAATGATAGCGGTGACAGGAACATTGCATCCTGCCTCTCCATGGGCCCGTCTCAGCCATGGTCCTAAACTGTAGGAATGATCATCATATTTTTATGGATCAGGAAACGGACGCTTGGCGTTGGGGTGAGATTTAGCTAGAAATGGGAAGTCCATGGATCCTGAAGGAAATAGAGCCAGTTGGAACCCCAGGTCCCTAACTTTAGCATTGACATAAGAACAAGCATAATAATAAAAAATACCCAGTGGTGTGCACCAAGGGCCACAGCATAGTTGCGGTGAGGTGGGACTCTGGGTGTTCGTCCTTTCTGTTAACTCAAGATGAACCCTCCTTTTACGGAAAATGACTCTTGCTTCCAACTGGGTGAAACTGATGCTGGTGTCCACCAATCAGATTGTGGATAATGCCAATCTCAAATACCAGCTGTTAAAATTCCCTGGGGCCTGACAACTCCTTTGGAGTCTCTGTGGTGGGTCTGAGCTGAGCAAGACTCAAGTACAAGAATGTTGGTCTGCGTCTGCAGGCTGCCAACGTGCCCACCCATTTAGGGCAGTCCTGTCGGGCAGGGTGAGTGCAGTGTCCCCTGGGTAAAGGGGTCATCATATCAGTAAGTAGAGAGGTGGGGACTCCACAATGTCCTAATTGGAGCGAGGGGGCTGGGAGAGGAAGGAAACAAAGTTTTCCATGAGGCTGATGGCTCTTCCTTTGCTGCCCAGGGCTTTCCCTGTCTCCTGTGTGTGAGTTGGGGTAGATGTGTGGGGTCCTGGCAAGGAAGGCAGGAAGCAGAGGAGGGAGCAAAGGATGAGGCTTAAAAGGGAGGAGCAATAATGTAGTTGCCTATATGAGGAAGGACCCACTGCCTGCCGTAGGGGAGCATAGGGCGCTGTGAGCCTCCACTGATTTTCCCAGTTCATACATTCATAGCCATCTGTTCATGCAAGTTCCTTTCCACTGAACCTCACAACCTTAGAATTACAGAGTTTTACAGTCAAAAGACTTCTCAGAGATCCTCTATTATAGTGATTCTTTTTTTTGAGATGGAGTTTCGCTCTTGTCGCCCAGGCTGGAGTGCAATGGGATGATCTCGGCTCACTGCAACCTCTGCCTCCTGGGTTCAAGTGATTCTTCTGCCTCAGCCTCCTGAGTAGCTGGAATTACAGGCACCCACCACCACGCCTGGCTAATTTTTGTATTTTTAGTAGAGACAGGGTTTCACCATGTTGGCCAGGCTGGTCTGGAACTCCTGAACTCAGCTGATCCACCCGCCTTGGCCTCCCAAGTGCTGGGATTACAGGTGTAAGCCACAACACTCAGCCAACATTTTTGTCCTCACAACTTCTTTCCATTTTAAAGAATTCTTGAGGACCCCAAAGAACTTTTGTTTATGTTGGTGATATCTATTGATGTTTGTCATGCTGGAACCCTACTGACTCCAATATAGATGGCTCTGAAGAACAGACCTGGAGCCAGTGAACAAGACATAGGATTTATTGAGGGGAGTTACCTTATACGGCAGTCCAGTGGTGATGGACTGGATAAAAGAACCACAACTGCCTGTAACAAGCTTGCAGTTTACACAACATTTTCACTTAGCACCCTCCCTCTAGCAACTTCTACTTGGCAATCTACATTCATTCCAAAACAAAGGTCCCCAATTCCCTGTATGGCCTGCATCCCATGGGATGGGATGGGAATTTAGATGTTCCTCACAGATAAGAATGAATCTCTAGATTGGCCACTCCCAGATTCCTTAGCTCGGAACTCAACTTTAAGCACACATTCTTCTTAGACCATAGGGTCATTCTCAGGGTATGCTTAAGTTAGGCTATTGATGTCAGGTGTATCCGCCATATACTGTCTCCTATGTTAGAAATTAAAATGGAGACAGTTTTCAATGGTTTTCTTATTAATTTATTAAAATAAACCTACTACATGTTAATGTAAGTAACATTTTAAAAAATGAAAAGTCATTATATTTTCCAAAATGGAAAAGGATATTTAGTAAAAAGTGGCAATTTTACATTTCTGCAACGCTCTTTAAAGTCTGGCTTGACAGAGGACAGCTGGATTTCCATACTGGCTTCTGCGTTCAACCTGTTATATCACATGATGTATAGCCTACGGAAAATTCCTCTGCTTACTTGGGAGAGTACGAGATTTAAAAAAGCAAATGATATCCTTTAAGATCAAACTCTTACCTTTGATAATAATAGTATCTTTTATAAGACCAAAAATGTTTTTGATCTTTTGGGCTCCCTTCAAGGATGTAGGCACCCCCCCAGGGTACCTGGTTCACACTCCGAGAACTACTGCTCAGCATGTCTCATGTCATGCCTTGAGGAGTCTGAAGACCAGGCACATGGTGACGAAGCCAGGACTAGGTCTTATGTGTTCGATGTCTCTGCCCCTTGGCTTTACGTTGCTATCCTATTGGTTCTTCAAAGCACGCTGACATGCTCAGTGCTTTGCACCAAAGGGAATTGCCGGCTACTATAGGTGATGCCACTTTCTGCCATTCAAAGACATGGAATTTCTTTTAGCTGAAAACTGGTCCACACCAGTGGAAACTGAGTGATTTTTTTAATGGAGGTATAAAAATTAATTAAATAGAAACATTCCTGATGCTATGAATAAGGCTTTTCATTAGATAATTCTAGATATTAAATGATAGTCCTTTTTGGGTAGAAAAGGGAATTTGAGATTGTTTTACAAGTACCAGATAATGGCAATGTATAAATGTAAATTATTATCAACATGCTATAGTTTAATTTCAGCTAAAACTGCCTATACATGATATTTGTTCATGATACTTTATTATAATATAAAGTCTGTGCTTTTGCCTCTAAAAAGGAGCAAAGACAAAAACCGGAACAGCCCAAGAAAGATGAGGGTAAAAACTTCTAGAAGTAATCTAAAGAACATTTTCCTAAACAATTGAAGTTACTTCATTTTTTTTTCTTAAATTCCTGATGTGAGAAGATCATCTTGGAATTTCTGTTTTAACCTAGTATTACATTCCATTGAAATTCAAATGGTTTTATTCTGTTATTACAGGTATCTAGGGAGATCTATTATGTTAATGTATATTTCCTATTAATATCACATGAAGCTGTCTACATGTCTTGAAGGAGCAAGGACCCTTGGGAATTGAAATATGAAGTATTTAAAAAACCATCAAAATGTTAGGAGATTTGGATAGTAACACTTAATAATAAAAGGAACATTCTCAATTGTATTAATTGTCCATACAAGTCAGGGTGTTCTTAATCCAAATATTATAAATTGAGTTGAGGTCTCCATTTAACACATAAAGCAATAAAGACTGTGGGAGTGAACTACGGGTGCCTTGAGAATATTTGGATCACAAAAGGCCCAAGTCAGGCACATTAAAACTTCAGAAGGTATTTAGATTACTGGGCTTTCCTGCCATTTCATTACATGGAATATTATCTTGAGAACACCATTTGCTGGGAACCAAATTTCTCATAAATTCAGTATTTATTTTTGTTGTCATCACGGTATTTACTGATGTGAAATATGACCTACCACATACTCTCTAGAATGTTTCAAAATCCTCCTCATTTTCCCAGGATGTTAGCCTCAGTACACACACTCAACCCCAATATTTCTACTAGAACTAGATTTTGTGGTATCATCTTCAGTAGGAAGACAGGTTTTTCAGAAATATTAGGGTTACAATTTTGTTTTAAATGTAGAAAATAAATGTTTCAGGGCTTGGAGGTTCAGAGATTTTTCATTCCTGTGTGAGCAAAGTGCCTTCATCATTTGATTAGTTAGGCCGCAGATTTTATTTGTTTCTGGAAATAACTTTCTAGTTGAAAGAAACAATAGCTCATAGCTTCCATTATACATCTTTTTGTCTCATAGAAACGGCTAAATTAAATTCAAACGTGTTTACACATACAACCACAACCATCTGAATCTAGATTATTCACCACAAATTAGTAATTTGAACACAACCAAAAGATTTTTGGGGGAAACTCTAACATTGCTGGATTTCTTGATCCATCCCTTGATATTGGTTGTCCAGAGAGACTCCAAGAGTTAATTTTTTTTTATTGACATACAAAAGCAGAAAAATACTGGAAGGAGAGTGGCTGCTGGGAGCCTTCCAACCTGAAAAAGAGATTTATGAATAATAAACCTCGTGATGGGGCTTACTTGCAGAGCCTGGAGGCTTACCCAAGCTAAATTGAATTTCTAAAACTGGAATGGATTTCTCTTGACTTAGTGAGCTGTGATGCATTTGTTTCCAAAAGGCTCTGTTTCTGCGGGTGGAAGGTGTATGAACACACCTGATTTTAAGAAAAGAATCCCCTCACATCCAGGCTGTAGGTAAATGCTACAGATGAAAGTATTATTTTGAACTACCTTTGGGGCTCACTGCAGTTGTGTGTGTTTGAGTGTGAGTAGCCTTGCACAAGCTCAGGCTCCATGCTTGAATACCTGTGCCCCTTCTTTGGGAGAGAGACTGTGGCCTAAGAAGTTTCTAGTAGGTGTGGGGATATTCTAGGAGTCCTTAAGACTTAGTTTGATTTGATATGATTATATGATCGCCAAGAATAAATAAGATGAAATGTTAATGTACTGGGTACTTTCCTTTCCCTATTTTAAATAAATCCCAAACCTTAGAAGTTTAAGTTTATCTCACCTTTGGATTTTGAGGAAACACACACACGTGTACACACACAGAGTCACTTTCTTATTTTACTGCTCTTAAGTAGGTAGAGAGACAGGTCCCAAGAAGGGCTTGCATTTATAGGCAGACAGATGTACATGCTACCATTAAATGGAGTATAATTTTTCAAATAAAAAAATATAATTCAAAAATTTATTTCCAAAGAAATTTCATCAACCCCTAACTAACCCTGGTCCTTTGTGGCTCCATATCTCCCAGTAGACATTCATCCCCCTCCCACTTGTGTCTGTGTTCTTGGTGCAAGATTATCTTTCAAGACCTATGTGCTGACTTAGGCAGATTTTGCATAGGATATATTTTGTCTATCACCTCTCCTGGGTATGTGGAAGTGTGTGGAGTGAGGCTTCATGTGCAAGGCTGGGCATCAGGTTGGAGTAAGAAGAAACTGGTGTTGAGTCCAGAAACCAAAGATGATTGAGTGATTACTATCATGCCCAAGAGAAGAGGTCCATTTTGGCAGAAGATGCTGCCTGGCTGATCTTGCTCCTGGGCACAGCGGGGCTGGGATGGAAGGCAAGAGGAAGAAATCCATTCTAGAAAGTCTACAGAGGGAACATGCCCTGCCCCTGCCTGCAGCAGTGACTCAGCTCTGCTCTGCTTCAGATGTGGGTTGTGGTCAGATCAGAGTTTGAGGATGGGTCAGGGTACACGGAAGACAGAGCCTGCAATTCAGAGTTTTGCTGTTCCTGTAGGCCAGTGGGTACAGGTGTCTGGAATCCAGGGGGAGGTGAAGCTTGAGTCCACACTGAGGGTCTAATATGCCAATTCTGCACAAATCTCAATAGTCTACACGGAAACTTACCAAGCCAAGACGAGCCTCTTTGAAAAGGAACAGAGACAACTTTGAGTATCCAGCTGCAACATATGTCAGAAATATGCTGTTTATAACTTTCACAGACAGCACTGGCTGTGAAAAAAGCACCTCCCTAAAGTCATTAATGTCTAAGGTGTGCCACATGTCCCAGGCCAGAAAGCTCTCAATCTGTTTCCTGCTAGGGCAGTGAAACCCTCAGATGCCTAAAGCTCAGAGTCTACCATAGTGAGAAAGAATGAGTGCTGCTGTGAACACCAGAGGCACATGGGTGGTGGTGCCTTCAAGGTAAAAAATCAAACAGCTCTGGTCTCTTCTGGGGGTTCTTGGCCCTTTATCTTCTTCCTTTTCCATATTTGAAGAAATCAGAAAAAAAATCAAAACAATAATGGCCGATGCTCAAGAGATGGGGTCCTTTGTGCTTTTGGCTCCAAACACTCTAAAGAGTCTCTTCCAGAAGGAAGAAATGGACACACAAAGCTGCTTCTGATGTTGATCCAGATGGGGAAAGAATGACATTGGAATTGCTTATTAAGCCAGGCATTTAAAGCCATCGCAGTCTCCAGACAAACCCAGTCAATGGGTGATATTGCTCAACAAGTGAGCTGATTCTGTCTGAAGGTTACTGTAGGGGTTAGTGCTGAGAGGGAATTTATTAACATCCATCCCAGTTCAAAGAGTGACTTTTTGTTTGTTTTGCCCTACAGAGTAAGCATTATAATAACTTCATTGAGCAAGGAACACCTTGGATAAGTACAGTGCTTCTGATCAGTCTGGGGTGTGAAAGTGCTTGAAGCATTGTGGACAGAAGCGGCGATTCCTACCCACCCCTAGTTGCAATTCTTTACATCTCTATAGATTTGTATAGTTTAAAAAAATGCTCCCCCATGCTGTCTTCCCTTTGATTTCACCATGGCCTTGCAGGTGGGTTGGGAGAGGATCTCAGGCAAAGTTGCTGGTGAGCTCAGGATTGTCCAAAGGTCACATAAATAAGAGGAGGAAAGTTTTGGTCATGTGACCCACAGTCCAAACACACCAGATTGTCTCTATTTACACTTTCTCCTGACTTCCCTCTTGACCAGGGCCTTGTTTGTAAATGGGGAACTTGGGTGGGCTGTGGTCTAAGCCCCTTGGAACAGAATAAGGTTAACGGGCTTACATCTCAGCCAAACCAGAAACTATTGTCTCCATAGTACCATTATCTCATCAGTTTAGTTAACTAGCCTTTGGCAAATAGGGCTGATCTCAGACTAAGAATAGAGACAGCCGTGAAAATTTTCAAAATTAAAACATCAAAGCAACATGCTCATTTATAGCCTTTTCATATTTCACCTCCCCCTTCCTCACCCTTTCTCTTTCTCTTTTCCTTCCCTTCCTTTCCTTTTTTCTTTTCCTTCCTTCCCTCCCTCTTTCCTTCCTCTCCTCCATCTTTCCCTTCCTTCCCCCTTTCCTCCCCTTCCTCCATCTTTTCTTCCTACCTTTCATCCTTTTCTTCCTTCTTTCTTTTCAAGATTGAGCAGTGGACAGCTTTAGATCAGCTGAAATAGAATTTCACTCCACATCATACAGACAAAGCCTATATACCTTGGTGAAAAAGTGAAGTTATAAATTATTCTAAATGAATTGCTCTTAAAGATCTTCTTCAAGATCTTGGACGTGAAGTAGCTTTAGCTTGAACCAGGAACATGTGGATCTTTTTAGCCTTTGGAATCCTGCCCCAAGCAGGAGATATTCCAGGTTTCAAATGTTTCAGGTTCTGCTTGTCAATTACTTTTATGGAAATAGTATTTCTCGTGCGCTTGAAAACATTTTTGCTCTTTTAAGTAGGTGAAACACTCGGAATCTTATTTATAGAATTAATTTACACAGCAGGCAGTTTTTCAGAAGCAAAATCCAACCTAAATTTCAGGCTGGGCCAAATGATAAGATGATTTAAATTTGTAGGTTTCATATTAGTTAGGTACAGCTGGGATTACAAAAGCACAGAGAAATGCTAATATTTCTCCTTGGAAAAGAATGCTGTCAGTAGACGGAGTGGGCTGAATTGTCCTTAGAGAGTAGATCTCCCTCTCAAGCTAGATCTGTTCTCCCCTCCATATGAGGCAAGGGAAGAGTCCACTTTGCAGCCCTGGGCGTGTCTCCAGGATATCCTTAGAGCAACCACAGAACATGCTTCAGACCCCGGGGCAGAAGTCCCCTGGTCACCCAAGAAAGCACTCTAGCAGCCAATCTAGAATATAGCTCAGGGGAGATGCAGACCCGGAAAAGGAGAAACCAGAATCCCAGGGAGGCCTATCTGGAGGAGCAGACTGACAGGGGCTTCGGCCTGTTGAAAGGCACAGCTAAGCTGTGGCAACTTTGCAGAGACTAGTAGGTTGCTAGAATTAAGAAATAAAGGCCCTGTACAGTGGCTCCCAGCACTTTGGGAGGCCGAGGTGAGTGGATCACCTGAAGTCAGGAGTTTGAGGCCAGCCCGGCCAACGTGGTGAAACTCCATCTCTACTAAAAAAAACACAAAAATTATCTGGGCGTGGTGGCGGGCACCTGTAATCGCAGCTACTTGGGAGGCTGAGGCATGAGAATCACTTGAACCCAGGAGGCGGAGATTGAGGTGAGCAGAGATGGTGCCCCTGCACTCCAGCCTGGGCAACAGAGTGAGACTCTGTCTCAAAAAAAAGTGCCCCCTAATCACTTCTACCCGTTGGACTTCCCCAACCAAAACTACAGAGCAATGGTTAGGTGGAACAGGGGAAGAGTGGAGAGTGAATCTGAGAAGCAAGAAATGCATCGTTCCACTGTATCAAGTGACTTTTTCCAGTTCTTGCCAATGCACTTCCCTCCCTGGCCTTTGGGCCAGGTCACCCTGTTCCCCTCTCTGTCCCTACTAAGTAAAAAAATCTAGCTTATTATATCATAAGTGATTGCAGCTTCCCAAAGACAAAGTAGGAATGATTTTTGTATGCAAATTCTGGATTGGTTTCAGAAAACAAAGAAAAGCAAGAAAAGTGGTTTATTGAAACCATGCTTTCATGTTAACTGTGTAGTGTAATTGGCTGGCTTGGTATTTCTAAAGGAAGGAAAACTGTCAGATCTCTCTTTTTTTTTAAGGATGACATATTTGACATTCCTGGAGTGATGAGGCTGTCCTTGTGAAGATTAATGTGTGTTCTTCACAGTCGGTGTAAGCCCCTCATCCCTCCTCAGGTGTCATTAAGGGTACAAGGAGGTGGCCAAAGAGGAGATACAAGAGGAAGGTGGCTGGAAAGGGGGTGAGGGTGAATACAGAGCTGTGCACACCTCCACCCAGTCTGAAGGGAAGGCCCCGCTGGATGGCAGGCCAACTGGGAAATGGGGAGGGGACTGGGCAGGCACGGTTTTCACCAGTAAGCTGGGGTTTGTCAGAGCAGGAGGGAGGAGGAGAGTAGCTTCCAGCCACATACCCACAGACTGTGGGCTTCTAGAAAGCTGCTTTCTCAGGGGCCTAGTGGGCGCCCCAGGCTCTGCTCCCACTCAGTGGAGTCTCTGGATGACTCCCCAGCTGCCTCCGCCCACAGGAAAGATGGGGAGGAGGGCAGGAGCACCTGCGGCTCCAGGTGCTCTCTGGGAGGCTGGAGTAGCTGCTGCTGTGCCTGGGGCTGTAGGTGTTAGTCTGGGTTGGGAGACAGCACTGAGGTCTCAGAGGAGAGGCTGAACTTTGCCTCCACCCCCATGCAGAGGCATCAAGGAGCCAGTCTGCTTTCATTTAGGTCCCTCTTGGATTTCTTGGCTTCATCACCTTGAATTAAACTTCAAATTTGTGACTGCAGGATCAACTGCTTAAAAATATGAGAAATGACCATCTCCTTATTTAAATTAAACATATTTCCTTTTAAATTCTTCTCTCTCCTCCCCCGACACAGGGGAATTGCTCTTTTCTGCACCGTGGTGAAGAAATGAGATCAGGGCCCCCTTTAATGTCAAGTACATTCTGGATGTTCAAGAAGGAAGAAGAATAACAAGTGCCGTGAGATCATTGAATTTAAAATGCAGCCATTTATAGACCTCACTATTTCCAGCACTAATTTGAAGGAGCAGATATTACAGTTATTATAATGACAATTTCTTGGGATATTGTGGCGTATTGATCTGTACTTTTACTGTCGCTTTTTCGCTGGGCAGATCCTGTATCTACTCAGGTTGAGCACACTCTTTTCTTAAAGACTGTTGTTCCATGTCGCTGCTCTGTTTTTCTGTCATGTTATTTCCCTCAGTCTCGTCGTGAGCAAGAAGCCGAATTATTTGCATATCACTAGGTTTAATTTTAAAATTGTATTTCCTTTGAAGGTTACCCCCTTCTCCTGTTCACTAAGGAGTAGATGCTTCTTATTCACCTGCTGGGATCTCCTTGCGTTCTGGTCATGGTTTTTCTGTTTCAGCTGCTATTTCCTTTGTTCCTCTTGGAATGTGGAATGGTATAGAACTGTGATCAGTGGAAATATGTATCGATTGGATAGACCCAGATATGGCTGGGGGTGCCGGGAGGAGAAACTGGGAAGTCAGCGACGTGGCCTCCATCACAATGTTTATGAAAACTCCCTTCAGGAATTTGTGATGATATGAAGAGGATGCTTGCTGCTGATTTTGTGCTTGGCAAGCAGCTTCTTCAAAATTTCTTTCTTTCTTTCTTTCTTTTTTTTTTTTGAGATGGAGTTTCACTCTTGTTGCCCAGGCTGGAGTGCAATGGTGTGAACTTGGCTCACCGCAACCTCTGCCTTGCGGGTTCAAGCAATTCTCCCGCCTCAGCCTCCCGAGTAGCTGGGATTACAGTCATGTGCCACCACGTCTGGCTAATTTTTGTGTTTTTAGTAGAGATGGGGTTTCTCCATGTTGGTCAGGCTGCTCTCGAACTCCCGATCTCAGGCAATCCACCCTCCTCGGCCTCCCAAGGCTTCTTCAATATTTCTAAGGTGCATTCTTTTCTCTCTACTATTCTACTATCCCAGACCCTGAAAACAATTGGAAATTGAATCGTGCTCTGGCGTTCATTCAGAAAGCAAAGTCTCCTCAGAAGTCAGAGAGCTGCTTTCGTGGCCGGGCACTGATGTGAGCGAAGCAATTCTCACTTCAGACTCCAGTTCCTACCAGTTCACCAAATCCAAATGCAATAGACCTGGCCTGTGTAGGAGGGCAGACCTCGCTTCCCACAGCAGTCATCGTGAACGGGGCTAATCACTGTGGGACAATGATCCTCCTCGCTCCCAACCTTTCTTACACTTCGGATTTTGCTGTTTCCATGCAAACATAAAGCTTTTGGCAGTTTGGATGGATGTACACTCACCAAAATCCAATTTCCCACCAGTCCATTAAAAAAAAAGTGTTTTTATAGTGAGCTTTGAAAATGGGCCAGGCAATGAGAATTGGTCCATGCAGATATTTGCTTGTAGATTATAATGCATTTGCTGGTTGGGGAAAGGGCTTTGAAGGTTCCTCCCAGGTAGCTCTGAGTTCAATAATTGTTTCCCATAGAACTTTCAGAAGAAGATAGAGCAATGTTTAGCACCCAGTTTTGACTGAGGTTTTCCATGGATTAGCTGACACCAGGCTGCCTCCGTGCCAGCAGGAGTTGGGCATTTTTGCTGACTGTTTTTAGGGTCTTCCTCGCCCGTTAGCCATTTCCCTGGTTGCAGTGCCCCTCAGCTGCTTGGCCTGAAGTCCTGCCAAGAAACCTCATCTGACTCTTGGTTTGCTTAGGAAGGGTGGAGCTTGGGTGCATTCCCAAGTTTGTTCTGTCCCTGCCTTTCTGGGCTTTACTCATTTGTTCCTGGTTCACCTGCAGTGAATCATTTTATCTCTTTGGGTTGCAATATTGTATGATGACATTGTCTTTGGGCTCTTGTTAAATTCTGACTCTATGATTCTGTGGCTGTCTCTTTCCTAGGACAGTGTGGGACATTTGACTTCTTTTGATTTTATTTTCTGTAAGCATCAAGGGGATATCGCCTATGAGTCCGCAGGAGAAATACGATGATTTTTCTTGGTGGAGGAAGAGGAGGGGAAAGTAAAGGCAATGGTTGGAATCTGAATGGGATGGTCACTGGCTGTGAACACAGGATAACAAGTAGTTATTTTTGTTGAAATAACTATTTCAACAAAATGGGTGAAAATGGGAAATTACAACCTTTCCTCTAGAAAAACTGCATTTCCAATATCTGACAGTAAAACAGGGAAACAGGGTTTATTTTCCTGGACCTTTCTGTAGTGTGAGTCCAGTTTTGCAAGGAGGCTGGCGCCCCAGTGACTGACCCCGAGGTGAGCACAGGTGTAGACAACAGTGGTCCACTCGACACAGAAACACAAAAGAAGTGGGTGCCTCTCTCTGGAGCAATTGGCATACATGAAATTAAAGTGTGACTGCGATCTTTCAGGCAGAAGGTAGCCAACATTCTTTAGAAACTTTATCGCCTTTTCACCTGTGGGCCTCGTCAGTGTCACCTGGTACCAACCAAACACTACAGGAAACCTCTGCCAGAGGTTGCCGGAATAGGTGCTCCCTAGCCCCGTGGCAATGGAATACTGAGTTATAGCGGTTTCTTGAAAAATCCTCACTTGTCTTTTCTATAAATCTAGCCTATTGTCACCTTAAATGATGGCTATGTGTGGAAGAGTTGAACTGTAATTTTGAAATTATAATCCAGACTTGTTTGTAGAAGAAGGAGATAGGGTTTCAGAAGACAAGATGAGCTACCTGCAGATAAAATGTTCACTTTTATTCTATTCACACATCTCACAGTTGAACTAAACTATAAAATGTTGCCAATTACCTATCTGGGCTAGAAACGGCCTATTAGATCACCCCGGCCATTCACAGCTGGTGAAATATAACTCCCTGTTGTGTATTTCCTCAGTTCAGCTTAAAATGACTTTAGCAAAAGGTCAGATGCTACTGTTCCTGGGAGATGTTTTCAATCTCTAATAGTCTGATGTTAGACATTTTTTTTTTCTAACATTCTAAATTTGTTTCCCCCATCAGTTTCTTGACATCAGCCTCTGTTAATGCTCCCTTGAGCCATGGCAGCCCAAAATGGGTATTTTATCACTGATGAGATTTTTGGTTTAGACGGAAATGCTTCTACTACCTCTGCTGATAATTAGAATGTGTCAAGGGATGATATTTCATTGTTGGTGTTTGGAAGGGTTTGTTTTCTTTTTTAAACGATTTCCAAACTGATTAATTTTTGACCCTGTTGCCTTGATCCCAGAAAATTTCTTTCTGTCTTTGAAATTTCTTGAAAGGAATAAGAGTAATCCACTTTATTTTTGGTTTGTAAAAGCTTTTTGGATGGAGATGCTCCGATGGCACCCACAAAGGACAGGAGCCTCGCTCTCCTGCCAAGATACCACATAAAACAGGCCCTGGTTAAATGGTCACATGTCAACAGGCCCCATCTGAATTCTGCCTAGGTGTTCATCTACCTGAACCAATATACAAAAAGTCTGGCACTTCAGAACTTTTCACAACCCGGGAAGCACTTCCCAATGCCATTTTTCGGGGTGATTAGGTGTCAGAGCATTATTATGTTAATTAATTACTTAATTTTTTTAGAGACAAGGCCTTGCTCTGTCTCCCAGGCTGGAGTGCGGTAGTGAGATCTTAGCTCACTATAACCTTGAACTCCCAGCTCAAGCAATCCTCCCGCTTCAGCCTCCAGAATAGCGGGGACTACAGGTGTGGGCCCCCCTCTGGGTAACTTATTTTTTGAAGAGATGAGGTCTCACTATGTTGCGCAGGCTAGTCTCAGACTCCTGGCCTCAAGTGATCCTCTCACCTAGGCCTCCCAAAGGAGGACATTATTACTTGTTGCTTAAAACTAACACCAAAACTCTACTATAGTTAATCTTTTTGATCCAGGTTACTATATGTGGTTCAGCTACTTAGTCTAGAATGCCCCATAACTTTACTTCTGGGGTATTTAATTTTATTATCTTTTTATAAATATGAGAACCCATCTTTCTGATAAGTAGAAAAAGGTACAAAGCTTAAAATGACCCATCTTTAAAAAGCTATTTCCAATAAATCAGCAAGTGCCTGGCTATGAGCTCTTAAGATAGTGCTATTTTAAAAAAAAAGCAAATAGAAGTGCTATGTCTTCTCTCCAAACCTACCAAGAGAAGGGATGTCAGGGACTGTGGCTGTGGATTAGGAAACCAGAGATTGTGAAGTTTGATTGTCACATGGCCGGCCGTCCCTAGAAATCAGCACCCATCTTTGTTCAGATATAAAATACTCATTTACAAATCTGGGCACACTCCTCTAGGCAAAAGCTCTCTCTGTCCTTATGACAACGTTCTGACATAGGATGCCTAGTCATGTTCAGCATGTTTGAAGGGTATTTTAAAACATGGGACATCAGAGTCATATACAGTGGTGTCTATTTCTGCTCTGCCGTTTTCTTACCACGTATGAAAATGTATAGCATGAAATGAAACACAGGACCCATGACTGAATGGAGATTCCAGGTTGGTGGTAGCCTTGGGCTTGAGATTTTGAGCAGTGATGGGCGTGCATCAGCTCAGCTGCATGGTTGGACCTGGGATGGACTTGGCTCTGGCTTTGCTTCACAGACCCCCTTTGGAGGTGCCAGTCAGAGAGTTGTACCCCACGTGAAATTCCAAACACAACAGACCCATCTACTGAATAGTGTTGTGCATTTAAAAAAGCTTGTAATCCCTGGAAATATGCAAAGAAAAACACCTGTTTGCAGGGATTAGACGCTCAGGGTGAAGAACCAGGGTGGGAAGTGCTCTGTGAGATAGCATAGCCCAGCAGTTGAGTTGACAGGCAAGGCCAAGAAGTACGCAGAAACGTGGGTCACGAAGGATGCCAGATGCACACACACATTGTGGGAGAAAGGCATTTAAATCAGACAGCACCAAAGAGAATAAAGAGTATTCTTATTCTTTAAGAGTATTCTTATTCTTTATTTAAATCAAACAGCACCAAAGAGAATAAAGAGTATTTGTAAGGAGAAAAGGCCCAGAGTACCCACTTTTGAAAGCAGCTTTGATCCCTTTCTGATGTTCATGTGATGATTTTTCAACCCGTGCTGCTCTTTGCTTTCCCCACCGTTCGTGAAGCTCTCAGGGGCTCTTACCAGCCTTTCTCTTCCTTCTTCACCAAGTCCTGGAACACACTCCATTTGCCTTGGCTTCCACCTTTCCTTCTTAAAGTCAAAATCTTTGGCCAGGCGTGGTAGCTCATGTCTGTAATCTCAGCACTTTGGGAGGCTAAGCGGGTGGATCACCTGAGGTCAGGAGTTCGAGATCAGCCTGGCCAACATGGTGAAACTCCATCTTTACTAAAAACATACACACACAAAATTAGCTGTGTGTGGTTGCATGCACCTGTAATCTCAGCTACTCAGGAGGCTGAGGCAGGAAGAATCGCTTGAATCCAGGAGGCAGAGGTTGCAGTGAGCAGAAATCGTGCCACCGCACTCCAGCCTAGGTGACAGAGCTGTCTTAAAAAAAAAAAAAAAAAGAAAGAAAGTAAAATTCTTTGTAGAATTATGGGGCGAGGAGTATTAGAAGAAACTCAGTGGGTTCAAGTGAGGTTCTTATATTAATTAGGCTAATTGGTTTTCTTTTGAGACTACTTAAAAATGTCCTGTAATTATGATTGCATTTGACTTTTCTTTCTATTTAAAAACTGGGGAACTGTGTGAAATTCTCTACGGTGGTGAAATTTTTAGAGTGTGATGCTTTAAATCTGGTATGTGAAATGTTAGAAGCTGGGGCACATGTGAGTCCTAGAAGGTAGTGAGCACCCTCAGGAGAGTCAGCTGATACCTGGTAAAACCAGGGAATATAAAAGAAAAAGGAAAACTCCAATTATTCCAAAGCTGTGAAAGGAAGAAACAAATGGACCCAGTGCAGAATGAAGGGCGTGGCCTGAAACCTGACTAGGGAGGTCACCATCCCTGGAGCAGGACCTGCTCACATCAACTTCCTGTTTTTCAGGCACTTGAAAAACTATGCAGTTTCAGCAACTGCAAAGGGAAGGGTGTGGAGGGAGAAGCAAATGTCCCACAAGGAGAAAAAAAATAACACGAAGCAGGGAAGCCTCAGAAGGAATGTTGACAAAGGTTACTGCATATAATGGAAGAATTTCTGCAAAAAAAAAAAAAAAGTCTCTGGGGTTTTTAAAGCATTAAATGCTATGAAGAAATGACCACCCATTTCAGAAACTGAATGAATGCATGTAAGCAAAAGACAAATGTGCAGTTCAGGGAAAGAAATGAACCCATCCAATGCACAGTGAAATATATGTGAACTTCTATTATTAACTTGAAATAAAATGTTTCCTGATGAATTATACACTGATTATCACATATGTGTAGAAGATGAGGTTCATGTAAAAGAAGCTGAAACCCCAAGATAAAAACTGCTTACACAGTACAGAGGTTATTTCTCTCTCATATAGAAGGAGTCTGGAGGTAGATGGTCAAGGGCAGTCTGTGTAGTTTCAAGGAGCATCAAGCATCTGTTACTGTTTGGCCATATTTGGCGTAAGACTTCTAACTTATGGTTGAATATGGCTGCGTGAGCACCAGCCGTTGCACCTACCTTTCAGCCAATAGAAAACAGATATGAACAGAGGGGAAAAAATGGGCAAGGGGTGTCTGTCAATTTTATTGTAAGATTTCTTTTTTCCACTTACGTCATATTGATCAAATCCTAGTTGCAGGGCCATATCCGACGGTAAGGAGGCTGGAAACTGTTTTCTGGATAACGACGTGCTCAGCCCCAGATCAGGGGTTTTATAACTAAGAAAAAGGGGATAAACAAAGGCAATGAACAGACTCAGCCACAACCCCTTTCTGCTCCTGGAGTTTATTGGGTACTTACAAGCTGGTTAGCTTGCACAGAGGGGTTATCTGAATTGTCTGATGACTAATTTGTCCTCTGTCCCTCCAATCAGCCTGAAGAGATTTTTTTCTTTTTTTTCAAGTTTTCCTAGTCAGAGTGTGAAAAAAGGCAAACTGTGGCTTTTCTGTGGTTTGCTGTTAGGGCAGCTAGCTGCTGATTCCTGTGAAGGAATTTCAATTCTTCCCGTGTGCTCAGAGAGGAAGAAAGCATTTGGTATGTTATTCCCACTCCCGAAAGAGTTCTCATTTACCTACTTTCCTTCAAGTTATTCTCGAGTAAATATTAAAGTATTTTCTATGTAAATAAACTAAAATCTTGCAATCTGATCTCTAAAAGCACAAGATTACCTCTTTTCTTTATATAATTTTCTCTCCTCCCCTGGCCCCAGTGTAACTGGTTATGGCTATAAGAGGTGGTGGTGCAGACAACAGAACCTACTCTCGTTGGATTTGGAAGAAAGGGCTTTTATTACAGGACATTTAATAATTTCTGGCTTGGTAAATTTTCCTCCATCCCTTTGTTTTGAATCTATGTATGTCTTAGTTCAACCATTGCTCAACCATTGTGGAAGACAGTGTGGTGATTCCTCAAAGATCTAGAAGCAGAAATACCATTTGACCCAGCAATTCCATTATTGAGTATATACCCAAAGGGATATAAATCATTCTGTTATAAAGACACAAGCATGTGTACATTCATTGCAGCACTATTCACAATAGCAGAGACATGGAATCAACCTAAATGCCCATCAAGAATAGACTGGATAAAGAAGATGTGGTACGTATATGCCATGGAATACTATGCAGCTCTAAAAAAGGAATGAGATCATGTCCGTTGCAGGTTCATGAATGGAGCTGGAAGCCATTATCCTCAGCAAACGAACACAGGAACAGAAAATGAAACACCACATGTTCTCACTTTTAAGTGGGAGCTGAATGATGAGAACACATGAATGCATGGGGGAGAACAACACACACTGGGGCTTACTGGGAGGGAAGCATCAGGAAGAATAGCTAATGGATGCTGGGCTTTAATACCTAGGTGATGGGTTGATCTGTGAAGCAAATCGCCATGGCACACGTTTACCTATGTAAGAAACCTGTACATCCTGCACATGTACCCTGGAACTTAAAATGAAAGTTAAAGAAAAAAAAATTTCTGGGAGGCAGAGAGCTCAGTCTAGATGGTGTCCAGTCAGAAACAATTCATATGGAAGATATTTAACTACACGATAGATCTTTCTAGCAGTCGCTCGACTGCTCCTAATGTTGCCTGGCATGTGCCACCAGACAAAGGACCCTGGGATGTCCTCACAGCTGCCCAAGATAAACCCAGTGCCTCCGCCTCAGGGTTTGCCAGAAGTCGGGATCTTCCTGTGGTTGACTGCCCCCTGGTGCTCACTTCTGCCTCTCAGATCCTTCTAGTGCACCTGCCTGGCCAACCCTAACCTGCGTAGCAAACTTCTACCCCGAGACATCTGGGAATGATTTCCTCCAGTTTCTCAGCCTGGTGGTAGATGGAGAAGCTGGAAGGAGGGTGCATTGGGCAAGCCTGGCTGCCAGCTGCCATCTTGGGCAATGCACCCCTGCATTGGGATGGCCCTCTACTCCTTACAAACTGTGTCCCTGCACATGCTCTCCAGAGAAAAACTAGCGTGGGCAAGGATTTGAACCTCAGGAAGGCAAATCTGACCACAGTCAAGAGTCATGACTTGAATTCAAGCTACCCCTAGTCAAGCTGTTTCTCGTCATATCTCACCGATTGTCTTAATTTTTTTCTTGAAAATGTAGGCATTTGGCTAGTGGTTCTGGGTGGAATTGTGTACTCCCTCCCTATCAAATTCAAGTGTCAAAGCCCTAATCTCTGTGACCTCAGAATGTGACCTTATTTGGACATAGGGTCTTTACAGAGGTAATTCAATTGAAATGAGATCCTCAGGCTGGGCCCTCATCCAGTCTGGCTGCTGTCCCTATAAGAAGAAGAGATGAGGACACAGACACTCACAAAGGGATCCTCCTGTGAGGACACAGGGACGCCATCTGCAAGCCAGGAGAGAGGTCTTAGGAGGAACCTGGTCTGCCAACATCTTAATCTTGGACTCCAGCCTACTGGATGTGAGAACATAAATTTCTGTTGCTTAAGTGACACCGTGTATGATACTTTGTCGTGACAGCCTAAGCAATTCATACAAGTAGGAATAAATTTTGCCTTTTCAACAGAAAAATTAGTATTTCTTCAGTGGTGATTATACCTTTTTTTTGTGCTCTTCCTCGCTTAATAAATTTGGAGGAAGATCTGATCTCATTAGTCCTCATTCTGTGCAATCGATACTCATGGATCTGTGCTCATTTGATTATCTAGTACCGCAGAGGGCATTTTATATAAGCCAGGGTGCTTCTGGATGGAAGCCCGAGAAACAGAATAATGGGAAATAGATGACTGAGAGGAGCTCACAGTAAACTCTTACTTTTGGCTCACAAGTTAGGCTTTGCATTAATCAGAACTTGATTTGAACAATCGAAGACTGTGGGTTTCAGAATACTTCTATTTTAGGACAAAAGAGAATTGTTCACTCTTGGAAAAAGCTTTAAGTTCGGTCTTGGAAAAAGCTTTAAGTACCAAAGAAGGCACTAACTTGGCAAATGGAAAGCTAGAAGAAATGAGAATTGTGTTTTTATTTGATTTGGGGAATACAATAGATGCAGAAAGTCCTCTTGCCTGGGCCTGTTAATGCCTGAACTTGCTTATTAATCTCGGCCTCTTAGCACAGACCTGGAAAATTGCAGTTCTCCGCATCAGCAGCCCCCGTTCATAAATACGGAGCCAGCAGGCAGGAGCGAGAAGTGGCTCTGGGCTGTGGGGCTGACTTGTTGGAATCCCACATGACCCAAGCTGCAGAGGGACTGCAACTCAGGAAGTCAGGCAGAAAGACACAGTGGCTCTCTGCATGCTTTGTTCCCAGCTTTTTAAAGAGCTTATGGTCTTTTGTTAAACTGACATTTCATAAAGTGTGATGCTGTATGCCAGCATTATTAGGTACTACGGGTATAAACTGATTGTTACAATTTTTTTTCCTCTGGAGGAATTGACCTTTTCTCTAACACTGGACACCTTATTCTCTCAGTATATCTTGATCCAATGTGAGGTGTAAAGGATAAAATTCTAATCCTTACTTGCTTTGTTACCTGTCTCTGGCTTTCTCTGCCTCCAGGGCAAGGGTTTGGGGTCCTTAGGAAGGAATCTCCACTCCTTCTCCTTGGCCAAGTGGCCTTGGTGTGGGGGAGGGGATCCCAGCTAAGAGGGCCTCAGCAGCACAGAACTCTGCATCAGTTAGCTTAATTATATCAAGGGCAACACAGCTGACAGATATTAATTCTTCCAAAGTTAATATCATACTTTGAAAGAAGATAGGACGTTCTAAGAACCTTGGCATTAAAATAGTCCAATTGCAAGGCATACTTAAGTTAAATGACTTATTTCTTTATAGCGTGCTAAAATTTAGGTCCTTTATAGTACGCTATGTGCTGCGACTCCTAATGAAGGCAGACTCCTACTCGGGACTATTACATCCCAATTTACTGCTTGGGCACAAATTTCTGATCTACAGGATTAGGCATTAAGAGGTCATTCATTTCTATCAAATCAATCTTAAAATATGAAGAATGATAAGTATGTAAATTAAAGCATTTACCTGTTTGTGTGGTGTGTATGAGTGTGTGTGTGGTGTGATGTGTGTGGTCTAATGTGTGTATGTGTGTGGTGTGTGTGTGTGGTGTGTATGTGTGTATAGTGTGATGTGTGTAATGTGTATTTGTGTATGTGTGGTATGTGTTTGTATGTGTAATGTGATGTATTTGTGTGTGTGTGGTATGTTTGTGTGTTTGTGTGTTTGTGTAGTGTGGTGTGTTTGTGTGTGGTGTGTATGAATGTGTGTGGTGAGGGTTGTGTTTGTGTAGAAGTGTGTGTGGTGAGGTGTGTTTGTGTATGAGTGCGTGCATGTGGAGTGAGGTGTGTGTGTTGGTGTGTGTGTGGTGTGTGTGTGGGTATGTGTGGTGTGTGTGTAGGGTGTGTTTGTATGATGCGTGTCGTGTGTGTGTGTTTGGTCTGTGTGTGGGATGTTTGTGTGTGTGTGGTGTGTGTGGTATAGTGTGTTTGATGTGTGATGTGGCGTGATGTGTGTGGTGTGTGTTTATGTGTGGTGTGTTTGTGTGTGATACGATCTGTGTGGTGTGTGTGGTATGTTTGTGTGTGGTGTGTGTTGTGTGTTTGTGTGCTATGTGTTTGGTGTGCTGTGAGTGTGTGGGGTATGGTGTGTGTGTGGTGTGTGTGTGTGTGAAGTGTGTATTTGATGTGTGATGTGGTGTGATGTGTGTGTGTGGTGTGTGTGTGCAGTGTGTGGTGTGTTTGTGTATGTGGTATGATATGTGTGTTTGATGTGGTGTTTGTGTGGTGTGTTTGTGTGAGTGTGTGTGGTGTGTGACTGTGTGATAGGTGTGGATGTGTGGGTCTGTGGTGTGTGTGTGGTGTGTTGTATGTGTGTGTGTCCGTGTGTTAAAAGTAAAAGCTGCTGTCATGACTTACTGATGGTTCCTCCAATGACCTTACCATGATGACGTGAGAAATGATCTTTCATCATTGTCAACTGGGAAACAAATAGATTTGAGGGTTTCCTTTCCCAAGTTTAGGGGTTAATATATTTTTGAATTGTGCTGTGTTTCAAACTTTTTATCCTTTCTGGGACTGTTGCAGGATCCATGAATAGCTCTGTCATGCCCTAGGTGAATTTTCATGTTCGTTAATTTCCTAGGAATTTATGTTAATTACTTGAAGCCTGCCACTTAGATTGTGAATGCACAGATGAAGACCATTTTTCTGGAAGTGCTATTTCCCACCATCCGTGAGGAGCCCTGGCTGTCGCCCCCATCTTGGTTGGCGTCACTGTGGGGCTGTGCCTCTCCCAGGATGACTCCTTGGCAGAGGCCCCACCTGACAACCTTACCTCACACTCGCCAGCGGCCTGCTTTGCTCTTTGAGTCTCTGAAATTCTATTACTGATTTGTGCATTTACCTTTCCATTTGTTTTCCTGAGGAAGGAGGGGAGTAGGTTTGTTCTCTGTTCTCTCCCAGCCCCCAGGACAGGGATGGCTCTCTCAGACCACTCGCGGAACGCATGAATTTGCTATAGTTCCCCCAGACTGCCTGGTAAACCAGCAGATTTTGCAAGCTTGTTGACTGTATTATGTGTTTAGACTTGGACCATCCAAGAGATGCTTTTCCCCCAGAGCTATATTAACTGGTCCATAAAGAAGTCTGTCAACTTGGTCTACATCTAAGGACATGAAGTAGCATAACACCATAGAATGAAAACACGGTTTGGAACAAGACCCGGATCCCAAGTCAGGCTTGGCCAGTCTTCACAATTTGATCTTAAACGAGGCCCTCCTAGAATGAGGATGATGAATGTTTCCCTGCAGCTCTCATAAATGACTACGTGAGTCCAAACTACAGACTACAGAAGCCCAAATTCTCTATGTAAAATACAGAATCATAAATGTAGATTCTTTATAATGTAAAGCTACTTTAAAACCTATGAAGCCCCACAATTAGGTCAGGTGCTGTTATAGGCTGAATTGTGTCGTCTCCCCACCCAAACTAATATGTGGAAGCTCTAACCTCCAGTACACCAGAGTGTAACTGCATTTGGAGATGGTTAAAGAGATGGTTAATTGATTAATGTTAAATTAATGTCCTCATGTGGTGAGGACACAGCAAAAAGGTGGCCATCTGCAAGCCATGGAGAGAGGCCTCAGGAGAAACCACACCTACTAATACCTTCATCTCCAACTTCTGGCCTCCAGAACTGTGGGAAAATAAATTCTTGTTGGTGAAGCCATCTAGTCTCTGGTATTTTGTTATGGCAGCCTGAGCAAACTAATACTCTTCTCGACAAGTATCTGCTGATGGACTATGGGACTGATGTGAGAACCTCTGCTGCAGTACCAAACTCTGTTTTATCAGAATAGATAAATGCAAGTGGAATTCTAGTTT
Source organism: Rhinopithecus roxellana (assembly GCF_007565055.1). Lineage (NCBI taxonomy): Eukaryota > Metazoa > Chordata > Mammalia > Primates > Cercopithecidae > Rhinopithecus > Rhinopithecus roxellana. The sequence continues at coordinate 55,184,841 of NC_044561.1, forward strand.
ATCAAAGCATTTTTCTGTTCTTTGGATTTTCATGACAATACCAGAGACTTAAAAAAATAGAGACAGGATCTCGTCATGTTGCCCAGGCTGGTCTCAAACTCCTGGGCTCAAGTGACCCTCCTGCCTCAGCTTCCCAAAGTGCTGGGATTACAGGTGTGAGTCACCGTGCCTGGCCCAGAGACTCATAATATTCATTTGGGATTGTCTTCAACTGGTAGTGTAATAGTTCCTAACCTTTATATTTATGAGTCTCTATTTTACATTTGCCCATCAAATGATCTGTAAAAGAAAATCTACTTGAGTATATGAGGGAGGATCTATTTAATGCTCAATAAGGAGTGGTTTTTATTGCCATTCCATCTTTAAGAAGGGCTACCTGAGCTTTCTCTTATGACATAATAAAACATATAATTGCAGAGGCCTCCTTCTATTCAGTTTCTGTGGGGAAAATGCAGTATTTCAGGAAAGTAGCATAAGAAATGTCTATACTAGTGCAAAGTTTAAACTTGAATAGGACTGTTTTGCTTCCTAGTGGAGGTTGTGGCAGAACTGAATCAGGGGACGTTCCAAGCCTCAGGGAGCATCATTTCTTCATTATTCAATGATAATTGGCAGAGCTTTGTGTCAGGTCCTGCTGGTTTAATGAGGTTTCTGCTCAGAGGGAAAAGCCTCATTGCTTGGAGCCATTTTGCAGCTACACTCTTTGTTGAGAAAGGGCAATGTGACAGGTAGACAGGTAAAGGACAGGTAGCTACATAATGTAGCAGTTCATGTAACTGCCCAGCCTGATAGATTTTGATTGTCACTTCCTTTGAGGTGAGATCTTGCAGGTGATGGACTGGGCTGAAGTCTGAAGGGCTTGTGAGAAATAATGGCACTCCAGGCACACAGGATGTTGAATCATGGGGCTGTTTTTTTGAGCTATAATGATCAGTAAGTCGGGTTTCCCCTCGCCTTCTAGTGGAGTTGGAATTGCTGTTCTCTTACATCAAATCTGCTAATTGGCATGAATATCCTCTTGACTATTCTGTAATCAGCTTGAGAATTTCAGAATGTGCAGAGTGGGAAAAGGTCGAATTCCAGGACCTGAGGCAAATACAAGCAATGACAACTGTGAAGCCCTGGACAGCTTACAAGGTATTTTGATGAAATACTTCTTAAAAGGAAAAGCCGTGGACAAGTCAAATTTAGTGGAGTTAAACAAAAGAATGATTCCAGAATTAGGCATCTCTCTGAACCAGAACAGGTTCTCAGAACTCCAGCCTGCCACGTGGTTAGGCAGCTTTCATGGGCAGAAAGCAGACAGGAGGCACCGAGGTAGTTTAACTGGTTACAGAGCAGCATTTTGCCCTGTTGGAGTAAGTTGTCCACCTGTGATTGACTGAAAATGGGCTGCTGTGATTGCTGGAGATCCCACTATTTGTTGACCAGAGCGCACCCGTACAGTACTCCTGAGTTAGGCTTCTAGTTAGTTTTTGTACTAAGTAAGATTGTAGTTTTTATTTGAGGATCGGAGTATGGAGGCATCCTTAGGCCAAATGTGATTTAGTCTAACCTGCTGCTTGCTCAGGCTGAAAAGCCACCATTGAGACTGGGTGTGGCCAAAGTGATGTTCCAATACAGGCGGCAGAATCCTACGTGCAAATGTCAGGAAGAGGCCACCCACTCCAGACCCAAGCCTTCAGACATCTGTGTGAAGGAGCAAGTGGAAATATGACAGAGATGATTGTACTGCAATCTGGACATGACAATGGCATTCGTTTCGTCTGTACCACTCATTTAGATGCCCTGCTCCCACCTGGACACAGAAGCTCTGCAAAGGCTTCTAGGCCACTAGGAGGGCATGGCGCGTGTCCTCGTAGCTAAAGAGAATGTCCTTCTGCATTGTCCAAGCTTTACAGTGACTTGACTTGTGAATTGTGGACTGTATCGGTCAGCAGAGGGAGGTCTCTCTTTTGAACAAATTTTTTTTTGAGACGGAGTCTTGCTCTGTTGCCCATGCTGGAATGCAGTGGCGTGATCTCGGCTCACTGCAAGCTCCGCCGCCTGGGTTCACGCCTTTCTCCTGCTACAGTCTCCCGAGTAGCTGGGACTACAGGCACCCGCCACCACGCCTGGCTAATTACTTGTATTTTTAGTAGAGACAGGGTTTTACCGTATTAGCCAAGATGATCTTGATCTCCTGATCTTGTGATTCGCCCGCCTCAGCCTTCCAAAGTGCTGGGATTACAGGCGTGAGCCACCGCGCACGGCCAAATTTTAAGGATATTCTTTCTGCCTTGTATTTCTGAGCTAGGGCCATCTTGCAACAAGCCCAGCAAACAGCTGACCACGATGGCCATGTGGGCGGCCATGATGGAAAGTGCCCCCTTCCTCCTTGGGTTAGGGCCTGAGTGATCCATGAATCACACCACTGAGCAGACACAGACACCCTGAGGCTGGAGAGCCACCTTACTGCCCACGTCCCCTTCACTGGCCTTTGCAGCTCTGGCCATGCCATGCCCAGTACAGTGTGGCTTGTTCTTTAAGGTACAATCGAGTGTTGATCTGAACATAAACCTAACACTGGGAGCCAGGTAGCACAGGCTTCTGTTTTCTAGATGAGAAAACTGAGCACCAGAGAAGCTGAGAACCTTTTCCAGAGTCACAGAGCAGTCAGAGGCAATTCCCAAATTCAGATTTTCCCCGGACTCCACACCCCTGCTTCTGCAGGGTGCCTCACTCCATGTGGGGAGTATCTAAGTGTGAGGAGAGAGGCAGCCTCTCATCCCCAAGGAGAATGAGGGCTTTGGCTGCTGGGACACGAGGCCTGTGTTTTTTGTTTTTGTTTTTGTTTGAGACAGGTCTCACTCTGTTGCCCAGGCTGGAGTGCAATGGTGCAATCATAGTTCACTGTAGCCTCCACCTCCCAGGCTCTAGTGATCCTCCCACCTCAGTCTTCCGAGTAGCTGGGACTGTGCTCAACCCTGTGTAAAAATTAGCTGCCACCACTTCTGGCTAATTTTTAACTTTTTGTAGAAACGGTGTCTCCATGTGGTGCCCAGGCTGATCTCGAACTCTCACCTCAGCCTCCGAATATGCTGGGATTACTGGCATGAGCCACCATACCTGGCCCCAGGTTTTGTTTATTCCCTGGCCAGGCGTTGGTGGCAGGCTCTGTTCTAGGCAAGGAGGTGCTTAAAAACCTGCCCGGAGCTTCTCTGGCTTTGCTGGGTCCCCACAGCCTCCTCTGGGGCCACAGGCACTGGCCCAGGGGCATGAGGGCACACCTGTGCCTTCCTCTTTTGCTGTGTGCCATCTGCCCTTAGACGCCTGTGCCCCTCTTCTCTCCATCCTGCCTTGAGCGTTTCCCAAGACTTTCCCCCATGAAACAGCAGTGCTTCCTGATGTCATTCTCAGGTGCCAGGTTTTCCATCTTCCTTACGATGCCACCTGTGGGCTGTGCCCCTCTGGCTGGTCAGACAGTGGCTTTACCAGGACGGCTCCCAGCCACACGCCCTCCTTAGAGGCCCATTGAGACATTCCTCCATGACAATGCTGCAGGGAGTGAGGACAAGGACTCGCCTCACAAACTGAAGTTAAATGGTTACCAAGGAGGGTACCATGCTTGGTTAGTCCTCCAGATAAAAGTATGCATTTGACAGCTGCCTAGCATGTTAATGAATGGACTCACTTGCAATCAACAGTTTTTAATTAACACCTACTGTGTGCTGGGTCCTATGTAAACTGTTGGAGCAAGGCAGACAAAGTCCCTGGGTTCACAGAGCTCACACTCTAGTGTGGGAGACAGAGGACAAACCAGGGAAGGGAAGAGAGAAGTAAAGTAACGGGTAGCGATTGCATCATAAAGAACTGCAATGCAGGCTTGAGGGTGTGGCGTGCTCCTAGGGCGCATATTTGAAGAATGTCCTCTCCTAGGGTCTGCAGTCTCCCCAGCAGGCATGGCCGAGGGCTTCCCTGTGGTGTCAGCAGTAGAAAGGGCCCCCTGTGCTGGCAGTGGGTCCCCACCTCTGCCTGGGAGTGATGGGGCTGGGGAGGCTCCTCACAGGGCCACTGTGCTCCTGTGGTCTTGTCACTATCACTGGGGTCATTCTTGGGGAACCTTGGCAGTCTCCAAGGCCCTGAAGAGTGGTTCTGGGCCTGGCTGTGGTCCTTTCCCTTACTCTCCTCCCCTAACCTCGTGCCTTCTGAATCTGGGGTATTTAGAACTGTACTTTCCTGACTTCCAGGGCCACAGGCCATTTGTATTGAACCCTGTGCCACCGAGTCTAATTGGTTGTCCCTTCTCCACTACAGTCGGGTGCCCCGTTCTCTTCCTTACACACTCGTGGCTGGCTCAGTGGAAGGAGCTCCTGTCACTCCTCTAACAACATCTGACCCACCCCCAGGACTGGCCTATCTGAAGTATACACAGAAAGTAGCGCTTCCTTAAATGTCAGTGGTTTCTTCATTAAACAATGTAATATTTTTCAAAAGAGGAATCAATCGATCACTTTTGGCTGAGATATTAGTTTAAGATGTAAGTGCAAAATTGATTTTTGTGACCTGTCCTCACTGTTTCAATATGTATTTCCTTAATATACATAATTTTCAGAGTCTTCATTTGTCATTTGTCAAAAAATAATATTGCTGCTTTCTTCCATTATTATAAAAGAGAAAAGATGAATCAGGCCCTTTTAAAACTTCAGATTGCAGCAACATTTTAAATTTGAAAGAGTAACTTCCCCTCCTCCTTGGAATCAGAGTGAATTTTTCCCCTTTGCACTCATTGTACAGTCGATGCAAGGATTCCTCTGGGAGTAGGAAGATTTGGGACTATAAACCATCTTATGAAAAATGACAATTCCTAGTGCTATAGATGCTACCTAACCAAGGATGTTATTGGTCCTAAAGGGTTTATTGCCATCAGCACAAACACTGGAGCCATTTGCATTTTGGGTTTGCTAGACACTTGCTCTCCAGTTCCAGGCTCATGTGATAACATTAATTAACCACTTTTAAAGCATCTACTTGAGCCACAGGAAACTTTTACTTCTCCCAGTGATCCTACCCCTTATGGTTCTCCAAAGAAAGGGCCCTGGCAATGTAGAAGACAATGTGAATAGCTACCTGGAGTGTGAGAAACAGTTCCACTTGTCTCTCAATCATTTGGGCTGTCGTGGATTAAGCGCCCCCCTCCCCTGCCTCTGAAATATTCCAAAACACTGGTGCAGTCAACATCTCTGCTTTTATGAGCATTGGCAGCAAGTTTGAAATAGAAAACAACAGTTCTCTGATTTGGGTCATGGCTCCATCAGTCCTACAAGGCTTCCAAAGCCAGAGTTGATGTTCCCTCCTGTTAGGTGAGGGTATGATTGAAGGGCTCCAGGTAGAAGCTGCTTAGGTGCTAGGAAAATTGAAAGGAGGCTGCTTCCGGATCTGCAGAGGAAATGTTACCCAACCAGATGCATCTGAAATAAGTGCTGATTCTCATCTATCTATTACCTATCTGTATCTATCTATCATCTACTTATGTTTGTATGTATGTATGTAGGTATCATCTACTTATGTATATATGTATGCATGTATCTAAGTATCCATTCACCTATCCATCTATCTATCTATGTCCATCTGTCAGTCTATCTATCATCTTCTATATCTATCTATCTTTCTGTCTATCATCTTCCATATCTGTCTATCATCTACTTTTATATATATGTATGTACGTATCTAAGTATTTATCCATCCATCCACCTATTGATCCATCTATCTCCGTCCATCCATCCGTCTGTCTATCTATCTATCTCTCAATCATCTATCTATCTCTCAATCATCTATCTTCTATCTATCTATATCTATCTGTCTGTCTGTCTATCTATCTATCTATCTATCTATCTATCTATCTATCTATCTATATCTATCTATCTATCTCAAGCAGGAGAATAGGCAGGCCTTACCTGAAATCCTCAAGGAACCCCAGCTTCCTCCACCCTCTCCGATAGAGCTGGTACCTGAGCATTATTATGCAAAGTCCCTAAACAAGGTAGTGGATGATGAACTCAGGCTGCCTGGAGACAGTCAGGAATAGAACCCGTGCCCTGCTCCCTGGCTAGGGCTTTTCCTCTGCCTCAGAATGCCCCCCGTTCTCCCATCTCCAAGCTGGTTGTGCTCCTCACAGGGTTGGCCTCCTCTGCTCTAGGTGCAAGCCCAGGGTGGCAGCGAGGCTCTTGGCCCAGGTCCCAGGAGAGGTGAGTTCTGTCCCCAGTTCTGGTGTGAGGTAACTCCAAGGCCTCCTTTGTCCTTGGATCTCAATTCTGGCTACACCTGAGAGCCTTTTTAAAAAGTGTAGATGTCTGGCCTCCCCGCAGGGACACGGATTTCTCAACATCAGTGTTGCTCTTAGGAGCACCCTTCCCACTGCGGCTGGGCAAGGAGGAAGCCTGGAGTTTGGAGTGGGACCCTCATGCCTGTATTTAAAAAAGAAAGAAAAGGGAAAAGGATGCCTTGATGAATCTGATGTCTAGTCTTCATTAGACTATGGGCATTTATTATTTTATTTTAGTTTTTTATTTCCATAGGTGTTTGGGGAGCAAGTGGTGTTTGCTTACATGAGTCAGTTTTTCAGTGGTGATTTGTAAGATTTTGATGCACCCATCACCCAAACAGCATACACTATACACTCTATGGCCATACCACCCTGAACACGCCGGGTCTGATCAGACTAGAGGCCTTTGAAAGACATTTACCTTCCACGACTGAAGAATTTTATTGATTTATTTGTTTTTTCCTTCTTGGCTGCACTGGCCCTGTGCTGTAATAAGGTACACAGCACAGAGGCCCAAGCCTTTGCTCCCTCCTCCACCCCCTGCTTTATATCCTGTCACCGTGCGAATTGGTGAAATCCCTCCACCTTAGTAAGCCATTTGCCAAGCCTACCTCATAGGAACAAGAATGTAAGCTTTGTGAAAGTTCAGTCGAACTATGAAGGTCAAATGGTGTCATCCCATCTTGACGATGATAAAAATGGAAGCCCTGATTGCAACAAGCAAATCTTCCCTGAGAATGACACACAGAATTACACATGGAAACTCAGTGTACGACTTTGCTAACTCAGTCGTTGTGGATATCAGCTACCATTGGACCAATGTCTTAGCAATATTTAAATGGTACCTATGTGAGATAGCAGGTGAAAGTAACAGCACAGCCAATAGTAAAACCATATATCAAGATGGCCATTGAGAACAGAAAATCATGTGTGGAAAGTACATGAAGTGTTGAGACTGTGTCCTTGAGTTTTATTGTCCTGCTCAGGTGGTAGATTCTGAGCTCTGTCAAAACACTCCACTGGATTTTACTTTGTAAATGAGCTCTTGTCCTGGGGTGTAAGTCAAGCCCCTGTGTGTGCCCCAAGGTGGACTCCCTGGCTTCACTTATCTAGTGGGGCTGTCTGCTTTCCTATTTTCAGCTCAGTGACTGCCTTCTGTTTGTGTTTGTCTTGCTGCAGATGGACAGAAGAAAGTTCAAGAAGAATTTGACATTGACATGGATGCACCAGAGACAGAACGTGCAGCGGTGGCCATTCAGTCTCAGTTCAGAAAATTTCAGAAGAAGAAGGCTGGGTCTCAGTCCTAGCGGGAGAGCCCCCTCCTATTCCACCTGAAAACACCAAACTCAACATTACCTGTCAAGAAATTAAAAGAACAACACCCTAGAGAGAAGTCATCCACACAGAATCCACACACGCACAGCAAACCTCCAATGCATGTACAGAAACCTGTGATATTTATACCCTTGTAGGAAGGTATAGACAATGGAATTGTGAGTAGCTTAATCTCTATGTTTCTCTCCATTTTCATTCCTCCTGCAACTATTTTCCTTGATGTTGTAATAAAATGAAGTTAAGATGAGTGAATTCAAGCGTCTGCCTTTCTCTCTCTCTTTATTTTACCCGATGTTAGAGATGACTGTGAGCCAGGTGTCTATTTCCTCCTTCTCTTAGGAGTCAGAGACATAACACGTTGTTTTCTGTTAGGAGCTTTTTTGCTGAGAGTGAGGGATCCATTTTCAGCCATGCCTGCCTCATTCGGAGAGTCCTAAGTGCTGGCTGGCGATGGCAATATATTTTCTTCTTATCATGGGAATAGAGCCCTGCATCCTCCGGTGCCGAAGACTCAGAAGTTTCCCTGGGGAATTATGACTGATCCAGGAGAATAAAATGGGAGAAGGTGATGCGTATGTGTTTGGAGCGTCCCCAGATTTACTCAGGAGACCCATTTCAGATCTCCAAAGGGGACACCCTAGCCTGTTACAGGCCATTCTGTGGCTTACCTGCAGTACTCTGCACCTGTGTGACTCCAGGATACTGGCACCTTCTCCAGACTCCCCAACTTCCTCCATGCTGTGATTTGCCACCCGGTAGGGTTATTTATTACAACCCGTAATTTAGAGAAGCTATCAGGCTTCTCTTCCGCTCCATCTTCTCCCCCTGCAAACCTTGCAGGTAAACTGTTCTGCAAATCCCAAAGTGGTTTTGTAGGCACTGAGGAGAGGTCCATCACATGGAGAGGACCTCGCCGTCACTGATTCGGGAACCAGTTGGTTGGGTGGGTACCCACCTTGGGAGGCGCTTGTGGTTTTTGTTTGAACTTTTCCACATGATAACGTGATGTGTAAGTCACATCTCATCTTCACCTTCCTGAGATGCTTGAGATGCTCCATGACTGCTCTTGTATACTGTGGGACATTGCATGTCTTTCCTTTGCCAGCTCCTTAACGAAGGGTCAAGGTGGAGCATGAAGAATAATGGGAAAACAGGCAAGGGATGATTCCATGTGTGTGCATGGGTGTGTGGATGTAAGGGATGGAGAGTGAGGCATGGGTAGGGCACTGACTGCAGGTGGACGTGCCGCTGTTCCTACAGCAGGGCCACATTTATTGTCGGGAGGGCACAGGTTGAGAAACACTGTCATGCTTGTGTGATTTACTGTCTCAAAAATCCCTCTGAAAATGTGCATATTTTCTTGTGTAAGGAAATCTCTCCTGCCAGATAATTCCCTGTGGTTGTTAGAGACAGGAAAACTCATAGACTCTGATCAATTTCCAATCATCAGAGAGCTAAATAGGATCACTTTGGCCTTGACAACCAGTGAGGGCTCTGAGGGACTCCTGATGTTGGGGTCCCTACTGAAAAGAGGAACGCAGGCTGAGGGGACACTCCAGGAAAAGCTTCCTGAGACAGCAGGGGTACGAATGCCAAAGAAATCAGATGAGTCTCGATGTAGTCTTCTTTGGCATTCCCTTAAGCTACCGATGTAAAGTAAGCCAGGAACAAAACAAACACTTACAAATTTTGGATCAATTTCACCACACCTTATACTTCAAGCACCCCCATCCTCTGACTATTTCACATAAAGGAAGCAGTGACGCTGTCTATACTGGCTGCACTCTGGCTGGTGCTCACCGAAGGCTGACCCCTCTGGAAGCTAATCTGGCTTATAATGAGGATGCTTTCTTTACAGGGGACTCTCCATGCAGAGCAGAAAATTCCAATGGAGTGGTTCTTCCCTATGTCCCCAAAGGACTGGGAATATTCTTTCAGTAACAATGGCCCACTGGGGGAAGAAGGATGAAAGTGGGGTGAGAGACGTGAAATTTGGAGAGGTCCCTCAAAGACTGTGATGTGCCTCTCTTGTTCCCATCACAGGACAGGGGTATAACTGCTTTCCTTTGAGCCACGGGGATGAATTTAACTGTTCACTTCCCAGGTAGATTCATGAGGGTCTAGAGCTTCAGCTAACAGCATGGGGAAGATTCCAAATGCGGCCCCCCTCAGCATAGGAACTGGGTATGTTGAGTCTATGGTCTCATAAAACCAGAAGAAGGACGAGGGATTGTGGCTGCAGGCTAGGGAGCACCTTTTCCTTACCATGGGCTGCAGTATTTATTTAGGGTAAAGGAAGGAAACTCCTGAGGTGCTATGGGGTGCCAGCAATTTGGAGTGTCACTAATTCAGTGTCCCTTCAGCCATGTATATCCAACTCCTGCTGTGGGTGTGGACTTGGTGCAGTGGCTGCAAAGCAGGACAGTCCTTGGCAAGGTGCTGTTAGGCTGGTGGGGAAGGGACGAGGATAAGCAGATGCTGGAACAGAAGGAGGGTCACAGCAAGGCAGAGCATGGAGAATCAGTCTCTCAAGTCTTCTCCAGGTACAGCCACACTTGGCAGAGAACTGAAGGCTGAGAGGAGTTCCTGGGTAAATAGGGTGGTGGCTGGTGGAGAAGTGTCTGGGCAAAGTCCTTGAGAAGGAATTGCCCAGCTTTGCTGTCTCAGAGGCTGAATTTATCAGTGCACTTCAGCCTGGGGGATGTGACTCTGCTCTCTGAACTTGGGGAGGCCAGGAGGCAAGAACCCAAGTATTTGAGACTTGAAACTGGATCCGTCTTTGACTTACAGGTCAGTCAAGTGACACAGAGAAGTTACCTACCTCAAGTAGCCAGTTTCTTTAACAGCAAAGTGATGATAAAATCTTTGTGATAAGGTGGTTGGCAAAGTGTTAGGAATTTAGAATGAGGCAAAATGCATGAGTGGCTCAGTGTAGGTGTCCAATAAATGTAAGCTATCATTATTGATAAACCCATGTGGTAAAGAGTCAACCATGGCTTCCCTTATCAACATGCAACACACAACACCTCACTCAAGCCACGAGACTCAGTTTCCCTTGGCTACAGCCAGTTGGATCAGTGGTGGGCACCTGACTCAAGGTGTGGGCTCAGCCTGTCTGAATATTTCTTTAGTGATTCTGAATTAACCATCATGGGAGCTGAGTCAGTTAAGATGGAGGAGATGTTGAGTTGGGACAAGGTTGGTGTTGTGACAGGTAAAACCTGCAAAAAAGGTTTAAAAAACTTTTTTTTTTTTTTTTTTTTTCTGCAAGGAGCTGCAAAAGCCCATGTGGAGACAGGTGCAGAAAGAAGGAGAGGATTTGAGACTCAAGGTACACGAGCCCATGAGAGATGAAGAGGTAGCCCAGGTTGAGTTAGTCATTTGGTAGCAATGAATAGAAGCCCACTCATACTAGCTAAAAAAAGAGAGAATTATTCAGGTTTCATAGACATCCAAGAATAGAACATCCAAGACACCCAAGAAAAGAACAGAACACCATGGGCAGGCAGAATTATATTAGATTTATAAATAAACTGGGGCACAGTAGGGAAGAATTGACGTCTTTATATTATTGTTTTTATAGCATTTTGTGACGTTTGGTGGTTTTATAGTTTTCTTCATATAGGTCTTGCACATTTCTTTTTGTTCTATTTCTAAGTGTTTCATGGGTTTTGTAGCCCTTGTAAGCAGGATCTTTTTCCAAAGCATTCTCTAGTAGGTTTTGCTATTATCTCAAAGAACTACTGATTTCTGTAGATTTAGCTCTGTAACTATTCATCTTACTGAACTACATTCCTGGTCATTTTCCAGTGAATATTTTTGGATTTCTAGGTCCTATCACTTGCAAATAACAATAATTTTGTATCTTCTTTCCAACAACTTTTAATTCCTTTCCTTTGTTCTGTCTCATCTTCCTTATAATTAATTCTTGTGCGTTGAGGGAGGCTTGGGCACGATTTCAGTCTCAACAGTTATAGTGACAGACCATCTCTTGGGGTTGTCATTTGCACCTATTTTGGGTTGACTAATTTTAACTTCATAGGATCATCTTTTCGCAAGTTTCATGATCTCTTATTGTACCTTTGAATGCACACATTTTATAGACTGTGGAGATTAACCTAAATAAATTAGTATAATTATAAGGGGAGATTGAACAGGAAGAGTTTAGGGTTAGAGCTTATTTAGGATTTGCGTTTAAGATGAGGAGTCACATAAATGTCATGTCTAGGAGATTTCACTTGATTACAACTCCAATCATGGACAATCAAGGTGGAGTCCCTTGGTCACACTTTTAGCTAGGGATGCTATAACAAAATACCACACAAGGGCGGCTTAAACAATAGACACTTACTTTTCACAGTTCTGGAGGCTAGGAAGTCCAAGATGAAGGTGCTGCTGGACTTGGTTCCTGGTGAGGTCTCTCTTCCTGGCTTTTAGACGGCCACCTTGCTCCATCCTCACATGGTAACATGGTAGACAGTGAGTGAGCTTGCTCTGATGTTTCTTTCTCTTCTTCTTCTTTTTTTTTTTTCCTTTTGAGATGGTATCTTGCTATGTTACCCAGGCTAGAGCGGAGGGGTGCAATCTCGGCTCACTGCAACCTCTGCCTCCTGGGTTCAAGTGATTCTCCTGCCTCAGCCTCCCGAGTAGCTGGGATTATAGGTGTGCACCACCATGCCCCACTGATTTTTGTATTGTTAGTAGAGATGGGGTTTCATCATGTTAGTCACGCTGGTCTCAAACTTCTGACCTCAGGTGATCCACCCACCTCAGCCTCCCAAAGTGCTGGGATTACAACCAGGAGCCACCGCGCCCAGCTGTTTCTCTTCTTGTAAGGGTACTAATCCCATCATGGGGCCCAACCCTCTTGATTTCATCTAAGCCTAATAACCTTCCAAAGGTCTCACTTCAATATCATCATCTTGGGAGTTAGGGATTTGCCACGTGAATTTAAAGGGACTTAAACCTTCAGTCCATAACATTCAGCTCACCCTTGGTCTTCATTTTCTGTAATTTGATCAGACTGAACAGAAGATTGGACTTTATTTACTGCCCGTCGATTTACTGCACAACGTGGATTTATGCTCATTGCCTGCCACTCTTCACCACCGGCTGCTGCTTCAAGACTGGCTCCATTTTCCCTATAGCTGTGACAATGTACTCTGTTCAGTGCCCCATTGCCCTTTAGGAAGTCTTTTGCTCTTTTGTTAACCATTGCTTAATTGAATAAGAATTAAGGGTAAGAAGAATGCTGCTATGCTTTATGTGCCCTCCATGGGAGTTAGTAGTCTGCAGAGAGGGGATGATGATGGGTTTGGACCGAGGCATGTGTTGGAGGGCACCTGCTGGAGGGCAAGGCTTGAATAAAATCACCAGAGGATTGTTAAAGTAGAGCCACTGTTTTTGCTCTCTGCCCTGTAAAGCTGACGTGAATATGAAATTTTTGAACCTCCCCCCCACAAAAAAAGCTAACCACTCATTATTCCTATATGCCCGTGCTTCAGGCTTTCTCTGGCATCTGCGGGTGTAAAGAGCTACCATCACATGGATCACGACAGTTCACAAAGGAGAGAGATGTGCCTGTCTGTTAATGCTTCTGGGGCTTCTACTGTGCATCTTTCTTAAAGCCCCCAAGCTAAGGAATAATTTTCTAGACTACCTACTGCATGAACTACATTGTTAGATGATTGTCTTGTTCAAAGCCAGGCTGAGTGTTTGATTTAGTGAGATGGATTCCTGCACAGAAATTCCTAGGCTCAGGCGAAATCACATGGTATTTGATGAAACTAAGAGGAGTCCGTGCCTTCCTGCTGTACTCTCATGTGAACCTTGCTGCCAAAAATATTAGGCTGGCTGCTTTCCTCCCTCTGCTGCAGCCAGGCCCCCTGTACCCAGGCCTTCTAACCAAGCACTGTGGTTTAGGAGTCACACATGGGGCATGTCTGGCCCTAGACAAAATAGCTTGTGGTTGACTCGCTAACTCTTGACAGGTGCAGAGGCTTAGACAGTGCTAATCCTGAGAGCTAACACTGTTCTATATCTGGATAATTTCAGTGACCATCCCTCCAATTTCAGCACATAATTTCCTCTTTCTCGTATATTCTGTAGCAGCCAGAGTAAGTTTTTAAAAATGCAAAACTGGTCTTCTTTTCCATGCTTCCCTCCCCTCAGACTTCAACATTCTTCAATGTCTTAACTGTGCTCAGAGGATAAAGCCAATTTCCTCTGTGTGGCACCCACACTGCCACCTCTCCTCTCGTTCTGGAGGCTTCTGATGTTGCTGGGATGTGCTCTCCTGCCCCCCAACATCAAGATACTTGAGTCTGCTTCTCAGTCTCAGCCTGCCCCTCTTTCTTTCTCTGCATCTCATACTTCCCGTCATCTTAGTTCTGAGCTGACCTGTTACTTTCTGGAGTAGTTGAGGGAGAACTAACTGATGGAAAGATAAATCCCCAAGCCCCGGTGCCTGCACCCGGTAGAACTTTATTTCTTGCTTACAGCAGAATCCAAGACTGGTGCTCCAGAGTCATCTGCATTCTCCATGCAGGAGACTGTGTCAAAAGTTTCTGATGGATCAGATCCAGAAGTGACTGATTGACATTGATTCCCCTGGCTGGGATAAAACACCTGGTCTCGCCTATGTGCAGGGAAGCGGGAAAATGCAGTCCACCTGTGTGCTCAGGAAGTGGAGGAAGCAGGTTTGGGGCATCACTGCAGTTTCTGCCACAGCCCCCTCCCCTCACATCCCATCCATTCCCAAACACCTACCCATCCCCCTCACCTAAGGTCCTGTTCCTGATGGCAATTACTACAACTGCAATTCACAGGTATCACTGGGATTCTCCGATCAATACTTGTCTCCTCCATGCTGCTCCAGGAGGTCAGGGACACCCGTTTTACCAGCTGTTTAGGTGCTCCGTAAGAACTTGCAACAAGAATGAATAAATACATCCATGCCCACATTTGTGGCATGCACTCTACAGAAATCATCTTTCCCAGTGTATTTGAGGGCAGAGGTACATAAAGGAATCCTATTGTTTTCATTCAGTAAACAGTCAAGGAAGACCTTGATCTGGTCAGAGTCCAAAGTCAGCTGGTATGCTTCAGCTTTTCATTTTCCTCTCTAAGGAGGGTGTCAGAAAGCCACTGTGCTGTAGATTTTCTTGTCATAGAGTGGAATTCAGGACAGACAGGCACCAAGACACGGGTACATTTCTAGGCCTTTGTTTATTCCCCCCAAAAGCTGAACAAATCCCCAAGCCTATGGTGGTCTTCAGGTCAATCAGGTCTTCACGTCAAACTACAGACTCAGGATCCTACTTTATTCCATGTTATTCTTTCTTTCACAGGCTCAGCAACCTGCAACCTCTACCTCCTGGGTTCAAGCGATTCTCCTGTCTCAGCCTCCCGAGTAATTAGGATTACAGGTCCCCACCACCATGCCCGGCTAATTTTCTATTTTCAGTAGAGATGAGGTTTTGCCATATTGGCCAGGCTGGTCTCAAACTCCTAACCTCAGGTGATCCATCCACCTCAGTCTCCCAGAATGCTGGGATTACAGGTGTGAGCCAATGCGCCTGGCCATGTCATTCTTTCTGTATAGAACAAATGCCTGCTGTTAGCCTACCCTCACTGTGGGCAGTGGGCTGCCCTGGGCTTGTGGTCAGCCAGCCTAGTACTAGGGTTGTCCTGGGAAAGGAGCACAACTTCCTCTGGCCACAACCTACCCCTCTATAAAATGGACATAACTCTCAGGATGGTAGGGAGAGATTAAAAGCAACCTGTGTGGAGTTCTTCCTGTGTGTCGGGTTGTGGCAAGCTACTAAGGGCTTCACACATATTATTTCATTGAGTCTTGATAGTCTTAAAGAGGATGTACTTTATCCCCATTTTACAGATGAGAAAACGAAAGCTCAGAGAAGAGGAGGGTCATGCAGCTATTGAGGGATGAGGTTGAATTCTGCATCTGGGTTTGACTTGAGAGCCTGAAGTCTTTGACACCCACTTCATCTAGTAGGACGCATTGAACACCAATGTGTTTAGTAACTTACGGTGCTTCCTATCCACGTGGGGCACCGTTTGGGTTCTGTAATCTCCAGTGACCCCATGATGCCTCTCTCAATGACTCAAGTCCTTTGGGGATCCTCCGGCCTCTGCATTCCAATAGTGATGACTGTAGACAGAATAAGACCCCTAAAGATGTCCACGTCCCAAACCCAGAACACATGAATATGCCCAAAAGGACTTCATGGATGTGATTAAGTTAAAGATTTTGAGATGGGAAGATTGTACTGGATTGCCTGAGTGGGTTCAATGTAATCACAAACATATTTCTGAGAAGGAGGCAAGAGAGGATCAGTGTGGGAAAAAGAAGATGGGAGGAATATGCTTTGAGGATGGAGGAAGGGGCCATGAGCCAACGAATGCAGGTGGCCTCTAGAAAGGGAAGGAACAGTTTCTCCCTAGGAGCCTCCAGAAGGAACACAGCCCTGCCAAAACTTTGATTTTTACCTTATTATAATAGACTCATTTTGGACTTCTAAGCCCCAGAACTACAGCATAGTAAATTTGTGTTGTTTGAAGCTACCAGGTTTGTGGTAATTTGGAAATTTTAATGCAATGGTAATTTCTGTGCCATGTCTCTTGTACCTTAACACTTGTGTGGTCTCGCAGCTCACCTGTTATGCATGCACTAATTATTATCACCCCAGCTCACACAGCATCCCTTGCGAGGGTCATCCAGTACATCCCTCTCTGTGAGGACACTGCAGATATAGAAGAGCCGAGGAAATGTTTTCTGGTCTTTAAAACTGTGGTACGGTGGTGAGGCTACTGAGACGGCTGTCAGATCACACTGTCCTCAGCCCTGGTCTCTGGGAATGGGTGGGATCTGCAGCAACATGATTATACCACAGACTCTGTAGGACCCCCTTGGACAGGGAGGTGCTGAGGGCTGAGGCAAGCCAGCAGCATCGTGGTTCGTCAGCTGCTGTGGCCTGACAGCCGTGGGTGAGCTTTGGAGGCTGGCCTGTGGCCAGCACTGGCCACAGATTTTCTCCTTGTTCAGGTGTCGCTCAGGCTCTTTTGTGTGATTTGTTTGCAACCAAGCCAGCAGCCTCTGCAACCCCAGGCATGGAGCCAAGCGAATAAATCTGGCTGCCATGCAAATGACTCTGCTACTGCAGAGCTGCAGGCCGAGAGGGAGTCGTGAAGACTCTGCACCGTTTGTATTCCTCCCTGAAAATACCGTGCCATTCCCCGCATTCCCTGGACCAACTGCTGTCAGGCTCCCAGGGGAGGAGCTGCCCATCCACCCAGTGTAAAGGACCAGTGGGGTGGTAAAGCAGGAAGTGGGTGTTTTATGACTTTGACAACCTCCTTGTGGGTGTGTGAAAGTGAGAGAACTCTGTTGGGTGGTGGTTGGAGTTGTTGGTCTCCCCTTTTTGATTGTTTGGGTCTCAATGAACAAAGGCATTCTGTAGCTCCCTTCTGAATGCCTGATTCCCAATCCAGCTCTCATTTACTCAGTGCCTCTCACCCCTATCTACCGGCTCCCTGATGTGTCTTCATGTTTATAAATCAAAGAGCGTGAGTGCTGCTAACTACCTTAGGGACCTCATCCAGCCCTGCATTTTATAAACAAGTGAAGCGATGCTCTGAGAAATGGAGTGCTTGCCTGCAACCACAGGCCAGGCCCAGGCATAGCATCCTTCAGGGCCAGTGTGTATCCTGATGCAGTTGAACCCTCAGCAAGGCTGCAGCCACCCATCTGCAACTCTCCACCAGAGACAGGAGGCTGTGTTTTGCCCATTCAGGCCCCGAGAGGCCCCTTGCTGGCCAGGTTGCCCAATCGCTTGCTTGAATTCCCTGGGAATAGACATGGAAGAAAGAGCAAAAATAAACAAACAGTGGCCCACTCCATTGTTTTTTCAGTCCGAATTTCAGAAGAGTAGAGGGAAGGGATGTGGCCATCAGGATGGAATCTCAGCACTTTATCTGACATCCCCAGTAACAATGGCTTCAACGACCCGGTCTCATGTGTCTCATCTGTAAGAGTCTGGATGAACAGCAGCTTGCTGGTATCAGGACCAGAACTTCTACCTTGTCTGTCCATCTTTAGTGTCCTGCCCTTTCTCTCATAGTTTGAGATGGATCACCACTGCACTGATGTCCAGCCACAGGAAGGGGACAATCTGGTGGACAACTGGGAGGATGGACAGAGAAGAGCACAGTCTCTGCCTCATGGGCCATCTTTTGTGGCCTGAACTAGGTAGTTGGGCATGCATGTGGCCTGAGTTCCCCAGATGGTTGACACTTGTCCAATCCTCCTGGCGCTGTGTGGCCTGGAGACATGTGATTGGTATGGCAGAAGATGGTCTCCATCTATGCACGCATCTTCCCAGCACTCGTCCTTCCAGTTAATGCTGATGCATCTCCTAGCCAGCACACAGGGCAGCTGGAAGTGATCGGCATTCCTGCCGCTCAGCACCGTTCCTGGCCAATGCCTGGTACTTGGAGGATGAATATCCCAGCTAACTTGCTGTCTATGTGAAATCACTCTGAGGCTGTACTGTTTTGCCTCCCAGAGTTCCCTTACAGGGGCTAGCCCCAGGTCACACATGCAGTAAACTGCCAGAGGGTGTACTTTGTATGGGCTTTTCTCCTTGTCTCACCTACTCACTTCCCTCCTGGTACTCCCCAGATAACCTCCCAAACAAACTACTTATATTTAAATGCTTGTCTCAAGGTTTGCATCTAGGAGAACCCAGCCCAAGACAGATGGCAAAGGAGATGTGTGGGCATTTTTAGCTAAAACTCCAGGTTCCAAGAATTCTGGACCATATGCATCATATGTTTTGTTTACATCTTATGTTTCACAACCTCTTTTTTTTTTTATTAAGAAATCAGCCTCTTAAGATATAAACGGGCAGAAATTAACTTAGTTTTTGTCCATCAAGAGTTGTTTCCTTTCCTTGAAGGAAAAGCTTCCCTACAAGGGAAGGAAGGTGGAGTAGGAGGACCCATCTGCTCTGTGTTGGAATTCATCTAAGTCCTGGAAGTATGAAGATGAGAGAGACGTGCTCTCTACTCTCCCTGGAAGCTTCATTCAAATGGGAGATTTAAGAGACCTGTGTGTGAGACGTCAGCTAAGAGCACGAGAGAGAAATGCAAGATGTGTCGCAGCGAAGCTCACATTCATGAAAAAGCATAATGGATATGCTTTTTCCATTGGACTCCATGGATAGCTGGGAAGGCAGAAGCTTCTAGAAGAGGACCAGATAGGTGGGAGGAGGAGAAAGGACCCTCAGCCCAAGAGTGAGGGTCTCAGCGTCCACCACAAGATCACGTGGTGCTGCGTCAGCCTCGCCTATTTGATCACAGGCATTTCAGCCATGAGCCCCTCCCTTCTGCTTCCTTGGGAATTGTATACGAACTCCCTCTGCTTTTCTAGGCTGGTGGAACATGCATTTCAGTGACTTCAGGGATGCTGCTTCCTTTACTGATTTGTGTGTGTGACTTAGTGCTCCACTCTCTGGGATATGCTGACATCTTGAATCTGCTTCTGCATCTCAGGTTAAAACAGGGACGTGTTCTGTGCACATGTTCATCCCCTCCCTTCCCCACGCTGTTACCCATGGCCTGGCCCCTCTCTGTCTTCCTGATGCTTGCCTATTTGCTCTCTGTTGGAGAACTTTAGGTTCCAAGCATTCTGGACCATACGTACCATGGTTTGTTTCCGTCTTATTTTTCACAATCTCTCTCTTTTTTTTTAAAATTAAGGTATCAGCGCCTTAAGATAAAAACAGGCAGACATTAACTTAGTTTGTGTCTGTCAAGAGTTATTTCCTTTCCTTGAAGGGAAGGAAGGTGGAGTAGGAGGCTGTGATCCAACTGCTTTGTGTGGGGATCCATCTAAGTCCTGAAGGTATGAAGATGAGAGAGATGTGGTCTCTATTTTTTTCTGGAAGCTTAATCCCAGTGGGATGCCCCTTACACTCAGACCATTCTTGGAATGGTCCCCACTCCCCGATAACAACTCTGTGTTTGGTTGCCTCAGTCACCTTGAAGCTCTCTATCCTTGGGATAGTTGCTTCCCAAGAGGCTCCCTGATGCCTTGTGCCAGTGTTGTTTGGTGGACACAAGCTCTCAGCCACCCTGGCTGCAGAGAGGCGTGACTCTATACCCTGCAAATAGCAGAGCCCACCTCCCAGCACCTGTGCTAATCTAAGACTGTGAAAAGCTATTCTAGCTAAAATCAATTCAGTTTGGGGTGAAACTGATCCCACTGTAGCACCTCAGCATTTTCCAGAGTCCTGTCTTTCCTCTTTTTCTATAGTTTCTAAGTCCCATGCTATGATTTTCTAGTTTCCTTTATGGGCAGTGTAACAAACAGAGTTACCATCCAGATAGATTACATCATCTTTAACTTGCTTTAAACTGGATGCTCATTCTGGATTGAATCAATCCTGGGGTGTTTCTCTTGGCTTCCTCTGGTCTGGAATCACACTCATTCCCAATCTGAGGTCTCCCCAGTGGCTTTCCATAGGGCTCATGGGCTCTACTATTCTGTTTGTAATAAGAAGTCTGACTTAGTCTCTGAGACAACAGTAGGGGATAATGTGGGACTTAACATAACAGGACTGTGGGTCACTCTATCCTGAACCCATATCCACTAGAAAGGTCCATAACTTGATATGCTGCTGAAGGTGAGGGGCTGGAACTGCTAAGTACAATTACACCGTCACTGTAATTAGTTCTTCACCACCTTTCCTAATATCCAGGCTTCTTTTCCTCTCTATCTAGATCCCTACTATAGATCCCTTAAGAATAATGGTTGTATCGCTTGGGATAATCAGTGCCAGATGCTGTAACAAACAACCCCATCATTCAGTGATTTAATACACAGGAAGTATTGTTCTCACTCCTGTGAAGCCAGATGAGCTTTGTGCAGCTATGTAGGCAGCTCTCTATCCAGGCAGTGACTCAGGGATGCAGGCTCTGTCCCTTGGATGACTATGTCTTTGGGTCATTTGCTTCTGAGAGAAAGAGCTTGGATGATCACAAAATGTGTCAGTTTCTAGGGCTGCCATAACACATTTCCACACTGGATAGCTTACAAAACAAAAATTTATTGTCTTATAGTTCTGGAGGCTGGAAGTCTGGAACCAAGGTGTTGGCAGGGGTGGTTCCTTCTGGAGACAGAGAGAATCTGTCCCGTGGCTCTGTTAGCTTCTGGTGGCTGCCAGCAGTCCTTGGCATTCTTTGGAGTATAGACACGGAACTCCAGTCTCGGCCTCCATCCTCACATTGCCCTTTGTGTCTGTGTGAATCTTCTTCTTCTTCTTTTTTTCCTTTTTGCCTCTTGTAAGGACAGAAGTTGTTGGATTTAGGGTCTACCCTAAATCCAGGATAATCTCATCTTTTGATCTTTAACTTACATCTACAAAAATATCTTTTTTTCAGGTAAGGTCTCCTTCATGAGTTCCATGAGTTAGGGCTTGGGTACATCGTTTAGGGGGATGCTATTCAACCCACTGCACACGTCTGTTTGCTTTATTATCACACCTAGAAGTGGCGCCCATACCCAGTCACATTCCATCGGTCAGCTCGAATCACACAGCACAGCCCTGGTTGCAAGAGAGGGTGGGAAGATCATCCTCCTCTTTGCCCAGATAAGCAGATGGAGATGGTGAGCACCCAGCCAGTCTCAGACACATGGCCATATTGAAGGAGTGCTTCCTCTGTGCCTGATGCCATGCTGAGGACTTCGCAAGGATTGTCTCCTTTTAATCCTCACAAGAAGCCTCTGAAGTAGATACTCTTAGTTATCCAATTTTCAGACAAATAAACAGAGGCACAGAGTCCCTTGACAAATTTCCCAGGTCATTCATAAATGGTAGAACCACTGATTCCATCTGAGCAGACTTTTCAGAGCCTGTGCCTTTTGCCCCATAGAATGCTGTTTCTAACTGTACTGACTCCTGGTCTTTTATCCTTGTGGGATAGTTGTCACAGCCCCATGCCTAGTCTCAGATTTCCTTTACTTATCCCTGGGGGCTGAGCTCACTGGAGCTAAGTGCTTAGAGCTAAGAGCTTACTGGGGGCTGCCTTTCCTTGCAAAATTTCTTTCTTTCACCCTAGACACTGTCTCAGCTTTCTTGTTCCCACAGTAACTTGTTCAAGGACACATCAAAGACTGAAAACACAACCAAAGTTTTTACTTTTCTGGCCCAGAAACTGGATGACACCAATGGACAGAAGTGACAATGCAGATGTCTCAAGTTGATGGAAGCAAATGTTGACAAGTTCATCTGCCAAAGAAGAGACGGCTAGGTGGAGCCTGATGTTTTATTCTTCAAGCACAGCTATCAGCTTTGAGTGAGAGGATACAGAAAATTTATTTCTACTTTGGCTGCTTTCAGAACTGCATATCGGCAGCTCCAGCACAATCTACATCAGGCTGCAAAACATCAATTGGAAGTCTGTTTGAAGCAGATCCAGGCTACCTTGTCTGAACAGAGCCACACAGCATATTTGCAAGCAAGAAGGCTGTAGGTTCTTGGCAGGTGAGGACAAGGGACCAGGGTCACTTTCCCATTCTACGCTACCCCTTCTGTTCTGGAAAATTTTCTGCTGGCTTGCAAAAGATCAAAGAGGGAAAAACAAGCTTATGTAATTTAGTACCTCATTACTGATTATTGATTCAGATCTGTCTTGTACACATAGCAGATAAAAACGTAAATGATGTTTTGAAAGAAATAAAGACCAAGAGAATAATGACACTGGAGGAAGGGCAAAAAGAAGGAAGAAAAGAATCAAAGAAAGGAAGAGAGACTGGAAGGGAAGAGAGAAAAGAAACAAAGTCACTAGGTGGGAAAGAAAATAACTTCCCTGTAGTTTGGTTTTGAAGTAAGAGAAAACATATTCTACTATACCTTTGACAAGTACATAGTTAGCAGATAACCCTGTCTGCCACAAATTCTGGCAAGCCCACTCTCCGTGTCTGCAGATGCAACAGATTTCATTCCAGGAGTTGGATAGCCATGGGCAGTTTGTGATTGGGGCAGGTGACACCAGAGAGCATGAGTTGGGCTCTAGTTCACTCTGCATCTACCATGCCCAAGGTATTGTACCGGTTTCATGGGGACAGAGTGAAGGATGCAGTCAGGCACAGAGAGTGCTTATAGGTTTTCTTCGGTGAGGCACAATGACAAGACAGCCATCTGTCTTCAAGGTGTTTGCTTTCTCATGGAAGTGACAGACATGTTCCCCAATAAGGTAAAAGTGGTGAGTCCTTTGAGAGACAAACAGGAAGAATGGGAAGGGGGAGAGATCAATGTTGACTAGGAGAATGCTTGATAGAGAAATATAGGTCTCGAAGAAAGCATAGAAGTTGAACAGGTGGGGATAGGGAAAAGGACATTTTACGAAGGGCACACACAGAGGCAAGAAAACACTTCTTTTGAGGAATAGCAACTCTTCCAGGCTGGGAAGTGCATAGGGAGCATGGAGGGGTTCAGTGGAATCCAAGTCTGGAGAGGTAGGTCAAGGCCAGGCTGGATGACAGATGGCCACTGTGGCTGAACTGGCTAACAGCTCACCAGCCTGTCTTCTCTTCATCTTGGGAACAGCCTGTCAACACCGGCCAGCCTTCCTGGCAGTGAAATGTGGCCATGTGCCTGAGTCCTGGCCAGTGAAACCACAGGGCAGAAGCCACATGAGTCACTTTCAAGCCAGGCACGTAGAAAATAAAAGTGCTATGTGTGGTCTCCATTCTCTTTCTCCTTGTTTCCATGATGGGGAAAGAGAATGGAGGATCACACATAGCACTTTTATATTTTCATGCCCATTAGGGTGACTTTGGAACTGGTTTAAGAGGGCTGCTGGTATTTGAATGTTTGTGTTCCCCCAGGAATCCTATGTTGAAATCTAATCCTCAATGTGACAGTGTTAAGAGGTGGGGTCTTGGATGGGGTAGGGGGTCATAAGGAGGAAGCCATTACAAATGGAATTTATGCCCTTATAAATGAGGCCTGAGAGAGCTCCCATGCCTCTTCCACCACATAAGAACACTGCAAGAGGGCGCCCTCTATGAACCAGGAGACAGACCCTCACTGGATGCAGAATCTGCACCTAGACCATGGACTTCCCAGCCTCCAGAACTGTGAAAAATAAATTCCTGTGTGGAAGCCACCCATTTGATGGCAGTTTTGTTTTAGCAGTCTTAACAGATGGAGACAATAGCAGAGCCCCACAGGATGGAAAGCATTCAGGTCCCTGAATGGTCATGTAGAAGGCCACCTGATGTTCAAGAACACTTCTTTTGGATTTAACTTGAGCAATAAATGAACTACTATTGTGTGCATCCCAGAGATTTGGGGATTTACCTGTTATAGCAGCTAGCACCACTCTAACTCACAGAGTTATAAATGAAAGTGAGGCACTTATGTTTTATTAACAGGCAGTGAGGAGCCAGGGGTCCTCCATCCTCCATAGATCTTCCATCTATCAGGGAGCACATCTGAGATGGAACTGTTGCCAACCCATGTCCCATGGATAAAATAAAAGGAAAGTCCATAGGTTCCTTATTATGGAGGCTCAGAAAACAAATTCTCTGTCACCCTTTAGAGTGGATAAAAATCCTTGAATGGTGGGTAATGCTCATTATTTCAAAAATTTATTATTTCACTATAGGTGTTGAGCATCTATTATTTTCAAGTTCCCCTAACTCCAGCATGTTGAAAAATCATTGATACATGAGATAGAGTTCTTGCTTTTTGAAACGTTTCAGCCTAACAAGGAAGAAAAGTCACGATCAAACTAAAGTGCATTACAAGGCAGCTTATAAACTTGCCCCCAAAGAGGAGCAGACTGTATGTGCAGAGGGAAGGTGAGCTCGCATGGTGGTACCGCACCTGCTACCATGCCAGCTGCCACCAGCAACACCACCACCACCATGGCTGTGACTATGAACAGGTGTCCAGCTCACATGCCATGCCAGATGTCATTCTAAGTGCTCTGATCTTTTTTTTTTTTTTTTTTTTTTTCATTTAAACCTGACACTGACCCTATGGAGTGGGAACTCTTATCTCCATTTTGAAGACGTATATAATGGCATTGGTTGTATTTTGCATTTAGGGGCTTTAGTCTGTCTATGCTTTTAGAGTTCTTTGCAGCCAATTCTTACAAGCATGATACTTATGTCATGGTTTAGGCTTTGTTTTCTTAATCATGTTAATCATTTAGTTAATCTGGTAGATTAATCAGGGTATGTGAAGAGAAGCACCTTCATCTGCCAAAGGCAGAATTTCCAGCAAAGTGTTACAGCATATAAATATTTAGTGCATGTGTCCCTTGAAAACTTGGGCAGCAGCAGTACTGTCTTGATAACTGTTCTTCATTATTATGACTCTTACTTTATTGATAAGATGATTTAGAATAGAACAAAAGGGACATTTTGTTTGAGAAATGAAATGAAGTGCTTGAAGACCTGACCTTCAGATGAACAGAAAATTGATTAAGATGGTTTTTGAAACACATTGTTCTGGTCTGAACGCTGAATTCCACCCCTACGCTCCTGCTGCCTCCATTAATTCCCTCTGCATCTCTACAACCACAGCCATTTATTTACCTTGCTCTACAGCCCCACTATGACTGTGTCTCTGCCCTCTCCATTAATTTCTTCCAACCACCCCCATTTAAACTTCACTTTCTTTTTAGCCTCTGCCTCTAACTCAGCCTAATTTTTTTAGCATAAACATTCCCCTCCCCTCTTGGCCCACTGCCTCATTTTTGTTTCTTACTTTTGAAAATGTTACATGATTCTGCAAAGCTTATAAGAAAAACACAGCATTCTATGCCCCCAATTTTCCATTTCCATGTCCTGTTTCCCCGCCAAAATGCTTTCAACTTTTTCAGCTGCTCCTTTGGGCACTTACTTCCATATTTCTAAAACACGCTTGTGTAGCTCTTTCCTAATTTTTCAGTTTCAGAGATTGTATGATGACTTCCTACGTGAAACATGAGGATTTGCCTCTCCTCCTGATCTTTCCTTTCTCTTATTTTCTCAACACAATTGCCGTTTTGGTCTTTTCTTTATTATGTCTTTGTTAATGTAATCCACAGCTGAGTCATTTAATATACTGTCATTGCATTTTCTTTTCTGGAGCTAATCATTTTCTAACTTTTCCTTTGCTTAGTTTTTATGTACTTACCACTATTTTAATGTTGGACTTTCCACCAAAAATATATTTTTCCTTAATATATTCAAAGGTCTCAAGAGTAACCTGTAGTTTCCTTTTTTCTTTTTTCTTTTTTTTTTTTGAGACAGAATCTTGCTCAGTCGCCCAGTCTGGAGTGCAGTGGCGCGATCCCGGCTCACTGCAAGCTCTGCCTCCCGAGTTCCCGCCATTCTCCTGCCTCAGCCTCCCAAGTAGCTGGGACTACAGGCGCCTGCCGCCACGCCCGGCTAATTTTTTGCATTTTTAGTAGAGACGGGGTTTCACTGTGTTAGCCAGGATGGTCTCGATCTCCTGACCTCGTGATCCGCTGGCCTCGGCCTCCCAAAGTGCTGGGATTACAGGCGTGAGCCACTGCACCCAGCCTAGTTTCCTTTTTTCACATTTTTTTTTTTTTTTTTTTTTTGAGACGGAGTCTTGCTCTGTCACCCAAGCTGGAGTGCAGTGGCCGGATCGCAGCTCACTGCAAGCTCCGCCTCCCGGGTTCACGCCATTCTCCTGCCTCAGCCTCCCGAGTAGCTGGGACTACAGGCGCCCACCACCTCGCCCGGCTAGTTTTTTGTATTTTTTAGTAGAGACGGGGTTTCACCCTGTTAGCCAGGATGGTCTCGATCTCCTGACCTTGTGATCCGCCCGCCTCGGCCTCCCAAAGTGCTGGGATTACAGGCTTGAGCCACCGCGCCCGGCCAGCACATGTTTTTTTTTTTCATAGACTCTTCCTCCATCTTCATGCTCCAACAGGGCTGTGGCACAGATCCCATTCTGGGGTGTCGGTTCATTATCCCTCAGGGAGTTGTTCAGTGTTTCTCCAGTCCTAGGTTGTCATATGTTCCTCTTTCATGGTTGTCTTTCTCATGTGGATGGAATATATCTTTAGGATCCTGTTAAGAAAGGGGACCTAGAATGTTTGAATTTCTGCATTTTTAAGCTATATTTTTCTTAACACTTTAATCCAATGATAGTTTGGCTAGGCATAAAATTTTAGGGGGTGAACAAAATTTTTCTTTTTATTTTTAATACTCTTTTTTATTAGCTTTAGTAATACATAATTTACTGGCAATAATGATCACCCATTAAAAAAGATACAGTTTTATGATTTTGGTAACTGTATGCAACTGTGTAATAACTACTACCATCAAGATACAAAACAGTCCTATCACTCTAAAACAATTCCTCACGCCCCTCTGTATTTGAACCTCAGGCAGCCAGTGCTCTGCTTTGTGTCATTACAGTTTTGCCTTTTCCAGAACTTCGTATAAAAGGAATCACACAGTACATAGACTTTTGTGTTTAACTTCTTATTTAGTATGTTTTGTGATTCATCCATGTTGTCGTGCATGCTAATATTTCATTTCATTTTATGGCTGAGTAGTATTCCCTAGTATGGATATACTGCAACATCCCTTCAACAACTGATAGACAATTTATTTGCATCCATATTGAGATTTTATTAATCATTCCGCAACAAATATCAGCATACAAGTCTTTGTGTGCACATATGTGTTTATTTCATTTCTTTTTCTATGAGTGGTATTGCTAGGTCACATGGCAAGTTTGTACTTAATTGTATAAGAAATGGCCAAACTGTTTTCCAAAGCGGCTGTGCCAGTTTGCATTTGTGCCAGCAATGCATGAGATTTTTAGTACTTGCCCATCCTTGTCAATACTTGGCACTGTTTCTTAAGACTGAATTGTTCTTCTTTATTGTATAGCTTCCATTATTGCTGAAGAGGAATCCAACACCATTTTCATTTCCAATCCTTTGTGCTGTAGTTTTTGGTCTAAAAGCCTTAAGGTTCTCCTCTTTAGCTCCAGTTTTCTGAAAATTTACGTGGATTGCATTGAGGTAAGTGTCTTTCATCCATTTGTACTGGGTGTTTAAAGGTAACTTTCCAACTGGAGTCTTGTGTCCTTCAGTTCCTGGAAATATTCCTGAATTATTTACTTGGTAATTTATTCCCCTCCATTGTTCTCTGAAGTTACTTTCTAGAATATCTGTTATGTGGATGTTGGCTTCCTAGAATGATCCTTTCATTTTGTTTATTATTCTTTCCCATTTTTCATCTCCCTGTCACTTTGTCTTACTAGCTGGAAGATTTCTTTTTTCAATTTTGCCTTTCAATGCATCTATTTTTCATTTTGACCTGATATTTTTAGTTTCCTATGTCTGTTTTTAGTTGCTTGAATCCAATTTTTTTGTAATCACACTTTATTCTGATTTTATTTAAAAAGTATCTACTTATAGCTATTATGATATTAATTATGGTTTTTTCCCCGAAAGATACATTATCCTCCCTGCATCATCTCTTTTTTTCTGTTTTTTATTTCTTAGAGTTTGTCTTTCCCTTCATGTTAGGTAAGTGATTCTCAACTGGTTTGGGGGTAGACAGATATTTCATCTTCAATATATATTTATCAATAGCTGGAAATAGTTTGAATTGTCACAACAGGCGTGGGTACTGCTAGCATCTCGCGGGTGGAGGCCAGGGATGTTGCTGAGCATTTTACTTACAATGCACAGAATAGCCTCCTGTGATGGTTAATACTGAGTATCAACCTGTTTGGATTGATGGATGCAAAGTATTGATCCTGGGTGTGTCCGTAGGGGTGTTGCCAAAGGAGATTCACATTTGAGTCCGTGGATGGGGAGAGGCAGACCCAACCTCAATCTGGGTGGGCACAATCTAATCGGCTGCCAGTGCAGCTGGAATAAAGCAGGCAGAAGAACGTGGAGGAACTAGACTGGCTGAGTCTTCTGGCCTTCTTCTTTCTCCCGCGCTGGGTGCTTCCTGCCTGCGAACATTGGACTCCAAGGTCTTCAGCTTTTGGGCTCTTCGACCTATACCAGTTGTTTGCCGGGGCCTCTTGGGACTTTGGCCACAGACTGCAGGCTGCACTGTCTGCTTCCCTACTTTTGAGGTTTTGGGACTCAGAGTGGCTTTCTTGCTCCTCAGCTTGCAGAAGGCCCATCATGGGACTTCACCTTGTGATCATGTGAGTCAATGCTCCTTAATAAACTGCCTTTCATATATACATCTATCCTATTAGCTCTGTCCCTCTAGAGAACCCTGACTAATACACCTTGCCATAGCAAAGGATTTTCCAGTCCCAAATCACAATAGTGCTGAGGTTGAGAAACCCTGTGCTTGTAGATGCTTTTGTGAAATGTCTGCTGACAGTTCATATTTAAACGGCAGTGTGCTTCAAAGTATCTGTGGGCGAGGCTTACTGACTGGTGGCTTCAAGGTAGGGAGGTTTGGCTGGGTCTTTCCATTGCTACGTTTGGATCATTGTTAGGGCTCAGGAGAAATCCTCGAAGTCCTAGCATGAGTGTGTAGCAGAAAGAGTACAAGTCTGGCAGCGCATGCGCTCTGAACTGAAGGGGTTCAGGGGTCTTACCATTTAGTGTGTCCATTTTTATTGATTCTCTTCACCTCAGTGATGCCTCTGCTTCAGTCTCTCTAGAGAATGAACTTCAGTCTCATGCCGGGTGGAGGTGGACAGCTTGGGGGGTAACTGCCTTTACACAGACTTCCAATCAATGCTCCTGTTTTTGGGAACACCTGCTCCCCAGTGTCCCCCTGAGCTCTAACCTGTGTCCATCCTCTCTGCGGGTCATTCCTTCTTTCAGCGTTGGTTTTCCCCAGTAGCTGCCATATACCCTTTAAATTCTCTTTAGGTGCTCATCCCACTGCCAGCTGCTCCCTAAAGTCTTAGCAGATGATCTCACCTCCCCTGTTACTGAGCAGACTGAAGCCATTCCAACATAAATCCTAATTTCACTCCTCTTATGGACAGGGTGGCTTAGCCTCATCTCTCTTCTCGCTCCTGTTTATGAAGAAATATCTGTTCCCTTATAAAGGTACCCTGTTGCCCTCTGTGCCAGATCACTCGTCTCCCAGCTGTCCGGAAAAGCTACTCCGCAGTTCTCCTCCTTTTCGTGAGCATTCAGTTCCTTCCACATCGTGGTCCCTGTTTTCCCTGTAAAAATATGGTCAGGTCTACTCTGCCTTTAAAAACAAAGTCATTCCATTACTCTGGTATTTCCTAAGACTCCTGTCCTTCTCCTCACAGCCAATTTTCTTTAAAAAAGTTGTCTGCATTTTGGGAAAAATTGCCCACCTGCCATTTGTGGGCTAGCCTTCCCTTCCTTCCCTCCAAATGTCACTGGTGATAATCCTGGCTGAGGATTGTCTGGAGGACAATCCTAGAGTTCCCTATCCTCTTGTCACTATGTTTCCTCTCTGCTGGTTTCTTCTCTCCTCATTGTTGGGTGTTCCTTTCCTGCTGCGCACTGATAAATGGAAGAGTCGCTCCTCATTGTTGGGTGTTCCTTTCCTGCTGCGCACTGATAAATGGAAGAGTCGCTCTGGGCACCACACTCCCCTTATTCCTTCTCTGCGGGATAATCGTAGGCAGACTCATGGTTTCTACGCAGTTGGCTCCCAGATCTCCATCAGCAGGTTCCTGGTTTGACATGCTCAGGTTCCCTATGAGGCATACCTGAGGGAAGGAGCCCTGTGATTTTAGATTATGTGGGTATATTAATCATATGTGTATTTCTTGAATTTTATGAAGCTTTGCTGTTCTGGGGCCTGGAGACACGACTCCTTCCAGGGCTAGCGAATTCCCAACATAGCAAACATTTTCCCTGCAAACACGCCTTTCATGTGCAAAACAATAAAACCAAAGCCCAAATCACCAACCACCTCTTTTATCAAACTCTCATATACCAAGCCAGTATTTTCTCTGCCCTACATTGTCCCCAAGGTCAAGTACTGGACAACTAGACACCACCTCTCTAGCCCAGAGCCTGCTGAAATTATTCAAACTATCCCGTCCTAAACTTGCTCAAACTTATCTGCTCTGCTTCACCGTGGAAACCATCATGAGGGCTCTGGGCCAGGATTTCCCCAGCCTCCCGGCTGGTCCTGCATGGCATGGTGAACTCCCTTCTCTTGGGAACTGCGAGGAAATCGTGGCCATAGCCGAAGCAGTGGGGGGGAAAAAAAGACAGAAGTCAAAATATTGCTGCAATGGCTACATGCATAAGGGCAGAGCGTGGCATGCCGTGTCAACCTGCTGTGGCTTCCTGGTGGGCTCACATTGCCAGGTGTGGAAAATAGCCTCTCACCTCCGAGAAAATATTCGGCATTTCTGCCCTTCCTCCACATCACACCTTCGTTTTGTTCTATCTTAATTTGGGAACTTTTTTTTTTTTTTTTTTTTTTTTTTTTTTTTTTTTTTTTACTCCTAAGCTATTCACATACTTCTGCTTGCCAAATTACTCTGAAATTACATTTCATTGTCCATCTGTAGATGTAGACCAAAGCAATATGGTCTTTCATTCTTTTTAAGTTCAAAATAAAAGCCTAGTGTGTATTCTGTGATTTAGTACACAAAGGAGCAAGCAACCTCTTTGAAGCCCCGCACTTGCTCACGTGCTCATTAAGCTGCTCTTGGATGGAGTCTCGTGGCTTAGGTGCTGGGTCCTGCCACACATAATAGTCACCTGGGAAGCTCTGCAAAAGCACCATTGTTTGGGCTCCTCCTCTGGACCAATTATAGGGCTTGGGCATCAGGATTTTCAAAAGCTTTTGAAGAGATTCAAATGTGCTGCCAGCGCTGGGAACGAACGTTCCAGTTGGGTTTTGTTCTCTGCTTTTCTGTGCTTTTTTGGCCAAAACTTAGATCTTTCTCCAGAGGTTTTCAGACTTTAGTGTATATTGGAATCACCTGGAGGGATCTGGGAGGCTCACCCTCAATATTTTTGATTCAGTAGGTGTGGGGTGGGGCCTGAGAATGTGCATTTCTAACAAATACCCAGTTGATGCTGATACTGCTGGTCCACACTTTGAGAACCACTGCCTAACTCTGCCTAAGGGTGTTCCTCTTCTAGGATCTGTTTCTCTGAGTTAGGGTAATCAGTCTCCATTTCAGCAGTAAAAGTCCTATGTTCTGGGAAACCATCAGCCCCTGGAAAACTGGGATAGTTTGTCCCCAAAAAGACATGTCCACACCCTAATCCCCAGAACCTGTCAATGAGACCTTACTTGGGAAAAGGCAGAGACCCCAGACCCTGTCTCTGCATATATAACGAAGTTAGGAATCTCGAGATGAGATTATCCTGGCTTATCTGGGTAGGCCCTAAATCCAATGGCAGGTGTTCCTATAAGAATGACACAGAGGAAGATTATGCAGACAGAAGAGAAGGCAACCATGTGACCACAGAAGCAGAGAGTGTGGAGAGACAGTCCCAAGCCAAGGAATATTCCCAGACCCAATCAAGGGTCAGGCTGCTTATTCTCGCAGCCTTGTAACGAGATGTAGATGAACTGGGAAAGAAGAAAGTTTATTTCTGTAACCAGGGACAGGGAGAAGGCCAGGAAAATATCACCAGGTCAACTCAAAATCACAAAGTTTTCCGGAGCTTATATACCTTCTAAGCTATATGTCTATGTGTAAGTAGACATATAGCTTACACGTAGCATTCATCCAAAGACATGTAGCATTCATCCAAAGATAAAAGTGATTAACTTCTAATCTATAACTAAAGTCTGAGTCCTGAAGACCTTCCTCTGGAGCCTCAGTAAATTTACTTAATGTTGATGGGTCCAGGTGCCAGGGGTGATTACCCTTATCTTGTCACCTGCTAAATCATGGAGGTTTGGGGAGTTCCTTTAGTCCCCCAATAAAACTTGTTTGTGAAGGTTTGGAGAGATTCTTCAGATGCACAATAAAACTTGTTTAATCCTAAACAGGTCTTGTTAAGAATTCCTTCATTATCTTGTCATGCTTCAAGGCCCAGGAAAGGCCTGGGCAAAACTCTTGGTGGGTTTTTGTTACATTCCAGTCTTTGTATAAGGTTGCTGGCTCTTTCAGCCTTCTTTTCTTTTTTTTTTTCTTGAGACAGAGTCTCGCTCTGTTGCCCAGGCTGGAGTGCAGTGGTGCGATCTCGGCTCACTGCAATCTCCGCTTCCCAGGTTCAAGCAATTCTCCTGTCCCAACCTCCTGAGTAGCTGGGACTACAGGTGCCCACCACCACACCCGGCTGATTTTTATATTTTTAGTAGAGATGGGGTTTCACCATATTAGTCAGGCTGGTCTCGAACTCCTGACCTCGTGATCCACCTGCCTTTGTCTCCCAAAGTGCTGGGATTATAGGTGTGAGCCACCATGCCCAACCTCTTTCAGCTTTTAATATTTAACTTAACCACTCAGTCAGTGCTGGAACCGTTGTCATGGAGGCCTGTGCAGCTGGTAGTGAGACCTTGCCTGCCACAGGAATGCGGGTGGCCACCTGCTGAAACTGTTGTCGTGGAGGCCTGCCTGTTCAGCTGGTAGTGAAACCTGGCTTGCCACCGGAATGCGGGTGGCCACCAGAGGCTGGAAGAGACGAGGAATCCATTCTCCCCTAGATCCTTTGGAGAGAGCATGGTCTTACTGATATCTTAACTTTGGATTTTTTCTGCAGAACTGTGAGAGAATACATGTCTGTTATTTTAAGCCACTGGGTTTGTGGTAATCTGTTATAGCAGCTCTAGGTAACTAATACCATCCGCCTAACTCACCACTACTATTCTAGAGGGATATTGGGGGCAGTTTCCACCTCTCCTGCCTATCAAAAGTGAGATGTTCTGAAAATGTGTGGCCTTCACAAAGACTAGCTGATTGACTAATGAGTCTATAAAAACACTTCCCAGAAAGAACAGTCTAGAAACCAATGAAGCACAGCTAATCTGATCTATTACGAGTACGGAACACTATCTACAGTAGGTCATTAAGCAGCCAATGATGTAAATAAAAACTCTATTAATATTAAATGTGCCACTTTGGTTTGCAGGACGCAGCAGACCGACAGTCGTAGGCGGCCTGTAGGAAGTGCTCTAGAGTAACTGTGCTCAGGGTGCAGAGAGAGACCTGGTGGCATTGTCGAGGAAAGACGGCAATGTTAGAGCCCAGTGTGGATGGCCTTTCCATGTTCTGCGAAGGCGCTGGCAACTCCACAGAGCTGGAAAGGCTGGGCCATGAACAGGGCTCACCCTGTCAACTCCAGTTACCTCCAGGAACTGTGGCCAAAATGCTTAGAAGAGGAAGGGCCAGAAACACATGGAAAGCTCCAGAAGTGTCAGATTGGCCTCCTCAGCCCTGGGCTGGCTCCAATCTGGAAAACCAGGTGTGAGTCTATTTGGGGCCCCAGACTAGGGTGCTCTGTTTTCCCCATTTCTTCTGGCTGTTCAGCTGCTGCCTCTGAGGGGTTTCTGGCTCCTACACCTTTGCTGAAGTTTGAGTCATGATTTTCTCTTGATGCTCGTCTTTTGGACTGTTCGCTGACGTCCCACTGTGTGAATGATCTTCTTCAGGTTGCCTGAACTTAGTGCCCAGCATATGCTGTGGTGTATTCTACTTATAAAAAGAAAGCTCATCCATTGTCTGATAAGAATATATTTCTGCCTACAGAGATTACAAATTATTTTATTTTATTTTTTGAGACAGGGTCTAGCTCTGTTGCCCAGACTGGATTGCAATGATGAGATCTCAGCTCACTGCAAACCTGCAACCTCTGCCTCCTGGGCTCAAGCAGTCCTCCCACCTCAGCCTCTGGAGTAGCTAGCACCACAGGTGCATGCTACTACAACAGTCTAATTTTTTTTTTTTTAGAAACAGGGTCTCGCTCTATCGCCCAGGCTGGCCTCAAACTCCTGAGCTCAACCCATCTGCCTGCCTTGGTCTCCCAAAGGGCTGGGATTACAGCCATGAGCCACAATTCCTGGCCTAAAAATGGTTTTAAAAGTTTACCCTGCATATAATAAAGCAGTCTTGAACTAGGAGACTTCAAACCAAAAGTGCTACGTAGCTCAGGTCATAGCATTTACAGTGCAGCTCCTGAAGCACAAATGAAGAAGAACACTGACTTCATTGCGACGGGCTATTATAAACTCCCATTCCTTTTAGGCCAAGTAGAGCTGTATAAGCTGTTTTGTCTGTAGCTGATTAGTTCAGAATCATCTTAAGTTTTGTTTACAGTTAAAGCTAGCATTGCAAGGAAATCAGGATGGTTTAAGCGTTAGTTATGTGGCTGTGGGCAGTAGGCCCAGAGGTATAGCCGAAGTGTGACCTCTGTTTTCTCTTTTTAAATATTCTCAATATATGAATTTAAGGTTTACAACATGTTGCTTTGATGTCTGTGTCCATAGTGCAGTCATTACCACAGTCATGTAAATCAACATATCCATCACCTTACATAGTTCTTTTTTTTTTTTTTTTTTTTTTTTTTGTAGTAAGAGTATCAAAAATGGACACTTTTTAGCAGTCCTCAAGTTGTATTAGATTTCTAGGGTAATACATCCCAGCTAACTGCATCTTGATATGCTTTCACATCTCCACATTCCTACCAAGCCCCCACTCCTGGTAATCAACTTTCTACTCTGTTTGTATGTATTTAATTATTATTTCTGTATTCCACGTATAAGTGAAATCAGGCGGTATTTTTTTTCCCCTGTCTGGCTTATTTTACTTAGCATAATGTCCTCTAGGTTCATCCATATCACTGCAAATGGCAGACTGTCTTACAAATTATTTAAGGGCAAGAGTCAGTCTATCTGCTTTTTCTCATTTTCAACACACCCAGGCCTCTTGTGTCTCCACACAGTGGGATCTTCACTGGCACAGGCTTATCCCGTTTTCCACCATTTAAAAATTATTATTGAGTCTAAATATTATCGAAAACTTTCTGGTTCAGCTTTGAATTGAAAGGGGCCCCCAAATGGATCTCAGCCGCTGTCTATTAAATGTTCCAAAACACGAGGCGAGAGAATCCACACACCGTACGTACCTGGGAGAGGGTGCTGTGGTCACAGGAAAAGCTCAGTACCTGGCACGTCTGCAGACACTCAATGACTTTGCTGAATGAATGCAGCCAGCAGCACCTGGTAGTAGAAATACATAGAAGCATTTTGCATGACAGACAGAATCCATTTGGAAACTCAACTTTTGCAGTGATGGTTGTTATCAGACTCAGTTTTGGAGACCGTAAAAGAGAAATTCTAAGTTGTGTTTAATGTCATGTGCAGCCCAGGACATGACCTGACCAAAGGCTTCAAATGTGTTTGGAATCTGGTGTTTCAGTCTAAAAATTCACATAAACGTTGCATTCAATTCTCTAGGACTTGCACTTTACTCACCAGGGAATGAAATCGATTTTTCAGGAAGATCCGTCATGCTTGCTTTGTGACTTTCTCACTCCTTCACTGCTGGGTACTCTAGAATTCAAGGTTCTCATGCATAGCTCTTCAATGTGGCTGGCTCATAGAACAATTGTAGGTAATTTTGTTAAAACAGTAATTTTAAAAAGGGAGTGTGTTCAACATAGTTTATAAAATGTAAAAGATGTAAGATCCAGTACATAGTTCTGGCCATCTCTACAGCTAGCTATGAAGGATGATCTTAGAGAAAATTTAAAGTGCTTATTGCTAAAAATAGAAGCAACCTGTCAAGATGCACTGGGTTATTGTAACAGGCTCTGCAACCTCTTCTCAAAAAAGTAGAATTGTTAGTAGGCTAAAATGCTGTGGGATTTTAATACACAGGTTTACCACTGAAGCTTTTAATTTGCGATGGCTAACATAAAAATCATCTGCTGTTGACACTTTAGAGGATGGTTTCTTTGGGATTTATTTATAATTTTATTGAAAAGTTGCAGTATAGGGAAAAAGAGTGACTGTTTCTGAATGTTGTTGAAATTACTCTATGCAAAGACCTTAAACTGGAGAAAGAAGAGGAGCTTAAAGAGAAAATAGAAAACCTCCCATCAATGGGATGATGATTTCGAAAACTAAAAATTTTGTATCAGTCACTTTGGTGCAAAATTACACAGATTCTCTGTTGGTTCCTGATAAATTTCAATTGGATTTGTTTTGGTAGTTTATTACTCAGTCCCAAATCCAAAGGGAATTTCATAAAATTAATTTGTTCCCTTCCCCACCACCCCACCAACAAAAGCCCCCAAACGCAATGTTGTATCCAAGGCTAGTCAGGCTTCCTGCTGATAAAAGCTGATCATGTTCTTCTAGCTATTGTTCCAGGGAACTATTTCTAGAAGCTTGGGAATGTCTTTAAAACTCAGAGGCTCAAGCCAATGTCGTGTAAATGAAACTAAGCTTATGAAGAATTAGTTTCTTTCTACTTTTTGGCACCCTCAGTAAACAGTGCAGCCCAGATTTTTTTTTTTTTTCCCCCACAATGTCTGACCTTGGGAAGTTATGGTACATGACAGAATAAAACAAAATAGAAAGAGTATTTTAAAAATATTATGTGAGCCTGCTAACTCTTGGTTTTAAATGTAGATGTTGGCTTCTAAGCAACTAATTTTAAAAAACTTAAAGATAGGAAACTAAGTTTTATGAAAAGAAGTGCTACTTCTGAGGTTAGAAGAGTTAAAATTATCTAAGGATGAAGATATTTCTATGAATGTGTGGCTAAACTTTGAGGGGTATCTGATACACCTTTTGCGAACTGACTCTCAAAGTGACATACAACTGTACATTTGCTGAATACTCCCGCCCATAAGGTATAGATCACCATTAAGCAAATATACAACTTCTTTTTTTTTTTTTTTTGAGACGGAATTTCTCTCTTGTTGCCCAGGTTGGAATACAATGGTGCGATCTCGGCTCACCACAGACTCCGCCTCCCAGGTTCAAGTGACTCTCCTTCCTCAGCCTCCCAAGTAGCTGGGATTATAGGCAAGCACCACCATGCCCAGCTAATTTTTGTATTTTTAGTAGAGATGGGGTTTCTCCATGTCAGTCAGGCTGGTCTCAAACTCCCAACCTCAGGTGATCCACCTGCCTTGGCATCCCAAAGTGCTAGGATTACAGAGGCAAATATACAACATTTTTAACAGGTAAGGCAGGGTGGAAGTTTTCTCTAAGTTGTATCCAAAATATGTTTCCGTCAGTGTTGGTGTTTATGAATAAGCCGAGCAGTCACATGAAATGGGATGTTCTTTCTTGCTTCTTTTTTTTGAAACTTGCTGACCTCATGTGTTTTCCACCTCAAATTTCAAGAGTCAGGTGGATTTTTCTTTCTTTCTTTCTTTTTTTTTTTTTGAAGTTCACATTCTGCCAGTTTGTGTATTTTTGGCTGGGACTCAAAAATAAAATAGGCAGGCATTTATTAAATACAGTGACTTTTCAAAAACTGTTATTTCTGTATTTTTATTTTTAACAATTTGAATAGAAATTTTAAAAGAATGCTTCGTGTTAGCAAGAAAGCTTACAGAATGAAACTTTTCTTAAAAATTTGAATTTAACAACCCCAGAAAACACTGCATTTTAGCTTAAGTCAGGGACCCAAGGAGAGGAGAGGAAATAGAGGGATGAAATAATGTGTCTGACTTGGGTCCTACCTCAGATGTAGGGAAACACGGTAACAGTTTTTCAACCCTTTTGGCATCAAAAATCATCACTTGTATTTCAGTTCAGTTCAGAAACTGTCATTCATGGCCTTTTTCTGGGTCTTATAAGCACTTAGAGCTACTCTGCTTACAAGGAGGGCAAATTCCTCACCTGGGCTGTGACCTTTGGTCTCTTCCACTCCCTCACTCTCACTGCTTTTATTTTCATTTATTAAATTCACCTTTGTGTGTGTCCACATGCATGTGCAGTTTTTTTTTTCCCCTAGTCTTGATGTTGAGCTTCTAGATGCTGCTAGAGAAAGATACTCAATAATGGATATTTTGTGTGTTTGTTTGTTTTTGAGACAGGTTCTTGCTCTGTCCCCCAAGTTGGAGTGCATTGGTACCATTTTGGCTCACTGCAGTCTCTGCCTCCTGGTTTCAGGTGATTCTCCCACCTCAGCCTCCTGAGTAGCTGGGACAACAGATGTGCACCACCATGCTGGGCTAATTTTTGTATTTTTAGTAGAGACAGGGTTTTACCATGTTGGCCAGGCTGGTCTTGAACTCCTGACCTCAAGTGATCTGCCCACCTTGGCCTCCCAAAGTGCTGGGATTACAGGCGTGAGCCACCATGCCTGGCCAACCATACTCAATAATGTTTATTCCTCTCACTATGAAATTATTTCAGATAGCCTCAGTTGAGGCCTCCTTCCTATGTGACATTTTTCCTCATTTATCCTAGTTAGTTCCCTAGTGAGTTGCTCACAAAGGCTAATCTGTCCCTTTTCTAGTCTCTCCAAGTTTCAAACTGACTTTCTTAAACCTCCTTACTCTCTAAAAATCAACTTGTGTTCTACTTCACTGAGAAGACATGACTATTTAAAATTTCCGTCTCTCTCAGCCTGTTTCACCCCACCAGTATCAGAATTCTCTGCATCCCCTGTTCTCTTCTCTTTTAGTAGTATTTCAGAAGATGAAATATCTCTCTTCCTTTTTCATCACTAAAAAATTCTCAGCCATTATCTCTTTGAATATTACTTCCGTCCAATTTTCCCTCTTTCTTCTCCTTTTTGGGACACCAAATATATGTATGTTGGACCTTCTGTGAGTATCCCATATGTTATTTATGCTCTTAACCATTTTTCCCACTATTTTTTTCCTGCTCTGAAATTTGGGTGCTATTAGTTTTTCTTCCAGTTCACTAATACAGTATTCTGCTGTGTCTGATCTGCTGTTAGACCTATCCACTATTATCTAATATTTAGGCATTATTACATTTTCAATTCAGAGGTCCACTTGGTTATTTATAAACTAGCTATTTGGGAAAATTCTCCTTCTTTTTATAACTACTTTAAGATTCTTTTTCTTCATTTAAATAAACATATTAATCAAATTAAAGACCTTGTTTGCTCTCTTTAGCTTATCTGTGATTTTACTTTGATTGAATTTTTTTTCTTCTGATTATTGGTCATGTGGTCTTCCCTCTTTGGATGTCCAATTCTCCTTTTCTTCATAGTAAGTAGAGACTGCAGTTGTTGTTCTCTTCTACCAAAGAGGTTGTTGCTTCCTTTGTTAGGCAGAGAAGGTAAGGACTAATCGGCTTAATACAGAGGTTGAGCTGAGCTGGGTGTTGAACTGCAGTTTTAGTGAGACTCAGTCTACATCTAGTTCACGGCTCTTCTAGCCTTTTGACCTGAGCCCACTGGGTTTCTATCTCAGACCTGAAAGACTGCAAAAGATTTAGTTCTGCAGAGGTTTTTAGCTTAGCTCTCAAACTTCACACCTGTGTTGGTGTCTGTTTCTGCATAACAAATTACCTGAAGTTTAGAAGCTCAAAACACCAAATACTCATTTTGTCATGGTTTCTGTGTGTCAAGAATTTGGAAACAGCTTAGATGGGTGAATTTGGCTGCAGGTATCTCATGAGGTTTCACTCAAGCTGTTGGCTGCAGATACCACAGAATGAAGACTGGACTGGGACTGGAAGACCTGTTTCCAAGTTTGGTCCTGTGGTTGTAGGCTGGGGCCTTTTGTCTTTTTTTGCTGCTGGCCAAAGGCCTCATTTCCTCACCATGAGCTTCTCTGTGATTTCTTATGTGTCTTGATGACCTGGTGATTAATCATGAGTGATTCAAGCATGAGTGATTCGAGAGAGACAGCAAATCATAATGTTTTTATGACTTAGGTTCAGTGGTCACTGTCCATATTTTCTGCCATCAGAAATTCCTGTTGATCAGAAGTGAGTCACTAAGTAGATTCCACCCTTAAGGTGAGGGGAATTAGCTCCACTGAAGGGAAAAGTCTAAGCGAATTTGTGAGCATACTTTAAAACCATCAAACCTCTTTATATGTCTTTCAAAATCTGACAGACATCTTCAGGGAAGACCTGCCTTGTGTTTGAGGTAAACCCCTGGTAGGTTTTATTTTTTAAGTACCGAGAAAATGCAGGAGAACTCACTTTATTGTTTAGAGACTGTGGCCTGGCTCCCCCATCTCCCACATCGTTCCAGAGCTCAGCAGATATCCTGAGACCTCTCTCATTTCCATTTGGTCACACCAGACTTATTTGCTGCTGGAAGTTTTGCTGGTTCTCCGTTCTCCCAACAGGAGCCCTCTGCATGTTCTGATCCTTAGCCCTCACCCAGACATAGAACATGTCCCGGGGAAAAATGAAGGCCACCATAATTTCAACTCAGAATGGTTTCCCTATTTGAAATTTTAGTTCATCCATTTCCTATTGTCCCATAGTTCTGCTTAAAAATACGATTTTATAATTTATTCACCTTTTTGTAGTTGTCATAATAGGGGCATTGCCCTACCATGACTTGTACATCTTACCCTGAAGCACAAGTCTCTCTGTCTTCCCTTTTAAGGAAAATGTTTCTATCCCTTGTCTTGTTTCTGAGTCCTCAAAGATCCTGCTCTACAAACCATATTTCTTTCCCTTGAATCTTCCTTTCTTCCTGTTCTTTTCCTTTGGCTTAAAAACATCTTTATGTATTTTCTCTCTTAAGTACTTTTTTTTTTTTTTTTTTTTTTTGGACAAGGTCTCTTGCTCTGTTGCTTAGGCTGGAGTGTAGTCGTGTGATCTCAGCTCACTGCAGCCTCAATCTCCCAGGCTCAGGCAATCCTCCTTCCTCAGCCTCCTAAGTAGCTGAGAATACAGGCATGCACCGCTGTGCCCAGCTAATTTTTGTATTTTTTTGTAGAGATGGGGATTTATCATGTTGCCCAGGCTGGTCTCGAACTCCTGGATGCAAGCAATCCTCCCACCTCTGCCTCCCAAACTGCTGGGATTACAGGTATGAGTCATCTCACTCAGCCTCTAAACACAGTTGTAAAGCTCTGACGCCCCTTAACAGCACCCCCTTTTGCCCCTTCCCCTTTTACTCCAGTGTTTGGACTGTCTTTTCCTCACCATCTCCTGCTTATTACACCCCTTGGCACTTTGCTTCTGAGAGTTCTGGGTAAGGTCCTCAAATGCCCTCTACATGACAAAATCCAGAGGCTTCTTCTCAGTGTTTCTCACACCCAAACATCCAGCTCTTTTACTGTTAAAATTCTCCCCCTCTGGCCTTTTCTTCAGCATTTCCCTTGATGTAACCTTTCTGGGTCTTTTCCATTTTCTCTTCTCTTTCCTCTTCTTATTGGACATTCTCTCCTAATTTCACTAAAACTCATGCCTTACACTTCCATTTCTGTTTGAATGGCTTCCAAATTTTCACTTGTAGCCTCTTACCTTTCTCTCTGGCAACAAACCAGATTTCAAGTGCTTATCAGACACCTCCATATAATTGGCTCATTATTACCCTAAACACAATATGTTGACCTGAAATTTAAGTTTATAACCTCCATTCAGCCTTCAAGACTCAAGTCATATTGCTCTTCCCTCTGGCATCCTCTGGGTCCTCAGGCTGCATGGGGTGGTTTGGAGTTGGGGTGGGGGGAAGCTTTTTCTCTGGGATCCCTGTTTTCCTCCATCAGGACATTCATCACTGTGCATTGCATTTTTGTGAACTTCTCTCTTGTTTCCTAAAGCAGCAATTCTTAACTAGGGGAGATTTTGCTCTCTAAAGGACATTTGGCAATGTATGGAGACATTTTCTGTTGTGACTATTTGGCAGCTTCCACTTGCATCTAATGAGAAGAGGCCAGATACATTGCTGAACATTGAATGATATGCAGCACAAACCCCATCACAAGGAATGCCTCAGACCCAAATGTCAGCAGTGCCGAGGTTGAGAAACCAATCTAGACTATGAACCTCTCACAAAATGATAGCATGGTTTTCTGATCCATGGACTTGGCACATCAGATGTACTGAGTAAGTGTCTATTAAATGG
The DNA here is from genome assembly GCF_007565055.1 of Rhinopithecus roxellana. NCBI lineage: Eukaryota > Metazoa > Chordata > Mammalia > Primates > Cercopithecidae > Rhinopithecus > Rhinopithecus roxellana. Next base: position 55,227,462 of record NC_044561.1, read on the forward strand.
AAGACAAGAAACTCATTAAATACATTCTTCCCTTCTTTTCTACATGCTGTGCCATCTTTTCCTTTTTGCTTACTAAAATTCCATTCTTTATGATTCAGCTCCAATGCCAGCACCTCCCTGAGGTCTGTCGTGTTTTCTCTGGAATTCCTGTCTCTGTCCTCTGTGCTCCGCAGCAACTTGGGGGTAGCGTTTATCATCTCTTCTGGAGTAATATGTTTACCTGCCTCCCTGGTCACCTGAGTAACTCATAAGTCCCTTGTAAGTACTGTTGGCTGATTGCTCTTTTTCAAATGCTTCTCTAGGCTGGCATGTGCCTCAGGATTGGAAATATTTATTTCATTGTTAATGAACGGACTCCTGTTACCAAATGGCCCTCAGTCTTCTCTCAATTCAGAGTCCTTTCCATATACCAGGCTCTCTCCCCTAAAATGGTGCACAGCCCAGTGGATCATTTGGGCCTCCTGTTTGGAGTCATTTGCGGTGTGACACGAAATGCCTGAGACCTTCCTGTGGGCTGGTAATGCCCCAGAGAACTTGTTAAAAAAAATCCCAACAAAATGATTTTCCAAAACATCCTATATAGCAACAGCATCACTGGAATTAATGTATATCTTTCCATTTGGTGGAAAATTTTTATTTCAAACTATAAATATCTGCATTTTGTGAAAAAAATCAAGCGTTTTGCTGGTCACACTTGGCCTAAAGCACACACCCAAACCATTATGAGCAAGTATGGCCATTTATTTAACAAATAATATGAGCTGGGCACTAGGCGTATAGTGGTAAACAAAAATGTTCTTTCAAAGACAGGCACATTCTCCTCACTGCGGGCAAATTCCTGCTCTTTAAGGGTGAATCTGAGTTTTTGAAATTGTCCAAATCATTCAGTCGAGAACAAACAGTTCAGAGTTGAGAACAGAGTTCAGAATTGTCTGAAATCACTCAGAGTTGAACAAAGGGGGTTAGTCCTAGGCCTTTTCTGCTAGTTAAAGATAGGGTTTAAATAAATAATTAAGCCTGTATTTCTTATGACATTTTTTATAAAGCCTGGATTATTTATAAACAAGCTCAGAAAGCCATTTCAAAATGCCTTTATGTGTTTCAGCATCACTGAGACATTACTTTCAGAGTCAAACTCTTTTTGAGATACAAATTCTGTCATAGTCTCATTATCTCTCATTCATACCTTGTTTTGAAACAAGCATGCTTAAATACCTTGTGAACAAGGCAATGATTCCTACTCTATTAGTAAAGACTAGAATATTCACAAGATCGGGGGGGGGGGGGGAAGCTCATTCAACATCCTTCTTGCATGACTTCTTAAAGATTTCTATTGCTCTTAATGATGCCTCTTTTCTGCCTCTGGCTAGGAACCTTCCAGGCATTTTAGATTAGATTTTCTGTGCTTCTAACATGCATCCATCATTGGGGAGCTAAATTACATTTAGAAGCTGCATTTTTATTTTAACGATATATTGTTGATTGACTTTACACTCAATTTAATAGAGTAATCATCTTTTTCCCCAGTGGTTCTGACATGCTCAGTGCCCTAGGCCAGGAGCCAGAATCAAGATCCTGTAAGAATAGAGAAGACAGAGATAATCAGTTCTTCACTCCACACCCTCCACCCCCACCAGCTGCTTGAACTCATTTTCATTTGGATTCCTAAATTAATGAATTATCTTTTACAAAATAAAAATCCCAGTTTATATAAACTGATTCATATGCAATGCACAAAATAGATGGTGCTTGTTTGTTTTGCCAAAGGAAAGGAATGAACTTCCATGCTTACGATTTTATCAGACACTGAGTTTCCCTTGACTTTTTAAAATCTGCAGTCACACACAAGCACACACATGCACACACACACACAGCAAATTGCAATTAAGAGCTCCAGAACATGTCATTCTGCAGTGCTGGGACTGGATTACAAGGGATGTTTACAATTCTACATAGCCTCATAATTTACAGCACACATTGTATTTTATATTTTAATTTATTTAATATCCAAAATGATCACTAGAGGTAAAAATAACCCACCAGAGGAGAGAATGATGGATCCAGGACTAGATCACATTTTTAGACCCAGGTCTTCTACACTCTTTATTACAAGGGTGTTTCTCAAACTCAAGTATTGTAGAAACTCCTTTGAAAGAGAAAAATCCTTCTTATGGATCCTTGAGGGAAACAATGCTGCCATTTTTGGCAGTCAGCTAGTCTCATAACATCAGAAATCCTGAGGTGAACATGAGCATCCAGCCATTCAGAATAAGCTTGGGCTTTAGAGAGTTGAAAAAACACATGTCATAGAATATACATGTTATCACAGGATTTGAAGAATCCCACAAATTTATAGACTCCAGATATAAAAACACATGACTTATGACAAAGACTATTTTATAACTTTTCTGAGTGAAGATGGATGTATTAGTCTGTTTTCAGGCTGGTGATAAAGACATACCCGAGACTGGGCAATTTACAAAATAAAGAAGTAATTGGACTTACAGTTCCACATGGCTGGGGAGGCCTCACAATCATGGTGGAAGGCAAGGAGGAGCAAATCACATCTTACATGGATGTCAGCAGGCAAAGAGAGAGCTTGTGCAGAAAAACTCCCATTTTTAAAATCATCAGATCTTGTGAGACTCATTTCACTATCAAAAGAACAGCCCAGGAAAGACTCACCCCCATAATTCAACCACCTCCCACTAGTTCCTCCATGACACATGGGAATTATGGGAGTTATAATTCAAGATGAGATTTGGGTGGGGACACAGGCAAACCATTATCAAGGGATAATTTACCATCTTTGTGCTCATAATTCTGCAGAGAGGATGGATCTCAGTCCTTAAACACAAGGAACCAAAAACTCAACCTTGTTTTCATGTTTATGCTCTAACCCTTACTTGATGGTGGGGTCAATTAATTAAACATAAGCATGATAAATTCAGAGTTTCCTCTGGCACTTCAGGGTCTTTTCTCCTTCTGGTGGTGTCTAAATTCAAGGGTGGTGGGTTCAGAAAGTGCCACAGCCTGGGTGGGATTGGGCATCATGTCCTTGGAAGTCACAGTCCATTCCTGCAAACTCTGAGACTCCCACGTTCCTATTTGATCAGGGATTATCGATCCACTAGGAGCTCTCTATGTCTGCTTTGTCCTCCCCTTCAGCACCTGCTGAGCAATTCTCAGTGAGGAAGGGACACTCTTGTAGGCTCTGGGGAACTGTGTGGGGCTGTCCCAGCTGTCACTTCTGCTCTACTGCATCGCAGCACCAGGGTGGGTGGAAAGCTGAGGGATCAGTACCCAACTGGGAAGTAAGGCACAGGTCGCTTCTTTTCTTGGACCCTCAAACTTCTCCGGGAGGGGAGGAGGAAACTTATCATTCCTCCCTCATATTAGTCAGGACTCTTCAGAGAAACAGAGCCAGTAGGATACATACATTGGTCTATATCAATGTCTATGTCTGTATCTGTCTCTTTCTATCTCCATTTGTATGTACATGTGCATGTAGATATATACAGATAAATTTATTTTTAAGGAATTGATTCATGTGATTGTCGGGGCTGGGAAGGCTGAAATCTGCAGGGCAGGCTGGGAGGCCAGATATTCAGGTGAGTGCTGATGTCACAGTCTTAGGATTGAGTTCTACAGAGCAGTATGCTGGAAGCTCAGGCCAGACTTTTGTGTTGCAATATTGAGGAGAATACCTTCCTATTTGGGAAACTTCAGTCTTTTCTCTTAAGGCTGTTAACTGACTGGAGGAGGCCTCCCCAAAGCATGGAGGGCCATAGGCTTTACTCAAAATCTACTGATTTAAGTGTTGATCACGATTACAAAATACCTTCACAGCAACTTCTAGGCTGATATTTGACCACACAATTGGCACCAGTGCCCAGCCAAGTCAACACATAACTAACCATCACAGGGTGGACAGAAAGCTGAGGAATCAGCCCCAGCTGGGAAGTAAGGCACAGGTCACCTCTGTTCTTAGATCCTCAAACTCCTCCAGGAGGGGAGCGGGGAAACCTATCATTCCTGCATGGCTTCCCTCCAGGGGACGAGAATCAGCCTGGGCATAGGGTTCCTTCTTAGCATACCCACTGACGCCTAACTGTCAGACTTCCTTTCTTGTACTCCTTCACCCAAAGACCAGGGACATCTAAGAGTTCTGCATGGGGCAGAAAAACCTGGATCTCCCTTTATCCTATGTTCTTCCAAATCTGTTCTTTAGGGTGTAAAATGTATTTTCCCCGGCTCTTCCAAATCATGGTTTCTGTGACTCAAATAGCTTTTCTTGTAAACTGTGGTTTCTCCAGTGAGTTTCAAAGGTTATTTATAAGCTCAAAAGCTGAGCCTTGCTGCCCTGGTTCTGCCTGTCATCTTTTCTCCAGGAGGGGACCCTGCAGCGCCTTAGCTGCCACCTGACACAGGGGGCGCACCACAGGTGGCACACCACAGGCACAAAGAGTCACTGGGTATGAAACGCCAGGTCAGTTCATTAATGGCTGCATGTCTACAATAGCAAAGAATTCCAGCTTTGCACTGATGAGATTGCCTGTGTGTTCTGTTCACTGGGACCAGAACTTCCTCCATCACTATCTCTGCCTCTTAGTCATCTTACTTTCACTGATGTCTTAATCCATTTGGGCTCCTATAGCAAAATACCATACACTGGGTGGCTTACAAGCAACAGTAATTCATTTCTCATGGTAGTTCTGGAGGATGGAAAGTCTCAATCTGGTGTCTGGTGAGGACTAATTTCCTGGTTCATGGATGGTATCTTCTTTTTGTGTCCTCACATGGTGGAAGGGGTAAGGGGTCTCCTGAAGACACGAATCTCATTCATGAGGGCTCCATCCCCATGACCTAATCACCTCCAGTGGCCCCACCTCCAATACCATTACCTTGGGAGTTAGGATTCTGATATCTGAATGCGGTGGGGAGGGGACAAAAATATTTTGTCCATTTCAGCTTGTGGATCAGGGACCACCACACTAAAAAAAGAAAGTTGAATGAAACTGAAGGAAAATTTCAAATTTTCCTCAAACCTGATGACTGGGACAAGATAAAGAATATCACAAGCATTAGTTTCTTCAACTAGGAACAGAAATTCTTGGTAATCTCTGGCTGGCACTGTTCTAGTTGAATGTTTTCTCATCTACTAAGGCCAGGGCTTAATGCATTTGCACCTCTCTATTCATAAGCCCTTTTCTGTGGTTTGATTATAAAGCCAAAACCCATCTATTTTGTCACTTAGATCAATTATTATAATTATGCTTTGAAAAAGAAAACTTTTGAAGCCCAGACATAGAATGAGGATCTAGCTGCATCATAATTATAGTTAGTCCTGTGTGTCCCCGAATGAATTTTCAATTTGTCTCAGAAAAAGCTGGTTCTGTGAAATATGGCATATCTTTTAATTGCTGATTAAGACCTACACAAATCCTGGACCCTATTTCTTTGTTCAAAGACATACCATCTTAAATAACTAGTGTAGAGGTGGCTTCCAATAATATTTGTTGAATGAATGAATACAAGGTAAGAATACAGATGCTTATATAAAATGTAAAATGGTTGGGGAGCCTCAGGGGTGCACTTGTCCATGTGGCTTAAACCACTCGGCACTGCTGGCCCAGATATTACTATGTCCATCTGATTCCTGACCTTGGGGGCTGTTTTGTCAGAGGGTGTAGGGTGAATGCAAAACAGCCTCTGCCAACTGAAGCAGGGAGGAATGCACTGGTAGTTTCTAGAACCAAAGAGAAGGCTGGAGAATGTGGTGCAGAGGAAGGACAGTGTCCAAGGCAGGTGCAGCACAGGGATGAAGCCCAGAACCTGCCAGCCTGGGCCTCATTGTTGGCACTGTGGCTACCACTGGTTGCTTAATGCCCATGCTGATACATCCTGGGGGCAGAGGCCCTTGGACATCTGCCTCCATGTGGCAGCCACCACACTAGCCCAGCATCTCTGGGTCACCCTCCTGAATGTGAAGCCTGGGGCGGAAGCTTCTCATTGGCAGAGTGGCAGTCCCAGGTCCACGCAGTAGCAGTCAGGGTGGCACTGCCGCTATGCCTTCCACCGGAAGTCACACAATGGGGTGACTCCCTCAAAGTAGGAACCATGTTCTGAATCTGAGTGAGCAAAACCCCCATTGATTTTCACCGCTGTGTGCAACAGAGTCATGAAGAAATGTAGTTTTACTGAAAAGAAAGGAGCATTATACCAAGGCAAGCAAAATCACAGAACTAGCCCAGTTTTCCCATAGAATTGAAGCTTGAGCAACTCGCATTTGTTTCACCTGAGTTACTTTCTCAGGAAACTAACCATCAGGACTCCCAGATCATATCAAGGAACTGAAACTTCCCGTATCACCACATCCAGACAATCAGACACACCTGCTACCTCTGGACCAACTCCTCTTCCTTACCCCTCCCTAATTCTCTGCTATACAAACCCCTAATTTTACTTGGTTATAGAGATGGATTTGAGACTTGAGACCCATCTTCTGGCTGCCGTCACCTGCAATAAAGCCTTTCTTCCCTAGCAATACTTGTCTCAGTGACTGGCTTTCTGTGTAGTGAGCATCCAGACCTAGGCTGATAAAGAAGATAATTCAAGGAGCATTGACCAGCCCTAATCTTCTAAACTGCTTTAAGGACAAGCACAGTGGTTCATACCTGTAATCCCAACACTTTGGGAGACTGAGGCTGGAAGATCACTTGAGACCAGGAGTTTGAGACCAGCCTGGGCAACATAGCGAGACCCCATCTACATAAAAAAATAAAAATGTTCGCTGGGCATGGTGGTATGCACCTGCAGTACTAGCTACTTGAGAGGCTGAGGCAGGAGGATTGCTTGAGCCCAGGAATTTGAGGCTGCAGTGAGCTATGAATGTGCCACTGCACTCCAGCCTGGGAGACAGAGGAAGATCTTGTCTCTAAAATAAATAAATAAAAATAAAAAATTTTTTAAATTGAGTGCTTTGAACTCCTTGAGACCAAATACTAATTTTTATTCTTAATTCTTTCTTTTTTTGTTATTTGCTAATGAACAGCTAGTTATGCTGAGTTGAATGACTCTGCACTAAACCGAACTTCAGCACATGGGGACAATTCCAGTGGTTTAATGAGGAATTATGTGTCTAAAATGCCCAGAGTAGAGCTGAAGGAATCTGATTTCAAGTCTTGCATCTGCAACAAATTAAGTAAATAAATATCTCCAAGTCTCGTTGTTCTGTTTGTAGAATGGAGAAAGCAATGTCTATTTCCTAGGTTTGCTGTGAAGATTAGAAAGTACACAGGAAAAAAAATGATTGCTGTTACGTGAGGAGGAAACTGAAATAGATTTTCCTGGCCATGATCAAAGGTGGCAGCTTTTTACCAATTGTGTCCCAAAGTGATTTAGGGAGAGGGTCCTCCCTAAATAACCATCATCAATTAGCCATTGAATTTTTGTGTGTGTGTGTGCAGTTTATCCAGGATGACTTCATTTAAAAGACACCCAGCATGCCTGCTTTTAAAAGATAAATCACGGAAACCCTGACCTTTGTGTTCTAAAGCAGCTTTTATCTGGTACAAACAAAATATCTGAAATGCTGAGAAAGCCTTTTAACTGGAGACCTTTGCTGCAGACTGGCACAATCAGGGCTGATGACCTTGTTAATTGATGTTGCACCAAGCTCCTCTGAAAAAAATTAAGCTTAAAGTTAGTTTGTTAAACAAATTTTCATTTAAAGAGTTGGAAGCTGTGGTTTCTTTCTTTCTAACAATGACAGAGGGATTTTCAATTTTTTTTTTTTTTTTTTTTTTTTTTTTTTTTAGCAAAGCGTTTGCCCCGTCTTTTCACATCTCTACCACTCCCAGCATCTCTGAGGCTTTGACATGGAAGTTAATTCTCTGTAGGTCAAGGCCTTTGCCCTGGGAGACAGATTAGCCTTCAGGAAGCACAAAAGCTTACAAAGAGTTCCCAGAGATGCAGAAGGATAACATTGGGTCCTACGTTGCCGGCCAGGGAAAATCCATTTTGCTATTGAGTCTTGATGCTGGAGTCTCCGTGCTGAGTCGTCATGGAAGTCGACAGTAAATGCAAGAGAACACTTACCCTTTGGTCTTGCCAAGGCGAACAGAAGAATCATTGAGGAGGTGTGAACCTGCAGGTGTTTCATTGGACTCTAAGTAGACCTCACCTGCACGAAAGCCTTTCATGTTGCAGATGCCCATCCAATTCCCAACTTTCCTGGACATCGCAACTTCTCAGCAGCCATGTCTATGAGCTTATTTCCAAACATCTCTTTGGATGGGAGGTTTTCTGTTCCTTTCAGTCACCAATATCTATGCAAACATTCAGATTTGTTTTTGTCCAGTGTGTCCATTTTTATCCAATAGTGTGTTTGGCTCTGTGGGGCTTCTAGAATGTTCCATTTGGTAATGGGTCTGTTACCCACCTCTGATTTCCTGGACTCCTGATTTATCTTAAATATACCAGGCATACACGAGTTCAGGTGGCCTGAGGTTTGCCCTGCAATCCCGTGTCTGGAAAAAGGCATGGACTATGGAATGTCCCCTGTTAATGGCCACCACCAGCCTGGAGCCATCCCAGCACATGTATCACCTCTCCCAGGAGAAGGTCAGCTTTTCCTCAGCCCTGCATCTCTCTTCCCCGATGTGACCCACGGAGGCAGGTAGAAGAACTGCTCTCCTGACCCGCACGAGTCCTTCCCTGCGGTCCTGCTGCTGCTCAAAAAGCACGCCCAGTCAACTTCAGATGGAAGGCACTCAGACTTCAGACTGCAGCCTAGCATATTTTTGGCTCAAGCTAGCTAAGAACCATGAAATGCTGATTTTTAGATTTTTTTACTTTTTGCCAGAAGCATGTAACTGCCTCTTTAAATTATTTCAGCTAACTTCTCTTGATGGTCTGTGGATAAACAAAAGTGTCCGCTGAACTGAATTTGTGGGGTGATTTCACAGAAAGCAGGCATGCTGTAAGTAGGAAATCTGCATTCTGGAACATCTAATTAGGAAAACCTAACGGCGGCCTCCATAAATGTCTCCCAGGGAGTCTGCATCTGTGCTCAGTACGTCAGTTGCATATTAAAGATTCATAGTTTGTGTGAGTCATTAAAACTATGTAACAATCATCGAGGATGTTTGGCTCTTGGGGAAAATGGAAAGCATAGTTTTGGTTTTAAAATAATTTGTTTTATTAAGAGAGAGTGTGTGTGTGTGTGCGTGTGTGTGTGAGATATAAAAATGTCCAGTAGGTGACCTGTGTTGATCTTTGTTCCTACCTCTTCAGAGACCTGACCTCGACCTTGGACTCATCTCCCTTGTAGGCAACTAAGTGAAATCTCATGACTATAGGTTCTTGATGTTTTACTCACTACCAGGTTTAGAAAATTAATAACCAGATTAATAACCAGAAAATTAATAACCAGATTGGGATAAATAGAAGAGAAAGAACACCAATATGGTGGAACAGAGGGAATGGGCCCAACCAAGGTGGGGAATGGGCCCAAGCAAGGGGGAAAATAGAAGCTAAGACATAGATGGAGGCTCTGGAACAAAACACAGGGAAGAAGGCAAACTTGCCCTTGCCAGTACTGCCATTCAGAATTTTTCTATTAGTTGAAGTCAGTAAAGATGGTTGTCCAACTGGAAGTCATACTGGACTTCTGTGGTTCCATAATTCTAACTGGGAATCTTCAGTTAGAACCTAGACTTGGCAGAGGGAAGGGCCTGCACAGATCCAGCACAACCTGAAATCAAGGTTCCTATTTATTTGTTTTCCTGTTTACTACCCCTGCTTACCAGAATGGAGGCTCCTTGTGGGCCAGGTACTTGCCTATCACGTGCATTGTTGGATCCCAGGTTCTATTCCCAGTGTTTGACAGATAGCAGGTGCCCAATAAATACGTGACATGTGAAGGAATGAATAGTGAGCACGAGGCTTTATTTATATGTATTTTGTTCAAATTTCATTCTCTGAGTTTTTGACTTTCACTCCCTGGTCCAGTCCTTCCCAGAGCTTATTTATTTATTTTTATTTTTTTGACAGGGCCTCACTTTGTCACCCAGGCTGGAGTTCAGTGATGCAATCTCAGCTCACTGCAGTTTTGACCTCCTGCGTTCGAGCAATCCTTCTCGAACCTCCACCCCCCAGGTAACTTGGGCTATAGGTGTGCACCACCACGCCTGGCTAATATTTGCATTTTTTGTAGAGATGGGGTCTTGCCATGTTGCCCAGGTTGGTCTAGAACTCCTGAGCTCAAGTGATCCCCCGACCTCAGCCTCCTTAGAGCTTTAATTGCCTCCTGTTTACCCCGTTGGTGGGGGAGGGATTCCCTCCCTAGGGTTTGGAATGTGGCTGAACACACAACACCTGATAGTGGACAGATGCGCTCGACACAGCAGCCTATTCCTAACATATACCCACAGCCCAGGGGAGGAGGACACCATGCCATGCAGGCCATTTAAGGACAGAGTGAACAACCAGGGGCCGTGGGAGGCAGGCTTTGTAGTAACAAGAGACTGCAGTGTCTCCCGGTTCCCGTGGGAGGATGCGACTGGCTCGTTTGAGTAATTCCACAGGCTGGCAGGGAATGAAATTCACTACTCAAGGATAAGCAGGATCTGCCTGGTCCCTTGATAAGGAGGGTTGTTTGGCTGGGAGACCTTCTCTGCAGGAGCAGACTGGGGAGGGGAGCTTGTGGTTATGTCATCTGAGGCCCTCCTGATTTTGCCAGATGTAAGGAAATAAATAATACTTAGCTTTAAACCTTAGACTATACCAAGTACAAGCACAGGCCACAGAGTCAGTCCTTATGAGGCCAAGTCACCTACTAAGCTGTGTGTCTTGAAGTTATGTAGCCTCTCTCTGCCCTTCTCAACCTATTAATGAGGAATGATAATAACATTCACTTCATAAGCTGCTGTCCAAAATAAGTCGATGCATAAAAGACACTTGCACCAGCCGGGCACGGTGGCTCACGCCTGTGATCCCGGCACTCTGGGAGGCCGAGGCTGGCAGATCACGAGGTCGGGAGATCAAGCCCATCCTGGCCAACATGGTAAAACCCCAATACAAAAATTAGCCGTGTGTGGTGGTATATACCTGTAATCCCAGCGACTCAGGAGGCTGAGGCAGGAAAATGTCTTGAACCTGGGAGGTGGAGATTACAGTGAGCTGAGATTGCACCCCTGCACTCCAGCCTGGTGACAGTGAGAATCCGTCTCAAAAAAAAAGACACTTGCACCTTGCCTGGAATTAACACAGCTCCCAACCAATGTGGGTTATCATGCTTAATGGAAGGAGCATAGATGTGGAAGTAGACAGACTCACATTTGAGGCTGTCTCTGCCATGAAGTAGATTTCACTTCTCTAAGCCTCAGTTTCTCCATTTGGTGATTGGCAGGTAATGGATATAAAGCACATAGCATGGCCCCTGGCCCCTGAGAGCCATTCGCTCACATCCACAGGGGTTATTCTATTCATGATACTATAGAAATAGCTTCCACTTACAGAATGCTCTCTGTGCTGAGTGCTGACCCAGGCACTGGCTCAGGGGGTGTAAGGCCCTGGGAGGGTGGAGGATCCAGGGTGAAGGACAGAATGGGTCACAGTAGGAAGGATGTTGTAGACCGTGGTGAATAATTTGGAACATGTGGCTGTCACCCTGGGGTCTGGAGTTACGAGATGGGAAAATAGCGTAGAAATTATTGAGAGGGGGGCATTGCAAAGTTCACACGACTGCGAGAGATCTGGCCACTCCTTCCACTGGGAAACCTGCACATCCTTCTTCCCTTCTGCATGTACTGGCCTTGGCTTGATGAGAGTGGCTGCTGTGGGTGTGTCCCTCAGGCATGCTGGGACAGAGACAGTGTGGAGGGCTACTGCAATGGAGGGATGTGGAGACTCAGGAGGGTGTGAGCTGGGGAGGGTAGGTCAGGGTATGGGTGGAGTGAACATTCAGGCTGCCCTGCAGAGGATAGACTGCAGCTGAGAAAGACCTGAGAAAGGGAGGGGGAGAGAGAGAGAGAGAGAGAGAGAGAGAGAGAGAGAGAGAGAGAGAGAGAGAGAGAGAGAGAAAGGATGGTGTGTCCATGTCTGGAAGAGACAGCATGAGCAGGGCGGCCAAGGAGAGGATGAGAAGGATCTGTGACCACGGGGCTCTCTTTCCAACCAAGGGCGTCACACCAGTGCAGACACCTTTTCTTCTCGGTCTGGGAGGATTTCACTTCTGGTACCTGTAAAATAGGAGTTGCTCCTGCGAGTAATTTTTTGAAAACAAGGCAGAATAAAAAATACATATTTTTGCACTGAAAGCCTTGGGAGATGGAAAGCATCTCAAATCTCAGATCCTGAGGAGAGAGGGTACGGAGGTATGGGTGAGAGGGGTTGGGGGCAGGGGCTGCAGCCTGAAAACATGGAGGGCTTGTGAAATGCCCGTTCTGCAGTCTTCAAGGAAATATTCCAGTGTATCTCAAATACTCATGCCATAAAGACTCGCTGGGGCCACGGAGCCACGTAGAGGTTAGCAACTCAATCCTGCAGTCAGAAAGTCCTGACAGGACATCAGATGCAGGGATGAACTGCAGTAAGCAGAGCCGCAGTCAAGCAAAATGAGGGTCAGAGCAGCTCACTAAGCCTGGGCAAGGTGGAGCGCTAGAGAATTCCCTAGCAAGCAAGGAAAATGCATGGAATAAATCTCCCTGCAAACAACATTGCTAATTAAGAATGTATCCATGCCATTGATTATATGGAGTTTTGTTGTTTTATGTTAGTGGCTATAAATGTATTTACATTGGCTTTCAAGCTTACTGCCCTTTGTAAGTTCTTAAATTCCTTAATGTCAGATTCTACAGTCAAATTCGATGACCCACGGATTTAACCCTCCAGTGGAGGGAAATCTGTAGTATTTAAGGGTCGGGATTCTCAGAACTCAGTGATGTACTTGGTGGAGTTGGGGCTAGAGGTGGCTGGGGCAGGAGTCAGGACTGGGCACAGGGAGGCAGCTACATAAGTGGTGGGGGTGGGGGCTTACAGGGCTCCTATGGGGCAGGCAGAGTCAGGTGACTTGGAGCTGGAGGCATGTAGACAGCAGGTCGGGCTCTCCTTGCAAATCCTTTCAGTTTACAGAATCCACCCGGCTCGTGTGTTAGATGTATACCCACATGGGTGCCGCCTTTCCTAGTGGCAAGCAACCGAATGGCGATACGCTGATATCACTATCATTTTCTTTTTTTTTTTCGGGACAGTTGAAGATGTTTGCCAAGAAAAGAGATCTCTGTCTTTTAGAATGAGACTGGGCCGTTTTGTGGACCTGGGGAAGTCGCTTACCTTTACTTAGCTTCAATTGCTCATTTCTTATGGGTGGAGAGTCACATCTGCGATGCGAATTAAATGTAAGGAAGTAACATGTACAATCTCCTAGCACGGTGTCTGGGACATACCAGACATTCCACAGTGGTAATGATCATCATCAAGATCACGTGGCTGGTTCTTTTGAAATACTTTCGCATAAAGCATCTATAAGGTTCTTTCCGAAAAAATGCTACTTGATTTGCTTGTGCATTAGAAGAGAGGCCACTAAGGCTGGGGAAGGTGGAGACACGGCCACATTCTACATTTTAATGGTATGCTCCTTTGAAAAAGAAGTTCCAGGCGTGACTGCCTCCTTTGTGTTCATGTATACCTGCATGATTGCTTGAGGGTAAGACTAATGTCCCACACATTTTATTAGTTCACATATTGGCCATCAAGTGTGGGGCAAGTCCTTGTTACAGAATGGCATTCCTTGTGGTGAACCTGTGTTCCTTCTGTGCTTGCCTCAGCCCCTTTTCTTTCTTCTTTCTCCCGACTTTTTCTGGGCAGGCTTCTCTGAGAACAAAGTAGAAAGATCACATTAGTCAGAGGAAAGATGAAAAGAAATTAGTGGTTACAGTCTTATAGCTCACTTGGGAAATCTGTGCCCTTTCTCTAGGGGTTTCCAAGTTTAATTTTTTTTAATTCAATCTTTTTACAGTCTGAACCCGGTGGCAGGCAGTGAATTTCTTTTAAGACTGCTGCGGCGTGGAGCTTCTGTTGGCAGAAATAATTTTTTAGGGCTATAAAAATCTTGGCAGAGTTTGAGAAACATCCTGGTGGTCCCAGCCCATCTCCAAGTGACCACTCCATTAAATCCAGGAAACAAATCCTTCATCGACTGGTATCACAAAGTTGAAATTTATTATACAGTTCAGAAGTGTAACGATTCTGAGAAATCAAGGAGAAATAGAGACGAAATTCTCAGCTCCACAGCATAATTCTCTCAGTAAATGGATACAATCCTGCCTCTTATTTTGAGCTCAAAGGACAGACTTTGAAGATCTGAAAGTGTCCATTATCGAAGCTACTTAAAAGAAGTTGGCTCCAAAATCATCAAGTACTCTGTTTGTGGAATACATGGAGTTTTAATGGCCTGTGGTGCCATATGAATATTCATGCTAATAGGTATTTTCCATTTAGGATATTAACTACATAGTAACCAAGAATTAATTCTAATGGCTGGCCGTTGTTATAGGCAACTAATTTATGTTGATTCTTGACTAGAAAAAGCAAATTGCTACATCCATTAAAGGATTAAAGGAAATTAAAGGAAGCTATCTTTTCTCCTTCACCTGCACCAGCCCACAGGCAGCCTCCCCCTACATCTGCTGAGCATCCAAATGTCTTCTAAATGTGTTTACCAGCTTTATTTCAACCAGTAAGTGCCCTGTTTTCCATTTGCTGTTACTCAGTTAACAAGAAAGGAACCCAATATGGAAAATTTAGATTAAGCAAGAATTGAATACTTACATTCCGTTTAACTAGGCCCTTTACATCACAATGAGGTCTTGCAGAAGGCAAAAGAAATCTTCTTGGTCACTGTTTTGTGCAGATCAGAACGAGTGTCCCTAACCTCAAGTATCGTAGATGTCAAAGCTGATTGGGTGAGGAGGATACCCTTTCTTTTTGCACTCTTAGATAAGGCAAAAGTAAAGGATTCTCAAGGAAGAAAAGAATGAACTATTTATTTTCCAGTCTTCAACCAAGATTATTAAGAAACTTGTTGTGATCATAAGAAACCAGCCTTCCCTCAAAATCAACATGTTAGATGTCAAGTCTCTGCTTACAGAGCCCGGCTGAAAAGAATAATTTTTCTGAGAGTCATTCATTGAGGGTTCTCTGCTTTTTTCCCCCCTTTCTAACCAAGAGTTACTATCTTCAATAAGACCACTTGGTGGTAGACCACCTACTACTACCAAGCTCGAAAATATACTTTAAGTTCTCTAACAGACAAATAACAAGAAAAAAGAGAAGAGCCAAATTCTAGGAGTTTAATGGGAAACCACAATATCTTTGGCATGAAAATACTGGAAATATATTTTATATGCTGTAGCACAGTAACTTTCCTCCAACTCCTTTTCCTACGTAAAATTCAGCTATTATGTAGATCAACCTCTAGATGCCTTGCCTGCAAATGCACAACTTTGGAATCAGTACATGCATATTTCTTCAAGATGCTCTCTTATTTTTTATGAGAAGTTCTCTTCGTGTAGAATAGATCAAGATTAGGACATAATTTGTCATATTTCAATTCTGTGTCATGAATTTATCTTCTTTGTCATATTCCTGTGGTGTGCATAACCATCGCTCACTGTTTTACTCTCATGGCCCTGCCTATGGTAGGTGATCAATACATATTTATTAAATGTGTAAGTAAATAAATGAATATGATCTTTATGTAGACCACATGCTGTTGAGCATAAAATATTCAACAGTAATGCCTTGATCTGCTGTTACTGGAGAAGGAGAGATCAGGAGAAGGACCAATCCTTACCCTGAGCCTCATTGTAATACCTTCGCCCAGGGAGGGGCTTAGCTGCCATTTTCTGATCATGCAAAATATGTGTTAACATGATTTTTTTACTGCATCTGCACACCCTGCACTCCACCCTGCACATGTAACGATCCTCACCTACCTCATGAGTTATGCATGTCACCCTTCTTAAGACACCACAATGCATTCCCCTGGGGAGCCAGCCAGAGGACCCTTCTTCCTGTCACAACGCAGGGGAGGGTGCCACTATTGGTACCTATTGGTCAGAGGCCAGGGGTGCTGCTCAACTTCCCACTCTCCAGAACTATAAAAAATACATTTCTTTTCTTTATAAATTACATGACCTGTGGTGTTCTGTGATTGCAGCACAAAACAGACAAAGATAATTGTCTTCCCTGAATGTGTATAACTGTTCCCAGATTTCTCCTTTCTATAAGGACACCACTCATATTGGATTAAAGTTCACCCTAAGCACCTCACTTGAGCTCGATTACCTCTGTCAAGACCCTATCTCAAAATAAGGTCACATTCTGAGGCACTGGCAGTTAAGAAGCCAACGTACCTTTTCTGGGTAGGGGGGGACGTAATTTTACCCATCACAACATTTGATACTCTCTTGGTTTCTGTACTCATCTTAGGGTCAGCAATTAGCCCCCGAAGAGCGCTTCTTTCCACTACCTCTTCCTTCTTCAACATGGACAATTTATGTTTTCATCTGTGCTCCTATCACCCTTGGTCTCCTGTAGTTAAGAATCCTGAATTGGGACGGACACAGTGGCTCATGCCTGTAATCCCAGCACTTTGGGAGGCCGAGGCTGGCAGATCACAAGTTCAAGAGATCGAGACCATTCTGGCCAACATGGTGAAACCCTGTCTCTACTCAAAATACAAAAATTATCCGGTCATGGTGATGTGCGCCTGTAGTCGCAGCTACTGGGGAGGCTGAGGCAGGAGAATTGCTTGAACCTGTGAGGCAGAAGTTGCAGTGAACTGAGATAGCACCACTGCACTCCAGGCTGGTGACAGAGCGAGACTCTGTCCCCGCCCCCAATCCCCCCCAAAAAAGCATCCTGAATCGAATCAATGTCTTTTCACAGATTTTTTACAGGACAGCTGTATTTTCAGCTTTGAGGTCACTGCAGGGTGGTTTTGTTTTAATTAATTTAAATTTTTCTTTCCAGCCAGGCTGCAGCAAGTGCTTGGTTTTCTGCAAAAGGTTTTGGGATGCTCAGATGTACACAGCAGGCCAGAATTTGGCCATGTGAAGGGTCTTAGGGTTAGAGATGAAGCATGACTATTAATAATAACAATTATCACAGGGTGGCTGCTCAGAGTCAGTGTCATCTGCATAATCATCTTTCACCTCAGCATCTGCTCCCTTCAAATGCAGGCGTGTGATTTTTTAAAGAACCAAATATCCAGAATATGCCTTTCTTCTCCCCCACTTCTGAGGAACTCAGACCACTTTGTTGTAAGATCTAACGTGATTCCTTTGCTCTTCACAGGCACTTCATGATAAGGTGGTAATTTAATGCCTTGGGGAATTAGATGTAGTTATAGCTGTAGATGTACTTGGGTTACTGGAATTCAGACAGGCAAAGATGATTTACTGATAGATGCACCACAGCTCAGCAAGGAGAAAAAAATAGGGCCAACATTTCTGACTCTTGGCTTCCAACTTCTAACCATATTCTATCTAGGTTGACCAACTTTGAAGCACCTGTCATTGCAATTTCAGGGTGTGTGCTCTGATGCACGTCTTCTGCAAAGGCTTCGAGTCATTTTGTTTGATGTGCTTTTTATTATCTATTGCATCCTGAAGCACACACTGAGTGCAAAACTCTGATATTTTTGGAAAACTCTTGCCGTTGGCCAAGCAGATGTCAGGGATGCCCTGTGGACAGGATCCAGGTGTGTGATGGGCTCCATGGGTCTAGCTGCCCTTCATCTTTCCAGATGAGTCCTGTCGCAGCCTCGAGCTGAAGAAGATACAACAAGGGGTGCGGGGGGGAGCTCATGAGGTTACATTTTCACTACCACTTGTGAGCTTCAGCAAAGGAGAAATGGAAATGTCAGTGAGGGTTGCCATCTTTAAAATATGTACATTCTAAGTAGAAGAATTAAAAACAAACAAACAGAAAAACCTAGAATCTATGCAACTCTGGATTTCTTTGCTCCATATCACACACTGGGTAGCTTCAAATGGTAGAGCTTTATTCTCTCACAGTTCTGGAAGGTAGAAGTCAGAAGTCAAGGTATCAGTTAGAGACATACTTCACATTCACTTATCCACAAACGAGTGGATGATACATTCTGGTCGTTCGGAAGATCTTTATTATAGGAGTATGTAGATTTTCCATACAGTGCTGTTGTGTGGCTTGAATTTTAGTTGTAGCCCTGCCTCTGGCTTCATCAGTGATTTCTCCTGGTTCCAGGAAATAAGAACAGCCTTTTCCTCATGATTGTCTTTGGTAGTTTTTAAAACATTTGTTTAACTCAACAGATGCACCATGTGCCTGACACTGCTCTACACCAGTGAACAATTTACACGGTAATGGGGGGAGGTAACTACAAAGATGATAAACATAACGTCTTAATTGGAGTGAGTATGAAGGTGGTTGTTATCTTTTCCTAAAAGAAACAACAACAACAACAAAACAAAAGAAGTCAAGGTATCAAGAGGGAGATGCTCCCTCTGAGACTCTGGAGAGAATCCTTCATTGCCTCCTCCTTGCTTCTGGGGGTGGCTGTCAATTCTTGGTGTTTCCTGGTTTGCGGCTGTGTCACTCTCATCTTGGTCTCCATCTTCACTTAATGTGCTCCCTGTGTGTGTCTATGCTCAAATTTCCCTTTTCTTGTAAAGACACCAGTCATCGGATTTAGGACCCACCCCAGTCCAATACGACTGCATCTTAATTTGCTTACATCTGCAAAAATCCTATTTTCAAATAAGGTCCCCTTCACAGGTACAGGGGTTAAGGACACCAGCATATCTTTCTAGGGGACACAGTTCAACCCAGTGCATGATCCATTATCGTCACATGGATGCATTTGTCTGCTTGGCCTGCAGGGGCTCTGTTATAAGAATGTAAAGTCCTACGAAATATTGAAAGTTGTCTGAACTTGGGGTTTTGAGGTTGTGTCTGTAGTCCTCAGATTTTTTTTTGATAGGGATAAAGAAGTAAAAATTGGAATGGGTTTCGGTTTCCAGGAATCAGGTGAGTTGTCTGAGAGATAGCTACATGGGGTTGATCCCCAGCCGGTTGCCATCAGAACCCACAAACACCAGGTTCCTCAGTTCAGATCAATCCACACCCACAGCTCTGTTTCACGTTAGTGTCATAGAAGATTTTCCTGTGCTTCTGTGTGTGGAATCAACATAGAAATTAAACAGTGCAGCAAAAATCACTGACATTTTATAATAACGTTCCTTGGATTTCACTGGGAATTGGCAAATCTCAAAAAGAAATAATTGAGTAACTTGGGTGCTTGACTCATGTCTATCACTCTTAGGAAGGGAGTGACTGTGGTCCAGAGTCACAGCCTAAGGAGAGCCCATCTCTCCAAGGACCCTGTCCATGCGGCTTCTCTATGTTCCTGATATTGGAGGAATAAAGGGGATAGGTTGTCATTTTCCCACCATGTTAAGAAGCCATCTGTGTGGTCATTGGACGGGCAAAAAGACAGAGAATGTCCATTTCCATTTCTTTTGTTTTTTTTGAGACGGAGTCTCGTTCTGTCGCCCAGGTTGGGGTGCAGTGGCACGATCAGCTCACTGCAAGCTCCGCCTCCCGGGTTCACTCCTGCCTCAGCCTCCCAAGTAGCTGGGACTACAGGTGCCCACCATAACGCCCGACTAATTTTTTGTATTTTTTAGTAGAGACGGGGTTTCACCGTGTTAGCCAGGATGGTCTCGATCTCCTGACCTCGTGATCCACCCGCCTCGGTCTCCCAAAGTGCTGGGATTACAGGCGTGAGCCACCGCGCCCGGCCCATTTCCATTTTTGATGCACTTGCTTCATGACCCTGGGCAGAGCCATTTGACTATTTTGGTTTTGCTTCTTTATTTGTGAAGATCATGAGAAGGAAGCTCACACCAGGAAGCCCAACTTTCCTGTATTCCAAATCCAGAAATAAATAAACGGGACCTTTAAGGCAGGTTTTTGAGGATTCTTGTGAATGATGCTACGGGTACCCCAAACCAGCCTTCAAACTTGCTCGTTAACGTTTTCAGGGTGCAAGGGCATTATTGAGTAAATTGCAACTTTAGACATAAAAAACAAAATATGACTGAAAAATCATTCTAAAATTCATGGCAATTTTACATAAACTTCAAAAAACTAGGTCATTGGAAATTTTTGAATACTTAAGATCTCCCCCATTCAGGGCCTTTGCCTACAGTCAAAGTAACCGAAATGCTTAGGTCCCAAAACCTACTTTGTAGCAAATGGTTTATTTTACTGGATGCTTCTTTATGTAAATATGACTTTTTGAATATATATATAGTATTTCTTTGTAGGGTAAATGCAGTGCTCACCAAAACAACCACTGTCTGGGAATTTTCTGTCAACTGAAACTGAGGTTGTGAATTAGGGGAAATAGCTTTTGTTGTCACTTTGGACTGCAGCAGGGCAAAAAAGAAAAAAAAATAGCATTGCGAATTATATGCCTTATGCTCCTATTATGAAGCTAATGATTTCCTACTTACTCTTTCTTATTCCTTGATAAGGTATTGACAAAACTTGAGCCATAGGTTTATGTACAAGACCGAAATGCTAACTTTTAGAAACGTGAACACACTCATTTCTCACAAATACAAATGAACATTGGCTTCTTGTGAAGTGTCAGTTCACTGGCAGGATGCACAGGAAACCCTGTAGTTTCATTTTTTCCAGTACTTACCCCTTCCAACTCTGCTAGGATGAACCCTCCCTTCTCCAGGCATCCTCAATGACTTTCTGCTGCAGCCTGTACTTCTTTCTCAGCCCCACTGATTCTTAGCACAGTTTCATCTTGCTACTCAGGATTCAGTGCTATTCCCCTAAAAACGTCTCCCTCGAGATGGGTTCAGATCTCTTGTCTCCTGCCCACAGAGCAAGTACACCTCAGCTGTTTCCTCCTCATGCCCCTCATCCTTGTCCTCCTCCTCCTCCTTCTTCCCTTCCTCCCTATCTCTCTTCTGGGATCCTCTGAGGATAAGCTCAGGAAGTTGGCAAGAAAGTACAAGGGCCCTCCAAGTGACTGGGTGAGACGACAGTCTGCTTTGCTGTGTATTGTGGCCTCGGTGGCTGACGCTGGCCTTTGGTGCTCTTCCTAAGCTGGAAATCCAAGTGTCCATCATTGGTGGATACCCACATGGTTCTTTGGAGACCATATGGAGATCTCCATCTCCTTAGCTCCCACTATAGGAAGTCATGCTCTCAGCTTCCGGTTTCATGCCTAAAAGACCCCTCTTGACTGGGTATCCACATGGCAGGACAACCTTTGGTATTCACTCAATCCACAGGGAACTCCTGGATTCTTGCAACGTCTCATGAGGAGGTTCAGGCTGCTTCGGGATGCCCAGTCTTGAAGACCTCTCCCTGGTCTTCGCAGAGGAGGAGTGCTGCTTTATCCCACTTTTCCTCTACTCTGAGGAGAGCCATGAGGAGCAGCAGACAGAGCAGTAGGGTGGGACCAGTGGTACCTTAGGAGGGAGAGAGGTTTATGGGGGAATTTTCTGATTGGCTACAGGGAGTCATTCTTCCAAGGACCCCATGGCTTCTAACTTCATCATCAGGCTTGAATTGAAACACACCAGCTACCTAAATTTCCTGCTCAGAGAAATCCAATAAGGCTGAAAAGGTTGATGCTTTTCTCCTTTTACAGGTGAGAAAACATCCCAGCCTGTGTCATCCCTACATTTCACATTTCTCCCTCACACATGTGGTTCTTGAGCATCTAGGTCTTTCCTCCATCATCCAAATCAGTCCTCCTTTTAATCCCGAGATAACTATGTCCTTGAAGGCTCCTATGATTACCCTGGCTTTATCTTTCTTCCTGAATGCATAATTCAGCACTAAATTTAATCTGTTTTGTCTTATTGTGTATGTGAAGTCTATTCATCTCACTTCTCTAACCAGATGATACAATTTTAAAAGTGGGAATCATATTTTCCAGGACTTATAGTTGCCTCTTTGTTGAGTAGAAAATGCTGAACATTTGATAGAATGTTCTTTATTGAGTAGAAAATGCTCTTTATTGAGTAGAAAATGCTGAATATTTGATTGGAAAGGGCAGCTCAAACTAGTGGTGGAAGTTTGAGTTATTCTCGTCTTTCTCTGAGTCCTTTATTGGGAACCTGTGATGTGCTTGAAAAGATACACAATTGACAGATGCTCCCCTTTTCCCTTATTTAATTTTATGTACAAATGTATGACCTTGGGAAGACCCAACCAAGTGGGGGCCCCATTCACAGGTTCTGATGGAGGAGACGTGCCGGTTCCACTTATTCTGAGATCCAGAACCTTAACAGAGGATGGTGGGTGACCTCTCCTGTTCAGCTTCCTTCCCAGTCTCTCTAGAAGGGGCCTCTCCACAGTGCCTTATGGAGGCAACCAAGGAAAAGTTTGGGAAGGATCAAAGTCATGCTAGGAAAGATGTATACACAGCTGGCTAGGCAGGAGACTTTGACTATAACATGTGCATAAGAAACCAATATTCCTATGTAGCCTAAGAATAGCCTGGTCCTGGTACTGAGTACAAATCCATTGCCCCCTAAGAGTTGGGGCCACTGAGACCCTGTCTCTGCCCTCTTCTTTCCAGTGGTGTGGTTCTGCAGTGTCCTTTTCTTTCTGGCTGTTCGCTGATTGCATTGGATGGACAACCACTTGTGTTCTGGCTGATTTAAAAATGACAAGACAGTCTCCAGCAATGATTTCTCAAAGTACTGACTCTGAAATATAGAAAGCTGTTCATGAACTGTACTCCTAGCTTCATTTGTGCTAAAGCAGAAATCCCTTAGAGTAACTCAGAGGTGCCGTTTTCTTCCAATGTGAGTTCCACGTAAGTCTCACTGCCACTCCTGACCTCTCCTCCCCAGGAATGCCTCTTGTTTCCTCCTGGTTATTTCAGTGGCTGGGTTGGTTCTAGAATCCACTCTGGTTTTTGAGTGGACGAAACCAGAAACGAGTCAGTGAGACATGGGCTCTGACCTCCACTTGGCTGCCCAATGGAGGTGTGTGACTTTGGTGGACTCATCTGCACTCTCAGTATCTTCATGATGACTTCTGCCTCTGATCTTTTTCATCTGTAGAGAGCAGAATACGGGTGTTAAATTATCAAAGGTCCTGTGCCTGCAGCAGCTCAATAATGGGGTTGGGGACACGGACTGCTGTTGCTGCCAAAGGGCTTTGTGTCCACTTATGGTGGCTTACATTTGCATAATACACCAAAAATTGTGTTGCTTCAGATGCAGATATCCAAATCTTGATGCCAATGCTGAGGAAGCCTGACATCTGATCATACAGTATTTTTATATCTACCATGAACTGGGTTGTTTTTTATTATTCTTTTTTTTTTTTTTTTTTTTGAGAGAATGTCATAAGGTTTCCATGAAGGCATTCTGGTTGGCATCTATGAACTTATAATGCCCCCTCACTTGAGTTTGAGGAAGGAACAAGGATGTAGGATCCTGGCGAGCCCTCCTTAAATTCAACAGGCCAGGAGCCCTGCCTCCGGCGAATCTGGTGTGGGGTACAAAGATATCTTTGTATCTTGAATGCGAAGGACAAAGAGGAGTGGTTAGAAGAAGCAGAAGGCATGCCAGCTTTGTAAGAGATAGTAATCAACTCAAGACCCAAGATAAACAAGAAAAAAAAAAAGTAAAAACATTTTTAAAAATTCTCATTAAACTGAAGGCATTTGGGTCAAGTAAGGAAGTCTAAGTCTTTCACTAATTGCTTATTTGGGCCTAAACCCAAGAGCACCCTTTGGCTGAAAATATCAACTTGAATAATTACTTGAAAATCATGAAACATTAGCAGTGAAACTTTAATTAAAAATAGCCATTGCTTACCATGTGAGAGGACTTCCTGCTTAATGGGGACACGGTAGAGGATATTTAAATTGTTTACAGCATAAAATTTGCTTTCATCCTAATGAGAAAACTCAAAAACCTTCAGAAAAATAACTAAAAAAGAAGACGTAATGGTCTCACAGAGCTTGGGCCCACGAATAGCCTCTTCTGCAAGGGGCAGCTGGTCACCCCAAGAAGAAATAAACCCTCCGGAAGTGAAGAGAGGGGAAGCATTTCCAATGTTTACCAGCCTGAAATTTTTGTTAGTATGAATGTCTTTTCTGTTAACCCTGGGGCTCTCTGTTAAGCAGGTGTCTTTTTTTTTTTTTTTTTTTTTTTCTTTTCTTGTTTGTTAAGCTGTTGATTCTCTTTGAAGCTGAGGAGGGTCCCATGAGTTTTTAACTAGACCTGACCCCAGCTTGTTAATTCTTACAATCCAGACCCTGGGAAATGCTCCCTCATTAAACAACACCCTGCTCTCTCCTAAGGGCCCTACACAGCAGCAGAGTGTATTTTAGGTAAGTTAACCCTTGCTTTGCCATGGATCCTAGAGCACAGCTTCTCATCTGCCGAAGGTGCAGGCTGGGTGCTCAAAGCCTTGCATGGTCAGCCCTGGGAAATGCATGGTGATGGAATCGAAGCCATGGAGCCCCACGCCTGGCTCAGCCACTCATGAGTAGCCTGGGGGAAGTTACTACTGCTCTCCAGCTCTGTGGCACTGTTTCAGCATCTGTAAAATGAAGATTGCTGTTCCATAAGGATATTGGGACGATCACATGAGATAATGCCTGGGAAGGGCTTTCTAGTTTCCTGGCATGTGATAAGGACTCAATCAACATGCAGTTGCTGTTTTATCACTCTTTTCATTCCAGAAAACTATAATGAGCCCCTACTGTTTACCAGGCACTGGGCTACACAAGTGGGAGTGCCAAGATGCACAGAAGAACCCATTGGACCCAGAAGCTCCATCTGGCAAGAGGGAAGACAAGTAGGTAGTCATGAGAGTTCAGGGTGACCCTGGCTTTGATGGAGGTTTCCCAGGGTACTCAGGAGCATCTGTCCCAGATGTGGGCTCAGGGACATTCTGAAGACTGGGTACACCTGTGACACCTGAAGGGACATTCTGAAGACTGCGAAGGATTTAGGCATGGAAAAGTGTTCCCAATAAAGGGATGCCCTTAAGCAAAAGCTCAGAGGCACGTAGAGCCATGGTGAGTTCTGCAGTTACTGCTGCAAGGCGCTAGGGAGTTGAGTCTATGTAGTAGGTAGACCCAGACCAGGGGACTCTGAGTGTCATGTCCTGGGGCAATAGAAAGTCACCAAAAATGTCAGTGGAGGAGTTATGTGATCAGATTCCCATTTCAGGAGAAAGGATTTTCCAGGAATATGAAGGAGAGGATGGAGAGAGAAGGATTGGAGTCCGAGGGACTGGTTGGGAGAACACTGCATTGAGAGAAGGAGCACCCGGCCCCAGCAATGGCTGCAGAGTTGGGCAAGAAAACACAGAAACAAGTGGGGGTTGAGGCACAGAGTAGACAACACTGGCAAGCACAGATGGTGGGAGCTGAGGCATCTGGAGGGGAGAAGGGCATTGAGACATGTTAGAATCTAGCAGGTGGTACAAGGTGAAGACTGTTCCCATCTGTGATGGGGATTAAGAGCAAGAGCAGCCCCTGAGACAGCAATAAGGAGTCTGCATGCTTCAGATTCCAGTTTTTGTACTTCATAAGTCCATGATCTTGGGCAAGTGATTACTTGCAAGTCTCATATTCCTCAACTGTAAAATGGGGGTAGCAACACCTTCCTTGGGGGCTGTGATGTACATCAAACAAAGGACCATGTGCACTGAACACAGAGCCTGGAACCTGAGACATGATCAGGGGGCCCAAGTCAAAAGCATGTCATCAGAAGTGTCATCATAATTGTTTGAGGACACGAAGACTGCGAGGGGCCAGTCAATATCAACGGCATGGTGATTTGAGGTTTGATCAATTGCAGTTGTGGTCTCCATAAAAATGGGTCCTTTGCTTGGCACACAGGAAAAGGATTTGGATGAATCCCAAGTGGGTTACTATTTTGTGCAAGCTACAGAAATAGTCAGCATGCAAGTGGTACAGATGAGGCACAGTCCCTTTCCCTTGGGGAGCTGAGAGCTGGTGAGCCGGCTGAGTGTCATCAGAGGGTCTAGGTTTCAGGCTCACATCGCTGTCCTCTTCTACTGCTATCGTCTCAGGTGAGTTTCCCACGTTCCCTGAGTAGTGTTCTCCACCTGGAAGAGGGGATCATCATGCTTGCTTTCTGGCTCTTGGGAGAATTAGAGGAGGCACAGGGCAAGACCCAGTCCCTAGTAGTTTAATTATCATTATTAGGGGAAATAAAATGTGATCACAAATGCTTATTATCTAGCACAAAGTGAAAAGTGCCATTAGAGAAGGATCAGGTATTCTGGAAGTTCAGAGGAGAAAGGTGTCATATTCAGCTGAGATAATCAGGAGATGGAGCTTCCACTGAACGTGGAAGAAAGGCAGGGATTGTGGTGGCTTCACAGGTTGACTTGGCTATGCTGGAGTTACATTTCCCAGAATTCTGCTCCCCTTGGAGGGTGGGTTGGAGGTGGGCCACAGGGCATTTGCAGGAGGTTTTGAAGGTAAAGGATAAGCAACAGCTGTGTTCCTTCAGCCCTTGGGGGCCAATGCACAGGGTTGGGTTCTGAAACTGCCTGTGCACTTTGTCCTCACCTGTGGCTCACCTGGCTGCTCAGCCTCCAGCTTCTGCTGAATGCACACTCTGTTCTCCAACTCCTGGGCCGCAGGCAGACTCAGCCTTACAACAAGGAAAGCCAGCTTCTCCTGTAGAACCCTCAATCCTGTCACTGAAGTCGAGGCCTAGAAGTGTGAGAGACTAGGGTATGAGGCCTAAAGCTACAGCCCAATATTATGTGCGTGCCTTCACATCTGGGGAACCCAGGAGGGCCTGGAATGGTCTAACGGCAAGTTCCCCATCCCATGGTGCTTCTGCAGAGAAGGTGTCCTGGCTAAGCCACTCTCCCTCACACCAGGGCCAGGCACAGTGCCTGCTATTGCTGGTGGGGGCTTCTGTTCTCTGCAGGAACCACATCCTCCTGCAGAAGCCAAGGGGCACCCTATTCCCTTGATACCACAGAGCCTGCCTCCCTTAGCCTTTTCTTGTTCACTCAGCTCCTGGGTGCAATCCCTGTGTGGCCCTGAATGGTATACGGTGTCCCCCTCCCAACCTGTCAATTTCACCTGTTCGGTGTTGGGGTGTCCTATGTTTGACCAGACTCAAAATCCCGCGCAGGGAATCCCTCCTTCACCTACAAGGTGAAGAGGTGATGTTCAGAACACAGCCCCCTGAGGTTCCAGTCTGTTCTCTTGGATTCTGGCTCCTGCCTGTCAGGTTTGCTCATCCTCACTCTCTCCCACTTCAAGTCCCTCCCCTCTTCCTCACTGCCTCCCCTGTGGACTTTAAATGTCAGAACCAGACACAAAGACGACAGCCTTGCAGAGACCATATAACTAACTTCCATCATTATGTGGCATCAAATTCCTATAATCATATCATAAAGGATCAAATTCCTTATCATAAGGGATTTATTATAGGAATGTGACCCCACACAGGGATGGAAGCTGGTTAAACAGTCAAGGATGGAAGCTGGTTAAATAGTCTGTCTCTCTCTCTGTCTCTATCACTCTGATGGTTTTGTTGCTTGGATCTAACCTTGATTTTTACAGACTCTAACTGGTCAATCAGACTGAAGGAATAACAGGATCTGAAAAATCTAATGATGGTGAAGAAAAAGGCTGCTTCTGTGACGGCGGGAATTTCTCAATCCACCACCTTGGGTGTGCTAGAAAAGTGACTGACTTTCTCTCTGGAGGTCCCTTTCTTGCAAGGAGCAGAAATAGAATTTCCCTAATTCACAGGAAGCACAATGACTATTCAGATTCCTCTCCCACCACCTTCATTTCAGAGGGGACACATTCCTTCCAGGGACTGACATGGCAGCGTCTCAGTCTCAGCAGAGTAGGCATTGGCCTCCTCTGCAATGAGCATTGTTCCATTGGCGCTTATTTGTTCTACTGGCCAGTCCACCCTACCTGAGGACAGTGTCCTCTCCTCCATTGTCTGCTGCCATATTTGATTCCTCTCTACTCTATTATGGGTCAGCAGGGGCGGGGGCCCACTGTGAGTCTTCCTCATGTCCTTGGCCTCAGCCTCCTGAGCAGACACACCTGTTCCTACTTGTCTTGGTGCCCAGGGCAGCCAGAGGCAAAGGGCATCTAGGATTCCTCAACTCTAGGACTGTCAAACAACAACAATCCCCTTGTGGCCAGGCATTGGGTGGGTTCATGGCTCCTTTTGAGAAACCCCATAGGCACTCCATTCTTTTCATTTTCTGTGCTCGCTCTTTCGGCCTGAAGAGAGTATGGTTCCGTAGAAGCAGCAAGTAGTTAAACAATATTTTCTTCTTTTCTTTGGCCTAGAGCTCAACAAAAGACAAAACTCAGATGATGAAGAACTTGACATCTTTCCTCTTTCTTTCCTGCTGACTTGATGACTCTGCTCTGAAGCAGTGGGGGCCTCGGGGTCCCAGCGGAGAAAGCCACGGGCCAGCGGGAGGTGAAAGGGAGCCAAAGGAGGGAGAGGGTTCGAGGGAAGAGGCCATGGATAAAGGGAACACCCTTTTCACAGAGGTCAGGGAAAGATGGCTTTAGGGAAAGTCATTTGATTTGATATTTGAGAGATGTTTGGTGACCTTCAAGAGCATAGTTTTGGGAGAATGCCAGAAAGAAAATAAGGTTGTAAAGAATGAAAAGGTCAGTAAGGACTGTAAGGACAGGCAATATGGAAAAGCTCAGTGTTAGCCACTTACTTTTATGGGATCCTAGTAAATAAAGGGTGAGACAGGTGATGGAAACTTTAGGGCATATAGGGGACATTTAGGTCCAAGCAGAGTGGAGGGAAAGATATTTTTAGGATGAGGGAGACTCGGGTATCATGGTTGACAGGAGAGAAAGAGAGAGAGGGCAGGAGAGACCAAACATGTAGTGAAAATGCTCACCCTCTTTTGGAATCTTGGCTGAACTTCCACTAGCTTGGTGACCCTGGAAAAGACAATAAACCTCTCAGAGCCTGACATTCTTAATACATGTAACTTTTAGAGACGTCAAGCCTAAGTCAAAGGCTGGTTTTGTAATGTTATACCATCAGTATAACAACAAACATGCATAGTGTGCCTCTACTTGCATAAATATGGAACACATATATGGTGCTTACTATGTGTCAGGCCTTGTTCTCCATATTTACTGCATATGAACTCACTGAATTGCATGCAGTTAACATCTACTAACTCAATTCTCAAAGTAACCCTAGGAGCCCAATTTTTAAATTATCCCTGTCTTACAAATGAAGCAACTGAGGCACAGAGGGGTTAAATAACTCTCCCAAGAACACAGAGAAGGTAGTTGACAGGGAAATAGGCTTGATAACCTACGCTCTTAGCCACTGTACAACACTGTCTCATGCTGAATGAGTTTTCAGGATAAAAACTGATTATTGATTGATAGATTGGCTGAGCAGAGAAAGATGAAAGAAATTGGTGGAAACAACCACAGAGAAGGAACAAAAGTGTGGATCAATAGACCGAGTGAAAGGGTGGACCTGTGAAGAGCAAAGAACAAGCCCAAAGGAAAATACAGAGGTGCCGGGTAACAGCAATGCTGTTTGAGCTCCTGGATCCAGCTGCGCCTGAAGCTGATAAAATCTATTTTCAGACCTTTGGCTAAGCCAACAAATTTCCTCTCTTGCTGAAACCAGGATGGGCTGGGTGTCCACTCACTTGCATCTGAAAGATGATTCACTAATATGCTCATCTATTTTGAAGTCTGGTAGCAGAGAAGAGAGGTGGCGTAGGCTAGCAATTCATGGTGTTACCAGCCTCTGGCTACCTCCTTCTATTAGTTTCCCAGGGCTGCCATAGCAAGTGACCCCAACTGTGTGGCTTAAATCAGCAGACATTTATTCTCTTATAGTTGTGGAGGCCAGAAGTCTGAAATCAAGGTGTCAGGTCAGCAGAGCCATGCTCCCTCTGAAGGCTGTAGGTGAGAATAAGTCCTTGCCTCTTCCTGACTTCCAATGTTGCCATGAATCCTTGGTGTTCCTTGGCTTGCAGATGCATTGCCACCTTCCTTGTGTGTCTGTCTGGGTTTTCCTTCTTCTTTTATTATTATTATTATTATTATTATTATTATTATTATTATTATACTTTAAGTTCTAGGGTACATGTGCATAACGTGCAGGTTTGTTACATATGTATACTTGTGCCATGTTGGTGTGCTGCACCCATCAACTCGTCAGCACCCATCAACTCGTCAATTACATCAGGTATAACTCCCAATGTAATCCCTCCCCCCCACCCTCCGTGATAGGCCCCGGTGTGTGATGTTCCCCTTCCCGAGTCCAAGTGATCTCATTGTTCAGTTCCCGCCTATGAGTGAGAACATGCGGTGTTTGGTTTTCTGTTCTTGCAATAGTTTGCTGAGAATAATGGTTTCCAGCTGCATCCATGTCCCTACAAAGGACGCAAACTCATCCTTTTTTATGGCTGCATAGTATTCCATGGTGTATATGTGCCACATTTTCTTAATCCAGTCTGTCACAGATGGACATTTGGGTTGATTCCAAGTCTTTGCTATTGTGAATAGTGCTGCAATAAACATACGTGTGCATGTGTTTTTATAGCAGCATGATTTATGATCCTTTGGGTATATACCCAGTAGTGGGATGGCTGGGTCATATGGTACATCTAGTTGTAGATCCTTGAGGAATCGCCATACTGTTTTCCGTAATGGTTGAACTAGTTTACATTCCCACCAACAGTGTAAAAGTGTTCCTATTTCTCCACATCCTCTCCAACACCTGTTGTTTCCTGACTTTTTAATGATTGCCATTCTAACTGGTGTGAGATGGTATCTCATTGTGGTTTTGATTTGCATTTCTCTGATGGCCAGTGATGATGAGCATTTTTTCATGTGTCTGTTGGCTGTATGAAAGTCTTCTTTTGAGAAATGTCTGTTCATATCCTTTGCCCACTTTTTGATGGGGTTGTTTGTTTTTTTCTTGTAAATTTGTTTGAGTTCTTTGTAGGTTCTGGATAAGGACCCACTTGAGCAGGCAGTCTATCCCTTCTCAGATCTCAACCTCCGTGTTGGGAGATCCACTGCTCTCTTCAAAGCTGTCAGATAGAGTCGTTTGCGTCTGCAGAGGTTTCTGCTGCTTTGTTGTTGTTGTTGTTGTTGTTGTTGTTGTTGAGCTGTGTCCTGTCCCCAGAGGTGGAGTCTACAGAGACAGGTAGGCTTCCTTGAGCTGCTGTGAGCTCCACCCAGTTCGAGCTTCCCAGCTGCTTTGTTTACCTACTTAAGCCTCAGCAATGGCGGGCGCCCCTCCCCCAGCCTCGCTGCTGCCTTGTGGTTAGATTGCAGACTGCTGTGCTAGCAATGAGGGAGGCTCCGTGGGCGTGGGACCCTCCCGGCCAGGTGTGGGATATAATCTCCTGGTGTGCCCGTTGGCTTAAAGCGCAGTATTGGGGTGGGAGTTACCTGATTTTCCAGGTGTTGTGTGTCTCAGTTCTCCTGGCTAGGAAAAGGGATTCCCTTCCCCCTTGCACTTCCCAGGTGAGGCGATGCCTCGCCCTGCTTCAGCTCTCACTGCTTGGGCTGCAGCAGCTGACCAGCACTGATTGTCGGGCACTCCCTAGTGAGATGACCCCAGTACCTCAGTTGAAAATGCAGAAATCACCGGTCTTCTGTGTCGCTGGCGCTGGGAGTTGGAGACTGGAGCTGTTCCTATTCGGCCATCTTCTAGTCTCCTGTTTTTAAAGGAGCACTGGGTTTTCCTTCTTATGAAGACACAAGTTTTATTGAATTAGGGCCCACCCTAGTTGAAAACAACCTCGTCTTTATTTGATTGCAACTGCGAAGAACCTATTTCCAGGTCACATTCACAGGTACTGGAGTTATGGCTTCAATGTGTCTTTTTGGGAGGCTCTCATGTCTATTGTACACGGCTGTGCGTGGCAAAGAATCATTTTGCTGTTTTCCCCTTATTCCCTCTACCTTCCTCCGGCGTTCAGGCAGCTTTCTATCTCTCAGCTCTCAAAGGAAGGAATGATAAAGGCCAGATTTTTGATGTTTGAGTTCGGAAGCAGGCTCTTGAAATTCACTCTACAGATTACAGTCTAAAAACTAAAGGATATAGATGGACAAGTGCTGGAGTTTGTTGAGAGACAAAAGGATTTGTGGGTTTCAGCAAGAAAGCTCAGAGGCCTGAACACAGGAAAGCATAAAATAAGCCAGAAAGCTGGGGGCACAGAGAGTAAGATGCAAATGCAGTGATATGGTTTGGCTCTGTCCTCACCCAAGTCTCATCTTGAATTGTAGCTCCCATAATTCCCATTGACTTCGGCAATGACTGTCAGCCAAGAATTCTCAAAGACCACGAGGGGTGACCTCACTGAGGCAGAGGTAACTGCAAGAGCTGTAGGCAGCCCTTGTGCCAGGCACCCTGTCCTAAACTGAATGTAAGTTTTCCTTTCCCCTGCTTTCCCCAGAACGTAGATTGTTGAAAAGACAAGGAGAAGGGAAAGGACAGGAGGGAGTGCTACATTTGGAAAAACCTGGACAAGCAGTACTCTGTAGTGATTGCTAGAAAGGATTGCTTCCATGTGGGTGTACTGCATTTTACACTTTCATATACCACTAGAGACCAGCGGAATTGTTTCCTTTACTTACTGAAGTTTTACTCAATGTAATTTGGCTATGGCCAGGCATGGTGGCTTGCGCCTGTAATCCCAGCACTTTGGGAGGTCAAGGTGGGCGAATCACTTGAGGTCAGGAGTTCGAGACTAGCTTGGCCAACATGAAGAAACCCCATCTCTACTAAAAATACAAAATTAGCTAGGTGTAGTGGTGTACTCCTATAGTCCCAGCTGCCTGGGAGGCTGAGGCAGGAGATTCACTTGAATCCGGGAGGCAGAGGTTTCAGTGAACCAAGATGGTACCACTGCAGTCTAGCCTGGGTGACAGAAATAGACTCTGTCTCAAATAATGATAATAATGATGATGATGATAATAATAATAATAATTTGGCTCTTGCAAAAGAGATAACATTTGAGAAACTCAAACTTGCTTTTATTACTTTTTTTTTTTTTTTTTTTGAGACGGAGTCTCGCTCTGTCACCCAGGCTGGAGTGCTGTGGCCGGATCTCAGCTCACTGCAAGCTCCGCCTCCCGGGTTCAGGCCATTCTCCTGTCTCAGCCTCCCGAGTAGCTGGGACTACAGGCTGCCGCCACGTCGCCCGGCTAGTTTTTTATTACTTTTATTAAGCCTAATACATAAATAAATGAGAGCATGTACCAACAGCAACAATGACTAAAACTTTCAACATGTTTCTTTTAGACTGATAACAGAACAGTTTCATTTGAAGCTTGAACTGTAAATGCTGTCATTTATACATATTGGTAGAAATACTTTAGAAGGTGGCTTTAATTAGCTGCTCCTCTTCTCTTCCCCTCATTCTTAAATAGATGTCAATATAATTAACTTTATTAATGAAACTGGCTGACATGAGCTGAAGACATGGTATCAGATCGGCAAAGAACTGCACAATTAAGCATTTGAACATGAATAAACACACACATATATGCTGTTGGGCTAGGAATTGATGTCAGGATACTTAGGCAGTCGCCCAGTCAAAAGTGCTGTGGGAGTGTGCCTTATGCTGATATGTACAAATATCAGAATGACCCTTTTCGGCCCAAATGTTGAGACAGTGCTTGGGATGACTGAGTGGGATGTTTGTTGAGACATTCTCCATGGGCAGGTGTTACTAAGCATGCATGGTCTTATGTAAGTAGATTAAAAGAATGACTAATGATCATCATTAATGTTTATTGGAGAACTTGTTATGTGCCAGGGACTATTCTAAGCCCTTTAGATGTCTTAACTCATTTGATGACTCAAAATATCCCTAAATCGAGTGAGTTACTGTTATTTCTCATGCCTTAAAGATAAGAACATTGAGCCATGGTTAGTACCTCGTCCACAGTTAGAAGCTTATCTGTGGTACAGCACAGTTCTGAACTCAACCTCTGGCTCCAGATTCCACACTTTATTTTATTTTATTTTATTTTATTTTATTTTATTTTATTTTATTTTATTATTTTAGAGACAGAGTCTCGCTCTGTTGCCCAGGCTGGAGTGCAGTGGCATGACCTCAGCTCACTGCAAGCTCCACCTCCCGGATTCACACCATTCTCCTGCCTCAGCCTCCCAAGTAGCTGTGACTACAGGCACCCGCCACCACGCCTGGCTAATTTTTTTGTATTTTTTTAGTAGAGATGAGGTTTCACCGTGTTAGCCAGGATGATCTCGATCTCCTGACCTTGTGATCTGCCCGCCTCGGCCTCCCAAAATGCTCGGATTATAGGCATGAGCCACCGCGCCTGGCCCTCCCACACTCTTAAGTACTGCATTTTAAGTTTCCTTCAGGGTTGGTGCATATGGGGAAGTCAGTGAAAAAGTCTTCGAGATGGTTAAAGAAAAGCAAATAAGCCCTCTTGGGGCTGTTCCGTGAAGTCTCAGGATTAACTGATGAAAAAATCCTGGTGTGGTGTGTGTTCAGGGTCTCAGAGTGGCTTCTATCCGTATGACAGGAAGGCTCCAATGAAGCTCATTCTCCTATATTTATTATTTTTAGTCCAAAGACAAGCTCCTATTAACTTTGTGTGCAATGCCATTTATTTTTGGCCGTCTTTTGAAATATTGTGCTCAGCTCAAGTCAACAAGTTCTTGCCCCAGGTGTTAGAAACATTGGCCACATCCTAGCAGGAAGCTGGGAGCGTGAATCAGCCACAAAGAAGGGCATCACAAAGGAACCTTAAAAGGAGACCAAACTCAAATTTCTGGAAATGTGTTAAAGGTTCCACATGTATTCTGAGATCTATAAATATCTCCTATCTCTGAAAGCCCTTACTGCTAGTCCAAATGTAAATCCTCATTAGGTTATAAACCCTGAAAGGATTTTGTCATCAAAGATAGTGCTAAAATTAGATGCTTCCTGGCTGAGCCCAGCCTGCTTACTTGAAGAAGCCAAATTATTTCCCCCTCTGTGAATTCAAAGCCCTGATAAATTCACCTCTCCCTCCAGGCTGTCAATCCAATTGCAAAAGTCCTTTGTTGAGTACCTGGGTATCAGTGTCCTCTCAGGTTATCCTTTGCAGGAGGGCTCACAAGGGAAGATTTGAACCCAGAGCAAGCCTGTTCTGACTGCTGTGGGATGCAGAGGCAGTGGCTACCATGCTGCTTCCTACTTCCTTCCCCTTAGCTCCTGGGCAGCTGCAGGGCAGACTCAGACTAGCTCATGTCTCCTTGAAAGCATAGCAGAGACTTTTGCATTTCAAGTATAAGATTTGATCTTATACTTTCTCCTTTACTTTTGGCCAAGATTTACTTGCACTATGCATTGAGAAGCTCAGATAGTATTCAGTAAGCATTGCCCTAGATAAATCTCTCTCTTTTTTTTTTTTTTTGAGACAGAGTTTCACTCTTGTTGCCCAGGCTGGAGTGCAATGGTGCAATCTTGGCTCACTGCAACCTCCACCTCCCGGGTTCAAGCAAGTCTTCTGTCTCAGCTTTCCAAGTAGCTGGGACTACAAGTGCCCGCCACCACGCCTGGCCAATTTTTGTATTTTTAGTAGACATGGGGTTTTGCCATGTTGGCCAGGCTGGTCTCAAACTCCTGACCTCAAGTGGTTAATGTGCCTTGGCCTCCCAAAGTGCTAAGATTACAGGCGTGAGCCACTGCACCTGGTCCCTACAGAAATCTTAACTGGGGAGAATAAGGAAGGAGATATCACATTTACAATGTCATCTACTCTTTTCATTCATTCATTCATTCATTCATCTACTTATTTATTTATTGTCAAATATTTATTGAACATCGAATGTATACTAGGCACTAGGATAGGTACAGGGGTAGAATAAAGGATAAGAACTTGTATTAGGTAGAGTTCCCCAGAAATAGAACTCGAGATGTGAATTTACATGCAGTGATTTATTAAAGTGTTATCAAGATAAATCAGGAAAAGGGTAGAGGAAGAAAGTCTGGAAAAATTCAGACTTTGTTCCACCTTGATGCCAGGGAGCTGGGTTTTCATGCACCTGCAGTTGTCAGTCAGTCTGAGTGGTATGGTAATGCCATCTATTGCAATACAGATTCAGGAAGAGGGGATCCAGGAGTTGTGGGGTCATATGTAGTTATGAGTGTTGATTAGGTTCAGTTTGAGCTTTACATGGATGGGCAAGTGGAGATGTCTGGAGGCTATTGAATGTGGACTGGAAGCTCAGAGAAGTCAGGTTGAAGATTTAAATTTAGGAGTCATCAGAATATAGACAGTAACTAAAGCTGTGATTGAAGACAAAATGCTAACATTGCCCAGGGTGAGTAATGCACAGGACTGAGGTTGCAACTCTGGGAACATACACCTTTGAAGGTACTTTGGAGAAAGAGGACCTTGCTAATGGCTCACGCCTGTAATCCCAGCACTTTGGGAGGCTGAAGTGGGTGGATCACGAGGTCAAGAGATCAGGACCATCCTGGCTAGCATGGTGAAACCCCGTCTCTACTAAAAATACAAAAATTAGCTGGGTGTGTGGGTGCGTACCTGTAGTCCCAGCTACTTGGGAGGCTGAGGCAGGAGAATTGCTTGAACCAGGGAGGTGGAGGTTGCAGTGAGCCAAGATTGCGCCATTACACTCCAGCCTGGGTGACAAGAGCGAGACTCCATCAAAAAAAAAAAAAAAAAAAAAAAAGATCTGAGGTGATGCTCTGTTCCACCTCAAGACCCTTCAGAGAGTCCCCGTCAGCAACATGGCTCTCACTGAATATGGCCGCTTGATCTTGGACTTCTCAGACTCTATAACTCTGAGAAATAAATTCCTTTTCTTCATAAACCATTTCAAGTATTCTGTTATGATCAACAGAAAATGGACTAAGACCGAAGGGGAGACATAGGACAGTGTCTCCAGTGAGTGCAGGGAAAGTGGGGGGCTTTTGTACTGATGGGGGAGACTTGAATGTCTTCACACATGGGTATGAGATGAGATCCAGGTATAGAAAGGAGGGTGAGAGTTTTGTAAAGTTGGGAGCAGCTGTGATCCAGAGTATGGATGGAGGGAGGGGTTATGGATGGAAGGAGGAGTTATGGATGGGAAGAGGCAGGGTCAGGAAGGAGGTGGCTGTGAGGAGTTTGGTGGTGGGGGCAGAACAGGGAAGATACACTATGGCCTTTGATGTCAGGGGTGTCTGTCTGCTGAGAGTGAGGGAAGGAGATGGGCTGGGCGCTTGGAAAGGTCCCTAAGTGTTTGCCTGGGTTGGCATCCAATGTGCTGGCTCCCCAGAGGCCTGCAATGGTCACTTGGTTCACCTTTCCAAGGATGAGAAATGTGAGGGGCCTACTGTCGGGTGTACTATGGCAGGAGCAGGGTCTGGAAGAGGGAGGGACTGGGGACATGCCCCCTACGGAGAGACCCTCAGACTTTTTACCAATGACGACAACAACAGAAAGCAGTTTTCTGCTGACTCTCACACAGGAGCCACCAGCATGAATTTAGAAATCTACTCGAGAGGATGTTCAGGTAGAGCTTTGTCTAAGGAGAGGTTTTTATTTAGAAGGACCTGAGGGAAGGTCTATCTTTTCAACAGCAGCACGTGAGATTTTGTGCAACATACATGAAGCCTCCAGCATCTGAAACCTACACATGATCAGGTTGGTCTTTTAAACTTCCTTTTCCCTCTAGGATAAAATGCACACACAAAAATAATTAGGTGAGTTTAGGAGTTTATTAAAAGCATAAAAGTCTGCCTTATACACTGAGCTCATAGACATGGAGAAACTCCCTTTCTACATTCCACAACACATCTCTCCACACTGACTTTCATGTCACATTCTTCGTAAACATTCACCTTTTCACCAGTTTGGGCTGATACCTGTGCAGGGTGCTAGGAGCACAAAAAATAAATGAAAGGCAGCCTCAACTTACCCCCCACCACACACTTTTAAGGAGCTCAAATATTTGCCCAGTGAGGTTGGTACTGAGAAAGGTCATCTCCTTGTTGGGCAAACAGGGCCTTAGAGTCCTCCTGGTCCACTCAGGTCTGTTTACTGATGTCCAACCAGATGGCCTTTTGTGAGACCTCCTGACTTGTTGCTGAGAAGCTGGTGCTTGGAATAAGCCTCTCAGTGCAGTGTTCTTCCTATTAGGCTATGTTCCTTGCTCATCCCAAATTTTCCTGTGATCCTAGGTCATTGAATAAGCCCAATTTTCACATGCTGCAGAATGGACATGTGAGGCAGGTAAGCAAACAGCTAAGAATGGACCTTGACCAAGATGGACACTAGAAGCTTTTCCAGTTACTTCCATAGCAGCAAGAATGTCCCCTTGCCAGGTGCTCTGTAACTCCATTTGGAAGCATCTTCATTATTCTTGGCTCCATGCAAAGAACTCCCAGTCCTCTTCCTGGAAATGTCAGCACCTTGGTGTTGAGGGTTAACTTTTGCTACAGAAGTGGACAGAATGCTGTCTGCTCACTCGAAGA
The DNA here is from genome assembly GCF_007565055.1 of Rhinopithecus roxellana. NCBI lineage: Eukaryota > Metazoa > Chordata > Mammalia > Primates > Cercopithecidae > Rhinopithecus > Rhinopithecus roxellana. Next base: position 55,266,054 of record NC_044561.1, read on the forward strand.
TGATGAGAGGCCTTTCAAAGAGAATCAACTGGAGAAGAGAAGTAGAAGTTTCAATGAGACAGGAATGTTCTCTCATCACATGCCTTAACAGAGGAATAGAAACAGGATTGGGCTGATACTAGATTGAGGTAAAATCAGTTCTAGTGGCTGTATCTTTCTCTGGCTGTTGCTTCACTTGGCATGTGCAGAGTGTATCTCTTAGAACTGTCATTAGTCACCTTCCTGGGCTGTGACAGAACCACCTCTCACCCTGGATGGGGAAGCAGATGTTGAGGGGTTGTTGACGTGCTGCAAGAATGTAGTGGATTTGTGTTTTACCAAGTGTTAGCAGTAGTTGCATGGACGACTGTGCTTCCACTCAGGGTGAGAGGCCTGGTTTTCCGTACCTGGGGGTTGAACCAGGATACCACACCATCAGTTTGCCATCTAGGAAGCTGCACCTTTATAAGACACTTATACTTTCAGCTCTAGAAACAGGAAGCATCTTTTTAATAGACTGCTAAAACATTGCTTCACAGAGTAGCAAGGGGACAGTCCCCTCTATTTAGTGAGGTGGTCACCCTTAGGGGAATCTCAGAGAATGAAACATTGAGGCAAACATTGAATTAATTGCTTGAGAATAAAACCCTTGCAGGCACACACAGCATGACTGGGAATGTCACCTCTCCTTTGGCTGTGATGCCCTCTGATGTCCAGTGGACATGGTGACCCACCTAGGTTGCAGTCTGGTCCAGCACTGCTGTCCTCAAGGACCCTTGGAGCACCCCTTGCCCCTGGTGCCACCACACACATGAATGTACATGGCAGGTATTTTCTTCTCCATGGAAAGATGATCTCTTAGAGGCAGAGTCCAGCACTCTGGGAGATCCAGTGCTGAAGATGATAAACATTATCTTTTCTTCTTAGAGGGGGGTTGAAGTTTCTGGGACACAAAAGGCTTTCTGGCTTTGTCAAGCTGGTCTTGAGAGATGAAACAGGCACCCCCTGCCATGTGCTGAAAGTCACTTTTACCAAGTTTTCCATTTTTCTTTCTTTTTGATGGTGAGAGATTGAGAAGAGAGAGAAAGAAAAAAAAATACCATTCCCACCAAATCGCAAAAAGTTTGTGAGTCTAAGCTGTGACTTGTCCCTCTGGGGAGTGGGGGAGGGAGCTGCTGCTGCCCATGTCTGGTTTGTGCTTGTTGAGGATGGTAGAAAGCCTCGGACTTTTACCTTTCTTGCGAGTTACCAAGTTGGCTTGTCTCGGTTTCATAGATGCTGGCAGAAGGCACGAGACTCCTGGGTCAGAGATTGAGGATATCATTACTCAAAGTATAGCAGTAAGTGTGAGAGCCATATTCTTACCAGCTCCCCATCCCTGCAGGGCCCCTGGTGTGATTCAGAGCAGTTCAGGTGGATGCTGTGCACGCAGTGGGTTTGTGTCATAGCTGAGGAGCTCTAAGCTTAGGAAACCCCAAACTTTTTTTTTTTTTTCCCAGACAACAAATACTTGTAAGATGCCTATTGTGTGCCAGGGACTTTTCTGGGAACTGTGGAGACAGTAAACAAAACAAAGAATTCTATTCTTGTGAAGCTGACATTCTTGAGAGGAAAGATAGGTAACAAAGAATAACCATTACGAATAAATAAATTCCAGAGCAAGTTAGATGATAAGGGTATGGACAAGAGCTAAAGCAGACATGGGGGCAGGAATCCTGGGGGAGCTGTGGCATTGAACAGGGTGCTCATGGAGGCCCTCATTGAAAAGATGAACTTAGACCAAAGATGAAGGAATTGAGGGAGGCTGTCCCAGACCACCCAGATTCTAGACAGGGACCAGTGAGGCTGTGGCTCCTGATTGGCTGTATCTAATGCCTAAGAAACTGTGGAAGGGGGCTGCTGGTACGCCTGCCCAAATTTTGCCTCAGAAGGAGACATCGTTTTTATTATCTAGGTCAGCCAACAAATCTGCCTTCTGCCCAGCAATGACACACTATCTCTATCTTCCAAGGCTATCTGCTATGCAAGCATCCTTGCAAAAACAGTACAGAACAGAAGCCATCAAAGCCTCTGCTCAAGAGACATGCACAAATGCAATGACCCATGGGGGATGGTCTCACAACAAGTACACCCACTCCTATGCTTGATGGCACTCAGGTGACCCAAGTTATCATCAGGCCCATCCAATCTTCAACCCCTGCTTGCCAAGGGGTGAGGAGTTCAGGGAGGATCCTGTCCACAGTTCCATCTGGCCCCTGCTGTAGCTCTGGCTCGTCAGTGCCACATATTCTTCAGGCTACTCAGTGACCCTGCCATCACAAGTCTCCTCCTCAAGCTAACAAACATCCCATAGCAAACAGACACAGGTTTTATGCAGGTCTGAAGATTCCTTCCTGGCTTAAACTTTTGTTAGGGATTACAACAGCTTGGTTTCCAAGATCTGCAGAAAATCTTTCATTCACTGCAGCCACACTCGACTGCCTCTCATGGACCATTTCGGAATAATGGGTGGAGAAGCAACATGGGCCTCGGGTGCTCTGGATATTAAACTGAGGATATTTAGTCTTTCCAGGTGCTCTTCAGAGAGCTGAGATACTCTCTACCACGTTCTTTAGAGATTTAAAAGAGGACTTTTATGGACAAACTGTTAGGTTCGTTTGAACCTTTGGTGAGTAGGTGGCCTCTAACACACTAGTCCTTTAGTTCCCAGTCTTATTCCAGTTCCAGAAGCCGGTGTGTCATTGCTGGAAATTGATTCATATAGTTCCAGAGCTTCTCTAGAAGGCCTCAGCCATGTCCTTAAAAGTTGCATAAAACTTTTGGCATATGAGTGATTCAGGGATCATGACACCAGACCAGAGGGACCTTTACTGAGTGGTGATCTCCTGCTCGTTTAAAGAGCAATGTAAGCAACAGTGTGTTTTCTGTGTCGTAAGGTAGTATCAAGGGTCTCTGCAGCAAGGGCCCAAAGACGATGGGTGGAATAAAAGCTTATCCAGTGTAGCTGGTGACCAGCTTCATGTCATGGCACTGTTCCATCTTTTGCCATCTCAACTGTTCCACCTTCTTCTCTTCACAGGTAGACACAGTGGACGTGGATGCAAGACAGCAGTCATCAGGCAGATGTGAATGGGATGGAAACACCAGGCTCCTGGAGACATTGTGAGTGCTCAGTGCTGCGTGGCTTACTGGCTACATATTAAGAGAAGGCCTTGCTTAGTCCAGGAGGGTGGGGATTTTTCAGGCTGCCAGCCAGATGGATGCTGAGGAGGAAACCCAGTCCACTGACCCAATAGCTATTGTCCACGTACCCTATAGATATTGACCAGAGGATAGAGAATTTGAGTTTCACCATTCCAATATAGAATAATCTGTGTGCAGACTTGGGTTAATAGGATGACTTCCACAAAACAAATCAGACAGGTAGAGGTCCAGAGGAAAATCAATTATTATTACTGTCAATAACAGTCATTTTAGTATACACTACCCTTTAATCTGCAGCCCCTGGAAGACAGTAATCATAGACCCCTGTCTGAACTGGAAGGAGGTGATCTTTTGAGACAATTGTTTGTGTGTTGAACTGATTTTAATGAGTACTTTTTAAGGCAGGAGTCTTGAAAGCAATCCATTCTAGAGGCAAACACAATGTAGAATTTTTTTTTATTTTTGTACAGGTTGAGAGAAAAATGTTAAAAAGGTAAACTTCTATGTTTGGGGGATATAGAAGTTTTAGGTTGATGAAAGATAGACTTTTATTTTTTTTGCCCAGAAAGTAGCATTTCATTTCTTTTGCATAAAAAAAAGAACAGTCTGAGAATATGCAAACAGTACATGTCAACACGGATTAAATTCTGAAACCATGGATGCACACCTCACATTCATGGAGTCATCTCACACTAGCACCAGCAGGTGGTCTTGACATGGTCTTGGACACATTCTGTGTCACTGAATCTAAGCAGGCAGATGGGCCTGCCTGGAAAATAAATAGAAGGAAGAAAGGATGGGAAAGAAGGAGGGAGGGAGGGAAAGAAAGACATTTCTGAATGCGTTCCCAAGATGGTAATAACTGGCACCAGTCTATGTTGGTGGCCTTAATAGAAGCCTGTAGAGAATCTTCGGCCTGGGAGACTGAGCAGTCACGGATGTTTGATCATGTTTTCTGGTTAATGCCAAATCTCTGACAGGAAGATCTGGTTATCTTTCACTTTTATGGAAATGAGCCTGGAATGGAGTGTTGCAGCCAGGGGAGGATTACATCCTCTTTCAAAAGCAAACCGTGTGAGGGTTGTGGGATAGAGAATGCAGTTCCAACTATTTATGAGTAAATTCTCTCTTAGGATGAGCCACATGGGAGATAAACTGAGGGAAAAGAAACTAAAAACTTAGATTTTAGAGGAACATCACTTTCCTCTGGTTACAGAGGATTGAGGCAATGTTTATTAAGATGGTCTATCACAAATTTGGATACCAGGCATAGTGGAGATAGGAAAAGTCATGCAGGGTAGGATGCATGATCTTGCCCAGGCTGAGGCTACATTTCAGACTCCAGAGCAAGGGGTTGGCAAATGTTTCCTGTAATGGGCCAGGTAATAAATATTTTAGGCTTCATAGGCTATACCATCTCTGTTACAACTATTCAGCTCTACCATTGTGCCATGAAAGCAGCCATAGACAATAGCAAATAGTGTATGTGGCCTTGTTTCAATAAAACTTTATTTAAAAAAACAGCAGGAGGCTGGATTTGGCCCATAGGTCACAGTCAGTTGAACCCTGGCCATGGGCAGGCAAGGGGCAGAGCCTTGCGAGGGGCTTTGAATACTTGGGCTGGGCTCTGGTTGCAGTGGAGACCAGCCTGCATTTTGTCCTCTCCAGTTTGAGAGCAGGGGCTACACCTTCTTTGTGCTTCCTGGAGATTCCTGAGGAGTTCAGGGTGTTACTATCGACTCTGGTTTATTGAATTGAGCTCTGGGTTCAGGCCTGGTGTTTCCGAACAGAAGTACCAATGGGAAGAAGGACCAGGCCATTGGTAGAAGACGAGAGAAGCAGACATGGAAATAAAGGCAGACAACCTTTTCTTTTTTATTTCGCTTAGACAAAATGCAAAGAGTGTCTCATTAAATTAAAAAAGAAACTAAAATTGATTCCCCCCCACCCCTTCACTGACGGCACTCATCCTAATTAACAACAAAAGAAGACCAAATTGAGAGCCCGGTTTCTAATGGGAAAGAAAGGTGTGCAAACGTGACTGGAGTTTTCCCCTGCCCGCAAATCGGTGTTCCTTTTAAAATCACAAATAGGCTAATTTCCCCCCCACCCTGTTTTCTTTCTTGCCTCTTGTGTGATAGAACTTCCAGTCAGAAGGTTTAATGAATCCCCCCATGCACTTTTGTAGAAAATCAGTAAAAATGCAATAGCCTGTGAAGATCATAAAACTGGACTTCTTTCCCAAAAAATCAGATGCCCAGGCAGATGGAGCTCACACTCAGACAGAAAAAAAGCAGGAGAGTCTTTGCACTGTCTGTGGTTTCAGTATTTTCTCTCTTTTTTTTTTAATATATTTTGGCAATTTTCTTTAATTATAAATATTGGAATTCCGTAAAAAAAAGGTAGCTTTGATTGAATTGTTTGAATTGTATTTACAACCGCTGTCCAGTCATGCTGTCTGTTATACCAGGGTGTAAGATTTTGCGTAGGGATTGTTTCCTTTCAAATGGCCCCGGGAGTCGAGCAGTGATTCTTGGGAGCTGCTCATTTTAGCTGCCTGTCCCAGCTCCGCCCCCTCCCGCTGAGGTAATGTGGCCACGGCCCCCGGCTGCCACGACTGTCCTTCTCTCGTGGAGGAGGCGGAGGAGGCGGCTTCCATCGGGATGGGCTCCAGGACCGTGGGGCGCTTCAGGGTCCGGCTTTTCTGAGGTTCCAAGCATGCTTGTCCTAAGCTCAGGTCCCTGCTGGTGCCTGGACCACCTCGGTTTAACAAAAAGTCCATTCTAAGGTATGGAGGCAAATGTATGAGGTCACCTAGAAGGAAAGACAGGGTAGTTAGTTGGCGTCATTTGGTAAACACCGGCAGAATACCCTGTGTGCATGCGGGTGGCCATGCGGGTTTTAGAGAGGAGAACGCCGCTGCACACAGGTGCTTTTCTCAAATCCTCCATCAGCGCTCACCACAAAGACAGGTGGAATCGTCCTCCCACCTTTGTTAGGCACGTGAGGAGCTCATTTTCCTACAGTACTTACTTGTATTAACTTACTTGTACAGAAATGGAGGAATGGGGGTAACAGAATCCTTCAAAACACCATCGTTGACAGAAAAACATACATCAAAGGCAACAGCGTCCACTGTATACGAACGGTGATAGACTAAATCCCGCATGTGATTGGAAGTGTGGGGAGAGCACAGGGTTGGAGGAGAGACCAGGGATGTCAAGGGAAGAATGATGGACAGGTGGCTCTCGTCTTGGCAATTCTATGAAACCTTGTGACCTTGGCCAGCCACTTAGTTATGGGTCTTTATGATGGCTTTGGGTGAAAGTGCCACAGCTTATGGCCTCCTTACCAGGCCCTGCCTACCTGCTAACCTCTGTGTGGCTCTTCTGTTTCAGCCATGCTGTGTATAGAGATGACAGCAGCTTAGACCAGAGTTCTAGCATTTCTACTTTCTGCTCAACGTCACTCTGGCTTCTGTGGTGCCATGTAAACATAACCTCAGGTCTCCTTTAAGAGCATCTGCTGGCTGGGCATGGTGGCTCACGCCTGTAATCCCAGAACTTTGGGAGGCTGAGGCAGGAGGATCACCTGAGGTCAGGAGTTCAAGACCAGCCAGGCCAACGTGGCGAAACCCCGTCTCTACTAAAAACACAAAAACTAGCCAGGCATGGTAGTGGGTGCCTGTAGTTCCAGCTACTGGGGAGGCTGAGGCAGGAGAATTGCTTGAACCTGGGATGAGGAGGTTGCAGTGAGCCAAAAGTATGCTACTGCACTCCAGCCTGGGTGACAGAGCAAGACTCAAAAAAACAAAAACAAACAATAAAACAAGCAAACAAACAAAAAACCCAAACCAAAACAAACCAAGAGCATCTGCTGCAGGCAGGGAGGTATCAGTTCTCTGGGATGCTGCAAGCCAATGACAAGCATGACAGGGCTTTCCTCATGGCCGTCCCCGCCTAGTACGGGATCTCCCTAACAGGCATCCTTTGCTCAGGGATGCCCCATCAGCCTGACTGCAGCCTTCTCAGAGGTGCACTGCAGCCTGAGGTGCCTCCAACCAATCTCTCCGTCCCCTTTTCCTCTCACAGGTGTCAGACCTCTGTTATGGTCCCTGGACTCTCCTCGCCACCTCCTGCTTCCTCTTGCTTCGTTCTTCACAAGAATTTCGCCAATAAATTCTTTGCGTGTCTAATCTGTCTTGATAGGCGCTTCTCAGAAAACCTGAACTGACACAGCTTCTTTCACCATCAACTACTGAAAGGTCAACTCTGACCTCTCATTGCCAAATTCTCTGGTTTCCTCTTGGTCCCCTCTTCCTACCTGCATTACTATAGCATTTGATGCTGTTGAAATTTTTATTGTTGGCCTTCTCAGCTGCCAGAGCACTGTGGTCTTCCAGATCTCTGCCTACATCTCTGGCCACCCCTTCTCACTTTCCTTGACTGGATCCTTTTCTCTGTCTTTCCTCTAAATGTTACAGAGTATGCCCAGTGGCCTGCTCTCAGCCCTCTCTCGAAAGGCTTGGCTGCTTTCCTCATCTCTTTATAAATAGCTTTCCCATCTATCTTTTCCATTTTGCTCTTTCTCCTGAGCCCTAGATAAGACTTTCAGGTGCTTTGCTAGGCATTTCCACACGAGTGTCCGTCTGGAATTCTAAATACCACAGTCTACCAATTCACTTAATGAAGGCCAACTCCATCCCCTCTCAATCCCAAATGCTGCTTCTCTCCTGTGTGCTCCATCTTGTGTAACATTATCACCATCCTTCCATCCTTGAAACCTCAGAGGTGACACTGACACCTTTCTCTCCAGGTTAATTCTACTGGCAAAGTATCTCTTGACTCCGTTTTTTTTTTTACAACAAGAGATAGAGTCTTGCTCTGTTGCCCAGACTGGAGTGCAGTGGTGCATTCATGGCTCACTGCAGCCTCAAACTCCTGGGCTCAAGCAACCCTTCCACCTCAGCCTCCAGAATAGCTAGGGCTACAGGTTCACGCTGCTGTGCCTGGATAATTATTATTATTTTAAAAATATTTTGGAGACACAGGGTCTTTCTTGGTTGCCTAGGCTGGTCTCAAACTCTTGGCCTCAAGCAATGCTCCTGCCTCAACTTCTCAAAGCACTGGGATTACAGGCATGAGCCACCTGGCCTTGACTCCTTCTCATTCCCATCTTCAGGGCCCTGTTTCAAGGCTTTAAAGCATCCCATCACCCCCTTGCAGTGCATGAGCACAATTAGGGCCCAGCCACCAAGTCCACTTTGCAACCAACGCTGCCTGGCTTGAGCTGGACTGACGCTGGGTCTGAGTTTCTGCTGTTTTGGTATAGGCAGTGTGCATTCTCCAGCCCAGTGCTTCCCACTTTTATCTTTTTGAGGTATAGGCAGACAAGGGGTATTTGTGCAGCACACTGGGATGAGCCCAAGGAGTTGCTTCTGGCCACCTTGAGGTCTGAAGGACTCACTGTCTTGGCACACCTATAACTCATGTCATACCAGGTGCAAAACTCTGGCTAGAGAATGGGCTGGTGGTGTGTGGTCCTGGAGCGAGGGCCCAGGGAAAAGGATATGCAGGGAGAGAGAGATGAAAATGGTCTGAGCTCAGGAGAAGCTGCGGGATGTAAGAGAGGGAATTAAATTGTGAGATACAAAGGGGGCCCAAGAAAGGCGGCTTCAGAGTCAATGACAAGTGGGAGTGGTGAGAGAGGGGAAGGGGTTAGGGGCGACTCCTTCCCAGGCTCTAAGCTCAGGAAACTCTGTGGACAGTGAAACCACTAACTGTGAAAAGGTGTACAGGGGAAAGATTGTACTTTGATGACAAAAGATGAAGGGTTTAGTTTCAGACCTGCTGAGTTTGATGCAGCTGGGGACATTCAAGACAAGATATCTAGTAGGTATTTTTATCGTAGAAACGTAGCACTAGGATGACTCATCGCTCATTTTCTGAATCTAAAGTAACTGAATATTCTTTTCTTTTGCTTCAAAATATTCCCTGCTTTCCTTATGTTACTGTATGTTAACAATAGTTAATTGAGCCTTCCTCATCCAGCCCCTGTGGTCCTGTAGGCCCTGAAGGTGCAGGCTGAAGGGATCTGAGACCACCTGAGCCAAGCAAGGGCTGTCATTAGCCAGTGGCCCTGCTAGCGGGGCAACGGAAGTGATGTGTGTTTAGATAGTGCTTAAAGCCTGAACCTTAGGAAACACTTCAAGCTTACCCACAGAAAAAGAATAACCAGCATAACAGAAGGAAAGGACTATTCAAGAATATAAGGGAACTGGCCTGTAATGCCAGCACTTTGGGAGGCCAAGGCAATGGATCACCTGAGGTCAGGTGTTCAAGGCCAGCCAGGCCAACATGGTGAAACCCTGTCTCTACTAAAAATAGAAAAATCAGCTGGACGTGGTGATACACGCCTGTAATCCCAGCTACTCAGAAGGCTGAGGCAGGAGAATCGTTTCAACGCGGGCATCGGAGGTTGCTGCACCATTGCACTCTAGCCTGGGCAACAAGGATGAAACTCCATTTCCAAAAAAAAAAGAGAGTATAAGAGAACTAAAAATAAATATGGCCAAGTCAAGCCGTAAAAATGCATTTTATACAATTTAAATGAGGAGTCAAAATGTTATTAACCTTCCTGAAAACCTTTTTCCCCCAACAACAGGAGTAATGACCTTATTTTTGGGAAATCCACCAAATGATTTCTTTGTCCTTCTGTTATTACATTGTTGCACCCCTTGGTATTTATGATTCAAAATTCCATTTAGCTTTTTCAGGATGTCTTTATTCTATTAAGTGATGATGAGTAATTATATGATTTCATTGGGAATGGCAGCATGTAATTCACTAAATGACCCAGCGACACTGGATTGGGCTCGCTGAAATTAAAGGCAATTCTAATTCAACGTTGGCTTCCTACTGTCAACTAGATCCAAGGGAAGCTCAGTAATAAATACCTAGACAATAAATGGGCCATAACATTCTTTTTTTTTTTAGATGGAGTTTTGCTCTTGTTGCCCAGGCTGGGGTGCATTGGTGCGATCTTGGTTCACTGCAACCTCCAACTCCCACCTCCCAGTTCAAGCGATTTGCCCCCCTCAGCCTCCCAAGTAGCTGGAATTACAGGCATGCACCACCACACCTGGCTAATTTTTGTATTTTTAGTAGAGATGGGGTTTCTCCATGTTGGTCAGGCTGGTCTCATATTCCTGACCTCAGGTGATCCGCCCACCTCAGCCTCCTAAAGTGCTGGGATTACAGGTGTGAACCACCATACCTGGCCCATAACATTCTTATAGGAAGAAATTACATAATTTGGCATTCTTGTAAAATGGGTTTTGGTAACTTGATGCATCTGAACTCTGGCTTATAAAAATATAATTGCATGAGGCCTACCCATTATAGACACTAATGTGGAGGGTTCAGGAATATCTTGCCATCTAGAATAGCTTTGTTCCTGAAAGATGAAATAATTTGATTTTTTAAGACTTTATGAAACTTCATGGCATTGAAAATTACTTATGTTCCTTTATGGTAGTTATTCTTCAGTCTTCTCTAACTAGGTGTTAATTATTTGCAAAAAAAAAAAAAATTGATGAAAACATTAACAGAGTTGTCATTAAGAAATAAATTGAGGCGGAACAAGATGGCCGAATAGGAACAGCTCCAGTCTCCAACTCCCAGCACCAGCGACACAGAAGACTGGTGATTTCTGCATTTTCAACTGAGGTACTGGGGTCATCTCACTGGGGAGTGCCAGACAATTGGTGCTGGTCAGCTGCTGCAGCCCGACCAGCGAGAGCTGAAGCAGGGTGAGGCATTGCCTCACCTGGGAAGTGCAAGGGGGAAGGGAATCCCTTTTCCTAGCCAGGAGAACTGAGACACACAACACCTGGAAAATCAGGTAATTCCCACCCCAATATTGCACTTTAAGCAAACGGGCACACCAGGAGATTATACCCACACCTGGCCGGGAGGGATCCCACGGCCCACGGAGCCTCCCTCATTGCTAGCACAGCAGTCTGCAATCTAACCAAAACGGCAGCAGCGAGGCTGGGGGAGGGGCGCCCACCATTGCTGAGGCTTAAGTAGATAAACAAAGCCACTGGGAAGCTCGAACTGGGTGGAGCTCACAGCAGCTCAAGGAAACCTGCCTGTCTCTGTAGACTCCACCTCTGGGGACAGGGCACAGCTGAAAAACAACAAAAAAGCAGCAGAACCTCTGCAGATGTGAACGACTCTGTCTGACAGCTTTGAAGAGAGCAGTGGATCTCCCAACACGGAGGTTGAGATCTGAGAAGGGACAGACTGCCTGCTCAAGTGGGTCCCTGAACCCTGAGTAGCCTAACTGGGAGACATCCCCCACTAGGGGCCGTCTGACACCCCACACCTCACAGGGTGGAGTACACCCCTGAGAGGAAGCTTCCAAAGTAAGAATCAGACAGGTACACTCGCTGTTCAGCAATATTCTATCTTCTGCAACCTCTGCTGCTGATACCCAGGCAAACAGGGTCTGGAGTGGACTTCAAGCAATCTCCAACAGACCTACAGCTGAGGGTCCTGACTATTAGAAGGAAAACTATCAAACAGGAAGAGCACCTATACCAAAACCCCATCAGTACATCACCATCATCAAAGACCAGAGGCAGATAAAACCACAAAGATGGGGAAGAAGCAGGGCAGCTCATCGCCAGCAACGGATCAGAGCTAGAATGACTTTGACGAGATGAGAGAAGAAGGCTTCAGTCCATCAAAGTTCTCAGAGCTAAAGGAGGAATTACGTACCCAGCGCAAAGAAACTAAAAATCTTGAAAAAAGAGTGGAAGAATTGATAGCTACAATAATTAATGCAGAGAAGGTCACAAATGAAATGACAGAGATGAAAACCATGACACGAGAAATACGTGAGAAATCCACAAGCTTCAGTAACTGACTCGATCAACTGGAAGAAAGAGTATCAGCGATTGAGGATCAAATGAATGAAATGAAGTGAGAAGAGAAACCAAAAGAAAAAAGAAGAAAAAGAAATGAACAAAGCCTGCAAGAAGTATGGGATTTGTAAAAAGACCAAATCTACGTCTGATTGGGGTGCCTGAAAGTGAGGGGGAAAATGGAACCAAGTTGGAAAACACTCTTCAGGATATCATCCAGGAGAACTTCCCCAACCTAGTAGGGCAGGCCAACATTCAAATTCAGGAAATACAGAGAACGCCACAAAGATACTCCTCGAGAAGAGCAACTCCAAGACACATAATTGCCAGATTTACCAAAGTTGAAATGAAGGAAAAAATCTTAAGGGCAGGCAGAGAGAAGGTCGGGTTACCCACAAAGGGAAGCCCATCAGACTAACAGCAGACCTCTCAGCAGAAACTCTACAAGCCAGAAGAGAGTGGGGGCCAATATTCAACGTTCTTAAAGAAAAGAATTTTAAACCCAGAATTTCATATCCAGCCAAACTAAGTTTCATAAGTGAAGGAGAAATAAAATCCTTTACAAATGCTAAGATAAGCAAATGCTTAGAGATTTTGTCACCACCAGGCCTGCCTTACAAGAGACCCTGAAGGAAGCCCTAAACATGGAAAGGAACAACCAGTACCAGCCATTGCAAAAACATGCCAAATGTAAAGACCATCGAGGCTAGGAAGAAACTGCATCAACTAACGAGCAAAATAACCAGTTAATATCATAATGGCAGGATCAAGTTCACACATAACAATATTAACCTTAAATGTAAATGGACTAAATGCTCCAATTAAAAGACACAGACTGGCAAACTGGATAAAGAGTCAAGACCCATCAGCCTGCTGTATTCAGGAGACCCATCTCACATGCAGAGACATACATAGGCTCAAAATAAAGGGATGGAGGAAGATCTACCAAGCAAATGGAGAACAAAAAAAAGCAGGAGTTGCAATCTTAGTCTCTGATAAAATAGACTTTAAACCATCAAAGATCAAAAGAGACAAAGAAGGCCATTACATAATGGTAAAGGGATCAATTCAACAGGAAGAGCTAACTATCCTAAATATATATGCACCCAATACAGGAGCACGCAAATTCATAAAGCAAGTCCTTAGAGACTTACAAAGAGACTTAGACTCCCATACAATAATAATGGGAGACTTCAACACTCCACTGTCAACATTAGACAGATCAACGAGACAGAAAGTTAACAAGGATATCCAGGAATTGAACTCATCTCTGCACCAAGCGGACCTAATAGACATCTATAGAACTCTCCACCCCAAATCAACAGAATATACATTCTTCTCAGCACCACATCGCACTTATTCCAAAATTGACCACATAATTGGAAGTAAAGCACTCCTTAGCAAATGTAAAAGAACAGAAATTATAACAAACTGTCTCTCAGACCACAGTGCAATCAAACTAGAACTCAGGACTAAGAAACTCAATCAAAACCGCTCAACTACATGGAAACTGAACAACCTGCTCCTGAATGACTACTGGGTACATAACAAAATGAAGGCAGAAGTAAAGATGTTCTTTGAAACCAATGAGAACAAAGATACAACATACCAGAATCTCTGGGACACATTTAAAGCAGTGTGTAGAGGGAAATTTAGAGCACTAAATGCCCACAAGAGAAAGCTAGAAAGATCTAAAATTGACACTCTAACATCACAATTAAAAGAACTGGAGAAGCAAGAGCAAACACATTCAAAAGCTAGCAGAAGGCAAGAAATAACTAAGATCAGAGCAGAACTGAAGGAGATAGAGACACAAAAAACCCTCCAAAAAATCAATGAATCCAGGAGTTGGTTTTTTGAAAAGATCAACAAAATTGACAGACCGCTAGCAAGACTAATAAAGAAGAAAAGAGAGAAGAATCAAATAGACGCAATAAAAAATGATAAAGGGGATATCACCACCGACCCCACAGAAATACAAACTACCATCAGAGAATACTATAAACACCTCTATGCAAATCAACTAGAAAATCTAGAAGAAATGGATAATTTCCTGGACACTTACACTCTTCCAAGACTAAACCAGGAAGAAGTTGAATCCCTGAATAGACCAATAGCAGGCTCTGAAATTGAGGCACTAATTAATAGCCTACCAACCAAAAAAAGTCCAGGACCAGATGGATTCACAGCTGAATTCTACCAGAGGTACAAGGAGGAGCTGGTACCATTCCTTCTGAAACTATTCCAATCAATAGAAAAAGGGAATCCTCCCTAACTCATTTTATGAGGCCAACATCATCCTGATACCAAAGCCTGGCAGAGACACAACAATAAAAGAGAATTTTAGACCAATATCCCTGATGAACATCGATGCAAAAATCCTCAATAAAATACTAGCAAACCGGATTCAGCAGCACATCAAAAAGCTTATTCACCATGATCAAGTGGGCTTCATCCCTGGGATGCAAGGCTGGTTCAACATTCGCAAATCAATAAACATAATCCAGCATATAAACAGAACCAAAGACAAGAACCACATGATTATCTCAATAGATGCAGAAAAGGCTTTTGACAAAATTCAACAGCCCTTCATGCTAAAAATGCTCAATAAATTCGGTATTGATGGAACGTACCTCAAAATAGTAAGAGCTATTTATGACAAACCTACAGCCAATATCATACTGAATGGGCAAAAACTGGAAAAATTCCCTTTGAAAACTGGCACAAGACAGGGATGCCCTCTCTCACCACTCCTATTCAACATAGTGTTGGAAGTTTTGGCTAGTGCAATCAGGCAAGAGAAAGAAATAAAGGGTATTCAGTTAGGAAAAGAAGAAGTCAAATTGTCCCTGTTTGCAGATGACATGATTGTATATTTAGAAAACCCCATTGTCTCAGCCCAAAATCTCCTTAAGCTGATAAGCAACTTCAGCAAAGTCTCAGGATACAAAATTAATGTGCAAAAATCACAAGCATTCTGATACACCAGTAACAGACAAACAGAGAGCCAAATCATGAATGAACTTCCATTCACAATTGCTTCAAAGAGAATAAAATACCTAGGAATCCAACTTACAAGGGATATAAAGGACCTCTTCAAGGAGAACTACAAACCACTGCTCAGTGAAATAAAAGAGGACACAAACAAATGGAAGAACATACCATGCTCATGGATAGGAAGAATCAATATCGTGAAAATGGCCATACTGCCCAAGGTTATTTATAGATTCAATGCCATCCCCATCAAGCTACCAACGAGTTTCTTCACAGAATTGGAAAAAACGGCTTTAAAGTTCATATGGAACCAAAAAAGAGCCCGCATTGCCAAGACAATCCTAAGTCAAAAGAACAAAGCTGGAGGCATCATGCTACCTGACTTCAAACTATACTACAAGGCTACAGTAACCAAAACAGCATGGTACTGGTACCAAAACAGAGATATAGACCAATGGAACAGAAGAGAGTCCTCAGACATAATACCACACATCTACAGCCATCTGATCTTTGACAAACCTGAGAGAAACAAGAAATGGGGAAAGGATTCCCTATTTAATAAATGGTGCTGGGAAAATTGGCTAGCCATAAGTAGAAAGCTGAAACTGGATCCTTTCCTTACTCCTTATACGAAAATTAATTCAAGATGGATTAGAGACTTAAATGTTAGACCTAATACCATAAAAACCCTAGAAGAAAACCTAGGTAGTACCATTCAGGACATAGGCATGGGCAAGGACTTCATGTCTAAAACACCAAAAGCAATGGCAACAAAAGCCAAAATTGACAAATGGGATCTCATTAAACTAAAGAGCTTCTGCACAGCAAAAGAAACTACCATCAGAGTGAACAGGCAACCTACAGAATGGAAGAAAATTTTTGCAATCTACTCATCTGACAAAGGGCTAATATCCAGAATCTATAAAGAACTCAAACAAATTTACAAGAAAAAAACAAACAACCCCATCAAAAAGTGGGCAAAGGATATGAACAGACATTTCTCAAAAGAAGACTTTCATACAGCCAACAGACACATGAAAAAATGCTCATCATCACTGGCCATCAGAGAGATGCAAATCAAAACCACAATGAGATACCATCTCACACCAGTTAGAATGGCAATCATTAAAAAGTCAGGAAACAACAGGTGCTGGAGAGGATGTGGAGAAATAGGAACACTTTTACACTGTTGGTGGGATTGTAAACTAGTTCAACCATTACGGAAAACAGTATGGCGATTCCTCAAGGATCTACAACTAGATGTACCATATGACCCAGCCATCCCACTACTGGGTATATACCCAAAGGATTATAAATCATGCTGCTATAAAGACACATGCACACGCATGTTTATTGCAGCACTATTCACAATAGCAAAGACTTGGAATCAACCCAAATGTCCATCTGTGACAGACTGGATTAAGAAAATGTGGCACATATACACCATGGAATACTATGCAGCCATAAAAAAGGATGAGTTTGTGTCCTTTGTAGGGACATGGATGCAGCTGGAAACCATCATTCTTAGCAAACTATCACAAGAACAGAAAACCAAACACCGCATGTTCTCACTCATAGGCAGGAACTGAACAATGAGATCACTTGGACTCGGGATGGGGAACATCACACACCGGGGCCTATCATGGGGAGCGGGGAGGGGGGAGGGATTGCATTGGGAGTTATACCTGATATAAATGACGAATTGATGGGTGCTGACGAGTTGATGGGTGCAGCACACCAACATGGCACAAGTATACATATGTAACAAACCTGCATGTTATGCACATGTACCCTAGAACTTAAAGTATAATTTAAAAAAAAAAAAAGGTCATTCCAACTAATGTGAAAAAAAAAAAAAAAGAAAAGGCATTCAAATAGGAAATGAAGGATCAAACTATCTCTCATCACTAATGATATGATTCTATACCTAGAAAAGCCTAAAGACTCCACTCAAAGACTCCTAAAGCTGATGAATGACTTCGGTAAAGTTTTAGGTTACAACATCAGTGTACAAAAATCAATAGCATTTCTCTACACCCATAATGTTCAAGCCAAGAGCCAATTCAAGAATGCAATCTCATTCACAATAGTCACATGAAAATAAACGTAGGAATACAGCTAATCAAGGAAGTGAAAGATTTCTACAAGAAGAATTAAGAAATACTGTTGAAAGAAATCAGAGACAAAAATAACCAGAGATTGGTTATCAAAGTACCAATAACATTTTTCACAGAATTAGAAAAAACAATCATTCTAAAATTCATATAGAACCAAAAAAGAGCTCAAATAGCCAAAGGAGTCCTAAGCAAAAAGAACAACGCTGGAGGCACAACATTACATGAATACAAACTACACCATAAGGTTACAGTAGTCAAAACAGTATGATACTGATAAAACAATAGACACATAGACCAATGGAACAGAATAGAGAATGCAGAAATAAAGCTGCACCTCTACAGCCATCTAATCTTCAACAAAGTTGACAAAAATATGCAATGGAGAAAGGAACTTCTATTCAATAAAACGGTGCTGGGATAGCTGGTTAGCCATGTGCAGAAAAATGAAACTGGACCCATGCCCTTTACCATATGCAAAAATTAATTCAAGGTGGAATAAATAATTAAATGTAAGATTTCAAACTATAAGAATCCTAGAAGAAAACCTAGGAAACACCATTTTGGATACTAACCTTGAGAAAGAACTTATGACTAAATCCTCAAAAGCAATTGTAACAAAAACAAAAATTGACCAGTGAGACCTAACTAAACGAAAGCACTTCTGCACAGTGAAAGAAGTTATCAACAGAGTAAGCAAGCAACCTACAGATTTGGAGAAAATATTTGCAAAACTATGCACCTAACAAATGTCTAATATCTAGACTCTATAAGGAACTTAAACAACTGAACAACCAAAACACAAATATCCTCATTAGAAATGGGCAAAGGATATAAATAGATACTTCTCAAAAGAAGACATACATGTGGCCAACAAATATATGAAGAAACGGTCAACGTCACTAATCATCAGATAAATTCATATTTTAAAAAATGAGATAGTATCTCACACCAATTATACCAATTAGAATGGCTATTATTAAAAAGCCAAAAAAGAACAAATGTTGGTGAGGCTGTGGAGAAAAGGGAACACTTATATATTACTGGTGTGTATTTAAATTAGTTCAGCTACTGTGGAAAGCAATTTGGAGATTTCTCAAAGAAATTTAAACTACCATTCAACCTAGCAATGTCATTACTAGGTATAGATCCAAAAGAAAAGAAATTGTTCTACCAAACGACACATGCACACGTATGTTCATTGCAGCACTATTCAAAATAGCGTAGACATGGAATTAACCTAGGTTCCCATCAACAGTGGATTCAATAAATAAAATGTGGTACATAATACACCATGGGATACTATGCAGCCATAAAAGGGAATCAAATGCTGCTCATTGCAGCAACATGGGTGCAGCTGGATCCCATTATCCTAAGCAAATTAATGCAAGAACAGAAACCCAAATACCACATGTTCTCACTTATAAGTGGGAGCTAAACATTGGGTACTCATTACATAACGATGACAACAATAAACACTAGGAAGTACTAGAGGGGTCAAAGGTTGAAAAACTAACTATTGGATATTATGCTCACTACCTGGGTGATGGGATCATTTGCATCCCAAACCTCAGTCCCACACAACATACCCATGTAACAAATCTGCACACCTACCTCCAAATCTAAAATAAAAATCAAAATTGTAAAGAAAAAGACAATTATTGTTTTGCTTTGAAAAGTAGATTTGTAAGTAATTTTAAAATCAGAAAAAAGAAACAGTAGATAGAAAAGAGCAACACTATTTTAAGTTCAAAAAATTAAAAATGCAAAAGAGATCAAACAAAGCAGTATCTCATACCAAAAGTAAAGATGATGTCATTGAAATGTAATAAGACCATCCCTTACAAGTATTTCAGGAGCAAGAAGAATCTGGGGTCCAGACTGTCTAGCTAGCAGTGGATGGGAGACTTACACCCACTTCAACCTGGGCATAACTTTTTCCCTGCTGTGCATTTTGCAAAATATAAACCTTTATTTGCTACCTCAAAGGCTTTTTTCTTATAAGGCTTGGTATGCATTTCGGGTTGTTTCTTTTTTGGGGCAATGTTAGGTGTGTTACTTAGGAGGATTTACCGTGGTCAGTTTCCCAGAATGTCTGGTCCTACATTTAAAAATGTGTAAAAAAATCACTATAACTCACAGCTAGGGAGAACAGATATCCCACGTTTGCCAGGAAATTCTGGTTTATACCTTGTGTCCAAGCACAATTATTAATAATAATTGTATTTCACTTTCAACTGTGTCCCAACTGAATGAAAATCTATGGTCACCCCATTTACAGATTACCAGTTGGGTTTTAATTAAGCCATTACCAACCAATCTGTAGCTCGGAGCTCCACTCCTCAAAGAGTAGTACTTGGACTAATCGAACACCCTGTGCATTCCATGATAGCCTGTTAGAATCCCAGGCCTCACTCCAAATTTACTGAGCCAGAATCTGCATTTTAACAAGATTCCCAGGTGATTCACATGTATAATAAAATTTAAGAAACACTAACCTATAAAAACAGATCAACTTGACATTTGTTTTAGAACAGTTCGTTCTTTGAAAAAAGAGTATAAACACCTATACACAAAATATCAAGCAAAACAAAGAAAGTTGAATAAAGCAAAGGAAAAAAAAGTCAATCTTTTTTCCCATTCTCATTTGCAATTAGATTGCTTTGTTCATTTGCAATTAGATTGTTAATTAACATAGTATTTTTAAAACTTTTGTCTTTATATATTTAGTTTTTAAAATTTTACATTTTTTAACATTGCACCTATCAAAATGTAAACAAAACTTATGTATATAGTTTAAACAGACAACTATGAAACTAATATCTATTTTTACCCTAGTCAAGGCAAGAAAGAGAATATGATTAGCATTTGTGATGTACCCCAAGTTCTCTCCAAATGTTTCTATCTTTAATGTAGCTGCTATCCAAAACTTGCAAAAATTATTTTCTCATTTTTCTTCATAATTTTAACAAATGTATATGAATTTCCAAATTATACAATTTAATTTGCCCATTTTAAAACTTTATATGAATGGGATAACACTGCTCGTATGTAGGATTTTATTATTTGTTTTTGTTTATTCAATGTTATATTTGTGAGACTGACACAAGGTGCTACGGGTGATTATGATATATTTATTTTATTGCAATGTAATTTTCTATTATATGAAAATGTAAAAGCTAATGCATTTATTCTATTATTTATAGATTTGTGGGTCATTTTTCTGTTTTCGTTTAGTGACAAAAACAATGCTGTTATAAGCATTCTATACATGTATGAAGGTGCAATATAGATCCAGGAATTAAATTGTTAGTTTATAGTATATGTATGTCCTTAGCTTTACTAAATAATGACAGTCTATTCTTTAGAGTGTTTTTTAAAATTTACACTCTCACTATTAGTGTTCTTGTATTTATTCCCATGCTTGCAAATTTTGCTAATAATTGGACTTTTAAATTTTTACCAACCTATCAGATGTGTTTTAAATTCTCATATCCATAAAAAATTAGGCATGTTGATGGTGTTTTCTTTGGAGGTTTGAGCATCTGAATATTCTTTTGTAAGCCAAATAGTCATGTTAGTTTAGTTATCTTATCTTTTCACTTTCTTCAGGGTGTGTGTGATGATCATAAATCTCTCCTTTTGATGTAGTTGAATTTATTATTATTCTTTTATATTAGCATTTTATTCTGTTGTTTAAGAAAACTTTCCCTATTTTGAAATCACAAATCTATTTTATTATATTTAATTTTTATAAATCTTTACAGTTTTGCCTTCTAGATTTCAGTCTTCAAGCCACAGGAATTATTTTTAATATAGAATCAGATATAGATCTTCAATTTTCTTAATACCACTTATTTGGTGTATGTTGCCCAACTTTTCATATCAAATATCAAAATATGAATCAATTTGTTTGGGGTCTGCTATTCCATTTCATTAGATATTTGCCTATATTGTTGGTAACGCTAAACTTTGTTTGTTACTATAAATATATAAAAAAACACTGTAATGATTTATGAACTAAACTGATTTGATGGAGTTGAAAAACTCACTGTAAGAATTTCATGATACAATCAGAAGTATCAACAGCAGAATAGACCAAGCTGAGGAAAGAATCTCACAGCTCAAATCCCAGCTCTTTGAATCAACTCAGTGAGACAAAAATAATGAAAAAAAGAATTTTAAAAAATGAACAAAACCTCTGAGAAATATTGGATTATGTAAAGAGACCAAACATATGATACATTGATATCCCTGAAAGAGAAGGAGAGAGGGCAAGCAACTTGGAAAACATACTTAAGAATATTGTCCAGGAAAACTTCTCCAACCTCACTACACAGGTCAACATTCAAATTCAAGAAATTCAGAGAATCCCAGTGAGATAATACAAGATGACCATCCCCAAGACACATAATCATCACATTCTCCAAGGTCAATGTGAAAGAAAAAATGTTAAAGAAAGACAGATAGAAATAAGGGTGGATCACCTACGTAGAGAACCCCATCAGGCTAATAGGAAACCTTTCAGCAGAAACCCTACAATCCAGGAAGGAATTGGCAGTGGGGTGCTATATTCAGCACAGCAACACTGATGGATCTGGAGGCCATTATCCTATGTGAGTTAATGCAGAAACGGAAAACCAAATACTGCATATTCTCACTTAGAAGTAGGAGCTGAAAACTGAATACACATGGACACAAAGTAGAGAACAATAGATGCCAGAGTCTACTTGAGAGTGGAGTGTGGGAGGAGGGTGAGGATGGAAAAACTACTCATCAGGTCCTATGCTTATTACCTGGGTGAGGAAATAATCTGCACAGCAAACCCTCACAAAACATAATTTACCCATGTAACAAGCCTGCACATGTACCCCCTGCACCTAAAATAAAAGTTGGGGGAAAATAAAAGAGGATATAAGAGTTTCCAAAAATAAATTGAAAAGCATTAATAGTTAAAAAATAAATAAATAAATTGAATGATTCTTTTGAAATGTGAACATCCTTTTGTATGTGAATCAATACATCTTAATTGACCAATCTTGCCATTTGTAGTTTTATATAATCAATCTCCAGAAAGTGATTATGTCTTTATTCCTAAGAATCTGATAAACAAATTATGTTAATTTTGTTATTTATTTTTAATTATTTTTATTAAATATTATTTTTCTCATTTTGTTCATATATTTGAGGAAATGCAACAGACATTTATCTCCAGGGTTCTTTAAAAATATTGGTCAAGAATGCCTCATGCTGTTTCTGAGACCCAACTCAATCACGAACATGACATATTCGTAATGTGTTGCAGCAGATTTGGGGATAAATCTCTATTCTAGTGACTCCCCACTGAATGCACAGGGCTTATTAAACCCCTACAAAGTAATAGCATCGTGGTCCCCGCTGGACTGCAGAACGTTCGGGTCTTAGATTGGAAGGAAGAAACGTGTTTGAAATCAAAAGATAGGACTCATGATCACTCTGGGGGGCAGAGCAAGATGGCCGAATAGGAACAGCTCCAGTCTCCAACTCCCAGCACCAGCGACACAGAAGACTGGTGATTTCTGCATTTTCAACTGAGGTACTGGGGTCATCTCACTAGGGAGTGCCCGACAATCAGTGCTGGTCAGCTGCTGCAGCCCAACCAGCAAGAGCTGAAGCAGGGCAAGGCATCGCCTCACCTGGGAAGCACAAGGGGGAAGGGAATCCCTTTTCCTAGCCAGGGGAACTGAGACACACAACACCTGGAAAATCAGGTAACTCCCACCCCAATACTGCGCTTTAAGCAAACAGGCACACCAGGAGATTAGATCCCACACCTGGCCGGGAGGGTCCCATGCCCACGGAGCCTCCCTCATTGCTAGCACAGCAGTCTGCAATCTAACCACAAGGCAGCAGCGAGGCTGGGGGAGGGGCGCCCGCCATTGCTGAGGCTTAAGTAGATAAACAAAGCCGCTGGGAAGCTCGAACTGGGAGGAGCTCACAGCAGCTCAAGGAAACCTGCCTGTCTCTGTAGACTCCACCTCTGGGGACAGGGCACAGCTAAACAACAACAAAAAAAGCAGCAGAAACCTCTGCAGACGCAAATGACTCTGTCTGACAGCTCTGAAGAGAGCAGTGGATCTCCCAACACGGAGGTTGAGATCTGAGAAGGGACAGACTGCCTGCTCAAGTGGGTCCCTGAACCCTGAGTAGCCTAACTGGGAGACATCCCCCACTAGGGGCCGTCTGACACCCCACACCTCACAGGGTGGGAGTACACCCCTGAGAGGAAGCTTCCAAAGTAAGAATCAGACAGGTACACTCGCTGTTCAGCAATATTCTATCTTCTGCAAACTCTGCTGCTGATACCCAGGCAAACAGGGTCTGGAGTGGACCTCAAGCAATCTCCAACAGACCTACAGCTGAGGGTCCTGACTGTCAGAAGGAAAACTATCAAACAGGAAGGACACCTATACCAAAACCCCATCAGTACATCACCATCATCAAAGACCAGAGGCAGATAAAACCACAAAGATGGGGAAAAATCAGGGCAGAAAAGCTGGAAATTCAAAAAATCAGAGCACATCTCCCTCTGCAAAGGAGCGCAGCTCATCGTCAGCAACGGATCAAAGCTGGTCAGAGAATGACTTTGACGAGATGAGAGAAGAAGGCTTCAGTCCATCAAACTTCTCAGAGCTAAAGGAGGAATTACGTACCCAGTGCAAAGAAACTAAAAATCTTGAAAAAAGAGTGGAAGAATTGATAGCTACAATAATTAATGCAGAGACTGTCATAAACGAAATGACAGAGATAAAAACCATGACACGAGAAATACGTGACAAATGCACAAGCTTCAGTAACCGACTCGATCAACTGGAAGAAAGAGTATCAGCGATTGAGGATCAAATGAATGAAATGAAGTGAGAAGAGAAACCAAAAGAAA
Organism: Rhinopithecus roxellana; assembly: GCF_007565055.1. NCBI lineage: Eukaryota > Metazoa > Chordata > Mammalia > Primates > Cercopithecidae > Rhinopithecus > Rhinopithecus roxellana. Next base: position 55,290,193 of record NC_044561.1, read on the forward strand.
AAAGAAGAAAAAGAAATGAACAAAGCCTGCAAGAAGTATGGGATTTGTAAAAAGACCAAATCTACGTCTGATTGGGGTGCCTGAAAGTGAGGGGGAAAATGGAACCAAGTTGGAAAACACTCTTCAGGATATCATCCAGGAGAACTTCCCCAATCTAGTAGGGCAGGCCAACATTCAAATTCAGGAAATACAGAGAACGCCACAAAGATACTCCTCGAGAAGAGCAACTCCAAGACACATAATTGCCAGATTCACCAAAGTTGAAATGAAGGAAAAAATCTTAAGGGCAGCCAGAGAGAAAGGTCGGGTTACCCACAAAGGGAAGCCCATCAGACTAACAGCAGATCTCTCGGCAGAAACTCTACAAGCCAGAAGAGAGTGGGGGCCAATATTCACCATTCTCAAAGAAAAGAATTTTAAACCCAGAATTTCATATCCAGCCAAACTAAGTTTCATAAGTGAAGGAGAAATAAAATCCTTTACAGATAAGCAAATGCTTAGAGATTTTGTCACCACCAGGTCTGCCTTACAAGAGACCCTGAAGGAAGCCCTAAACATGGAAAGGAACAACCAGTACCAGCCATTGCAAAAACATGCCAAAATGTAAAGACCATCGAGGCTAGGAAGAAACTGCATCAACTAACGAGCAAAATAACCATTTAATATCATAATGGCAGGATCAAATTCACACATAACAATATTAACCTTAAATGTAAATGGACTAAATGCTCCAATTAAAAGACACAGACTGGCAAACTGGATAAAGAGTCAAGACCCATCAGTCTGCTGTATTCAGGAGACCCATCTCACATGCAGACATACATAGGCTCAAAATAAAGGGATGGAGGAAGATCTACCAAGCAAATGGAGAACAAAAAAAAGCAGGGGTTGCAATCCTAGTCTCTGATAAAACAGACTTTAAACCATCAAAGATCAAAAGAGACAAAGAAGGCCATTACATAATGGTAAAGGGATCAATTCATCAGGAAGAGCTAACTATCCTAAATATATATGCACCCAATACAGGGGCACCCAGATTCATAAAGCAAGTCCTTAGAGACTTACAAAGAGACTTAGACTCCCATACAATAATAATGGGAGACTTCAACACTCCACTGTCAACATTAGACAGATCAACGAGACAGAAAGTTAACAAGGATATCCAGGAATTGAACTCATCTCTGCACCAAGCGGACCTAATAGACATCTATAGAACTCTCCACCCCAAATCAACAGAATATACATTCTTCTCAGCACCACATCGCACTTATTCCAAAATTGACCACATAATTGGAAGTAAAGCACTCCTTAGCAAATGTAAAAGAACAGAAATTATAACAAACTGTCTCTCAGACCACAGTGCAATCAAACTAGAACTCAGACTAAGAAACTCAATCAAAACCGCTCAACTACATGGAAACTGAACAACCTGCTCCTGAATGACTACTGGGTACATAACGAAATGAAGGCAGAAATAAAGATGTTCTTTGAAACCAATGAGAACAAAGATACAACATACCAGAATCTCTGGGACACATTTAAAGCAGTGTGTAGAGGGAAATTTAGAGCACTCAATGCCCACAAGAGAAAGCTGGAAAGATCTAAAATTGACACTCTAACATCACAATTAAAAGAACTAGAGAGGCAAGAGCAAACACATTCAAAAGCTAGCAGAAGGCAAGAAATAACTAAGATCAGAGCAGAACTGAAGGAGATAGAGACACAAAAAACCCTCCAAAAAATCAATGAATCCAGGAGTTGGTTTTTTGAAAAGATCAACAAAATTGACAGACCGCTAGCAAGACTAATAAAGAAGAAAAGAGAGAAGAATCAAATAGACGCAATAAAAAATGATAAAGGGGATATCACCACGGGCCCCACAGAAATACAAACTACCATCAGAGAATACTATAAACACCTCTATGCAAATCAACTAGAAAATCTAGAAGAAATGGATAATTTCCTGGACACTTACACTCTTCCAAGACTAAACCAGGAAGAAGTTGAATCCCTGAATAGACCAATAGCAGGCTCTGAAATTGAGGCACTAATTAATAGCCTACCAACCAAAAAAAGTCCAGGACCAGATGGATTCACAGCTGAATTCTACCAGAGGTACAAGGAGGAGCTGGTACCATTCCTTCTGAAACTATTCCAATCAATAGAAAAAGAGGGAATCCTCCCTAACTCATTTTATGAGGCCAACATCATCCTGATACCAAAGCCTGGCAGAGACACAACAATAAAAGAGAATTTTAGACCAATATCCCTGATGAACATCGATGCAAAAATCCTCAATAAAATACTGGCAAACCAGATTCAGCAGCACATCAAAAAGCTTATTCACCATGATCAAGTGGGCTTCATCCCTGGGATGCAAGGCTGGTTCAACATTCACAAATCAATAAACGTAATCCAGCATATAAACAGAACCAAAGACAAGAACCACATGATTATCTCAATAGATGCAGAAAAGGCTTTTGACAAAATTCAACAGCCCTTCATGCTAAAAATGCTCAATAAATTCGGTATTGATGGAACATACATCAAAATAATAAGAGCTATTTATGACAAACCCACAGCCAATATCATACTGAATGGGCAAAAACTGGAAAAATTCCCTTTGAAAACTGGCACAAGACAGGGATGCCCTCTCTCACCACTCCTATTCAACATAGTGTTGGAAGTTCTGGCTAGGGCAGTCAGGCAAGAGAAAGAAATAAAGGGTATTCAGTTAGGAAAAGAAGAAGTCAAATTGTCCCTGTTTGCAGATGACATGATTGTATATTTAGAAAACCCCATTGTCTCAGCCCAAAATCTCCTTAAGCTGATAAGCAACTTCAGCAAAGTCTCAGGATACAAAATTAATGTGCAAAAATCACAAGCATTCTGATACACCAGTAACAGACAAACAGAGAGCCAAATCATGAATGAACTTCCATTCACAATTGCTTCAAAGAGAATAAAATACCTAGGAATCCAACTTACAAGGGATGTAAAGGACCTCTTCAAGGAGAACTACAAACCACTGCTCAGTGAAATAAAAGGACACAAACAAATGGAAGAACATACCATGCTCATGGATAGGAAGAATCAATATCGTGAAAATGGCCATACTGCCCAAGGTTATTTATAGATTCAATGCCATCCCCATCAAGCTACCAACGAGTTTCTTCACAGAATTGGAAAAAACTGCTTTAAAGTTCATATGGAACCAAAAAAGAGACCGCATTGCCAAGACAATCCTAAGTCAAAAGAACAAAGCTGGAGGCATCACGCTACCTGACTTCAAACTATACTACAAGGCTACAGTAACCAAAACAGCATGGTACTGGTACCAAAACAGAGATATAGACCAATGGAACAGAAGAGAGTCCTCAGACATAATACCACACATCTACAGCCATCTGATCTTTGACAAACCTGAGAGAAACAAGAAATGGGGAAAGGATTCCCTATTTAATAAATGGTGCTGGGAAAATTGGCTAGCCATAAGTAGAAAGCTGAAACTGGATCTTTTCCTTACTCCTTATACGAAAGTTAATTCAAGATGGATTAGAGACTTAAATGTTAGACCTAATACCATAAAAACCCTAGAAGAAAACCTAGGTAGTACCATTCGGGACATAGGCATGGGCAAGGACTTCATGTCTAAAACACCAAAAGCAACGGCAACAAAAGCCAAAATTGACAAATGGGATCTCATTAAACTAAAGAGCTTCTGCACAGCAAAAGAAACTACCATCAGAGTGAACAGGCAACCTACAGAATGGGAAAAAATTTTTGCAATCTACTCATCTGACAAAGGGCTAATATCCAGAACCTACAAAGAACTCAAACAAATTTACAAGAAAAAAACAAACAACCCCATCAAAAAGTGGGCAAAGGATATGAACAGACATTTCTCAAAAGAAGACATTCATACAGCCAACAGACACATGAAAAAATGCTCATCATCACTGGCCATCAGAGAAATGCAAATCAAAACCACAATGAGATACCATCTCACACCAGTTAGAATGACAATCATTAAAAAGTCAGGAAACAACAAGTGCTGGAGAGGATGTGGAGAAATAGGAACACTTTTACACTGCTGGTGGGATTGTAAACTAGTTCAACCGTTATGGAAAACAGTATGGCGATTCCTCAAGGATCTGGAACTAGATATACCATATGACCCACCCATCCCACTACTGGGTATATACCCAAAGGATTATAAATCATGCTGCTATAAAGACACATGCACACATATGTTTATTGCGGCACTATCCACAATAGCAAAGACTTGGAATCAACCCAAATGTCCATCTGTGACAGACTGGATTAAGAAAATGTGGTACATATACACCTTGGAATACTATGCAGCCATAAAAAAGGATGAGTTTGCATCCTTTGTAGGGACATGGATGCAGCTGGAAACCATCATTCTTAGCAAACTATCACAAGAACAGAAAACCAAACACCGCATGTTCTCACTCATAGGTGGGAACTGAACAATGAGATCACTTGGACTCGGGATGGGGAACATCACACACTGGGGCCTATCATGGGGAGGGGGGAGGGGGGAGGGATTGCATTGGGAGTTATACCTGATATAAATGACGAATTGATAGGTGCTGACGAGTTGATGGGTGCAGCACACCAACATGGCACAAGTATACATATGTAACAAACCTGCATGTTATGCACATGTACCCTAGAACTTAAAGTATAATAATAATAAAAAAAAAAGGACTCATAATATCTGCATCCTGCCTGCAGGGGCTCCCACTTCAGATGTACTGATCAAGAGGGCTCCAGTCGCTGAAATGGACAGGTGAGAAGTAAAAATCCTTCATAATGGAAACAGCTCAGTGCTTACATGCAATGCCTATATGTGTTTGTTTACTGCAGGTCTGACAAGTATCTCTGAATATCCAGTATCTCTGATTGATCCAGTTTTTCAGGTAAAACTCTATGAAGTTGTGTGATTCTCTATTTAGCTCCCTTCAAAAATGTGTATTTTCAGATTAGCACCCACACTAGCCCTTTCAACTGTGTGCGTGCTGCAAATGAGTTCTCTAAATAATTCATGCACTTACAGAGAAGAGAGTACCACAGTAGTCAGCGGTAAGCTCTGTTATTACAGGCACTTATGTCCATTAAAACCCCAGCCCATGTGCTCAGCAACAAAGCCTGAGGATCTGGACTCTCTAATAGTCCTCCCATGTGCTTCAGATGCCTACACATACCAAGACAACTCATGCAGCTATTGATCCAGAAAGAGACACATGATATGTGAGACTGTGTTGACCATGGGGACATTGGCACAGCATCCCCTGCCCCCAGCACTCTGCCATCTGCCTGTGTCACATGGGAGAAACTAGCCCTTGGCTTTAATTGTGGTGATGAGGAGTAGAGGCCAGGATAACATTGCCTGCATTTATCTGACAGGTCTAGATCTGGGCTCAGTTTCCTCATCCATAAAATGGGAGTAATAGCAGAATCTAGCATAGAAGGCTATGGTGAAGAGTAAATTAGATAACGCATGTGAACACCTTCCATAGATTAAGAAATCTGTTTCCACAGACAGCAGGGCCTTCATGGGTGTGTCCGGCACTCCCCAGCTCACTTGTCCCATAGCTTATCAGTCAGGACCTTCTCCAGTTCTCCCATGCAGTGAAAAGTAGCAGGGATCCAGGAGAAGTCTGAGGATCTTTTGCGCTTTGAACTCCAAGGTCACCATATTGGGTCACCATGCCATGGGTACTCACCTCCATTGGGTGCAAATGCCCTCGGCATCTCTGTGTGTAAATCTATCATTGCCATAAACACTGGCAAAGGCAAATGCCCAGTCTTAGTACTTGTTTCAGTAAACCCAGCTATGACAAAATTCACTTATATTTTTGGTAATGATTTCCAAACTCTATGGCATCACTTCCTCTGCTTTGCTTCCCTCTACTTTTCTCCACATTTCCCCCTTCCCCTTCTCCCTCCTTCTTTCCCTTCCTTTTTCTTTCTTTCTCTCATTCTCTCCATTCTTTCCTTTATTTTCCTTCTAATATGGTTTGGCCGTGTCTCCACCCAAGTCTCTTCTTGAATTGTAGCTCCCATAATTCCCATGTGTTGTAGGAGGAACCCAGTGGGAAGTAATTGAGTCATGGCGGTGGTTTCCCCCATACTGTTCTCATGGTACTGAATGAGTCTCATAAGGTCTGATGGGTTATAAGGGGTTTTCCCTTTCACTTGGCTCTCATTTCTCTCTTGCTGCCACTATGTAAGATGTGCCCGTCACCTTCCACCATGATTGTGAGGCTTCCCCAGCCACATGGAACTGTGAGTCCATTAAATCTCTTCTTCTTTATAAATTATCCAGTCTCAGGTAACATGAAAACTAACTTCCTTCCTTCCTTCTTTTCCTTTTTTTGTTTCCCTTGTACTAAAACTTTCATCCATGAAATCAAAGGCATAGAAAAGGGGTAAAGGCATGAAGCAGGGGAGGGACAAAAAGATAGCTGAGTGCAATAAGACAGCAAGCAGGGCATAAACATCAAGAAAAGTGTGGCGTGTGTGTGTGTGTGTGTGTGTGTGTGTGTGTGTGTGTGAGAGAGAGAGAGAGAGAGAGAGAGAGAGAGAGAGGGGAGAGATATGGGAGGGAAAATCCAACTGGAAGAGCAGCATACTGAAAGGGGAAGTTGAGGCATGGAGAAGGAAAGGACTAATGCTGGCAGGAGGACCTGGCTCATGGTCCGACAGCAGGAGGGACTGAGCTTCAACTCACTTCCATGCCCTCCTTCTGCCCTACTCACCTACCTGCCCACACTGCCGGTTCCTTCCCCTTCCCAGTGAGCTAAACCCAGTTAGTGTCTCCTGCCTAACCCCAGCATGAATACAAAGGCTAACAGAGTCCTGCCTGGGCCTTTGGGACAGGGTCCCCCCTGCTGACTTCTTTGGGCTGTAATGGTGGATTTGCACACCATGAACCCACTGCACTCTGCCTTGAGGCCAATGCCCTTCCTGTCAGAGATTCTAACTGAGGGTGAGGGATGAAGAAGGTGGAGACGGCCAAGCACAGAGAAGGGCTCTGGGAAACTGAGGGACTGAGATGCAGGAATATATCAGGGTCAGGGGAGGCTGAGATGAATGAGGTTGGGTGAGTGTGAGGGAGAATGGATGAGAGAGAGAGGGAAGAGAGAGAGAGAGGGATCAGAGAGATGGAAACACACACACACAGGGAGGCAGAGAGAGAGAAATGTAGCTACACAGATCCGTAGACAGATAAAAATTAGAGGCAGAGTCACAAATAGAGAAGGGAAAAAGAGAACATGGTAACCAACTGGGACAGTGGTAAGGAGTAGTGGAGAAAGAGGGCACCAGAAAGGTGGGCGCTATGAGAATAAATGTGTGTTACCCACAATGAACGGCCCTTGTAGAGCTTTAAAGATGTGTGTACCATACAGTGACCACTGGCCCATCCATCACTGGGACACCCATTTCTCATTCTTTCCTCATCAGCCTCACTAAAACCCAGTGCAGATCACAGGCTGCACCCATCACTGCCTTTCTGGAGGGAGCCCAGGCAGCTGCTTTGACTTCCGCCTTGAGGATGAGACGCTTTACCCATTATTGCAGCATAATGCTTTATTATTTGACATCGTGCTTCATTTCTCATCCTTCTGTTGCTGCCCTCTGGGGACCTTCTGTGCCATTAATGTCTCCAAAAGTCCTGATTAAATAAGTCAGCAATGATTTCTCCTTCCTTCCCTAACCACTCTGCATACAGGTATCACAAGCACTACCTTGCCTCTGGTTCTGAAATGTACAGATTTCAGACCCCACATCCATCAGCAGATACGCACTCAGAGCTTGTCCCCCTCCACTCTAGTGCACTCATGGTGCACTAGAGTCATGGTTGGCCTGACTGTGTGAAAACTGCTGAACTAAACCTACCTCCTTTTAGTTGAAATCCAGGAAAGCAAAACTTCCTGAACTTTCTCAATCTATTCGGACACACGCAAAGTTTGAATGTATTTCAGTTCTTGGAAGAAGGATGGCAAAATCAATACTGAAACAAGAATGAAGTGATTCGGAAAATCTATAATGGATGTGCATTCCATTAATCCATCATCAAACAATGGCTCTTGCCATCTTGCAGGCACCACACTAGGGGAAAATATCTGAACACTAGATCAGAGGCTCTCCACTGAGGGCGGTTTTGTTCCCAGGGGACATGTGGCAAAGTCTGGAGACATTTTGGTTGTCACAACGCAGGGGAGGGTGCCACTATTGGTACCTATTGGTCAGAGGCCAGGAGTGCTGCTCAACATCCTACAATGCTCAGGACAGCCTCTGCCACGAAGAATGATCTGGCTTCAAATACTAACGGTGCTGCTGTTGAGAAACTCTGCTTTAGATGATCAGAATTCATAATGCCAAGTGTTCCTTATTTCACTTTAATTCTACTTATAAAGCATTGAATTCAACCAGGATAAGCAGTTGTACCCCTCAGCCTCAGAATACTAGTCTACAAGGAGTGACGACCTCGGTTCTTCATGGAAGAAAATAAGAGATGGTCCAATGGAACTGTAATCAGAAGGCAAAACCCCCAGGTCTTTCTCCAATGGCACCCGCGGAGGGGGGAGCTGAGTCCACTGGAAAGAACAGTAGTTACAGAGTGCAGGGCTTGGTGTTGAAATCCTGTCTCTGCCTCTGTTTCTGCCTCCAGGTAGTTTTGTGACCCCTTTGAGCCTCAGTGCTCTCGCCTTTAGTCAAATGAATGAGGCACACTACTTTCCAAAGGCATCCTGAAGCCTACAAGAGCCCTTCTTATGCTCTGAGCTATCTCACCTCTGAAAACTGGTTATATACATCTGTATTGGGAATGTATGGATAAGGGTGGAACAAATGAAATGCATTTCTGGGGGCCAGATATTCCAAGGCACTTTGCGGTAGCCTTCTTCCTCCTCCTCCGCAATGCTTTGTTAGTTGGAGGCTGTGAACATGCAGATGCTTCCCCAAATTTGTGGGAATGAACGTGAATCAGAGTTTTTGGGGCTTCAGTCTCCTCTGGGGACACATACAAAGGAACTTTCATCAATTTCTAACAAGGTTTGAGGTCTATGCCTGGATAGAGCTGGATATTGATGTAAAAGTAAGAAGCAAAGGATGATTTCCTTGAGTTCGAGCAATTTCAATAAAAAACACAGAGACCAGACTTGCAACAACACTACAGTGTCAAAGAGCTGGTTCCCGAAGGGGAGCATAGAGTCCACCCATACCAGAGGCAGAAGAGATCTAACACTTTTTGAGTTTAATATTAATGTTGCAGCATGGTAATGAAAACTAGTAATAATCTCTCTTGGTAAATGAATCGTCACTCCCAAATGGCAACCAGGTAAAACCCTAAATAAATAATGTGAGATTGATATCAGAGGCCCAGGTACAGGGATTCGATTACAATTCTTGGCTTGTACTCAGGGGGCCCTCATGCATTTTTTAAGAGCTCATCGATATTGTGATCCTTCTGCTTGCTGGTGAACTTTAAAAGCTACATTGAGGTATAAAAGTAGGGCTTTGACTTTGTTAAGGCTCATGATTGTTCTCAAATAAAGTAGCTCTGAATAAAAGTGGGATTGGAAAATCTTCCCTGTCCGTTAGGCAAGTGCAGAACTTAGCAATGGTTTTGGAGCACCCACTGTGGAACGATTCATGAGATCCGAAGATGGATACAGTTCCCACAAGAGAGCCACGAGGAACCACACATTGGGGACCACCTGACGCAGAACCCTGGCTGGGAGCTTGCCCTTGTTCTGCCATGAAGCTGACAGAGCTGTTTCTACAACAATGTGCATCTTCAATCATCCCACAGAAGGAGCTGAGTTAGGCTGGAAATGAGAGAATTCCAGACAGAGTGAATGTATATTTGTGGAGTTGTAGGAGGCCAGAAAGTTGAAGGCTGGAGAATAAGGGTCAAGGTTGAAGGCTGGAGACCAGGGGTCAAGGTTGGAGGCTGGAGACCAGGAGTCAAGGTTGAAGGCTGGAGACCAGGGGTCATGGATGGAGGCTGGAGACCAGGGGTCAAGATTGGATGCTGGAGACCAGGGGTCAAGGTTGGAGGCTAGAGACTAGAGGTCAAGGTTGGAGGCTAGAGGCCAGGGGTCAAGGCAAGGAAGACATGGCTGACCCCTCAGATGCTGTGAGAGCAGCAGAAAGCCATGGAAGGAGGTTAAACAGGAGAAGGTTGACTCTTACTGGAGCTGATGGCTTGTTTCCCCTTTCTGGTTTGGGATACAGGATGCCTTAGGCCTTGGTGCCAGCAGAGTGTACAGGAGGCCACACTGGAAAACAATGGTCTTTGCTGTCTTCTTCTTACCTTTCTGTATGCCCCTGGGCCTTCATGTGGCTTTAGCTTCTCACGAGCCCTCACTGGGCTGTGTGTGTTTGTGTGTGTGTATGTGTGTGTGTATAGGTGGCGACTGACCGTCTTCTATGAGCTGGGCTTTGTATTACTTCTTGACCTTCTCAAGATTTGCCTGTCTCATGTCTTCAGAACCTATTGCCTGCAGTCTTTGATATACACTATTCTGATAAATGAATGAGACTGTGAGAAGTGTTAATTTAAGATATTAACCCTTTTATGTCTTAGGGTAATACCCCGTGTCTTTTTACTCAGGAGATATTCAATCCGTAGGGGTTCAATACACGAGTGTCATGTATTTGTGTTTTAACTGGGTCTGTCTGAAATGCCATGAATGTTCGGTTAGCCTGGGCAGCCTTCTCTATTGTTGTCTGCAGCGCTGAAATCTGGGAGCTTCCTTCTGGTCACTCAGCAGGGACAACGAGGCCTCTATCCCCACATCACAGTTCTCTCAGGTACATGCCTCCCCCATCACTTTCCGAGAAACTGACGCAGCCCAGGATTAGAACTGAACCCCAATAAGCTACCCAAGAAAAACAGTGAGGCTTTTAAGGGGCTCAGAAGTCAGAGAAAAGACAATCAGAACACAGGGAATGCATGTTCTGGAACAAGAGGATACAGACACCAGCCGAGCAACCACAGCAAATACAATGAACCAGCCAGACCACCGGACAAGGTCAGAGGTACAGGGGACGGCCTCTTGAACACAGTGGCAGGAGGCTGGGTGCAGGGTGGTGGCTGCAAAAGACCCAGTGGACATATGTGCTAAGCTTTTATTTCAGGCAATGGGCTTAGAGTTCTAAGCTTGGGAACCCCTCACAGCAGGTCCTACTATTACCTTCTGAGTCTGAGGGAGAGCTACTAAGAAGACACTGAAATTCTACAAGAGCCCTTAAGAAGCTAAAATTGCAAATACTCCTCAGAGAGACCTGGTTTTCCAGCAGAAATCATGATAAGCACATGCCAATATTTAGGTCGACATAGAGTGGGCGTGAACAGCAGTATGTGGAGGCTTTGTTGGATGGCCCCAGGGTTCTTTTAACCTAAAATTCTATGGGAGTGTTTGAAAGGTCATGTATGTTTGGCAGTTCAGAGGGAACTCTTGATCCCTGTTGTGTACACCATGCTCATTCCTTTCTCCTGGCCTTTATCTTTGCTCAGCTCTCTCGACCACCAGAAGGATCTTTGCAGGGCTCTTTCCATCCCATCATTTACATCTCATTGCCTCAGAGGCTTTTCTGGGCCATTCTTTCCAAAATACTCCTCTCCCACGTTTTATCCCCTTCCTGGATTTGCTCCTCCGCCCAGCACTCACCATGGTCGGGAACGATACTATTTGTTTACATGATCAGTGTCCGTCTCCCTTCCAGGAACAGAAGCTCCTTCAGTGTGGATCTCTGTGGGTCTTGTCTATCACTGCATCCTCAGTTGCCAAAACAGGACCAGTCATTTAGTGTCCACTCAACACATGCATGGCAAAGAAACACAGGGAAGCAGGGAGGCTGAGAGGGAGGGAGCAAGCCTTCCTCTAGAAAAGCAGGGCAGTGAGAATGTGTGTGTTTGTGTGTATCCATGCATGGGAGCATGTGCTTATGTGCCCACATACAGGAGCATGTGTGTGAACATATGTGTGTCCATGCATATGTGCATGTGTGTGCACAAGTACCCACGCATGTGTGCTTGTGTGTGAATGTGTATGTGTGCATGCATGTGTGTGCCCATGCACACATGTGTAGGCATTAAAGAGACTTTCATTTGAAAGGAGACCTTTAGTATAATATTTATAATAAATATTTCAAAATTGAGTTTTAGTGATGTGCAAAACAGAAGGAAGATGCTGGTACTGAGGCTTGGCACCCCAGCTGCCTGAGCCAAGTCCTCAGGCAGTGAGGGAGATGTAGGTAAGTGAAGCTGGGAGTGGGAGTTATTTAGCTCTGAAGATTGGATTGCTAGTATCTTGTTTTGATTTAAGAGCCAACATGAGAGATATACAGACTTCAGAGAGGGAAAACAGCATGGTCAAAATGACAACTGAGAATAAGGTGGCCAGCCTGGGTCAGAATAGTGCTGACCTGTGCAGAGGTCTTTCTTCAGGTAAGGGCTCTTCTTTCTTCAGGTAAGGGCTCCTCCAGGTAAGGGCTCCTGGCCTCTCTGTATGCCTTAGGCCCTGCCTCTTACTCTCCACCCTCACACCCTCAGGAGAGAGTGATGCAAGATGAATGGATCCTAAAATTAAAAACCAGTAACTGTTTCGACTTACTGGCAGTTCAGTGAATTAACAAGTTGGCACCAGGCAGTGGCCCTTTCCCACTAAAAAAAAAAAAAACAACCTCACATGGATTCCCCAAGGAAGGGGCTGAAACTCGTAAGTTTGTGTCTGGGGCCCAGAGGGCATGAGCACAGAGATCCAAAGGGGTTGATGCTTTCCCTACCGCTAGTAGGGCAGGCTGTGGTAGGGTGCACGACTGAAGCTTGAAATTGAATTAAGTAGCTTCATGCAATGGCTTCTCTTGATGGCACAGGATAAACATCATGAATAAAGAAGCAGCAGCAGTAATCCAAGAATGTTTGCAACTGGCTCAAAATGCTACCTGAAACCCAAGAATGGGTACTGTAATCAAAGGATTGGAAGCCACCTTGACCCAGAGGGAAAAAAGATGCTAAACTTTGAAGCTATTTCTCAGAGGAATAGAATTTTGTTTTCTGTTTGTAGAGATGGGAATAGTCATCCCTTATGGAAGAAGACAGTAATTTGCTGCATTTTTAGGACTTGTAATTGTACAGGCAAATTCAAAATTCAGGTATCAGTAAAATTATAGCTAGATAATGCTGCCTCCTTTGTGGATAGCTGTCCTCACTTCATGGGAGAGCACCCCTTTATCTGCTGAAGAGATGTCTTTTTCATTTGCTAAGGGCAAGAACGGAAAATAAGTCACTTTGATTAAAGGTGCTGAAAGTTGGAGTAGATTTAAATGTCCTTTTGTATTTGACTATAATTTCTAGTAATTGAAATATTTCACCAATTGGTTTTGTTGTCACAACCACGATATTCATTCATACAATAATGTTTATGAAGCACCTACTATGTACCAGACACAGTGCCATATATGTGTATATTATACACATACACTATTGAATATTGGATATTCAATAGTATTAATTCATTTATAAATATTTCTTGCATGATAACTACTTGCCTATCAGGTATCTGCCAGACCTTGAGAAGGAAGTATGAAGATAATAAAGACATGTTTCCTATTTTTCTGAAGCCACAATCTGGTCAAATTCATGTAACTTGATCCCAATTTGCAGATAATTTAAAAGTTTGGGGATCATAACTATTTGTACTGAAGACAGAAAAAATAAAAAGGGAAAGAGAAAAAAAGGACCATCAAAAAAGAAGTTCTAAAGGTGAGGAGAAATATATCAAGAGATTTGGAAGACTATAAACGGAAACAGATATGACTGATATCATCTAGCGTGAAGAGGGCACACAGGAAAAGAATGTGATTTAAAAGCACAACTCAAGGAGCTGCTAATTGTATCACAGCCTCCAGTTAGCAGAAGAGTAAATAGGAACCTTGTATTTTGTGCCCAATGTTGAATTTGGTTGAATTATAAAGGAGCGATGGAAAGGCTTCCAAAGGCTGAAATATTTTCTAAAGCATATCAGATATTCAATAATAATGCAGTCATCTAGGGTAGACAAAACAAAGTTTGTGGACATTTGAACTTGCATTAAGAGATTATTCAAACCTATATTTATAAAACCATGTTACTCTGAAAAGTATATTAAGACAATAGTAACTTAGCTATGATCTTCCATTGCTCTAATGGATCCAGGCAACAATGTCATGAGCAAAGGTCAAATTTTTAAGAGACAGTCCAACAATATGAACAGCATGTCATCAAAAAGAAGCTTCAACCCTCTAATTATGTAAAGGCCTGCACAAATAGGACAGTCTTTTAACCTAGAAGCTCAGTCTGTGCCCTAAATCACACACAAAGGGAAAATGGTGGCGTGTTATCTCAGGTGGAGGCAGAAAGTACTTAACTGGGTGACACACAATTGAGGTGGGTGCCCTACTAGGACTTGAGTGGTCACTGGAGAAAAATAAAAGCAAGAAGGAAGAGGCGGCCAGCAGTACAACTGGAGTCACCACGGGGATTCTAACAACCACAGCCACCAGACAGCACCAGAAACAACAGCTAATATGGCTGAGTGCCTCCTCTGCTGACCTCTTCACCTGTGTTATGCTACGTGCATCTAACAGAAGCCCAGTACATAGTCACCAATGCCATTCCCATTTTACAGATGCAGGAACTGAAGCTGAGAACGCCTACCCAATATGCCCACAGGCTCATCGGTCTTCTCTCTGGTCCTCCTCACATTCAGGCTGAACAGCTGCAGAAAGCCATGGCATTTATCCTGCATTTTTCTCCATTTGCCTTGCAAATAAATGCCAACAATACCAAAAAAAAAAAAAAAAATAGTTGAAATAAAAACACCCACAAATAATAGCTCGTCTTTTCCCCTGCGGAGGTAGACAGAATGAAAATAAATGAAGCCATCATTCTTTATTGGATGCTGGCAAGAATCTTGAGCTGGTATGGAAGATTATTTGCTGGATAAACAATTCTTATTTTATATATTTTTATGCATGTATAAAGCTCATTTCAGCTAGGCCTTATCCCATAAAACCCAAGGGAACTGCAGTAATTCAAAAGTGAGGATACATTTTTGAAATGGAATCAGAACAGTGGTGTAGAAAATGGGTAAAATGAGAAAGAAAACTGGATTCTGTAAGAGTGGATAGATCAGTCTGTGAAGGAAAGTCTACAGGCAGCTATTTCAGGGTGAAAAGGAAAAAGTGGTTCTTCAGATGAGAACTACAATTGGCAGCCATATGTTGGATTCCAGCTGAAGATGTGTTGTATTTGCCCTGTACAATGGTTTACAAATATCCAAGCCAACACTAAAAACGCTGTGAATTTCCATAGAAAACCCAGATTTCTGGCTTCTCTTAAAACACAAGCCCATACTAAGGCCCCCATTTCCACTTGTGATCCGTTGGCAGGGTCTTGCTAGAATATTTTCCTTTAGACAGCAGTGAACTCTGAAATGGCCCATGTCCCCATCACTCCTTTGACCCGGTTCTTAGCCTCTGCATTCTATTATCTGCCAGGCCCTGCAGACCTCAGAATGTGCAGCTTTCTTTACAACCCAGATGATTCACAGGAGTTCAAGTTGAAGACCAAACTACTGGCTGACCTAATGTTAGCCAGTTACCATCACCTTGTGTAATTCAGTGAGGCCAACTCCCAAACACTGGCTACAGTAAGACCTCTCCCCTTTCAGAAGCCCTCAGTGTGGCAGTTTTAAAACCCAGCCCTCGCATGTTTAACAGTCTTCCCCTCAAGCAGTGAGGGGCCTCTTTCTCTGCAATCAGGGCTTCCTGGGCTCTGTGACTGCTTGCCTAATAGAATACAAGAGAAATGATAGCTGTGTCAGTTTCCAGGCCCAACCTAAGGAAACGGGCTATTTCCACAGACTGTGTCTTGGGCCATTTGCTGCTAGAACCCAGCCACCATGCTGTGAGGAAGCTAAAGCACCTGTGGAGAGGCCAGCACAGGGAGAACATAGCCAGGCCAGTGAGCCAGTTTGGAAGTGGATGCCCAGCCCCAGGAGAGCCTCTGCAGCATGGCACCCTCACTAGACCCCACCCACATTTCAGATTCATAAAATAAGTGACTGCTGTAGTTTTAATCCAATGAACTTTGGGATGGTTTGTTATGCAGCCATCAATAAACAGAGCACCCATTTGGTCTGAACACTGAGAAGGGCTTTCATAGCAGATGAGGGAGAACCAGGAAGGTGTACTTCCCTGAGCGACGGCCCCCACGTGGTCTTACTCACCTGGCCGATGTGCCTTTGGAACTGCCATATTCATTACTCTTCCTCCATCCTGAGGTTTGGGGGGAGATGCAGTGAACCTGCAGATTCCCGATTCGGAAGGGGTGCTGGAGGTCAGACTGTCCGTGTACTCATTTGTCCCTGCCGTCAACTGTTCCGATGACGTGTCTGATATGAAGCACTCTGTGATGGTGAACTTGGCAGTGTCTCAGTTGCTCTTCCATCTTGGCGTGTTCATAGGCCCTGGCCAGTTCTTCGTAAGTGGAGGAGGCACTTTCTGTGGAGACCATGCTGCTTCTTGCTCGATCTACACCATGAAAGAGAAAAACAAGACGGATGACTCACCATCAGAAGTCTGAACCAATGGCATGGCCCTTCCTGGCTTGGGACTGTTTTCTTCCAGATCATGGTGGGACCTGGTAGGAGTTCTGGTTCCTTGTCAGAGGCTCCTGAGGCCAGCTTCACAAGCCTCAGCAGATCCGGCTAAGGAAAGCTTTGTTGCAACCAAATTGCTGTAGTCAGATGTTCCAGCTTGGGACATTTCCATAAATAAGTAATGCATTCCTTCTAAAAAAGTCCTGCTTTTAGTGAAAACAGCAGGAGTGGCAGTACCCCTCTCTCTGCTCCAACCTGCAAATGGATCTGTGCCCTAGAGACTCTTTCACTGGCATGAATGATTTGAGCTGCAGTTCAGTTTCTGGGGCCTCAGCTCAGGAAGCAAGATGTGACGATATTTAGAAATAAAGACATGACACTGCACGGAAATTGGCCACAAGTGCAGAATGCTCCACAACCCCTGGGATGCATCTTCTGTGGTGATTACCCTCTATGGGGACTAGAAAACCATCAGGACAAAAACCGGTGCCCACATGCCTTTGAGCTGGGCCACGTCATCTTGGTCAGGGAGATATCTGCATTTCAAATGCACTAAAAAGTTTTAAGGTCGCCTCTGTGGAACTCTGAGACTCTTCTAAGAGAAATCACAGCCATAAAAATAAATTCACATGGCGACAATCCACCTCTGGAACACTGTTTTTGAAGTATATCATCAAGAACAAAAGAAAAATGAGTATTAAAATTTCCTACAGCTATTAGATTCAGACGTAATTTCTTTTCAATATTTAAGGGGGGAGTGGTGGGCAACCCAGTGCTATTCTTAGGCCCTGTCTTCTCTCTGAAGTGAAAACTTGGTGGTTGATGGCATAGACTGAATGACTTACCTTATAACCAACCCCTGTTTAATTGTCAAATGGATCAGCCTATGTTCCCTATAGAGGGTGCTGTGACCTCATCATGTAACTTCAAGTGCAGTGTCTTAATCCTGGAGAAGGTAGTGGGTCAGGCGCCCTCAGAGTGTAATCAGCAATTATTGAAATCACGGGGGTGCAAATTTAAAAATGTCTCTATTTCTCCCAGTGGGGTAGGAACTAAATGGAGAAATAAGCTTGGGTCTCAGATTCAGGACACCTGCAGAAGAGATGCAGTTTGGTTCTGTGTTGCCTTGTGTGGAGTAAAGCCTATGCAGTTGTATTGGTAACTGTTAGATAAACCGCTTAACAATTTGAAAGTGACCTTCAAAAGAACATCAGTGGGAGGGAGGAAGCCCTCTCACCCCTCCCCAAGGAGCCCATGAAGCTCGAGGTGTGGGGGCTGTGCTGGAATCCAGGGATGGAAGAGGCAGCATCAGGGCCTACCTGTGTCTTGCGAGGGGCTGACGCTGTAACTGTCACTCTCTTTGTCTACTGATCCTGTAGCCCTGGGTGTTGGCAGCCTCCAGTCTGTGGTGAGGGTGTGTGCTGAGATGGTGGGGTGGGGTCTGTTGAGGGTCCACTGGCTGGCATAGCGGTTTCTCGCTGTGGGCCCAGCCTTGGCATTCCTCCTGGTGGTGGGATCTGTGAAGAGCCAAGAATTGTGTCTGTCTTTGTCTGCAGAGGAGTGTGGTCAGCTGAGAGCAAGAGCGGAGGTCAGTGCCACCCACCCAGCCCTGCCGACTTGCCCACACCCTCCAGGAAAACTTCCTTGACTTCTCCTGTGCAGAGGATACTTTCCCTTTCCTTTATGGCTTGAAACCTTCCTCTGATACTTACGTGTTTAATCAGCTCTGAAAGGAAAAGAATACCCTACTTGGATTCAGAAGTTACATATTTGAGTCTTGCTCTTGGCCTTTAATAATATTATGATGCTTCTAAAAGCTAGAAATGGAATGAGGGGAGACTGACAACAATTATAGGACAAAACAAGAAAATTTCAAATAGTGATGAAGATTATAAAGAAAATAAAACCAATTACTGTGCTAGAGAATGACTTGAGAGAGGTACTTCAGTTATGATGTTTGCAACCGCAATTAAATGAATGATGGTACAAAAAAAAAATAACGTTATGACCTGATG
Organism: Rhinopithecus roxellana; assembly: GCF_007565055.1. NCBI lineage: Eukaryota > Metazoa > Chordata > Mammalia > Primates > Cercopithecidae > Rhinopithecus > Rhinopithecus roxellana. Next base: position 55,308,893 of record NC_044561.1, read on the forward strand.
CACATCATTGAACCTTCCGGGGCATCATCATCTTCTGTAACACAAGGACGCTCAGCCCAATGTGTTCTGACACGACCTCCTTTCTACAACCTTAGGTGTTGTTATGAGTGAATCATGTCCCCCCAAAAGATATGTTCACGTCCTAACCCCCAGGACCTCAGAATGGATGATCTGGTTCGGAAATAGGGTCATTACAGATGAAATTAGCTAAGACGAGGTCATACTGGAATGGGGTTGGCCCTTAATCCACTATGGCTGGTGTCCTTATAAGAAGAGAACACAGACACAGGAGGGGAGAGGGCCATGGGATGATGGAGGTGGAGACTGGAGTGCTACAGCTGCAAGCAAATACATTTCTGTGCTGTGAAGCCACCCATTTGGTGGTACTACGTTAAAACAGCTCTAGGAAGTTAATACAGATGTTGCCTGTATTTTTGTTTCTCATATTACTACTCATTGTTTTAATGATGACTATTTTATTCATTCAATTGAAAGCTCCTAGAGCAGAGGGACCATATTGTTATGTCCCAACTCTCCTTAAGCCCCTTGCGTATGATAATACATCTCTGTAATGGAATTGTCCTAACTTTAACACAGGCACCTTGGGTTATTTAATATGGAGAACAAAGGGTTAAGCTGGTGCCAGATGGGTTTCATTTTCTCTAAATCTGGAACCAAAGGCAGCAAGTCGATGGGGTGGACGGAGTTCTTAGCTCAACCCTTTGGTGAGCTAAGAAGAAGGATGTTCCACCAGCAGAGATTGTCAGGTATCAGAGTGGGCTATGACATTGCCTTTTCCAGAATTCTGTGGAAAACGAGAGGTTCAGTTACCTGGAATGATTTTTCGGGGGCTCCAGCCTGGAGGCAGTCTAAGGTCCTAGATGGGTCTTTTCTACCTTTGAATTCTCTGCTTCTCAAACAGCAGTTTGATGCAATTATATTTCAGTATGGTCTGGTCACTTCTAAACCCAGCAGACTGTATTCACTGTTGGGCCCTCACGAAGTTTCAAAGGAGCAAAACAGACAGGGCCAGCCTGTAATGTTATTGCACTGATTTATTTATGTGCTTTCATGAGCCCGGCAGTGTCTCCAGGGCAGGGGCAATGGTATCTCTCTTTGGATCCATCCATAGAACCTACAATAATTCCTGACATACAGAGTTTTCTGAAGGAATTCATAGACCTAGGGTTACTTTATGAAGGCAACGGAAGCTCAGAGAGAAGTGACACAGCTGTCAAGTGATAAAACTATAACCCAAACCTTCTGCCTTTTCAGTTCAGATAATGCCTGTTACTTGACCACATATGGCCAAATCCTCAGTGTCTAAGTTTCCTAGTATAGTGTCTACATGACCCTGGCTTGCTTATAATTCCATGAGTTGGAACTTGAAAGGCTAACACTGGGAAGATGCAATGACTTTGTTTTTAAATGGAAGATTTCCTCATTGCAAGTTTCTAGTTAATTGGATTTTGAACTTAATCTATCATTCTGTGTTGCTGGAGAGGCACGTTAAGATGGCAGCCAAAGAGATAGATTTTAAGATTTCCTAAATCATCAGAATACTCAATCTTGGTGAATATTCTCTGGGGCATTGATTTTAAGACACATTTCATCCCTTACTTGCACAATTCCATGGAAGACTTCATTAGAAGATTTTTTTTTTGGCCTTGATGAGAATGTAAATGAGTTATGCTGGAGCTCTACACAACCAGGTATGAATGATAATTGGGTTTCTTCACCGAAATGCTAGGAAAAAGGTCCTCAAAAAGACAGAAAAACATTATGATGGGTAAGAGGCTAAATGTCTTCCAGGCACTATCGACTTGATAAGTGGAGCTTAAATTACTGGAGCTTGTTATTTCAATGCTAATGAGTTTTTTCCAGAAAATTACCCAGTCCCTTACATAAGTTTTGAAAATTTTCATTTTTATTCTTCTTTAAGTTTCTTGCAACTACAACTGTTGCAGCTCATTCTGAGCAGGTTTATGTCTGGCATGGAAGTTGGGGGGTGGTTGGGGAGTATAGTTTGCTAGTCCTACTTCAAGGATACAATTATTTCCTCCAATCCCCCAAACCTTGACCCTCGTTTCTTCTCCTTGAGCTCACTCCCCAATGGTGGGGCAAAGATCTTCACTGTCATAGCCCCTTTCCTCATTAAGATCACGCTATTTGGAAAATTCCATGGGAAAGTCGCACATGTCAGCCTTGATTCAAAGTCAGGTCTCTTTTCAAGTTAATTTTGTTCATAATCTCTTTTTTCTAGATGAGAACAGTTTTACTGGTGGCCTGATAATGTTGAAAATATAGGTCAGGATATTAGTTTCCTTAAATCACAGCCCTCAGTTCTGTTCTGCGCTAGGCAGGCATCCTAGGATCAAAATTGTCTCAGTATGTAGAATGCTGGAGTATTTGACACATTTATTTTTTAATAATTGTGTTTTTAGAACCATTGTTTTGTACCTGAACTGAACTCTGCTATATGATAATGCCTAAGATAGCAGCTAAAATACAATTTTTACTTGGATTCCACGGGTAGCCTTTTTTGTGTAACTTACTAGCTCATCTACTAAGCAAATGAACGCTGGGATTTACTGCCCCTTCATGGAAAGTATTTTGATAGGCTCCCAGCATTCTAACATAAATAAAACTCGGTGATTAAGCATCACGCCTGCTCAGCAGCCCATGAGTTGGAGGGCATAGGATATAAATAGCTCATGGCCTTTCAACCTGGGGTCTGAACCCTAATTAAGCTTCTGCCCATTGAATCAGATTATTTTAATTATCCCAAATTTGGGATGACAGAGGATTTTGTAGATAACAGGGTTACAGGACGTGTCATATGTACTGTGATCATGCTTTTAATGTTTTTGTCCGTGCCATTGGTTTCCATATCTTGTAGTTGTGGAGGTCCAGCTTTACGTAACAAATTTACTATTTGTCTCATAGAGAGGATGAAACTGGGAGATCTGAACACTCCCTCATGTAACTAACAAATGTTTATCCAGCACTTATTACATCCTGGACCACTGGATGCACCTCACCCACCCCAGGTATTTCCCTCAGGACCACTGCTAGTCCCATCCTGGGTGACAGAAGGCATTTTGTTTTGTTTTGTTTTTTTTCAGAGTATCAACAGTAGATTCGAGTCCATGTCGTAAGCTTTTGTCATTGAATGTGCATATGTGTGAAGTCTATTCTTTAGTCTCTACATATCCTATATGTAGCATCTCTACCTAAAGGCAATGTAGAATGACTGAGAATGAGAGCTTTGGAATTAGGCTGCCTGGGCTGGAAGTTCATATTCACTACTCCCTGGCTGTGTCACTGGCCAAGTGACCTTGTCAGACCTGCCTAATCCCCTCGTCTCTGAGACTAGGTGATGTCATCACCCACCTTAAGAGCTGTCCTGAAGTTTGAATGAGATTAATGTGCCCAAGTGCTCTGGGCACAAGGGGCAGGCTCAGCCGGCCCTGCCTATGATTCCCGTGCAGCAAACATGACTCAACATCTTTTTCTTTTCCATTCCCATTGTTGCGATCTCAGAACATGATGGCTGATTGGTATTTATCCACTACATGCCTGTGTCAGACACTGTGGCTGGTATGCAGATGAGGACACGAATAGAGTCCTAGTTTTCCAGGGTATTATAATCCACAAGAGAGACAGAGAAGTAATCAGTGCAGCAGAACAGCCAAGGGATGTGTTTTCACACACTGACAGAGATAAATAGCAAATTGTTACGATTTCTCCCACCCTTATAAGAATCTGTTGCAACCCTCTGGCAAACTAATAAAACGCCTAGAAACATAACTTCTACAATGCAGTCATTCTGGTGTGCAAGCAACATGTTTTAGATGCTCTTCTCAAAAATAAAGAATTCTTGCAATGACAACACAGTCCTAACATATAAAATAGAATCATGATGTCTTTTCTAGCTGAGAAAATAGAGAATACAAATGAATCTCTGCAAATATGCCCAACTGCAGTGAGAAAAACCTGCTCCATGGAATTCACTGAGGTAGAAACACCTGGGCAGAGGTGAGAAGCTCTGGTGCAAGAAGCTAGTGGGGGAACTGTGCTTCAGAAAGTTCATGAGTTTCAGACTCTTGAACCCACTGTGGGGCCAGTCACCCATCATTTCTAATTCTAAATAAAACATGGAGTGTTGTCAGTCCCTCGCACTGTGGTTTTTGAGGAACATTTAACAACAACAACAAAAAAATGATCCAGAAGATCTTTTACTAATACAGAGGGTTCCACAAGTGCTAAATGAATAAGCTCATTTTGGAGAGTGAGGGGGGAACCAGAGACTGATGCATGCATTTGAGTAGATTTGCTTGATGTTGGTAGACATCACTTAGTGAAATTCATCACAAAGGAAAAAAACATTGTTCTATAAGCTGCAGTGTTTCCCTGTGATCATCAGGCTAAGCCCCAAGGACAGCATCTCAGCACTCTCAGAATGAAATGCACCTGCCACACGCTGGCTTAGGGTACCCTGCAAGATGAGGACACCTGTTTCTCTGTCTCACCTTTTCCCTGCCTTTCACTGTGTCCCAGTGCCAACTTCCATCCTCATCATGCAGGGAACCTTGGGAGCTTTTCCCTGCCGCCCCCTCTGCTCTCGCTGTGGCTCTGATCTTGTTTCATGTCTTCTCCTCACTGTAGGTCTTCCCGAATGACTTGGACCCAAGACAGCCCCTCCCACTGCTCCACATGCCCGCTGACTCACCATGGCTTCATTCTCTTTCTGTCTAGGATTTACCAAGACATGAGAAACACTTTAGTTCCATGTCTGACGTCTGCCCCCTGACTAGAATGAAATGAATGTCTTTTTGTGTCTTACTCATGGTGTATCTCCATCACACAGCACTGAGCCATATATGTAAACTGAAACCTGAATAAATATTTTTGAAAGCTGAATGAACGCATGAACATTCCCAGCCCTGCTTCCAACTGTATAGCCATGAGATACACACACGTCTCTCCCACGTGCATCCTGCCTGCCACTCACTGACCACTGGTTTACAGTATCTGCTTGACTCAGGTTCATGTCTCTGTGGATATTTTACATGCCAACAAATCAACTTCCCCATTATTCTGGGGCTGACCATGCAGCCGGAAGGTTGCCAGTGCTTTTGTTTTGGGCTGCTTCTTCTCCTGTCTGAACTATTTACGACTAGCTTTATGCATTCTCGGCTGCTAGCTGACCATTGAAAGGAAAGTAGAAATGCATGTTGCTTTTTACCTGGCAGGAAGAACTGATGTGCTGGAGGGGTCCTGCCCTGCTGCGTTACACACAGGAAACATTTCTAACCCTTGGGGCAGTGTTTCTCAATGTGGGGTCCAAACAGCCAGCATTAGAATCACCCAGGGTATCTGTCAGCATGCAGATTCTTAGGCCAGAATCTCTTGGTGGAGGCCTGGAATTGGTATTTTAAATAGGCACCAGGTGATTCTGATGCGTGTAAAGGTGGAGAATGAGACCAAGGACATCTGCTCTGTGGTCTCTTTTGCCTACTCTTCCGCTACCGTTTCTAACAGAATGCTGAAGCCAAGTCTGCATCGCTCTAAAAATCGAATCCTTTCAATATCTATAACTTTTTCTGATGTAGCAGCAAAAAAGTGGCTCTTAAACCCATCGGAGCAGTGTCTTGAAGTAGCAGCAAGCCACGCCAGGCAGTTCACAGTGGAGAAGCCAATGGCTGAAGAGACGTCAAAGTCCTTGAATCTTTTTTTTTTTTTTTAAACAGAGCCTTGCTCTGTCACCCAGGCTGGAGTGCAGTGGCGCAATCTCGGCTCACTGCAAGCTCTGCCTTCCGGGTTCACGCCATTCTCCTGCCTCAGCCTTCTGAGTAGTTGGGACTACAGGCACCTGCCACCAGGCCGGCTAATATTTTGTATTTTTAGTAGAGACGGGGTTTTCTCCGTGTTAGCCAGGATGGTCTCGATCTCCTGACCTCGTGATCTGCCCGCCTCAGCCTCCCACAGTGCTGGGATTACAGGCGTGAGCCACTGCGCCCAGCCTGAATCATTTTTTAAGAGCAAGGCTCTGGCACACACCCCTTTGCAAAGCTAATTCCCACTCATATCTCGTTTATGTCTTCAGAATGTACTAATGTGATCAAAGAAGAAAGGGGGGAAGAAGATTAGACAAAAGGAAGAGGTAAAAGACTTCTTTCAAATGTAGAATGTTCTTGAAAACATTTTTAAAATGAATTTCAATGCCTGCTGAAACTGTTTTCTGTATATTACAATGTTATTTTGTAGGCAATGGGTTTACTTCATAAAGCTCACTGCATTTTGCAAATGCTTCTCAAGCTAGGATTTATGAAGAATAGCTTTTAACATTATAATACTTATTTTTCTAATAATAACACACTAGGAATGTAAATTTTTGCAAAGAAATTGATTAGAGATTTGAAAGCTAGACATCAAAGTTTCCAAAATGATGACAATCAGGACATCAATTTCTCAGTCTTTAAAGAGATTTAGGAATGATTCCAATTATGAAGAAATAAGAGTATCTAATTAATAAGCTCTAGATATATATTAGGGGATTTACCTTCATTGCAGTAATTAATTTCCATATATTATGGATGCAAATATTAATAACAGAATCCAACATAATCTTCACTTTAACCAGAACTATAAGAAAAGCATAAGCTTTGGGGATAGACAGGTCTGTTGCTGAATCTTGGTTTTACTACTTATGTGTGCAACTTTACTGCTGTTTGCATAATTTATCTGAGGCTACAGTTTTCTCATCTGCAGAATAGAGGCTATGATACCTACTTCATGAGTAGGTATCTTACAGGATTGTTGCAAAGATAATTTGCATGACATCATCTTTCTATCCCAATTGATACACACACCAGCAGATACACACTAATGTGGATTACCTTCTTCCTTTTCTGTGTTGCCTAAATTAAAAAAAAAAATACATGTACCTGAAATTTCTAGCACTTTTTATAGTAAACCAATACTAACAGTCATTCAACTGACATAATAATAGCCAAGATCCATCCGCAACAGCTCATTAGCCCAACTAGAGATGTTATTATACCCATTTGTTTCTCAGGCATAGGTATGAAAGCCACACATTTTCCTTTGAGAGAGAAAGAGCATTACTATGTTTTCAGCATTGTTAACACCCACACATTTTACGTGTTTTTGACCACTCACTCGTTCCCGGCCGAGCATCTGAAACATCCACTAAGGGCCCAGTGGCCTGAGACACCGATTGGTAATGGACCGTGTGAGTGACCGTCAGGGACTTCTGCTTAGCTGCCTCTCCAAAGTCAGCATCCGTCAACAGAACCGTGGAGCGATCATCTACAGAACGGCAGGAACACAGACAGAAAGCCAAACACGCTTACCTCCATTCCAACCACTCCCTGGCCTTTTCTCTCCTGAGGCACTTGTGTTACGGTTAATGACAACCACAATAACAGCCTCATCTAAAGCGACAAAAATGATTGCAAATTCAAGCACTGAATCAGCATTACTCTAGAGGGCTAGGAATAGAAGCTTCTTCCTAGGGGTTGGTTTTGGGAGCACTGAGCTAAGAAGAACCATGACGCAGAGAAGGAGCTCTCCTTTCTCTTTGGGCTTGGTTTTTCATTAAGCTAACATTGATTTGAACTCTGGATTTATGTGTTTGTCAAAAGCTTCTCTGAGACATCATCTGCAGTGCCAGCCCCCTCACCAGTGATGAGGCTGTCAATGAAGATGGATCCCTTTGGCTACTGGGAAGCTCTGTTTGCAGGACTAGAAAATCACCACTGCAGTTCTCTCTACTGAGGCTTGCTCTTATTCTGAACTTGGCAAATGTTTGGAGGGGAAATAAAGAGAGGAAAACATGCCAGTCTTCAGAGCTTATTGATTCCTCTATTTTAAAGGACTCAAGGTACTTTCCTTTTCTTCCCACCTCCTGTAAGCTTTAATCACTCTAGAACATCCATTAATTGACTTCTCCTACGTGATTCACTTGTCAGACTTCCCAAGTCCTACTGCCGTGGGCACTTGAAGGTGAGCAAGGCAGGAGCCTGGGTTTGGATGGGTTCTGGGCATCTCAGTGTTTGGAGCAGGAGCCGCTGTTTGAGCTGGGTCATTATTTGGTGGTCCAGGGTTCTCATTACTACCTTGTGATATGTTCCATACTTTTTAAAGAGCTTTTTTACTCCAAGGGAGACTTTGGCTAGGATATATAGATTTTTCATAAATTTTCAAAGACTGCAGCCCAGGATGCTGTTGCTGGGAGTTTATCAGTCAGCAGGGACCACGCTGCAGCCTGCCCTGACACTGCAACAGGGATGCAAAAGTCGTAAACAACACAGCTCGACGCCCATGCCCAAAAAAGGCTCTGAACAGAATGAACCTTACAAAATCCAATTACTCAGGCTCTGGCAGGAAAGGAAAGCCTCTCGAAGTTAGAATAAAATTTCTTGGCAGAGAAACAGAGGAAAGGCTGCCAAGATGTCTGTGAGTATCCCAGCGCGTGGTGCGGTGAGGGTGGCACCACAGCAGGCGCCAGGGCTTGGCCTGGAAGTCCGGCCCCGTGGCGGTCACTCGACTCCTCAAAGAGGGGGTGGCTCTTCCACAGAGACAGTGTCCTACAACTGGACCCAGCACCAGAGGCTCCATGTCTACATTTGTTTTTTCATTAATGATGGGAGGTGTCATAGTTTCTAGCATGCAGGACTTTTCAGATCACACCAGATGATCTGTGGGGCTAGGTTACACACTTTTCATGGAAAATTTTGGGTGCCCGTCTGATCATGAGGTTAACCATTCATACTAGTTGGAAATTAATGTCACTGTAATATTGGATTCTTGTAGTCAGAGCCTGGAGCATTTTAAAGCACCACAGTTCTACTTCCCAGTAATTAGAAAATGCCATCGACCAATTGTCAGGCATCACAAGGAGGTCAAGGGCTCTTGCTGATAGATGATCCTGCATGGACTGGGATGGATCTCTGGCTAAGGGTCATATTTACAAACAGAAATGACTGGCAGAATTTCTCTGGTGTTAAGCCCCCAGTGACCAGCTCCTGGCAGGCCATAGACCACTCATGGCATCTGCGTAGCTATCTATTTTCGTAGCCATATGTAGGATTATTAAGTCTAGTGAGGTGCATTTAGCAAATATTGTAACCGTGTTATATAACCATAGTGACCTCCACAAGCTATGTAACCTCTCTACGTCTCAGTTACAAAAGAACCTTTTCCTATGTGGGCTGGAAGGGTTAAATTAAATAATGCATATAAAGGGCTTATAAAATTACATGGTCAAAGGAATTACATTCTGATTTTTGAAATTTTTTCAAAGGAAATTTTTAGTTTTAATGCCCAATCTACTGGGTGAAACAAAAGAGATTCCAGGTCTACCTTTCCCCCCAAAAAATTATCAAAAGCAAAACATAGTAGCTTATCCCTTATCCTGATACAAGCAAGCTAATAAAATCTTGTGTACTTTAGGGCAGGTAGTGCCTCTTCATATACATGGTTTAACTGAAGCGTTTCACTGAAGTTAGCCCATCAAGAGCCACTTTGGACTTGACCAGTCTTGCTTTAAGTGCTGCTATACCTGGACCAAATGCGACTCCAGCTAGGAGAATCCAGGCCTTAGAATTTAGGAGCCATTAGGTCAAGATGTTTCCAGTGGTGGGTGGCGCAGCAGAAGGGCAAGGGTTGATGGAGGAGGTGTTCTGCCCACGTGGCCTCTTACCACTGCCTTCCTGGCAGGAGGGAGCCGGGCTATGTGCTGAGAGTCAGGCAGTTTATCCAGACCACAAGGAAGGGTTCCCCTGGAACCCATGTCAGCAAACACCTTCCAAAACAAACATAGCCAGGTTTGAAAAGAGGCAGCCTTGGAGCCTGCCTCAGATTGTTTCCATGGGCACTTAAAAGCTTGGGTAACTTCTGGTTGAGGGTGTCTTGGAAGCAGCCTGTTGGTGTGGAAGCAGGTGGCCTGCTGCTGTGCTAGCTGTCACTGGAGACAGACAGCATGGTGGTGAGTGTGGCCAGGTGGGGAACCTGGTTCTGCGCCTGTCTCTGTGACCTTGGAATGCTACATAGACCTCTCCACATCTTGGTTACAAAAGCAAGACTTCTTTCATAGGTTGGTTGAAAGGTTAAACTAAGTAATGCACATGAAGTGCTTACAAAAACTATGTGACATTTACAGAATTCTCAATACATGTTAGCTATTCTTCTCATTATTATTGGAAAGGAAATATAAGCTATTTCACTCCAGAATAAATAGAATAATCGAGGGAGGCAGTGTAGGGTAATGGACTTCAGGTGGAAAGAGGCTGGGAAGAGTAAAGACACCTGGGTTCTGGGTGAACAAGCCAGAAAACCTCCAGGTGGCTGTTCTGAAACCCTAAGACTAGGGCCCTGGTGTTTTTCCCAAAGTGCTGCTGGGGAAATAGCTGCAGGATGTTTCTGGGGCATAGGTGTGGGGGAAGATGCCCTGTACAAAGACTTGTGTTTGTTTAAGTGTTAAGTATAGTTTAAAAGTTTTCTTTAATGACGGCTTGCGTTATCAGAGTTGATGAGGGGGCTTTAGAGTGCAGGCCTTCTGGATTGATGTGTATTTGATTACAGATGTTTATTCCTTGGAGTGGCATCCATAGCCTCCCCTGGAAAGATCCCAAATGGATCAGAGCTGGGGGATTTCTGTCCCAAATGCCTGGAAATGAATGGCATATTGGCATATATGGTGGTATATATAAGTCAAATTTTCTGCACATTTGCTGGTACTTACTCTTCTTCACAAGAACAATTCTCTATTTTCTAGCTTTTGTACTCATGTAGCCTTCAAGACACTCTCCTGTCTGGTATTTCCCACACCCTGGGGTTTGGATTGAGAAGGCATGGCTGTGGCAGCCACTTTGTGTAAAGTGGCAAATAGGGCACCTTACCGATGGTCTCCATTGTGTCTCTCTCTTCAATCAAAAGCTGAGCCCTGGGAATGTCGATGTGCATTCGCAGGGTTTGCTGCTGCTTGCTTAAGGTATCTGAAGTCCGGGTATTCTTACTGGGAATAAAATGGGAGAATGCATTAACAAATCCAGTTCAGTGTTAACATTCTACCAACATGAACCTGTATACCAACTTAGTTTATTGTCTAAATATACAATACCTTGTGGGGAGGGGAACAGAAAAAGTACATACTATGAATATGTTTCCTTCATTCAAATGTTATTTATTAATATTAAATTTCAGCTGGCTGGGGAGTTTCAGAAAATATAAATTGTCAGTAGAGACTGGCTCTACATCTATCAATAGAATCTTTAGAAAGTTCTCATTTCTTGTGTAAATGCTAAATGAAACAAATGAAAAGCAATTAAAAACCCACAGCATTTTCATTTGTCAGATATGAGATATTCCAGTGAGGGTGAGGAATAAAGCACCAGATATTCCAAAGATGGTGAGGGAAAAAGCACGTCCACCAGCTGTTTGTTGGATGGGAGTTTTACTAATGGATTTGTATTTATATCTGGTGTCATTTTATGTGTGTTCTAGAAGCAAATCACAAACCTTGTTAGCTTCCCTGACATTAGTTTTCCCTAACTGAGAGTACATTTTAGAATAGAAAAAAGAAAAGCAATTACTATCATAATTTAATCTCAAAATTTGTGTTCCAGAAAATTACTCTTAGAGTGAGCTGTTCTCTAAAAGTAAATGAAAATAAGTAGTAAAACTGCATGGTAGAATTGTATTCAGTTATGGCCTGCAGTTAAAAAAAAAATCTCCACGTTGCACAAAAATCTAAGAAAGTCAATAAAGACCTTAATTAGCAATCCACATTAGAAGGGTGGTTGTTCAGTCTTTACAGAATAATAAGACTTTACTAGATGTTCAAATAGTATTTGCTAAAGCATCCTCTAAGAAGTAACAGTCACTTGGATAATCCAATCAATGGCATAATCTATAGCATCCATCAATCCAGCTCAATTGTTGTTAACACTGGTTTTGAGAAAGATTTCCGGAGCCTAGTTAACCCAATAATGGTTTACCTCTGTTACTTTTAATGGAGACCAAAATAGGAATACTCACGCTACATTTTAAATGCTTTCCCCTCTAACCGAGCCATTCACCCCAAGTCCCAAGGCTCTGCCTCCACCGATCCTTCCCTGTTAATGAGGACTCATCCATTCTTGAACCAAATGGTGGACAGAATCTTAATTATCCCAAAGTGAAGTTCACTCAAGTACCCGCTTAGATGTTTGCCTGATGAGATCCAATGTATACTCCTCATTTGAGGAAAAGCAAATTATCCCATGAGAAAGACAACTTCTGAAAGGTGCAACATTTCTACTTAGGACTTGATCTTGAACCAGATTTCTTGCTCTGCAGATGAGGAACTGGGTTATGTACCTACATCATGCTAATTATGCAGAGCCCAAATTCAAACGTTTTGTCCTGATTTTTCACATGGTCTCTGTACTCTTTCAAATTACCTAACTCACTTCTCATTTATTGATTTTTTTTAAAAAGAGAGTAACAAAAAATTTCAAATAATCATATAAAATGAAGAGCATTTTGGTTACTTGGGGGTGTGCATTTACGGCATGCTTAGACAAGCTATATTTCCACAAAAACATATGGGGAACTACTCCTCTGTGAATATCCCAAAGATCTGTTTAGAAACCTCACTAGGGACTTGAGCTTGTCCTTGCACCAAAAATAGAAGTGTGAGCTAGTTCCTTCTGCTCTTCATAAATAGTTATGAGGCAGTCAGCGGCTGCTCTATTAAATAGCAATGAACACCAAGTGCAGGCTATACTTAAACAACAATAAGGGGTCTGCTACCAGACTGCCACAGGAAGCAGGCTAAATAATGGCTGTGAACTGCCACGACTGGCTGGCATCAAGATTTAGAACATGATCCGACCCTGCGAGCCAGGACGACCAAGGCTGGAGGTAAATTCTTCCTCCTCAGAAGACTATAAGAAAATGGCCCAACAAACCTTGAGATTCAGAAGCTAATTGTTTTTTGTTGTTGTTGTTGTTGTTGTGATTGTTGTTTTTTTAGAGACAGGGTCTTGCTCTGTCACCCAGGCTGGAGTGCAGTGGTGCAATCACAGTTCACTGCAGCCTTTTTTTTTTTTTTTTTTGAGACAGAGTCATGCTCTGTTGCCCAGGCTAGAGTGTAGTGGTGCGATCTCGGCTCACTGCAAGCTCCTCCTCCCAAGTTCACACCATTCTCCCGCCTCAGCCTCCTGAGTAGCTGGGACTACAGGTGCCTGCTACCACATCTGGCTATTTTTTTGTGTGTGTTTTTAGTAGAGACGGAGTTTCACCCTGTTAGCCAGGATGGTCTCGATCTCCTGACCTCGTGATCAGCCCGCCTTGGCCTCCCAAAGTGCTGGGATTACAGGTGTGAGCCACTGCACTCAGTTGGACTCACAGTTCTTCTTTCTCTTTGCACTTGGCTGCTCCTTTTGTTTAGAACACACTTCCCCTGCTACCCCCAAAACTGCCATAGCTGGCTCCCTCCTTGCAAGGCTCAACTCAGATGCCATCTTTCCAGTGGAGCCAGGCTGGCCCTGTGATGGGGATGTCTCATGAGTTCTCTCCCCATTCTCTGTTTAATTTTGTCTCCTTGGCACTTATTACTCTCTAGCATATACTTAATTGATTTATCTTATCCATTATCTGCCTCTCTCACTGGAAAATATGCTCCACCAGGGTTTTCTTCACCTGCTCTGTTTCCTGTGTCTCCCTAGAACTTAGAACAGTATATGGCCAAAGTAAGTGCTCAATAAATATCTGTTAAGTAAATCCTCACACTGATTTATTTTGAGGGCACAATGTGAGCTGAGTGACTTTGTTTTGAGGCAATAATATCCTTCTCATTCTAAAAGGGTCATTGGATTCCAACTAAGTTATTTCATTACTTAATATGTGCTGTCATTTTTGACAACCTATTGTTACATTTATATTTACCACTCTGTGTTCTGTGAACCTCAAAAATGATAACAATTGGTCATCAGAACGGCAGCAAACCTTAAAAAAAGTGATCTGAACAAACCTCCTTTGCAACCTGGAAAAAGAGTCCAAATGTTTTCACTGTGGAAGCAAAAATTGCATCTTTTTTGCATGGCATAGGATTGTGCTAAATATATTATTATTGAGCTATAATCTTCAACTATCCATTTATTTGCCATCTGGTTGTTTGATTAAAATGAGAAGAAGAGGAGAGCAGAGGGGGTTTCACAGGGCAGAGAATTTCCCGGCTTAGCCAATCAATTATTTGCAGCCGCTGCCACTCTTCAAAGTCTTAGTAGTCCATCATCCTCCCAAATATGACACAGAACACTCCTTAAATGTACAAATGACTGTGGGACTGTTAGGAGCATACCTCATTATAACACTAGGGTAGAGATTTTTTATGTGCACAAACATACGAACATCAAAAAAGCTAAACTAATTTGACCATTCCATTTGAACCTTTTTCTACTTACACCCAACTCACTCAGTAATACTGATTCCTGGACCTTAAACATTATATATGTTAGCTCTCTACAGTCTATAGGTTAGCTCTTTAGAGCGAGCACCTCTTAGAAGGCTGTTTCTTTTTTTTAATCTTGCATAACAATATAAAAGGACCACCTTTCTATCTGGGTGTGAGGGATGCAGTCTCTCTTCCCTGGGGTGATGTGCGTGGGTGAAATAGGTGGGTATCTAGGAGCATGAAGCTCAGCAATGGGTGATGCTGCCATGCCAGGGATCCCTGGGGACCCAGGCTGAGTGGTATGTTCTGCTGTCCCACCTGCTTTCCTGGCCTGGCCCTCAGCTAATCTCCCTGAAATACGCAGATACTTCTTGGTAGAAAATGGTTGAAAAATAAATGTTACATTGACCTAGAACACAGAACATGGAGTGCTAAAGCTAGAAACAATGTTGAATGTTTTATTTTTATTTTTTAGGTAAGGAAAGCAAGACACAAAGTGGTAAAAAAGACCTGCTAAGATCTGAAAACCAGCTTATGGCCACACGGGGCCTAGAACATAGACTTGTGGTTCATATTCTCACTGTATCAGGCTGCCAGCTCCTTTGACTTCCAGAAACAACAGCAGCACAGACCAGGGGTAGCTGTTCAGTATCCTTCTCTCTGCCAGTGGACACGATTTGTCTGGACCCCTTGGGACATGTCCAAAAAAGGTTGATCCTAAATTGACCAGTTAGGTAACGAGGTCTTTGTTTGCTTGGCCCATTCACCTGCCAAACGTAGATTGAACCAACCTTTCATGGGTGAAAGCTTTGCTTTTACTTCTAAATTAATCCCATACAAATCCACCTATTTGAGAAGCTTGAAAATTCTCTTCCTTTTCAATCACTTTTTTTTTTGAGACGGAGTCTTGCTCTGCCGCCCAGGCTGGAGTGCAGTGGCCGGCTCTCAGCTCACTGCAAGCTCCGCCTCCCGGGTTGACGCCATTCTCCTGTCTCAGCCTCCCGAGTAGCTGGGACTACAGGCGCCCGCCTCGTCGCCCGGCTGGTTTTTTTTTTTTTTTTTTTGTATTTTTTAGTAGAGACGGGGTTTCACCGTATTAGCCAGGATGGTCTCGATCTCCTGACCTCGTGATCCGCCCGTCTCGGCCTCCCAAAGTGCTGGGATTACAGGCTTGAGCCACCGCGCACGGCCCCTTTTCAATCACTTTGACCATCTGAAGGAAAACCACCGTAACTATCAGAAGTGGTTGTGATTACTGGTTTTACTGTTCCTAATTCATTCTGGCAACTGGCAATAGGAAGACCATAATTAATTCCTCCTCTTATCAACAGATGGTCTTGCAACCACAGCAACTGCCCTGTTCATAGAGGATGCTTGCTAACGTCTTTCTCAGAGGCTAGGCAGAAGGAGTAGGAATACACTCTAGAACATCAGGAGAAGTGAAAAAGCAAATCATCCTAACTGAACAAATGTTGAACATGTCAGAAAATATAGCCCGCAGTTTCACACCCTCTGGACAAAGGCATGATGTACAGTTTGGAAGTAGATAGGGGAGGGGCCCGGGTAGGTTGTGCAGAGCACAGCTGAGGGGAGGAGAAGCTGTCTGGGGGGCTGCAGGAGCCCTGCTCGGTGTACGGACTGGTGAAGCAGGCCAGGGGTAGGGGCTGCTGTGGTGAGTAAAAGTCACGCCATTCCAAAGGGGCACTGTGCCTACCTCCAGGCACCATTATGACCTCAGCAGTGTCCAATATGGCCAGGGCATTTTCAAGAGAAATCAGAAAGCCAATTTTTTTTTTCTTTTTTTTGAGACGGAGTCTCGCTCTGTCGCCCAGGCTGGAGTGCAGGGGCGCGATCTTGGCTCACCGCAAGCTCTGCCTCCCGGGTTCACACCATTCTCCTGCCTCAGCCTTCCCAGCAGCTGGGACTGCAGGCGCCCGCCACTACACAGCTAATTTTTTGTATTTTTAGTAGAGACGGGGTTTCACCCTGTTAGCCAGGATGGTCTCGATCTTCTGACCTCATGATCCGCCCACCTCGGCCTCCCAAAGTGCTGGGATTACAGGCATGAGCCACCGCGCCCGGCCCAGAAAGCCAAATTTTGTATGAAATCTCCTCATTTTAAATGTCATCAACTAATTCATATTTTTAAAGTCTACCTTTGACAATTTCTTTTATTAGGTAGATCAGTTATTACAAGTCAAGTGACTCTGACTTCTTTCTTTTCCATGTTTTATCAGATCTGCTCAACACAAGTGCATGTGTGTTTGGACGTATTCCCTGTGACCCATAAATGTCACACAAACAAAGAGCACGGGCTGAAGGCATCTCATGCAATGTCTGTAATCTTCTCCCGGAAGTGTGATGAAGTACCCCTTGTGAAGGAGATACTGCACAGGGAATTTGCATCTTTGCTTTTCCTCTGAGCTCCAGATTTCTGCTACCAGTTGTCTATTTGACACTTCCTCTGGATGCCTTAAAAATAATCCCAAATTCAACATGACCCAAACAGGTCTTTTCACTCCCATCAACACCTCCTCCCAACCTACCTTCCAAAAAAATCAAAAGTCCATAGCCTGCCTCTATCTTCCTCATCGTGGCAGATGGCACCAACATTCATCAGATCAGTCACAACAAATGCATTTTAGAGTTATCCTTCCCTGGTGACTCAAGCCTGTAATCCCAGCACTTTGGGAGGCCAAGGTGGGTGAATCACCTGAGGTCAGGAGTTCGAGACCAGCCTGGCCAACATGGTGAAACCCTGTCTCTATTAAAAATACAAAAGTTAGCCAGGCATGATGGTGGGTGCCTGTAATCCCAGCTCTTTGGGAGGCTGAGGCAGGAGAATCGCTTGAACCCAGGAGGCAGAGGTTGCAGTGAGCCGAGACCACGCCATTGCACTCCAGCCTGGGCAACAAGAGCAAAACTCCATCTCAACAACAACAACAACAACAAGAACAACAACAACAACAAGAACAACAACAACAAAAGAGTTATCCTTCACATCATTGTTTTACCTACGACTCACATTGTTTTAAAATACAGTATGGCCAAACAAAATGTCTGTAGGATGGAATCTGTGTGCCAATGGCATTCTACTACTGCCTTCGGTCTTCAAAGATACTAGTGATATGGAACATGTGAAGTTTTTAAATAACAAAAAAGTACTAATTTTATATGTGTAGATGGAGAAGGAAGTCACAGCCAAATGTGTTGGTGATGGGAGTGGGAAGAGATCCTAGATCCACCCTCTTTCTCTCCCACGGAAATCATCCTAAACTGGCAATGTTGAGTTCACCATCGGAGTCCTTGACATTTTCCCTACTTATTTTCTAGACTCTGATTTTCCTTTTTCACTTTTCATTTAATCATTGCAATATGAGAGGCCTAAAATGCAAATATCAGGGTGAGGTAACACATCAGGCAATTAATCCATGTGTGTAAATGCTTCATATCAGAGTGTTCCGGTATTTACAGAGTAAAAAGTTGGGACAGCACAAGAAAACTGAACGTTTGAAGAGGGGGACTGGGTGGAAAATAGAGTTTGGGGACGTGAAAGCAACACACTTGTCACAGCTTTGCCGATCACAAGCCTGTGGATGTGTGAAAGGAAAGCTGTGAAGGATGCATTTCTGTCTTCCACAGTTGTGAACATTCTCGTACTTACTCAATAACCACTCTTCATTCATCCCCTCCACGGTTATGAATGAGGCAACTGCTGTGCTGGCTACTCCTAACATGAGGATGAACTATGAAGGCTGTGACTTCCAGGACCAGAATAGACAGTGAATAGTCAGTGGTAAGAGGAGCTGATGGGTGCCCTGGTGGAGGGTGCTGATGGAGACCCAGAGCCTTTGAAGAGCATGGGGCACAGCACATTCCTTTTGTGCTTTTCCTTTAACTTGGGTGACTCTGTTAGAAAGAAGGCTTGACCTCACGAGTAGTAAATTGAGGTGAAGGCAAAACTAAAGCTACTTCCTCTTTATGTGCCTCTGTTCCCCAGCTAATGGGAAGCCTTCTATTGGTTGTGTCCAGCCAACAAGACATGTCTACAAATACATCATTTTCATCTACACCTTCAGCTAGGTATTACATAAATATTTTGGAATGTATAGGAAATTGCATTCTTTTCTAAAAAGAAAAGACATTTTCCATTTCAGACTGCCATTATTAAAAAAGGAAAGAAATTGTCAAGGCAAGTTGGAAATTGTTCTTTCAAACACGATATCTGGGGTCTTGTTCTTACCTCATGAGCATTTCAGCTAAACTCTTTGCATCTGGGGAAAGAAAGTGAACATTAGTACATGGTAAGTAACTCATTAACATTCACTTAGGCATTTATGACAAACTCTACAGTCAGATCACAACAGTCATTTTTAAACACAATCATATACCCAGATCACTACTAATGACCTAGAGTTTTATGGAGTCCTTATTTCTTCTAAATGGGACTTCTAAAATATATCTTATTTTAATTACAAAAAGATCAACATAACTATCCTATGATTATAGCATTCTCAGACATCTACTAAATGTTTTATTCCAACCTACAGTAACTTCTAGGAAATCCAATTTTATTTTCGGTAGTCAGAAAATTAACATTTTGAGAGTATATCATTTATGTTGAACAAACCCATGCTTTTTGTTATCAAAATA
The DNA here is from genome assembly GCF_007565055.1 of Rhinopithecus roxellana. NCBI lineage: Eukaryota > Metazoa > Chordata > Mammalia > Primates > Cercopithecidae > Rhinopithecus > Rhinopithecus roxellana. The sequence goes on from NC_044561.1 coordinate 55,328,013, forward strand.
TCAGAAGTAAGTGGCATTATTACAGAGCTCTGAGTTCCTCGGGTTGACCAAAGAATTGTATAAATGAAATATAAATGTTCCTGGAAACTTAGATGTTTATTTCAAATTCAGAAATAAAAAAAAAAAACTTCATATTTTTTTCTCTGAGGACACTGTTTACCAAGACCTGGTTACCACTCCTGACAGAAGGAATCCTGACTAAAAGTGTAGAAAAAAAAAAAAATCCATTTTTTTTGGTGGTGTTATTTTGAAATTCCCATTTCCCTTAAAATATAATTTATTCTTTTTACACATTTGGTCCTGGCAAAAATGAATGTTTCCTTACTTAGAGCACAAAAACCTTCTTTTCTTTTTTATTTCATTGCTCTCTAAAAAGTCTTGATGCTAAGTATACTGTTCAATGAACAGAACTTTCCGGAAATGGACTCAACTGACGGTGTGACCAGATCTGCAGTGAAAGAATACATATGTGGGAGCATTTCCATCTCATGCCTTTGGGGGCTGACAGTTAAACGTAGTCAGTTTCTGCACAGTGGGCAGCATGCTATTTCTGAAAGACATGGACAGTCACAGAATGACCATGTAGAGGCCGTCCTCGCCATGAGCCAAGCTTAGTTTGTTAAGTCATACAGTCCCAATGGTAACCCCAAGATGGGGGCTGGTTTTGTGCACAGATGGGTTCAGTCTGGGAAATGAAACAGGGCCCATCTACTCCACCCACACAGCAAAGAAAAGAAAGCAAAATAGCATTGGATTTCCCAGTTCATGTCTTTATACTTATCTGCAAAGACACAGCAAACATAATGAATTTCCTCTTTCCCCGAATGACTTAACACTTACAAAGTGTGTGTGTGTGTGTGTGTGTGTGTGTGTGTGTGTGTGTATATATATGCTTATATATACTTCATGTGTGTGTATATACATATATATACACATACATACAATGCCGCCAGAAGCTTGGACTTAATTAGCTTCAGGGAACTACCAAGCAGTGGCTGGTACAATACTCTAAAAAGGGGGAAATAAATTCAAGGAGTAAACATCCCACTTCAGTTCACACTTGGAAGAGTTATCAGCCTCAATTGTCTTCAGAATCAACTGCTTTCCTCATTCTGCCCACCACAATAATTCTCCTTTTCCTATTCTCAGTCAGTCATCAAGCTCTCTCCTATGAGCCGGTCATGACAATGTACTAAGGAATTGCAGTGTCCAGCAGGGAGAAAAGAGCTCCCTGCAATGACTGCCATGCTGACAGCAGACCTCTCTTGGCTGCCACGTGCAGGCATCCTCCCCCAGGCTACGGTCTTTCACAGGTCTAGATGCCCAAAGCCATTTGGGTCAACCCTTCCCTAAACCTAACACTGACCCTACCTTAAAGGAGCATGAGATGTGGGGAGTTTTGACATGAACGGGCAGTGTGCTCCATGCAGAGAATTCACATGCATTGGAATTATGAGCCCGTTTGAGAAGTAATGACTAAGTCAGTTTGACTGGACAGAGAAGTTGCCAGGATGGTGGTCTGGTGCACAGTCTAGACATTAAAGAGCTAAGATGTGACTTTGTATTACTGACCTGAAAGCTTCTATCTGGGCTAAGGGAAGAGAGGAAAAAGAAGGACAGAGGTGGGTGGTGGATAGGTGTGGGTACTATGAACTCGCGTCCACCAGGCAATCCAGAATGCTCTGAATGGGGAGGTGGGGGCCTGGAACTTATTGAAAGCTTCTTAGTCCTTAGTCCAAGTGAGAGGCTCCGGGCATTGGAGAAGAGAGCAGGGGTTGTGTGGATAACATTATAATGTGAAGATAGAGGAAATCTGTAAGGATCAGAGTCCTACCAGGTGTACAGTGGGACGAGGAGGAGTTGCAGGGAGTCCAGGAAAAGGGCAAGATTTGGGATATGCAGAGCTAGATGTAGTAACATAAGTGACAGGAAATGTCTAGAACAACATGGAAGCAGCAATTTGGGGAGAGACTCATCTAGTTTCAATATCAGGGGACATTAGGTGAGGCTGTTCAGAGGCAAATTTGGAATCAAGTTTGGAAAGATGCCAGGGCTGAGATGAGGGTCTGGGTGTTTTTCATATCCCCATAGCGAGAGTGCAAAAAGAAGATGGCAGAATCTCATCTGGGTCACACTTTCATTGAGGGTGAGAAGAGAGTCTGAGACAAGCCAAGAAAAAATTTAAAGTCCCAGATTCACAGAATCTTACGAGCAATAAAGACTTTTCAGATTGGCCTCCTAATGAATGTTGGAATCCCTTTCACAATGTCTTACATAAACGTGCACATATTCTCTGTCTACGTGAATCTAGAGCTGGGGCCATTGCCACTCCAGCATTGGGGTCAGTGCTCCTGCTGCACACCTAGTGTCCTTCCTCTCCTCCCAGTCCTCTCCTGCCTTCCAGGTCTGCAGGTCTCTCCCAGTCAGCATGTCCCCAGCGAACCTTTGTTTCTTCTCTTCTCAGTCCTAATCTCACTTACTAGTCAGCATCATTATTGCTGGTGTGCCCAACACTGATACCCACACTGCAGGAAGGGTGAAGACTTGGAATCCATCTTACTGCGTCATACCTGTGCTTTGAAACCTTCAAAAGGACCTTGTTGCAACAGCCCTCATCAGCACAGAGAACCACCTTCCATGCTGGTCCAAGCTGTCATCCGGCTCTGCCGTCGCTCACTTGTAACCTCCAACCTCTCTCTGAGTTTCCTGCACTTGCCACTTTCTGCAGAGAGCCCAAGGCTTTGCTAGTGCAAAGCCCTCCATTGTCCCCACCACCCCATGCAGATTCAACTTTCTCCGTGCACCCTCCCGTGCACAGTAGGCAGGGCTGAAACTTCAGTTCCCTCTGCTTCCCTGAACCTCTGCCTTATATCTCACACGTCTCTTCCCAGCTCATACTGTGCCCACCTGTTTCTGGGTTGTCTTTCTCTTGGCCCCTTTGGGCACAGTCCTGTCCCTGATCCACAGTGAAGCTACACAAAGATTTACTGAGGACACATTTAACTGTGAGAGACATCTTCCTTTTCTCGTGCAGAAATTCCTTGATGTAATTTTAACCTGAAAGTTATTTGCAAGCCGTTCAGATATTTCTAGTGGAGCTGCATTTCCCTTGCTTGGCCTTAGCTTTCTCTTTTCTGGGTTACATTCTCTAATTTTCTCAGCCACTCCTCATACGGAATGATTTCTAGGTAATTCCCCACTTGGGACTCTCCTCTTTGAAAGGCCTGAGATTTTTTTATTTCTTTATTAAATGGGGTTGAGAAAGATGCTGGTAATTCTTGATCTTCTAGCACACTAGGGAGAGCACAATGCTCATTATATGTGCTGCAAATGAATTTTTTTTTTACAACTTCTATAGAAGACTTCACAATTATTCCTATTAAACTGTATCTTCTTGGTTCCAGCCTTTCAAAATCTCTCAAAATGTGGATTCGTCCCTCTAATTCATTGGCTTCCCCACCAGGGGATATATGTGGCCTTCAAGATTGGATCAACCTGCCCATGCTTTCAGCAACATCCTGGTGTTCCCTTATTAATCAGCCCTGTCAAAATGCAAATGGAGTTTGTCCCGGCCCCTGGTGGTCCCTTCTGTTCCCTGATTGCTTACAAAACATCCTTTCTATAACCTCAACTAACTTATTTCAATCTATAATGTCCAGAATGAATCTACTGTTGTTGAAAATGGGTCCAGGGTATAGATGCTCTTTGACTTCTGATTACCTCCTGATGAATCCATCATCAGTTGAAAATATAACTAAGTCAAAAATGCATTTAATATGCCTGACCTACCAAACATCAGGGCTTAGCCTAGCCTATCTTCAACATGCTCAGAACACTTACTCTAGGCTACAGTTGGGCAAAACTAGTTAACACAGAGCTTATTTTATAATAAGGTGTTGAGTATCTCATGTAAAAGTGTTGGATCACATGTCACTAACCCAGAGAAAGATCAGAGTTCAAAATATAGTTTCTACTGAATGCGTATCACTTTTGCACTATTGTAAAGTCAAAAACTCCTAAGTTGAACCATAGTAAGTCAGGGACCATCTGCATAATCATTTTCTAACACCTCTAATTTGCATTTGATTGTTCAAAGGTTATCCAGAAAGATCTAGGGGTTATGTCCGGAAAACTTTTGTTCAGAACCCTAAAATGGTGTCCTTCAGAATCATAGGACTGGAACCCCATGACAGCTTCCCTAAGTTTTTAGTGGCGGTGGAGATCTTTCCCTTCAGTGAAACAGCACAGCATTTATTGTGTCTGCATTAGGCTGCTTAAGCTTTGGAACTTGTGTAACAGTTCTTTGTAAACATTGTCTGCAAAAAGCAGCATCTACACCTCCACATAATGGCTAATACACAGTATGTTTTGAAAAAAATAAATCATTTTAAACTATCAGGGTGCTGATTATTTTCATAAGCATCCTGAGTCCCTCTCCTCCCCTCCCCTCCCTCCCACCTGCTTTCCTTCCTTCCTTTCTTTCCTTTCCTTCCCTTCCTCCCTTCCTCCCTTCCTTCTTTTTATAATTCCTGGTCCACATTTTCTGATTCAAATAGCATTTCTCCTGGTACACATCAAGCAAAGCAGATGCTGAGCAGCTCTCCTGTCTACCTGCCATCTGTTAATATGAGAACATTGTTCACAGCCGTGTTCTTCTTGCACAAACACAGCTAAACAGCCCTTGCATTGCCTGTCACATTTTTTTCCACACATTTCAGATCAATCTGAGATTCAGACTTTGCGACATCTTTTCTGAAGCCCCTTGCTACTCCCACACATCCATCGTTGGCTCTGGGCTCTTCCCTTATCTGTTGGGCTGGGAAATGATGGAGAAATGATAGCAGGATAATCCAGTGATATTAAAATGTGGAAGGAAGGCATTTCAAAAGACAACATTTGCTAACACTCTGAATGCTGCAAAGAGGGCTAAAAAATGATGGCTGAAAGGATAATGTGGAGATCAGAGAATAACTGGTCATCTGTCTCCGGGAAAGCAGTTACATTTGGGTGGCGAGTGGAAGGGGACTGTGAGAATTTGGGAGGAATTGAGAGGTTGTGTAGCTGATGACAGAATACTCTCAAGTATTCAGTGGAGAAAAGAATCAGAGAGGCAGTAGGTTGAAGATATGCAAGCTAGAAGGAATATGTATATGTCTCTCTCTCTATATAATGTATATATATTTAAAATATAATTAGGGGAAGGGTGAAGGGTAGTGAATATCGAGATACAAAATCAATAGACCAAGTATTTTGATGGGCAAACAAAATTATATAGTAGCTATTGATACTGTGTTAATACATCTTCTAATTCCAGGTATAATTGATAAACATTTAGAGCTTACTTAATGTTGATGAGAAAACCTGTTTCTTACTTGAATATTCAAAATCCTACGGAAGTTTCAAGGCAAGAGGAGTGGGGTAGGGAGAGTGATCTCAACTCCCTTCTAGCTCTGCCTAGACTCATATGTGATTCTGGATAATTCTATAGCTGGCCTTCAGTTTTCATGTCAGAAAATGGGGCATCATAACTGGATGCAGTAGCCCATGCCTGTAATCCCAGCACTTCGGGAGGCTGAGGCAGGCGGATCACCTCAGGTTGGGAGTTCGAGACCAGCCTGACCAACTTGGCGAAATCCCATCTCTACTAAAAATACAAAATTAGCTGGGCACGGTGGTGCATGCCCATAATCCCAGCTACTCAGGAGGCTGAGGCAGGAAAATCGCTTGAACCTGGGAGATGGAGACTGTGGTGAGCCGAGATCGTACCACTGCACGCCAGCCTGGGCAAAAAGAGCAAAACTCTGTCTCAGAAAAAAAGAAAAGAAAAGGAAGAAACGGGGCACGATAACGGGCAGTTCATACTCAACCGTTCTGCACAGCTATTGAAAGACTAAGGCAAGATGGTGTGGAGTGAATACTGTGGAAAAGAAGGAGGAGCGAAACCACGGGGCACGTGAGTAGCCTGTGGATTAGGACGTGGTTAGATCGAGTTTTGGGAAATGGCACCTCTGGTTGGATGAAGAGGCTCCCAGCTTGGCCTTGCCCAGTTCCTGTGTTCTGTTTGTAGACCACGGCTCGCATCCTGGTGATGTGCCTGGCATGAAGCTGCATACCAACGAGGCAGAGCATGCCACAGCATGGCATGGGAGAGTGCTCACCACAGCCCCAGTCACTGCGACTGTGCAAAGCTTGAGAGGCTGAATTGCCTCACATTTTGCACACCCAAATATTTCTTTTTTTTTTTTTTTTTTTTTTGAGACGGAGTCTCGCTCTGTCGCCCAGGCTGGAGTGCAGTGGCCGGATCTCAGCTCACTGCAAGCTCCGCCTCCCGGTTCACGCCATTCTCCTGCCTCAGCCTCCCGAGTAGCTGGGACTACAGGCGCCCGCCAGGTCGCCCAGCTAGTTTTTTGTATTTTTAGTAGAGACGGGGTTTCACCGTGTTAGCCAGGATGGTCTTGATCTCCTGACCTCGTGATCCGCCCATCTCGGCCTCCCAAAGTGCTGGGATTACAGGCTTGAGCCACCGCGACCGGTCACCAAATTTTTCTTTAAAAAAGAGAAATTTTGTTTATAGCCACATGGCTATGTTTAAATGTCTGAAGTTCTAGTTACGTAAACTGGAAGATGCTTAGGTTAATACTTTTACTGGACAGTCACCTGCAGACACCCACAAAAACACATTTTGAGGGTAGCAGATTTTGACCTTATATTACCATCCATCAAAAGCTTTTATTTGCAGCCTCTCCCTCAACAGTCCCTGCCTTTCTGTGGAATTGAAATAGTCTCATAAAGCAGCTATTTTTGCAAGGGCTATAAACCTGCATTATGTTTTTACAAGATCCCAAATAGGACTTCCAATCATCACATGCTCAGATGAAAGCTGATTTGAAAAAAAAAAAAAAAAAAAAAAGAAGAAGGCCATATATACTGGTGATCTGAAAAAACTGCATGCACAGACACAGATAAAATAGAACACCCAGGCAAGGCAGAGCTCCAGGACCCGGCTGAGACCCACAATCCCCTCCTGACTGCCCACTCCCTGGTTCCCCTCCACGGGCAGCCCTCAACTCCTCCTTACCCCCATGCTCTTTGCTTCCCGCTCTCAGATGCAGAGAGCCTTTTCTATTCAGTTTGCCATAACAAGTTTGATGTTTTCAAAGAATAATTTCATTAAGAAACCAAGACAGAAAGAGAGAGAGAGAGAAAGATAGGAAGAGAAAGAGAGAGGGAGAGAGAGAAAAAAAGGAGAAAGGGAAAGGAAGGAAAGGAAGGGAAAGGAAAGGAAGGGAAGGGAAGGGAAGGGGAAGGGAAGGGAAGGGACGGGAAAGGAAAGGAAGAAAGAAAAAGAGAAAGGAAGACAGAAATAAATAAAGAGAGAAAGAGAGAGAGAAAGGAAGGAAGGAAGGAAAGAAAGAAAGAAAGGGAAAGAAAAAGAAAGAAGGAAAGAAAGAAAGAGAAAGAAAGAAAGGAGGAAAGAAAAAGAAAGAAAGAAAGAAAGAAAGAAAGAAAGAAAGAAAGAAAGAAAGAAAGAAAGAAAGAGAAAGAAAGAAAGAAAAACACAAAGCACAGAACTAAAGAGTTTCAGGGTACAGGCTTCTAATGCCATCTTAGCCACACTTGGCAATGAAATCTCTAGGATGCATGTGTGCTACTAATTCATTAACAATGTGGGCTTCCCACATTTAGGGTGGCTTTATGCATTAGTGCTGGGGCATCTATTAAGACTTTGAGTCTGTCTCAAGTCTAAGTGTCACTAGGCTCCTGGATGCACATTCCTGCTTTAGATTAGCAAAGTTCAAGTTACCTTTTGGTTTTCCAAATGAGGGGAGCTTTGGGCTCATTTGCAGAACAGATAAATGTCCTGTTAGAACTCAGAAAATAACAATGATTCCTCATAACCTACCCCTTGATCTACCTGCATAGCACCATGAACCCAGATCCTCTTTGGGAATGGTCTTCTAGAATTGATCAGTTTTGTAACAATCCATTTCAAAGCATCTTTAAAATAATAAACACATTTCCATTCAAGAGAAGCAAGACACTTTGCCACAAAAGCATGGTCAAATGTGACATCCCTCACTGATTTTTATCTTTAGCTTATTTGAAGTCCTGCAGGTTGACGCATGCTAACTGGTGTCGAGTTAGATTGTGCTTTCTTGCATAAATGCATACCAAAGGAGGAGGCTTTTAGAAAGACTGGAGTTGATTATTTGACATGGGATCACATTTTATAAGGTTGGGGCTGCCTTCATCTCAGGCCCAACCAGTGACTCACTCTATAACCTTGCACTTCAAAGGATCTAGAAGTTGAAGAAAAACCAGGGCACCATTAAAAGCGAAATGCGGCTCCTGAACTCTTGGATAAGGTTATAGATTTTTAAAAAATGTGGGCACTTGCAGGCAGTTTAGAGTTTAGGAGGTCGCTATGCTCTAAAATTAGTAAAGCACTCAGGAAGAGAGAATATAGGTTGACTACACTGCTAGAGTCCCATTTTCTTTCTAAAATTTTACATAAAAGAACATCATATTATATTCATCTAACTAGGTTACTTGTCTATACAGTAAAACATACTCAGCTTAAAAACATTTTGTAGTTTCTAGCAATTGAAAAATGTGATCAATTTCAACCATATAAAATTGATCTCACCTAATCACTGTAACCCACTGGGGATCCCTATAATATTTTTCTATAATTCAAATCTCCTTATTTCCATTTTTGATCCTGATAGATGGTTGCTCAGGCAAGGCTGACATGTTGCTAGAAATGCTGTCCTTACTTTTGACAATCAAAATACTCTGACTGTAGAGTCTGTAAATATATTTAAACTCATTCTTCCACAGGCACAGAGTCTGTACCTCACGTGGGTTCGCTTGTAATTGGGTAATTCGACTAATGCAATCTGGATATTTAATATATAGGCACCTATTCCTTTAAACTCTGCAGCTGCAATTTCCCTCCATGAGTGAGTTGAAAATACTTTGTATTATTAATGAACATTTCAGGGCCCTGCAGGGCTAAGAAACAAAGGTCTTTCTGGGGCAAGGCCTGACCTTTCATCGATTCCCCTTTATGACCCTCACCTCTAGTGCTGTCCTTTTATGGCAGTGCTTTGCACAGTTACAGAGATGAGTCTGCCCCTCGCAAGTCTTGACCCACTGCCACTACAATGTCACCTTTTATAGTTCTCAGAGTCTTAGAAATCTCTTCTCTCTCTAGGACCTAGCTAAACTCTTGTGATCAAATAGGAATGGTCAACAAGCAAATGTTACCTATAGTTTAAAAAAGGTTCCATCTTGTACCTGGTAGATAATCTACAGTGGTTTGTCAAATTGAATTTATTGCAGTGTGTCTACATTAAAACTTGCCATTCAGAAGTGGTGTGAAATTGTTTACCCAATCCTTGGCATCCTGAACTGCCCTCTTGTCAGATTCTTGATTTGAGAACCTTTGTTAGCCATGTACAAAATGCGGAACTGCAGATACCTTTGTGCCACGGCAAGCTACTTTTCTGAACTCCTTTGCTCCTTAACCTCTCTTAGGAATCTTTGCCCCAGCACTTACTTTCTTCCTACTGAAACCTTTGTGTTGGATTTACCTTTTCCCCAGAACAAAGAAAACAAAACTGTTTCTGGGGAATGAAAGGCCATGTTCTCTGAGGTGATGGACTGCTGTCTTTACCGAGCCCAACTGCAAAACACTAGTGTCTAGAAGCAGAGAGGCCAACAATTAAAACGACAGCCCCAGGATGTTTTCTGGAGAGAGCCCTTGTACAGCAATAATTAAATCACAAGGAACTACTAAGAATACAAATACAGGATGCATGGGTCATCATTTCAACCCAAAGGCCTCACTCGGTAACAGTCCACAGCACCTTTATCTGGAAGCGCTCTCAGCGACAGGAAATGCACTGCTGGGGTGCTCAAGTTCAAAGGTAAATAGGAAAAATAAAATAATAGCTGGGAAGGATGGAGAGCGATAGGAGTCAGGGAAAAGAAGACAAGGTGAATTTGGCAGAGGGTGTAGACTGATGAGAAGCATTACCTAGATGCTTAACTCTTGTGATTAAATCGAAATCATTAATAAGAAATATTTACTATTGGTTTTTAGAAATGTCATACAGACAACGTATAGCCTTCTAAATGCAAATAGTTAGACATAGTTATCCAACGGTAACCAGGACAGACACCCTTGGTATCTCATAACAATTCTCCTAAAGTCCAGGCCACCATGAACAAGGGTTATGAAAACATCCTTTTTGTATTTTAGTGATGAACACTCACGAACTGAATGGAATTCAACACGGTCCATGTTGCATGGAACTTCTCACCATAATGGGCTGTGTTATACACTTGTAGTTTTATTTTACTTAGCACTGAGGTAGCCTCCCTTTCCCTCTCCACTTGGGATTAATTTGTCCTTCTTTTTCACTGATGTAGGCCTTCTTTGAAGCCCTATTTCTGTATTCATGACAGTTTTGTTCTTTTACTGGTAGCTGCTATGGGTCTACCTCCTACCTTAAACCCAGAGTTCAGAAAGCTCTTTCTTTTCATCTTTGTCTATTAAGCACCTAGTATTCACTCAAGTAATGTCTGCAAAATTAAAAGATAATTGGTTCGCACGATTGAGAAAGAACATTTCAAGGAGACTGATGTTTACCTGAATTATTGGGCTGCAGGAGATTTACATGGACAGATTCTTAATTGTACAGATGAAGTACAACGTACTTCGGAATTGTAACTTGTTGGCAGTGCAAAAGCAAGTTGATAGTAAAATGTACTAGAATTCCATAAAAAGGGGTGCTTTGGATAAGTGAAGACAGGTGAAAATATTACCACGTTCTCTGCTCTAAGTGGATTATGGTCAAATTAAGTATTTACAGAAGAGGTCATTGTTTTCTAAATGTATCAGTCAAGTTTGGGATACGTTTTGAGGAGAGAGTGCTTCCAGATTTGTATTTTGAACATAACTTTGGAACATACACAGGATGCTGCATAGCAGTATCCCACACTACACTGATATTAAAATGAAAATACCTTGTAATGCACTTTACCGAAAAAGTGGCTTGGTTAAATACCCTCACCAGTAAAGGGCAAAGGATCTGGGAACACTTCTGCACAGTTTCACATTTGAAATAACTCCTTGTCCTCACATTGCAGAGCAAGGGCAAGTAAGGGCTCTTGGCCAGAAACTGAGAACAGCCTCATCACACAGAACGACATGGGGCTGGACATTATAATCATGGTGCCTGTTCACAATGGAGCTCATCTGGCCTGGCTTCTCTAGTCTTCATTATTTTTTTGCTTCATTAGAGTGAAACTCTTACACCAGGCTTCAGCTCCCATTTCTAATTTGGGATGGCATGTGTCGTCTGCTTCACAATGCTTCACCAGTACCCCAAGCCCTCAATTTCCACTTCCAGTCAGTCAAATAATTCTCATTCCTGGAGCAAATCTGATAGATCTTTTCATAGAAAGTCATAATTGGTGGCTTTGCTGGACCCACTGAAAATTAAAGAGACTAGAGTTAAAAAATTAATTTTCCTTGCCGACCAACAGCTAGGATTTAGGGGACGGGCTGGTTTTCACCTGATTTCTGACCGAGCTAGGAACATTCTTATTGTTCTTCCCTGAGGCTCTGCAGTGTTGCTGAAGGAATGTCAGAGAACCAGGCAGTGGGGGGACCTCAGAGAGGGAAGAGTCACTCCCTTTTGAGGTTTGTTCTCCAGCTGGCATCTCTCCCGGTGGCTGCAGAGCAGCAGGGGACATGCGGAGGTGGACAGCAGGGTCTAGACCTACCTCGCAGCCTCTTCAGCCTCTGCTCCCGCCGCCTCCTCCGCACAACCAGCAGGAGCACGAACAGCAGCAAGACCCCCACCAGGATACAGGAGATGGTCACCAGCATCTTGAGCCCCTCGTTGGTCGTCAGCCCTTCTTCGCTTTGGACAACTGATTTAATGAGTGGAGGAATTGTACCTGAAAGCAGGGCCACGGTGTTAGATGGCTATTAATGAAGACGGCATGGTGGAGCTTTTAGGGATGACAGGTTATAAAAATCGTGGTGTGATCCTAGGGTGTCAGAGGTGATGAAAAATGAAAAGAACTCTTTCTCTAGGCCCTGGTTAACTTATTTTCGTATTTATTTCCCTCCCTCTGCCTGAATTTCCAACTTATTCTATAGCGCACAAATGAAAAGGACTTCCTTTTGCGACACACTACTGAGCACAGGCACTTGAAAGCATGAGGCCCAGGCTCGGTGCTGACAAAAGCCACATGCATCTACCCAGAATTAAGTGTTCCCTTGACTGTCACCCACAGTACAACTGATAGAGAGTACTTGAAAAAACTGCACATCAAAGAATGAACAAAAGGTTGGGCAAATGGACAGAAGCGCGTGTGCAGGGAGAGGGTCCTAGAAACACTCGCATAAAGCTCAAATCCCTTGTGATTAGGTTATTTGTGGGCTTTTGTCACAGGTGTAAGACCGAACCTACTTCAACAGCTGCCATCTGAGAGTACAAGAGCTACAGACAACTTTTCAAAGGGGACCCATCTAGGTTTCTAAAGGAGCCTACTTTTGATCTGGCATTATTCAACAGTGCTACAAAATCCAGATTATTTCGAGTTATAAGGAAACACTGAAGGAAAATGAATTCTGAGCTATCTTAAGCTGCCTTCTATCCAGATGCTCAGTACAATGGATGCAGAGATCTAAACACAGGCATCCACCTTTTATGGGATATGTATTTTGCTACCCTCCATTATGTAAGATGCTCCACCCCACTGCACTTTCCATATACAGCAAGGGCCAGAAAGTCAGCACTTCAGGAAAAGAGAATGCAAAAATAATATAATTTCTCTCCGAGCAAAATGGTCTTTATGCCACATTTAGTAAGCAGAGCAGGGATAACGGAATCCTCGTTCCTCTGAGATCTCTGCTAAAGCCAAGAAGACTGTTTTTCCAACTTTAAAGTGTTTTTGTGAAAACCCAACTCTCCAAATGCTTAGAAATTCAGGGAAGAGGCACTTACAGGATGCCCATAAGGATGGGTCTGCAAAACCAAGACAACACAAGGACAAGCAGAAACACTTGGCTAAGGAAATGGCAGAAGAAAGAGTGAGATCGATAAATGGAGGACTCTGAAACCTGAGTGATATGAATGTAGGCTGCCCATCTTGGTTTTCTCAAGATAAAAAAGTTCTTCAGGCAGATGTGACAATAGAGATATTAAAGCTATCTATTCATGAGTTTGGTCCAAAGAAATCTGTAATCTCTTTCAAGGAAAATATAAATATGCAGTCTTAATTCTTACTGTCATAAAGTCATTTCATATTTCCAAAATGTAAAGGTAGCTTGCAGGATTTTTCAAAATTTGGGATCTTACAGTGAGAAAATGATACGTTTTCTTAGAAGACAAACATTTAAAATCCGCAGAGCACTTTGTGAATTAGAAACACATTTCCAATTCTACACGAGTAGTTTCTAATTAAATCATGAGCTACGAGCATATCATCAGTGTGCACATTTAAGCTGTGTGCCCAGGCATCTGCACATATTATAGAGAAGCTGGGGACCAGAGAGTGAATATTGCAAGACAATGATCTAAAGCAAAAAAGATACTACTCAAATGTGTGCTGGTTAACAGAGGATTTTGGTGAACCCTTAAATGCTAAGTAAAGTGTCTGGTAAGTGTCAAAGTTCTTTACTTTGTAAGATCAAATAATTCAGCCACATTATGGGGAGAGGCCAGCTTGGAAGTTCTCCTCTGCCTGTGGGTGATGCTTTGTGATGGGGACACCTTTGAATGAAGTCACTCGAGTGAGGGCTATGAAATTAGAGAGAGGCAGCCATGAAAAGCATCAGCCCTTGAAGAGAAAAGTTGTTGTCTGGGAGGGCATAGGCTATTCTGGGGCCATAGGACAGAGCCCCTGCAGAGGCTAGGGACCCCGGCTGGTGTAACCAACACTAGAAGAGCTTTCTACAAGCTCAGGGTCTTCCTACAGCCCTGAGACCCAGGCCAGAAGTGCCAGGAAGACCCTGGGCTCTGGCGGAGGAGGGTGTTGTGGAAAAATGACCTTGGACAGGAGATTTGGGGTAGGTCTGCTTTATGTGCAAAGCAGGAAGAGCCAGTTCTGAGCCATCCGGACATTATAGGAGAAATTGGTCAGATGCAAATCCCAGGCAACTTCACCTCATTACATTAGCTCCTTGTGGTCATTTCTGTGGGTCCTTAGGTTCACAGCCACTCTTCTTAGGATGGCGTAAACTGTGCTCCAAGGAGCTACTTGCTGGAGCTTTAATAAAGCGGCCTCCCGAATGCACGAAGTAGAGGAAGAATCACTCTTCCAGAGAGCAACCTTTCTCTTCAAGGGCTGATGCTTTTCATGGGTTGCCTCTGTCTAATTTTTACAGCCCTTAGTTTTGAGTGGCTTCATTGAAAGGTGACTCCTCACAAAGCATCACCCACAGGTGGATGAGTACTTCCAACTTGGTCTTGGTTTGGCTAACTGTCAATAAAGGGTTTCGGTGTTTCTTGGTTAAGTCGTTCAACACTGTGGTCTAGCTTGACCAACAGAAGATGAGTAGAAGGCTCTGAGGAGAGTTGCGCTGGAGTTCCAATTCATCCTGATGCATTGCTGCCGTTTTTACCTTGCAATTAGAGCACCTAACTCAATCCTTGCTGTTCCTATGCACTGCTACCGGGACCTTCTAAAGTTCCCCTACTAAGTTACAGTCAAGGACACGCTCCCTTTCAGCTTCGTTGGGCTTAGCATTTGTTCAGTTAGCAATAAATGGCCCTTGATACCAGAAAAAATGAGTGAGATTTTCAACCATTTATTTTTGGTTAACTAATGTCAAGAGACACCTCACCTAGTTTTTGGAAAGTAAATGCAAGTGGCAAGTGTGTGTGAGTTTGTGTGGGCGCACGTGTTCATGGATTTCTATTATCCTATTTCCATCGGTGACCCTGCTCCTGCCCAGAGACTAACATAAGCTCCTTTACCATGGAAAATTGTTTTTGCACATGCAGTTTAAGGGCATAATGAGTGCAAAAAGGAAGTTGTTATGTGGATTGGGATGAGGTGGGGAAAGGGGTGGGAGACAACAAAAGCAATGTTAGCTCATAGACATCAACACAAGCACAGAACCACATGGTCAAGAGTCCTTCAGCCCTGAGAGAAATCACTCCTGCCCCATGACTCCCCACTGAGACTCCATCAGTGTCCATCAGTGTGGGCACACAACTTATGACACCTCCTGATGATGGCAACGGCTTTGGCTACTGCTGTGTTTCAGGAATGCTGGGTTATCTTTGTCTTGGAAACTCTCCCTCACTAAAACTGACTTCTCCCCAAGGACCCTGTGCTCTGACACCCTTCTTGTTCTATCTCTCCTATGCTATCACACTTGCAGAATCCAAGCCTCATTTCTTTTGAGTCTCTTATTTCTGGACACACAGTGATGGTCATCTGGATATAATGAACTAAGGAGCCCCAGACAGAGTTCACTGAATCCCCAAAGCCTAATGGGCTCCATGGGCACTGGTCACACTATGGCAAAGATGATGTTTGATGGGAAAGGGGCAGGGCCCACGTGCACATTCCCCAAGACACAAACAGGAGAGCCATGAAGCCAGCCAGCTTACTGCCATCGTAGTTCAGCGTAGCGAAGTTGGCCTGCTTCTCCGCGCAGCCAGCGCTGTTGCACACCCGCATCTGCAGCTCATACCAGGTGGCTTCCTGCAGGTCATACAGGATGTAGGACTTGGAGAGAGAGGTCCTCTGAGCTGTGGTCCAAACTGTGGTCCCAAAGGGCCTGTACTCCAGTGTGAAGGAGGTGATGGGGCAGCCGCCGTCATTCCAGCCAATGAGGTTCAGCCTCACACGCGTGGTGTTGATGCTGGCAAACAGCTCCTGCTCCTTTGAGAACTGGGGCTCTGCGGGAGAAGGCACATGGAGGTCAGCTCACAGGACACATGGGGAGGCCATCAGCATCTTCACGCATTTCCCTCAGACTGCTTCCTTCAGCGAGGCCAGGAGCTCAGTACAAGTCTGGCTCACAGGCACTGGCAACTTGTCGCGTTAATAGAGACCTGATGGACCAACAGGCTTTCTCCAACTGTGATGACCTGGGTGTGTGAGGGAAAATTGCACGGGCAGAGGTTATTTTGGGGTATCTTAGAGTTCCCTAAAGAACAATGCGATGTTCACATATGGGTTTCCTTCTGTGGTTTGCGCTGCAGTGTGCTGGGCTGACCTTTTTCCATCCTCAAGTGATGAATCTGACTCAAGAGAAGACAGAGTTGGATTTGGGAAGCACCAACAGATTTTCCTCCACAACTAAACACTTGGTCTTGGAGCCCAGGGACCTAATGGATATATTTCTGCATAAATCAATCCCAGATCATTTGACCTCTTACCACTTGTTACTCAAAACTGTGGCACCGGGCACAAATAATACCCTTGCCATCTCATTACTCGCTCTCCTGCCATCTGACCCCACCCCACCTGATAGGACTCCCATGGGAGGGAAGCCTGCAGAGACATCTCCTCACCTTCTTCCTATCCTCACACAGAGCTGCATCACCCCTCCTTCCTTCTGGAGTTCCTGGGGCAAAACCTCTTTCTCTGAATATCATTTCTTTGGGGCTCATCTCCTTGAAAGTCCACATTTTAGATTAAAAAAAAAAAAAATGCAACTCATTTTGAAATGTTAACAATTTACCCATCATTTTCCCTCTGAAAAGCAGGGGCTATGCGGCAATGTGGAAATGATAGGAAGGTGGGGGTGTGGGCTGGCTGAGGGACAATGGCGCCTCAAAATGACTGAGAGGGCAAGTGTCATGCTTCATGGCTGTACAGCCTTGGCACCTCATGTTCACAACGCTCTTGATTTTCAGACGACAGTCTTCTCTTTAACTGCAAATGAAACAATAAAAGAGAGGACCAGAACACTCTGGAAGGTCCAACTGTCCCTCTCATTATGCTGCGGCACTGCTGAAGCCATTTAAGGAATGACAAAGTTCAAACGCATAAACATAAAGCATGATGGATCTTTTATGATTCCAATCTCCCCTTCTGGCTGGGAAAACGGAGGATATTTAGAAGCGACGAGAAGGCATACCTACCTTTTCCTAAGGTCTTTGCTTCTATGATTTCACTTATACGCCCTGGGCCCACTCCATTTTGGGCTGTCAGTGTGAACTTATACCAAGTCCCACATTTGAGATTTTCCAAGCGGTAGGAACGTTCGCTGGGGCTGATTGGAAAACTCCCCCACTGCTCACTGTTGTCCTCAGAGTACTGCAGTATGTATCCTGCAGAGAATGAGAAAGAGTCACATAGCACTGTTTGCTTTCTATGGGAAGTGGGTTGACGTTTGCATTTTGTGTGGGTAATAGAATGAACGTTCTCAGAACTGAAGAATCTTCAGAAGGAACATTTTCACTCTTTCTGATTCCAGGAAATTTAACCCAGCCTGGGAGAAGCGCCATGACGTATTGATTAGTGAGTCATTTGGGCCACACCAGACATTATCACTGCAAAGTATTGCTGGATAGTGTGGTCAAAATTAAACCACTTTTCTGCTCATTCTCTTCTAAAAGCCATATTGGGCAGCAGGGAATATTAAGTTGCTAAGTATCTGCCCCTCAGATCTTATGTGCCTGAATCCTTGAGTGCAGACGTAGGCTGAAGCTGAGTTATTTTTGCAAGACCTGAATCTCTGGGAAAGGGACACGTTATCAATGGGAGTAGAGATTTCCTCAACTGCCTCACTCCTCATGCACTCCTGGTCTCACAGTCCATAGACACTAGGAGAAACAGCTCCAAGTCTTGCAGCCACCCCAATATTCTGACAGTAACCTGGCTTCTCTTTAGTTTGAAAAATTCCTCCAACAATTCATTCCTCCACAGGACCACTGCCTCTACTTTTACAACTACTAACAATGACTGTCCAATCTTGAGCACTCACTCCATGCCAAGCCCTGTCCTAAGCCCTTTGCTTACAGGATTTCTGCAACTCTATGGAACAGTGATGACTCTCCCACACTGAGATCCAGAGCAGCTAAGTGGTGAGTCCCAAGTGCAGAAAGGAGGACACAGACCCTTCAGTCAGCCTGAAGCCCATGCTCTTCACCCCCATGAATGCTGCAATATTCTTCCTGTTAGCTCCTTCATCCCTGTTATCTACAGCCATGTTCCTTCTCCACCCTGGCTAGTGGCCTGGAATATGGTGTCTTTGCAACAACGGCTTGGTATCTTCTATTCCTGTCCTGTGGAGCTCTATTTTAATAAAAAACAAAGCATTTTTTTTCCCTGCACACTACAGTGTCTCCTAAACCCAAATGGGCAGGTTTGCTGATTTCCACACCCCTCACATGGCGATCACTCATCTCTGATGCCTCCTTCCGAGGTCACGGTCAGTGTCTTCCCTACTCCTTTCAGCCTTCCCTCCCCACTGGACTTCTGTAGCCATAGGGTCCCTGCTCCTTCCTGAGCCTTTGTGTTCCTCATCTGACCTCCGCAAAGCTCCTTCAGTACCCGACAGGTTATATCTGTGCACCTGCTCCCAGCCACATCCCAGCCTGTATTCCAGCCGCCCTACACATTATAGGGATTCTGTTTTCCTCCCACTTTCCACCCTTGAAGTCACCTCAAAAAACTCCTCTAATCCTTGGTGATAGGCCTGTATAATTCCCCGTCCCCTGCTATCATCCTCAGTGCCATCAGTGTCCATCAGTGTGGGCACACAACTTACGACACCTCCTGATGATGGCAATGGCTTTGGCCACTATGGTGTTTCAGGAATGTTGGGTTATCTTTGTCTTGGAAACCCTCCCTCACTAAAACTGGCTTCATCCCGAGGACCCTGTGCTTTGACACCCTTCTTATTCTACCTCTCCCATGCTCTCACACTTGCAGAATCCAAGCCTCATTTCATTTGAGCCTAAAGCCTAGGGTCCCTCGAGCCCTTCCCCAGGTGCCCCCCATTTTTTTCCTATGAGAAGGTTCTCTAGTCAGCCTGGAACCTTTGGTAGGCTATTTCAACAAGGAGCCTAGTTTCTCCCACTCTTTAGACTTATGGCCATGCTTATGTTACTGGTAATCTGTGATCCACTTTTCTTCCCAGCTGTCCAGAATCATTTAAGAAAGTCATTAGGCCAAGCGTGGTGGCTCAGAACTGTAATCCCAGCACTTTGGGAGGCCAAGGCACGTGAATCACGAAGTCAGGAGATTGAGACCATCCTGGCTAACATGGTGAAACCCCGTCTCTACCAAAAATACGAAAAATCAGCTGGATGTGGTGACGCATGCCTGCAGTCCCAGCTACATGGGAGGCTGAGGCAGGAGAATCACTTGAACCCAGAAGGCGGAGGTTGCAGTGAGCCTAGATCACGCCGCTGCACTCCAGCCTGGGCGACAGAGTGAGACTCCATCTCAAACAAAACAAAACAAAACAAACCAAAACAGAAGAGAAAGTCATTAAACTGTGATAATTATGACTCCTACAATTTGTGCTGAGCATCTGCAGCTGGATCCTTGTAGCTTCTTGGCAATGACTTTGTTCATCTATTAATGACTCCCTGTGCATTCCACAAGGCAGCTGTTACAAACCTATCCCATGATCCTCAAATCCACAGACACATCCTCACCACTATTTAAAAAAATATCATCTCACTTTTTCTTTCCTGAAAAAAAAAAATGAAAGAAAGATCTTCCCTTCACCCACTGGAATGCTGATAAAAGTCTAACAACTGGTTCTTGGAGAGGAGGAAAAAGGCTCTTATTTGTAGCATTTCTGATTTCCATGGTGAGGGAATGTTCTTAGGATGGCTGTGGCTACTGAGTGCAAAGCTGGGAAGGGATGGGGCACTTCACTCTTGGAGCTGGAAGGAGCTGATCCAGCACACCACTGAAGTCACTCTGAAATGCTCCTGACTTCCGGTTTACTTCCCAGCCTTCATTCTCTCTCAGAAGAAAGGGTGTTCTCTGCCTTAGGAAGTCTAAGCCCCTATTCTCTCTCCCCAGCTCTGGGACCTCTTTTATGGCTCAGGCCCTCTTTCCTGTGTATCTTCTGTCTCTAGCTTAACTCCACCTACACTAGAACGATCATGCTCACTCCTTCCATATAAACCTCATTTAGACCATGTGTGGCGGCTCACGCCTGTAATCCCAGTACTTTGGGAGGCCAAGGTGGGCAGATCACCTGAAGTCAGGAGTTCGAGACCAGCCTGGCCAACGTGGCAAAACCCCGTCTCTAGTAAAAATACAAAAACTAGCTGGGCGCAGTGGTGCGTGTCTGTAATCCCAGCTTCTTGGGAGGTTGAGGCAGAAGAATCCCTTGAACTGGAGAGGCGGAAGTTGCAGTGAGCTGAGATAGTGCCATTGCACTCCAGCCTGGGTGACAGAGTGAGACTCCATCTCAAAAAAACAAAACCTTGTTTATATACCTCAACTATGAACTAATTGCAAAGGCTTTGTGCAAACAGATGGTTTTACATGTACACTTTAGGTCTTCTGTCTTTTATTACTTTCTAAGTCAGGACAGTGCATATGGTTACATAAATGAATGACACTGTGTTGACAAAATAAAAAAGAAACAGTATTTAGAATCTCAAAAAAGAGATGTCCAAATTTCTTTTTTCTTTCTTTCTTGCAACTGTTGATATTTCACTCTGTGAATAAGCATCCTTGGATGAATGATTTGAGTTTCAACAAATATCCTAAAAATAGATGTATGGCTTCTGTCGTAGGTTATGGAGGGACTGTTTATATGTATTTTTTGGGGAGAATAAACTAACATATACCAGTCATTTGCTGATGATGTGTCACTTATTGGCATGTGGGTCACACAATTAATCAACTATTGTGGACAATCTCTATCTTATTACCTCTGATGGAGCTGCCCCCATTGTCTCCAGGGAGCCAAGAAAGGGTGATGGAGGAAGACGTGGTCTTGGAGACTGTAAGCCGAGGCTGATCTGGTGGAACTAGAGAGGAAACAGTTTTTAGAAAACAAGAATTAGTTTTTTCACATCTTTAATTTTCCTGAACAGTCATTTACCAACTCATTTTTAACAGCCACTTATTAAATAAGTGTTTTAGATTGCCAAAATAAGCAATTCACTTCTGTCAAAATGTCTATTTAGTTGATATCCTGGGCTAAAGAGATAGAACAGAGTGAATCTATTTTTTTTTTTTTTAAATCAGCCACATTTCTTCTTGGATTCATATCTAATGCATTTCCTCACTAGTTCCTTGACTGAGTTATTCATCACTAATTGAAATCTTCTTTAAACTTACTAAGTATACATGCCTCATTTTACTATGAATTTCAGCCATGAAATTTAAATGGAAAAGATAAATGGCATCCACTTAGCAGTTCTGTTCTTCTCAGGATGGGAAAGGGGAAGGAGGAAAAGTAGCTAGTGGGAAAAAGAATTGGAAAAATCTTCACTTTCTAAGCTATTCCTCCAAGATGCAACACACACACACACACACACACACACACACACACGCACACACACATACACACACCCCTCTGAAAATCAAAAGCAGGCCTTGGAACTGCAGAACATGAACTGGTCTCTCTTACAAGGCTTGTAGAATACATACTGGTAAATAAGTCTGGACCGGTTCTGAGGACAGAAACACTAAAGAAATTCAGAATCAGGTTATCCAAATCATACAGAAAGCTTCATATAAAGCTTCATATAAAATTCCCTTCTCTTTTCCTCCGAGAGAAGCCTGATATATTGGCCTATCTCTTTAGAGTCATAATATAGTGCCTGTCTTTCAAAATGCCCTCGAATTATCCTGACTTCAATTAACTTGAAATTCAAGATCAATTTTGCAGTATTTTTAGAAATATAGTCCTTTTCCTTTCCTTCCATCCCACTGAGAACAGTATTGATTTTACTTTTACTTGCTGTAATCTATTAATGTGACAACACCTAAATCCAAAGAGGCACACACTTTGATTTTTCTACTAAATAAAATATTTTGATTTGATTTCTACTAATAAAATATTGCTGTGCATACAAATCTGAACTCAATCAGTTATTGATTGGGATTTACACAAAATTTTAATATGACAATCGTTTGAAGTTGTGCATATTTTGTGTATGATATCAACAAAAATACTTAGTATTACATGCATAGCTAAATATTATAGAAATCTAGTTAGAGCTCCAGCCACTGTCATTTTATAAAGTACACTGCATATAAAAATTGAGTTAATTAGCATACGAAAAAGACCACAATTCAGACTTGCTTTTTGTTTGTGTTTTCTGGGGATACACTTACACATATGTAAACAGTGCAATTAATGGAAATTAAGAAGGACTTTTTTAGACATGCACGCATAAAGAAAAAAGAGACTAGGCATTCTGTATGCAAAGATGTTTTGTATCTTGGTATTTCTGAGGTTGTGAATGCTTTTTATTTTCTTTGTTTAATAATATTTTGCAAAATGAACATGTGGTTGTTTTCTGTAATATGAAAACAGAGATTAGCTCTTTACAAGGGCTGATTTTAAAATTTGTTCAATGTTACTCTTTGCATACAAAGTGTACATGTAAAAGATATCATTAAAAAGAGTCCTCAAATGTTGTACCTTGTACTTGTAGGTTTAAAATAATTTCATCAGATCCCCAGTTGTTATTGGCGATGCAGCTGTAATAGCCAGAGTCTTCTGCTTTCACCGTGCGAATAATGAAGCTTCCGTTGCTAAAGATGCTCCTCCGCCCATCAATCGTTACTAGACTGGGTGTCCCGTTACTGCCTCACAGGAAGAAAAATGCACAGATTAAAGAAATTACAATCCAAATTAGCTGAGGTTGGGGAAAAGCATAAAGACTCTCTGTGAAGCAAACAACACATTTGAAAGCTTCATATTTCTTGCATTATGAAAGAACTAAATATGATTACATAATGAAAACAATCAATAGCTGTGTAGCTGAAGGTTTCCTTTGTAAAAAATGTTATGTTGAAGACGAGATCTGTGTCAAGGGCCCAGATTCTGGCTCAAGTCAATGGGCTCCTCACCCATGCCGGAGACGGATGGTCCTTCTTTACTCCATTCTGTGGGCACTGGAGATCTCCTCATTTTGGCAACTCTGGGAATTTCTTCTGTAGGCAGAAGTGCCAGTTTCAACAATTCATATAGGGGGAACTAAACCTTGGGAGCATTTTTAGATTCACTGAAAGTCACAATTATTCATGATTTTGGCATGAAAAATGACATGTGATATCTCAAGAGGGTGATGAGTTTACCCCAGTATAAAAAGAACTGCGTGGCCATCATAACCACTGCTCCGGTGGCAGACTGTCCAGTCCTCTGGGGTCATTCCCACAATAGGCAGAATGCCGGCTTGACCTTGGGAGCTACATATTTCATTTGGATGAACCGACTTTAAATGCATGAGAAAAGTGGTCACTAAACCAAGCCATTATTATTTCTACAGTTTGGTCACTACACCAAGCCATTATTTCTATAGTTTATGCCTTCTAAGTGCTTTTGCTTGAAAATAGGCTTTCTTCTGAATCCATTATATCATATTTCTATGCGCATAAATGAATTTTCAACCCTTTACTTATATCCTAATTTCTTCTCCCGAATAGAGATAAAGCACTTTAAAAAGTTATATGGACAGACCACATCTCACTCACTCTCCCCCTCTTTCTTGGCTCCTATTATTTTAATAATTACTATTGAGTATGGAGAACCAGATTTTAAATTAGCAAAGTCTTAATGTACTCCATTTCTTCAAGTCCTTTCTCAGGGTATTTGAGTTATGGTTAGTTTGCTATCTTTAAAGAAGAAGAGATAGGTGTTAAGTCACACAATAACCTTGGGTACATTCATCTCAGTTACATGGACAATTTATCTGAGAGGGTACAGCAAACGTCCACAATAATTGAGTTGGTTCGACTATTTTCCTTGCAAGCATTCTCTCATGAATTAAAAGGCTCTGAATTAACAGAGGGTTGATACAATAAATCAGACCCTTTCAGTGCTAAAGCCAAGATTTCTTCCCTGCCCTCATCTCAGAAGAATTGGTAGGTTTCCTTGAGTTTTCACTAATATAAATAAACACAAAATTAGGAGACCACTAGACCCAACCTAAGTATGTCAGATGTAATCTCTTAGAGTTTCACTGAAGGCATACATTGGGTTACTGGTTACCTGTCTTTCATCCATTTGACCGCAGGAGAAGGGTCCCCAACAGCCTTACAAGGCAAGACAATGTCTTTCATCCATGGAGTAGTCACTGTCCCACTGAAGGTCAGGATTCGCGCAGGAGCTGAGGAATCAAACGAAGTGGAAGCCTGATTACTCCACAGACGCGTCTACACAGAGGTCAACGTGACCTACTCAATAAGGGCAATACCCAAAAATGGATGTGAAGCCAATTCACATTACAACTGTCCACACTACTCCCTGGTACCTGGGTTATGAGGAACTGTCATTGTAAGAACACACAACTAGCAGAAAATTCCCATTGTAGCATTTTTTTCTTTTATTGACTAAACATGAGGAGTCCAAATTAAATAGCTGGGGCTTCATAGGCCAAGCAGCTCCAAGCTGTGTTTTCTATGAGCCCAATTATTTCTCAAAGCACTTTATGAAGCAATTTATCTCAATACAAAAACTGTTCATTAAAATATACTTTTAATATCAGAGAAAGTAGACAATACAAAACACAAAAGCCCCAAAGACGGGAAGGAGTAAAACTGGAACAAGTTCTACTTATCAATTTCCCGACTGTGTTATAGCAACTTGATCTCTAGGACACACATTAAGGAGAATGAACATTTTCAGAGTGGCCTCTCTCGAAGAACAACCGTTTGCTTGGGACAGTGATTCAGATGCCCAAACAGGAGCATCTGCCAGGGGCATCTGGTGTTGGCACGGCCCCAAGGTAGCAGGAAGTCCCAGGAGACAAGGAAAAAAGCTCATGGTGAACTTGCCTTGAAGTCCAGTGTGGCCAGCAATGAGAGGTTCTAGTACTACCTCCATCAGTGAGTCACAAAAGCTGACAGGCACGCCACACGCAAGTCTTCTAGAGGAAAACAATCTGCTCAGTCTGTGTCCTACATCGGGACATTACTTTCTGGGGCATAAACAGGAGCCAGGGGCTTCTCCTGTCCTTTGTTTTAGCCAGTATGTTTCAGACACTGTCATGGAGCTGGGGACATAGAGGAAACAGGTGCCCCTATGGGAGCTCACCCTCAATAGATGCACAGACCGAAAACCACAGGTGGAAGGTGGTCTTGATCTGATTCAGAGCCCATAAAAATGGGACCGAGGTGAGATCCCTGCACCATTTCTGGGTTGAGGGTTTGCATTGGCAAAGGAAGGTGAGAGGGCTCCCTCAGGGAAGCTCTAGAATCCCAGGAAGGGCAGAGTACCCAGAACCAAGTCATCATGCAGCCATCTTAGTATAGAATACCCACATTAGCCACGAGGATCTACCAGATCAAATCATACATTTATGCTTCTGGGCACTGTGGGCAACAGTAGAGAGAAAAAGGAAATGCCAGAGGGCTTAGAAGCTAGACCTTGTTTTTTGTTGCAAGCAAAACCAATGTTTCAAGCAGTTTCCGCAGACTGAGATGAAGTATTCTAAGGCAGGGCTCATTTGATGAAATGAGTCATTGACATTGACATCAGTCATTGACATTGCTGATTTTGCATCATGATAACAAAATGGTCCTGATTAGGCAGCATCAGATTTCCCGCACTGGTAGCTTTTGGCATTTTCTTTTTCGCACTCTTCAGACAGTTCTTTAGAGAGTGGAGAATGTCCTCAGCAGTAAAAGGGGGGTGGCTAGAGAAATTCAGCTAGAGTTATGGGCTTTCTGGCTTTTTAACAGTCAGCCACTTTAAGAAATATGTTTTACATCAAATTCCAGAAGCTACACATGCATGGAGATGTTTGTGTGAGTGCAAACAAAGTTGCCTGAATAAAGACTTCACTATATGTGATGCATTATGATGTTTTCTACCTTTTCTTAACCCTAGTTTAGTCTAGTCTAGTTGATTTGACTCTGTTCCATTCTATTCCATTGTTGTTCTTTAACATTCTGGGCATAACCCCTCAAATTAACTCCAGGACTTACGAATGCTTTTCCATTAGCAATTTTAAAAATACAAGCTAGAGGTACTTCATCTTCAAGCCCAACAACCTCCAATGCTATAGCTCAATGCCCATTTTAGACAGTTGAAATTTAAAGGGTCTCTAGCCAGAAATGTCATGACTGGGCAACTCAACACACTAGACCTGGGGCAGCCAAGAGAATCCTCTAAATCTTTGTTTAAAATGCAGGTTCCCACCATGGCCTTGTGGATTCAGCAGCTCTTTCGTGTGCTTGGGGCATCTGCCTTTTGACAAGTATCCCAGGTGATTCTGATGAGAAACTGAATCCCTTTGCAACCTGGTGTCCCCTCTGATTCGGGTCCTGTTTGTTCACAGCCATGGGGCCAGATTCTCTGTGCCTCGTTCGTGTCCTGGACCCCTTCCTAGGAGGGGCTTCCCCCAGGACCAGTGCCATGGCCCCATTCTGCCACTCCCTCCCTAAAAGCAGTGGTCCTCCTCTTCTTCAATCTATATCTGAATTTTGGACTCTGTTACCTGTCGCTAGACTGCTGCTGGTCTGCCTTGACTTCCAAACAAGTGCAGAATAACCTGTCTCAATCTCCTCTGCTGTGGACATCCCCACCCCTCTAGGATGGGCCTTTCAGCCTTAATGGTTTGCCAGTGTCTGGGCTTCTGTGTGGGGGCTGCCCAATTGATTATCTGCTCCATCCTGAGGCACTCCCTAGCTTATCCCCTTTCCAGAAAACCTACCTACAGCAACCCTAACCCTGAGTCAACCTCCCTTAAGCATGAAAAGTTGAACCTTTCTGCAAAAAATCCATGCAAAAGAGTACTTGGAGATTGACCACCATTTAGGATCACCAACCTCAGCTGAACTGTCAGTACTCCCTGCCAGTCTTACTGTTTCTTTAGTAAATGTCCTCCCCGTTCCCTGCAATGATGGCTTCCTACTGTCCCTCCTCTTCTCACACTTCTGGGCTTCCCTCCACCATCCCCAAGTTGCCTAATGCTTCAGGGACACCATCCAGGAATCCTGCATTTCCAGTCACCAAATCTGTGAACCTACTGGCATTTCCTCCTCTAAACCTCAGTGCTGTGGTCATGGGCTCTTTCTTATGTATTGTCGATTTCTCCTTTCTCCCTCTCTACTGGGATCTTCCCATTACCACACAAAGACGCTCTGATGGCAGGCCTCACGAAAAAACAATGAACCCAGAGCCTTTCCTTGAATGAGACCCTCCCACACCTCCAAGCTTCTTCTCTTGGTTGTCACTTCTTCCAGGTGATGTGTGTTGAAGGAATGTTCTGCCCAGTCAGCCTGCCCCTCACCTCCTACCCACTTTCTCACCTGACTCAGGCTCATTTCTACATGCCCCTCCACACTCACTAACACCGCTCACAGAAAGGTCACCACGGTCCTCCACATGGCCAAACTGAGGGGCATTTTTGCCTGGTTTCACCTGACTTTCCAGCAGCAGCAGCCTCAGCTGACCGCTCCCTCCTTTTGCAAGCATTTGTTTTGAATCTGCAGCCTAACACGTCCTGGCTCCCCCGCCTCTCTGGCTTTTCCCCTTTTCCTTTGCCTGCTCCCACTCCCTTTGAGAGGCCATCCTGGTACACTTCATCTCTCTTCCATCTCTCAGCCAATCTCATTCCTATCCCAGGTGTAAGGGATACCCAGATGCTGACTCCCTGAATTTCTTCCTCCTTCCAGATGTCTCTTGAGAGCCAGGACACACCTCAGTGCATAGACGCCTCTGAGTGAATGGCTCTTCGTCACCTTGGAACCCCCCCAAATGCCCGTGCCTCCTCTCACTGGCTTCAAAATCCACTTCTTCCATGGTCTTCTTCATCAATAAATCATGCCTCCACTTATGCTAACCCACATGAGAATTTGGGTTTTCATTCTTGCTATCACCTTCTCCATCCTCCTCCATTTCTGCCACTGAGTCTCCTCCGCTCTGTGTCCACAACACAGCCCAGGCCCCTCGGTTTCTCCTCTCAATCCTCTTTGCTACTCTGCTACTCCAAGCCTCACTGGGTGACCCCTTGGCCTCCTTGCTGGGCATCTGCTTTTCTCACCCTTCCCCCTCTGCAGTCCATTCAGGACAGAGAGATCAGGGTGATCTTTAAAAGCACACCCACCATTGACTGGGCGCAGTGGCTCACGTTTGTAATCCCAGTGCTTTGGGAGGCCAAGGCAGGCAGATCATGAGGTCAGGGGATCAGAACCATCCTGGCCAACATGGTGAAACCCCATCTCTACTAAAAAATAAAAAGCAAAAATTAGCTGGGCGTGATGGTACGTGCCTGTAGTCCTAGTTACTTGGGAGGCTGAGGCAGGAGAATTGCTTGAGCCTGGGAGGCAGAGGTTGCAGTGAGCCGAGATGGCACCACTTCACTCCAGCCTGGTGACAGAGCAAGACTCTGTCTAAAAAAACAAAACAAAACAAAACAAAAATCACACCTGCCATTAACTATAAGAAAGGCACCATTTAATTAGGATGTCTACAAAAAGGAAAACTAGGTGTGAGGTAAATGGCAACTCTGTATTCTATCATCACAATTTTTCTGTAAGTCTAAAACTGTTCTAAAAATAAGGTTTATCACACACACAGACACACACACATGCACATACACACACAAAGATCATGCGCCTCCTTTGCTTAAAACCCTACACTGTCTCCTTATCTCTCTTATGGGAAAATCTGAAATCCCTAACAGTGTTGAAAACCTAGCATGATCAGGCCCCTGCCTTCCTTCCCAGCATCTCTGGGACCACTGTTCCTTCCCCGGCCCCAGCAGGGTCCAGTGTCCTGGACTTCCCACCTGCTAAATCTTTCTCTGCAGAGCTTCTGACTGCTCACTTCTTCCCTCTTCACATAACTGCCTTTGCTTGTCCTCAGGGACCAAGTGTGTCTTCCACCTGACACTCCAGGTAAGATCCTCTCACGCCATTTCTTTATAGCACTGACTGCAGTTTGTCTTTATGCATATACTTTTGTGATGCTTTGTTTACTAACTGTATTAATCTGTTCTCATGCTGCTAATAAAGGCATGCCTGAGACTGGGTAATTTATAAAGGAAAGAGGTTTAATGGACTCACAGTGCCACATGACTGGGGAGGCCTCACAATTATGGGAGAAGGCAAATGAGGAGCACAGGGCATGTCTTAGGTGGCGGCAGGCAAGAGAGCATGTGCGCGGGAACGCCCCTTTACAAAACCATCAGATCTCATGAGACTTACTAACTGTCATGAGAACAGCACAGGAAAGACCCGCTCCCATGACTCAATTACCTCCCATCGGATCCCTCCCATGACACGTGGAAATTATGGGAGCTACAATCCAAGATGAGATTTGGGTGGGGACACAGCCAAACCATATCACTGACTGGTTCCCCACCAGACTGTAAGATCAAGGGAGTCAGGGAGTGAACACATCTCTTAGATCATCTTAAGAGACTCCTCTGGGCTCTCCAAACCCTGCTTTCTTTTCCCTAGTGGGTCCATCCCTTTATTCTAGACAATAGGATATTAGTAAAAATAACATATACACTTCCATATCTGGCTCATGAAAACTTCTCATCAAACCCTCCATACTCCTTTCTTCCCCCATCAATGTAGCTTTAAATGAGGAGAAATCCAGGGTTGCAAATCATAAGGTGGAAGAGGCCTGGATCCCTGAAACACCATGCGGAACAGGCCACCCAAGAGAGCCTTGACCAAAAATATCTCTGTTGGACTATATTATTACGTGAAGCCACTGAGATTTAGGGAACATTTGTTTCAGCAGTCAGCCTCCCTTGACCAAATCCTCTGTGTCCCCAGCACAGACCCTGACATGCAACAGACACTCAAAATGACTTATTAAATGACTAGAGGACACTGAATTTCCCCAGGCAAGACGTGCTTCTATGGTAATTTTCAACTCTTCCCCACTGAGTAAGTCATACCTCACTGCACTAGCCAGGCCTTTCTGACTGTGTTGAGAGACAGAACTTTGAAAGCACAAAGGAAAGGAAGAAATATTATTGCTAATTCTATGTGTTTTGTTGCAGTTTTTTGGTTTTTTTTTTTTGGTAAATCACACAGCTCAGTCCTTATGTCCAACATTTTCCTTGGTAATCATCATTTTCTCAATCTCAGGGAGTGGCTGGATATCATGACCAAAGAGTGTAATACAAAAAATAAGTCCCCCCAGTTTATTTCCCTTACCAACTTACTTATTTTCTATCTGCATTTGAGCTCAAAATGTGACACCCCTCTTTTTTCCCCTCACTGTTTTATTCTGCCTATTTCTTAACGATCTCATTGAAAAGCACATTATCAAGAGAATTCTTGGAGGTAAAATTGGAATCTTGGAATGTTTATTCTTCTCTTTCTGGCTCTCAGAGGACATATTAGTAATAAGTTGCCACTATTCTATAGCCCAAAATCAGGGCAACTCCTGCTGGCCTGGAATTGTGTTGTAAGGAAATTGACTTATTATGAGTGCTAATTTAGGGGGTTCCTGGAAACACTGGATGGTGGTGACTACCAGAAGAGCAAGAATGCCCTGTGCCTGCATGTGCATTTTAAGGACCAGTCTAACAGAAAAATGTGAAGATATTATATTCACTTTAAGGAACTTTTTATTCTTTGGTGACTCCTACTTCCTGCTGTTACTTAAAGTCTTTGCTTATAGCATTTCTATCAACAGATAGTGAACGATTTTCAAATACTTTTAAGCTTGCGAATTCCATAGACTTTAAAATAGACATTTCTCATTAGGAAGTGTGATACCTGATTTTGGAGAAAGTAGAACATCCTTGGGAAAATGCCATGTAATGATTTTCAGCTACTCCAAGGGGTGAATGAGGTCTCCTTTCCTGATTTTCAGATACTTCTATTGTAAGGCCACTCATTCTCAGCTCTGTGTTTACCTCCATGGAATTCCTTTCCCATGGGACAGAAGCTCAGAGCTTGCTAGCCACCACCCTGTTTCTTGAGCTAAAATGTGATATTCTGGTTTATTTAATTTTTAGGGAAGTGTAAGTTTTATTTCAGGTAAAATGGAGACTTAAAAACAGTCAAGTTACAATAGGAAATGAGGTCCTTACTGCCACTGCCTACCTTTTGCTAATGGCTCGACTGTGATGATTTCACTGCTGTTGCCTCTTCCAGCTGACGTCACAGCCACCACCCAGACGCTGTACTGACGATTCCTACTCAGGTTGGGAATTCTGTAGGAAAACGAGTCGGGAGAGGCCTCAAACTCGCTGATCACCTGTGAAAGGAGACATAAGTGTTCCCACATTCAAAGAAGCATGTGGCAAAAATGGATTTCCCGAGGGAATGGTCATGAACATATTAAATATCATAACAAACAAAACTCACAACTCACTCCTCTCTAAAAGGCTGGCTTTGCAATATAAAACATAACTGATGAGTTTAACTGAGCCACCATCTACATTTTTCTCTGCAGCAGCTTTGATGGCCACCAATAAATAATTTATCCCTTTACATTACAGGCCACAGCACTTCTATATTTGGCTGAGATGGAGTAAGAAGAACCAGATTTACCCTCCTACCTGAGACAACTGAGGAACACACACCACATATAAAACAATGGTTCTAAAAGCATCGCACATCAGGCAATAAATGACAGTGATCTCTGAACAATGGGAAACAGATGAAGAAAACCCCACAATCACAGAGTTTTTGCATTTTTTAGGGCAGTGTGAATTTTATTTCTGATAAAATAGAGAGTTCTGCCTCCTCAACTCGGGAGCCTGGCAGCCTTTCCAAGCTGAGGAGGCAGAGCTGAGAGCCTGAAGGAAGCTAGAGTTCACAAGGAAGAGCACTGGAAAGAGAGCTACACACAAAGGACAAGCTCTGGAGATTGAAGAGGGTCCTACTTGGGTATTTAGCTGAGCAGATCCATGGATGTGTGTGAGGAAACTACCTGAGGCCAGGGAAAGAATCACCTGAAAGAACTGGAGGTCACGGTGCCTAACACTCACACAGGGCTGGGAGTAGTGGCTGTTCCCACCAGTTGGGTTGGAAAACATCAAGATTCATCACGCTTTTGGTATAGTGCATAAGGGTCTTACCACAAAGGGGAAATAATTAGCCCTAGACTGAATACCACTCTAGTCTTTCCTAATTATTCTTAAAAGCAAGACTTACAGAGAGCAAATTATTCCTAAGTAACTTAACTACATCCAAGAATAAAGGTCAAGAATATTTATAGAATTTATAGAAAGTGAAACATCCAGTACTCCAAAAGGTGAAGTTCACAAAGTTTAACACCTAATAAAATATTTTCACATACAAATAGCCCAAATATCTGTCAACTGATGACTGGATAAACAGAATATGTCATAGCGATACCATGGAGTCCGTACTAGTCTGTTTTCACACTGCTGATAAAGACATACCCGAGACTAGTTGATTTATAAAGAAAAAGAGGTTTAATGGACTCATAGTTTCATGTGGCTGGGGAGGCCTCACAATCACAGCAGAAGGTGAAAGGCATGTCCTACATGGCGACAGGCAAGAAAGAATGAGGCCAAGCAAAAGGGGTTCCCCCTTGTAAACCTGAGACTTATTCACTACCACGAGAATGGTATAGAGGAAACTGCCCTCATAATTCAGTTATCTCCCACTGGGTCTCTCCCACAACACATGGGAATTATGGGAGCTATAATTAAAGATGAGATTTGGGTGGGGACATGGAGCCAAGCCATATCAGAGTGTTATGAGATAATAGAAAGGAATGAAGTACTGATAAATGCTATAACTTGGATAAATCTTGAAAACGTTATGCTAAGTGAAAGGAGCCAATTACAAGAAACCACACATTTATGATTCCCTTCATTTAAAATGTTCAGAATAGGCAGATTGATGGCAACATAAATTAGATTACTGGTTGTCAGGGGCAGGGTAGGGGAAGGGGAAAATTGGGAATGACGGCTAATGGGTGTGGATTTTCTTTTCAGGGTGATGAAAATGTTCTAAAATTAGATAGTGGTAAGGGTTGCATAACTCTGTGAATATACGAAGAGCCATTGAATTGTTGAATTTAAAAGTGATTGACATCTCAATAAAGCTGTCATAAAAATTTCCAGGAAAACATAATTCATAAAGAAGAAATCAATCAATCAATCAAAATTCACCATAATTGGCACAGACATTAGATTTATGCAAACAAGGGCAATAAAGTAGTTATAATTGTATTATAGCTGTATTATAACTGCATATGTTCAAAAATTTAAGTAGATATGATACAAAAAGACCTAAGTTAAACTTGAAACGACAACGCATGAGATAAAAAATACATCGAACTTGATTAGCAGCAGAGTAGATATTGCAGAAAAAATGATTAGTGAACTTAAAGATGTGAAAGGAAAATAAGTCTTGGGTTCCCCAAATCACTAAGCTAAAGGGAAAAGTCAAGCTGGGAACTGCTTAGGGCCAACCTGCCTCCCATTCTATTCAGTCATCCCTCTGCTCACTGAGATAAATGCATATCTGATTGCCTCCTTTGGAAGGCTAATCAGAAACTCAAAAGAATGTAAGCATTTCTCTCTCATCTACCTAGGACCTAGAAGCCCCCTCCCCACTTTGAGTTGTCCTGCCTTTGCTTCAAGTTGTCCTGCCTTTTCAGATGGAACCAATGTTAAAAAATTGATTGATGTCTCATGTCTTGCTAAAATGTATAAAACCAAGCTGTGCTCGGACCACCTTGGGCACATATTGCCAGGACCTCTTAAGGCTGTGTCATGGGCATGCATCCTTACTTTGGCAAAATAGACTTCCTAAATTGACTGAGACCTGTCTCAGATATTTGAGGTTCACAAAGACATATTAATAAATGATACATAGAAAACAGAATAAAAAAGTTAACAGGGCATTAGTGAGCTATGGAAGAATATCAGGATGCTTAACATACATGCAGTGGAGTCACTAAACAAAGCGAGAGAGAAGGGACCAAAAAAAGGTTGTAAAAAATTGTGCTTGAAAAATTTCCAAATTTGATGAAAACTGTAGCCCATAGAGCCAAGATACTCAGTGAATTCTAGCCACAAGAATATTAAAAAAAAAAAAAAAAAAAAAAAAAAAAAAACTATACCCAGGAGCATCATAATTAAACTACTCAAGAGTTTTAGTTTCCATGCTAGAGAGAAAATCTTAAAAGCAGCCAGAGAAAGTTCCTGTTATATAAAGGGGAACAAAGATAAGCATGGCAGCCAATTTCATTTGAAAAACAATCGAGGTAAGAAGACAGTGGAATGATTTCTTTCAAGTACTAAAAGAAAAAAATCAACCTAGAATTCTATATTCGACAAATATATTTCAAAATGAAATTGAATAAAGACTTTTTTCAGATACATAAGAAGCTGAAAGAATTAATCACCAGTAGACCCACATTACAAGAAATGTTAAAGAAAATCCTTCCAGCAGAAGGAAAATAATACCAGATAGACAGAGACATAAATGTACACAAATAAGTAGAAAAAAGAGGTAATTATATAGATAAATATATATGATCTTTCTTATTTAAATATTATTAAAATATGGTTGATAGTTAAAAACAGTACCAATGTAATGTGGGCATATAACATAAATAAAAGTAAAATGTTTAACAATAGCACAAAGGTTGGGAGGAAAAAATGGAAGTATATAATTGTAAGTTTTTTACACTATATGCAAAGTGTGTAATACCACTTGAAAGTACACTATGATGTTAAAAGTATATGCTGTGAATCCTAAGGAAACTGCTGAAATTACAAAATATAGCATAAAATAAAGCTAATGAACTAATAAGATAAATAAAATGGAATTACAAAAATCCAAAGGAGTCAGAAAAAGAGTGACAAGGGCAACAAGTAGCACAACAACAGCAGCACTCAAATAGTACTACCACGGATTTAAGCATAAACATATTAATAATAATTTTAAGTGCAAATGATATAAATATATTAAAGGCAAAGATTGTCAGACCTGATAGAAAAGCAATATCCAACTATATGCTGCTTACAAGAAACGTGCTTGAAATATAAAACACAAACAGGTTAAAAATAAAGGAACGGAAGTGATATCCTATGGTAACACTAACTGAAAGAAATACGGAGTGGCGATAGTAATATGAGATAAAATAGATTTAAGAGCAGAGGATATTACCAGTAAGAAAGAGAGAAATTTCATAATGATAACAGGGGTCAGTTCATCAAGAGAACATAAAAATTCTAAACATTTATTCACCTAATATTCACCTATTATTCAAAGATATGAAGCTTGGTTATTAGGTGGAAAAATGTTTAGGATTTATTATTACATGAAACAAA
This sequence comes from Rhinopithecus roxellana, assembly GCF_007565055.1. Lineage (NCBI taxonomy): Eukaryota > Metazoa > Chordata > Mammalia > Primates > Cercopithecidae > Rhinopithecus > Rhinopithecus roxellana. The sequence goes on from NC_044561.1 coordinate 55,363,445, forward strand.
ACTAATGGAACTTCAAGGAGACATAGACCTAGATAGGTCAGAATTGTTCCTTAAAAAGCCATGTGGAGTAGGTAGAGCTGGATCCATTTTATAGATCAGGAAACTGAGGTTCAGAGAAAGCAAGTGACTCACTGATGTCACAAGGCCAGACAAGTGGAGAACAATGGCTCCAGCTCAGGGCCTCTAGTCCCAAGTCTGGTGCTATTTCCTCACACTTTATGCTGTCAATTATAAGTGACCAAAACAAGAAGGGCTTACTTTTACCCTTGCTAGCTTTTCAATAAACCTTACATGCCTCCGCAGGCTGCATAAGTTACAATACCAGCTATGCAATTAAACAGGGGATTTAAATCTTCACTGTATCTCTTAATTGTCATACAATCTCATGCTTCCTCAACAAAACATAATGTCAGATAATTACTTATTGTCAAAATTTTAATTTGTGGGTACACAGTGTCAGATGATTTGGAGAGACTCTTGCATGGATTCCTTAGACACATGCCTATAATCTAGCATGCATATGCATGTGTATGCACTCATTTACACCTCACCTCCACCCTCCTCCCACTACAACACTCCAGTCACGTCTTAGAGTATTATGGGAAAATTAGTTCCTCTAGGAGTTCAGAGGGAATTTGGCCTGTTTCCTGATAAACCACAGAGACAATCCTGAGACTGTATGCACTTGCACTGTATGATTCTCCAAGGCTATGTCCTTGCCAAATTAATTTTACAAAGCTTAATGGTGTGCAAATTATAACCATTGCTCTACTGGACATTAAGCATCAGGAAAGCATTAAGATATATTTATAAAATAAAGATCTTTTTCTATATAGACAACATAGCTTTTAGTTGAAACTCCATACTTATCCTGTTGACAAAGTAAAATTTGTTCTTGATTACCTCCAAAACACACATTTTAATTTGTGCCTGTAACATAATGCATGGCTAAAATCAATAAAATATGGTTTCTTATGCAACAAGATTTGTTTCATCATTTATATAGAAGACTAATCAAGAATTGAAGTAAAAAAGGTATATTAATAGAAACTTCCTTCATTTCTCTGTAGGTTAGGGTGAAAAAGAATAAAGTCAAGCTGTTAGTGGCTCCTATTGGTTATCTGGGCAAGTTAGTTGCACTGATGTCACCACCCTTTGATGCCACTGTGTATTCCTCTGAGGACTGCCATAATTAGGCACCATTTTCCTGGTCTTAGTAGCAGGGCAAGCAGAAAATTGGTAACTGAACAATTTAAGCCATCAGAGTTGATTTATTTTTCTTTGGAATATATGTAACTGGATATTAAAGTTGACTCTTCCTGTTCTCTGGAAGTTTTAGAAATAATCTTAAAGTGTGAGAATGCTCCTAAAGATGCCAGTACCTTCTTTCCTAACAAGAGCTGTGAGGCCACATGGGCAGAACTTGCTGGTTCTGATGTTTTGCCAATCACCCATTTCCAGGCTCCAAAAGAGGCTGGGGCAGGAATAAGGATTTTCTGTTGAGAGGTCTGTGAGCATTCCCTCTTATGGGTGGAAGAGGGCTTCAAGCTCTAGGGAATCTCTTGGAGAACTTGGAGTCTGAAGGACACAGAGCTTGGTAAGTGAGTCACACCTGAGAAGGCTAGTGGCAAGCCACAGTGGCACAGGTTAGCCCTGCTCACAACAGGAGAGGAGGCTGGGCCAGACTGGCCACGCCTCCTAGAGTGAAGTGGGGTAAGGATGCCTACTGGTGGACCCTAGAGGACAGAGCAAGCCTGGATGTCTTGAGAGAGAGACCCATAGGCATGAGATGCCTCCAACAGAGGATGCAGTGTAAATTATATAGTATTTATTGTAAACAGAATCCTTAGCTATGGATGGTGTGTAACTCAATCATTGTTAACCATTTTAAGAGGAGGTAGGAGAAAAAAGGAAAAAAAAAGAGCAAAATGGGAAGAAAATAACCAGAAGTTCTCTCAGTGTAGTGGAGCCAATCTAGTTGATTAAATCCTTTTTCTTAATACTCAGCCAAAAACGCTTATTCTGAGAAGAAGCGATGATAAATATCGTGCCCTTATTTTATATTTTTTAAAACAAATATATGAAGTTTCTATTTATTTTTTATGCATTTCCCTCCATATTTCCGTAAGTTAGGATAGCATGGGCTATATTTACATTTCATTAATTTTCTTTTTATTGGATACCAGATTTTCCAACACAACAATCCAATAGTGTGTAAACTGACTTGCTACTTTCTACATGCATATTTTATTATGTAGCACTCTCTTCCAAATACAGAGAATGTTTAATGAGAAGGGATCACTTTGATTTCCAGATTTCTCCTGATATATCAGCTGGGTTACTATTTCAGAGACTCTGAATCTTTTTTGTTTTTAAAGGAACAAAGCAAAGCTTCACCATCAAGGATGACAGATAAACACTATGGTATAAAGAAGGGCAAACTCAAAATGGAATTTCTTAGGGATAAATGAACCAAATGTGGCAAAAGGAGAAATCTGTGGGGAAGCAACAAAGACACTTTTCTTAATATTTAATTATTTCCTTTTCTTCAGGTAGACTTTGAACTCTCCAATCTCATCTTCTTTAGAGTTAAGACAGACGTGTCAGTCATCCTAGATTTTATTATGCCTAAAGTATGAATTAATTTTGAGTAGACCTACAATAACTGTGTTAGCCATTGTTTGAAGAGAAGATGTAAGAGTTCCTTTGTGACCCATGGAAATACAGCCAACATTATGCAGGTGTGGCCAGGCATGGACTTGAGAGATCCCATCCCCCATGGCCTTGAACCAGAATGCCAGGGATTCTGTTCCACAGCTTATTTTTAATCCTGCTCTGTCTATGCCCAGCTTGAGGAAGTGGATGGGACATTTGTGGACTGGGGTTGCCAATTATTCTGCATCTGTCATAAATTCCTGTTGGCCAGCTGAGAAAAAAGCCTGTTATTTCTCATCTAAAATATGTTTAAACATGTAGGCTCTATCCAAGTTGAGAAGCAACCTAACATTTATTATTAATTAATCCCATCTCAATTGAAATGGCCCTAAGTGGCTGCCAAGTTACTGATTTCTTGGTCCACCAGATAATGTGGTGGCATGAGAACAGGGCTGTCTCTGGCTCAGCGGTCCCCAGCATTTTTGGCATCAGGGACAGGTTTCAAGGAAGACAGTTTTTTTTTCACAGATGGATGGACATGGTAGGATGGGATGGTCTTGGGATGAAATTGTTCCACCTCAGATCATCAGGCATTAGTTGGATTCCCATAAGAAGCATGCAATATAGGTCCTAGTACTAGTCTGTGGCCCAGGGGTTGGGGAATCCTGCTCTATTGACGTCTTGTAACAGGGGCAATCCAGTGTTCCCAGGGAAAGGTTTGGGTATTTGGTCTGAGGACACACACATAAAATGTAAAATATGCATGTTGCTTATGTAATGAACCATCTCAAATACTGTTCTTACAGTGGGCTGATCATGGTATTTACCATGGGAGGTGGTGGTGGGGTCCAGGCAGATACCACTGGATTGAAAGTATGAAGGTCTGTGGATGAGGGATGATGGCAAGAGTTAGAGGACCCCATAGGCCAGACATAGAAACTTGCTGGACTATAGTTCTCTCCTTTGGGCTGTGGGAAGAAAATCTAGGCAAAAGTTCTTAGCTTCATACCTCGTAATAGGAAGGGCTTGTAAATAATTACTGGACTTTAATTTATGGTCATTCACTGAGTTCAGTTGCAGTGTGTAGACTATAAGGTAAGTTCCCGCCCCCAAGGAGTAAGAAATGTTCACAGCAAACAGAAGATTAAAATGAGGTACTGTAGAAGTCTGACCAATTTCTACTAAAATTTAGATATAAACTCATTTGAATCTTTCTAAAACCAACCCTGTCATAGTTGAAGACATGGATGAATATTTAAAAGATGCATGAAAAATAAATGGAAACTTCATATATTTGTTTTAAAAAATATTTATAGCAAGGGTTTACAAGACCTCTGACATGTTTGCCTCCCCAAAGCCATATCCAGAGTGGAAAATACAGTTAATGGGATAACTCTTGTGACACCCAAGCCAGATTGTTCACATTTCAAGCGTTTTGTCTTTGTGTGTTTTTGCTTTAGGTCTGCTGGGTAGAGTCGCGGGTTCCTAAGGAACTAAACGTGCACAGTTTACCCTTGCAGTCAAAGGAGTGTATGGGTTGTGAGAAGGTTAGTTTCCTCCAAGAGCTTCAGGGTCAACCCACGGAAAGACTGGGAACAGTGTTTTCTAGACCTATCTTCATTCCATAATTATTTTTGCCTTGTGGTGTCAATGTGATATTTTTCTTTTCATGTGTAAGATGCTTTTCACCAGTATGTAAGATACAATAAGCCACAGTGAGGCACTTTAAACACTCTTTGGTCATGTCTATAAAACAAGATGCTTACCCAGGAATTGCCAAATTCATTTCCAAACCCCTCACATTATTTAGCTCATAGCTGCACCTGTCAGACCCTGCACAGCCTTCTCTAGTCCTCTCAATCAGCGGCTAAGTCTGCCCTTTGTCTTTCATAGTCTTTGCCTTTATTCCACTGTGGGTTATGGTCTTGCATGTGCTTACTGCATCTACCTGGGGGTCAGGCTCCCTGACCCACCTTTCTACTCCCTCTACTGACCCATCCCCCTACTCACTCTGCAGGGACCCTGGTTCAGAGCATTGCTTAGAGTTGGGACTCAATGACCAGTAACTGGAATAGACTGAAGAAATTCTTGTTGTATTAGGTGAATTTAGTAATGACCTAGAAATGATTTCAGTACAATAGAAAATAATGAGTATAAAATGACTACAGAGCCATAGGCTGTTCATGTCAAATTCTTCAGCCTGTCTGATATAAAAGGAATTCTACTTTTAAAAATTTCAATTAGCTTTTTAATGAAAAACTAATTCTATCAAGGAAATGCAATGTTTTAAAAAGCTCTGATAGCTAATTATTAACATGCAATTAAAAAAATTTGAAGGCTGTGATTTCACAGATAGAATGTTCACAGCAGTGAAATAAAAACTCCCCCAAGGCAATAAACAAAATTGATAGCTCTTTTACTTATAGGGTAAGGCACTTTCAGAATGCTTAACATCTTTCTGTTTAGGGGCAGAGAAATGGCCTGGATTCCATTAAGAATAAGCAGTTCACTGGATTAATTTAAGATTTTTAAAAATCTTACGTATAATATATTTTGATCTAATTTCCATTTTATTTCACAGTTCCCATCTATAAAAGAAGATGTCATGGCAGAAAGATCTTCCTAAAGGCACAGGTTGAGGAGCCAACATTGGTAGAAATGGGATAACAGCCAGGCAATTCTGATCGTTTCCTCTGCCTTTTACTGAGATTACTATAGATACCATTATATATATGACTATATATATATAACTATATACATAGACTATTGGCTACTTTTAAAAAGCCTTTCAAATATAAAATATTTTATTTTTTGGCCTTCTAAATATAAAAGTTATTGCTATAATGTTTTGCAACTATATTAAAGTTGTTATCCAGAGAAAACATGAGAAAAACTAGTTTCTTGATATAATTGTTTAGAATTAGAAGCACCACCCAATTAGCCCGACTGGCATTACAGATACTTATGTTAACAGGCTCTTTCCAACCAATACAATCTCCCTTTGCTACAATTTTGCCTCATACCCTTTTCGTTGTCATACCACCTGCCACGAAAATTATCTGTCTGTCAAAGGTGCATTATTAATTTAACTTGATTGCTGTCACCTATTCAACAATTCTGTACAAAAATACTAGTTTGTTATCATATAGTTTCTCACATACGAGAAAGAAGTTAATGAGAAACACAATTCTTAGTAATAAAAATAATAGATGTAGAATTTACAATATTGAAAAAATAGCTGTTTCCACTAGTGTTAACTGAAAGATGACTTAAAACCAATTTATTTCCTTAAATCATACAATATGTCTGTGTCGGGCCAAGTCAAAAAGGTGAGATGTTTTCAGAGCTGGAATCTTCCAAAAGCTCCAAAATCTGATTGATAAAAAGGGCATTTTAGCAAAACTTTGGAGACAGTAAAAAGATCAGAGGTTAAGAGAGGGATGGGATGAATAGGTGGAGCACAGAGGGCCTTTAGGGAAGTGAAACTTCTGCATGATGCTATAATGGTGGATCCATGTAATCGAACATTTGTCCAAACCTATAGTACGTACTACCCCAAGAGTAAGTCTTATGTAAACTATGAACACTGGCTAATAATGATGTGTCAACGTAGGTTCCACCATTGTTACAAATGTACCACTTTGTTGGGGGATGTTGATAGTGGAGGAGACTGTGCAGTAGGGGCAGGGGTATTTGGAAAATCTCTGTACCTTCTTCTCAATTTTTCCGTGAACCTAAAACTGCTTAAACAAAGTCAAGTTTTTTAAAGAGCATTTTAGCCTGTGGATAATCAGAAAGCTCTACGCAGCAATGGGGAAGTACATTCAGGGTGACATACACTAAGCTACCTAGTCTGAATGAATGCTACCTCAAAGTCAGAATGCTTAGTGACAGGCTATCTGACAAATCGGGCAGGCAGTCTTCTGAGACTGAGCTTCAAAAGAGATTTCCAGGGCCTCTTTCCATATGAAAATTTTAGTGGAATATATGCTTATGTTTTCCTTTCCTCTATAAATTACATGATTGGGCTCAGAATTTTAAAGGCCAAGATTTCTACCTTGAGTATAGGCCATCTGCATTTTACCAGTTATAGCAATTGAGTGGCTTTACATAACGCCTAGTAGACCAATGACCACTGAGAACAATATGAGGAGAAAACTGAAATACAGCTTCAACAGAAAGATTGAGTAGTTACTGGCTAGGTCACTGTGTGATATGGGTTGGCTGTGTCCCCACCCAAATCTCATCTTGAATTGTAGTTCTCATAATCCCCATGTGCTGTGGGAGGGATCCAGTGAGAGGTAACTGAATCATGGGGGTGGTTACCCTCATGCCATTCTTGTGATAGTGAGTGAGTTCTCATGAGACCTGGCTTTATAAGGGGCATTTCCTCCCTTCATTCTGCACTTCCTCTTGCTGCTGCCATGTGAAGAAGGACATGTTTGCTTCCCCTTCCACCATGATTGTAAGTTTCTTGAGGCCTCCTCAGCCATGCTGAACTATGAGTCAATTAAACTTCTTTCCAAGTCACTCAATCCTGAGTATGTCTTTATTAGCAGTGTGAGAACAGGCTAATACGCTGTGAATAGGATAACAGGGAAAAAAGACCACTATTAAAGGATAAACTTATGAAAAACAACATAGACTTCCCTTCCACTTTCTTAAAGAACGGATGTCAAACAAATAGGCAAAAATTGCTGCACAAAACACTAAGAGAAGATTTAGAAACATATTCCATATCTACTGAGATAATCATGTAGTTTTTGTCTTTACTTCTGTTTATGTGATGAATCACATTGATTGCATATGTTGAACCAACCTTGCATCTTGGGAATAAAGCCTACTTGATCAAGGTGGATAAGTGTATTAGCCCATTTTCATACTGCTATGAAGAAGTATCAGAGACTGTGTAATTTATTAAGAAAAAGAAGTTTAATGGACTCACAGTTCCCCATGGCTGGGGAGGCTTTATAATCATGGCAGAAGGCGAAGGAGGAGTAAAGGCATGTCTTACATGGTGGCAGACAAGAGAGCATGTGCAGGGGAACTGCTCTTTATAAAACCATCAGAACTCATGAGACTTATTCACTATCATGAGAACAGCACAGGAAAATCCGCCCCCATGATTCAATTACCACTGGTCTTTCCCATGACACATGGAGAAAATGTGAGCTACAATTCAAGAAGAGATTTGAGTGGGGACACAGCCAAACCATATCAATAAGCTTTTTGACGTACTGCTGGATTCAGTTTTTCAGTATTTTGTTGAGGATTTTTGCACTGATGTTCACCAAGGATATTCACCTGAAGTTTTCTTTTTTGTCGTATCTCTGCCAGATTTGGGTATCAGGATGATGCTGGCCTCATAAAATGAGTTAGGGAGGAGTCCCCCCATCCTCAATTTTTTTGGAATAGTTTCAATAGGAATGGTACCAGCTCTTCTTTGTACATCTGGTGCCACGAATCCACCTAGCCCTGGACTTTTTTGGTTTGGTAGGGTACTTATTCCTGCCTCAATTTCAGAATTCATTATTGGTCTGTTCAGGGATTCAATTTCTTCCTATTTCAGCCTTGGAAAAGTGTATGTGTCCAGGAATTTATCCATTTCTTCTAGATTTTCTAGTTTATGTGCATAGAGGTGTTCATAACATTCTCTGATGGTTGTTTGTATTTCTGTGGGGCCAATGGTAATATCCCCCTTATTTATTCTGATTGTACTTGTTTGAATCTTCTCACTTTTCTTCCTTATTAGCCTAGCTAGTGGTCTATCTATTTTATTATTTTTTTTTTTTCAAAAAACAAGTTCCTGGATTTGTTGATCCTTTAAATGGTTTTTCATGTCTCTATCTCTTTCAGTTCAGCTCTGATTTTGGTTATTTCTTATCTTTTGCTAGCTTTGGGATTTGTTTGTTCTTGGTTCTCTAGTTCTTTTAGTTGTGATGTTAGGTTGTTAACTTGAGACCTTTCTAACTTTTTGACATGGGCATTTAGTGCTATAAATTTCTCTCTTAACACCGCTTTAGCAGTGTCTCAGAGATTCTGGTACATTGTATCCTTGTTCTTATTAGTTTCAAAGAACTTCTTGATTTCTGTCTTAATGTCATTATTAATCCCCAAAGTCATTCAGGAGCAGGTCACTCAATTTCCATGTAATTTGTAGAGTTTTAAGTGAATTTCTTAGTCTTGATTTTGAATTTGATTGTGCTGTGGTCTGAGAGACTGTTCTGACTTGAGTTCTTTGGCATTTGCTGAGGAGTGTTTTACTTCTGATTAATAGGGTCAATTTTACAGTAAGTGCCATGTAGCAATGAGAAGAACGCATATTCTGTTGTTTAGGGGTGGAGAGTTCTGTAGATATCTTCCAGATCCATTTGAGTTCTGTAGATATTTATCAGATCCATCTAATTCAGGACCTGAGCTCAAGTCCTGAATATTTTCGTTAATTTCTTGTCTCAATGATCTGTCTAATATTGTCAGTGGGGTGTTAAAGTCTCCCACTGTTACTGGGTGGGAGTCTAAGCCTCTTTGATGGTCTCTAAGAACTTGCTTTATGAATCTGAGTGCTCCTGTGTTGGGTGTATATATATTTAGGACAGCTAAATTCTTCTTGAATTGAACCCTTTATCATTACATAAAATATAGGATTATGTACATTTAGGACAGTTAGATCTTTGTCTTTTTTGTTCTTTGTTGGTTGAAAGTCTGTTTTGTCAGCCAACAGACACATGAAAAAATGCTCATCATCACTCGCCATCAGAGAAATGCAAATCAAAACCACAATGAGATACCATCTCACACCAGTTAGAATGGCAATCATTAAAAAATCAGGAAACAACAAGTGTTGGAGAGGATGTGGAGAAATAGGAACACTTTTACACTGTTGGTGGGATTGTAAACTAGTTCAACCATTATGGAAAACAGTATGGCAATTCCTCAAGGATCTAGAACTAGATGTACCATATGACCCAGCCATCCCACTACTGGGTATATATCCAAAGGATTATAAATTATTCTACTACAAAGACACATGCACACGTATGTTTATTGCGGCACTATTCACAATAGCAAAGACTTGGAATCAACCCAAATGTCCATCTGTGACAGACTGGATTAAGAAAATGTGGCACATATACACCATGGAATACTATGCAGCCATACAAAAGGATGAGTTTGCGTCCTTTGTAGGGACATGGATGCAGCTGGAAACCATCATTCTTAGCAAACTATCACAAGAAGAGAAAACCAAACACCGCATGTTCTCACTCATAGGTGGGAACTGAACAATGAGATCACATGGACTCGGGAAGGGGAACATCACACACTGGGGCCTATCATGGGGAGGGGGGAGGGGGGAGGGATTGCATTGGGGAGTTATACATGATATAAATGATGAATTGATGGGTGCTGACAAGTTGATGGGTGCAGCACACCAACATGGCACAAGTATACATATATAACAAACCTGCACGTTATTGCACATGTACCCTAGAACTTAAAGTATAATAAAAAAAAAAGAATGTATATATATATATATATACACACACACACACACGATCTGATTTTAGTTTTAAGTTTAAAAGATGATTCTAAGAATAAACTATGCTTACTTTTCCTATTGAAAAGGAGAGGAAGCCTATAGATAACAGATAACAGCCTTAAATGCTAAAATACCATACAGGCAATTGAGTGGCCTACTTATAAAAACCATTTTTTCAATTAAAAAAAAGAAAAGTCTGTTTTGTCAGAAACTAGGATTGCAACCCCTGCTTTTTTCTGTTTTTGATTTACTTACAGGATTTTCCTCCATCCCTTTATTTTGAACCAATGTGTTTATCTCAAACAGATGCAGAAAAGGCTCTTGATAAAATCCAACATCCATTCGTGTTAAAAACTCTCAACTAGTTATTGAGGGAACATACCTCGAAATAATATGACCCATATATGACAAACCCACAGCCAACATCATACTGAATGGGCAAAAGCTGGAAGTATTCCCCTTGAAAACTGGCACAAGACAAGGATGCCCTTTCTCACCACTCCTACTCAACATAGTATTGGAAGTTCTGGCCAGGGCAGTCAGGCAAGAGAAGAAATAAAAGGCATTCAAACAGGAAGAGAGGAAGTCAAACTATCCCTATTTGTAAATGGCATGATTCTATATCTAGAAAACCCCATCATCTCGGTCCAAAAGCTTCTTAAGCTGATAAACAACTTCAGTAAAGTCTCAGGATAGTGCAAAAATCACTTGCATTCCTGTCCTCCAACAACAGTCAAGCTGAGAGCCAAATCAGGAATAAATTCCCATTTATAATTACACAAAAAGAATGAAATACCTGGGAATGCAGCTAACTAGGATGGTGAGAGATCTCTACAAGGGGAACTACAAACTACTGCTCAAATAAATCAGAGATGACACAAACAAATGGAAAAACATTTCATGCTCATGAATAGGAAAAATCAATATCTTAAAATGGCTATACTACCCAAAGCAATTTATAGATTCAATGCTATTCTCATTAAACTACCATTAACATTCTTCACAAAACTATTTTAAAATTCAGTTGGAACCAAAAAGAGCCCAAATATCCAAGGCAATCCTAAGCAAACAGAACAAAGCTAGAGGCATCATGCTACCAGACTTCAAACTATACTACAGGGCTACAGTAACCAAAATGGCATAGTTCTGCTACAAGAATAAACACATAGACCAATGGAACAGAATAAAGCACCCAGAAATAAGACTGCACATCTACAACTATCTAATCTTCAACAAACCTGACAAAAACAAGCAAGGGGGAAAGGATTCCCTATTCAATAAATGGTGCTGGGATAACTAGCTAGCCATATGCAGAAGATTGAAACTGGCCCCCCTCCTTACACCATATACAAAAATCAACTCAAGATAGATTTAAAAATGTAAATGTAAAACCTAAAGCTACAAACACTCTGGAAGACAGCCTAGGTAATACTACTATTCAGGACATAGGCATGGGCAAAAATTTCATGAAGACACCAAAAGCAATTTGCAACCACAACAAAAATGGACAAATGGGATCAAGTAAATGAAAGAGCTTCTGTGCAGCAAAATAAATTATCAACAGAGTAAACAGCTAACAGAATGGGAGAAACTTTTTGCAAACTATGCATCTGACAAAGGTCTAGTATTCAACCTTTATAAGAAACTTAAACAAATTTACAAGAAAAAAATAATCCCATAAAACGTGGGCAGAGGGTGTGAACAGAGACTTTTCAAAAGAGAACATACATGCAGCCAACAAGCATAGGAAAAGCTCAACATCACTAATCATTAGAGAAATGCAAATCAAAACCACGATGAGATACCACCTCACACCAGTCAAAATGACTATTATTAAAAAGTCAAAAAATAACAGATGCTGGTGACGTTGTGGAGAAAAAGGGGTGCTTATACACTGTGGATGGGAGTATAAATTAGTTCAGCCATCATGAAAGACAGTGTGGCAACTCTGCTCAAAGACCTAAAGACAGAAATACCATTTGACCTGGCAATCCCATTACTGGGTATATACCCAAAGGAATATAAATCATTATGTTATAAAGACACATGTACACATATATTAATTGCAGCACTATTCACAATAGCAAAGATGTGAAATCAATCTAAATGTCCATCAATGATAGACTAGATAAAGAAAATGTGATAAATATACACCATAGAATACTATGCAATCATGAAAAAGAACAAGATCATGACCTTTGCAGAGATGGATGGAGCTGGATGCCATTATTCTTAGCAAACTAACACAGAAATAGAAAAACGAATACCACATGTTCTCACTTGTATGTGGTAGCGAAATTATGAGAACATACGGACACATAGAGGGGAACAACACACAACACACACCTTTTGGAGGGTGGAGGGTGAGAGGAGGGGGAGGATCAGGGAAAACAACTAATGGGTATTAGGATTAATACCTGGGTGATGAAATAATCTGTAAAACAAAATCTGTGACACAAGTTTACCTCTATAACAAACCTGCACATGTTACCCTTGAACTTAAAAGTTAAAAAGTAGGCCGGGCACGGTGGCTCAAGCCTGTAATCCCAGCACTTTGGGAGGCCGAGACGGGCGGATCACAAGGTCAGGAGATCGAGATCATCCTGGCTAACCCGGTGAAACTCTGTCTCTACTAAAAAATACAAAAAACTAGCCAGGCGAGGTGGCAGGCGCCTGTAGTCCCAGCTACTTGGGAGGCTGAGGCAGGAAAATGGCATAAACCCGGGAGGCGGAGCTTGCAGTGAGCTGAGAACCGGCCACTGCACTCCAGCCTGGGCGACAGCGAGACTCCTTCTCAAAAAAAAAAAAAAAAAAAAAAAAAAAAATTAAAAAGTAAAGAACTGCATTCCATTAGCCGTGAAATACAAAGATATTTCCAAGAAAGCTTCAAGAATAGACTTCTCAAGAAATTTTATAAAACCAGAATTGATTTTCATATGTCTGGGATGTTTAGATGTAGCTTTGCCTCAAAGAAGCCCTTCTAGGTTTTTTCCAGCCATATGATTCCATGACAGGATGCTGGGGCTACACTAATGTTTGGATGATCCAAGAACATACAGAGCCTAGCATCCGCCTGCCACATAGAAGCACTCCACAAAGGTCTCATGTACACGATTCATTACATGTGTGTAAACGGAACACACTTGTCTATTTTTAGGTTAACTTGTGTTATCTCCGTAATTTTCAGATTTTCTATTATTAAAAAAAAAAGAGAGAGAGAGATTCAGCTAGGCGCTGTGGCTCACGCTTGTAATCCCAGCACTTTGGGAGGCCGAGGCGGGCGGATCACGAGGTCAGGAGATTGAGACCATCCTGGCTAACACGGTGAAACTCCGTCTCTACTAAAAATACAAAAAGTTAGCTGGGCATGGCCGTGTGCACCTGTAGTCCCAGCTACTCAGGAGGCTGAGGCAGGAGAATGGCGTGAACCCCGTAGGCAGAGCTTGCAGTGAGCCAAAATCGCACCACTGCCCTCCAGCCTGGGGAAAAGAGCGAGACTCTGTCTCAAAAAAAAAAAAAAAAAAAAGATTCACCCTTAAGTCATTTAAATAAAATGATGGAAGAATGATTTCTATGTAAGTGATTTAAAAGCACAGGCACTCGATCCAAATCCTTCTGGGATACAAAGCATCCCAAAGTACATAACACAATTTCTTGCCTTATTAAGCTACAGCTTCATTACACAATTTAACCTCTTTTAGATGACTCACAGTCATAATCTATAAAATTTAATTCAACACACATTTGAGGAGCATCCACTGTTTCAGCACAGTAACAGGTTTGCCAGCCTATGCCCATGTCTAACAACAACGCGAGAGATTGTGGTTATGTCAAAGTGAGGTTGAAAGTCAGTGCTGGGAACGCCTGGGGCAGGATGGAGCTGACATCCCAGGGAAGGCAGGTGAGCATCAGGACAAAGAGCTGGGACTCAGAACTCAGCCCCCTGTGGGTTGCAGGTCCCGTCTTCCTTTGCTAACCTGCGTGGCTCTGGCCAGATTGTACAGTCTTCATTTCAGTATCGGTAAATGAAGATAACAATCACAATGCTTCCTGTGTAAGATAGTCACCAGAATTAACTGATGCACAACAGTATTTTTAAAAATGTGAGTCACAGGAGGAATTTAGTGGAACACATGACAACCACTTTAAAAACAAAATGAAATAGAATAGAAAAAAAAATCAAATGGAACAGAAAATAGCAGAGGGCATCACGTTTCGTCAATGTAAGTTTGTGGTGCGTGTACTTCCACAGTGTGATTATAACTTATATTTTCTATTGTGGGTCACCATAGAACAAGTTCAAAAACCATAGGTATAAAGCTTTTGGCACCCAGTGCCTAACATGTAGCCAGTGCTAAGAAATGGTGAAATAAAAATAAAGTATTTAAGTTCAGCTTTAAACAATAAACATTTTTACCAAAGAGGATAAGATGGAAAAGGCAAGGAGAATCCAACGCATACATACACACACACACAGACACATACACATGTACACAAATGCAGACACATATGAGACATGGTATTACTTAGATACCAGATGGAAGAAGGTTAGTAGAATATGAAACTAGATAGGAGTTGCAGCTGGATTGTGGAACTCTATCTAGGTCATATTGTGAATTTTCAATGTCTTTAGGTAAAAAATGAGAAGTCATCCAAGAAATGTGCACAAAGGAATAACATGCTCAGATTCAGAATTGGAAAAATGAATTGTGACAGGGATGTGGACAGCAGACTGGGAGTTGAGCCTGGCAGTGGGAAGGCTTCTGACTTGGTTTTGGTTCTCTGGGGGAGGACCTGAAGCAAGGCAAGGGCAGTGGGTGTGAAAGGAAAGGAGATTAAGAAGATCTTGCATTGGAAGGCAGAGGTGGGCGCATCACCTGAGGTCAAGAGTTCGAGACCAGCCCGGCCAACATGGTGAAACGCCGTCTCCACTAAAACCACAAAAATTAGCCTGGCATGGTGGTGGGCACCTGTAATCCCAGCTACTCAGGAGGTTGAGGCAGGAGAATCGTTTGAACCTGGGAGGCAGAGGTTGCAGTGAGCCAAGATGGTGCCACTGCACTCCAGCCTGGCAACAGAGTGAAACTCTGTCTCAAACAAACAAACAAGACATTGCAGAGAGCTCTTGTGACATGATGTCACTTTGCTCATTTATTTCCTCTGATCATATTACCCCCTCCTGCCTCTGATTCATCAGGTAAGATTCTTCTCTTCCTGCAAGCCAGGACTAGCTATGTGTTCCAAGCAACCATCTCTGGCCCTGTGTTTGAGTGACCCCCCGTCCGCACTCCTGCACTGTGCTGTACACATCACTGCTGTGTCCTCTGTCACATTACACAGAAGGGTGACATTGTCCAGTGTTTCCTGCCTTTCCTAGAACTTCTGGGTATGGGTTTGGAGCATACGTCATGGTTCCCTTGTGGTTAAGACATGGACCAGAATCTTACGACAGATTCTGGCCCATGATTTGTGCTGGAGCATTTACATGCCTATGTCAGAGCCTCAGAGATTTCTTTCTCTTTGTCATGAAACCTGCCTGGGTCCTTCCTGGAGTGAAGATAACACGGCATGGACTGCCATGTACTCACAATGAGCATGATCGTGAAAGAAAAATAGAACCGTTGGTTGTTGTAAATCACTGAGGTTTCAGGCCTGTTTGTGATGCCCCCTAACTCAGCATCTCTTGAGTGATGTGATTCAGAACCTGGCTCAGAGCTTGGTGTAAGAGTAGTACTCTGTTTATTTGTGGTATAAACGAATGAATGATTAGGAGAGGAACTATAGGTAGCTCGGAGCTTCTGGTCAGAAAGCAGCAGATTTTGTTAGATCATCAGCTAAACTAGAACACAGGAAGAGAGGGAGAGACAAGTCTAAATGTGTTTGTGGGCACACTGAATGCGAAGTATTGGAGAGGTCTTCCTGAGTACGCAGATGGTGGTAAGTTGGAAGTATAGGACTGATGGTTCTCTAAGACTGTCAGGATTAGAAATAAAAAATGTGAACTCTTTAATTTCAGATGATAGATAGTAAATTACACGAGCAGAGTCAATGATCTACAGAGATAGTGTAGAATATTAAAAGTGATAAAGGAAGAATATTGGAAAATGCCTACATTTAAGGGTGGGAAGCAGAGGGACGAGAAGCAACAAAGAATAAAAAACAAGATAATGGAAGCTAAGAAAAGGAGGATTTTAAAAGCAAACTGCTGTCTAGTAGTGTCACTATATGCTACAGTGACATGAAATAGGGAGGGTACTGGGAGGGAGGAATGACATTTTAATACAGCCAGGAGGTCCCTGTTTCGTGTGAGAGAGGAAGAATGAACACTGTGATGAGTATCATTGTAGATACACATGAGCATGTTAGATGCTGCTTTCCAGATTCCACGTTATACCACTTTCCCACTCCTTGAGATTCCTGCACATTTCTGGTCCTTGGAAGTCCCCTTTCACCCTCGGCCTGACTATGGCTTTACTCGACGCAGTCTGCGGCCGGTTGGGAGGCAAACACACACCTGTTGCCTGGGGTGGGAAGCTGTCTGGACCTGGTGAGCTACTTTGCCTCCCAGAAGACTTGTTTAATTCTAAGTTGTGGTCTACACTGTGGAGAGTTTAATTCCCCAAGTCTTCTGGGTAAGAAGAGTAGTGGTGTATTCTCACTGGTTCACTCAGCAACATTTATTGAGCACGTACTATGTATAGGAACTGAATAATGTTATCATCTGAAGCTGGAATAACTAATGTGAATCACAGCTCAGAGATATTTCATGCCTTCTGACTTTTAGTTTTCATTAATGAGAAGTCTGTGCTTCCTAATTTTACATTTCTAAACTCTGTAAATGAGATTAGCATTGTGAAATAGACAATGTCTATATCATAATGCTTACTTAATGTGTATATAGTAAAAGCAGTCTGTATGTAAAATTTTTGCAGACTGCTTTTATGTAGACCGGAGCATTAGGGAGGAAATGAAGCTTGACTGTTTCCTTCCTGAGACCTCAAAAGGGCCGTCTCACGTCTTTGGACTTTCATTGCTTATAATCGATTGTTTGATCATTCCAACCATTATATATTAAAATTAATAGCCAGAATCTGCAAATTCTGGGGATGAGGCTCTGAATCCAATGACTTTTGAGATTTTGCAGTTTGAATCTCTGATTGGGGAGTTTAATATCTCGTTGCACTGCTGGACCCCTGAGGGAAGGTTCATGTTCAGTCAGCACCATCTGCAGACAACCTGTTTGCAGATTCCTTCTCAGTTACTCTAACTTGTCATCGGGCCACATGCAATGTTTCAAATTCTAATGGCTTTTTGTAAGCTAAACTGAGACAGCACCATGAAATAAGTGCCCATTAGCAGACATTATATGTCACATATTAGATTTAAAAGCTTGTCTATTTTAACAAGGTCCTTTCCCAAGAAAGGGAGATGAATTTGGGATCTTGAGAGAAATTGACATCAGCGAGGAGGTTATCTGAGGGACTCTTATAAAAAGGATCAAATTTACAAGGCATATTGTGTCCTGATTTATCCCCCTATGTTCTACATTCAACTATGAAATCATTTCAAATAAAAAAAATTCAGATTTATGAGCAAGGAAAATAGCTAGAGCTCATACTGCCCTCTGGTGGTCATTCGTACACATAGCCAGAAATGCAAATGCCTCAGAAAACTTGACAGCATCCAGTTTACTGAAAGTCAAATTGCAGAAACTGACGGAAAAAAAATAATTAAAAAAAAAAAAACCAAAAAAACAAAAAAACTCTCCTTTCCTGTACTTTAACGTTTCTTGATCATTTCATATTTAAAACAGAATAATAGATACTCTTTACAAATATTCACCTTTGAAGAGAAATAATTGTCTCTGACCTTGACTCAACGATATTATTTGATGTAAAAAATAGGCCTCATGGTCTTAAACGATGGTTAAGATAGATAGATAGGAATGTGGATATGGAGATGGAACTATTTTTAGTTCACTTCACTTCGATGAGGGTGCTCTGGGGTTCTGGGACCTCCTTGTAACACTTTGTAGGTATCACCACCTGTGTTTGGGGTTCTGGGACCTCCTTGAAACACTTTCTAGGTATCACCGCCTGGAAGAACACAGGCACCCGTTCATCATATTTCTATGTCTCTAGTCTTTTTAATATGGTCAAAAGCCAACACAGAGATACCCTGATAAAAATCTCAGCTGTTATTTCCCACCTTTTTCTGGTTGGTTTGTTCTCATTACTGTCTTTTTTTTCTTTTTTATGGAGTCTTGCTGTGTTGCCCAGGCTGGAGTGCAGTGGTGTCATTTTGGCTCACTGCCACCTCTGCCTCCCAGGTTCAAGAGTTTCTCCTGCCTCAGCCTCCTCCCGAGTACCTGGGATTACAGGCATGTGCCACCACGCCTGGCTAATTTTTGTATTTTTTGTAGAGACGGAGTTTCATATGTTGGCCAGGCTGGTCTCAAACTCCTGGCCTCAAGTGATCCTCCTGCCTTGGTTTCCCAAACTGCTGGGATTACAGGCGTGAGCCACCATGCCTGGCTGGCCCTCATTACTGTCCCTTTTGAGAGTGTATTGTTAAGATCCTGGGCAGGTCAAATCCCATTGTTCTGTGGGCGAAGAGACAGGAGAAATCCCAGGGAAACACATTTCTACCCCATCTAACAACACCTGTGTGACTTTATTTTCAGGATAGGATGTTTTTTCTTCCTTTTTTATTGTATGTAATTCTCAGGCTGGGAGGACAGAGCCAGATACAGCCTGTATCATCCACAAAGAGGGGCTTCCTCATTAAGCATCAGTCACTAAGGACTCATTTCAAATAAGCCAGGTAGGGATTTTTAGTTTACAGATGAAGATCTGATTGAGAAGACAAAACGAGAGGAAGCTGCTGGTGTTTCTGTACCCTGCTAGGTGCTTTCTAGCCTGTTAGAGTCAAAACAGCAAACATGAATCCCGTAGCAAAGAGATCAATGAATGAATGAGTGAATACTAATACAGATACAATTCAAGTTCTAGTGGAAAATGAGTATGCTTTATTTCAGCAATAATTTTTGTCTCTCTTTGGTGAATACAGGGACACGTCAGTATTAAGGAGAAAATCAGAAGCCACCCTGGGCAGGGTGGGGGGTCCTCGAAGAATTGCCACTCTGAGTAGAGGGCACAATGGCTCAGTTTTTTTTCTGTGTCTACGGTGCTCTACATCTCTGCGCTTTGATGGTAGGATTCAGCAAGTGAGGATTAACAGCATATTGAAAATCACATAAGAAGCCCATAAAAACACTGTGGAGCCTAACTCAGACCATTTACATTTACGTATTGACTTCAAGGACAGAGTACTGCCATGAATGCATAAGCAGTAGAGCACACACCTTTTTCAGCAGACAGACGGACCTTCATGGGCCAAGCAAGCCTGCACACTCTCTCGCTCGTACTCACTGTTGGGGTACACCAGGCCTCAAGGGCCCCTGTGGACTTTGAGCTTGCACAAACACATCACCTTGATTAAAAGATTAATCCATAAATTTGTTTGGGAATATTTTTCAGCCTTCACAAGGAAGGAGATTCCATCGCATGCTACAACATGGATGAACCTTGAGGATATCAGGTCAATGAAACGAGCCGGTCACTAAGTGATAAATGCTGTATCATTCCACATGCATGAGATCTCTAGAGGAGTCAAATCCAGAGACAGAAAGTAGAATGGTGGGTGCCAGGGGCTGGCTGGAGGGAGGATGGGGAATTCGTGTTTAATGGGGACAGAGTTTTGGTTTTGTAGAGTTCTGGAGATGGATGGTGGTGATGGTTTCACAACAATGTGAAGGTATTTAACACTGATAAACTCGATAATCAAAGTGGTTAAGATGCTAAGTTTTACGTTTTGTGTATTTTACCAGAAAATAAACAAAACCAGTGTGTATATTCACTCCACAAACGCTTAGTGAATGACTACATGTGTCAAGTTCTATACTGGAAGCTGGAGATGCAAAGATGGAAGACACACGGCACCTGCCGCAGAAAATGTCTAATGTTTCTATGAAGACATCATCAGTTTTGGTGGGTGATTTCAATGTTTTCTTTTTTTTTTTTTAATTTCCTTTTTGATATGTTTTGGTGTGGTCTCAGAAGCAGTCTAATTTTATAATAATTATTCAGCAGGAATAATATGAATGATAACAAAAACCACACTTTGAAAGAGTAAATAACTTTTAGTTCCTTCACAATGAACCAGGCTGACTGCTATAACCATAAGGGTAATAGATCTTCATGAAAGTCTCTCATTTCTAGCACAATAGGGTTTTGCCTGCTATTCTTTTCCCAGTGTGAGATGGAGGAGGGAAAGGAAGGGATGGGGTGGGGTGGGAGGGAAGGAAGGAGGGAGGGAAGGAGTCGGGAGGGAGGGAAGGCGTAAAGTGCCCGTCATGATGAGTCCAACAGTAAAATCAATAGGTGTTGTCCACTGACTATCAATTAAGGCACAATTAAGGCCTCTGGGCTTTGATTTTGATCAGGCTGCTGGCAGTTTAGTGGGAACTCACCAAATAAACAATAATTCTAGACAATTGTCCCCCTTGTCATGATTCAGGAGCGTATTTTCAAATGAGGTGTAAATGAGGACTTTGCTTTGTATGTGGAGACAGCAGGGGCAAAACAAAATCACTGGAAAGACCCAAGTAGGTAGGAAACAAAGGAACAAAACTGTCCAGCACGAGCACCTGCAGCTCGTCCCTGGCAGACGCTTGAAAGGCACTTGGTTATTTACCAACTTACTGTGGGATAGGGGTGGGAGCAGAATACAGTGTACTTTCGGATGATGCCGTTCAGCTTGAGAGGGGGAAGCCAGGACACAAAGACCATGGAGGCTGAGGCTGCTGCTGCCTTCACGCCCGCGGGAGGACCTGGAACTGGAAGAGCCGTGTGTTTAGTCACAAGGTGGGGCCTCGACTTGGGCTTGCGGGCCCACGCCTCCCAACACGACCCCACTCCATGCTCACTGTTCAGCTCTTTGAGGTTGAGCATTACGGGTTCTGCTGTGTCCCCCCAAATGCATATGTTGAAGTCCTAACCCCCAGGACCTCAGAATGACACTGTCATTGGAGGTAGGGTCTTTACAGAGGTAATTGAGTTAAAATGAGTTTGTTAGTGTGGCCTCTAATCCAGTACTTCTGGTCTCCTTATAAAAAGGCCAGTTTTGGCACAGAGACAGACATGTATAGAAGGAAGATGATGTGAAGACACAGGGAGAAGACGGCATCTATAAGCCAAGGAGAGAAGCCAAGAACAGATGCTTGTCTCAAAGCTCTCAGAGATAACCAGCCCTGCAGACACCTTGATTCTGGACTTCCAGCCTCCAGAACTCAGAGACAGCAAATACATTCCTAATGTTGGAGTCTGTGGTTCTCTGTAGCTCTAGGACCTGATACAGTCCATTCTAGTCCCTTTTGTCCTGGGGAGCCTTCCCAGCCCATTTCAGTGCTTGGAGACTTCCTGCCTCTGGATAACTAGACAGTTAACTTCTGGATCAGTCTTATTTCTGCTGCAGTTTTTGGCTTTGAATGTACTGGGGATGAACCTTTTGGATCCTCAATTTGAGACGCATGAGGGTGAACTACCTCAGCCATGGAGACCCCACTCTCCCTCACCCCAGTCATTTTGTAATGGCACCACTTTGGGCTCAGGAGAAATGGAAATATTGTTGATGAATAGGGATTATTGTGTCCAAGATTCACAGTATCCATGTAAGACAAACTCTCCCCTGTAAACCAGCTAAGAAGGCAGAACATGCTGGCAGCAATACTAAGCATGATTTGGGAGTGAGATTGAAGGCATGTCCCACTCCTCTTGTTCTTTTATTTTCCAGGTTGAAGAGTTGGGGGGTGCGGTGAGATGACCAAGACACAGAAGATGCCAAAATGTCGTAAGTGCCAGTGAGAAAGGCATCAGAGCTCTTGCTTTGTTCCTTATTAACCTCACTGTCCACATGAAGGGCAAGCACATTGATGGAGGCACTGAAATTCAAGCCAATATAAGTCCCTTGCAAACCCCTGGAGAAAGCTGTGAGTCTTTTACTGCTTTGACGGCAATGCAACTGCTCAGTAAATAGTTTTGGAGGTGAATGTGCATCTCATAATTGTCATCTTGACTCTTCTAAGTCTGCATAACAAAACCAAGAGCTCTGGTGAGAACTAACTTGGGTTGGACATAGTCACCATTTGAAAATATAAAATCCAGTTTTGGCAAGTCTTGCAGACAGTGGAAGGTCTAGAAAAGGTAACACACATAAATGACAGATCCTGGGTTAAGAAATCCCATGAGAACAAACCCCAATCAGGTGAGGGTAATGTCTAAGACATCCACAACCTAGTTCAGAGCTGCCAGGGCTCCTCCTGAACAAGGGCAGAGTGAACGTTTCATGAGGATTTTAATCCTAGTAGACACCCAGCTTAGCCAACACTCTCAGTCGTTTCCATAAAGCCCCTGGTTGGTGTTCACCACAGTGAACACTCTTGCTGGACATCTTCTCTTTAGGAGGCCAGGTAGTTTAGCACCAACCAGTTGAATGCCTGCTGAAGAGGAGTCAATTCTATTTGTTTCCAACCTGTTCGTGACAATTGTACCTGTCACGGGTAATACTGTAAGTTAATTCATTACATAAACCAATGAAATTCAAGTGCAAAGAAAGCTGTTTCTATGACACTTAATGGGACTGCTTTGGAAAGGCTTCCTTAGAGACAAGTTACAAAGAAATTAAAAAGAGAAAGAAATCAAGGAGGGAAGAACAAAAGGAATGACGGAGGGAAGGAAGGAAGAAAGGAAAGAGGGAAGAAAAAAGAAAGGAAGGAAGGAGGGAAGGAAGAAGGGAAGACAAAAGGATGGAAGGATAAAAAAAGAAAAGAAAAGGAAGAAAGGAAGCAAGGAAAGAAGGAAGGAAGAAAGGAAGGAAGGAAGAAGGCTGATCTATGTTTGGTCAGGACCACTATGAAGAATGGGACATGTGGATTTGTCTCCATTTGCAAATAGATCGTTGATAAATGGTCACATGCTCTTGAGACACCAATTGAAAAATGCAGATGCTACCCATTAAATACACAGTTCATGCAGTAAAAGATGGCACAGAACTCCAATGTTTTCACCCAAAACTTGAAGTGATCCTAAGTCATGTGATTAGAGAATGATTAGGGAATGAATACATATTTATATGTATTAAGTTAAAATGCAGCATTTCGGGTACTTCTTGGCCACTGTAAAGTTTGGTGGTTCCTTGTTTCAATTGAGGATTTCCATGAGCATGCCTGTGTCACAGCCGATCAAGGGGCTTTGACTGCACCATCTAAACGCGCAGTTGACTCCTCCTACACGGATTTATGATCTATCTTGCACAGTCTTTCCTTGTATGGTTACTAGAACTTTGTACAATAAAATAACAACATAGAAAATTTGAAGAACACGGCATTTTGGAAACGCTTTCTGGATGACTGAGCTAATCTTTTCAGAGCTAGAACTTAACATTTTCATTCTGGTTTGGACAATATCATAAAGCTTAAAGGTGTGGGCCCTGGAGCCTCACTGCTGGTTTCATGCGGCTCTACCCCTTAGTTCCATGTCCTGAGCAAGTCGATTAACTTCTCTAATAATCTTTAGTTCCCTCATTTATAAATCGACAACAATAATTGTGCCGACTTATGTTTTTGCTGTTAGATTTACAAGAGATACTTCATGTAAATGATTTACCGTTCTCTGTAGAGTAGGCGCTAAATAAGTTCTAGCTATCATCTCTAATAACCATCCTTATGTCCTTAGATTAAATGTCATTAAATGATACTAGCCTTTACTTTGTGACTCAGTGGTGAATGACAAACACCAGACACTGAGAGTTGCAGAAGACAGAGATGGCAGA
This sequence comes from Rhinopithecus roxellana, assembly GCF_007565055.1. NCBI lineage: Eukaryota > Metazoa > Chordata > Mammalia > Primates > Cercopithecidae > Rhinopithecus > Rhinopithecus roxellana. The sequence continues at coordinate 55,387,527 of NC_044561.1, forward strand.
GGATGGAGTAAAAAATGGTATATGTCTGTCTGGGACATATTTTCTTGAAACATTCTTAGTGACCACATTCCATTTTGGTAATCTGAGTTTTTCTTATGAAGGTCAAAACGAGCTTGGGAAGTTTTCATGAATTCCTGGGCATCGTAGGAGAAGTTCTGCATACAAGTTTAATTGATTGCAGTAAAGAATGTGGCCTTCAGAGAATTCTCTCTTCTACATTCCTCCAATGCACCTGGACATCCCTTCTGAGCTGCAGATGCTTCTGTGTCTCATGTGTCCAATTGGCTGAGACGTTTCCACCAGGGATCACACAGGCACTTTAGGCCAACATAGTCACAACAGGGCTCACCGTCTTCTATCCAAACCTGCACTTCTCTTGCCCCATCTCAGGAAATGGGCTCCCCCCATCTTCTCAGTTGCAAGAACCAGAACCTGGAATTCTCTTCCCACTGTGACTTGACGAGCCCTTTGGATGTCCACATGGACATGACAGGTCAGCAGCTGGGCTCTACCCCTGATTCGCTGGTGCTCCCCAACACTGAGCTCTGTTTCAGTTCCCTGAACGTGGTCTGCTTCTCCCACCCCGGGCCCTTGGGCTGCCATGATCCAGGACCTTGGGATGCCTCTGTCTGGACTTTCTCCCACCCTCTGCCTTCTCCCTGGCAACTCCTACTCATCTCTCAGGGTCTAGTATGTGTCATTTTCTCCAGGAAGTCTTCCCTGATCACCAGCTTAGGTCAGGTCAGGGCTCCCATGTCTCTGTCGAGACTCGTTTTCATCATTGCACTTGACACAATCCACTCAGGGGTGATCTATCAACATCTGTCTCCCCCACTAGCTTGCAAACCCCACCATGCCCATCCTGTTTCTCTGCATCTTTAGTTCCTGGGCCAGTATCTGGAACATACTAGATCCTCAATACAGATTTTTCAAGAGTGGAAAACTGATTTCATTCGTGTCTGTGTGGTAGGCGGGATTCTACGATGGGTCCCAAGATCCTTGCCCTCTAGTGTATGTGCCTCGGTGATTCCTTCCCCTCGAATGGGTGTGGCACCTGTTACTACGATGGACAGATCCCTCCCATGGGCAGGTTGTGCCATGTGGCAAAGGTGAAGGGCTTGTGCAGGTATCACTGAGGTCCTAATCACTCGGCTTTCAGTTAATAAAAAGGAAAGTTTCCTGAGTGGGCTGGGTTTTATCAGATGCGCCCCTTAGAAGAGGAGATGGCGGTCAGAGGGAGACAGAAGAGGTCAGAGGGATTGGAAGCCATGTGAGGCTTTCCTATTGGCCTTGAAGGAGGAAGCCGCCATGCGGTAGGGGCTGTGACAGGGAGTAACAGGCAGCCTCTGGAGGCTGGTGACCCCAGCCCCATAGCCAAAAACAAACAAACAAACAAAATCCCACCAATAACTTGTGAGCCTGGGAAACCCTGACCTCAGATGAAGGCACAGCCCCAGTTCACACCTTGATTCATCTGTGGGACACTGAGCAGGGGACTCAGCTCAACCAGACCTGGATGCCTGACACTTGGAAACGATGAGATAAGACATTTGTATTGCTTTAAGGTGTTAAGGTTGTAGCAATCTGCTCCACAGCATAGAAAATAAATACAAGTGGGTCAGCTCTCCTGTAACATACCTTAATGTAAAATACCAAAATAATTTTTCTGAAACAGTATTGCTTTGGTTTAAGTATGAATATCAGATGAAACTCTGACTAAACACCCACACAAACACTGCAGTCAGCTTCATTTTTTTTCACCATCATTTTTCTGCTTTTAGTAAACAGCCACAGGCAGGTGTGTGTGTATGCGCATGTGCACACACAAACATGCATGTACATATGTGGTACACCATGGTAGCCAGATCCTTCTGAGCCCACAACTTTTCAGTGGCTTTTCCTGAGCCATGCCGTGCCGTGCAGATGCTACAATCCTGGAGGGACATGTCACGTTCACAGCTGTCATCTCACCAAGCAATGCACATATGTCCCTTTTCTCTTCCCATGTCCATAAGACTCTGGTATTTTTGGCCTTTCCTCTCACTAGAGCAGGAGTGTTCAAACATTCTTTAAATGTTTGACTGATCCTTTAACCAAACCATCAAGTGGAAACCCAGCACATAACACAAGTAGAAGTGGGGTGGCTCTTGAAGCCAGGGTCAGGGAGAGAATGGAGTCTCTCACTGGGCCTCTTGGTTACCACTGGGGCCCGCCCAATAACCCTTGGGCTGTGTAAGAACCTAGTTTGAGAACCACTGCAGTGGAGGGAGTGTGGAAAGCCACGTGGTAGAACCTGTTCTAGGACATCTTGTCTGTCGTGTTGCTGGTATATCTGCCACTGCACAGGACACACTACCATAGGCTGTAGAGCCCCTGAATCCTAAGCAGTGTTGACTGGCTGTACTTCCCAGTGTCTACTGAGGGGCAGCACCACTGGTGGCTATGCAAACACAACATGCAATCTACCCCCTTTCAGGTCTGAGGTGTGGTCATAAAATCACCCCAGCACATGTCACAGCCACATACTATCCACACCTTCATAAGTATGTATGGCTCAAGGTATGAGTGGTCGGAGGATTCAGAGGTATCTGGATGTCAGTTTATTTTTTTGCTTCCTCTTAGCTCTACTTTCAGGTCTTCTCCCAATAAGATTTGCTAATTGACGGTGGGGAGGGAGTAGAGATGACATATTCCACCTGCTGCTGGCCCTCTCACATGTGCCTTCAGAGTTATGTGCATTAGTGATGTGTTCCGTCAATATTTGAACTTAACTATCTCTATTGATACATATGCAAAGTTTACTCTTGTGTAAAGGGATCAAGGCTGAAACTAGCTTTTGCCTTCAGAGTGAAAATAGCAATTGGAAGATTAATAGATTCATTTTGTTTGTGTTCTCTTTCCTTATGGCTTGGCTCACATTACAGTATTGGCAAATAAAATGGCATCAGGATTTCACAACTGTTTTAGAAGTCAGGATTAGTTGTTCTTGCGCTCAAAAACAGAACGCCTGATCACCAAGTCATCCTTTGTGTTTCTGCAGCAATAACAGGGGTACAAGTTCTCACTGACTGAGCAGTCCTGGAAAGATAATGTGAACTGTGAACAGTTGTCACAGGCCCCCAAAATATCTCCATGCATCTGAGTCTACATTTATGGATAAAAGACGATATCCATGGCCCTGAGACTCTGACCACAGACATGAGAATATGTCCATGCACCCGAGACTATAGTTATGGATACGAGACTATGTCTATGGACCTGAGATTATGACCAGAGACATGACAATATGTCCGTGGACCTGTGAATATGTTTATGAGCCCAAGAATCTTTAGATAGAGGTAGAGAAACTACTTAAAGCACAGACTTGTTCTCTAAACAAATATTTCTATTGCAAATAATCTGTTGCAAAAGTAAATTTTTGCCTTTATTAGGGTTAAGTTTCTCCTTTTAGTATGATCAGTGACCTAATAACACAGTTTAAGCCTCCAGGCTCCCTAGATTAGGAAGACTGGTACAGGACGTGTGTCTGGCATAGACAACTGAATCAGGTGGTCCCTGTTAATGTAGCTGTCTTTCTTTGCTTGCAAAAACATTGATAAACATTGAAACTTCAACCTGAGCCTAAAATAGTATCTTATTAAGAAAGAACTGAGTAAATGTTGGAAATTATTATTTTACTGGAAATCTATCTGTATTTTTACACAATTTAATTGAACTTGCAAGTGTAATCCAAACTTCAAAATTACAAAGCTTTCTCACTGAGGTATTAATAGGATCTGTAATCAGTTCGACTGGGCATTTGTTCTCCGAATTGGCCTTTGTCCCTTCTTCCAATCAGATAAATAAAATTGCATTTAATTCTGTAAACTGCTGGAATGCCTAATTTTATTAGGTATTGAGTCCACAAAAGTGGTTGACACGGTTGACACAACTCTTCATCATTTCTAAATTATTGAATTTTTCATGTGAACTTGGGAGATAAAGTGATATTATTCTAGTTTTTCTCTTCTTCCACCCAATCTTCGCTCCACCTCTTTTTTTTATTTTTTATTTTTTATTTTTTTTTTTGAGATGGAGTCTCACTCTGTCACCCAGGCTGGAGTGCGGTGGCATGATCTCAGCTCACCGCAGCCTCTGCCTCCTGGGTTCAAGTGATTCTCCTGCCTCAGCCTCCGGAGTAGCTGAGATTAGAGGCGCCCACCACCACACCCAGCTAATTTTGCATTTTTAGTAGAGACAGGGTTTCACCATGTTGGCCAGGCTGGTCTTGAACTCCTGGCCTCAAGTGATCCACTACTCCACCTCTTTTTGAAAATACACACTTATCCTAAAAAATATTGACACTCAGTTCTGCATAGTCCTTGTCCCATACCACCAGCAAAAGTGGGATCCACAGCATCCTCCTTGGGGTAACTGGGGCACCCAAGGCAGGGTTTTCCATAGTCAATCCCAGCTCCACACACTATCAGCACTGAAGACAAAAGTAAGGCATAATTGATAGACAAATTAGACTTTGGGCCTTGGGGTCAAGTTTTGAAAGAGAACTCTATGATTTTTAAAACTAGAATATTAATTTAAAATTGATCTAAAATTGTGAATTAATAAGGATCTGTGAAGAGCCTTCCCTTCTTATTGGATTTCTGTACATTCTTCTAAAAACGCAGATGCAAAACTTTCTGTGGATGATCAGTTTGCTCTTTAAATAATAATTCCAGTGACATTTGCATTACTGCTTAGCAATGTAAAAAAAAGTATTTCACTCCTGCTCTGAAGGAGTGGAGAGCAAATAATCAAATATTGAGTGTCAGGAAGCATCTCACTTTGTGGCAAGCAGGTGCTTTCAGACATCACTTCAGCTCTCATACATTGGTTCTGTGCAGGCTGACTGCTACAGCAGATTGCCCATGAGGACAATCCAGTCCACAGAAGCTTAGGTAAGGTGCCCAAAGTCCCACAGGTAGCAGGTGACACAGCCAGCATATGCACAGCTCTTCGTCTATTACATTTAAAAAAAACTAAATTATGGCTGTCTTTACTCAGGACTTAGCTTTCTAGATATGTCTATTGATGTGTGACTTCCTAATGGCATTACAGTTGAACCTTAGATTTCCCTAAATAACCCAATTTCTTAGAGCAGAACTGCTGACACCTGCACATTCCCTGGAAGAACTACCTGTGCATTATAGAAAAAAACTAAAGCAAACGAGGATTAATTTGGGTGTAGACATCATAATGTGAGAAGGGCTACAGAAGCAGCGAAAACACCAGGTGACAGTGGATGCCTGGGGCTGCTCAGGAGAGCAAGGCCTGGCTTGCCAAGGTGAGAGCAGAGAGTGAGGTGGAAGATGGCAAGCTTAGAATAACAGAGAGTCATGGTCAGGGGCAGAAAGGCTGAGGAGAAGAGCGTGTTGTGCCCCCCAACAGGTGTTCTTTGCTTCCATCAGAACAGATATGGGATGGAATAACAGCATTTTGGATACTCTAGTAGTGGGGGAGATGGCATAGACATCAAACCTGCCCATACATGGGAGGCGACCGGCAATGGTCAACAACTCTCCTGCCCCTACGCTGCCTGGGGAACAGAGTCCCGGCAAGATGACAAAAGTTGCAGAGACGATCCAACACAGCATTTAGGTCTGCTAATGTCTCTTCTCAATGTATACTTCTGTGCTGGAAGAACCTGGGAAGGTTCTATGTGGGCATCAATTTGACATCAGTTGCTCCTTCCTTTACTAAGGTGGAGGCTACTTTTCTCACTACCACAGTAGTATTTATCAGAACTTATCTGTTCCTCAAACAGGCTTGGCTAACGCCCCTCAGAGTTTCCCTTAAAATAGTACAGAATCTTTGTTGTACGGTTTTTGTAGGTTTGGGTAATAGTCACATAACCCAATCCAAATTGTAAGGAACAGCAAGAATTATTGTTGTAGAACAAAATGAGCAGCAATTTAAATTTTTACTAAATCACCATGAATTCTTGCAAGAATTAAAAAAAAAATTAACATGAAGTTCGCAAATTAAGGACTTATTCTAAAGTGTTTCAGCTGGCAAAGAATAATAGAACTTCAGCCTGTGCATAATTTTCAAGAAGTCGAAGGATGGATTTAATCAGAGCTTACACTAATAGCTGAAGAGCCACTAAAATTATTCTAACAAGATACAAAACATGTATGACAAGTATTACAGCTCCAGGATAAAATGAATTTCTATTTACAATAGTACTTGGCCAAAGGAAAAAAAAAAGAAAGAAGAAAAAATATAGAGGAAGAAGAAGCAATGGATTAGACCCATCAAGCAAAGGCAAGAGAGGAAGCTAATGCTCTAAATTGCACTGGGATATTTTGGGAAGGCAGCAAAGGTTTGCACTGAGAATAGCCTGATGAACTGCAGGGTAAAGGCAAGTGAGTTCCCTCTGACCCAGCCCTTCCAGCAGTTGCTGGGACCCGCCGCCCACCCGTCTCTCACCATCCTCTTTGGTCCGGGTGAAGATCTGCTCACTCCTGACCCCGTCTCCTGCGCGGGTGAAGGCCAGCACCTGGATGCTGTAGTTGGTGTACTTTTCCAGCCCGTCCAGCTCCAGGGAAGGCTGTGTGGTGGTGATGTTTTTAATCTCACCCAGCTCTGGAGGACAAGAACAAGAAAACAAAATCCCACTTCTGAGCCTATTTCTGCTCATTTTTCCGCGTTGTCCCCACTGACTGTCCCTGTGCCATGCCATCACCTGTCCAGCCACCATCTGGACATGGGAATTCCTCAAAGGGACTATGCACAGTCATCCTGTGAGCTCATGGTGTCATGTGGCCCTTTGGAAAAGATCATTCACACCAAACTGCTCCAGAACACAAGGCAGAACATTGGTCTGGAAATGAAGCAATTCGCTCCAAGTTAAGTGTTATCAACCCAAGGCCAGCACCAGGGCTGCCACTCAGCCTTCAGCAGGTGCTAATGAGCAATGTCCCCTGCACCCCGAGCAGCACACTTAGTACCACACACACGCACTGCACACTCGGCGGCACACACACACTGCACACGCAGCGGCACACAGGCACTGCACACGCGGCAGCACACACGCACTGCACACGCGGCGGCATACACACACTGCACACTCGGCAGCTCAAAGGTACTGCACACTCGGTGGCACACACGCACTGCACAAGCGGCGGCACACACGCACTGCACACTCGGCAGCCCACACGCACTGCACACGTGGCAGCTCCACTGCTAACTATTCGTTAGGAAGCTTCTGCAAGCTGAGGGGTTTTACCGTTATTTTAAACAAGCTCTACTTTAACATACATGTATTTTTAAGCACCTAACTTCATCTCAAATATCTGATCTACCCTCTTTAGCAAGTTTCCAGTCTATAAGACAGTATCTTTTACTATAGTCACCACTTCCTACATCAGATCTCCAGAACTTACTCATCTTGCATAACTGAAACTTTGTATCATCTGGGGTGGGGGAAGAAATGGGCAACTATCTGAGATGGTGGACCTGCTGTTAATTAGCTTGATTGTGGCGAGCATTTCACATTGGATACATACGTCAAAACAAGCTGCATGCTTGAAATATACACAATTTTTGTCAATTATACCTTATAAAAGCTGAAAAGATAACATATTTAAATTAGAAAAAAATACACCTATGCTAAACTGAGTGGCTCAGCAAACCCCTCTTTTTACCTGGAGTGAACTCCTCTCAGCTTCAATCCTGAAGTGACATGCCCATGTGTCAGAAATTTGGTGTCAGCTAAATATGCTTCACTTTTAGGAGTGGGATTCACTAATAATATTCACAGATGGAACACTATGCACTCTCATCTCCAGCATATGATACACGGCCATATGAGAAAACTTACCAATGATGTACTTCCTTGGTGTTTGGCTGATGGGTTTTGAAATGAGTCATCTTCAGAGCATGAGAAGGGTCTGAGAACTGTTTCCCTAGGGGAAGGGGCTGTCAGTGACACATTGGTACCCAGAGCAGGTCGGTTACCCCAAGAGACCAGCAGGTCCGGGGAGTACCTTGTTGAACAGGTCTGCTTTGGCTACATTTAGAGGGCAATGCTAGCTGTCTGTCAATCCCTCTCACTCTCCCCGGCCTCTGTATAGGGAGTGGACGTGACATGCACGCCTGCCTAGGTGCCAGCGCTATGCTATTCTAAGTACAGATAGTAACTTATGCAATCAGCAGAGTTATTCAATTACTTTCGCAACTCATTCATTTTACAGCCAAGGAAGTCAAAGGACAGAGAGGATCAAGGAGCCCAGCACAGTGGCTGAGGGCACAGGCTGCAGATGTCAGCTGCTCTCCTCAGTCGCTCTGGGAAAAAGCAGAAAATGGGCTGAAAATAGAGGCACCCACGAGCCGTTGTGTCTGCCAGATTAAACGGGCTTTTTGCCTGCCTGGTTTTTCCTTCCTGTTCATTGTTTTTCTTTTCTCTTGTGTGTCCAGGATATTCCACAGAAGTTCACAAATGAATAGCCATGTATTTTGTGATGACAATGACTATGGAATGTCTTTTGTTCATTTTAATTTTTTGTCACCAAAAGGATCAATGTGGAATGGATATAGCATTAAAGGAGAGTAGCAAATACTGCATGGGATGACTGAGGCCTGTCCCTCACATGCCAGAGCCCCTGTGCCTTCTAGGAGTTGCAAGAAGAGGGGTAAAGGGGCTCCATGTGGCTCCCACAGTCCAGGCCCCAGTGGGAGCCGAAGGCCTGGGACCACCAGAAGCAGTTCTGTAGGCTGGGGCTTTGCTGGGGAGAGAGCAGGGTGAGGATGGTCCAAAGACATGTCTTTGGACTCCTGTCTTCTAGGGAGGCCAGCAGGGTGCCAGCTGTCAGAGGTCACAATTTGGAAATCTGAACAGAGGGCTTATAAAAATGAGGAGAATGCGCACGTGTGGTCACCAGGCAGTCAAGATATCAATACTTCGTTGCCCCAGATGGATTGGAAATTCTCATCTCCGAAGGAAGGGTCTTTCCATTTTCAATTATATTTCTTTTCCTGAATGCATTTAATGCAGGTCTTTTGGATTAGGATAAAAAACCCAAATGTAACCAGACATGGTGGCTCATGTCTCTGGTCCCAGCTACATGGGAGGCCAAGGTGGGAGGACTGCTGGAGCCCAGGAACTGGAGGCTGCAGTGAGCTGTGATTGTGCCACTGTACTCCAGCCTGAGTGACAGAGCCAGACCCTGCCTTTAAACAAACTAATTAAAAACTCAAATGATAATAGACAAAGTTTAAATATAGAACTCATTAAGATCTTTTCAGATTTAGAAACTTCACTGTCAAAGATCACACACACACATTCCTACAGATATATACACACACAGTCAATAAAAATATATACACAACACAGCTGAGGGGAGGGGCTGGTCAGGGCAGGGTGCTGGGAGCTGGTTATGAGACTGTGATGAAGGTTTCTTTTTTTCTCAAGAGTGCAGGGTGTCCACCTCACAGGGAAAGTAGGATCATTTCACAACATAGGAGAAAGCTGTGACCCTCCGGCCACGCAACTCTTGAATCAGAATGAGGAAGAGGAGCCTGGTGAGGAGGGAGAAGGGCAACCTGGCCTCTCTGATCTTAAAGAGAGCAAACACTTGGCCGAGCGCGGTGGCTCACGCCTGTAATCCCAGCACTTCAGGAGGCTGAGGCAGGCAGATCACGAGATCAGGAGAACAAGATCATCCTGGCTAACATGGTGAAACCCTGTCTCTAATAAAAATACCAAAAATTAGTCAGGCATGGTGGCGGGTGCTTGTAGTCCCAGCTACTCGGGAGGCTGAGGCAGGAGAATGGGGTGAACCCAGGAGGCAGAGCTTGCAGTGAGCCGAGATCGCGCCACTGCACTCCAGCCTGCACGACAGAGCGAGACTCAGTCTCAAAAAAAAAAAAAAAAAAAAAAAAAGGAAACACTTACAACAAAATGATTAAAAATGCTAATGGTTAATATACTAATTAGAATTAACATTTAGATGTTTGCTCATTAGAGGGTTCAAGTCATTTTGATCAACTAATTTATCATGAACCATGAAGACAAAAGCAGTCAAAACCCCAGTTCTAAGATTTTGAAAACCACCTGAGCCAGAGTTGGCTCTATTTGCTAGAACACCTCACAGACTCTGAAGGAAGGGTATTTTCCTGACGACAGATACTGGGTGACTAGCAGATATGGAAGAAATAAAAAGCAAAGGATGAAAAAAAAGAAAGCCAGATACAAAACTGAGTGTTTAGTTTGTCATTCTTTTTAGCTCTTTTTCTTTTTAAACATGAATTTCTACAGTCTATCTTCCATGCCCCTATAGAGCTGTTTAATACACACACACATAAACACACACACACACACACACACACACACACACACACACACACACACACACGTTAACTGAAGTGTACTGTTCAGTTGAAGCCATGAGGGGAATAAAATTAAAAATATATATAAAATAAGTATAGATATCAGAGTTTTTCTATTACAAATTTTGTTTTAAACAAAATAGTTTTGTGTATTTATTTATATCCTGCCTCATTCTCAGAGGGTTTTAAGGCAGAAAACAAAATAGGTGTGGGAATAGCTTCAGAAGCAACCCTCAGCTGCCTACATACACTAGTTGGCACCTAAATATTGCTTCCTTTCCGAGTTTATCATTTTTGTCATGAAGGAAGATGGATGAGATGGAAGGTAGCAAAAATTCAGAGGAAAACGGTAACTTTTCAAAGGATATAATTATCCTAGCAATCTCAAATAAACTGTTTCCGTCAGGCCTCAACCATGATTTAACTTTCTGACCATGCAAAAAAAAATCAGAAAATCCATCAAAGTATTGTTTATTTAACCTGCCCTATCAAATATACTAACCAGTTTTATTTCACCTGATCATATTAACAACAGAATTCTTTCTTAGACATATTTTGGAAAGTATTCAAGTTATTGCTAATTACAGTGGTAGTCATGATATTTGCCTCTCTCAGCCTGTGTGAATGGATGGTGTGTGTGTGTGGTGTTTGTGGTATGTGATGTGAATGGTGTGTGTGCGTCTGTGTGTGTGGTATGTGGGTGTATGGTGTATGTGTGTGGCATATGTTGTAAGTAGCATGAGGTGTGTGATGTGTGGTGTGGTGAGCGGTGTATGTGGGGTGTGTGTGTGGGGTATGTGTGGTGTGGTGTGTATGTGTGGTGTAGTGTGTGGTGTACTGGGGTGTATGTGGTGTGGTGTGTCTGTGCATGTGTATGTGGAGTGTGTGTGGTGTGTGTGGGGGTTTGTATATGTGTCGTGTGGTGTGTCTCATATTGGGGTGTGTATGTGGTGTGGTATGTGGTGTATGTGAGGTGTGTGTGGTGTGTCGTGTGTGGTGTATGTGGGGTATGTGTATGTGTGGTGTGTGTGCATGTGTGGTGTGTGTGCATGTGTATGTGGGGTGTGTGTGGTGTATATGGGGTGTGTGTGTGGTGTGATATGCGGTGTGCGTGTGGCGTGTATGTGTGGTATGGTGTGTGGTGTATGTGGGGTGTGTGTGTGTGGTGTGTGTGGTGTGTATGTATGGTGTGGTGTGCAGTATATGTGGGCTTTATGTATGTGTTGTGTCTGTGGTCTGTGTGTGTGGCATAGTGTGCAGCGTATGTGGTGTATGTGTATGTGTGGTGTGTATGTGTGGTGTGTGTGCATGTGTATGTGGGGTGTGTGGTGTGGTGTATGTGTGATGTGTCTGGGGGGTGGTATGTGGTGTATATGGGGTGTGTGTATGTGTGTGGGGTGTGTGCGCTTTGGTGTGTGCTGTATGTGTGGTGTCGGTGTAGTGTGTGTGGTGTGTGTGTGTGGTGTGTATGGGGTGTGTGGGGTTGGTGTGTGTATGTGTGTGGGGTGTGTGCGCTTTGGTGTGTGCTGTATGTGTGGTGTCGGTGTAGTGTGTGTGGTGTGTGTGTGTGGTGTGTATGGGGTGTGTGGGGTTGCTGTGTGATATGTGGTGCATGTGGGTGTGTGGCATATGTGTCGCATGGGTGCAGGTTATGTGTTGTGATGAGCATGTGTGTGTGTGTGGAGTGTGATTGTGATGTTTGCTCAAGATGTGGCTTTACACAGTCACTTCATGCTCAATGTCTGTGGAAATCCAGCCAGCCCGGGAGGCCACAGAATGAGGAGTTTGTGCGAAAGTGTCCAGTAGCCCGGTGAACTGACCTGCTTCATAAACGAAATCTCTCGGGTAGCAGGAAGAGTGACCATTTGCAGGCAGGTTCCCGTTTCTGAAGGTTTCTTGCTTATCTTTCGGAAATTACGTGCAGAACTTCTACACTGTACATTTATCTCATCACTTTGATTTTAATTCCATGAGTGAAGGTGTCTTTAAAAAGCTGCATGCACTCCCAAGCATTTCTTTATTTAAAGAATTATGTTTTTGAATATTCAAGTTTTCAAAGCTTTAAAGGTATGAAGCCACATCTTTCGTTTTAGAATGGAGATGCCAGCAGGCAATATTAGCCAAGTGATCTTAGAAAATATGAGTCATGTGGATGAAGTCGCCACTGGATTCTAGAAATATTTCCAACAAGAACAACAGAAGAGACATCTTAGCATAACACTGCCTTTAGAAGAATGTTTAGGGTATTTAATTTCACCCACTCAATATAAGGAGTAGAAATCAGAAGGAACATATGTAATGATGTCATATGGCATTTTGTCCATAAAATAGATGACTTTGCAAATTTTCTTCACTCTCTACTCTGTGGTGTTTTAAAAGCTTGTCTTTAGGTGGCGGGGGGGGGGGGTGAAGGTGTTACAGAATCACCTACTTAAATCTGCCCTTCTGTGGGGCTGTCCCTTCTTGGGTCTGTGGTTCCGTATTCATTAGCATCTCCTTTGGTCACTGGTCTGGAACCTCGACAGGGACAGACACAGCAACCTTGGTGCTTCCCATGAGCTCAGTGCTGAGCGGGTGTTTAGCAAATGTGTCTGCTGCAGGACCAAGGGGGTCATTCTAGATCGCCTCCCATGGCTGGTACTGCTCCAGGTACTACATGCACCATCAAAGGCACAAGGCCTGGTCTCAGTCCTGAGAAACACATCCGGTTAGGGACATGCAGAGCTGAGGCTCAAAGGCCTGCACTCGCGGAGCCAGTAATGCTTGCACTGCTCATGTGTCTTCTTGCCTTACTGTTGCACCCACCGTGGAGGCTCCTGCCACCTGTGGGGCCCTACGTTTACCTGCATGGGGACAGCGGCCTGCCTGGTAGAACAGATCCAGGAGGTCCTGGGCATGGAAGGGATAGGTCCTTGACTGCATTTGCCCAAAACTGGAGGTGAGCACCCGTCAGGGATCATACCCAGTTGCGGGGGTTGAAAGAAGCCCCAGGCTGGGCACAGTGGGTCACTCCTGTAATCCCAGCACTTTGGGAGGCCGAGGGGGGCAGATCATTTGAGGCCAGGAGTTCAAGACCAGCCTGACCAAGATGGCAAAACCCCATCTCTACTAAAAATACTGAAAATTAGCCAGGCATGGTGCATACCTGTAATCCCAGCTACTTGGGAAGCTGAGGCAGGAGAATTGCTTGGGTCCGGGAGGCGGAGGTTGCAGTGAGCTGAGATCCTGCCACTGCATCCCAGCCTGGGTGACAGGGGGAGACCCTCTCTCAAGAAAAAGAAAAGAAGCCCCAAACAGGAGGAGAGGTACTGTTCAGGGACAGGGGACGCAGGAGAGGGCTGCAAATGGAGGGCAAGGGAGGAGGCAGGTGTAGGCCCCCCAGGCTTGGGACAGAGACAGTGAGCAGATTTCCAGAGGCCTCTCCTGTTGGGGGCTGCAGCCTCACTCTGCCCCCAGGATACTCACACAGCCCGGCCCAGCCTGGTAGGCACCACTTGCAGTCCGAGGGCAAAGACAATGAGGTGTGCTCCAAGAAACTTGTAGCCCCAATCTTATGGCCACTTGAGAAAGTCACTTTTTCAAAGTCTTTCCCTCAACAAACAGGAAAATTTTGTCCTACAACTGGAAACACACACAGACACACAGACACACAGACACACACACACACACACACACACACACACACACACACACACACACGATAAAGAACAAGGAAAAGAGAGGAGGAGAAGGGGAAGAAAGAGGAGAAAGAGAAACAGGAGACAAAACGAGAGGGCCCTGAACTTCCTGGCCCTCTCCTTAGTGCCCCCTCCGTGTGCCTGGGCACTCTTCCCACACCCACTTACAGCACAGCTACAGGAACTTTAACGTTTCCCCGCGGAGTTCTATCTGGGAAACAGGAAGGCACCAACATTCTAGAATACCTATCACATAGAATGTTCTAGGTAGAGATGGAGGTTTTGGTGCTGCCTGCAGAGACTTGACATAGACACTCACAATTAGGAAAACACATCTATGTTGAATTTCCCAAGTGCCGCCCCCGCCTAGGCTTCAAATTGGGTTTAGAAGGTGTGTGATGTTTTAAACAGAGAGACCTGTTCCAATGTCGAATGAGAGATGATAGAAAAGGGGAAAGTGTCTACTGATAAAGAGGTGCCCGCCGTATCCTGAGCCCCTTGTTAGGAGTTAGGAGGGGTCTGCAAATTCCATCATGCATTCTCTGGAGGCAAACCCAAAGTCCTAGTTGAGTCCTCTTACCTCCGTCCATGAGGTTGGCCCAGTAAATGACTCTGAACCCCTGGAGAATTCCATTCAAGGCCTCCTTGGAAAGTGTGGACCAGGATATTGATATGCTTTCTGGTGATGTTGCTATGGCTTGGACATTTTCAGGGGGGTAACTGGGCACTGAAATCAAATAATTAGAATCTGTAATAACTGTAGGTGGTTTATGAGCAAAGCAATACTGTAAAAGCAACATATTTTAATATTTCCATATGCAAGCAAAAAAATGCACTCAACCCCAAAATGAAAGAAAAAATAGGCCGGGCGCGGTGGCTCAAGCCCATAATCTCAGCACTTTGGGAGGCCAAGACGGGTGGATCACGAGGTCAGGAGATCGAGACCATCCTGGCTAACACCGTGAAACCCCGTCTCTACTAAAAAATACAAAAAACTAGCCGGGCAAGGTGGCAGGCGCCTGTAGTCCCAGCTACTCGGGAGGCTGAGGCAGGAGAATGGCGTAAACCCCGGAGGCGGAGCTTGCAGTGAGCTGAGATCCGGCCACTGCACTCCAGCCTGGGCGATAGAGCGAGACTCCGTCTCAAAAAAAAAAAAAAAAAGAAAAAATAACAAAGATCACTTCTCTACATAAATCTTTATAACTCAGTAAAATATCATGAGTCAATGCATATATTCTAATGGATTCCATAGTCTCTCTTTCCAACTTAATTTACTTTTAGGACAGCTTCTTAATTTTATTGCCTGAGTAGAAGATCATTGTTTGTCTGATTTATTTTCCCCGTACTCTTGGAAGTTACTTCTTTAAGTTGCATTTACTTTATAGAGTACAGTACCTCTGTATTTAGTAATATCTGGCATATAAATTGGAAGCTTAACCATTGTAAAGTGCTAAAAAGTAGAAATACAGTCACAGATTTCCCGTCTCATCCTCATCCCTTTCCCCAGAGGGAAGAGAGACCACAGACGAGGAGACGGGTCAGAAGAATGTTGAAAGCATTTTTACTACTGAGCTTTTGTAAATCTTAACTGTTGGCACTAGGAGGGGGTGCAAAATACTGGCTGAAACAAGCATCTTAATGAAAAATGAGCATTGAAGCAAAAACAAAGGCATATTTAACTACTATTGCAAAGATTATGAAGATAGACAATTCCAGTGTTCAAGTTGCAAGTCACTGAAGACTCCTCTCCTTGCAAAAATTGTCAGATATTACAGGTGCAAGTCATATTTGCTTCCTCAAACCTATGATCAAGGGTCGGGCGCTGTGGCTCACGCCTGTAATCCCAGCACTTTTGGAGGCCGAGGCGGGCGGATCACGAGGTCAGGAGATCGAGACCATCCTGGCTAACATGGTGAAACCCCGTCTCTACTAAAAATACAAAAAATTAGCCGGGCGAGGTGGCGGGCGCCTGTAGTCCCAGCTGCTTGGGAGGCTGAGGTAGGAGAATGGCGTGAACCCGGGAGGCGGAGCTTGCAGTGAGCTGAGATCGCGCCACTGCACTCCAGACTCGGGAGAGAGACTCCGTCTCAAAAAAAACAAAACAAAACAAAACAACTATGATCAAATGGCTAACTGCACAAGAGGTAAATGCAGTGCCAGCTTGCTGCCTTGAAAGCTACCACTTATTGCTACAAATAACCCCCATATCTTAACTTTCTGCCTGAAACACTGTGCCTTTGGATACCAGGGTTCTTTATTTACAAACACTACTGGAAATTAGAGCTTCTGGGTTTTTCTGTGTCACCCTGGAAGGGCTAATTAATTCATCAAGGCCGCTAGGGGGCGATCGATCACTGTGCGATCTGAAAATTCCTTTTCTCTGGGCTCAGACTGCTTGAAAATAGAAAGCAATTGAAAAAACAATAAATTTAACAAAACCTTCTTAACATTTGGGAGAAAGCTTTTTAGCAAATAGCATTTCTGTCTTCTTGTGAGACTTCTGCAGTAATAGGGAGAGCCTCGCCTTCACTCCAGAAAAGCCCAATTCTTGTAACCGAAATGAATGAGGAAGAGTCTGAAAAGGGAGGGACTTGCTGGCTTTGCAATCCAGCCCAGCCTGAGGGGTGCGAATCAGTGGGGTGGGCGAGGTCATGAGGCAAGGCTTTCCCACCCGAGACCCCAGGCCCTGCAGGTCACTGCAAAGTCAGCGGAGGGAGGAGCGGGGGCGGCGAGGTTGGGGGAGCCCCGGGGGAGACCCGAGGGAACCTTTGCGGAGGGAAAGTCACCACCAGGGCCGGGCCGAACCTACCATCTTCGAGAGTAGTTGTGATGATTTCCTGAGAAGAAGGCCCCGTGCCGGCCCGGTTACAGGCCTGCACCACCAGGCCGTACTGAGTGAACTTATTCAGGTTGTCCAGGGTGTAAACCTCACTGTCCCCGCTGGTGTCGACACTGATGATGTTGAACTGGAAGTTACCCCCAGTGCTGTACTCTCGGTAACCTATTTGGTAGCCACGGATAATCCCATTTTGCAAATGTTTCTTGGGAGCCTAAACAGGAGAGAAAAGAACACACTAAAGAAGTCTTGAGGTAGGACAAGAGTGAAATCAACGCCCACACCCAGTAGGAAAGCAGAAATAAAGTGGCGTCATTGCCGTGATGCTGGGGCAGTGGTCCAGTAGCAGCTGCAAAGCCATGTGCAGTGCTTGGTCTGTGCCAGGCACCCTTCCTTTACCTGCGAGTGCATCCGGCCCTCTCAGCCCCTCTGAGCCACTGGACCGTCAATGGACACTGGAGGTCACCTGAGTATACATGGCAGGAGGGGAATCTGAACCCAGGTGTCTGGCCCCAGAGCCTGCGCTCTCATTCTGTCCTTCATGCTGTCCTGGTTGACTTGTCTAATTGGCGAGAAAGTGTCAAAATACAGATCATGTTTGTGGCATCTCCAGGTACACTTACGATGGGGTGTGACTGACCCTCAGGCCTGCACCCAGCAAGAACTCTTGGGCTCGCTGCTCTGTGCCAGGCCTTGTTCCAGGCACCAGGGAACAGACTTCAGTTTGGAAATGTAAGAAAACAAAAGACCTCTGTCCTCACGGAGCTTATATTCTAAGGAAATATCCCAGAACCACGGTGTTTCCAGGTTGAAAACTGGCATGTGAAGGTGAGTGTACACACTATAGAAAGGTAATCTCTTTCAGGAAGCCCTGAGTCATTCTGGAATCATTTGGGGGTGATTAAATTGGGGGCAAGAGAGAGGCTGGTGCTAACTCCACCCTGCTGATGTGAAGATGGTCCACCAGGTCAAAGTAGGATTTAGGCCGATGTGTAGGACTTTATTTGGAAACTGGAGCCTTTTCAAGAATGGTATAAGACTGGGTGTGGTGGCTCATGCCTGTAATGCCACCACTTTGGGAGGCTGAGGCAGGCAGATCACTTGAGGTCAGGAGTTCAAGACCAGCCTGGCCAACATGGTGAAACCCCGTTTCTACTAAAAATACAAAAATTAGCCAGGTATGGTGGTGGGCATCTGTAGTCCCAGTTACCTGGGAGGCTAAAATGGGAGAATCACTTGAATCTGGGAGGTGAAGGTTGCAGTGAGCCGAGATTGCACCACTGCACTCCAGCCTGGGTGACAGAATAAGACTCAGTCTCAAAAAAAAAAAAAAAAAAAAAAAGGTATACGAATGCCACCAAGATGCGGCTCTAGGAAATAAAGGTTTTGTAGACTTTCAGGCAGTCAACAGATATGTTTGTTTATGTGTGTGTGTGTGTATATATGTATACATGTACGTATATATGCATATACATATACACACATATATTTAAGTACAAACTATGGATCTAGATCTCTCAGGGCTCTGAAAGCTTTCTCCGTCCTGAAAGTGCTTATAATCGACCTGGAGAGAGGAAATAAGCACTTAAGAATCTGTAGAGAAAAGTGTGGACATGCATGGTAGGGAGGTGAAGGCCAGCAGGCATCCAGAAAGTGTTAGTGTGGGTGTTCTGAAATGGTGGGAAGACTCAGAGCCCAGGTGGGCTTGGTGGGGCACGGCTCAGAGAAGTGGAAGGAGGATGGGGTGAGTGGAGCCTGTAGAGGGTGTGCACCTGCCCCAGCGGTGAGTCAGGAGGGAACAGACCGAGTGGAGCAAGACCTTGGAAACCTGCCAAATGTGACTGGGGCAGGGCAGACAGGGAGAAATCAGAAGAAGGTTTTAAGCTGATGAGCAGCATTGATGGATTCAGCAAACACTTATGGATTGCCTAATACTCACTTCCCAGGGGATTCCACGCCTCAGACTGTCATTAGCAGTCATTCTGACTTATTCAAGAGCAGTAAAATCATTTTTATTGTTCACAGCAAGTTTCTCCATTTATGATTTTCTTGGACTCCACTTGCTTTTCCCAATAGCCAATCTAATGTAGTATATTCATGGTGCCAGCAGGTGTCAGTGAAACAGTCACGTAAACCATTTATTATTTGTATCTGTTGGCTCAGAGTTAGATCCTGGTAGAAGAGCTCATACCCTTTTTATTATAAACAAATGTCTATGCACCTCTGAATCCACAGATGTGCTGGCTTTTGCACTGTTGGGCTATGGCTTTTCACACTGTTGAGAAACAGATCTCAAGATTCTGTGTTTTGAAAATTCAATTACTCTACGTGAAAATTGTTTTGCTGCAACCACTGAATTGCATTTATGTAACCTAATTAATTAAATTAATTTCTCTGCCAACATCACCTATAAGTCAAATTTACCAACAAGGAGATTTCCCCTATTTTACACAGTGTTTTAATGTTAGATATAGTGAGCCCAATAAAATAATATTATTTTTAAATGAGGTTTACATCCATTAAATATTCTAATTGTTCAACTGGCTCCCAGTGAGGCTTTAAGGCTCCCTAAGACAGCAAGTTGGATTCACAGTATGGGGAATGTGGAGTCCGGTCAAGAAGTGTAGACAGTGGAGTCAAATGCCTGTGAGAAAATGTTTTCATAGAGTAACCAATTTAGCTAAATCCTCCACAAGAATGAAGGGACCTGCTTGCCGACATGTAGTTCCTCCAGTTTGGTGGGATTAATCCTGCCTGTCATCTGTTTTACAGGTAGAATGGGGAAATCTTTCCTTTATTTCCTCTCCATGGGTGAAAACACATTCTAAGAAGCTTAAGTATAATAGACAACACAGGTGTTTTTGTTCTGTTCCATTTCAATAGTTTGTTAACAAGAAAAAGAAAATTCTTTACATTTTTCTTAGAAGAACTACATTTTAGTACTGTGAGTTCCAAAATAAAGCTTATTTTTTCTTAGTTGATACTTCTGCAAAATACTGTGCAGAATAATTATCTCATTTTTATAATAAAAGTAAACCACCACCATTTCTATCCAATGCAACTCTATTCACATTTTGATGCATTTCAGCCTATTCATCTAAAGTAAAATGTTTTGCCCCACATAGCTGTGTTTGTAGCCTGTACAACTTGGTGTCTGAATTTTTCTTCTTCATTTAATATGTTATTATGATTATATTCCCATCTTTACTTTAATCTTTAAATATCATATTCCATCATATTGATGTTTTATTTTATTTAACCATTTTTTTTTATTGTTGGGGATATTGTTGTTTCCGGATTTATTTACTACCACAAATGCTATGTTAAACATCTTCACAATATAGTTTCTCTGTTTCTAAGTTTACTTACTGAACTCAAGTCCCACAAGTAGATGACTGTCTTATTTTTAAGTCCATGTTTCAATTGGCTGTTAATGAGATAGGGCTTTTTTGGTTATTATTCTTCCAGATGTATAATATACTACGGTAAGTTAAGGGACTATGTCACAAGGAACAAATGAGAGCTCTCCTCTATTTTTCTTAACATTCCAATTTTGAAATGAAATATGTTGAGAAGAGTTATGTGTTATTCAATGGCAGTAGTGTTTTTACATCTTTTTTTTTCAGGGTGCTAATACGATCTACAGTTTTCATGCAGAATAAATCGTTGCACCTGAGGAAGAAGTGAGATGTGTTTCCTATAAAGGGAACATATACTTTCATAGCTTAGAGTTTCCCAAACTATACGATTTAAAAACAGACTTAAAAGGTAGTGGGGGAGGATGGGAGCAGCTGCCAGTGGTTGCAAGCTTTCCCTGTGGGGTGATGAAAATGTTTACAATTATGGTTATGGCTGCATATCTCTGTAAACATATGAAATACCACTGAATCGTACACTTAAAATAGGGAATACTATAGCATGCTAACTGTATCTCAATAAAGCTGTTTTTTTTTTTTAAAAAAAAAAAAGGTAGTGTGCTGACTCATCTCTAGGTTATCTTTCTATTTCAATTACAACACTAACTGGCACCTCCACCATGATGCCCACCACCAGCAATCAATGTGTACCACCTCTGCAGGTCACTGTCACCACTGCCAACATCAGTGTCACTCCCTCAGGTCCCCCACACAGCCAAGCCACCACCATCACTACTATCATCTCTACCACCATCATCACCACCAGCTTCATCTCTGCCAAAAATACTGTGAACACCACCACCACCACCAATAGCATCTCCACCACTGACATCACCAACATTACAACCACCAGTATCAACATCACCGCCATAAAAATAACCTAAAGGTAGAAGCACCTCTATCACTTCTTCCAACTTTACCACCATATTTATCACAAACTTCACCAACAAACCACACTTCAACCTCTGCTACTTCCATCATCATCCTTGATGTTACCACCATCACTATTACTAAAAAGATGCTTCACTTCATCACTATCCCAACACCAATATCACTATCACCACAACCATCCATCACTCCATTACTATCCCAATATTAACATCACTACCACCACAACTATCCATCACTCCACCTCTATTCCAACACCAACATTGCTATCACCACAATCATCCATCATTCCATCACTTATCCCAACACTAACATCACTATCACCACAACCATCCGTCACTCCATCACAATCCCAATGCCAACATCACTATCACCACAACCATCCATCACTCTCCATCACTATCCCAACACTAACATCACTGTCACCACAACCATCCATCACTCCATCACTATCCCAGCACCACCATCACTATCACCACAACCATCCGTCACTCCATCACTATCCCAACACCAATATCACTATCACTACAACCATCCATCACTCCATCACAATCCCAATGGCAACATCACTATCACCACAACCATCCATCACTCTCCATCACTATCCCAACACCAACATCACTGTCACCACAACCATCCATCACTCCATCACTATCCCAGCACCACCATCACTATCACCACAACCATCCGTCAGTCACTCCATCACTATCCCAACACCAACATCACTATCACCACAATCATCTGTCACTCCATCACAATCCCAATGCCAACATCACTACCACCACCATCATCCATCACTCCATCACTATCCCAACACCAACATGAATGCCACCACAATGACCACTACAACTACTACCCTACCACCTCTACCACCTCCAATTCCACTTACTGAACACTGTTTGCTTCCCATTGTAATTGGTACTTTATGTATATTATTTCATTTTCTTTCCCACAAAAACCCCACAGAGTATAAGTATACTTCTTTACGGATGAAGAAACAAAAGGTCAAATACGTTAAAACAACTGTCTCAAGGCAAGTACAGAGTAGGAATTCTCCAAAGTTGTATTTGGTATTAACCACTCATAGAGCCTCAGAGAACTTTTCACCCTTTTGCAAAGTTTCTTAGTTTTGTAAAGTTACACTATACATAGCATTTCTAATCAGAGGAAAATTCAATGGATCACATGAAGAGAAAATTGTATATTTTTATGCATAAAAGCAAGCAAAAATTCTTACTCCATCAGGGAAAGTTTAAGTTACTTTATTAATTTGTAGATAGACTAGTCAGATTGAAATTTAGAAATGTATTTAAAGAAATCCTTGTGGATGTATTTTAAAACACCCTCTGAAAAAAATCCATAAATGTAGGGATTTTGTATATTAAGTATAAGAAATGTTAGGGCCTGTAGTTCAGGTTTTCAAAAATGACACTAGAGGCTCACTCTGAGTTATAGACAAGTCAGTAGGAGTGGAAGGTGTGTTTAGTGGAGACATTTTAATCCATTTGTCTGGCAGTGGGTTTCATATTCCCAAGAAATATTAGTGCGTAAGATCCTTTACTGGAAAAATTGTTTTGAATGATGCTTTAGACATTTTTGCTTGGAGCATGTGTCTACTTGGAACAAAGGGAGATGGTTTTCTGGGGTATAGAGAATACATCCTCATAGGGAAATGATCTTTAGAACACTGTATTAAGGTTGTTAATTAGCACTGTAGAACAATTGATACATGGGTGGAAGTAATGATTCACTTTCATGAAACTCAGTGAATGAGGTTAATGGTGGGGTAAGAAGAAAAGGAAAAGAAGAAATCAG
This sequence comes from Rhinopithecus roxellana, assembly GCF_007565055.1. Lineage (NCBI taxonomy): Eukaryota > Metazoa > Chordata > Mammalia > Primates > Cercopithecidae > Rhinopithecus > Rhinopithecus roxellana. Next base: position 55,410,524 of record NC_044561.1, read on the forward strand.
GTAGGGATCTGGAAACATATTTTGAATCTGAGTTGCATAATATTGGAGAACACAAATTTCCTACGAAACCACTTTGACCATGCCTCTTTGATCTCTGTCTCCTGATCTCAGTAGTACCTGTTGTGAGATCTGATCTCTGCCTCATCTTTCAAGACTAATGCCTCCTGGGTATTGCTTGCTCACCTGGGTTCCTCTCTGACTGCCTGAAAGAGGGTGGGGATCCCAACTGTCTTACATATTCCCACCTTATAAAAGCTGTTGTCAAAAAATGTTCTTCTTTCTTCTTTCAACGAATACCCACTCTACTCCTTCTCTGCAGGCTAGCTCAGCTCCCAGCTCACCAGGGCTCTTCCCTAGACCACTCTCACCAAGAAGCCCTTTCCCTCCCTGGTCTCCATTGGCATTCACTCATCACTTCCACTCCTCTGGTGGCCACCATTCTCGATGAAACATGTGGTTTCAAAGAATAGCATTGCAAGCCCTAGAATGCAAGGAACCCTACAGAATGTAATCTCACTTACTATTTCCCCCTGCCTAAATCAGGGCTTCAACACTGGGATGTTCTCAGAAGATGTTCTTGCAGATGGAGAAGAGAATGGTTTTGAACACACATGAGGTGCAAGAAAAGAGGTGGGTAAGAATGATCGCAGATACAGGTTTATAATCTAACTGGGTAAAGGACTGATGGCAAAGGTATGAAGTCAGAAGGAATTCCTCGACTGCAGACACATGGTTTAGCTGTTGAAGAGAGGCCTGGCTTAGCTGTTGAAGAGAAGCAGAGAACTCAGCAGTCCAATGTGACAGCCGGGAAGTGTGGATTCAAGCTGAGGGTTGGCTTCTGTGCTGGGACTTAGCCTGCTGGCCTACACAGAAGGATGACAGGTTGAGGCAGGATTTGGAGGGGTTGACCTTCATTGCCCAGGCCCCACCAGGGATGAAAATAGCTTCTGATGAGCCAATTTATTTGAACACTGTCATTCATTTTTGTCCTTCTTAAAAGAATGATTCCAGAAAGAGAATTTGCTCACTTATTCAGGCAGCCGGTGGGTTACATGTTTTTATGATGATGGACCTACAGATTGACAGCAAATCTCACTTGGTAACCAGTCATCTTAAGACAAATTAAAGAAGTCATTTGAAAAGTAAGTATATGGAAAAAATAAAAAATAAAAAAACCTAAGGGCTCCCTTCTACTCTTATTTAAGAACTCAATAAAATGAGGTCCTTTCCACAGGGGAAAATGCTGAAATTCAGAAATGTGTTTAAATTAAAGAAATCCTTGAGGACATATTTACAAACAACAGACTGCTTTCTGAAGTGAGTGCTTTCTGTTTGCCTCTTCTCAAATCCCATTGAATGCAATGCAAATCTAAGAGAAGGTCATGCCTGCTCATTGTTAGGTTTCTCACACAAAGATTGTTTTTCCTGTGTTGAACTTTACTCTCCCATTCATTTGCCTTTGGATCCAGTAATGATCCTGATTTCTTCTCATTTCTTTCATTTATCTGCCATGGCCTGGCGGGTTTTTTTTCTCTCTCTCCCCTTTCCTGGTGTGGCAGGTTTTTCTCTCCTGTAGTCCTCCTAAACAGCCTCCTTTCATCCTCTCAGACGCCCTTTCTCCAGCTTCCAAATCCCTCCCAACCCCCACTTTCTTTAAGAAACCTTCTCTTTTGATCTCCATGACAACAGTTGCACCGTGTAAATGTATTTGCACGGTGTGCAAGTGACTGTATTTTATACGTCCTTCCTAATCAGTCTGCTACAAGCCGCCTGTGGCAGATGCTCCATCATTTAAAGGGACAGTAAAACAGTAGATGTGCAAATGCTCACCGTACCTTCCTGGATGTGGCTGATTAGAACAGGTATCTCTTGTGCTGAAGACTACCAGCCATGTTCTGTTTCCCACATGCCTCCCTCCCCCTTCCCACTGAAAGGAAATGACTTTTGCTGGATGTGCAGAATTCACCTATTGGCCAGAGTCAGCTAAAAGCCTCATTGCAGAATTTCATGTTTGAAGAACCCTGTCTTTCTCAGGCATGTTGAATAATTTAGGTGGGAAATGAATTGAACATTTTCTTTTTAGATTCCTCCAAATCCACTTAAAATGTAATCTGTCCTCGTTTCCCTTATGTGACAAGTTGGGCACAGTCTTTTTCATCTTTGTGCATTTTCTGCAGCGCCCCCCCGCCCCGCCCCCCACCCTTACCTGCTTTCCAACATAAACAGTAGCCACTCCATAAGCTGGCTCAGTGAATGGGTGCATCACATTGAACAAACTTTAACTGGGTGTCTGTTCTACACAAGGCATGACACACCAGGGACACCTATGAGTTAATCAGTGTTCAGAAAACTGCAGTGCTGAAGGTTTGCCCAGGGTACTATGGAGGGGAAACTGGGGTCAGAAGGATTGCCAGAGAAGAGCACACTTCACCTGAGCTGAAGGGTGACTGGACGTTGCCTTGGAGGGTGCAATGCTGTCGGCAAAGCAATTGGCTAACACAGCTACATCCAGGAGCAAGGACAGAAGACACCAAGGAATGGAGAGAGGCTCAAGTGACTCTGAGGTGAGGTATCCATGGTGATCACAGGGGTGGGGGATGGTACAAGCACAGATGAAGCTAGGGACATACCTATGTGACAGAACCTATGGAGCCTGTATGTAGTAGCATCGTGGCTACCAGCAACATCCACATCACCCGGAAAACTGTTAGAGCTGCAAGAACTGGGGACCCACTCAGACTTCCTGAATCTAGAATAAACCCTGGGGGTGCAGCCTGGTGAGGTGTGTTTTAAAAAGCCTCCGGGATACTGGTGCTCCCTCAAGTCTGAGAATCACTGTGCTTATCACTGGGAGTCACTCAGTGATTTCGATTTGGCTTTGCCTGAAGAGACTATTTAGTGAAAAAGCAGTAACGATGCATTCCCCCATTTCTCAGGTTAGCCAATAACCCATTTTCCTGGTTCTTTGCAGAACAAAAGGGAATAAATGCACATAAAACTGTTAGACCTTCCTGGTCTTAGGAGCAATTTAAAGATCTACCTTACGCAGCACTAAAGGGATTCTGCTTTACAATACGTGTGTAGGTGGTGTGAGAACCAGCTGGCTATCTTGGTCCATGGACAATGGATTTTGAGGGAGTTACGTCAGAGAGAGATTTTTTACATTACTGCCTCAAATAATTCCTTTCCTTTCCTTTCTTTTCCCTTTCCTTTCCTTTTCTCTCCTTTCTTTCTTCTCCTTTCCTTTCTCCCTCCTCCCTCCCTCCCTCTCTCCCTTCCTTTTTTTCTTTTCTTTTCTTTTTTCTTTTCTCTTTTTCACAGGGTCTCACTCTGTCACCCATGCTGGAATGCAGTGGTGGGATCATGGCTCACTGCCTCCTCAACCTCCCCAGGCTCAAATAATCCTTCGACCTCAGCCTCCTGAGTACCTGGGATCACAAGCATTCCACCACACCAGGCGAATTTTTGTATTTTTTTGTAGAGATGGGTTTTTGCCATGTCGCCCAAGCTGGTCTCCAACTCCTGAGCTTAAATAATCTGCCCAACTCAGCCTCCCAAAGTGCTGAGATTATAGGTGTGAGCCACTGCTTCTGGCCTTAAATGGTATTTTTGTTCATATATCTCTCCTTAGAGTTGCACTGTATTAAAAACACTATCTGTGTCCTAGGTCTCATAACGGGGAGATATACAGGCATGTGACTGACTCCCCCAAAGTCATTATCTTTCGAGGAGCTAGGAAAGGATGAAGTGTCCACATTTCATGAAATAGAAAAGGGCCACATAACCTGATAATGAGACAGTGTTTAGAACTCAGGGGCTATGCAATTTCAGTTTGATAAATAAATGATAAATGACAGATTATTTGAAATAGGTGCTGTCTTGAGAGCCAAGAATGTTATTTGCAGGCTGGAGCTGCCATATTCTAGTCAGACTTGGCAGCTGAGGAGGAAAGGGTGGCCAAGGGTGTATGTGGGCTTTGCCTTAAGACATAAATGCTGAATGCTAGAAATAATAGACTGATAATTTTACGATATGGAATTGAGGTTAACTACTGCAAAGCAAAACTCCATTTATTCCATTTCTAAAGTGTAGGACAGCTTCCACTGTATTCATCCAGCCAACAAACACCTGTGAAATAGCTCCTCCTGCTGGGACACTCCGTTTTTGAATTCTGTTGTTCTTCATACCTCATACCACCTGCTAGCCACAGTTAGTATTTCCTACCAGCTACAGAGGCCTATCAGTGCTCTCTGCCAAGGACCAAACAAGGGAATTCGGGCTTTGCTTCCTATGAATCAGCTCTGAGGGGTGGCCTCTGGAAATGCCCCCACCTATCTCCTGTGCCCGACAATGGGGACTTAGAGGGTGTGCTCTGATGCCAAAGAGGGGGTATGCTAGTCTGTAAGCCTAAGGCTGGGCCCCAACTATTTAGCAGTGGCTGAGTGAACCCAAAGGGCTTTGGCCCACCACACATGCCTGGAAGGCTCAACCCAAAGTAGACCCTCTGCAGGTAATGGAGGCCCTGTAATGGTAGTATGGCCAAGGAGGGCAGGGCAGGGGCCCAAGAAAGGCCACAGAGATAAGGGAGGGAGGGTCTCCCTGACCCTAATCTGATAAACAAGCACAAGAGGCAGGATTTCAAAGGCATGGTCATGGGGCCATGGAAAATGCTCAGTAGTAGTTTTGTGGGGTGGGAGAAGACAGCATCTGATTCTGGAAGCTTTGTAAGACAGCGCCAGTGGAGGGTCAGTCATGATCCAACACGGCTGGTAAGGAGGTCATTTGGGCTGGGGTGGAGCTGAGTGATATGGAGACATATCCATATCCACCTCTCACCCCAACAAACCACCGGGTCTGCATGCTCTGGAGGCAACCTGGATGTCTTGATGAGAAAAGAGAGGAAAGGAGGGTGAAGAAGAATCTTCCTTGGGAACAAACAGGCCCTATCCACTGAGGAGGGCAGGGTTTGGGAAGCTGGAGCCTGGGGCAGGGAGCCAAGCCAGGAGTCGCCCCGACCAGTGCTCTGACAGGTGCACAGGGCAGACTCTGTCTACCTTGTAGGTCTTTAAACTGGAACTGTCTCCATTTCCCTCCCTCTCTTCCATGTTTGTTAATAATATAAATTCAAGAATAACTAACAGAACCCTCACGTGATATAGGAGGAGAGGGTAAGTATGGAGACAAACTGAGTCCTGGAATCCACAGGGATGAGGCTCAGAGCAGGTAGTGGGTGAGAGTGACCCTGGGCTGGAAGGGACACACAGATGGGAATGGCAGGGAATGGCACTGCCAGGAGGCAGGTGGAAGCTGTGACAGTCAAACTGAGAGAGAGAGAAGAGAGAGAGAGAGAGCGCGCTTGTAAAGGAGTGAGCGGCATCAATCACATGCACGGTTGTTGCAGCCTTTGTCATTTTTGCTAAGTATCTGTCCAGAAGAACCAAAGAAGATCCAGGTCTTAGAAGGAGCCTGCCCGCTGAAAGGTGAGCTTTAATTTTACAACTGGAAGGAATTCCTGAGTGCTTTACATCCATGCCAAAAGAACCAATGAACCGGAAACCATTTTTGAGTGGGGCACTGCTATAAAGCTACCTGAAAATACAGAAGTGACTTTGGAACTGGGTAATGGGCTGAGGTTAGCAGAGTGTTGAGGGCTCAGAAGAAGACAGGAAGATGAGGGAAAGTGCTGGGATTATAGGTATGAGCCACCACAGGTAGCCTCTTATCTATTTTTGGGTAATGAAAGGCTTTAGCCTTGACTAAAGGGAATTTTAGACATCAACATGCAAGAATAGGTATTTCGGGGTAGAATATTGAAAAAGTTGTCTAGCCTAGGCACAGTGACTGATGCCTGTAATCACAGCATATTAGAAGGCTGAGGCAGGAGGACCACTGTAGGCCAGGAATTTGAGACCAGCCTGGGCAAAATCGTGAGACCTTATTTCCAAAAAAAAGAAAAAAAAATCAAAAAGTTAACTGGGCATGGTGGTATGTACTTGTAGTCCCAGCTACTCAGGAGGCTGAGGTAGGAGGATCACACGAGCCTGGGAGGTCAGGGCTGCAGTGAGCCGAGATGGTGCCACCACACACCATCCAGCCTTGGTGATAGAGTGAGATGCTGTCTCAAAACAAAAACAAAAAAACAAAAGAAAAGAAAGAGTTGTCCAATAGGCTACTGTATGTTCCCTGTTAGGAATGTGCTAGAAGCATTCAGACCAAGGGCCCCTGTGAACACTCTGGCTTATGCTGGGGGAAAACACTGCACAAGTCCAGATGCAACACGTGCCACAGATACCACACAGGCCCACGGGAGCAACATAGGCACTCCCTGAATCACACTCTCCTTCAGTGGGAAGTCTTGCTTCCTAAATTCACTGAGGATCTGCCACCTAAATTCTTCTGTTATTTACAGAAAAACAAACCTTGTTTCCAACTTTAAATTGTTACTGGCGGGGAAAACAGGAAGGTAAAATGGTTTTATTTCTTAAATATCTATAATTACTCAAAGCACAAAGTACTTTCATTTTTGGTCTCAACTTAAATTTTTCAAAAGAACAGGAAGAGTTTATTATAGGAATTGAAAGAATTTAAAGGAGCTTTCAGAGTTTTTAATACAACAAAGAGTTTGGCTTTAAAAATGTTATGGGCTCTCTTGAAATAGAGTTAGTTACATCTTAATGTATTAACTTAAATGTATTTGAACTAGCGAAATACATTTGAAGGCACACATTGTCTTCTTCCATCTTGCTTCATGCTACCTTGAAAATAGTCTGGAAATTACCTGTGCCGGGGCAGCTACTTCATGCTCTCCTGGCTGGGGTTCTTCCTATGATGGACCCTAACCAACTTCGTCCAGCCAAGTTTTAAACAATAAAACTAATGTCATGTTTTTTCCTTTGCCTTAGGAAAGGGGTCCATGACATAGCAGATGCCATTTGATGATGTCTATGTAATTCTTGATTGGATATACGTTTCCCTTTGATTTTTCATTCTAACATCTGTGCCCTGTTTACTAACTTATCTGTCTCATTTGATTTCTCTGAAAAGATGGGAAATGTCATCAGCGAGATGACTTAAGGACTGCTGTCTGAGGACATTCAGCACATGAAACAGTGTATATCCACCTATGCTCTCCCTGTATGGTATCTGTGCATTTATAATGCTCAATGCCATATTCACTTTCGCTTGATTTTCTGATTTGTTCTCTATGAAAAGCAGAGTTAGGATTATATGAGAACCAATAAAACTGTCTAAGATGGTCTTCTGAATACTTTTATTAAATTACTACCTATCTATTTTTAAAAATTAATTAATTAAAATTTTGAGACGAGACTCACTCTGTCACCCAGCCTGGAGTGCACTTGTGCAATCTTGCCTCACTGCAGCCTCTGCCTCCTAGGGTTCAAGGAATTCTCCTGCCTCAGCCTCACGAGTAGTTGGGACTATAGGCATGAGCCATCATGCCTGGCTAATTTTTGTATTTTTAATACAGATAGGGTTTCACCATGTTGGCCAGGCTGGTCTTGAACTCCTGATGTTAAGTGATCTGCCTGCCTTGGCTTCCCAAAATGCTGGGATTACAGGCATGTGCCACTGTGCCCAACCCCATCCATCTATTATTAGGTTATTGAAAATAAACTTCTATTTTTTTTGTTGGGAAAATTTCACAATATTTACATTTATTGGGAGATATCTCATCAGAAATGGCAGCGCTGTCCAGAGCCATTGGTGGGGTGGGCGGAATCAGCATCTAGCATAGGGATCGAAATTGGGGTTGTTAATCGAGGGACCACTTTATGGATTCCAGAGTGGGCCCACATCCATTATCCTCTATGGCTATCAAGTCAGCGCTGGGAGGGGAGGAGGGAGAAGAATCTATCATTAAAATGCACTGCTACTTTCTTGGTTATGATATAATGAATAAAACACTCAACTCAGAACTAGAGAAAAGGGTTCAAGTTCCAATAATGACAAATCGAGTGACTTGCTTAAGGTCATTTTGGTTAGGTGTAGAGATGGGTGTTGTATCTAATTTTCTGAAATTTAATCCAGTACTTTTTATACTGTATTCTAATTATACATAATTTACTTGTCGGAAATGGATTTAACTTATGCTAAGGCTACTTTACATCAAATGTGATGAAATAATGTCAACTTATATTTTTACATGTACTCTTCAGTTTTCACTGTGAATATTACATGTTTGTACATATATGTTACTGTAAAGCTTCCTAGTGAATATTATGCATAGTGTGCTTATTAGACAATTTAAGTCATTTTCAATATTATTCTGACCATACACAATCTTTGACCTAGTGTCACAACTTCAGGACCTGGTCCAATTGTAAAACGTAATGTTGATGCACTAAGAAAAGACCTAAGGATGAGTGTCAATAAAGGTCCAAAATACCCTTTAGTTGCAACCTTATTTGCATTTCTGATCATATGCTCTTTAAATCAAGATAAAATACAATACTTGCCTTCTAAAATTATATTGCAACTTTGCAGTTTATAACCTGTTATAAAACAAATCAAAGTGACTACACTTAGATTTTTTTGTGTTCATCCAGACTCAATGTGAAGCTCTCAGAGGAAACCATCTAACAGGATTTCTGGCTTGATGACGACAGACGGCCTTGGTCCTAAGCCCTAGTCCAAGTTCGATTTGTGTCCTGTCAAGGTCACTCTGCTGGAGAGGTACAGCTTTTTCAGTGGGGTTTTGAATCAAGAATTGCCTCTTAGCCTGACAGTCGCAGACAGTATCTCTTTCCAGCCTACCTGAGCATCAGACCCAGATTCTACCCCTGTGGCCACCAGTAGCTCTTGCAAATGCAGCCAGCATCTTCCTGGCTGCACTCTGAAGCTGGAAACCAAGGGAACTGCCTGCTTAGGTCAGGAGACCTGCCAGACCCTTTGTGCATGCAGGCTGGCAGCTCTCTCCTGGGACAGAGAACTGGAGTCCTTGAAGAAGGCCCATCACATGGCTAAACTGAGAGGAATAACCCAATACATAGATGGAAAGATATAGAATACATTCCAAATGGTATAAATAAACATCATGGTTTCATTAAAGAAACATACATATTTTATATCTACAACAAAAAGATGCAAATTCAGTCACCTATGGCTTTCTAGAAAGTCCACAGTTTTTTTTTAAAGCACCACCTTTTGATATGAACCTTTTATGATAAAAGGAAATAATGGTAAATGGTTTATGCGTTACTTTAACAGATATTTATTGCACTCCTGCTGAGGCTACAGTGAACACACAAGACATGTTCTCAACCCTCATGGAACCTAGAGTCTAGTCTACCTAAAAAAGTTGAAGAAGAACAATCTTACTTCACACGGATGACCAGAGATTTTGAATTTTTTTTTTCTTGTTATCAAGGAAGGAGGTTAGACTCGTTAATATGAGAAGGGCCAAAAACTCTTTAAGTATTTGTAAGAAATGTTGATTTTCAGGAATTTCAATAAGGCTATATTATAAAACCAATGCTAGAGCCAATGGATTAGTTCATAAAAGCAAATACAAACTTTTGTCATTTTTCACAGCCTAAAGATTAAAGTGATAGTTGAAGAATTAAGTAAAGTTTATTTCAAGGCAACCTTTTTGAATTTCAAATGATATAGGAGAAAAAGGTGTCTACTCACTACTAAAGTTACTCTAAGGTTAAGTTTATAATTTGGAAAGAAAAGGATAGCAGGTAAGAATGTAAATTTCATATATCTTCTCTAATTTTTATGGGGTTGGGTATAATTTATAACGTGAGTTTGGAAGGAATAGTAAAGGGAGTTAATATTTATTGGGCATTACTAGGCATGAACTACAATCTTGGCACTTCATAGTCATTAACTTGTTGACTGCTCAGAAACCCAGGAGGCAGACCCAGGCAGCCTGGGTGGAAGTTCTCAATCTGACAGTCACCAGCCTTCAGAACTTGGGCAAGTTCCTTTGACTTCAGGATCTCCCTCTGCACAAAACTGGGTGTTCCCAGCTCACAGATAAAACGAGATAATGTGTGCAGAAGTTGAGCATTGTGCCTGGCAGGGAGCAAACCCCCGGAAGGACAGCTGTCCCAGGAACCCCTGGCCAGGAAATACTAGTGCAGGAAGGTACCTTGTTCTTTCCTGGAGGTAGAGGGATTTCAGTGCAGAAGGCAAGTGGAGCCCGCAGTTTATTAAACCATTACTGTCGAGGTCACTGGAAATATGGCAGTTCTGTTTTTAGATGACAGACTGAGCCATTTTCCTGTTGTAAGAGCTCAACTCTGAAACTTAATAGGTTGTAATGATGCCTCAATTAGCTGGAATTATTGGGGATAGTGGAGATGTGATATTCTGGTTAAAAATATTCTTCGGATTACTGAAATTTAATTAAATCTCTAAATGTTCAACTTTAATATTTTACAGAAATCATACCTCTCTAATTCTAAATGAGAATTTTGCTCATTTTAAGTAAAATTTTCACCCAGATGGTACAATACTGAGGGCCAAGAAAGTGATAAAATTATTCTCAGATTTTTATTGCAAGTTATCACTTTGATCATTATTCTCAGCACAGGAATATTTAAGTAATTGACCATTTCATATTTTTGGGACAGCCTGTGGTTCTGCAAAGATTTCTCATTTAATGCAAAAATAAAACAACAACACATATTTTATATCAATAGGAAAAAATTATCTCTTAAATTGTATTCTCTGGATAAATGTCTTGAGATGTATATAATCATTAAATATTCCAAATAATGAAAGTTTTATTTTAGGAGTGACCACGGCAAACACATACATACACACACGCAAGCATGCACACAAGTAGCTGGCAATCACATTGTCCTTAATTTGCATAAAAGGAGGGTAAGTTGATTCTGAGACTGATTACGAGAGAAGGTGACAGACACTGCTAAAAGAGACACTTTAGGAGATAAACTAAAAATTAGAATTTTCTGAAAAACCAAAGAATTCCTTAGTTGTACAATTTTCAGGTACTTTATCAAATATGTTATCAATTATTTATAGCTTTAAATATTCTTTCTGATTTTGAATCAGAAACAAAATCTGCCACAAATTAAATTGCATTTGCTGACACAAATCCGTTTGCTTTTCCAAGAATGTCAAATGAAACTTTATTGTCATTTATTTTAGTTTATTCAGAACTGCTTACATCGTCTTCTGAATTTCTGTCAAGGCCTCGGTTAGCACTTTAATTAACTTAATATTTGTAAAAGTATTTAAGAGCCCTTTCCAAGACTTTATCTTGCATAATATAGACATCAAATACGCTCGTGGTTCTTGAACATCTTTCTATGGGCTTACATTTGGGATGTGAAGATGTCCATTTCCCATGAAACTTATCACACATTGGACCACTATTGCCCTTTACTTTTCAATGAACTATATTGAAAATTACTATAGTAGAAACTCACATGAAAAGTGGTTGGTCGCCTGGTGTATTGAGTGTGGTTCACATCTTTGGGTGCCTGCCATTGTACAGGCTGGGGCATTTCACTGTATCATGAGTTAGGCCTGAGCTCAGCATGTTTGCTGTCTGGAGATCCTAATAGCTGGGATGCCTTCTCCATGGCAGTCTCAGAAACACATAATGCTTCACAGGCAATTGTGATATGGAACACTTGTCTTCTAGGGCTCTTCCTTCCCAACTCACATATACACTCACCTCTCCTTCACGCAACCCATTCATTCATTCATGGAACACATGTCAGCCACGAGGGATCGGAGCTGAGTGAGCCTCTCTTCCTGCCGCCAAGGAGCTCCCAGAACAGTGGAGGGGATGCACATGAAACAGACTGCAGAAGCCATGGGGTGGGGACCTCACTGAGCTATCAGCAAGAGTGATGGATAACACAGAGCGTGAAACTCTAATTGCACTTTGGAAATTCCCATTTTCACGGGGGCAGTCATGCACAATCTGAGCCTCAAATGAGCAGGAATGGACAGGAGAGGGGAGCGTGTTACAAACCGTGGAACACTGACAAGGAAGACGATAATACTTGTGGACTGCTGCGTGGGTAGGTATCCCTGGGAAGGTGGGGCAAGGTAAGGGGCCTGAATCTGGGTGCTGTAGCTGATGTAGGATGGCTGCATTCACTAGGTCCTGAGCAACCTTTGCTGGACATGAAAGATTTTAAAATCAGAAGCTCTTCTTTGGTGAAAGAAATAACTAAGATAAAAGGGGTGCCGGGTGCGCTGGCTCACACCTGTAATCCCAGCACTTTGGGAGGCTGAGGTGGGAGGATCACTTGAGGTCAGGAGTTCAAGACCAGCCTGGCCAACATGGTGAAAACCCCTGTTTCTACTAAAAATACAAAAAAAATTAGCTGGGTGTGGTGGCACGTGCCTGTAATCCCAGCTACGTGGGAGGCTAAGGCAGGAGAATTGCTTGAACTTGGGAGACACAGGTTGCAGGGAACAAAGATTGTGCCATCTGCACTCCAGCCTGGGCGACAGAGTGAGACTCTGCTTCAAAATAAATAATAAATAAATAAAATAAAATAAAAGGGGAAAGTTGCTTATTTTGATCAATGGAGGGTGTTGTTACAGAAGCAGTGTTTGTTCAATGATAATTAAATAAATGTAATATCTATCTCCAGTGTTAGAGAAAGACCACCAAAGTGCCCCTTACCTTTAAAAGGCTTAGAGTCTAAATGGTTATTTTCCCACCAAAACCCCAGAGGTATTACCTCCTTTACCCTGTATCTCTCTACTGAATGCATCTTTTACTTCTGATCAACATCCGTGACCATCAATGAGCTTCCACCTTAGACTTCCCACGACTGCATATGTCCACCCTGACTGACAGATGTGGGGCTCTGTCTTTGGGGCTAATGCTATTTCTCCTTTCTTTCTCCTCACACAAAACAGATATTCTGAATTTTATGCCATAAATAAAGGCAGTTGTATGTAACATATTGTCCTTTACACATACATTAGATTTCACGTAATAGCATCCAATTCGATTGAATCAGTGTTGTCCTTTAAAAGCTCATTATATAAACAGGCCAACGTGAAATGATAAGCTGGTAACAGGGCAGCCCCTACCTCATTAGTCAGTTAGATCACCGGCAAGTCCGCCTGCTGACAGGCCATGCCACAAAGGCCCACTACAGAGATAGATTGCACTCCTCCATGAACAATATATTACAGTCGATTCACAATCTAATGAAAGCCAAGCTTCCTTTTAATAGTCCCACAACATGTTCATCCTTTGGCACTCAAAAGAAATTTAACTGCAATGCACTGACTTTTGTGGCTGCTTTCTACAGAGAGAGAAAGGATACAATGCCTTTTAAAGCCTCAGAAGTTTCCATTTTTAGTTATAAGAGCTAGATCTTCTGTGGACAGACACCTCTCTCATGCAGGACCCAAAAGACCCAAATAGCTTTTGAGGCCATAGTAATACCTGGTCTTTTTCAGGGAAAAACACAAGAGAATGTGTAAAGCTAGTGGGTAAAACTTCACAGTCTTCCATTTAAGACAGAGTGAGTCAGCATTCCATTTGTAGAGTGGCGGGAATGCGTGTGGGGTTATGGCTTGCTGAGTGTCTTTATTCTACAATGTGTGTGATGCTCGCAGGTGGTGAATGTGCTCACAAAGACCAATGACACCGCCCCCCCACACTCCTCGGCCTGCACTGTCTGTGCAGCTAAACAGTCATATCACACTGCCCACTGGAAACACAACTCATTGACTGCGGTTGAGAAACGCTGACACAAAGGGGCTGCATTAACGCATGTAATACCAAAGGTGGTATCCGCCCCAACACTGAAAATCCATTTTTGTTACAGAGGCTGGTCATCTTATGAAAGAACCCATACTAGAGGGAAAACAAACAAACAATCAAACAAAAAAACAGATGCAATGGTTAGAAGAGATGTGTGATGTAAAGACCTCATTGTGGTTGTTGGCTGCCCTCTTCTCCCATTGATACCACAGGAAAAACAAGGGTGAGGAAAGAGATAAGAAAAAAAAAAATCACATGCAATGAGAGAAATTCAGAGCTGGGATAGTTAATGCAATCTTACAGAACTCTTGGTTCGATAATAACATTCTGGATGAAATGGAATTTGGCCTAAGACAGTCATCTCCAAGAGCACATTCAGGAGGATGACTAATGCCATGGCCCACCAGGTCAGGGCCATGCTAGGGCCATGCTACTGACTTGAAGGTCACGGAACAGTGGTGGTTGGTGATGAGCTTGCTCCAGAATCAACAGTGCTTCCTTACTTGAGGAAGTTTGCTATGGAAACCATGGCTATTGAATGAAACAATGTGCTTAGTGATGCAATTGTTTACATTGTGGCTCAAGCTTTCTTTCTCTCCCCGCTACTTACAACAAACACTAAAGTAACCAGCAGCCAGTCGGCCTCTATGGGCCACACATGGGGTAGCACTGCCCTGGGCATCAGATGATTCAACAGCTCGCTTCGCTGGCAAGAAAATGTAGGGGCTTTCTTGAGAACACATCAAGTTAGTGGCACAGTGAGGACCTGGCCTGTTTCCTGCCACCTCAGTGGACTGTCTGCCACCGTATGCTTTGTCATTTAAAAAAACAATTTGAAAACATTTTTGCTGGGATGAAATGAGAGCATGCAGTCAGGGACCTCAGTTTCACTATTTCTGTAGAGACCACTGCTTAGGACCTTGATCAAGATTCAAGCAGAAAAAAAAAAAAAAAAAAAAAGAAGATAAAACCACTTTATTCTCTGAGATACAGAATTTGCTGTGACAGTATTCAAAATGTGGATACAAATACTGCATTTTAGGAAAAGGGCTTTCAAGTTAATTTTGAAAAACTAAGTTTTGTAAAATTTGAGAGTCTTGGTGTCGGAACACTGAACAGGAGTGAAGGGCTCGCCCTGGGGGGAAAGCACCGGGAATACAAGTGTTTGCTGGGTTTACCTTCCACGTGACCCTGATGCTCTGAGATGATATAGGCTCCAGGTGAACTTCCTGAGGTGGACCGTCAGGAGCTGTAAGGACCAAAAACCCACAGGCAGGTTAGAGAAGCGTGCCGGAGCAGATCGAAGCCTACACAGCCAAAGGCAGTCCCCGAAGTCATCCCATCCCCATATCTGGCACAGAGAAAGAAGTTTTTAGCGGTCATGGGAAACGTCAGTTTTGTAGAGTTACTGTGTCCAACTCTTGGCCTTTGCTTATTTGCTCTTTGGAAACGTGAATCTTGAGGACCTATCACGGTATTCCTTCTCACCACGTCTTTGACAACTTCGTGTATCAATCCCAAGTTTGAACAAGTTAAGGGGTACAACAGAAAGTTGCAAAACAAAATTTCCCTTATAAAATGCTGTCTATGGTGTGTACTGAAGGTCCTTCTCTCCCCGCTGGAAGCTTTGCTTAGTGATGTGGTATTGGGGTTTCTCAATTGATTAGAACGACTTCGGGCAAAAATAATCAAGATTCTTCTGCCTTTGGGTGTCTTTCATGGCTTTTGTTCTTCAATTAAAAACGCTTGTGGCCGGGCGCGGTGGCTCACGCCTGTAATCCCGGCACTTTGGGAGGCCGACGTGGGCGGATCACAAGATCAGGAGATTGAGACCATCCTGACTAACATGGTGAAACCCCATCTCTACTAAAAATACAAAAAATTAGCCAGGTGTGGTGGTGGGTGCCTGTAGTCCCAGCTACTCGGGAGGCTGAGGCAGGAGAATCACTTGAACCTGGGAGGCAGAGGTTGCAGTGAGCTGAGATGGCACTGCTGCACTCCAGCCTGGCCGACAGAGCGAGACTCCGTCTCAAAACAAACAAACAAACAAACAAACAAACAAACAAACAAACAAACAACAAAAACCCTTGTGAACCAGGGGCTCTAGCCACAGAGGGCTGAAGCAATGTTGAAGAGGAAAACAAAGTGTGCAGTGTAAAGCAATCTATTTCTGCTGAGTGTGCAATAAGTCAGCAGGCCAGTGAGAGACAATCCCAATTACATCCCAGTTAGAGCTGATTGGCATGTGTTGCAAATGTGCTATGTACTAGGTACATGGTGTAGAACTAAGAGATGTAAACATTTTGCCAACCAAGAGTTCAGAATGTAATCAGAGCTATCAGACACACACACTGAAAGAAGGTTGCAATGCAAGGCAGCAGGTAAACAGGTGTCTTCTGAGAAGCAGAAGCAAATGACGACACAGAGATCAGAGGGAAGGAGTCCTTTAGATTAAAACATGTTTTGGGATTGACAATTTTAAGATCACTGCAGAACTACAGAAAGCCAGTTCTGTGGACATTTGCAAAAGGTTGTATGGCACACGGGAGATAAGAAAGCAGAAGTAGTGAGTATGAACTCATTTTGGAGAGTTTGGAAGTAACAGGAAAGTGAAGATACTTTCAAGATAAAGGGTAGATTGGGGAAGGGCATGACCAAGGAAAGCTGGCTTCCTTTTTTATAACAGAAGAGGAAGTTCTGAGTAGTATCATGATGTAGTTGCTAAGCTGATGGCCATTTGAGTTTCTTTTGTCCAAGTTCACATTCTGGTTGTATCACTTGTTAGCTGTGTGCTTTTTTTGCGGGTTACTTAGCTTGTCTGTGACTCCATTTTTCTCTCTATATAATGGACCAATAGAGTTTGTATCACAGGGTTGTTACGAAAACAATATGTTCAGTAAATATAAGAAATTATATTCATAATATAAGTATCATTAAGTGTTTTTAAATGGGGGAAGCAAATGGGAGAAATTTAACAACAACAACAAAAGGTAAACTTGAAGAAACAATGAATGTCCTGGCAGAAACTGAAGAGGGCAGAAGATGCAGGCTATGGAGTGAGTCCGGCATAGGAACAAACACCTCTGGGATGGGAGGAGGGTAGAGTTATGGAAGGCCTTAGGTAGGCTTACTGGTTGAGGGAAGTGAGGTGAGGGCAGACACAGGTAAACTCACTGGTTGAAAGATGCAGGTTGAAACCTGATTGCTGCTTTTCTCAACAATAGGACAATAAGCCAAGCAGGAAATCAGAATGGGAACATGAAGGAGAGAGTTATGGGCTTTAGGAACAAAACAAAGGCTTGGAAAATGGCTATGGTCTACAGAAAAGGGTGCACCCTGTGTCTTAGGGCACTAAGGCGCTCTATCAAAGTAGCCCTCCCCAGGAGTCAGTGCTCTAAGACACAGGGATAATGGGACTCCATAGCTCCGTGCGTGCACTGAGGACCAAGAAGGAAGCTGATTCCACAGGTTGGGGCTGGCGGGACTGGGAGAGAATGATGCCACAAGAATGCCAAGAAACGAAGCGGATTCTCCAGAATATATGGTTTGTATGGTTTAGAAATATGAGTTCGAAAGGAAACGGGGATATTGCAGCCTCAATTTTCCAGTTAAGATGTATTCATAATTAAAACAAAGGTGTTAAAAGGCAAGAGCTGGAGAGAGAGAGGAGATGGGGGTTAGATCTCTGGGCTGCTTGTTCCCTGCACCCCTCATTCACACACTTGCTGATGCTGTCCCTGGCATCTGTTCCAAATGGCCCCTTTCCTCTGCTTTCTCCACCATCGCCCTTATGGGCATCCCTATCTCTCACTCTGCTGCCCCACTTTCACCCCACTTCTATGCCTGGTTATAGTTTCTATTTAGTTCCTAAACATTAATTCTGGTCTCTATTGTACTCTTTTAAAAGGGACATGGCCCCAGAGCACAACTCACACTGTTCACCCATCCTAGTAATTTTCTGCTCCCAGATGGCACCTCGCTGTCCTCTCCATGCTTTTGTTCTGCACACTCCTTATGAACCGTGTCCCAGCCATGTTCAAAACACATGGGACCCCTGGGTAGATCCCAACCTTTTCCCTGGAGCTTTCTTCTCCCTCCATCAGGGTTTGCTGCCCGTGTCTGTGGGCCTCCTGCTGCAGTTTATCCCCGCCTGGGCCTGGGGACCTGTCCCTGTAGTGTGCGTATACATTTGCGTGTCTGTCTTTGCATGTCTCTGGTCACCCAGCAGATTCTACATGGCACCAGGAACTGAGCCCAGAGTGCGTCCTTACTTTGAACGGGTAAAGTAATTTGTAGATGCTGAAATGCTGAGCACGCATCCCTCTCCTCAGCAGGTCTGGGGACAACTGGCAGTCTGGCGTGCTGCAGCCTCTCAGATCTATTAATTCCAAAAGTGCAAAGGCTCTGCTAGAACTGAAGTTAAAGTCCAGAACAGGAGCCGAGGGAGAGGCTGGCTTCCAGCTAATGGTGGTAATTATTGTTAAGGCTCTGTACCCAATTTCTTGCACATGGGGTCAAGCTTAGGCAGGAAACTTTGGACATCAAATTCAATAAAAACTCATGGAATGGATTTCCCTCACACAGGGATAATTCTGTGCCCAATGAAGAGCACATTGTTTTCCATAAAAATCCTTGAAAAATGATTTTTGAGTCTGACAGCTATACTGAGGCTGTTACTTTAATTTAGTTACCCTTAACTGAATTTAACAAGAAGCCAGTTTGTTAGGAACTGGAGGCAATGTCGGGGCACTGTCTCATCCTGAATCCTCTGGCTCCCTGGGGCGTGGCCTTTGGTTTGGTCCTCTCAGAAAGATGGCCGACAAGAGTTGCAGTCCTGATTTTCCAGTTGAGATATATTCATAATTAAACCAAAGGTGCCACCATAGTGTTTACAAGAATGTCCTCTATTCTATCAGAAAGCACACATTCCATAATGTAGTCATGAATTGGGAATAACTTGCTTTTCCAATCTGGTCTGGTATATATGTTTCTTGAGGCAGGGTCTCACTCTGCTGCCCAGGCTAGAATGCAGTGGTATGATCTCGGCTCACTGCAACCTCTACAGCCCAGGTTCAAGCGATTCTCCTGCTTCAGTCTCCCAAGTAGGTGGGATTACAGGTGTATGCCACCATACCTGGCTGACTTTTGTATTTTTAGTAGAGATGGGGTTTTGCCATGTTTCCCACGCTGGTCTCGAACTCCTGGCCTCAAGTGATCCGTCCGCCTCAGCCTCCCAAAGTGCTGGGACTACAGGTGTGAGCCACCATGCCAGGCCCAGGTCTGGTATTTTATGAAGGTCCCCGCTGAAGAGGAGAGGGGGTACAGTTCTTGTATCCAGGACAGACTTGATTGTTTTTAAGAATGTAACAGCTTAATTACTTAGCCTACCAATGCTGCCATGATTTGTCGATAATGTATTTATTGTTCTGCCTGTTCCCTGAAGTGAGAGCACTTGGATCCCTCCTCTTAAAAAAAAAGTGATGAAAACAGTCCAGACAAACCAAAAGAATTTAATTTATACAAACACACATTATGGCTATGCCCAATATCATTAGGAAGGTTTTTTGTTTGCTTTTGTTTTACAAATGACACTAAGTTCTCTACTATGTCTCTAAAACATTACTTTAAAAAGGTTTTAAATTATACAAAATTCGCCTTAAGAATTTTATTGCTTTCTGTATAACTCCTGACCTGTAATTTTTTCACAGGTTCTCATCTCATTGCCAATGATGCCTATACAATTACAATCCAAAGCCGATTGAGTTCCCAATGCAAAATGCATTAAGCATCAATCATTAGGTATATCCATTTATTTAACTAAATTTGAAAAACGTGTTGACATTGGACATTTAAGAATTTACTTCCATGGTTTCAAATGTAATATATAGAGAAAGCAGAATTGGCTTCCCCACCGCCCAGCCCCACCCTGAATATTTAGCTTATTTCCTGGGGATGGAGAAGGCTAGAGGTGAAGGTGATTTTCCAAGGCTGGGCACAGTGGCTCACACCTGTAATCCCAGAACTTTGGAAGACCGGAGTGGGCAGATCACCTGAGGTCAGGAGCTCAAGACCAGCCTGGCTAACATGGTGAAACACGGTCTCTACTAAAAATACAAAAGTCAGCTGGGTGCAGGGGTGCATGCCCACAATCCCAGCCACTGGAGAGGCTGAGGCAGGATAACTGCTTGAACCCAGGAGGCGGAGGTTGCAGTGAGCTGAGATTGTGCCATTGCACTTCAGCCTGGGCAACAGAGCAAGACTCCATCTCAAAAAAAAAAAAAGTTATTTTCCAAAATAAACTCTGCATTTCTACAAAAGCCAAAACTCTTCAATCTGTAAACCAGTAATAAGCAAAGACTATCTTTATAATTTCTATTATGCTTGCAAAGGTAAAAGGCAGGGCAATTCATTCTGTGTGGCTGAAAACACAGGGATGACAGGTGCCTCCTGATTGCCAAACGCATGGATCTCTGCTTTGCTTCCCTGTCCTGATCCTTCCTGGCTACGCTGGCTCTGTCCCTGTCCCTCCTCACCTGGACAGCCTGCGGCTGCCCAGCAGCTCCTGTGTCCCTCCCAGATCTGGGACTCAAGCCTCGGTGCTCCATTCTGCTCCAAAATACTCTCCTCCCTGTCTCTATATCTTGGCTTTAACCAGCATCTTGGGGCCTCATCATTGATTGATATGGGCTCAATCACCCCAGTGGGAACCACTCCCATGTTTTTGCCTCTGGTTCTGAATGGGAGATTTTCCTTCTATGTGCCAGGTCCTAAACTAGGCAAAGACTGGGATACAAAAGTAGAAAAAATATATAAATATTAAAAAAGTAGTGAGGAGCAGCTGTACAATTCTATAAACACACATTTGTCTTCTACAGCAGTTGGGTGGGTGGGTGAGAGGCATGCTCTGTGTTGGACAAAGGGAACCAAGATAGTGTTTAGTAAAAATCAAAGTACAACAAAGAATAGCTGGTGCCCAGATGAAAAAAGGCTGAAGTCATGTAATAACTATTTATTAAATAAATGGCTCATTTATTTAACCTACTTATTTAATTAGCGCATCCTACGTGCTAAACACCATTCTAGGTGCCTGGGATACAGCAGTGAGTGAGCAGAACAACTCCACCTGTCCTGGTGGGATGGGATCAAAACAGACTATAAGCAAAATAAGTCAACAACTTATACAGTACACTGGGTGGTGATACAAGCAACTGGCAGAAGGAGAGTGGTAAGGGAGGAAGGGGACCCAGTGGAGTGGGCAGCAGGATGAATTTTAATAGGGTGGCCAGGATCGGATTCTTGGAGAATAATGTTTGAAAGTGGTAAGGGAAGAAAGGAAGAACATTTCAGAACATTCCAGAACTGTTCCAGAACATTTCAGGATAGCAGACAGAGGTATACACAATGTGTATGAGGGATAGCAAGAAGGCCGATAACTTTCTTTAGGTTTAATTTCCAAAGTTTCTTCAAACCCAGGATGGAGAAGAATGACAAAAATCTACAGAAGCAGATCACTGAGGGCCTGGTTGGACATGGGGTGTGCTCGGCTCTTCTCGCTGAGTGAACGCCGTGCATTTGACTCTTACTGAAGAACACATTGATGCCGCCCTCTGAGCTAATGAGCACAGCCTGCTCTATGTTTGTTTCACATGCTCCTGACTTTTATTCCTTCTGCCCTCATTCCATCCTCTCCCCTCCGCCCCAGCTTAGCGCATAGGAAACTCTTCTTCCAGGTCACAGCTGCTGCCCTGGAATGGGAGGAAAGATGAGGCAAGGACTTAACTTAGTGCCAGATTCCTTGGAAACCCAGCGACTCTGCATCATGACCCTTCCATAATCCACACCTTCCATTCTCTGATGGTCTGTCAAATTCAGTGGTGTTTCAACGAGCGCCCACTAATTGAGGCTGCACGTTCTATGCATAGATTTATAGTGAAAATAATGAAGGGGGCAGCCACCCCAAACTCGGTCACAAGGCACTAAGTGACTCACGACCTGCAGGGGGCAGCTGCTAATGGGGAAGTTGGTCTGCAGCAAGGGTCAGCTGTGAATGTCACGTGTCACGTGGCTGATCTGTGTCAAAGAGACACACTTCGGGTCCATTAACAGCTGATCTTGTTAACTCCGACTGTGTCACTTACTCTCTTGACTGCTCCTTTGTTGTGGGGGCTGCTGATGCTGGGGGGGTGGGGGAAACCGTGAAGACTGTGCTGAATGGTGTGGCCTTGGCTTCATGGCTATTCTCTGAGGTCAAGTATATTAAAGTGGTATGATAATGCTTCATGCACTTTCACATGCAAATAAACTCGGTAGTTTGGGGTTGGAGCAATGTGATTTCCCAACATTAGGTAGGGACACTATGCCAATGGCAGAAATCCCTTCCTCACTAAGCTTTGCAGTGGATACAGCAGAAATCTAAAACTCAAATTCCCATGGTGGCCAGACTTCACCAGAGATCCATAAACATTTCTATAAAGACTCAGATAGTACAAATTTTGGGCTTTATGGGCCCATGTTATTTTTTTTTTTTTTTTTTTTTAAGATGTAAAAACTATGCTTAGTTCAAGGTCTGTAGGTAAAATTTGGCTCACTGACTGTAGTGTGCTGACCCTTCAATGAATGGAGGATGGGAACTATGGCTCACTGAGGGTGTATGGTCAGCCTCTGGGGTGGCCACTCCATGCTTAACTCCAGCTCATTACTGCCAAGCAGGAACTCAAGAGCAACTCAAAATTTAGATTTTCAGCTGAAATTTCCAGATCTAAAAAATTAACACCGAATTAAAAAGTTTTGCACAACACTAAGCCGACTCATATCCACAGGCCTGGTTTGTCGTGGGCCGCAGCTTATGGCCTGGAACATGCCCTATTCCATCAGGATTAGGGGAGAGCACCTCGAGCCCCAGATGCAGCTATTTCCTAGTTAGTCACTGGAGCTCTGATGGGGGCTGTATTCTTCCCTGTCTTCTCTCCCCTTGGCCTTCCTCTTCTATCTTTCACCTTTCTCTACTTTTCTGCATGAAGTTCTTGTCTTAGTCTTTTGGGGCCGCTATAAACTGCATGACTTACACACAACAGGAGTTTATTTCCTTTTCTTTTTTTGACAAGGAGTCTCACTCTGTTGCCCAGGCTGAAGTGCAGTGGCATGACCTCAGCTCACTACAACCTCCCCCTCCAGGGTTCAAGCGATTCTCCTGCTTCAGCCTCCCAAGTAGCTGGGATTACAGGCATGTGCCACAATGCATGGCTAATTTTTTTCCTTTTTTTTTTTTTGTATTTTTAGTAGAGACACGGTTTGGCCATGTTGGCCAGGCTGGTCTTGAACTCCTGACCTCAAGTGATCCCCCTGCCTCAGCCTCCCAAAGTGCTGGGATTACAGGTGTGAACCACTGCACCTGGCTCAGAAGTTTATTTCTTACAGAAATTTATTTCTAGAGGCTAAGAATTCCAAGATCAAGATGCCAGATTTGGTGTCTGGTGAGGGCTTATTCTTCTGGTTCATAGATGGTGCCTTCCTCCCGTGTCCTCCCAGGGCAGAAGGGGTAACTTCCGACCCACTTCTTAATATTATTGCATTAGGAATTAGGTTTCAAGATATTAATTTGAAAGGGAATGCATGAACATTCAGACCAGGGCACCCTTCAGAATTTCACTGTCGGTTTAATACAGGATATATTTTCTCAACACACACACACACACACACACACACACACACACACACACAAACATGCACACGCGCACACACATGCACACACACATACTCTGCTCATTGCGACACCCATTCTGAAGGCAATACTGTGAATAATGTTTATAAATGTTCATCTCATACGTTCATCTCCCTTATGCCAGACACACACAAGGGACAGAATTGTGGAGGGGGCCACAGCCCCTCCACATCAGGTGGCATATCATCACAGACAGCAGGGTCCATGAAGACATAATGATATACCTCAAAGGCTACTGTCAGCAAAATTCCTCTTCTGTGCTGAGCTGAGGAGTCCCAACTATACCTGGGAGATGGAAAAAGGCATTGCACCAGGGAGGAAGGCATCCTTGAACTAGGCTTTTCAAGGAAGAGCACAGAAAAGGGGACATGGAACCTGTAGTGCCTTCCACACAGGGGAAGAAGCACAACAATAGAGGTGTGGGAGCATGCAAAGGCAGGTCAGTGCTGGGCATGGGGCTCTAGGGAGTCATTGAGTGTCGTTGCAAAGTAGTAGCATCGGGGAGGCATCCTCGTGTGCCCAAGACTTGGGTACTACATTACAGTAAAAGAGAGTGGACCAACAGCTTTTGGAGGCGCCCACATGAAGAGTAAGGGAGCAGTGGGACAAGGTCATCTCAAAACAGCTACAGCTGCTAAAATGATGTGCCTTTGGGTTTGCCTGCTGGGAAGGGGCAGCAGTGTCTACAGCCCCTGCTGAACACTCTAATGGGATGCCTTTGGCCAGAGCACCCATTCTAGGTAAGTTACACATAGGAAATTGATTTTTAAATTTCAGTCATGCAAACCTATGAACCAAGACAAAGACAAGTTCTCTGCTGTAGCTTTCCATTTCTGGAACCTGCTCTTTTCCTTTCCTTCCCCTTAGCTCCTCTGAATATTAAAGGAGAGGGGCTGTGTGGGGCTGCCACAGCCAGCACCCAGATAGAATACAAAAGGTCAGCCCGGGAGCCAAAGAGGAGGAGTCTGCATCTGTCTGCAGACATGCCAGGCAGCTGCCCTGAAGACCAGCACCCCAGAGGCTGTTCACCTGGCCTTCTGGCAGGGAGAGAGCTGCTGCCATGGCAACTGCCAGCCGCAGCAGAGGTCACAGAGGAAACGAAGAAAAAAGCAACAACAGCAGCATTAATAATGGCAATCAGAAAAGCAGGTGCAAAATACATCACCGGAAAAATGCTGCTATCCTGAGGAGGTGGCTGGGATGGGGCAGGCTTAGAAAAGCGATTAAAAGGATTTAAAATCCCATCTGAGAGGGATGCAGAAGATTGAGCAGGAAGTCAGAGATGACATTTTGGGCTGCAGGATGGGGACAGCATATTTTCCCTAAGTACCCAGCGTAATGAAATTCCAGAGATCTGAGGAAGTTAGTGGGTTGTTTACGTACATAATTAAATACAATTATATTTTTGCAGGAGCAGATTAACACTTATTTCTCACTTATTTCTGAGACATGCAAAGTATTTTTAGAACTTGAGAGTTTTTTCAATGACAAGATATGTCTGTGTAAGGAGCAGAAAGGCATCATAATGTCCATTTTGCAGATGAGAAATCATACAGAGAATCCAAGTCTCAGAAATGGCTCACTCTCAGGCACTTCAGCATAAAGGTCTTTTGTCACTCACTCTTGAAAACAATTTTCAAGAACTGACATCTTCCAACATTGAGAAATGGGCATTCCTCTGCAGTTCAGGAAGAGTTGTACATTTTAACCTATTCTCTTGAAGACAACATTGATTACAGATACCAGAAGAGTGAAAATGTTGCATTTTATTGATCCAACTATCTGACTTCTTAGGATTTAATCTAAGAAAATGATCTTGGAGATGGCAAAAGACATCCCACCAGGATGTTCATTGTAGTGGTGTTTATACTAATGAAAACTTGGAAATAATTGACCCATTTGGCAATATGAGATTTGTTAAACATGTGGTGAGAGATATCACTACAAATTGTAGAAAAGTATTTAAGAGATACATAAGCTTGATTTCTATTTGGGATGCTGTTAATGGAGGTAGCAGAGATGAGGTGGTGGGAAGGAAGCCAAGATCAATCTCTACTGAAAGTTGGAACAAACCTCCGTTCTTCTGTTAGCCATCTGGGTATGGCAATCACCTTAATCTTGGTGATGGAAAAATAGGGACCTGAGACTAAGCTGACATCTTCCCTACAGTAGGGAGTGGCTGATCGCTCTGATGGTGGGCAGGAAAACAAGAGGCAGGTTTGGGAGCTGGACACTCTTTCCCTTCAAGAAATGAGCCAGGCATGCACTCCTTATTTTTCATCCTGGGAGAAACCCAATCACGGTGGCTTCCTCTCCTCCTGCCAAGAGGCAGGTTGACAATCAGCATCCATGGACCATTGCCTCATTGCTCAGTTCTCTGCATACCTGTTAATTTCACCCCCAGGAAACATGAGTGGCCCACAGTGTGTTAAGAGGTGTGTATACACTGGTGCGTGTCTGTGTGCAGGTGCATGTGTGGGAGATGAAATCATTTAGCCAGTTATTACTGCCTGTTCCTGGGTTAGCTCTAGGTGGGAAAATGATGGAAGCCGTTTTGCCTTCTCCACAATGCTTATTTCTATCTTCTGAATTTGCAACACTAAATATAATGTTATTTGCAACAGAAAAAAAGAGCAGAAACATTATTTTTAAATATCGATGTTTCTAGTCAATAAAATAATCTGTTCCCCTTCCCACATCTCCTGCACGGTAAGCAGGCTTGCAGATTCCTAGTGAAGCGTTACTGCTTCCTCCCACACTGGACTTCACAGGGTCTCGGGAAAGAAATACACTCACGGTTCTCCTATCAACCTGGATTCCATGTGTCCAAATAAAGGAATTGTAAAACTGCATGATTCTTTGAATCTCACCAGATTGTTAGCCTCATACGTCTTTCTTTTAAGTCTTGGATATGGGAAACTTGAACTAAATCCTATTTGAAGAGCAGTGCCTTCAAAGTAAGATGCAGAGCGCTGTCTGCGTTTTTTACAGGGCACAGAACTACGGAGAGCACGCATCAAAGACCTCCGCCTAGCACGGGCAAAGGTCTGCTTCTGCATTTAAGCATCTGAGCCCTCAAGAGTTAGCTCCCGGGCTCCTCTGGAGCAAGATTCCGCCCGGTCCCACGTACCTGCCTCGTCCGCCGTGATGGTGAGCTCGTTGCTGGGCTCGCTCTTGCCAATCCGGTTCTTGGCGTACATGCGGATGCTGTAGGTGGAGGAAGGGTGGATATCAATGATGGTGGCCGAGTTCAGCTGAGGGGAAACATCTTTGGTTCTCTGAGCAGAATCCCAGGAGTCTTTTGGGTTTTGTTTTTCAAAAAAGAAGAGATAGAGACGTGAGTTTTTTTCCTCTGCCTTTGAAAGTTCACAAGCAGGAATTAAAAAAAAAAAAAAAAAAAAAGACGGAAAGAAAGAAAAATTGCACTCAAAGTGATTTCTCAATGCAATGTTCCCAGCTTTCTGGCAGAGTTGGCCATCAGAGGGGATGTGATATCCCACACTCATTATTCACGCTGCGAGGGACATGGGGCAACAAGCCAGCCGAGTTCAGGGAGGGGCGATGGAGGAAGCACAGAGCGGCCGACTGGGGGAGATCTCAGAAGGCAAATTCCAGTGGCGGAAGCTCAGGTTAGTGGAATGGACAATGGTCACCGTAAGCACCCATTGTATGGGACAGTACAATGAACTATGGTTTGGATAGTACCCCTGGGTCCCCCCAAAATCCCTGGTTCTAAAAGGCATTTGAAAACCAGCAAAACTTCAACCCATACCAGATCCTTTCCTCTCCAAATAGAGTGTGTTAAAAATAAGATAATCCCATACAAACCAGTCTCAATTTCCAGAATAAATCCTGATTACCAAACATATTTTTCGATTCTATTTTTTGAAATCATTTAGTGCCAAATCCTTGGTTGTAGGAATTATTTTTCAAACACAGCTAATTATAACAGCAGCACCTGCTTCATGTGAAATGTTATCACTGAATCTATGACATTTTGTATCTGGTGATTTTCAGGCTTCAAGCAAGGATGGGAATGTCAATACATGGTTCTTATATCAAAAGAGTTTGGGCAGTTGTTGATTGGGTGGGTGGTCGACAGCTGGTGTTGGGTAGGAGGATGAACAGAGGAGTTCCCAGGACAGTAGACAGAGATGGTGCCTGTCTACCCTCCTCAGGGTCTGCCTTGGTGGTGATGACCACACAAGTAAGTCCTCCGTGGATAATCTGAATCTGTGTTCCCTGCTGGACTTTAAACTCCAGGAGGGCAGAGGCCATGCTGGCCATACCCAGTCTTTTATCCCGAGTGCTAGCACAGTGCCTGGCTCACAGTAGACAAACAGTACATGAATGTTTAATAGATGAACAAATAAACCACAAATACATGGACCTCTGAGTCTTGGGAGTGGGGTCACTTTGTCACACTAAGGGTGAGTATGGCAGTTTAGGGGACTTCTCTGTCCAGTGTTAAACATAAATGCAAGATATTTTCTGGAATTGAAGAAAAATATGTGGCTTAAAGACTGCTTTTGAATACTTTTAACTTCTCAGAGAATGGAGCCTAATAGAAGCTGCCAATGAATATTGCAGTTGACAAGGAAAAAGCATATTTGGGGTCAAGAAGATTAGAGGTGGAAAAACATGAAATAGAAAGAGTTGGAAAAAAAATTGATGAGGAGAAGAATGTGATTGAATAGAAGACAAATGAGGAGAGGAAATTTTACATCAATGAAATCAATGAAATGGCACACACCTATGAGCCTTGTCGCACAGAGAGAAAGCCAGGCCTTCTGCAGAGATGTTTAGGAGGATGAGGAGGAATGCCAGGTGCTGCAAGATGCAGAGGCATTTGCTAAGTAGCCCCGGGAGGAAGTAGGCAGTTGTGGTGGTTGATGCCTTTGCCCAGGCAACATGGAAGTTTCTGGAACTGATGGGGCCAATGAAGATATAGCCATCTTCACTGGAGGTTTTTGTCTGGGGGTTGGCGGGCAGCCTGGAGAGGCATATGAGTGTCCATGACTGCAGTCCCTTACACCAATCCAAGGCATATGGTGGACCTGGGTAGGGAGGGGACAGTCCCCTCTTGGTGGTCACTGGGCACCTCCACATCCATGCCCTATAGGTTCCTTTGGCTCAGCCCCTACCTCAGTGACACTGCCTTGTTCAACAGTCTCCCAGTGTGACTTATAAACCCTCTCTGATGCTGCATTTGCTCCCTGTCTGTAGAAACTACCACTCACTCCCTCCAATGGGCTGGGGGACCCGTTTCAAAGCCCATCCTCACCCTTCCTGTCCGTGGCCTTCCCAGACTCTCCCCAGTCACACTCGCCCTTTTCAGATCTTGGATGTCCATGCATACATTTCTGTTTGTGATTTACTCCTAAGAATCTCTTTATTTGGTCAATGCTGCATTCTTTTTAGTTATATTTATATCTCAATCTTCGGTTTCATCCTCCCATCAGGGCAATGTGCTGGGCATTTTAAAACATGACTTCTGTGGCCCCCAAATCTGTGGGCACATTGGAAACATCTTGGGGCTTTTTGATAATTCTGCTTTCAGACCTACTAAACCAGAATCTCTGGGGAATGGTGCCCAGACACCTGTGCTTTTAAAAAGACTCCCTATCTTGGTCATTGTGATGTATAGTTTGGACAGACTGTTTTATATGATTAAAATTGTACAACACCCTGCCAAGGTAAGGATTTTATTTCCTTAGTGAAAGTCAAGAAACTCAAGCCCTGTTACATAGCTGGTAAGAAGAAGGGCTGGGATTTGGCCTCATCTGTGTTATCTCCAAGCTCAAGGTCATTTTTCTATAATGCATGACATCCACATAGTCTCTGAAAACACCTAATCAAAGACAGGATTTCGATATTTCCAGGCACCTGCTGAAAATATCATATGCTTAGGAGACCTTCTGGCAAGTTGACAATGCACAGAAATCATTTGGTCAAATGTCAGAGAAGAAAACTTTGGCCCAGAATTATGGTACCATCTGTGCGTTTGCAGGAAGACTGAGAGGGCTGTACAGGCTCAGAGTTGCAGCCTAGTTTAGGAAGAAGTTGTCAGAATCATTCATTGAAAGAGTGGGCAGGATGCCATGGCTTGGTGTAAGGGACTGCAGTCATGGACACTCATATGCCTCTCCAGGCTGCCCGCCAACTCCCAGACAAAACTTCCAGTGAAGATGGCTTTATCTTCATTGGCCCTGTCAGCTCCAGTAACTTCCATGTTGCCTGGGCAAAGGCATCAACCACCACAACTGCCTACTTCCTCCCAGGGAGACTGGTGGTGTAGGAGGATGGAGCAGTTCAGAGTCCCACTGCAGCCTCTGTGCAGTGAGGAAGGAGTGAGGAGCTGACAGGAGCCAGTGAGGGTGCACTGGGTGCTTGCTGGGGAGCTTGTCTTGGGGGTCAGATACCCCAAATCCAATGAATGCAGGAGCAACAAGGACTAATATAAGAGTGTGGACTTGATATGAAGAAGTGCTGTTATAGGCTAAAGACCAGAATGAGTGAGGGTGACTGAAAGTTCTAGAGGTGAATTACATGAAAGGCTTAACAATGGAGTGGTAGCTGGGAGGAGTGGGCCCTCATGTTGGTGAATAGGAGGAGGTGTGGGAACACAGCCGAGCCCCTTGTGCTCTGTCTTACTCTTCTCAAGGATAACAGTTCTCAGGGTGAACTAGGGGTGGGAAGCCCAAGAGGGGAGAGGGGCTGGGGGCGTGTACCTTCTGTCTCAGAGTCTGTGTTTCCTGGTTACCTTCCAGGGTGTGATGGAGCTTGCCATGGTGCTGAAACCCGGTCTGAGACCTGTGAGGCACCATGGACGGGAGGGAGGGACAGGAGAAACTGTGGACAGGAGGGAGGCGCCAGAGAAACCGTGGACAGGAGAGGCCAACAGAGAAAGGAGGGAGGTACCAGAGAAACTGTGGACAGCAGGCGCCACCAGAAGAACTGTGGACAGGAGGGGCCACCAGAGGAACTGTGGACAGGAGGGGCCACCGGAGAAACCGTGGACAGGAGGGGCAACAAGAGAACCTGTGGAGAGGAGGTGGCCACGAGAGGAACAGACTCTGAAGGGCAGGCCGCCTTCCAAGGAAGGGAATAAAGGGAGGCAGCAAACTGCAGATGGATCTGCTGGAGGTCCCCAGACAATATGCTCAAAGGGATGTTAAAGGTGGCCTTGGGTCCATGTAGAGGAGAAGCAGAAGTCCCTGGGAATCAGAAACTATGGCAACCAAAGCAACCTGTGTACTTGTCAGCTATGGAAGAAGAAGAATATTCTGGATAAGGAAGGGACAGCTTCACTGTGGCTCTGCCTGGTCAGATGACGCCCTCTGGTGCTGCAACTGGGCATGACCAGAGTTGGCGGGACCAGGAGATGATGACAGGAGATACAAGAACAAGGACTTGGGATGTTCAGTGTTTCCTGGAAAATAGTAAACCAAGGAAAGTCATCTGTTGTCAAATCCTGGGAGGACTGTTATTTGGCCAAAGGGTTAAGAGATGGGAAGAGAGCCGCTGGATCCAGGAAGGTCTATTTTAGTGCAATAAATGTAAGAACTTGTAGCAGTCACAGCTGACCAAAGACAGAACTGTGTTCCCCGGGTTAGTGAGTTTCTGTTTCTAGGATTGTTCAAGCATAGAGTTAACGGTAACTTGCAGAAGTTCTTTCTGTTAAGAATGTGAAGTACTTTAATACATTGGTTATACGCTGCTTTCTTCAAAAATTAATGAAAAGTAAAGGAAAACTTTTGGGGAGATAATTTCACCATTGCCTGAAACAGGGGTTGAGACTCAACAATGCGACTAATGATTATCATGAATCTAGTATATCTGTCAGGCACTATGAGGGGTGCAGGGACATAGCATAAGGTTTGTCAGACACAATTCCAGCCCTCAGAGCTCACTATGGCCCATAGGGGGACAACTGTCCAGTGGGGTACAGAGAGTAAATTAATAGTCACAAGTCCACCAAGTATTCCAAGACATGCTATGAATAGTGAAGGGGAATAGGTAGTCAGGGAAAGCTTCCTGGAAGAAGTGACATTCAGGCTGTTATTAATATTTGAAGGATCAGTTTTCTATGTACTCAGTCTAAAACTACACTCACTTAAACTATGGTTGTAATTTTTATACACCAAAAATTTCTTGAGGAAGCAACTAATACATGAAAAATCTGACTAATACACCTCATACAGCAGTGAGTACAGGTGCTATCTACTCTCAGCACAGCTCCTTCCTCCCAGGGCTTCCAAACTGAAAGTAATGGAAGTTCTGTAGGGTCCTGGTGGAGACCTTGGTCATGGACTTGGAACTGCTTGTCCTGTGGGTTTTTCCCCAGTGATTCTCCCAGGACCCATGCTGACCCTTAAAATGACTTGCTCCAGGGCTGCATAACATCTAAGCCACACCACTGGCCCTGTGTCTGGTTGAAGTAGAGCATGAAGGATGGAAAAAGTATCCCTCAATCCCTCCTGTACTCAGCTTTATAGACAAGGAGCTTTCCTGCTTTGGTTATATAAACCATGATCAATATATACATTTAAAGATGCTGTTGATAATAATGATTCTTAGATTTCAATTGCATGTAAATTAAATGCAATGAACATTTACAGTACACTCTTCACTTGACAGACATTGCGCTGGGTGCTGGGGATCCCAGGACACAGAGAACCAGAGTCCCTGCCTTTGGGAAACCCCTGGGGAGTGGGGAGATAGTGAGGACTCTGAGAGCAAGTAGTTTAACACAGAGGGTTTTAGAGGCATTTTACTCCTAAGTATTTTCCTGCATGCTGGAGCAATCTACAAGCTACCACCTATTAGATGTTGAGTATGCTCCAGGCAACGAGGAAGGCATTTTCAACGTCTTCCCTTCTTAGAGTTTGCCAATATCCATTGAGTGTCTCCGCATGTCAGGTGTGGTGCTGGGTGTTGGAGAAATGAGCTGGGTGAAAATAGACCTACTAGGTGCAGGGAGTCCCCAAGGAGCCTCTAGCATGGTGGAGGTGAAATGCATTTATCAGTATATTTGTCAGTAATCACAGAGATAAATATATGATGTCCCATAATGCCACCTGCTGAGATTGAAAGGGAGATTGAAAGGGAGATGGACCTGGGTGAGCACCTGGGAACTGGGATCTAAGGAGGGGGTAGTAATAGGTGGCCCAGGGAAGGGAGGACTCCAGGCAGAGGGCAGCTGGTGGCCTTTGTGGTCTCCTTGCCATTCCTTTGAGGTGGATGCAGCAGTGCCCACTTCACAGGTGAGATGAGCAAGTGAAGGTGCAGAGCTGGTGCAACACAGGCCCAGCAGCAAATCCCACACAGGCTGGGTCCCAAACCACTGAGCCTAGGCCTGCCACCAGCATCTGGCAATGCCCAATCCTCCATGAGGACAGGGGAGGTCCTGAGCTGCTCCACTAGGAGTGGCCTCCTGTGTGCTCTGGCACCAGCAACACGGGCAGCCTGCAGCCCCATAGCCAGTGCGCAGCCAGTAAGGTAAAGGGCTGTCCCTGTCCCCACAGTGCTCATTGCATCTGTCTGAGCTCTCATCACTGTCACCAGGTTCCAGGCCAGTTTCTGCTCAAATGTGCCTGCCTCACCTAAGAAGCATTTGCTTCACCTCAAGACCTGTATCTGTGAACTTGTAATCCCACTTCTTTAGAACAAAGGCAAAGTCAGCCTCTCCTCCCTGGGCCCTTGGGAAACCTGTTCATCCTGGTTCCCAAAAGACGCTTGTTTAGCTCAGCACTGTCTTGGACGAGCTCCCCACTCCCCCCAGGTCACTGTGCCTCACCCCTGAGCCCAGGGCCCTGGCTCTGCAGCATTTCTTGGCTATGGTGAGACTTGCAGTCCAATCAACCCCTGGAGGGCCCTTCCTCAGACTTTGTGTAAGCAGTGTCACCTCACTTCTAGGTCCCCAGTTGCAACTCAGAGGCCGATGGCCTGAGCCATTCCATTTTTTCTTACATGCATTTCCAACCCAGCAAGTCATAGATACTACTTTTCAAAACACTCTTTTTTGCTTTGGTCCACCATCTTCTCAATCTTCAAATTCTGTTCTCCTGAATTCCTGAAGAGTCACCCCTTGGCTTTCCTTTGCTGTCACCATTTCCTGGCTCTGTTCCTGGCTTGCTGTTGCTGAAACATTTCCTCACTCCTGACCTGTGGTTCCTAGCTGCCTTGAGCTTGATTTTTTACTACAGCTTTAGAGCCAAAGATACTAAATGGGTCACAACTGGGTAATCTGAAATAATGTGCGGTGTCCAGGAAGTGAAAAATAAAGCTGCTTTTGTGGCCTATAAGGATTTTATTAACCCTTCCCATGCTGGTGGTGCTGGAATTCCTCATATCTTTTACGAGACACAGTAAAAATTCTGACTGGAGGCCACAGTGGTGGTACTCTACCCTCGCCCCATGCATCATAAAGTTCAAAATGGCCCCGGCATTGTTCCTTGAAGGCAATGAACGGGCACACCTGCAGTGGCCCTGGCAGCAGGGTCAGTTTTATTTATGGGCTCTGGGCTGAGTGGTCCTGGGCGCAGCAGCCAGTGTTGCTGATGGTCCCTGAGCATTTCCAGGAGGTTGCTCCTGAGTGAATTTTCCTTTTTCTGCACCAACCACCACTGCGCAGTTTATCCGACCAACACCAAGCACAGCTCGAGCTCAGCACTCTGGGCGCAGGACATGGGCTGAGGCCCTACAAAAGTCACCCAACTGAGGAAATGGGAAACGAAGGGAGCAGGTGAGATAGAAAAGATCATGGTAGGGGCCTGGCTCCATCAGCCACTGCCCACATGCTGACAGGCAGCTGCAATATCAAGGAGTTCAGCAGAAAGCAAGACTGAAGTCTGGGCTGGCTAAAAACGAAAAAGCAGCAGAACTGAGCCTCAACACAAAACTCCACTCCCACAGCAGAAAGCCAGGATGTGCTTCCGGCCAGGAGGGAGACTGACTGGGGGAAATGGTGCCTCTGAGTGACTGTGAGCTGAGTTGTGCGCTTACAGGTAAAACACATTAATAAAGAGTAAAATAAAGGAACTTTCTGAGGTGGAAACGAAGATGGAGGAAGTAAAGAACTTACCTGATTTATTTTTGCATTCAATATCGTAGCCCGTGATGGGGCTGTTTCCATCAAACCCCATGGTCCACCTGAGCGTAATTGTGCGTGCTTTGACATCTTTGATCTCAATTTCGGGAGGGTCTGGGGGCTCTGCGCCATCAACAGAAAGACTCCAAGTTAGTTCAAACGGAGCTCCGACATGAAATGCTAGTGGAAATGCTGAGTGTGACTCACAAATGATTTGTCTGCATTAGACAAGAACAGACGCTTTTTATTTGGAAACATTTTCTTTTTCCTAATCACATTTTAGGGAAGAGAAATTCCACCTTCCCAAGACTTCCAATTTTCATAGTCCTTAAGAACTGGACCAAGCCTGGAGGATAAAAAATGTCACTATTCTAGTTTCGATCTCTAACTCAAAACATATTTTGGCCCCAAATGTTAAACTGGCCTTTCATTCTGGTCATCTAGTACATGGATTCCTAAAATTGAACTAAGAAATTCCACCGCTGTACTTGTGTGCATGCGGCTTGACTGTGATGGGCTTGTCATCTTGACTGGTTCCTCTAAGGGCTTCGTTCCCTGTTTTAGGGCTTTACTTTGACATAATCACAGGCACTGCAAAATTCTGCTTTAGCACTGACATTATACATATTCAAAATTTCCTGGGAACTAGGAAGTGTTACAGGGCAAGTTGAGGCCACACAGATGCCCAAGGCTGAGCATAGAGCTCCCGTCCTGAAACGACTGTGTTTATTCTCTTATGCTGTCATCTTCCTACCTTGCACTGTGAGCTGAATTATTCCACGGTCCTCCCCATAAGAATTAATAGCATGGCAGGAAAAGAAACCAGAATCTTCTCTCACAGTTGGCAAAATCTATGTGTAAAGCAGAAAGAAATTCATCTTTTTCAGTAGGCAAAATGACTTCGGGCCGTAAAGCTCTCTCTCCACTCTTTCAGTTCTCCTGCCATGCCCAGCACACACATATGTACACTGACACACTCACTCACACAACCCTCATTCCTCCAGACACATACGCTAAATCACACACATGCACGTATCCCTCTGAGGACAAATTATTTCAGTGTAATTGTAAGTAGGTGGATGAATAGGATTCATGTACATTATCCATGTCAGGTGTAGCTCATTAAATTGGATGTGTAATTTATATAGGATGTCGTGGTCAGCTTGACATATATCCCACATATACATTTTTTTTTTCATGGTATCCAAAGCAACCATGCCTAAAGAGACAGATTAAATACTGCAGCCAGCGCTGGGGGCCAGCACAACTCACATCAGATTCCTTTTCCAGAAGGATTCCAGGAACAGAATGTCTGAGAGCCAATATAAGCATTTCAAGCACAGGGCTTCCCCACCTCCCCACCCTGTGTGTGCTATAGTATCATCCTCTATCCCCACGATAACAGCACAAGCCAGTTCACTACTCGCAGTGCTTTTCTCCAGCTTTTGTGATCCTCTCTTAACGACAGCATATTTTTTTATTGTGGATTTTTCCAAAGAAGCAAGATAGTTTTTATAATATTTTTGTCCCAAAGCCCATCTCATTTTTCTTTTTGCAGGAAGTTAAAACATGCACACAGCATAGGCCGTCATTCCTCAAGGATTAACTGTCATTTAAAAACCTTATTTCTCACTTTTTTTTTTTTTTTTATTACAGTTAGGTTCCCTGCTGCGTTCATAATGACACTATTCTTAACACTTAGGCTAAAGCACTATTTTTGAAGGCTACTTCAGTAATCTTGCTGTGTGAAAGGGGAGAGAAAGGGTGCTTCATAAATAAATTCCAAAAGATATTATCTGCTACTTATCTGTACCCACTTGTGTGAAAGGAAAGACTTATTCTTCCAATAAAGTTCATTCCATTGAGTTGCATTTGCTATGCTTTTACCTGCAGAGTAGAAATCACCTCTTCTCCCACCTCCTTGGTGGACACAAGATAACGGGCCATCTCAGGGTTAATGATTCGGTCCTCCTTCTCCCAGCGGACTATAATGGGCTTCTCACCATGCGCTGTGCAGCTCATCTCCTTTTTCTGCCCCTGCGTAGCCAGGGTAGTATTTGGATATGATGTTATCATCGCAGGAACTGAAAAACCAAAAGGGACACAACTTGTTCAGCAAAGCAGCGTTCTTGATTTTTCCCTGGCAACACACTCAGGTAAATCACGCTTCAAGAGATATTTCTTTGAAATGAAATTTATTCAAGAAACTGCTGAGTGAGAATCACAGGCAAAATAAAGGAAACACAGCAGAAAAATGAAACTCGAGTAAGTGAGCCCTCAGCGGAAACTGCCATGCCATTTCATATCCATGGCATGTTGCTCTCTTCCAACCCTGTTGAGGGCCATGGCCTATATCCCTTAGCACACCCAGAATGATTGGCATGGTTTGGCTACGTCCCCACCCAAGTCTCATCTTGAATTATATGCCCATAATTCCCTGGGAGGAACCTGGTGGGAGGTAATTGAATCACAGAGGTGGATCTTTCCTATGCTGTTCTCATGATAGTGAGTAAGTCTTACAAGATCTGATGGTTTCAAAAACGGGATTTTCACTGCACAAGCTCTCTCTCTTTGCCTGCTGCCATCCATGTAAGATGTGACTTGCTCCTCCTTGCCTTCCATCATGGTCATGAGGCCTCTCTAGCCACATGGAATTGTAAGTCCATTAAACTTCTTTCTTTTGTAAATAGCCCAGTCTTGGGTATGTCTTCATCAGCAGCATGAAAACGGACTAATACAATGATGTTACTGGTTGCTCTGTCTATAAAAAAAAAAAAACTTCACAGGAAGGGTTATCCTCCTTTTTCTGGGATCATCTATGTTTCTAACTATCATTGTCAACAATGGAGATAAAACCTCCACTTTTAGTCAACTTTACGTGAATCCCTTATTGCTGCTAACCAGTGCTCGTAACCACTCTTCACAATGTCCATCTCCCACAGTTTTATAAACCTTGCAAACCTTTATCAGTCACTGGAGACCTCAAACCTGTCCTTCTTCCATAACTTGTATCAGAGAATCTCATCTCCAATTTACTGAGAAAAGGGAACTCTTTATTTGTGAAGTTTCTCAAGTTTTCTTTTCCCACACCAAAATTAGTCTAATATGTAGGCTTCTTTTCTTGGCAACAGATGACACAAGATCCCACCCCAATTCCACAAGCCACCTATAAATTGTAGACTGTATATAACAAACACCTTT
Source organism: Rhinopithecus roxellana (assembly GCF_007565055.1). NCBI lineage: Eukaryota > Metazoa > Chordata > Mammalia > Primates > Cercopithecidae > Rhinopithecus > Rhinopithecus roxellana. The sequence goes on from NC_044561.1 coordinate 55,448,276, forward strand.
TAAAATGCATACTAAGCTTATCAGAAAGTGAGAGAAAAACCAGAGACCAAAAACAAAAGCTGATGGTGAAAAGCCAGAGGTAATATAATGGTGGTGTTTTGACTACCTGAGAGGCATCACATTAAATGTGAGACCTCCAAAGCCAGGCTCCTCAAAGGGTTCTATCTTGACAGAAAGTATATAACCAAAATAATAACAATAATAATAAACAAAAATCCACAAAAGTAAAGAGAGAATAAAACTACCTCAGCTGGTGTTATATATGTAGAAAAACAACCTCTCCCCTGAGAATTTGCAAAACTGGCCTGATTCTACATAGATCTGGAGTCAAATTCATGCTAAAGAATTAACATGAAGGTGATTGTAGTTTGATAATGGCCTGAGGGGACTAGCAAAAGCTAACATACTCTACAAGAATGTGTTCTCTGTCCAGGCCCACTGAAATGCACCTAGATAAAGCTCTATTGGCCATGAGCTCACAAACTAAAACTAAAGAACACATGAGAAAACTAACACCATGATTGAGAACCAGCTTCCCAGGACTTTAGATGATAGAGTCATCAGATACAGACTGCAAAATAACTATGCATGAATGTTTAAAGATATTTTAAAAATATGCTAAAGGAACAAGATGTTAACAAAAAGGACTAGAAAGGTTTGAAAATTCATCAAAACATAACTATATTTTTATTTGCTTTTAAATCTCATTTCCCCAATTACAGGCAGAAGCTCCCTTCCCCCATTTCTGAGGTCAAGCTCAGATTATGTACTTGATTGCTTGCCTCGTAAGCCTTCCAAGGTACTTTACCATAGAAACACTGTGGCTTCTTCTAAGACTGGCACATACTGGGTCACGCCTTGTCCCATGGCTTACCAGAGAGGTTTGAGACATATAATAAAACGTCAAAATACCACCAGTTCTGTAGCCTGGACACTCACAGAAGAACCTACATTTGGGAGTTTCTCCAGAGTCAGCAGCCATGTGGCAGAGATGCGCCCCACAGCACTGACTGTGTAATAAGATGGAAAGTAGGCAAATTGGTGACTGAGGAAAGAGGCGCCAAGAGTCCTGCATATCAAAGAGAGCAGTTCACAACTGTCGTGAAATTCCTCTTCCAGCATTTCTGAGATGCAGCAAAACTGGCTGTACTGTCCCCAGCCTTTGGTTCTGATCCCCCCTTTCCCCGGCCTATCAAAGAAAAACATTTATTTTTATTAACAGCTTTATTGTGGTACAATATTCATACCATAAAATTCACCTGTTTTAAGTGTGCAATTCAGTTGTACACTTAATGTTGTATTAGCTTCCTAGAGTGTCTGCAACAAATTACTAGAATCTATGTGGCTTGTAATAACAGAAATTTCTTCTCTCACAGTTCTGGAGGCTGGAATTCCAAAATCAAGGTAACAGCTGAGCCATGCTCCCTTTAAAGCCTCTAGGGGAAGACCCTTCCTTGCCTCTTCCAGCTTCTGGTGGCCACACGCATTCCTTGGCTTGTGGCAGCAAAACTTCAGCCTCTGCTTTATCTTTACATGATTTACATCCTTCTTTGAATGTTTCTGTGTCTTCTCATGGACTTCTTATGAGGATACCAGTCACTGGATTTAGGACCTACCCTAATGCAATATGATCTCTTCTTAACGAATTATATTTGCAAAGACTCTATTTCCATATGAGGTCATATTCCAAGGTTCTAAGGGGACATTAATTTTGGGGATACTATTCAACCCATTACAAATATATTTATATTATCTAATACATATACATACATACCATTATAACCTGAATACAAATATACACAGTTGTATAATCATCACTGAATCAAATCTTAGAGCTTTTACATTACCTCAAAATATTTCTCCTGCCCATTTACAGTCATTTCTCTTTCCCCGCTCAAGTTCTAAGCAATCACTAATCTACCTTCTCTCCCTGATATGGTTTGGCTGTGTCCCAACCCAACTCTCATCCTGAATTGTAGTTCCCATAATCCCCATGTGTCATGCGAGGGGCCTGGTGGGAGATAATTGAATCATAGGAGTGGTTACATCCATGCTGTTCTCATGATAGTGATTGAGGTCTCACAAGAGTCTAATGGTTTTATGAGGGGCTTTCCGCCCTTTACTCTGCACTTCTCCTTCCTGCCGCTATGTGAAGAAGGACATGTTTGCTTCCCCTTTCACCATGATTATAAGTTTCCTGAGGCTTCCCTAGTCGTGTAGGACTGTGAGTCAGTTAAGCCTCTTTCCTTTATAAATTACCCAGTCTCAGGTATGTCTTTAAAACACAGTCCCTGTATTGCCTTTTTTGATCATTTTCTATACACTGAATCATATAGCATGTATTCTTTAGTATCTAGCTTTCTGGATTTTTTTCACTAAGCATAGTGTTGTCAAGGTTCATCCATGTCATAGCAAGTATCAGTACTTTGTTCCTTTTTATTGCTAAATAATATTCCAGCTCATGGATATACTGCATTTTTTAAATCCACTCACCCACTGATGCACACTGGGGTTGTTTCTACTTTGGGGCTATTATGAGTAATTATACTACAAATATTCCTGTATAAGCTGTTGTGTGAATAATGTTTTCATTTTTTTCCAGGAGAGATTCCTAGAAGTGGAACTCATGGGTTATATGGCAATTTCATGTTCAACATTTTGATAAACTGCCACACTGTTTGACCAAGAGGCAGCACCATTTTGCACTCCTGTGGCAGGAGATTGGAGAGAGAAGAGGGAATGAGAGGAGGGGTTAAGATTCAGCATTTATGGTGAGGGAACATTCCCTTTCAACCATTTGAGTTCAGCAATTTGAGTTCAACCACTTGAATTCAATGAGAGAACTGAAAGAGTAGAGATTGGGTGTACCTACAAAAAGGTAAGCTGGCATGTTCCTCAACAGCTGGAGGCTTACTGGCTGTAGAAACGCCAGGCTCACCATGGATCTGCTGTCACAGAGGAACTAAAGGTGGTGGCACCTGCTGTTTGGCCTCAAATCCACTAATCAAGATTTTTTTTTTTTCTCATAAGGGAAAAGGGCTAACTCATGATAATTAGAGATCTCAAAGCCAACAAAAGTAACCTAAATTACAAAACTGTGAATAAATGTATTACAGGCCTATAAACAAGAAAATATTTACTCATTCTTTCTCTCACAGCTGGGGAATGTGCATCAGAAACCGTGACACCCACATATAATTTAGCTTTGAAAGATGACCCCTGTCCACCACCATCACTCTCCATCCCCCAATTCCTGATGAGCGTCCTGATTCCTGCAACACCTTCATCCTTAGAACAAAATATAGAAACTCTGGTTGCAAAACTGAAAATCAATCCATGTTTAATGCCTCCCAGTCTCCTGGGCATCTCAAGGCTATGGTCAGGATTTCCTTATTGTGCAGTGTTTGTAAAAAGGAAATCTGTAAAATGGTAAGACATAAAAAAAGACAGTTTTCCTGTGAGAACATGGTAAGTCACCATCATCACCTCTGAAATCCAGGGTAGTTTAACACTCACTGACTTTATTCCAATGAGAGTGAGCCAGTTCTGAAGTAAGGGTTTCTGTCCTATTCTAGGAGATCTGTGCAGGGGAGCAATGCATTGCAAAGGCTGGTGCTGACCCAGAACTTTAATTCCCTAGTACTTGAAAACAACCAACTGGAAGAACTGTTCTCCAAAAACTGCAGCGTTGTTTTGACGACTTGTTTGTTTTCTTCTATTTTCCTTTTTTAAAAAAATAATCGCAAGCTTTATTGCATTTGATGAGAGAAGTACCTTGGCCAAACCACAGACCTCTGGTTTGTTTATGATTTGCCCATCTTAATCTGCAAAAAATACTCCTCAGTTTTATTTAGATTTCTACTTTGAAAGAGTGCCCTACTAAAATGGGTATTTTTGTTCTGGTTATTAAATTCAGCACTTAGAGAGAAATGCTCTGACTAGATCATGTTCGTCTATCCAGCTCAAGTATTTTCAGCCCTTTAAAGAAATCGTGGAAAGGATTTTTAAAAATGAATCATTATCATGGCTTCTTTGCAATGCTAATGTTTGAAGGCATGACCTTTTCACTTGTCACAGTTATGCATGCCTAGAGATGACAACATGTCTGTACAGCAGCCCTTTCTGCAAGGATTTCTGAAGCCTAACAAATGGATGGGGTAATTTAACAGGGACTGGTACCAAGGAGAAGCTGTGGGCAAATCCTGCTATCAGGGCCAAGGGAGATCCAGACCCAAGAAGCCTTTGTCCAAAGATTGGGCGCTGTGTGCTTCTCCGGCAAAATTACCCATTGAGGAAGGTGCTGTTTTACATCATATCAATTGATAAATTTGCTTCATAAACTATAATATTATCTAACAGCACCCTTAATGCCAACAAATCTGAGTTCTTATGATATAAGGGAGCATCTGTCTGACCTACTTTTTTGCAGCATAAAGATGCAGTGGTGTAGTGGAGCTGCTGTCATTGGCCAGGGAGATCGGATTGTGCACATCTCTGCCCAGCTTGGCAGTGCAGTCATCTCTCTTTCCCATTTAGCTTGAAATTGGTAATGGTGGCAGTATTTATGCCACCGAAATTGGCGAGTGCTAGAAATCAGGGCTTTCTCCATCCTCTCCCCATCAATAGCTAATTGATAAACATTTAGCAGAATGGTACTTAGGAGAGTGTTTCACTGTATTAATAATTTTAAAGGGTGTTCCCATCGTACAAGAGATACTGAGAAGATGGAGAGATTAAGCTAAGAGCAATAATTAACTTTATCAATAAAAGTAAACCCCTATTACTTAATTATTAATTAAACAATTAAAATATGAACAGTATGTCACTGTATGTTTTGGCAAATAATTCAGTGATACATTGATGCATATATTAAAATTTTAACCCAAGGATACAGACAGAATGAAAAATTACATCAGTAAACCACTGATATTAAAGATTGGTTCCAAACTTTACTCTCAAGTCTTTTAATGACTCTACCAATAATGCAAAATTAATCCTTATACATTTTTATGGTTTTCGTTCCTACCTGGTCCTGCTGAAAAGAAAACAGATTGAAAAGAAAGCAATTGAAAAGAAAACAGGTGAAAGTACCAAACAGCCTGGATAATCCCGAACGAGACAAGATTCCTGTCACAAGCATCTGGCTCAATATTTTCATTTTATAGAGAAGAATGGCTGTCAAAAGCCCAAATACAGGAGTCCATCAGGATCAAATTTGATCGGTCCTATTCGAAAACCATCATCGTCATCATCACCCCCAACATAGGAGATGGCCAACTGTCCAGAGCGTCCAGGACTTCCAGTGTTTTAGCACAAGAAGTCTGTATCCTGGGAAGTTTCTCAGTCCCTCCAGGCATTCAGAGCAGATATGGCAGAGGGGGGTGTGGAGCCAAGAATGAGGCAGCATAAACCTGGCCCAATGCCCAAGATGGGAAACTCAGGCAGGAATTACAGGGTTCCCGGGTGGGAGGTCAAAAGAGGGAGATGCTCTGGGACATAAATACATTTTAAAGCTATTTTTTCAAGCCCTTTTTAAAACATTCCTCCCAAATTTTTATTATGAAAAAATTTCAAACATACAGGAAGCCAATCAGCCATGTATCTACCGCCTGGATTCCACAGTTCACATTTTAATGGAATCAAAATGTGTTTTCTTTGTTATCAAAATTTGCTGAATACTTTTTTTATTATTCTATTTTAAAACGACCTTAGGTAAACACATACACCAGCATGGGTCTCAAAGGTCAAGCTGTAAGATGGCAGCCACCTGTCTGGATTCCGCAACTCAGGGTGGAGACACACTGGGCTCCTGGTGTCCCAGGTAAAGGAACCACCACACCCTGGCCTGCAGAGGTGATGTGGGGTTAGGTGGCCCTTGGGGTAAAGTGGTGCCCCTCACATATGTCTTACCAAAAGGAAAGGTGAAGAAGGGGCCTGGAAGCAGAGAATCTGACTCCGACCTCCTGCCACTTGGACTGGGCGGGACCCTCAGTTGTGCTGGGTTTTGGCTTTCTCACCTGAGTCATAGGAGAGCTGAATGGGATTGGGGCTGTCAACCTGGCCTGTGTCTCGGAATCACCTAGAAGCGTTTAAAATAGGTCAGTGCTCAGGCCCCACTGCAGACTGGCTCGGAGTCACTGGGGGCGGGGCTTATGCATGGATTTACTTAAGTTTCCCAGATGATCCTAAAATGCATAGCCTGGATTGAAACAACTCAGCCAGATGATCCCCAAGGTCTTTTCCCCCTCTAATTGCCATTTCCCCTCCTTCTCCTTTTTTCTTTATTTCTTTCTCTCTATCCTTCTTTTCCTCCCTCCCTCCCTCCCAATTTTTTCTTCATTCTTCCCTTCCTTCCTTCCTTCTTCCTTTCCCCTCTCTTTCTTCTGTTTCACCCTCCCTCATTTTCTGTCTCCTGCTTTTTTTCTCTTTCACAGTGCCATAATAACAACCACAAAAAAGCTAATTTTTATGAATGTTGACTGTGTGCTAAGAACTTTTCCATATACTGCATAAGTATTTAGGCCATATGACAACATGATGGAATAAAAACACTAGCCATGGAAATGACCCAAGACATATAAGTGCTATTTTAAGTCGATTCTAAATTATGCTATAAATAGAATTGAGACACGTAGACAAAACATTTCCAACAGATTCATTGGATTTGCATCCATATTAACAAATGTCTATGCAGTTGGTCAAATAGAAACCAGACACCAAATACCTGCTTTAAATGGGCAAAAATAAAGATCAGAATATAAGATAATTTTGGAATTAATTTCTACTTGACATCTTCTCCTCTTTCTCCTTAATTTCTAAGTAAGGAAACAGAGAACTAGGGGGTTTAAGACTGGAAGTGACTAGACCTATTCCCCTTGCCTCTCTCCTATCCCTAATGCAAAGTTCTATTTTGTTTAGTACGTTTATTAAAAAAATTGATATAACCATAAAAGTAATACAGTAAAATGATCTTCATTAATCCCTAAAGTGATGAATCTTTCCCATCCCCTCTCTTCCCTTCTCTTTCCTCCTTCCTTCCTCCAGGATCTGGAAAACTAAATTGTAGTAGCAGCACAGTTTGTTAATGCATCTGTCCTTCTGTCCTTCCATGTCTCAGATCACTTTCACATCATGAGCTTACAGCAACATACATGTTCTCAGTAGAGAAGGGATTCTTAATTCCATTTACCTATAATTACACAGGATGGGGAAACTAAGTAATTAGCCTAACGTCATACAACTAGTAAATGGAAGCTCTAGAAGGAGAATCCAGGTCTTCTGATTCCGAGTGCAAAGGCTTTTTGCATTACAGTAGCGGAGGAGACCAAGGCTGGCCCACAGGGTGCAGAGTGTCTGACCACAGAGGTGTCTGGCACCCTGACTGTCTTCAAGCCTGAACACCCTTGGAAGCCCCTCAATCTGGAGCCTGAGTCCATTTACAGGAGACTTCCCATAAAGTCCTTGAAATTTCCATTTTCTCAGCTGCAAGGCACATTGCTGTACAGCCTGCACTGCAATTCATCCCCCACACATTTTCACCCTCCCAACCTGACACTTGGCACCTCTTAAATAATTCCTATTATCCCCTTTTCCCGGCACCCGAGGCCCTGGCAGCCACCATTCTACTTTCCATGTCTATGAATTTGACTTCTCTGGGGACCTCCTATAAGAAGAATCAGGGGAAAGGATTCCCTATTTAATAAATGGTGCTGGGAAAATTGGCTAGCCATAAGTAGAAAGCTGAAACTGGATCCTTTCCTTACTCCTTATATGAAAATTAATTCAAGATGGATTAGAGACTTAAATGTTAGACCTAATACCATAAAAACCCTAGAAGAAAACCTAGGGAATACCATTCAGGACATAGGCATGGGCAAGGACTTCATGTCTAAAACACCAAAAGCAATGGCAACAAAAGCCAAAATTGACAAATGGGATCTCATTAAACTAAAGAGCTTCTGCACAGCAAAAGAAACTACCATCAGAGTGAACAGGCAACCTACAGAATGGGAGAAAATTTTTGCATTCTACTCATCAGACAAAGGGCTAATATCCAGAACCTACAAAGAACTCAAACAAATTTACAAGAAAAAAACAAACAACCCCATCAAAAAGTGGGCAAAGGATATGAACAGACATTTCTCAAAAGAAGACATTCATACAGCCTACAGACACATGAAAAAATGCTCATCATCACTGGCCATCAGAGAAATGCAAATCAAAACCACAATGAGATACCATCTCACACCAGTTAGAATGGCAATCATTAAAAAGACAGGAAACAACAGGTGCTGGAGAGGATGTGGAGAAATAGGAACGCTTTTACACTGTTGGTGGAATTGTAAACTAGTTCAACCATTATGGAAAACAGTATGGCGATTCCTCAAGGATCTAGAACTAGAAGTCCCATATGACCCAGCCATCCCATTACTGGGTATATACCCAAAGGATTATAAATCATGCTTCTATAAAGACACATGCACACGTATGTATACTGCAGCACTATTCACAATAGCAAAGACTTGGAATCAACCCAAATGTCCATCTGTGACAGACTGGATTAAGAAAATGTGGCACATATACACCATGGAATACTATGCAGCCATAAAAAAGGATGAGTTTGCATCCTTTGTAGGGACATGGATGCAGCTGGAAACCATCATTCTCAGCAAACTATCTCAAGAACAGAAAACCAAACACCGCATGTTCTCACTCATAGGTGGGAACTGAACAATGAGATCACTTGGACTCGGGATGGGAACATCACACACCGGGGCCTATCACAGGGAGGGGGGAAGGGGGAGGGATTGCAGTGGGAGTTATACCTGATGTAAATGACGAGTTGATGGGTGCTGACGAGTTGATGGGTGCAGCACACCAACATGGCACAAGTATACATATGTAACAAACCTGCACGTTATTGCACATGTACCCTCGAACTTAAAGTATAATAAAAACAAACAAACAAAAAATGCAAAAACAAAAACAAAAACAAAAACAAAAAAAAGAAGAATCATGCAGTATTTGTCTTTTTGTATCTGGCTTATTTTACTTAGCATGATGACCTCAAGGTTCAGCCAAGCTGTAGCCTGTATCTGAATTTCCTTCTTTTTCAAGCCTGAATTATATTTCAAGATATGTGTACACAGCATTTTTTTAATCCAGTCATCTGTCAACGGACACTTGTGTTGCTTTCACCTTTTGGGTATCATGAACACTAATGTACAAAACATTATTTTATTTTATTTTTTTATTATACTTATAAGTTCTAGGGTACATGTGCACAATGTGCAGGTTTGTTACATATGTACACATGTGTCATGCTGGTGTGCTGCACCCATTAACTCGTCATTTACATTAGGTATATCTCCTAATGCTATCCCTCCCCCCTCCCCCCTCCCCGCAATAGGACCCAGTGTGTGATGTTCCCCTTCCTGTGTCCAAGTGATCTCATTGTTCAATTCCCACCTACGAGTGAGAACATGCAGTATTTGGTTTTCTGTTCTTGTGATAGTTTGCTGAGAATGATGGTTTCCAGCTGCATCCATGTCCCTACAAAGGACACGAACTCATTCTTTTTTATGGCTGCATAGTATTCCATGGTGTATATGTGCCACATTTTCTTAATCCAGTCTATTGCTGATGGACATTTGGGTTGATTCCAAGTCTTTGCTATTGTGAATAGTGCTGCATTCAACAGCCCTTTATGCTAAAAACTCTCAATAAAGTCGGTATAGATGGAACATATCTCAAAATAATAAGAACTATTTATGACAAACCCACAGCCAATATCATACTGAATGGGCAAAAACTGGAAGCATTCCCTTTGAAAACTGGCACAAGACAGGGATGCCCTGTCTCACCACTCCTATTCAACATAGTGTTGGAAGTTCTGGCTAGGGCAATCAGGCAAGAGAAAAAAATCAAGGGTATTCAGTTAGGAAAAGAAGAAGTCAAATTGTCCCTGTTTGCAGATGACATGATTGTATATTTAGAAAACCCCATTGTCTCAGTCCAAAATCTCCTTAAGCTGATAAGCAACTTCAGCAAAGTCTCAGGATACAAAATCAATGTGCAAAAATCACAAGCATTCTTACACACCAGTAACAGACAAACAGAGAGCCAAATCATGAATGAACTCCCATTCACAGTAGCTTCAAAGAGAATAAAATACCTAGGAATCCAACTTACAAGGGATGTAAAGGACCTCTTCAAGCAAAACATTATTTTTTAAAGAGTCTGTAGAACTTTGCTACAGAAAATGGCTTGAAACTTTTTGCCTGTTTTTTTCTGAAGCCATTCAAAGGCCAAGCAGTATTTTCCCTGTTTGTAGTCTCTGCCTCTCCGTTTCATCTCCGTTTCCTCATCTGTAAGAACAATGAGACCTGCTGCCTCCTAAGCCTGTAATGAGGATTAATGAGATTATGTTAGTGGAACCCACGGAGGGTGCTGGAAGAATGGCCCCGCAGAAACACCAAGTGTGATTATCCCTGCTGCAGAATCAAAAATTTCTCCTGTCCAAATACTTACTGCTCATAAAGTTTCAGCAAGTGAGGCTGCCTACTGGGCAGCTCTAATTCTTATAAAAAAAATGACTTCTCCAGCCAGGAATTAATAAATTCTTAGCACATACTAAAATATCTCCTCGCCTGGGTTATTATGCTGACATAATGAAGTTACTTAGATTATAACCATTAATCAAATTCATGTTTCCAAGCTGGAGTGGGTCATATTTGATGCTAAGCTTTAACAAGAATGACAACATCTCCACTTGCTGGCAGCTTTTCCAGGCCCTTATGACATGATTAAATGTGTCAGGGGAAAGACCAAGAGCATTTAGGGTTCATATTACATTCACTCTGAAGTTATTTCAAGTCACATTATCGGAAGAAAGTTGATTTATTTTTTAAGACGAGTATGAATATTAACCAAAAGATATCAAAAACAGTATTTTCCTCCAGCTCACATGGAGGCAGGCAGGCCATTTCTTCCTTTTTTTTTTTTTTTTTCCGTTTGTCTGGTTATGTACATCAGTACTATATTTTGCCCAATAAGAAATCTTCTTTAATTTTTTTTTTTTTTTAGATGGAGTTTCACTCTTGTTGCCCAGGCTGGAGTGCAATGGCACAATCTCAGCTCACTGCAACCTCTGCCTCCTGGGTTCAAGTGATTCTCCTGCCTCAGCCTCCCAAGTAACTGGGATTACAGGCATGCACCACCATGCCCAGCTAATTTTGTATTTTTATTAGAGATGGGGTTTCTCCATGTTGGTTAGGCTGGTCTCAAACTGCCAACCTCAGGTGATCCGTCCACCTTGGCCTCCCAAATTGCTGGGATTACAGGCATGAGCCATTGTGCCCGGCAGGAAACTTCTTAATAATTATGCAGAAAAATGAAAATAGTAAATAGATTTTGATTTCCTGCCATTGATGATAGTAAAAAAAGTAAATGGAACAAGGAAGAAAAAAGATCATGTCATCTTGAAAATTTGGGTAGGTGCTGTCCAGGATATTAATTGCAGCAAAAATATATTATGAGCCATTGGTTAGCCAGTTTTTAAGGTGACCTGTGGCAATCTCACCTCCTGGAATTCAAACTCTCCACATTTTATCACCCTGAGACCAGATTATAAAAGGACTGTGACTTCTACCTTCTACTTGGGGGCACCAGTTCTCTCTCTTTCTGTCTGATCACTTGCTCCAGGGAAGCCTGCCATGATATCACCAGGATACCCGTGTGGCCCAGGGAGAGGACCATGAGAAGGACAAGTCTTGGGTCAATAGCCTGCCAACAACCCTGTGTGGGAGCTTGGGGGTGGATTCCACCCCCGCCACCCTTCACTCTTATTTCCCGGAAGGCAAGCAGTTTCCATAGGAACAGAACCAGCAGTTTCCACGTGGTTTGGGGACAGACACAAAGTCTTCATGTCTGAAGCCATGTTCTCACTTTTGAGCAGTTGCTTTATGCACTGCTGTTTTTCATGGAGAAACAGAGAAGATAAATCCTCATCCCCATTAGCACTCAATGGGGTGGTGAATTCTACCATGTCTTGTCTCCATCACCCACTGCACAGCACACTGCCTGTGGCTCCTAGCAGTTTAGTGTGCTGTGTCTCCTGGAAGCTGGGCTGGTTATCTCCTTGAACAAGTCCTTCGGCCTCTCTGTTCCTCAATTTCTGTACCCGTAATTACACACCCACTCCTAGGGTTGCTGTAGAAATTAAAAGCTAATAGCTCTTTAGGGTGTCCCAGGGATCTCCTCCACCTGAAGATTCTTGTCCAAAGTGGGCCAATGCCCTGGATTTTGATCCTTCCTTCAACTTTATAATCTCCACCATATTTCCAAAGTTTCACCTTTTCCTTGAAGCCACTCTGACCATGTGATCTTCATCTGTGTCAATATTCATTTTCCACTGTGCCCTCTTCATTTGAGCATTAGTGGTATGATTCCACTGGCTTGCATAAAATGCCCATATATTTATTTTATTTGGTTATCTGGGTTATATCATTTTTTGTATTCCTTTTTCATTTGACTATGCTAGTATCAAGGATTTTTAAATGTCCTTTAAAAAACATCTGGTGTAGTAATGAGGATGATAATCACAGCTAATATGCATTAAGCTCTATGCTGAGAAATGTATTAGCTTTTAATATCTACAGCAATCCTAGGAAGGAGGTGTTGTAATTATGAGTATAAAAATTGAGGCACAGAGAGGCTGAATGACTTGTTCAAGGTCACACAGGTAGAGAGGAGTGGAGTCAGAATTTTAACCCACGCAGCCTATCTGTTTCCCACCTGTGTATGGATGCATGAACAACTTGGTATATCCTTGGCTGCTTTTGAACTGTATGTAAAATAGCATCAACCTTTCTGCATTCATTTGTGTCTTGCTTCTTTCCTTCCATCTTATGTTTGCATATCTACCATATATGTATAGTGCCTGTTGTTTCTTTCATTTTATACAGAGTTATTATACAGCCCTGAACCAGCATCATCTGGGAACATGCTATAAATGCACATTCTGGGACCACACAATCTGTCTGAATCATCCCCCACCTGGGGACTGCTTTACACCTGTTCTTTGTGACATCCCTCCCCCACCCGTCACCCAGAGCCTTGTTTTCTAGTACCCTGTGTGCATATTGCAGAAGCAGCTCAGCCTTTGGAATCAGCAGAGCTGACTCTGAGGTTTTTTGGCTCTGCCAATTGATAAGCTATAAAATTAGGTGGGTATTTATGTTCTGAATCTTTTATGAAATGGGTGCAATGGTGATGCCCGCCTCAATAGAGAGAAGCAACACAATTCAATACACGCAAAGACCTTTGTAGACTATAAAGTACTTATAAGGTGAGTTTTTTTTTCTAGCTAATATTTGTATTCATGACTTGATTTTCTAATTACATTGTACATTCCTCCATGGCTAAAGAGCTTTTCATATATATGTATAGGCAAGGATTGTAAGAAAAACGTGTTAAGATGATGGGATCATGCTGATTTAAAAATGTTAAATATTTAGTGTGGTTTTTATAAAGGTTGAACAATAAATAAAACATGTTTAAAAGTAAATTTCACTTGTGTAGGTTTTAAATGAGATATTAATGAATTTGATAAATAATATAATGGCTGTGTCCATCATTTCACCTAGAATATTAACAACATAGGTAAAAGATAAAAGGAAAACAGGGGTGTTTTAAGTGCTACCTTTTGTTAACTTGTTTTGAAGAGAATGGGGTGATGGTCTGCTTACTTTCCAAGAATAGGGTTTCCAGCGGTGTTTTCAAAGAGATTTTTGCTACAGATTAATTGTAGGGCCCATATATGTGCACATGTGTGCACACACGTACCCACAAATGTGCCTGAGCACATGTGCAATTGTATGCATGTACATCCATTCTTTTGTGTGTGCCTATGTGCACATGTTTGCGTGGATGTGTATGTGTATGTGTGTTTATGTTCATACCTGCCTGGATGTCTGCTGGAGGGATAGAGGGCAAAGGCCCCTAAAGCCTTTTAACTATCTTAAAACCTTTCTCCCAAATTTTATGTGAAAGCCAAGATGATGCATTTTTTATTACGATCATTAGAAAATAAATATACAACTATACATTTCTTTCTTATTTAAGACTTTCTCATAAAGGAAAACCTTAAAATTCTCAGATGGTCTCTATAACCTTGGCCTATTTTATAGGTTTGTGGAGGGGACAACTGACTTAGAGAGGCTATGGAGATACAAAATAACACCAGTGGTTTTGCAGACAGAAAAGCACCTCTTCTGAAAGAACAAGGGATACACCCGGCCTGTGGAAGCCAGAACCGGCGCCTTTACTTTCCTAACTCAAAGTGGGCGCAAGATTCTTCTCGTGTAACTGAATTGTAGTATTTTAACGATATTAAGAGACGGAGGTCATGTCCTAGCTTTCGAGTAAATGCCAACACAAGCAAGTGTGTCTGCACGTGCACACACACACTCACACATGCAACTAAAACCAGTGCTTTTTCCTGCTTTGTGATGTGGGTTTATGAGCCCTGCATCCAGGAGTGAAGTGGGTAAACAGATGCATGGCACATTTGCAGGAATACATTCCATGTAACTGTTGGCAGGCTGCACCCCTTCTGTATCTTCTGTTTATGTCGGTTGATACATCTTTAAAAAGGGGGGAATGGAAGGAGCAAGGAATTGTTGGCAAACAGCACTGTTAATCAGGAGGTATTTTATGACCCAGAAGCTCTCAGGGGGGTTTTAGAGTTCAGAGGCTCGTGAAGCGACATGTGTAACGGTCCCTCCCAGGGGAGACGAACAGACACTAATTGAGGTATTGACGGCTCTAAATGAAGCAGAAACCTGCTAGGAAGATTCAGCTGCAAGGAAGATGAGTGCCGCCAGGCAGTGCATGCCGGGGCTTTAGCAGGTTTCACTCACTGCTCCTTCATGCAAGTAAGTGTACTCTTGGGCCAGGTGCGGTGGCTCATGCCTGTAATCCCAGCACTTTGGGAGGCCAAGGTAGGCAGATCATCTGAGGTCAGGAGTTCGAGACCAGCCTGGCCACCATGGCAAAACCCCGTCTCTACTAAAAATACAAAAATTAGCTGGGCGTGGTGACGGTAGCCTGTAATCCCAGCTACTCGGGAGGCTGAGGCAGGGAAATAGCTTGAACCCGGGAGGTGGAGGTTGCAGTGAGCTGAGATTGCACTATTGCACTCCAGCTTGGGTGACAGAGCAAGACTCTGTCTCAGGAAAAAAAAAAAAAAGAAAAAAAAAGTGTTCTCTTGAACACAGAAACTTGTGCCTCTCACAGCACAAGGTCCCGGGCTAAAGAGCCACAAAAAATGATCTGTTGAAGTATTAAAAATATCGCCTTGATAATATCCCCAATTCTTTGCCTGGGTGAATATTATATCATGTATTTCCCCCATGCACATATAAAACAGGCATATATGATATTTAAGCATGTTTCAAAATATTCAAGGATAGTAAATAATGTTTAAAAGCATCATCGATAGTTTCTCCTGAAGAAAAATTGTTTTGTTCTCTCCATCCCATTTAGGGAGGATTTATGCAATAGGTATTGGAGGTTTTACCTCATTTGGCCTTTTATATTTGACATGGAACTATCTCACCCACAGGGGCTTTTTGGCAGTGGCAGCAGCACCTGCTTCCTCTCAGACAGCCTGGGATGCGCAAAGCAGAGGGAATTGTGAAATCTGACACGATGTGTAACCTGTGCTCTAACTATATCTCTCTGAACTCCACGCAGTTCTAAGGATAGTAATGTCAGTGCATCTAGGTAAAGAGAGCTTTGAACACCCATGTGAGTCTGTGTGTGCCTGTGTGAATAGCAAATGAGCTGTCACCAGAATGCCTACATCCCAGTAGGTGTGTCCCTAATGACAAGAACAGGATGTGAGGATGAATCCACTGGAAACTGCTGGGGAAAAGCACCTGAGGCCAGGGGTCAGGGAGGCAGCTCTGGGTAGCCAAGCAGAGGCTGTGAGCATCCTTTGGAGGGCATGTTAGCACATAGGGGTAGGCCCAACCTGTGGGGCTGACTCAGTAGGTCTAGGGGGGACTCCAGAGGCTGCACATTCCACATGTTCCTGAGGGACAATGGTACAGCT
Source organism: Rhinopithecus roxellana (assembly GCF_007565055.1). Taxonomy (NCBI): domain Eukaryota; kingdom Metazoa; phylum Chordata; class Mammalia; order Primates; family Cercopithecidae; genus Rhinopithecus; species Rhinopithecus roxellana. Next base: position 55,464,393 of record NC_044561.1, read on the forward strand.
GGGTAGGTGGTGGAGGAGGGCACACATTGGGACCCAGTGAGAGGAATGGGTGCCTCCAGCATCAGCCATATTTCCTGGGCCATTTCCACATAGCTATTCAGATGTGTTATGTCAAGTAAGTTAAAACTCTGCATTTATTTTTTAAAAATCCCAATAATGTAGTAGCAAACATCTCTAACCCTTGCTTTTCCCCTGAGATTTGCGCAAAAAAAAAAAAAAATAAATAAAATAAATAAAATAAAAGTTCAAAAGAAGCCTGGGCAACACAGTAAGATACTGTCTCTACCAAAAAAAAAAAAGCAAAAAAAAAAAAAAAAAAAAAAAAAAAAAAAAAAAAGCTGGGCATGGTAGCACATGACTGCAGTCCCAGCTAGCTGGGGGACTAAGGTGGGAGGACCCCTCAGGTCCAACAGGTCGAGGCTGCAGTGAACTCTGTTCATGCCACTGCATTCCAGCCTGGGCAGCAGAACAAGACTTTGTATCAAAACAAAACAAAAACAAAAACAATTAAAGAAAATTTAGGTTATTTCTTTTCCATTTCAAGGAAAGAAAGACGTTGCATGCATGATACCCCATGACAGAAACCATAAAGGTAATGCTTAGCAGATTTGACAACGCATCCTGTTAAAGATTCTGTATGGCAATAAACATGCAAACAAATAAATCAATAATAAAACAAATTTTTAAAATGTCAAACAAAAAAAATTGTAACTATAGTAAAAAAAGTATTATTATGCAATAACATAAATTTATAAATGCTAAAAACAATCCCAGAAAAAGTGAAAAAGGATAGAGAATTCATTAAACAAATGGAAATTTCAATATTAAAATACCAAGATATTCAACTTCTTTCTTTAATTTCTGTGAAATTTGCTTGCCATTGCAGAGCAGATGACTGAAAGGGTCCAGTTTGGTAGGAGGTGGGGACTGGGGTGTTGGTACTCCAGTCTTGCAATGGAAATGTCAGGTGGTACAGTCTTCTGGGAAGCCAGTTTGGCCAGGTGTAAAAATATGTTGCACGAGCAGATCTTTTGACTCTGTAATTCCTTTTGTTGTATTTTATCCTAGGAAATTAATTAGATACATGTGCATGGTTTATGTATAAGGATGGTTCATTGCAACCTTATTGATTATAGGGGCCTTTAGGTACAACATAAATGTTCACAGTTACTTAAAAAGTAATCACACATCTATAAGTGGAATATTATTCAGCCCCTAAAACACTGAAAACTATATGTAAAGTCTCAGAAAGACACCTGTGTTCATTTGCTAGGCCTGCCATAATAAATTACCACAGATTGGCTGGCCTCAATAATAGGACTTTATTATCTCACAGTCCTGGAGGCTGGAAGTCCAAGACCACATTGTTGACAGGGTTGGTTCCTCCTGAGGCCTCTCTCCTTGGCTTGCAGATAACCATCTTCACCCGGGCCCCCACACGGTTACTCTGCCGTTGTGTGTGGCTGCATGCTAACCTCTTCTTAGAAGGACCCCAGTCAGATTAGGTGAGCACTTCCCTTAGGACCTAATGTTACCCTAATCACCTCTTTAAGGCTCTATCTTCAAATATAGTCACATCGGGAGTTGGGGCTCCAACATGCGAATTTTAGGGGGAGACACAAGTTAATTCCTAATAATACCTATGATACATTATAAATGGAATAAAAATGGAATTGATGAAGTAATAGATTTAGTGTATGTTCCCATCAACAAATATTCCTGGTTCAAATTTGAGCAGCACAGGCCAGGTGTGGTGGCTCATACCTGTAATCCCAGCACTTTGAGAGGCTGAGGTGGGTGGATCACCTGAGGTCAGGAGTTCAAGACCAGCCTGGACAACATGGTGAAACCCCATCTCTACTAAAAATACAAAAAAAAATAGGTGGGTGTGGTGGCGGATGCTTGTAATCCCAGCTACTTGTGAGGCTGAGGCATGAGAATAGCTGGAACCCAGGAGGCAAACATTGCAGTGAGCTAAGATTGCACCATTGCACTCCAGCCTGGGCAACAAGAGCAAAATTCTGTTTCAAAAAAAAAAAAAAAAATTGAGCAGCAATTCCTCCTGAAAAATGTGCATTGAAATGTCTTTCAGCATAGACTGAAGTCTTTCAGAGGCTACATTTCTGGGCTAAACCAGGCCACAGTCCCATTGTCACAGAAAATGGCAGTGAATCTCAAGGGTCTTCGGTTGAGCATGGAGAATGGCTCACTGAGCTGTTGCTTTCACTGTTTTCCCCGAGGATCTTGGAGTACCGCATGCTCTCACACTCTCCCATGGTCAGGAATTCTTACTCACCAGGAAACAGTTGGGGAAAAAAGTAACATGTCCTCTCCGATTTATGTGTGAAGGAACATTTTGAGCACGACGAGAACATGCAGAAAAATCTCCTGACATAACTGTTCTCTGTAGGGGCTTCCATTTAGCCCTACACAAAATCCCCTTGGGTTGCGAGGCAGAAACATGGAGAGGCAGCTGCGGCTTTCACGGCCCCACTCCTCCCTCCTCTCAACCTCTCATTTAAAAATCTAAAACAGGCCAACCTCATCCTCTAGGGAGATTAAGAAATTTTTGCTGGCAATAGGAAGCATGTAACAAAGGAAAAAGCCCTCAAAACAAACAGCTTCCCAAAGATAAGGTCTGAGCTATTGTGATTTTTTTCAGAAGCTCTAAGAGCAAGGCAGCTGACAGCTAAATGAGGGGGCACTATTTTGAGAACTCGCATTCAGGATTAATTGTAGGGGCGAGGTTCTGTGGGCTCAGAGAGGTTGCCTGTAGCCACAAGGACAATGAGTGATTCTTCCCTCATTGTCTTCCACCAGGGACTCTCAGAGCTGGTTGCCATGGTTGATGAAGTGAAGTGCACATGCTTCTGCCTTGACGACAGTGAGTGACAGGAAGTTGTTAAGGAAGCAGTGGGGGAGGATGAGTGAGAAGGTTATGCATGGTGTGTGGCCAACCCTGGACCTGCCCAGTATAATGCCAGGCTTTGAACAGAATGCCAAGAAGAAGACTGGATGAAGTGAGAAACTACTCATTTCATAGGCATTGTATGGCGGTGCCTGCACATACAGGGCACCTACATTTCTGTTCTTCCTCTTCTGCTCTCTTTTCCACTCTCACCCTTGCTGATCCGACCTGCTTGGGCTGTCTTGATTATTTCTTATAAAGCCCTGACCACTCTCTCCTGAGCTGCCATCTCCCATCTCTGGAGGTCAGCCAGAGATGGCTGACCTCCAGAGATGTCATTTGGAAGGCACATCATCCCCTTACAATCAACATGAGACAGATGAAATGTGACACCTTTCTTTTCAAGCTTTCTCCCTGTCCCTATTCCTGTCCTAGGCTCCTCCTTGGATGGATTCCAGGTCCCCAAGGCAATCAGTGGCCTGGTCCTTTCTGGTCAAGGTTCATAGCATCATTTAAATTAGACTTGTCCCCTCTAGGCCTGTGACCATCAGCTTAGTGCAAGCCATAATCAGGATGCCTGTGCTGGGCTGTGAAATGGCATTATAACTCATCGCTCATTTGTCTTCCTTTTCGTCCCCACTCCAGTCTATCCTAGGGCTCTGCCAGACTCAACTTCCTTACATGCGACTTCCAGTACGATATCCTCTCACTTGCAATTTACAATGTCTCCCTGCTATTTACAGATTAAGCTCAATTTTCACATCTTAAAAGTTAAGACGTTTTATAATCTTGCTGCAACCTATGCTTTCAGTTACCCACTAACTCCTTCTTTACCCAGACAATCTACTCCAGCATTCAAAAATACCTTGTATGTTTCTCCACCTCCCCCATTCCCTATTTTGTGGTCTGAGAACACAGTTTTCCTTTTCCAGGTATGACTGGCTGGCACTGTTTTGCCATTCTGAAAATTACCTCCAGTTCTTCGAGCTGGATTTCATTCCTCCTTCCACGTTACAGTCATGTCCTACTTCCTCTATGGAGCCCTCCCTGACCTCACCCCTACAAGGGGCTCTCCCTTCTCCAAACTCCCACAACTTTTTAATGTATAGATCACATTTATTGCATATATATATCTTTTGGCATTTACTTTTACAAAGCTAAAATTTTGCAATACAGACTCCTAGGAAGTTGCAAAAATAGTAAAGTTTTGTGTCCTTTGGCTTCTGGCCATGCTGTGATTTTCCATAGCTGTGGTGCAATATCAGAGCCAGGAAACCTACACAGGAACATTCCCAGTTAACATTATCCACTAGACTAGATGCCTTCCTCTTTCATTCATTCATTCATTCATTCATTCATTCATTCATTTATTTATTTATTTTGAGACGGAGTCTCGCTCTGACGCCCAGGCTGGAGTGCAGTGGCCAGATCTCAGCTCACTACAAGCTCCGCCTCCCAGGTTTACGCCATTCTCCTGCCTCAACCTCCCGAGTAGCTGGGACTACAGGTGCCCGCCACCTCGCCCGGCTAGTTTTTTGTATTTTTTAGTAGAGACGGGGTTTCACCGTGTTAGCCAGGATGGTCTCGATCTCCTGACCTCGTGATCCGCCCGTCTCGGCCTCCCAAAGTGCTGGGATTACAGGCTTGAGCCACCGCGCCCGGCCCATTTATTTATTTTTTAAGATGGATTCTCACTCTGTCACCCAGGCTGGAGTGCAGTGGTGTGATCTTGGCTCACTGCAACCTCTGCCTCCCAAGTTCAAATGATTCTCCTGCCTCAACCTCCCCAGTATCTGGGATTACAGGCGTGCACCACCACACCTGGCTAATTTTTGTATTTTTAGTAGAGATGGGGTTCCTCCATGTTGGCCAGGCTGATCTCGAACTCCTGACCTCAGGTGGTCCACCCACCTCGGCCTCCCAAAGTGCTGGGATTACAGGCGTGAGCCACTGCGCCTGGCCACCTTTATTATTTTTAACCCACATTCATCGGTGTGTCTGTGCTTGTGTATATCTGTAGGTATATACTTCCATTTAACTTTATCCCATTATAGGTCCAGGTACCCACCAACACCATCAAAGGCAGAACTGTTCCATACCACAGAAGAACTCCTTGTCCCTATCTCTCTGTGTTTGCACCTGGCCCCATCCTACCCATTGTCCCTGTCCACTAGTATCCACTAAGGTATTCTCCACCTCTGCTGTTTTATCATTTTGAGAATGTTTTATAAACATAACCTTTTGAAGTTGGCTTTTTTTTTCAGTAAGCATAATGCCCTTCAGACTCATCTAGGTTATTTTGTGTGTCAATAGTTCATTTCTTTTGATTGCTAAATAGTAGCATTCCAAACTATGGATGGACCATAGATTTTTCAACCATTCACCTGTGAGAAGCATTTATTTATTTTTTTGTCCAGAATTTAGCTACTATAAATAAAGCTGCTAAGGACATTTTTATATAACTTTTTTTGTGAATATAAATTCATATTTCTTTGGGATAAATGCTTAGGAGAACAATTGCTGAACCACATGGTAAGTGCATGTTTAGTTTTATGAGAAACTGCCAGAGTTTTCCAGAATGGCTGCACCATATTACATCCCCAATAGCAATGCATGAGAGACCCAGTTTCTCCACATTTTTGCCAGCATGTGGCGTTATAAATTTTTTAAAAATTTGTTTTTCTCATAAATGTGTAGCCAGGTGTGCATTTTTTGTGAAATAAATTTTTCTATACTGTTCAAACCTTTTACCTATTATTTCATGTTTTTAAACTTCATATTCCATGTTTTGCTTTATTTTGCGTATCAAGGCTTCTAGGGCATATTTTAATAACCCCAGAAGCATGGACATAAGAAGACCTGGTTAAAGAGTGCTCTGTGAGTGAGCCACGGGGTGAAGGACCTGCTGCTGCCTCATGGACTCCTGCCCACCCACCTCCCCAGCCATGCACATATAGGTTTACTGTCAGGACTGTAATGAGGTTTGCATGAATAAACAGCTTTAGAAACAGCTTTCAAGTTTCCACCAAAATACCTGTTAGGAAGTCTTGTTTCCACCGTAATTGCTAATTGCTTACCTACATGTGTACATCCGGGTATCTATAATGCAGACATGAGCAATACATGATTGTAGAAAATTCCAATTTAAATTACTACATTTTTATTTGGGTTCCATGCAGAAGACATCTTAGGCAGCCACTGCAGATTATTTCTAGAAGTGAAGGGACACCTGGCTTGGAGATGGAGTAGGGGAGAAGCTAGAAGGGAATCTGTTAAGGATGTCAGGGATGGAGGGGCTCCTTCTCCATGAAAATAAGCAGAGCCAAGGAGGAGTCCTTGAGGCAGCCTCTCCCAGACATGCAGGATCATGGGTTTTGACTTGGGGAATATATATATATATAATGAAATGCAACCCAGCCATAAAAAAGAACAATATAATGCCTTTTATAGCAACTTGGATGAAACTGGGGGCCATTATTCTAAGCGAAGTAACTCAGGAATTAAAAGCCAGGTACTCATGTTCTCACATATAAGAGGGAGCTAAGCTATAATTATGCAAAGGCATTCAGAGTGGTATAATGGACATTGGAGACTCAGAAGTGGGGAGGGAGGTGAGGAATGAAAATCTAGCAGTTGGGTATATGTACACTACTTGGGTGATGGGTGCACTAAAATCCTAGACTTCACCACTACACAATTCATCCATGTAACCAAAAACCAGTTGTACCATTAAAACTAATGAAAGAAAAAATTAATTAATTTAAAAAACTGGGGAGTCCCTGCATGCTAAGTAGGTAGAACAAATCAATAATGACTGCCATTTTGTTTACATGCTGTATAAAACAGATGAAACCGCTCCTTTTCTTCTACTTTAAAAAAAAAAAAAAACTTTGATATTTGTGCTCAAGACTACTATGGGAAGGACCCAGTTATAAACATGCATTTCAAGCCAATATTTCTTCTTCAGAATAAGAGCTAAGCAAGTCAAGACATGCAATGATTTCTTCTGGCATCCTATAAGCAAGCCCTTTTTGTTTTGTTTTTGTTTTAGAGACTGGATCTCTCTGTCACCCAGGCTGGTGTGCAATTGCAAGGCCATAGATCACTGCGACCTCAAACTCCTGGACTCAAGTGATCCTCCCGCTTCAGCCTTCTGCCCAAGTAGCTAAGACTACAGTCATGTGTCAGCATGCCTGCCTAATTTTTAAAAAAGTTTTTTTAGAAACAGAGTTTCAATATGTTGCCCAGGCTAATCTTGAACTTATGGCCTCAAGTGATCCTCCAACCTTGGCCTCCCAAAGCTCTGGGATTTCAGGCATGAACAACTATATCCAGCCAATGATCCATTTTTTCACGAATTTATATTAAACCAGTTGCTTCCTAAAAAAAGCTTTTAAAAACACCTAGAGGCAAAGTCCCTCTATTTCAGAATCTTGGGAGAAATCATAGGCTTATCTACATGGGTATCTATAACCAATCCCTATTAATGCATCATCAGTTACAAAACCAAAGTGAGAACTGTAAGTATAGAAAAATGTCAAGACTGTTTAGATTTATGCAACCACAGGCATATCACTTGAATAGTTCATCACAGAGCAGATTTTGCACCTGGCAGATGGGACTGTTGTCACTGCAGCACAGGTAACACTCAGCAGTAAGGCCAGGAGGCCCCTCCCACAGCCAACCAGTGCCCCCGTAAGAAGGCAGCCACTGCCCTACCTCCCACCTGGAGCTGCTGCCCTGTTAGAACGTGATGGAACAGACAGGACACCTTGGCAGGGCTAAGTGACCAACGTCTTTTCTTGGCCAAGAATTTGATGTCATTTGCATTATTTTTCAAAGTTGGTTACCCTAAGTGGAAAACAGAGATTGCTATGTCTGAAAAACTGAACACAACTAATGATTCCACTTCCCAGCCAGAAAAGGGACCAGTGGACAGGTTTCCCTTCTCCAACTCTAAAACACAACCTGACTTTCTAAAAGAGAACATCTGTTATCCCTTTCTCAAAAATGCCATGACAAAGATTTTCGGCATTTCAAGATTATTTTATATTTGACATCTCAGAAGACTATGTATATTTCTTACTATTGTATTACATTTCTTGATTATGTTTTTCTGATTGCAAATGAATAGAAGCTTAAGGCAGAAGGTTTGAAAAATGCAGGAAAGTATAAAAAAGCAAAGAAAGATGTCATGCCTAATTGTAATCCTGAGAGATGCAACCATTTTAACAAGCATATTTTCTTCTATCTAAAAAGATATGATTTCTGAGCCTTGTCAAGATAATACTATATATATGTATGCATACACATTTCCAAAATCCTGCTTTTTTAATTTAGATTTGGGGTGCATGTGAAAGTTTAGTTACATAGGTAAACTTGTGTTATGGGGGTTTGCTGTATAGATTATTTCACCGCTCAGGTATTAAGCCCAGTATCCAATAGTTGTCTTTTCTGCTCCTCTCCCTCCTCCCACACTCCCCCTTCAAGTAGACCCCATGGCCTCCTCTTTCCTTCTTTGTGTTCATAGGTTCTCATCATTTAGCTCCCACTTACATGTGAGAACACCTGGTATTTGGTTTTCTGTTCCTGCATTAGTCTGCTAAGGATAATAGCCTCAAGCTCCATGCGTGTTCCTGCAGAAGACATTATCTCATTATTTTATGGCTGCATAGTATTCCATGGTGTATATGTACCACATTTTCTTTCTGCAGTCTGTCATTGATGGGCAGTTAGGTCGCTTCTCTGTCTTTGCTATTGTGAATAGTGCTGCAATGAACATATGTGTGTGTGTATCTTTACAATACAATAATTTATATTCTATTGGGTATATACTCAGTAATGGGATTGCCAGGTCAAATGGTATTTCTGTCTTTAGGTCTCTGAGGAATCCCCACACTGTCTTCCACAATGGCTGAACTAATTTACACTTCCACCAACAGTGTATAGGCACTCCTTTTTCTCTACAACCTCCCCAGCATCTGTTATTTTTTAACGTTTTAATAATAAAGTTTTTAAAGTCATTCTGACTGGTGTGAAATGATATCTCATTGTGGTTTTGATTTGCATTTCTCTAATGATCAGAGATATTGAGCTTTTTTTATATGCTTGTTGGCCACATATGTCTTTTTTTGAGAAGTGTCTGTTCATGTCTTTTGCCCACTTTTGAATGGGGTGGTTTTTTTCTTATAAATTTGCTTAAGTTCCTGATTATTAGACCTTTATCAGATGCAGAGTTTTCAAATATTTTTTCCCATTCTGTAGGTTGTTTACTCTGTTGATCATTTCTTTTGCTATGCAGAAGCTCTTAAGTTTAATTAGATTCCACTTGTGAAATTTTGCTTTTGTTGCGATTGCTTTTGGTATCTTTTTCATGAAATCTTTGCCTGTTCCTATGTCCAGGACGATATTGCCTAGGTTGTCTTCCAGGGTTTTTACAGTTTTGGGTTTTACATTTACATCTTTAATCTTTCTTGATTTTTGTAGACGTTGTAAGAAAGGCGTCCCGCTTCCGTCTTCTGCATATGGTTAGTCAGTTATCCTAGCACCATTTCTTGAATAGGCAGTCTTTTCCCCACTGCTTGTTTTTGTCAGCTTTATCAAAGATCAGATAATTGTAGATGTGTAACCTTATTTCTGGGCTCTCTATTGTGTTCTATTGGTCCATGAGCCTGTTTTTGTACCAGTACCATGGTATTTTGGTTACTGTAACCCTGTAGTAGAGTTTGAAGTTGGATAATGTGATGCTTCCAGCTTTGTTCTTTTTGCCTAAGATTGCTTTGGCTTTCAGGCCCGTTTTTTTGGTTCTATATGAATTTCCAATTTTTTTTTTCTAGTTCTTTGAAGAATGTCATTTGTAGTTTGATAGGTATAGCACTGAATCTGTGAATTGATTTTGGCAGTACCATTTTAATGATATTGATCCTTCCTTTACATGAGCATGGGATTTTTTTTTTTCATTTGTTTGTGTCTTCCCTGATTTGTTTGAGTAGTGTTCTTTATCTCTTGTTGTAGAGATAGATCTTTCACCTCCCTGGTTAGCTGGTATTTCTAGAAATGTTATTCTTTTTGTGGCTATGAATGGGATTACCTTTCTGATTTGGCTCTTGGTTTGGCTGTTGTTGGTGTATAGGAATTAGTGATTTTTGTACATTGATTTTGTATTCTGAAACTTTGCTGTTGCTGTTTATCAGCTGAAGAATCTTTTGGGTTAAGACTATGAAGTTCTCTACACATAGAATCATGTCATCTGGAAACAGAGATTGTTTGACTTCCTCTCTTCCTATTTGGATGCCCTTTATTTCCTTCTCTTTCCTGATTGCTCTAGCCAGGACTTCCAGGACTATGTTGAATAGGAGTGGTGAGAGAGGGCATCCTCGTCTTGTGCCGGTTTTTAAGGGGAGTACTTCCAGCTTTTGCCCATTCAATATGATATTGGCTGTGGGTTTGTCATATATGGCTGTTATTATTTTAAGATATGTTCCTTCAAAACCTAGTTTATTACGAGTTTTGAAATGGAATGAGTGTTGAATTTTATCAAAAGCCTTTTCTGCATCTATTGAGATAATCCTGTGGTTTTTGTCTTCAGTTATGTTTATGTGATAAATCACATTTATTGATTTGTGTATGTTGAATCAACCTTGCATCCTGGGGATAAAGCCTATTTGATGATGGTGGTCAAATCCTGTTTTTTAAAAATTCAGCTATATCATATGACTGCCTCCTATATTAAGAAAACTTATTTAAACACATAATTTAAAATTACTACGTAATATTGAATTAGGCTGATACACCACCATTCCCAGAAGCAGTCACTTAATTAAGCTATTTAGAGAGAAACAATTTTTTATCATTATAAAGTTCTATTTTGACTCTTTTTACATAAATATTTGTCTATAACTTTTATTTCTTTGGTATAATTAAGGGTGAAATTAATGAGTCAAAAGACATTAACTATTTATGGCTTTTGATATATTTTGTCAAATTGCTTTAAAAAAATTTCCTGCCAAATGATATATTAGAATGTAAATATTTGTGCATCTCTGCCAGTATTCCATATCATTTTTGTTTCTCCAATACGCAACAAGTTAAATGAATTTTTTTTGAGTAGCATTCTACTTCATAAATAATATGTTTGTAAATTAATACTAATGCCAACAGGTCTAAATCTTACATATGTTTAATTTTGTTATATATACACCAAATACCATCTTTGAAAATGTTTGGTGCAGTTCAGACATAAATATTCTATACGTCCATAAAAGATACTAAATAGCTGTGGACAAAAAGAAAATGGGAATCACTGCTATCTAAGGAGCTAATGGCTTAACATTTTCTAACAAACAGCTGTAAACTATTTTCAGTGTTTTGCCAGGTTAGATTTGATCTTTGGTTTTAACTATGCTATGGGAGCCTTAGCAATATAAATCTGCCTTTCAACATGACATCCTGTGTCTCTCACACCCACTGTGGCGTGGGGTCCTGGAAGCAGGCTTTGGGAACATGTGAACACCTTGTGCACACTTGAGGGAGAGTCACTGTCTGTGTGTGGTCAGCTACCTCTTTCTCCGTGAACCAACCTCAAGTGGCTATTGCCAAACATAGCCAAGTCAAGCATCAGAAAAGCTTCATTTAAAGTGAATATACATGTCTGAGTTAATAAATAAAATGTAGAAGGAAAATGCAGAATGGACTGTACAATAAAATATTCACTGAATTCACTATTTTTTCTCCTCTGAAAACAGTCTGTGTTTGTAAGGATAACCTTAGCCTGGGTTTTGAGGTTAAGACATTTGGTATTCAAGAGATAAATTAGCTTATCCTACTTTTTAATTAAAATGGTTTTCCTCCATGGTACATAGATTATAAAGAAATTTGACGCTATGCAAAATCTGCTATGATAAACTCTAATATTTCATAATCTTTAATAAAAAGTCTCCACAATTTTGGTGCCGTGGTGATGAGGATATATTAGAACAGCTGTATGAGACTCCCTAGGAGAGTTCACAGCTTAACTGTGACCGAAGACACAGATGCAGGATGCAATTTCTTTCCTTGTATTCCAAAGCGGATAGAGGTATTGTGCACGTGTGAAAAGTGGCAGGAAATGCAGCAGGCTCACCCTAGCACCCAACCAAAAGGTGGTCATTTATCCTTCTGCGTTCATCACTGTGCTCACTGGGCTACAAGGCTGCACAAGCTTACTTTGACAACGTGTTGTCTGAGATCACTCCATCAATGGAGGTTTTAATCTCATTAATCTCGGAACCATCCTAGGAGGTAGCTTTGTATTATCTCCATTTCACAGATGCAGAAACCGAGGCTCAGAGATGCTCAGAAACCTCCTACAATTCATCTGGCTAGTGAGAAGTAAAGTAAGGATTTAAATTCATTTTTGCCTACTATAGTATGTCTGTTAATTATTATGCAAGAGTTGTGGAGTGTCAAAAAGGATGAAAAAGAGTTGAGAGCTTCAAAGAGTTGAGTAGAGTGAAACCATGAATAATAGATGGATGTCTCCTAGAACTACACTACCTGCCCCACCCATGCCATCACCACGCTACCCAACCTGCAGAGGGCATTACAATCAGACACCTGATTGGATTACTCAGATCCGAGATCTAGATAACCTGAAAAATTATTATATATATGTATATATAACAATGCATATATGTATTATATGTATAATATATAAATATACAATACACATATAATAGGATTATATGAATAATATAAAATATATATTATATATGATATACATAAAATAGTATGTATTATATAATATACATATAAATAATAATAATAAGATTGTTTTATATCAACTGATCTCAGGTATAGTCCAACAACACCTGGGATCCCTGAAAATTTTTCAAAGGATCTGTGAGATCAGAGCTATTTTCAGAATAACACTAAAAAATTATTTGCCTTTTTTAGCCAACAGTACAAAAGCAAGAGTGGGCAAATCTGCTGGGGTCTTAATAGGACTCAAGGCAATGGCACCAAACTGTCCCGACGGCCACTGTGATCTTCACTATGGTCCATCAACATTCGCAACAAAAACAAACAAGGCAGCTTCACTTCAGTGTGTCCTTGACTAAGCAGTGAAAATCGTTTCATTTCATTCCATCTCAACCGTGGAGGGTGTGTGTTTTCAACATTCTGTGTGACGGAATGGCAGAAACATACAAAGCACCTGTACGTGTTGGGTGCTCAAGAAAAGCCCCAGTGTGGCACTGAATGTGAGCTGATCAGCTGTGATTTTCATGGAAGATATTTCTACTTGAAAGAAAAACTGATAAACTATTTTTGTCTGGGTATTTGACAAACATTTTCTCAAAAGGAATGAAGTGAGCCTGTCGCTTCAAGGGAAACAACTGATAGTGTTTGTTGCCAATGGTAAAATTTGAGCTTTTAAGTCTTAATTAGATTTTAGAAAACTTGGATTCTTCGCCACAAGCTTAACATACCTTACCAATATTTAAAGATATTTTGGATGACATTAATAGTGATATTATGAATGTGATTTTCAGAATTATTGTATAATGGAGTGCATCAACATTTGGAATGTCTGTGTTACTAAGTGAATAAATACTTTCTAAAAACCAATGCATCGTGTTATAAAATCATGCATGGGTAAAAGATCCAGAAACACTGATATATTTTAATGCAATAGAGTAGGAAAAGGCTGTTGATATGGTTTTTGGTTCTGCATGGAAATTAATCTTTAAAAACTACCACTTGCCAAATTTTGGTGGAGTATCAAAGAGCAACAGCCACGATGATCTGAAAACGCTGTTAAGCTTCCCTGTCCAACTACTGTGTGCGAATTGTATTTTCTTCATATGCTTCAAAGAAAACAACACATCACAGTAGATTGAATGCAGAAGCAGCTACAAGCCAGACATTAGAGATTTGCAAAAAATGTAAAATAATGCATCCTCTTCTCACCAATTTCTAAAAATACATTTTATTAAGAAGTGTATTTATGACAATATGTCATAGTTGTCATTTAAAAAATATTTCAGGTAATCTCTAGTACAGCAAATATTGATAGATTCAACCCACAGAAGCAAAAGCCATTTTGGATCTTCAATAATGTTTAGGATTATAAAGCGGTCCTAAGGTCAAAAATCTTGAGAAGTGTCCTTCTATATAATTGAGACAATTTGAAAGTTTGAAATTTCTATTGATCTGCATTAAAGATCTAAAGTTTAATGGAAGTTTCTTAGAATAAGGGCCAAATCCACAAATATAATAAACTTTAATCCCTGGAAATGTTCCTTGCTCAATATTCTTTTACCCATGACCACGCTCCCTTCCAGCATCTCTACCAGCCTTTGTTACCTTCTCAGGTGTATCTGGTGTGGCCTCTTTCCCCTCATGACACCAGGAGACTTGCCCGGCAGCCTGCCCTCAGTCCCTGGTCCCAAAGTGGGAGCCAGGAATAAGGTGCAGAATTGGAGTTACCCCCTGAGACTCACCCTCAGAGCAGCCTTAAGGAGGTCCCCAGGCTGCAGGGCACTGAATCCCAGGTAACACCTGAGCATGGTCATTAGACCTGTGACCCAGAGCCCCGCCCATCACTTGAGCCTGAGAGCTCCCATTCAAGTCATTTCTGAGACACACTGAACTTGCCATTATCACCGCTTTCATTCCAGCTGCTACTGTCCTAAGGGAAATGCCATTTTCAGCTCCTAGACACATTCTTTTCCTGCAGCATGACATATGGGCTTCCTAAACACAGGTAAAAAATAGCTCCAATAGGACAGCTTTTCTCAGAACCAGAAGAGTATTTTTAAATATCTTTAACGAAAATCCAAGTTACCTTTTTTTTCTACAGTCATATCATATATACACATTATAATTAGAAACACACATGCTCAGACACATCCATGTATCTATCTAAATAGATTTATTTTTGTCTTTTAAGCCATCAATAGTGGTTGTTAGCATGATCTAATAAAATGCCTAGTCTATATTTCAATGTGAAATTGTTAAAAGTTACAACATTAATGAAAAGTTGCTCTCATTCACTTATGAAGGTTAGAATGGTTTCTGAGTATGAGAATGACAACACCTATGTGAACACATTTAAGGGACTCTCTAAAACAGGTGGTGCTCAAAAATGCCCTCTCATATTTCCCACCTGCTCAGATAGGCCCATGTGATGGTTGCCTCCATCAGGAAGGATGGAGAGCTTCTGGAAACCCCTACCCCACCCGACATGCTGGCGGTCCCTGGGGAATGCACTGGCATTTCCTAGATTTCAGAGAAGTGAAGAATGAATGAAATCAGGATGAAGCAAGAATGAATTTCTCAAAATAACTCACAGTGTCATAACAATATGTGTACTAGGGAATTGAGAAAACCTTTGGCTAAGTATAAAAATGGGGATTTTTTTAACTGAGAAAGAATTTTTGAACTCTTTAAGCATCCTATGATTCAGTCTATTTTTCTCCCCCAAGAAATCGAAGCAGTATAATCCTTCATTAACTAGTTGATTATCACTGACGCACCATTGAACACCAACACTATTTCAAACAAGATCTGGTTAAATTGCAAATGAGAATAACTCTGGTGATAAACGGATACCATATTTAATATCTAAATGTCTCTGGTATTTAAACATCTCTGGTAGTTTTGTTCTTAGTCAACTGCTTAGGTGAATGTTGAGAAGAAATGAAAGAAAGAGGCCGGGCGCGGTGGCTCAAGCCTATAATCCCAGCACTTTGGGAGGCCGAGACGGGCGGATCACGAGGTCAGGAGATCGAGACCATCCTGGCTAACATGGTGAAACCCTGTCTCTACTGAAAAAAAAAAAAAAAAAAAAAAAAAAAAAAAATACAAGTAGTCCCAGCTACTCCGGAGGCTGAGGCAGGAGAATAGCGTGAACCCGGGAGGCGGAGCTTGCAGTGAGCTGAGATCCGGCCACTGCACTCCAGCCTGGGCCACACAGCAAGACTCCATCTCAAAAAAAAAAAAAAAAAAGAAATGAAAGAAAGAGATTTGTTCCTCTTTGAAAACAATTACAGTTTCCTTGCAGGAATATGCTTATCGTTCACATTTCATCAGAAACATAAGAAGTCTGGCTAGAGGCAATGACACTGATGGGAAGAGCACTATGATGGGGAAAGATTGCTTGGGAAATGCAGCCTTCCACCATAAAAACTAAGATTATCAATAACATTGCAAAAAAAAAAAAGAATTTAATTCCATAAACTAATACTGATGCACAAATGAGCAAAAAGCAATAATTGGCAATAGATGACATCTTAAATCTGCATTTGAAGATTTTACAATAGTCAAAAATAAACATAAAAATGTGCTTTCATATTCTTTAAAATGAGTATCTGAGACATTGCATCCTCTCAAGTGACAGCTATTAGGACAAGCATCTCTCAGGCTACATCTTATGTTTCATATTTATATGCCAGTGAATTTTCAAGTTAAAAAGGACACTTCAAAAAAGATAAGTCCATGTTTTGTCCTAAATTGCATTATCAGTCACCTGAACATTCAATCCCAAATGTAGTTGGCTCTATGGACTCTTGATAAAAATGTAAGTTGGTTTGAATTAGAAACCACGTTTTCAAGGAGGTACTGTGCATGCTACAAGGTGAAGCACATGACACTCACACAAGGTACACACACCATACACTCAGGTTGTGTCCTGGTAAACACTGAAACATCCCAGTTTGCAGGAGTTTGGCCAGGCCAAACGCATGAAAGACACTGCCCATTCTCTGACTCAGATCCTCCTGCCAACAAGGTAAGCCTGTGAATGATAGATGAGCGTACACATATGCATACTTGTATTTCCCTCCTCTTTACTGCCTGCCTTCATTTCTGTTTGCAAGACCTGCCTCAACCACTTGACCTTGGCCATCATTTCACTACTGCACTTTGCCCTTTGGACCAAGCCCATGACATCTGCCTTGTGTTTAGAAGCTCATTGCCATCCCAGCCTCTTCCCCCAGTGATCTCAGGTACAGCCTCTCAAAACCCCTTAGCCACATTCATTCCCACTCAAATACTCCACAATTTGTCATTTTCCCACCCTCAACCTTTAAGCCTTCTCTATCTTCAAAATGCCTAAAATCCTGCCAGATATGAAAGAACGCATGGCATCTTCTCCTCCACCCTTCTTTGTGTGTGGACTCCACAGTGTCCTCCTGGATCCCTCAGTTAAGCGGCCCCGCCATCCATGCTGAGATAGTGCAGACCTTGTTGATAAAAGTTTCTATATGCCAGGAGGCCAGTTGCTTCTTCCATCCCTATCCCTACCTATTACCGCGGGGTCCACACAATCTCTGTTAGGATCATGGAGAGTAGATAAAGATAACAATACTTTTCCCCAGGCCTCGGAGCCTCGATTTGTGTGAACTAAGGGGAGAAGAAAGTAGAGGGCAGAGAAAGTCTCCCTGTCCTCCAACACCTTCTTGGAATCAGACACAAGTGTGTGGGTGACGCTCCACCATTCACAAAGATCCCAGAACCATCACTACATTGATGTATTTACACACTGAAAGGCAATGATTCCAACATGAAAATCTCTATTACCATATGGGTTTGATAAAGACTTTCTGCATATAAATAGCACTTATTTACTAATTGCTTTACATGCATTAACTCTTGCACGTCCACGTATCTATCCAATGAGATGGGTTCTCTTATTATCCCTGTTGTACAGTTGGAGAAACTGAGGCTGGAAGAGATTGAGTTAGTACATGGCAGAGCTGGATACAAAGCCAGGCAGTCTGGCCCTCAGAACCTGTGCTCTTGACTTTCTCCCCAAATGGTAGCGACCTCTGCAATAAGGAACATAGGTAAGATGCACAGAAAGTTTGGTGACAAAGTGCAGACATAAATGTGGAACACATAGTTTTATTTATTACTTGGTAGCTAATTCTTTGTAATTCAATGGGTTCTCAGATTTTCTTGGGTTGAAACAGAAATTTCTCCCTTCAACACTGAGTTGATAGTAGTAGCTCAGTTCACTTTCTTGCATTTCTTTAGGGGTCCTATTTTAATGTTGAGAGAGATATCAAGCAGCAGAAGAGATTCTATATTAAAATGAAATGTTCTATTTGGCTATGAAATGAAAGAAATATAGATACAGACAAGAGCTACGTGAGTAGGCCTGGAGGCAACAAAATGTCCCAAACCCATGCAGCCCTCCACAAAGGCCTCATTGTGCCAAGCTGTAACAAATGAACCTAAAGTCATTCTCTAATGTTTAGACACATCTTTGAAGTAGAGCAATATAGATCCTTTAACCAATCCAAAAGTTAATTTGCCATTTATGCTGTTTATACTTCAGCAATTATTTAAATTTTAAAAAAATTTTTATTTTAAGTTCAGGGGTGCAAGTGTAGGTTTATTACATAGGTAAACTTGTGTTATGGGGGTTTGTTGTACAAATTATTTCATTATCCAGGTATTAAGCCTAGTACCCATTAGTTATTTTTCCTGATTCTCTCCTTCCTCCCACCATCCACCCTCCAAAAGGCTCCAGTGTGTGTTGTTACTCTCTCTGTTTCCATGTGTTCTCCTCATTTAGTTCCAACTTGTAAGTGAGAACATGTAGTATTTGTTTTCTGTCCCTTTGTTAGTTTGCTAAGGATAATGGTCTCCAGCTCCATCCATGTCCCTGCAAAGGACATGATCTCATTCTGTTTTACAGCTGCATAGTATTTCATGATATATGTACCCCATTTTCTTTAGTAGTTTCTTAGGCTCTAGGAAGAAAAAAAAATCATTTAAGGATCAAAGACTGATGCTGGGGTAAAATGTGTCACGGTTGACTCTGGCCCATTCTGAAGCCACATCCCTGAGAATTCAGCACTAAAGCATTTGGAAGGCTTCGAGCTTTTCCAGAAGACTAGTGCATTCTGTGAGAATCACAGCACAATGACTCAGCCTCCCAGCTCCCACTTCCCTGAAGATAGAGGAAGGCAGGCAGCTTAGGGCATGGTAACCAACTCTTTGGAAAAGGGTCATTTTTGTGGCCTGTCACAAGACTGAGGCTGATAGGAAATGCTACTTTACCAATACTAGACAACATTTGGGGTAAATTGTTTTTTCTAAAGGCCTAGTAGCTGTCTCCAGTTCTTCCTATGATATTTCTCAGAATATGAAATGTGATGATTCTGTCTTAAGATCATAAAGGTATTTTGAGGTCTGTAGCTACACAGTACCACCCCTTTCCCCCACTGTTACACTTACTGGTACACCTGGGATGATACCTCCTCTTCCATTCAGTTTTTCAAAATAATAAACAACATTTTAGAATACATTTAGATTTATAGAAAACTTGTGATAATAACACAGAAAGTCCCCATATACTTTACATCTCCACATCCAGTTCCTCCATTATTTACATCTTACATTAGTGTGTCAAGTTTGTTACAATTATTGAATGACTATTAATGCATTGTTAACTAAGTGCATACTTTGTTCAGATGTCCCTACCTGCTACCTAATATCCCTGGTTTGTTTCGAGATCCCATCCAGGATTCCACACTATATTCTGCAATCATGTCTTCTTAAGCTTCTCTGTGGCAGTTTCTCAGACTTTCTGTGTTCTTGACGACTGACAGTCTTGAGGAATGCTGGTCAGGTATTATGTAGAATACCTCTCAGTTGGGACTTGTCTGTTTTTCTCAGTTTTAGGCTGAGGTTACGAGAGTTTTGAAGGGGCAAACCATGGAGGTAGAGTGCCATTCTCACCACCTCATATCAAGGGTAAGTGCTATCAACAGGGCTTATCACTGTTGCTGTTGACCTTGGCCACCTGGCTAAGGTGGTGCTTGTCAGGTTTCTCCACTGGAAAGTTTCTCTTTCCATGTTGTCCTTTCCAGAAGGAAGTCGCTCTGCAAAGCCCACACATAAGGAGTGAGAGTTATGCTTCATCTTCTTGAGGTGGTGTATCTACATAAATCACTTGGAATTCTTTTGTCAGGAAAATTTGGTTATCGTCACCATGTATTTATTCAATCATTTATTTATATCAGTGTGGGCTTATTTTACACTAATCACTGATTTTACACTGATACACTTATCAGTGTGTATTTACTTTAAACTTTGGGTTATAATCCAATACCGCCTTATATGTTTTGTTGCTCAAATGATTCCAGATTTAACCACTGCGAACTCCTTCAGTTGGCTCCCACATCCCACTGATGCATCACCATCATTACGTGTTTCTTTTATCCTTTCTTTCTTTCCCCCTCCACCTCTTTCTCTATTTTTCTTTTCTTTTTTTTCTTGGTACTTCTTTATTTTCTGACTCTACAAGAAGTTCCAAGTGCTTGGAAGTTTCAAGTTCTTTTATATTCCCTTACCAGCCTTAGAATTAGCATTCTCAAAGGAGTCCTGGTTAATTTTACTGGAAAATCCTACTAGAAACCAAGATTTGGGGACAGTTGTATATATTGCTACTGTGGCACTGTTCCTTGCTTCCAGGTCCTCTTAGCTGACAGAAAAAAATTTGTGTATACTAAGTCATGTATATACACACACCTATGAATATTTCTATATGTATCCATTGTATGTCTATTCAGCTAAGCATGAGTTCATACTGATGTCTCTAAGTCTAATCAAGTACCACACAGCTCATTCATTCTAGCCTCTTCCCTAGCTTGTTTGTGAACTCCCACTTCATGGTGAGAAACCTAACTCCCATGATCTGCCACCCAGGGCCCTAATTGTTTAATTACAGTATAGACGTATAGTAGTTTCAGAAATACGTCCCTGTTAGAAACAACTTTATCAACCAGAGTGCAGTGTTTACGTATAGTTCTTTGTGCCTTTAGTCATACAGCTTCCATTCATCTCCAAAGTTACTTAGGTCAGCACCCAATTAGTAATGTTATTTAACTCATTTGTAATACAGTCAGACTGATTTGCACAGTCTGCATTCCATCCTAGGGTCCTGTGACCTCTTAAATGCTTTTTTTTTTTGAAAATTTTAATTACATTTTAATTCACCTACATTAAGATTCATTCTTTTTGCTGGAAGGCTCTGTGGTTATAAAAAATACATGGTGTTACATATTCATGGTTGCATTATACATAATATCCTCATCTCCCTAAAAATGTCCTGCATGCTTCACCTGTTCAGTCCTCTCCTTTCCCTAAATCCCTAGCAACCACTGATCTGTTCCCCAACTCATATTTTGCCTTTTTCAGAATGTCATAAAAATGGAGTCATAGAGTATCTAACCTTCTTAGACTGACTTCTTTCCCTTAACATGCACTTAATTTTAGTGGTTTGACTCATCATTCTATTTTATAGCTGAATAATATTCTATTGTTGAGAGATGTACCAAACAAAAGTTTGTGTATTTATTCATTGGTTGAAGGAGAGCATGGTTGGTTCCAAATTTTTGGCAATTATGAACAAAGCTGTTACAAACATTGACATGCAGATTTTTATGTGGACATACATTTTTAAATCAGTTGGGCAAACCCCCAGGTGTACAATTGCTGGATCCTAAGACAACACTGTGTTTAGCTTTGTAAGAAACTCTCAAGCTGGCTCTATACTTTTGCATGCCCACTAGCAATGAATGGGAGTTGCTATTAATTAACATCCCTGTCAGCAATTGATACTATCAGATCTTCGAATTAAAACTATTCTAATAGATGCATGGTGCTATTGCAAGGTCATTTTAACTTGCATGTTCCTAATGATAAATAATAGCGAGCATCTTTTTCCTATACTTATTTGTCATCATATGTTCATGAGAATTAACGGTACAAAATTGTCTTTAATTGCAATGTTTTTATTTCTCATATTAGAATAATGCTAGACTAATGGAATGAGTTAGGAAGTGTTCTCTCTGCTTTGTTTTCTGTCAGCTTGTGGAGCACTGGTGTTGGTTCTTCTTTAAATGTTTGGTAGAATTACCAGTGAGGCAATCTGAACATTGTGCTTGTTTTTGTTTTTGAAAGGTTTAAAATTATTGATTCAATTATTTTAATAGAAATAGGACTATTCAGTTTATCAGTTTCTCTTTGTTTAACTTCTGGAAGTGGCCAATTTTATCTGAATAATCACATCTGCGAGCACTGACCTTTTAAAGTCTATGGGACCAGACATAGTGATCCCTCTTTCATTTCTTTCTCTAGTTTTCTAAGGTATAGAGTTAGGTTTTTGATCTGAGATCTTTCTTCTTTATGAATATATGGATTTACTGCTATAAATCCTACTCTAAACACTGCTTTTGCTGCAGCCCACCCATTTCGGTAAGTATTTTTATTTTTACTTAGTTAAAACTGTTGTTTAATTTTTCTTGAGACTTCTGCTTTGAGATAATTTAAGAGTGTTACATTGTTTAATTTCTAAATATTAGAATATTTTACAGCTTTCTGCTGTTGGTTGACAGTTTGATTTTTGTGTGGTCATAAGTTGTGAGGGTTGGGGAGTGTTTCATACTCATGATGAAATCTCAGTGTTTCTTGGGCCAGTGTTTCAGGGCTGTGTCCTTCCAAGTGTCAGCCTCCCTCCTCCAGGTACACAGATGTCCCCACAACCCCCACCCCGCGTCCCTGCTCCATTCTCTGCATTCCCAATCGATTTCTCTGAAGCCTTGACTCCCGACTATGCTTTTTTTTTTTTTTTTTCTCCCACCCCTTAGATCAGATACATAGGCTGGAGAGGGCTGGAGTGGGAAGGAATTTATTTCCTTGCAGGTGGGAGAAAATTTCAGAATGTGGTTCTGGAAAAGCTTTTGTTTTTTTGTTTTAATTTTCCTTGGAGAGTAGACCTTTGTTATGGAGAAGGTTTGATCATCGCTGTGAGAATCTGATAAGGTTCCTAGAGGGAAAGTCTGTGAAAGTGTGAGGATAACCCCAAGACGGTGGCCCTTAAGTGCTCCTCATTCTCACTCCAGCCCACACTCAGCCACCAGCAATGTACTAAAATTGTCATTTACTTGTTCTTGCTACTTCACTGACTCAGCAGACTTCTGTTCCAGGTGGGCCGATCTCTGTTGTCATATCTTGCTGTGTCACCTATCTCCCTAGATTTCCGGGTCAGAGTTTATCTGTGTCAATTCAGTTCTCTGTAAGAAAAGTTGTTGATTTTCAGTTTTTCCAGGCTTTTCTTTTCTTTTTTTTTCTTTTTCTTTTCTTTCTTTCTTTCTTTTTTTTTTTTTTTTTTTTTTGACACAGGGTCTTGCTTTGTTGCTCAGGCTGGACTACAGTGGCATGTTCATGGCTCACTGCATCCTCTACCTACTGCACTCAATCAATCCTTCCACTTCAGCCTCCCAAGTAGCTGGGGCTATAGGCACACACGGCCATGCCCAGCTGACTTTTGTATTTTTTGTAAAGACAAGGTCTTGCCATGTTGTCCAGGCTGGTCTGGAACTCCTGGGCTCAAGTGATCCTCCTGCCTTGGCCTCCCAAAGTGCTAGTATTACAGGTGTGAGCCACTGAGCCTGGCCTCCAGCTTTTTCTTATTGTAAAGATAAGAATGATGCCCTACAAGCTCTTCATGTGTCCAGAGCTGAAACTAAAAGTTGATGCCTCCTCTTTTGTGATCAAATATTATATTTGCCAATCTGATATATATTTGAGTAGCACAATGAGAAACTGGTCTGGACACCACCCTTGGCATTTTAGTTGATTAATATTTATCTCACATTCTAGGAATCATCTAAATGTTCCCATATATCTACTTGAAAAATATCATTTTTTATCCCAAAATGAATATAGTAATTTTTTGGGACTTTATGAACAGTGCATGTTTACAGAATGGAATTCCACTACTTCTGCACTGGCAGACCTAGAACTGTAACTACAAGGCAGATGATGTCATTCATTACGCACTAGGATTGAATTCTATTTCTAGTTGCAGCCTTGAAGACAGGAGACATATGGGAAAAATTCAAATATGATGAAGCCAAAAATGGACTTGTTGAGTTAAATAAAGAGGCTTAGCCACCTGTTAAGGGGTGGCTGGCTTTTGTGAGTTGCCATAAGAGACAGATAATGAATGCATGAATCTGGGGAGCATGGGGTATGATAGACCCAAGGGAAAAGCTTTGATACAGCCCTTTGATACACCTTAGAACAGACTGGGATTGAATTTTACAAACAAGAAGCTAGTTGGTGTCTCTACAAGGGACTTCTCTGGTTATTAAGAAATCTCAGTTCACTAGGAAAATATCCCTAAAGGTGCCCAGGAAGCCACTGCCTAAGCTGCTTGGTATTTCATGATTTCTCAGTAGATAAGTGTCTTCTAGCTCCAGAAAGAGTTAGAATTCCATACAGAGAAGTTTTAGAGAAGAAGCCCAAAGTATTACTATTTTTATGGTAAGACATCTGTGCAGTTTAACTGTAATTTTTATGAGATATAACATACTAGTATATCAGATTTGTAATTCTAATTTAAATGTATAATTAAGTAATCAATTTAGACAGGTGATATTAAGCAGGACTTTTACTGAGATTAAACATAGTAATGTGATATTTAAGAAGTCATAATAATACTAAATTATTCATGTTGTTTATTTATTTATAAGTTATTAAGATGCCCAGAAAAGTTTTGTTAGATAATTGGAGTACTTAAAAAGGAAATTAAATATGTGTAATTCATAAATATAGTTTAATGTACAAAGAAGAAAAATGAACTAAGTTTATAAATGGGTCTAAACATTAATAAAAAATCTCTTAACATGAGATGAGGGAGAGGATCAGAAAAAACACCTATTGGGTACTACGCTTATTATCTGGGTGATGAAGTTATCTGTACCTCAAACTCCCATGACAGTTTACCTATATAACTAACCTGCATATGTACTCCTGAACCTGAAAGTTTTAAAAAAAAATCTCTTAAGAATACTTGTTTAAATTTACTAGATACATACATAGAATAATAAAATTTATAAGTTGAACTGAAAAAGAGGGTTTTTGCATTTATAACTTTAATAAATGACCATATTAAGGTCCAAGTCATATTTTAAATATATTTTTTTTCTTCACTCAAAAGCATCTGCAGGCTCCAAAAAGCTCACCTAAACAAATATACTTAAATTTGATGAAGAAAATAAAGGTCACCTAAAATTCAACCAACCAGTCTGAGGCAATTACGGTCAAATTTCTACTGACCATGCTTCAACATGTTTTTATGTATGATACACACACAAACACATAATTTTGCACAAGTGGAAGTACATTACATATGCAGTTGATGGAATTAGAGATCTTTTGCCCCCATGTCCATCTTTTTGTCCTTCTCCTCCACATGGACACACTCCCTCATGCTCATCCCTGCTCTCCAGATAGCCTTTAGTAATAACCCAGTGTATGCCCTTTCATGTTTTTCTCTGCAATCACACACACACATGTACATGCATACACACATACGCAATTTTTTGGTTACAGTTCATTTGACAGAAGAGTATCTACTACACACAATTCTGCATTTACTTTCGCAAACAGCAATAACTCATAGCAATTCCACATGATCTGGTATCACTCCAATTCACTTTGTTTTCATGGCTCAGTAATAGTTCTTGCATGTTAAGATGCCTCAGGCTGTATCAACATCTGACAGCCTCAGGTAAGGTCTGCACACTCCTCCCTGCCTCGCCTTGGCTGTTGTATGACTCACTTCATTCAGCTGGTCTGTGCAATCTCAGTTCCCAGGCTAATGACGCCTGCAGTCCTTCTTAATCAGAAGGCCCATGCTGGGAATGTACAACAGCTCTTGTCAGAGAGTCAACCTGTAGAGCTGGCTAGCACGGGACATGGCTGTGTTCTCAGAATATTGTATTGGTCTTAAAACAGTGATTTGGTTTTTACTTTACTCTTGAGGCATGGAGTTACTTTTTGGATAACATGGTGTCTGGGTCAAGGCAAATTCAAGTAATTCTACTAAGACCATCTAAGTTGTGAAGACCTGCACAGTGCAGAAGTCAACTCCAGTCTCAGGTACAGAACAGTTCTACAACTTTGGACAAGTGGCTTCACATCTCTGAGCCACACAAGTTGCTTTGCCTGTAAAATGGAAATCATGGTCATGTCTACCTCACAGGCTGATGTAAGGATAAATGAGATTACATGAGCAAAGCAGTTCCCACTGGGCCTGGCTCTTGTAAGAAAATGATAAATGTAAGCTAGTATGTGCTTTTCCATTCTTGGTAATGTTGACCCAAGATGTGGCTGGTTCTTGAACTTTTGGGAAATAAGGAATATGAAAAATTCTGTGACCATTCTAACTCCTGTCACTGTAGCCTCATCATTCTGTTTCCTGCTTCTTCTCTCTGTCCTTGGCTATTCTATGATGTTCTTGATCTAGTTCTCTCTTCTCTCACTTTTCTGCAGTCACATGGTCTCTGTCATTCCTTCCTGGTACATTTAAATGCATCCACTTGCCAATTCTTTGGGTGGATATATGTTTCTTTTTTTCTTTTTCTTTTCTTTTTTTTTTTCTGATAGAACTTCATATACCCCGAATGATTCCCCTGGGCTGTTTTTCCTAAAATATAATGTGAGTAAAATATGTATCCCTGAAGCCCAGGGTAGAAGCAGGTCACAAGGTCACAAGAGGCTTCTTTGTCTCCATCTAGCTCCAGACCTTCATAAGCATATCAGGACGTTATGACTTAGTTGCTCTATGTCTGCAATGATAGTAGACCTTGTTAATAAAAATCACTATCACTATCAGCTCTTCCTCGTTTGTATGAAACTAGCCTCTTCAGAATGCAATAGTATTAGGAGTATTTTATTTGCCTGTATAATTAAAGAATCTACTACATTACATCCAAGAAACCAAAATTAGCAGAGCAAATGTTTATATTATTCTATGGCAACAATGATACATTACAATGGAGTTATCCACCTTCAGCCCTACTGAGGCATTGGGATATGGTCAGGGGGCCAGATGGTGACCATAAAATACAAAGACGAGACTCAAAACAGACAGTGGTTTCATATCAGTTAACCGTATGGTCCAGAGTAACCATCTGCACTAGCCTCTACAAGAAACACATTTTGCCTTATGAAGTCGGAAAACACAGGAGAGGAAGCTGTTGGGTTTTCAAAATAGGGAGGCATTTATTTTCTTTCACTGTATATTTAATTTGAAGAGCGTTACATAAAGGCCGATAATTAAGACTAAAAGAGCTGCTACTTTGGTCTGTGTAGGACTCTTTCTGAGCTCTTTAATCACCCTGGCCCTCTTCAGCAAGAAAGCTCAGCTGAAATCATGGAAAATAGAGTTTAGTTCTCAAGGATCATTTGGAAGAAAGAAAATGGCACTGCACCCATGAGGGCCAAACACTGCCTTCCCTTCAAAATGCATCTTCTCCAGCCCTTAGGATCACCTGATTTGACACTTCTTCAACTGTATTCATCTGCAAGCAAATTTAGCCTCACTCCCAAGGACATTGCAACTACGAAGTTAATGATGATGTGTCGCCAGGTTTGCATTTCTTTTCAGAAAAAAAAAGAAAATTCAGATCCCTTTACACTGCACCAAAAGCCATCATCATTACTGAGAGAGCTCTGTCACATTAGATGCAATAAACATATGTTTGTATCATCAATGGGACTAAGAAAAAAACCTCGCTGTTGCATGGGTAATTTTTCTATTATTCGAAAGTAAAGTTGTTTTGCTAAAATAAAAGTTTCCAAAGTCCCAGGTGATGAAGTACCATGTGGCTGTATTATCAAGTACCATACCGAGGGTGGAAACACTGTGGTTAGCAATAAATGTCCTCTGTACACTTGCTTCCATCTGCACACTTAAATATACAACTTGTTTCTGCCGATGCAGCTGCATATATTAAAGAAGAATTCTAAACCTTGAACTTAGCTGCCCATGTTTCTTGCCTGCACTCTAGAAACTGTTTTCTGTGTGTAGCCAGCAGGTTGCCCTGTTTTGTACGATATGCCATCACTGCGCTCAGGGTGTGGCCCAAAGAGGAAACTTAATCAATATTTGATTAATGAATAAGTCAAAATGTGCTTCTCAAAGTGCCCCTTCTGAAGAGCCTCAGAGCTCTGGTTCACTCTCACCATGTTGTAGGGTCACCATAGCCCAGGGCTTCTGGCTCTTCTCTATCTGTGGGTCTCCGTGGATGTGGGCTAGTTTATCCTTCCAAAATTTGTACAGAACTTCCAGTTCTGTAGGTTGTTACTTCCAGGGTACAAATATGTGGGGTAAGGAGCTAGATCTCAGGTGCTGTAACCAAAGAAAGAAACATCCAGCCCTCAGACACAGAGCACAGGATGGGTTTTGAGTGACACCAGGGGCCAGGCTGCCCAGACTCACATCCTGGCTCTGCTTCATAGAAGCCTGGGATCAACTGCGCCCTAGGCATTAGTTCCCTCATCTTTAAAATGAGGTTAATAATAGTACCCAAGTCATTGTGGAGGAATAATTATTAAACAAGTTAATATGGATAAACAGCTTGGGACCATAACTGACTTACAGTAAGCAGTCAGTGTCTACCTAATTACACTCAGATAACCGAATCAAAGATGTTCCATCTTACTAATGTCTGAGAGGAGGCTGCCAATGTCACCAGGCAAGGCATATGAGGAGAACAGTGTGGGAAGCCATGGGCAGCTTTATTACTTCTGACAACGACTGAACAACTGTCTTCCAACTCTCCCGTCAACTCCTAAAAGGCAGGTGTCTAGTGCCCATCACACGTCCCAGGGCTAGCTCCTCAACCATTCCGTGGAGACTGTTCAGTCCAAGTTTGCTGAAAAAACACTGCAACAAAGCTAGGAGGTTGTAGACATTTCCTGTGGCTGCTGGAGTAAGTTCTCACAAAGGTAGTGACTTAAAATAATGCACATTTATTCTCTTACAGTTTTGGAGATGAGAAGTCTGAACTCAGAGTGTCAGCAGGGCTGTGTTCCTTCTGGAGGCACTAAAGAAGTTTTTTTTTTTTTTTTTTTTTTTAATTATACTTTAAGCTCTGGGATACATGTGGAGAACGTGCAGGTTTGTTACGTAGGTATACATGTGCCATGGTGGTTTGCTGCACCCATCAATCCATCATCTACATTAGATATTTTTCCTAATGTTATCCCTCCCCTAGCCCCCCACGCCCAACAGGCCCTGGTGTGTGATGTTCCCCTCCCTGTGTCCATGTGTTCTCATTGTTCAATTCCCACTTATGAGTGAGAACATGTGGTGTTTGGTTTTCTGTTCTTGTGTTATTTGCTGAGAATGATGGTTTCCAGCTTCATCCATGTGCCTGCAAAGGATATGAACTCATCCTTTTTTATAGATGCATAGTATTCCATGGTGTATATGTCCCACATTTTCTTTATTCAGTCTATCATTGATGGGCAGTTGGGTTGGTTCCAAGTCTTTGCTATTTTGAACAGTGCTGCAATAAACACATGTGTGCATGTGTCTTTACAGTAGAATGATCTATAACCCTTTGGGTATCTACCCAGTAATGGGATTGCTGGGTCAAATGGTACTTCTGGTTCTAGATCCTTGAGGAATCACCACACTGTCTTCCAAGTCTCTTAAGGGCTGCCTAGATTCCTTGGTTCATGGCCTCTTGCCTCTCTGTTATGAAGATCCTGGTGATGACACTGGGCCTGCCTGGCTAATCCAGGGACATCTCTCCATCTCAAGATCCTTCCCTTAATCACATCTGCAAAGGCATTTTGCCATGTAAAGTAATACATTCACAGGTTCCATGGATTGGGCTATAGACATCCTGGGGAGGAGGTGCATATTTTCCTGTCTACCAAAGAGCTTGCAGAAGTTTGGGAGGAAAATTGCATCAGATATGGGAATATGTGGGAGGAAATGAAGGAAAGATGACCCTCCCTGGGGTAGAATCTTTCTGAGGATTTTTTAAACCATAATACTCCAAAGAATCAGCTGAGTGCCTCCAAGAACAGAAACATAAAACTCCAGCCCCCAAGTCTGATTCTGTGGTCTGGAACGTGGAATTGGAGTCTGCATTCTTAGTTAGCTCTCTCATCCCCAGTGAACATGACCCTTGGACATATTTGGACAAGCATGCTCAGGATGTGGCAGTCCAGGTGGAGGAAATGAAAATGGGCCAGACCTTGGCTCATGAGAATCTCCTCTACACAATAATCCACAGCCAAAGGCTCTGTGCTTTAAAACCAGGGAGGTGGTAGAGCTGGATAGCTTTTGGGGACATCTTGGCCTAACAGTGAGTAGGAGAGAGGATGGAGGTGTTCACCCCTCAACTCCACCCAGCAGGTGTCTTGGCCTAGCTGTCTCCTCGGAAGGAGGAAGACCGAGACAACCAAGCTCTCTGAGTGGAAAGTTTTGTGTCTTCTCTCACACGTGCCATAGCAGCTGGGGGAAAAGAAAATGACTAATTCGTGTATTGCCTAAATAAGCAACACCATCCAGAAGCTTCTCTTTCCTTTTCCATGCCTAAACTACATCTAAGTACCAGCTTTACATGGCCTTAAATGACATGCGACTATTCTTTTCGGTGACAGCTCCCAGAAGTGACAGTGCAGTACTCAGGAGGAATTAAAAGACTTTCCGTAATTTTCTAGAATCCTACCATTTTCAGGAGAGAATGACTGTGCCCTTCTCACCTGAATCTGACAGTAATATAAGTCCCCATATAAGGTGATGTTCCTGCTTCCCTTTGCTTGGGAGGCAGTGGCAAAGCTGCTCTGAAGAAAAGTAGATTCTAATTTGAGCATCATGTGTATCATCCACCATCTAACTTAGGATCTTTTAAACTTTCCCTTGGAATGGCTTCAGAGATGGAGAACAGTTATGTGTCCAGAGTGGAATCAGGGCATTATGATGGATTATCATCATTTCTCCCCATCTCTAGAAAGTCTGCTCCAAAGGTCTTTTCTACAGAGAAGAATGCACAACGTTTCAAGATATCAAAACCTTAAATACCCAGATACTTAAAGATGAACTGGTCCCTAGTAAAGAAAAGGAAAGGAAAATTAGTTTTTCCTTTTCTTCAAAGTGAGAAGAAATAACGATAGTACATGCTGGAAATATAATTTTGATATCACAAGTTTCTTAGGAAAAGAAAATAATAACCTCTAACAACATTGCTTTAGATCACAAAATAGAGAAGTGGGCCTGTTTCACATGTGCTATTTTTGGATAGCTGCCTTCTTAAATTTGAGTTAATCACTTTACTGTGCAAGAAGAAATCAACAAAAAGCAATGGTGAAAGAAGCAGCTCCTTCTAAGTTTTCAAGAGACAAAGGAAGTAATTCCATAAGAGAAGAAACAAAATGTAATGCTTTTTCCAGCATAAGGTGAATTAGATCATCTGGGTTAGGAATTTTTTCTATGCTGGGAAGATATGATGAAGTAATCGAGCATAAATGCCTAGAATTTTATAGGAAACTTCCAAAGTCACTTGATTTAGAAGGACAGATGAGGCTCAATATGACTTCTTCCCTCAGAAGTGGCATACGTTACAGCAGTAGTAACTTAATCCAGCCTCAGAAAGAGTTCCCAAAGCATTCAAAAGTTGTATGAAAAACACTTAGAAAACCAGACTGGAAATATTTTATACAGTAACCCTGAATGCTTTAAGATGGTTACTTTTTAAGGTATTCCATGCTTGTCTAACACCTGTCCATTCCAGGGTGTACATATGCAGGGGCCTCTCCCGGCAAGCATTTCACTTATACTTCCATCGGGTCCTGGCAGGAACACTGGATAGGGAGGCTAGAACCACTGCACATCGCCTCTACCATAGCTGCTCAGACCTTCATGTGCACAGAAAACACCCAGAGATCTTGCTGGAACACAAATTGCCAGACTAGAGGAATTTGCATTTCTAACAAGATCTGCCCCTCGGCCCCCTGCAATGCAGATGCTGTGTGTCTCCAGACCTGGCTTTGGGCAGTACTGACCTACACAACCACAGGAGGGAGCCCTCCCGATTAACACTCAAGCCAGGCAGGTGAACGCTGGCCATGTCTACCTGCCTGTCCCACAGGGACCTCCACCTTTCCTTTCTATTCCTATTCTACCTTTGTTCAGTAGGCCTTCATCCCCTCTTATCTAGCTACTGCAGTAGCTTCCTCACTGTTTTTTTGCCTCCTTTTCTATTCTCACTCTACCCCTTCTAATGCATCTTGCATATAGATAGATAGATGTTCATTACTTTTCTGCAAATACATCTTGGATTATACTTTCTCTGCCTTTAACAGCATTCTGTGTCTTCCACAAGATGACAGTAAATTACATGTGAGCCTTTTCTAACTAAATTACCTTATATTTTCCAGCCTCTACGTTTTTGTTCAGGCTGTTCCTAATGTCAGAAATTTCTTCCCCATTCCCCTCCTTTCCTCTGCTTACTGAAACTGCATAGCTTTTACTGCATAGCTCCAATGCCCCCTCCTTTGTGCAGTATCCATTGATTGCCCTGTGTGAAAGTATTGGATTCCTCCTCTACATTCCAATAACAAATTGCCTGGCACGCATACATGCCGTTTGTGACAAGTGCCACTGATCCCCTTGTAACAGGTATTTGCAGCTTCCTTACCACATCTAAGCTTCTTGGGTGCAGAGATCCTGATGACTCTATCAAGATCTATCACATCTTACCCACAGAAAATGACTCACGGTAATGGTGCTGGGAGAACTGGCTAACCATATGCAGAAGATTGAAACTGGACCCCTTCCTTACACCATACACAAAAATCAACTCCAGGTGGATTGAAGATTTAAATGTAAAACCCAAAACTGTTAAAACCCTGGAAGACAACCTAGGCAATACCATCTTGGACCTAGGAAGAGGCAAATATTTCATGACAAAGACACTAAAAGCAATCACAACAAAAGCAAAAATTGACAAGTAGGATCTGATTAAACTGAAAAGCTTCTGCACAGTGAAAGAAACTTATCAACAGAGTAAAGAGACAACCTACAGAATGTGAGGAAATATTTGCAAACTATGCATCTGACAAAGGTCTAATATTCAGTATCTATAAGGAATGTAAACAAATTTGCAAGGGAAAAACAAAAACCCCATTAAAAAGTGGGCAAAGGACATCAACAGATGCTTTTCAAAAGAAGACAAACATATAGCCAACAAGTATATGAAAAAAACTCAATATCACTAATCACTAAAGAAATGCAAATCAAAACGACAATGATATACCATCTCATACCAGTCAGAATAGCTATTATTAAAAAGTTAAAAAAAAATAACAGATGCCAGTGAGGTTGCAGAGAAAAGTGAATATTCATACACTCTTGGTGGGAGTGTAAATTAGTTCAATCATTGTGGAAAGCTGTATGGTGATTCCTCAAAAAGCTAAAAGCAGAACTACCATTCAACCCAGCAAGCTCATTACTGGGTATCTATCCAGAGGAATATAAATCATTTCACCATAAAGACACATGCAAGCGAATGTTCACTGAAGCACTATTAACAATAGAAAAGATGTGGAATCAACCTAAATGCCCATCAATGACAGATTGAATAAAGGAACTGTGGTACATATATACCATGGAATACTACGCAGCCATAAAAAAGAATGAGATCACCTCTTTTGTAGGAACATCGATGGAGTTGAAGGCCATTATCTTTAGCAAACGAATGCAAGAACAGAAAACCACATGCTACATGTTATCACTTATAAGTGGGAGATAAATGATGAGAACTTAAAAACACAAAGAAGGAAACAACAGACACTGGGGTCTACTTGAGTGGGAAGGGTGGGAGGAGGAGAGGAGCAGAAAAGACAACTACTGGGTACTGAGCTTAACACCTGGGTGATAAAATAATCTGTACAACAAACCCCTGTGACACGTGTTGACCTATATAACAAACCTTCACATGTATCTCTGAACCTAAAAGTTTTTTTTTTTTTTTTTTTAAAAAAAAGAAAGAAAATGACTTTGTTAGATGGACTCCTGAAGGAATGAATGAACAAATGGATGAATGGTCAAAATAATCAAGAAAATAATGTTTTAGGCTCTGTGGTGATCATGAGTGCTGTCTGTCACATGTTTCTGGTCATCCACCTTCTCAGCACCTGGGAAACTTGTTCTGCCTGGTCCCTTGTGGTTGGATGGTACCATATGACTGGTTGTAGCCAATGAGCTGTGAGAAGTGCCATGTGTATCTTCCAACCAATGAGCTGTGAGCAGAAGTGCCATATGTGTCTTCCAACCAATGAAATGTGAGCAGAAGTACCATGTGGTACCATGTGTGTCTACCAGCCAATAAGCTGTGAGCAGAAGTACTATATGTAGCTTCCAGCAAATGAGCTGTGAGCATGAGCACCATGTGTAGCCTTCAGTGAATGAGCTGTGAGCAGAAGTGCCATGTGTGGCTTCCAGGCTGGAAGCCTTGTTACGATGGCACCATCCAGGACACTCTTATTGACATGGTGACATGCAACTTTGAGATGGCGCCTGTTTTATCAGTCTGGGATCCTGGGATAAGCAGATCCCCCTGCCCCCAACCCCACAGTGGGCATATTGTGTGAGTGATAAACAACTCTTTGTTTAAACAGCTAAGAAGCAGGTTGCTGCGTACTGAGCAGAACCCTCTATCCTCACTGGCATAGGCCTTTTCTGGGTCGCTTTCCCACCACTCATTTCCACCTCATGCACAGCTCTTCCAGTTACAACCAGGTCCTTCTCTCAACAACTTCTGTCCTTGAAGGTGACCCCTTATTACCCATTTTATTCTAGTAACATAAGACTCCCTTGCGTCTGGGGCTTTGCTTCCTGTTTTCTATTTACAGCGAATGATATCTGAGTCTCCCACCTCACAGCTGAGTGATCTGGTCTGTGCTTTGGGACCACCCCTGGGTTTCTGTTATGGTGAATGTTCTCGTGTATTTAGAATGACATTGAAACACGAAAACTCAGGAGAGAGGCCTTCCTGTAAGACTCTTGTTACATTTCGCAATTTAGAATTAAAGCAAATGAACAATCCTAAAGAAAAAGGAAAAAAAAGTGATTTTTTAAAAATAAAATTTCAGTCTTTGTGGGGAGCGGATGGATTGAGCATTTCCTTGATGGGATTGTTTTGCTTTGGTAAAAAAAAGCACAGACTCTCTTCTTGAATTCATTCTTTTTCAATAGTGAAAGGTAGTGAAAAAAGAAAAGAAATGAGCACTTTTAACAAGAAGATTTTCACGCATATTACCTGTACAGGAGACATAATCAGTGCAAAATGGAAACGTGAGGCTTCTCGTTCAAAAACTAAGATTTGCAAGATGATGACAGCAGTACATAAATAAAAGCATGGTTTTTTTTTCTGAGTGTGGGGCCCTGTGTGACTGCACAGTTTGCTCCCCAATAAAGCCAGCCCTGTGTGTGACATCGCAGCCTTCTGAAATCCTAGAAGATTTTTTGTTCCTCCACACATTGTTTCAGCACTGTAGTCCATGACTTCAGAGAATGCCCAGGTGTGATCGCTGAATTCAGTGAGCATTTCTGGAGGAGAAAAGGATAATGCAAAGAAAGAGAGGAACGGAACCCCCTTGCCAGCAGCCACCACTGCTTATCATCACATTAATTTCCCCCCAGTGTCATGCAGACGGTCTACCAGGACAGTGATCCACGCAGGCATCAGAGGGAGGCACCTCGGCGGGGCTCCACCTTGCATTTCCCATCTGTGATGTTCATTTCAGTCCTGTCAGCCCCGGAAGGCACAACCCCGGAAATAAATGCACCTTGATGCCCAAACGGGTTGTTCCTTCCTCATTTAGACAACACAGGGAAGAGACTGTTCTGTCACAGTGAACTAATATCTTACGTCTTTTATCATACTACTGCAGTCAAATTGTTATTAAAAATTCAAAATTGTGGCCAGGAACAGTGGCTCATGCCTCTAATCCCAACACTTTGGGTGGCCAAGGCGGGTGGATCACTTGAGGTCAGGAGTTCAAGACCAGCCTGGCCAACATGGTGAAACCCTGACTCTACTAAAAATACAAAAATCAGCTGGGCATGGTGGCGGACACCTATAATCCCAACTATTTGGGAGGCTGAAGCAGGAGAATCTCTTGAACCCAGGAGGAGGAGGTTTCAGTGAGCTGAGATTGTGCCACTGCACTCTAGCCTGGGTGACAGAATGAGACTCTGTCTCCAAAAAAAAAAAAAAAAAAAAAAAAAAAAAAAAAAAAAAAATCACAATTGTGCAGCAGTAGACTATTCTCTGTTTAATCATTCATTTTCTTAAGTCCCTGTGCCTGGTTTGCATTTTGTTTTCTGTGATGCAGATCTAAGAGGTCTGAGATGAATCCTGAAGGAATGAGGGGCACACAGAAAGCTGCTGAGGTGTTTCGTACTGAAGCTAAGTAGCACCTTCTGCTTCATGGCCCCTCACAGCACTGGTAGGTAGGTGGCTGGGGTGGCAGGGGTGGGAAAAGTGAGCCAGAAAAGCCCAGGAAGCAATCTGATGTGCAGTTCGTAACAGACCTCATTTTCCTTCAGAAGCCAGGGGGTGGGATGGATGAAAGAGGAGTTTTAAAAAGCAAGAAAGCTCAGTACTGTTATGATTTGCATGCAGAAGTGCTTGAAAATCTGTACTGGCAATTAGCTAATGAGACAGTGCTCGTTTCCGCTGACTGCCAAGGGCTTGACTTCCTAGAGATCTGAGTGAGGCACTGGGAATCTATAGGAAGAAAATTGAGGGAGGGAGAGAGGGATGCTCCTGCTTCCCCCAGTCACCTTGAACCCCTTCCTTACATGTGGCCACCATGTTGTTCCAATGCCGGCCCAAGTGTCACAGAATAGCTGTGAGAGAAAATAAACAAAGAGTTGCTCCAGCAACTTTCAGCACAATTTATTGGCACTTGTGTCTTGCGGCTGCTGCCGCCTGTCGGGGTAATGACACATGATGGGTGAGTAAAGTGCAAGTCCTTAAATCAAAGCTGTGCGGATGGTCTGGAGAGGCAGCCAGCAGCCCTCAGAGTGTGCTCATCCCTCCGAGTGGGAGGACCTCATTAGGACAAAAAGGGGCCTGTTAGCCTAACAAGGGCAAGTCCTTGTATCTGCGAACTGTTTCATGTTTTCAGGATTTACCCTAGCTCCTCTCTGACACATGAGAAAAAAGGAAAGCTGAGAGGGTAGCCCAGTCCATCATAGCTTGCTGGGCAATTCGCATGAGGCTCCTGGGGCTGGGATGGCCTCTGAAGATGCCTCCACCTGCACCTCTACCCGAAGGGAGGCCTATCAAGCAGCAAGTCAGGGGAATTTTGCAAGTGTTTTGATGACCAGAATCTCTGCTTTTCACCCTTTCAGGGTTGGTGCTGGCAGGGAGGCTCCTTTGGATGGGTGGAGTTCATAGTCTCTCCTTTCCCTTCATCCCAGGAATTAACAAATGAGGAAGAGATTGTGTGTGAGACTCGCTGAGCCGTGGACAGTACACCTCTGGTCTTACGTGGGCTTTTATGCTTTTCATTATTCTGAAACTGGACAAATCAATGATGCTTCACAGTTATCTAGGAGGAGGAGGAACGGGGATGGTAGATAAAGAACAATCTTTGATTTCTGGTAAGATCCAGGTTCCTGTTCCTTAAGAATTAGGAGCTCCACAGCAATGGATCAGAAGGGGCCAAGCTTACCTAGGTCGGCAGGATAAGGAAGTTCCTTCTGCTTTAGTCCTTTAAGGACAGACACTTTTAAACCACCCACTGGATTTTTGTTCTCTGTATCTGCTTTCCTCAGCCCTTTTCTCTCTATAAACCCCATTTCCTCTGCTTAACTCATGGGAACTTATTCTGTGGCATCAAATGAGGTGTTGCCTGAATCTATGCTCTCAAATAAAAGCCAAAGAAGATTTAAACAAATATCCTCAAGAAGCCTGTTCAGCGAGCCTGAGTGAACACGGACAAGAATCCCATACTCACTTCCTACATGTCCAGAAAGAAGCAGAAAAGAGGCTCTGGTATGGTGGCTCATGCCTGCAATCCCAGCACTTTGGAAGGCCAAGGTGGGTGAATCACCTGAGGTCAAAAGTTCCAAGACCAGCCTGGCCAACATGATGAAACCCTGTCTCTACTAAAATAATAATAATAAATACGAAAATTAGCTAGGTGTGGTGGTGCATGCCTATAGTCTCAGCTACTCAGGAGGTTGAGGCAGGAGAATTGCTGGAACCCGGGAGGTGGAGGTTGCAGTGAGCTGAGATTGCGCCACTGCACTCCAGCCTGGGTGACAGAGAGAGATTCCATATCAAAGAAAAAAAAAAGAGGCCCCAGGAGAGAAGGATCCTGTGGTGGGTAGATGTATACTACTCATAACTAATATGGTGAAAAAGTACCCAACAGCAATGAAGATGAACTCCATACTACTCTAAAGAACAGTGCTAGAAATCAGGCAGAAGCCCACAGTGGATAGCCTAGAGATAGTTGAAGTTTAAATCTCAGCTTTTTAATTTCCTGCTGTGTGAGGAGTCCCCAGGATGCAGGACTTTCAATGTGGAGACTGAGAGAGTCCCAGGGAAACTGGGACAGCTCCTCACCTATATGTGGCCTTGGGTCAATCTTTAACCTTGATGAATGTATTAGTCCATTTTCACACTGCTGATAAAGACACACCTGAGAAGGGGAAGAAAAAGAAGTTGAACTGGATTTATAGCTCCATATGGCTGGTGAGGCCTCAGAATCATGGAGGGGCAGCAAAAGGCACTTCTTACATGGTGGTGGCAAGAGAAAAATGAAGAGAAAGAAAAAGCGGAAACCCCTGATAAACCCATCAGCTCTTGTGAGACGAATTCACTGTCATGAGAATAGCATGGGAAACACTGACCCCCATGATTTAATTACCTCCAGTTAAGTCCCTCCCACAATACATGGGAATTCTGGGAGATACAATTCAAGTTGAGATTTGGTGGGGGGGCACAGCCAAACCATATCATTCTACCATTGGCCCCTCCAAAATCTCATGTCCTCACATTTCAAAAACAATCATGCCTTCCCAACAATCCCCCAGTCTTAATTAATTTCAGCATTAGCCCAAAGTCCACAGTTCAAAGTCTCATCTGAGACAACACAAGTCCCTTCTGCCTATGAGCCTGTACAATTAAAACCTAGCTGGTTACTTACTAGATACAATGGGGGTATAGGCATGGAGGAAATACACCATTCCAAATGGGAGAAATTAGCCAAAACCAAGGGACTACAGGCCTCATGAAAGTCCACAATCCAGCAGGACAGTCAAATCTTAAAGTTCCAAAATGATCTCTTTTGACTCCATGTCTTGCATCTAGGTCACACTGATGCAACAGATGTATTCCCATGGTCTTGGGCAGTTCCACCCCTGTGGCTTTCCCGGGTACAGCCTCCATTTCAGCTGCTTTCATGGGCTGGTGTTGAATGTCTGTGGCTTTGCCAGGCACATGATGCAAACTGTCAGTGAATCTACCATTCTGGGGTCTGGAGGACAGTGGCCCTCTTCTCACAGTTCCACTGGGCAGTGCCCCAGTAGGGACTCTGTGTGGGGCCTCTGACCCCATATTTCCCTTTGACACTGCTCTGGCAGAGGTTCTCCATGAGGACATGCCCCTGCAGCAAACTTTTGCCTGGGCATCTAGGCATTTCCATACATCTTCTG
Source organism: Rhinopithecus roxellana (assembly GCF_007565055.1). Classification (NCBI taxonomy): domain Eukaryota; kingdom Metazoa; phylum Chordata; class Mammalia; order Primates; family Cercopithecidae; genus Rhinopithecus; species Rhinopithecus roxellana. Next base: position 55,503,839 of record NC_044561.1, read on the forward strand.
AAATCTAGGTGGACATTCCCAAACCTCAATTCTTGACTTCTGTGCACCCACAGGCTTAACACCACGTGGAAGCTGTCAAGGCTCGGGACTTGCACCCTCTGAAGCAATCGCCTGAGCTGTACCTTGGCCCCTTTTAGTCATGGCTGGAGTGGCTGGGATGCAGGGCACCATGTCCCTAGGCTGCACACAGCATGGGCACCCTTGTGTTGGCCCACAAAACCATTTTTTCCTCCTATGCCTCCAGGTCTGTGATGAGAAGAGCTGCGATGAAGACCTCTGAAATGCCCTGGAGACATTTTCCCCATTATCCTGGGAATTAACATTTGGCTCCTCGTTACTTATGCAAATCTCTCCTCAGAAAATGGCATTTTCTTTTCTATCACATAGTCTGCAAATTTTCCAAACTTTTATGCTCTACTTCCCTTATAAAATGAAATGCCTTTAACAGCACCCAAGTCATCTTTTGAATGCTTTGCTGCTTAGAAATTTCTTCCGCCAGATACCCTAAACCATCTTTCTCAAGTTAAAAGTTCCACAAATCTCTAGGACAGGGTCAAAATGCTGCCAGTCTCTTTGCTAAAATATTAAAAGTGTCACCTTTGTTCCAGTTCCCAACAACTTCCTCATTTCCATCTGAGACCACTTCAGCCTGGACATTATTGTCCATATCACTATCAGCATTTTGGGCAAAGCCATTCAAGTCTCTAGGAAGTTCCAAACTTTCCCACATTTTCCTGTCTTCTTCTGAGCCCTCCAAACTGTTCCAACCTCTGCCTGTTACCCAGTTCCAAAGTCACTTCCATACTTTTGGGTATCTTTTCAGCAATGTCCCACTCTACTGATACCAATTTACTGTATTAGTCTGTTTCCACACTGCTGATGAAGACATACCTGAGACTGTGAAGAAAAAGAGGTTGGATTGGACTTACAGTTCCGCATGGCTGAGGAGGCCTCAGAATCATGGCAGGAGGTGAAAGGGACTTCTTAAATGGTGGTGGCAAGAGAAAAATAAGGAGGAAGTAAAAGCGGAAACCCCTGATAAACTCATCAGATCTCATGAGACTTATTCACCATCACAAGAATAGTACAGGAAAGACCAACCCCCATGATTCAATTATCTCCCACTGAGTCCCTCCCACAGCATGTGGGAATTCTAGGAGATATAATTTAAGTTTAGATTTGGATGGCGGCACAGCCAAACCATATCAATGAACATTAGTTTCATCACCTGAAGCAGGGCAGATACAGTTATCCAAATTGCAGTATTGTTGGATATTAGCTGATATGGTTTGGCTCTGTGTCCCCACCCAAATCTCATCTTGAATTGTACTCCCGTAATTCCCACATGTTGTGGGAGGGACCTGGTGAGAGATAATCTGAATCACAGGGGTGGTTTCCCCCATACTGTTCTCGCAGTAGTGGATAAGTCTCATGAGATCTGATAGTTTTATCAGAGGTTTCTGCTTTTGCATCCTTCTCATTTTCTCTTGCCGCTGCCACGTAAGAAGTGCCTTTCACCTCCCACCATGGTTCTCAGGCTTCCACAGCCACGTGGAACTGTAAGTCCAATTAAACCTCTTTTTCTTCCCAGTCTCATTTATGTCTTTATCAGCAGCGTGAAAACAGACCAATACATTAGAGTAGAAATATATTCTAAATCATGGGAATTGTGAAGGGTGAACAAATATGAGTATGGAAGCAACATTTCAGCAGGTTTGATAAAGTGGTTAGTGAAGGCAGCTGTCCCTCTGGAATGTGTGATGTGGCAGGTCTCACGGCCAGAAGTGAGCTCTCTTTGCAACCTGGTATGCTGGGAGTTAAGCTTTAGGAAACACCGAGTTCAGGTAATCATGGCTTCATGGGGAAAATGCAGGGATTCCTTGCAGCCAGAAGAGAAGAGAGGGGCAACCTCCAAGCTCCAAAGGTGGATGAAGGAGGTAGGTGTGTGGCCCCAGCTCCTAACCAGGAAGAGGCTTCAAGGTGTTCCGAGACCAAGGCCTCCTGGCACTGTTCCAAGTGGAAGGAAGCCCTAAGCTGACACACATCTGAGACCTGAGTGGAGCCATTTTAAAGGAAGCTGAGGTCCCTCTGTTGACTTTTAACCTTCAGAACATGGTCACTTTGTACTGTTTTTGCAGGTTCTACTCACATTGACCTTGACTCCATGACCTTGGAATTTAAACCTGAGACAGTGTTGTATCCTTGCCTGGGTTTGGCAATTGCAGGGTTCAGGCCAGTAGAATTACTTATGAAGGTTTGGGGATTCACAGACTTTGCTGTAAGCTTAATTCATACAGCATCTGGGGACCCCAACACTCTTCCTGTGGTCTGTGACATCTCTGAAAAACTTCTACATGGTAAGGAATTTTGGTGTTTTTTTTAAAAAGTCAGGAGCCTCGATTAGAAACATGAATAAAGAGAGATGAATGCTACTTCCTTTAAGGATGTGTCAAGGTGGGAAGACATAAAGTAAGACTGTATATATGACACTACGTGGTAAGCTGCAGATAAAAACTTCAATTTAGCTTGATGCATCTTCTCTGGTTCTTTTATAATTGTTTTAAAATTCCACACTTAGAGTGAACACTTGTGATAGATGGCCTGCTAATATAGCGCAAAATGTGGCCATTTTACATTTTCTCACAAAGAATTAACCCAGAATTTCTGAATCCCCAGATGGCTTTGCTGTCACCTCCTTTCATCCCCATTGCTAATCTGTGAAAATGCAGCCCTCACATTAAGACACTTTCCTGAAGTGGCGGTGACAGCTCAGTGAGAGCGGCCGTGCTGCACTGGGTCAGGGCTGACATTCCCAACCTCATTGCTAATGAGAACATTTGAAAGATTCCTGACACGTTCGTGTCCATGGAGGTGGCCGGAAGTAATTAAGCACTGCTTCGATACAGGGCTACCTTGGCACATTCAAGATTTTAATGGGAGAAGGGTGATGGCTGGGCTGTGTGCACATGTTGCCTGCATCTCCAAAACCCTGTCCTTCTTGCCGTCTTTCCCTGCTTATTAGACCAGTTCTGGGCACTGATAAGACCACAGAGAATTTGCTCAATCTCTATCATCTGATATCCTGAAAAGGGGATGGAGGTCTTTTTGCAGACTTCTGGGCTCCCACAGCCCTTGTTCTGCAGCATGCTGCCTGTCCTCTCTTCTGTCATCAATGAAATATGGTGGAGGGAGCTATGCTGCTGTGGCAACTTGGAGACTGTAAGGGACCAGAGTCAAATGGGCCATTGAAGGCTGGCTACATAGTTACTGGGCTGGCCATGTGATACAGAGTACAGACTGCTAAAAAGCACATAGCAGAAGAACACTGAATGACACAGAAAAAATCAACACATATAGATCAGAATAAAGGCAGTATTAAACAGTGTATTCAGATGTTTCTAGTTACAGAAAAATGTTTCAACACATATTAGCATAGAGAAAAAAATAGGCCACAAGGAGATTTATCACTATATTAATTTTTTTTTTTTTTTTTTTTTTTTTTTTTTTTTTTTTTTTTTTTTTTTTTTTTTGCGAGGGAGGGTTTTTCTCACCATTCCTGATGTTTCCTTCCACATGGATCAGCCCTGTTGATATAACACTTCTCATATTTCCCTAGTCTTCCCTTGTTTTAACTCAGGGTAGAAGAAATGACTTACACTTGATAATGAGTTTGGAAGGGGGAACTAGGCATATACAGCTCTACCTTTTCCTGTACTTTTTGTTGGAAGCTGACAGTTCCTAAGAAACACTGTGTAGTGGGCAGATTCCAACATTGCCCCCAATGATCCTGTCCCCTGATATTCATGCTCTTGTGGAATCTCCTCTTCTTGAGTGTGGGTAGGTGCTGTGACTTTCTTCTAACCATTAAATATGGCAAAGATAATGGCATATCATTTCCATGATTAGCTCACATGATACTGTAACTTCCATCTTTCAACTCTCTCTGTTGCCTTCTCCACTCGCATGCTTTTCTTTCCTTTTTTAAAAAACAAACAAACAAAAAACACTTGCAAGCAAGCAGCCATGTTGCAGACATCCTCATGGCAAGGTACCAAGGGTGAACTTTACTTGGTCAACAGCCAAGGAGTAACTGAGGTCACAAGTTGACTCCTGACAACAATTACATGAACTTGGAAGCAGATCCCCACTTGAGCCGTCAGATGAGACCTAAGCCATGGCTAACACTTTGATTGTAGTCTTGAGGAAGACATTGAGAAGGCTGTTTGTTTGAGAAGGTTGAAGCCAGGACCTCAGTAAGCTGTGTCTGGACTCCTGGACCCACAAAAATTATAAGAACATAAGTGTGTGTCATTTTAAGCTGCTGAGTCTGTGATAATTAGTTACAAAGACATAGATAATAATGTCCGACCTTTATGCCATAAAGTATGCATGGGTGGCCCTAGTCTTTGGTAGGGCACAGAGGTGGTATTAGGGTCTTGTGATGCCTAGGACTGTCTGGGTAAGCCTATTGGATTCTTAGTTTAAGTTATGAGAATTATTTGCCTATAGATATAAACAGAATTGTCTCACATGAATTTTATCTGTGACAAATGAGATTTTGTTGCTTTCCTCCTTTGTTTCCCTCATAAATTTCAGATCTTGAGCAGGTAAAAGAGATACTTCTATCACCATCTTTTGAATGTTGGGACAAGGAGAGATTTTTCTATCTTTCAATCTATTATTTCATTTTTAAAATATATAGGAACCTGTGTAATTGTTAAAATCAGAAAAAAAAAATACTAAGAAGGGCCAGCCAGGTGGCCAGGTACATGCAAGTGAGTTTTGATAAGGACTTTTTACTATTGCCCTAGATTTTGTTTCTGTGATTCAAGATTGAGGATTAAAGTATCACATCCTTAAGCTTTTTTCAAGACTATGGGGACGAGATTCCCATTAAAGGCTTAAGTTCTGCTACTCTCAATCATTACTCCAGTCCCCGCAACTTCCCAATGTATAAAACACAACTGGGGGAAGTGGGGAGAAAGAGAAAATTGTCCTGGGTTACTACAGAGTGCTAAGGCTTGAGTTGTCTGTCCCTCCAGATCCAAGTAAGGGAGGCTAAAGAAGAATCACTCACAGGGGTTGGGAGTGCCTGTAAAAGTGGGAAAATGGAATTTATATTCTTCTGTTTGCTATTTCATTGGGAGGCGACATGTTTATCTGCCTTACACATACCTGAGCAGGAAGACATAAACGAGGAGAGAGATGCTAGGTGAAGCGTTAGCATAGAACAATGATGCACGGGTTTCCATGAACACTCCAGAAACTATCTGGGCTTAGGATGGTTGGTCCACAGTGAGGGAATTCTGCAGCCAAAGTCTCTGGAAGGCATTGGGGAGCATAGTGGGAGGGAGGATGTTATTTACCTCTTTATCGTTCTCCTAACTCAGGGACTGTATAGCAGGGAACCTGGAAATTCCCTGCCAAATAAATTACATATATTTGGTTACGTGATACAATGCATAATATATCTGGTACAACGCAGAATAAAATTTCCAAACCTCTTGGAGTTTTCAGAGTGATAGGAGTGTCTTCAGTTACTCATAATAGGCCCTTTCCATTCTGCAGTACCTGAGTTTATGCTAATGAGGTGACTCATGGTGGGCTCTCAGATGATTACCAAGGAGGGGCTAGCCTTCCAGAAAGATCAACCATGTGATGAGAGGAGGGGGACATTCAACCTCACCCCCTGACCTCTGGGGAAGGAAGAGGGGCTAGAAATAGATCTCAGTCATGTGGCCAATGATTTAATCAATTACACCTCAGGAATAAAACTTAGATAAAAACTCTGAACAATGCAACTCAGAGAGCTTCCTGGTTGGTGAATATATGAGTATACCCAGAGGGTGACACAACCCAGATCCACAAGGCTGGAAGCTCCTATGCTCAGGACCCTTCCAGATCTTGCCACATGTACCTGTGCATCTGATTGTTCATTCATGTCCTTTTTGGTAAAATGATAATTGTTAAGTGTAGCATTTTCCTGAATGCTATAAGAGGTTCTAGCAGATTATCAAACCCGAGGAGGGTATGCCATCTTGAATTCGCAGCTGTCCAGGCAGAAGCGTGGGAAGCCTGGGACTCCACTCACTGCTGGTGTCTGACGTAAGAGCAGTCTTGCTGGGGATCTTGCCTTTTAACTCATGTGATCTGATACTAACTCCAGGTAATTAGTGCCTGAATCAAATTAAATTGTAGGATACCCAGTTGGTGTCAGACAATATTGAAGGAATGCAGGCTGTTTTTCATACAGAGTGAGTGCTTTGATGATCAGTAAATATTAGAAAAATAGTCATAGCCAAGATAAATGAGAGAGCCTTTGTTTTTCATGATCTCCTCATATCATATCACCCCATTACAATAGAAGCAAGTTACCCGGAATGTAAAGACCAAACACTCCGGGCAGGGGAGGGTGGCATATCACAGTTTAAGTTGGACTAGCTATGATGATATAAGGAAATAAGTAAAAAGCTCAGAATCCTGTGGAAGGTGGTGATGGGAGCAAATTTAAACTAATTCATTATGCTCCCTTATTCCTCTAAGCAAGAACAGGATTTTCTGATGCATACAAAACGGTAGAGTTGGCAATATTGAATGCATTTGATGCTTATAGTCATGAGCTTTTCCAGCCATTCAAAACAGAGGTCTCACCTCCAGAAAACTGAGGTACATCATGACTTAACACACAGAATCAAGGTGATTGGTTCATGGGGGTGGATATAAAGCTCAGGCCCCCAGCCCCAGCCACCTTGGAAGGGCAACCCAGCTTCAGAGCTCTCTGCAGGATCAGCCGGGCCCTGCTTGCATCTGCATCCCAGCCTCTTTCTCTGCCTCTCTGACTTCCTGTACTCCCACAAGAGAGCTGATCCCAAGTGCTTTCCAGCAGGCTTCCAGCACACAGATCCCTGCCAGAAGCCAGCCTAAGACAATCCTCCTTTATCCAGCTTTCCACTGAAAAATCAGCCTCCTCAGAGTGGCTTTCCCTTATCTCTCACATGCCATCTAGTAAGTGCCTTCATAATATTTGGTGCATGTTTTAACTATAAGATTATTCATCTCCTGGCATGATTAATGTCAGATTATAAGCTCTGTGTGGGTGAAGGCCCCCTGGTCTAATCACAATTGCATCACTAAGGCCTAGCACCAGACTTCCAATATATAAATATTGGAAAAAACAGGTAAATAAAGGATGTTAAATCCCATTGAGGAGACAATTCCATTTTTTTAGTCTCCTACTCAGTTTTCCCCTATATCCATTCATCCCTTTAACCACTGAGTACCAGCTGTGCATACTACTGTGTGCTGGGTGTTCCATACCAGATAACGGTGACTCAGACAGCTCCTGCTCCGTGTTTGCTGTGTGATTCATGAAGCTGGGTTCCACTCTGCAACCCCGTGTTATGGTTTGAGATAATGTTACCAATGATCTATTACATGCATGTGGTTCTTTTCCCCAGTCAGTCTGTAAAAGACTTAAAGGCAAGGACATTTGCAGTCCTTGCTCATAGCAATACAGTAGGCAGAATAACAGTGCTTCAAAGACATCCCCAGCCTAATCTAGGGAACATGAGTATGTTACGTACATAGTGAAAGGTATTCTGCTGATGGAATGAAGGTTGCTAATTAACTGACCTTAAAATAGGGAGAAGATCCTAAACTCTCTGGGTGGGTTTGGAGACATCGCATGGGACTTTAAATGCAGAATAAGAAAGCAGAAGAGTCAGTCCATGCAATGTGGCAGAAACAGAGGCAAAAGAAACGAAACAGAAGGAGAGTCAGAGATCTGATGTGTCAGAAGGACTCACCCCACACTCGGCTAATTCTGAAATGTAAGTGATTATATGCAAGGAATAGAAAGAGGCTTATAGGAGCTCAGGGCGACCCCCAGCTGACAGCTGGTAGGGAAGCAAGGATGTCTGTCTCACAGCCACCAGGAGCAGAATTCTGCCCACAGTGAGAAAGAGCCAGGAAGCAAATTCTCTCCCAGGTCCTCTGGTAAGAGGGGCACGGTGCGGTGGACACTCCGAGTTTGGCTTTGTGATATGGGAAGCAGAGAAACCAGCCAAGCCACTGGATGCCCAACCTGCAAAACTCTCATTGTTTTCCTAATAATAAAAGGGTGTTTTCCTTAAGTCGCTAAGTTTGTGGTAATCTGTAATGGTAACTTGAGAAAACTAATACAGTAGGTATCCAACGTATGTTTTGGACTTGAGTCTTTAAAACTCTGTGTTACCAAATTAAAACGCAGCATACCCTGAAGCATTTATAGAGTGAATTTGCAGTTTCAACTTTTTGTAAACAGCAAGGAAGTTCATGGCATATTAAAATATGCACAGGTTAACATGTGTCATTTTGCTGAGGGAGGTACTTAGGTTGTGGATGCTGCAAGGCATGTGTGTGGGAATATAATCCTGCCTGAACTTTTAGGCAACTAATATCAAAATGTGCATTAGTCAGGGCTTTCCAGAGAAACAGAACCAATAGGAGAGAGAGTGAGAGACATACAGGCAGAGAGAGAGAAAGAGACACACACACACACACACACACACACACACACACACACACACACACACACACACACAAAGAGACAGAGAGATTTATGATAAGGAACTGCTCTATGAAATTGTGTGGGCTGGTAAGTCTAAAATTTGCCGGGCCAGCCAGCAGGCTGTACCCAGAAAAGAACTGATGTTGCAGCTTGGGTCCAAAGGAGGCAGTATCTCCTCTTCTTCCAGGGACTTCAGTCTGTTTTTCTAAGGACTTGAATTGATGAAGCCCACCTGCACTATGAAGGATAATCGACTTTACTCAAAATCTACAGATTTAAATGTTAATCACATCCAAGAAATACCTTCACAGCGACATCTAGGCTGGCTTTAACCAAGCATCCGAGTACCATGCCTAGCAAAACTGACACATAAAATTAACCATCACAAATCCACCCCTTGTCAACTGGGCATCCGTGCACGTCTGCTTAAATCATAATCTTCAAATAAAGACAATAACAAGGTCATACTTCCACTTCACGTGATGCCACTACCCTGAGCACAACTGAAAGCACACAAACCCTGTCCCAAAAGAAAAGCAAAGTCCTTAGGTGACGCTCATGTCTCTCCTTAATGTCCCGTAACTTCACTTCTATGATGTCAACTTGACAATACTTAAATACTCTGATATCAAATCAATGTATCATATGTTATATGGTAAGGGGATAAGAGAGGAAAGGAAACAAAGATACAATTGTTCCTTGGTATCTCTGGGGTGGTTCCAGGAACCCCTCACACAGGCTACAAAACTGTGAGAGAGCTCAAGACATTTTATATGCAATGGCCGAGTGTTTGCATCTAAACTACACACATCCTCCTGTACACTTTAGGTGCCATGTGGACTACGTATGAAACCTAATAAAATGTAAGTGCTATGCAAACAGTTGTTGTATTGTACTGTTTTATATTTGTATTTATGTTTATTGTTGTATTGTTATTTTTTGTTTTTTTTTTCCTGAATATTTTTGATTTGAGGATGGTTGAATCTGTGGGTACGGAAGCTGCAGATCCAAAGGGCCGATTGTGTTTGCTGAACACACACCCACACACACAATGCCAAATGCACTCCCTGGCACTGCCTCTCCACATGGCTATGCTATATTCTCATAATGCATCATCCTCAGCCTTTTACAGCAATTACCTTGGGGGACAGGATTGAATGAGCAGAATGGATTCAGTTAGCATGACTGCAATCCCAATTTTTACAGTTGTGGAAATAATTTTACAGTGGCACATGAGAAAGAGGGGCTTCTCAGAGATCTCAGAAAGTAAAAGAGACAACTCAGGACTTCCAAACATTAATTTTTTTTTTTAAATGCTCATGCACTTACCCTTGTTTTTTTCTCCTGCCTTCAATACATGGCCAAGGTAGCACAGAGGTGGCTGCATGGTGTGATGACAATGACAACACTCATGGTATTATGTGCCTATTAATGCCGTTTACAGCTACAGAAAGGCCCTTTCTCCTTATTTCTTTTCACAGAGGAATGTACCTTCCCCTTGCTCATTATCAATAGGGTTTTAAGCAAAAGTGCTCTTTTCTCCTCTTGCACATTTACAATCAATGGCTAAAGACTCAGAATTGTGAAGTGCTTTCTGACTGTTCTGTTCCCATTCTCTAGCAATGGGCCATTCTGTACCAATCTAAATGAGCCACAGAAGACATGGCATTTGACCTGCATCTCTGGGGAGAAAGTATTGTTCCTGGCAGCATTCAGCAGTACAGTGCACAAAAAGGAGAAGCAATGAAAACCTAAAAGCATGTCTTCCAAAACGTCTTCCTGGAGATCTTCCTCTATGTCTGGCATCAGCTCTCCTGCTCTTTCCCTCTTACATTTCTTCCTGCTGCAAACACTGGTTGAGAACCTACTACTTGAAAGGCCTAGAAATGTTACTCTCAAAGGACAGGAACACATGAAATTGTTTCCAAGCTGAATGTCCAACTAAGGTAACAGTTACAAAATGATGCTGAACCATAAAGTGAAATATGAGCTACTCCTGAAACACAATAAAATGGAGCTATGTGTATTTATCTGTGTAAAAAGTAAAGTAGAGATTCCTCCTTAAAGACTTTCTTCCCCATCTAATTAGGAATAAACAGTAACTTCTCTTAGAAGCGAAATTTATTCAAAGACCTGTGCTAACATTCTTAAATATCTGCTAGCCGCAATAAAGAAATCAATGTACTTTATGTTCTTAGCGCCCAGAATTTAGCTTAAATATTTGCCCTGGCATGCTTATACTGGTCCAAGCAAGCATTAAGTCATACCCTGTTCCTTTTCTTTATTTGAAGGTGTTTTTACCTTTCTCAGCATTCCACAAGTTACTTCCTCCTTCTTTTGTTCTCCTCTGCCTTTGCCTCTTTTAAAAAATTCTAAGTTGCTAGCCAATCAAGACAAACACAGAAGGTGAGGTCCTGTTCCAGTCAATGGAAACTGACACAGCAGTAGGCTGGACACGTCAGGTTATAAATGACCCTGTCTCCTTTGCTCGGTGTTTCAGTGTACTCTCACGGCAAAACTGCTAGCGAGTGTACCCTTTCTGCAGAAAGTAAAAATGGACTTGCTGAGGAAATTAAATTTATGTTCAAGTGCTATTTCTTTATGGCACTGAGGAACAAGCACTTCTAACATCTGGAAAGGCAACTGTGATACATTGTCAACTTCAAAGCAAATGCATACTAACATATACTGTGTGATTTCATTTTTTAAAAAGAGAAAAGGCTGACACATATGAAAATGCCCACAGGAAAAAGGAAAAAATGAAGAGCCTGGTCATCCATCCAGAGTGCAATGCAAAGTTGTCACCACCCTTGAAGGATTTGATCTCTCCTTTAATGAACTCCTCCTTTTTCTTTTCACCCCAGTAGCATCATGGAGGAAACACACCAAGCTTCCTCTTGCCACAGGGCCTTTTCTCTGGTTGTGCCATCTCCCTGGAATGCATATGGCTTCCCTCCTTCTCATTAAGAATAAAGACTCCACTCTGAGCAAATACAGAAGCTAAGTAATAAGGTGCAAGAAACTAGACAGGGACTTCCCAGTAGGGAGCAGATCCCATAGCACCAACCAGAGATGAGAATCAGGCCACACCCATAAAGAGGCAATGCCTCTGGGCCCAGAAGTTAAAGGTTATCTCCATTTCTTTAGAGAGAAGGCTACAACTGGAATCAGTTGAATACTGGTTATTGAATAGTTCTCCTTAGAGCGAACGAGAGTTTTGAGTCAGCCATTCTTAACTAACAATGCTTATCTTGTGTAGTCCTTCAGGTTTTATTACATACCATGCTGATGATTAAAGTCACAGTTCCGGTGTTAAGAATGAGCTGAAAATCAGGTGCTCTTTTCTGTTCAAACATCTTTGGAACGAGAAGGTCCTTACTTGCCTGTGTGTACATGGACTGTACACCTCTGCAATGTGTCTTACAATCAGTAGCCAAACGAACAGACACAAAAAAGTGAACATCGAACTTGAGGTTCTGGAATCAACTGGCTTAAGGGTGTGGAAATTGAAATAAATAGGTGGGAAAACAGTGTATTCAAAAGTCTACCACCTCCAGCCCCGTCTGCCTGCCCGCCTCAGCCACGGCTGAACTGCAAAGAGCAGATGGTGGGTCACTGCCCTGTGGCACGGGCACTTTCCACAATCTGCCACTGCATTACAAATGTGCATCAGTGACTCTGCTCCGTAGCTGTGGTCTTTGGATATGTCCTAACATGAGGAGTGAGGATCGTCCCTGCAGAGGGTCACACCTGGGAGTCCTCAAGAGCAAAGTGAGCATCACATCCAGGCACTTGCATTCTACAAAGAATAAATCATCAGAGAAACATCTCCAAGTCTTGCCTGTCCATCAGCTTATTTCCATGTATCCATTCACAAGGCCCATTGCAGGTCAGGTGAGCCAAGAGCTTGTTTCGGCTGAGTTTGCGATAAGACTGGTCTAGTGGCCCTTGAGGAAAGCACTTATGTGTAATTTCTCTTCTTAATTAAGTCTAAACAAAACTATGCATTGTCTTCTGCATCCTTTTCAAGATGAATTATATTAAAAATGATTACATGATAATAATGAAACTAGAGATTGGAAAACAGCCCCCGACATCCAGGAGCTGGCTGGGAACTCCCACTTGGGCTTTGGTGTTCTCTTATTGAAGATAAACAATTTCACAAAACACTAACATCAGACAAAACAGCTCTGTGACCAAGATGGATCAAGACAAAAGAAGACCCCTCCATTATCATGTCTGAACATAGACAACAGCATAAGCATTGTCCAAAGAAACCACAGCAATGACCAAACACATCTGTTCTCCTATCCAACCTCACTGACCACTGCTTCTTTACCCATGACAGCATTAGCCTGGCTTCATTTCTCTCATCTTATGAACAGTATTTATTAAATATCTGCTATGGTTTGAATGTTTGTGCCCTCTGAAACTTACACTGAAACTTAACCACAATTATAACTGTACCAAAGGGGTGAGAAATCTTGCCCACATATTTGGTCAAACATGATTCTATATGTGTCTGTGAGGGTGTTTCTGAACAAGATTAACAGCCGAATTGGTAGGCTGAGTCAAACAGACTGCCTTTTCTAGTGTGCATGGGCCTCATCCAATCCATTTAAGATGTGAAAAGAACAAAAAGACTGAGTATGTAGAAACTCTGCCTGCCTGATGGCTGAGCTGGAACCTTGATCTTTTCCTGTCTTTGGACTTGGACTGAAACATCAGCTCTTCTTGGGTCTAGAGCTTCATGGCTTTCAGATTGGAATTACACATTGGCTTTCCTGGGACTTCTCAGCATCCATAATCATGCGAGCCAATTCCTTATAATAACTTATTCTCTCTCTCTCTCTACACGCATGCACACACACACACACACTTATATAAGTATATACAGATATACCAATATAAAGATATATAAATATGCTAATAAACAGCACTATTTCTATATATATCTTATTGGCTTTGTTACTCTGGAGAACCCTGATATATAGAAATTTAATGTTATGGATTGAATAGCAGCGCCTCTCCAAACTTCAGATGTTGAAGTCCTAACTAATGTGATGGTATATAGAGATGGGGAGGTAGTTACTTTTGAGAGGTAATGAGAGTTAGATGAAGTCATGAGAGGGTCTAGTCAGATGAGAACAGTATCCTTTTAAGAAAAGGCACCTGAGAGTTAACTTGAGTGTTTTCTATCTCTTTCTCTCTGTCTCTCTCTCACTCTCTCTTTCCCCCTCATTCTCCTTCTCTCTGTCCATGTGTACATAAAGAAGAAGTAAGTGCACAGTGAGATAGCAGCCACCCACAAGCCAAGAAAAGAGACCTCAGAATAAAATTTACCTTGCTAGAATCTTGATCTTGGACTTTTTAGCCTCAATAACTGTGAGAAATAAGTTTCTGTTGTTTAAGCCCACTCCCCAAAAGAGGGTGGGAAGTCTAACCATGGTATTTCAGAGGCAGGATATTTAGGAGATCATTAGATTTAGATGAGGTCAGCTTCCTCACCCTGTCATGCTTTACGCAGCAAAAAGACTCTGCAGAGAGTCCCCACCAGCATTAAGGTCTTCAGCAGTTGCAGCCTCTTCACCTTGAACTTGCCCAGCCTCCAGAACTGTAAGAAATCAGTCTAGTTTCTTTTTAAAGTACCCAGGCTCAAGTAATCAGTTATAGCAACTGAAAACAAATCAAAACAATACCCAGTCATAGAATTACTCCCACTTTCTGGAAGCATCACTCCAGAGTTAGGTGCTACTTACTTGAACCTTTCCCCAAATCACCTGACACAAGCCTGAGTATATAACACATCCTTCCCGACACTCTCTTATGAAGGCGTCTCATTGCTCCCCATGTTGTATGCTTTACCTCATGACAACAATAAACCCAACTTGTTACCCTACAAGTATGTGGCTGATGGGCTTTGACTGGAGGGCATTGATAGAAACGAGGTACAAGGACAGCAGTTTGGGAATCCCAGCTCAGAGGCTTGGCTGACTGTGTCTAGTACTGTGCTTGGCACACGGTAAGAACTCAGCAAATGTTTCTTGACTCAATGAAAAGAATCAGGCAGCTCCTGTTGAAACTAACGTGCATGCACCTTGGAGCTTTCTTGCCATTGGCCATCTCACCATGAGGCTGTTAATTCTACAAAAACATTCAAACATAATTAAGAGTACAATAGTATTAAATTAATAAGAACTTGTGCTTAGGTTATACAAACAAAAGAAAAAGGCAAGATATCTTTTTAAAATGCCATACAAAATTCAAAATTCTTGGGTAAAAATTAATAAAATATGTCTAAGTCCAAAATGGAGAAAACTGTGCCACTTTATTAAGGAACCTACCAGAAAACTAAAGAAAATGAAGAGAAGTTTCATTTTTGGATATGATGACTCGATACGGTAAAAAGATAGGTTCCTCACATCAAATTATTCTATAAATTAAATAGTTTTAATTATTTAATGGTTATTTTTGAAATAGACAAAATCATGTTTAGTTTTATCTGTGTGAATAAACATGTGACCAGAGCAAAGAAAATTTCAGTCATATCAAGTATCTCAGGCGATAGTGGAATAAAAACAGAAATCAATTCCAAAAGGAACCCTCAAAACTATACAAATACATGGAAATTAAGCAATCTACTTCTGAATGATTTTAGGGTTAACCATCAAATCAAGATGAAAATTTAAATTTTTTTCAAAATGAATGATAACTGTGACACGAGTTATCAAAATCTCTGGGATACAGCAAAAGCATTGCTAAGAGGAAAGTTTATAGCACTAAATGCCTGCATTAAAAGTCTGAAAGATCACAAGTTGACAACCTAACATCACATTTCAAGGAACGAAACAAGAACAAACCAAACCCAAAGCTAGCAGAAGAAAAGAAATAACAAAGATCAGAGCAGAACTAAATCAAATTGAAACAAAAAAATTGTAAAAGATCAATGAAACAACAAGGAGGTTATTTGAAAAGATAAACAAAATTGATAGACCACTAGCTAGATGAGCCAAGAAAAGAAGAAAGAAGATTCAGATAAGTTCAATGAGAAATGAAAATGGAGACATCACAACTGACACCACAGAAACGCAAAAGATCATTTGAGACTACTATGAACACCACTATGCACACAAACTAGAAAATCTATAGGAAATGAATAAGTTCCTGGAAACATACAACCCCGTAGCTTAAATCAGGAAGAAATAGAAATCCTGAAGATACTAATAACAAGCAGTGAGATTGAATCAGCAATTAAAAAAAAATGCCAACAAAACAAAGCCCAGGGCCAGTTGGATTCACAGCCAAATTCTACCAGACATTCAAAAAAGAATTGGTATCAGTCCTACTGAAATTATTCCAAAAGATTGAGGAGGGAATCCTGCCTAACTTATTCTACGAAGCCATTATCATCCTGATACCAAAGCCAGGAAAGGATATAACAAAATAAGAAAACTACAGACCAATACTCCTGATGAATATAGTTGCAAAAATTCTCAACACAATACTAGCAAACCAAATCCAATAGCAAATCTAATCCAATAGCCCATTAAAAAAAAAATTCACCGTAATAAATGGGTTTCATTCTAGGGATGCAGGGATGGTTCCACATATGCAAGTCAAGAAATGTGATTCATCACATAAACATAATTAAAAACAAAAACCATATGATCATCTCAATAGAGGCAGAAAAAACATTTGCTAAAATCTAATATCCCTTTATGATAAACACTCAACAAATTAGGCATAGAAAGAACATACCACAAAATAAGAAAAGCCTTATGTAACAAATCCAGAGCCCACCTCATACTGAATTGAATGGGGGAAAAGTTGAAAGCATTCAACTGAAGCAAGACAATGATGCCCACTTTCCCCACTTCTATTCATCATAATACTGGAAGTCCTAGCCAGAGAAATCAGGGAAGAGAAAGAAATCAAAGGCATCCAAATAGGAAAAGAGGAAGTAAAACTACCTCTGTTAGAAAATCCTAAAGACTCCTCCAAAAGACTCACACATCTGATAAATGAATTCAGTAAAGTCCTAGGGTACAACATCAATGTACACAAATCAGAAGCACTGCTATATACCAACAATGACCAAGCTGAGAATCAAATAAATAACACAATCTCAGGTCGGGTGTGGTGGCTCATACCTGTAAATCCAGCACTTGGAGAGGCCAAGGCAGGCAGATCAACTGAGGTTAGGAGTTTGAGACCAGCTTGGCCAACATGGTGAAACCCCATCTCTACTGAAAAAATATAAAAATTAGCCAGGTGTAGTGATGGGCATCTATAATCCCAGCTACTCGGGAAGCTGAGGCAGGAGAACCGCCTGAACCAGGAGGCAGAGGTTGCAGTGAGCTGAAATCATGCCACTTCATTCACTCCAGCGTGGGTGAGCAAAACTCCATCTCAAAGAAAAAAAAAAAAGAACTCAATCCCTTTAATAATAGCTACAAAGAAAATAAAACACTTTATTTTTAAAACACTTGGTAAATATACTTCACCAAGGAGGTGAAAGATCTCAACAAGAACTACAAAACACTGCTGAAAGTAATTGTAGATGACACAAACAAATGGAAATACATCCCATGTTCATAGATTGAAAGAATCAGTATTGTGGAAATGACCACACTGCTCAGCAATCTGCAGATTCAATGCAATTCCTATCAAAATACTAACATCATTTTTCACAAAATTAAAAAAAATCATAAAATTCATAGGGAACCAAAAAAGAGCTAGAATAGCCAAAGAAATTCTAATCAAAAAGATTTACTCTTAGAATCACATTACCCAACTTCAAAGGATGCTACAAGGCTATAGTAATTTAAAAAAAACAAAAAACAAAAAAATACCATTGTAACGATATAAAAGTAGATATATAGACAAACGGAACAAGATGGAGAACCCCAAAATAAAGCCAAATACTTACAACTGACTGATCTTTGACAAAGCATACAAAAACATACCAGATTAGACACATAATTTAAGGAAAGTACAACTTACTCAATAAATGGTGCTGGGAAAATCGAATAGCCAGATATAGAAGAATGAAACTGGATTCCTATCTCTCAACCAGATACAAAAATTAACTCAAGGTGGATTAAAGACTTAAATCTAAAATCTGAAACCATAAAATTTCTAGAAGAATACCTAGGAAAAACTCTTTTGGACATTGACCTGGGCAAAGAATTATGTCTAGGACACCAAAAGCAAATGCAACAAAAACAAAAGTAAATACATGGGACCTAATTTAAAAGCTTCTGCACAGCAAAATGAATAATCATCAAAGTAAACAGACAACCTACAGAATGGAAGTAAATATTTCAAAATTATGCATCTGACAAAGTACTAATATCTGCAATCTACAAACTCAAATCAGCAAGAAAAACAAATAATCCCATTAAAAAGTGGGCAAAGGACCTGAATGGATATTTCTCAAAAGAAGATATACAAATGGCCAAAACCGTGTGAAAACCTGCTTAACATCACCAATCATTAGGGAAATGCCAATTAAAACCACAATGAGATACGACCTTATCCTAGCCAGAATGGCCATTCCTAAAAAGTTAACAAACAATAGATGTTGGCATGGATGTATTGAAAAAGGAACACTTATACACTGCTGGTGGGAATGCAAATTAGCACAATCTCTACAGAAAACAGTATGGAGGTTTCTCAAATAACTAAAAGTAGATCTACCATTTAATCCAGCAATCCCACTACTGGGTATCCATCCAAAGGAAAAGAAGTCACTATATCAAAAGACACCTGCATGTCTATGTTTATCACAGCACAATTCACAATTGCAAAGATATGGAATCAACCTAAGTGTCCATTAACTGAGGGATGGATGAAGATTATATATATATTATTGAAATTTTATATATAAAGATGTTATATATATCTTATATATATATGTTACATATATATCATCTTGAAATTTTCACACACACACACATATATAGGTACACACATCATGAAGTACTACTGAACCATAAAAATAATGAAATAATGTCTTGTGCAGCAACTTAGATGGAACTAGAGGCCATTGTTCTAAGTGAAGCAATTCAGGAATTGAAAAATCAAATAATTTATGTTCTCATTTATAAGTAGGAGCTAAGCTTTGGGCACACAAAGGCATACAGAGTGCTATAATGGACTCGGGAGACTCAGAAGTGGGGAGGGTGGGAGGGAGGTGAGGGATAGAAAATGATATATTGAGTACAATGTACACTACTCAGATGATGGGTGCATTAAAATCCTAGACTTTATCACTAAACAATTCATCTGCGTCACCAAAGCCACTTGTACCCCTAAAGCTACTGAAATAGAAAAAATTTGAAAACAAAGAAAAAACAAGTAACAGTTAAGGGGAAAGGTTACAGGTGGAGGGAAAGGCAGATCTTTCCCTATCATAACCTTAACATATTATGAAGATACAATTTATTTAAATCACATGATGCTGGTGTGGACATTAAAGAAAAATAAATGCAAATGTATACATGAGCATCTGGGATGTGAGCATGAAAGCTTCCACTAATTAAAAGCTTATATTTTTTCTTTGGCAAGGCACTCTGCTGTCCAAATATCTTATCATTTAATCCTCATAACTCCATTTTGCAGTTGAGGAACATGAAGCTTGGAAAGGTTCAAAAACTTTGCCCAAGTTTACACAACTAAGAGGCAGTGGAACTGGGATTTGAAAGCAGATTATCTGACTTCAAAGTTCAAACTGTTATCAACAGTTACACAACCCCATTAGAAGTTGCTAAACATTCTGGAATTATTTTTTGTAATAGTTTTATCTAAGTATAATTCACATAGCATAAAATCTGTGTTCTTATGCTTACTACAGCTCAGTGGTTTTTAGTATATTCACAGAGTTGTACAACTATTACCAATGTCTAACTCCAGAACATTTGGATCACCCCAAATGGAACCTTATACTCACTGGCAACGACTACCATTGCCCCTCCTCCCAGTCCCCGGCAAACACTAATCTACTTTCTGTCTCTGTGAATATTCCTATTTGAGGCATTTCATATAAATTGAATTAAATAATACACGGTCATTTGTGCCTAGCTTTTTCCACTTAGCAGAATGTTTTCAAGGTTCATCTGTGTTGTAGCATGTATCTCCACCGCATTCATTTGTATGACTGAATAATATTCCATTATAAGACATACCACATTCTGTTACCCATTCACTAGTTGATGGGCATTTGGGTCATTTCCACTTTTTAGCAATTATGAATAATGTACCTATAAACATTCATATACCTATTTCGTGTGGACAAATTTATCTTAGGTATATACCTAAGAGTAGAATTCATGGGTCATATGACAACTCTATGTTTTTAGACTTTTTGAGAAATGGTCAAATTGCTGTTCAAGGGGCTGCCCCACTTTCTATTCCCATCTGCAATGTATGAGTGTCCCAATGTCTCCACAATCTCTTCAATAATAGCTATGTTTTAAAAAATATTTTAGCCATCCTAGTGAGTGTGAAGTGATATCTCATTGTGATTTTGCTTAGTAGTTTCCTCATCACTAAGGATGTTGTGCATCTTTGACCGTTGGGATATATTCTTCAGATAAATGTCCTTCCAAATCCTTTGTCCATTTTTTAAACTGGGTTGTTTTTCCATTGTTGGGTTGTAAGAGTTCTGGATATAATTTCCCTGTCAGATATGTGATTTACAAATATTTTCTCCCAAACTCCAGATTGCCCTTTCATTTTCTTGATGCACAGAATGTTTTATAATATTTACAGAGTCCAAATCATGTATTTTCCCTTTTGTTGCATATGCCTTTGGTGTGATAGCTAGGACACCATTGCCTACCTCACAGACACAAAGATTTACTCCAATATTTTCTTCTAAAGGTTCTATAGTTTTAGCTCAAATTCAGGCATACAATTTGTTTTTGATTAATTTTTGTAAGTGGTGTGAGGAGGGACCCAACTTCATTCCCTTGTTCCAGAAAATTTATATTTCTACATTTACTCATTTAAGCCTTGTAACAGTACTCTGAGGTAATCTGAGAATTAAATATCAAAGGCACAGAGAGATGAAGTAACTCGCCCATGGTACACAGCTACTATTTGGCAGAACTAACCAAGTTTTACTTGACTGCCCATTTTCTAAAATATCTTATCCTAAAACAAAACTGGCCTTTCAAAATATAAGGACTGGATGGGCTGTTCAACAAATTATGTTAGAACAATTAATTAACCATTTAAAGATATTAGCTCCTGCTCATAATTTGGAAAAGATATTAGTTCCTACTCATAATTTCCATCACAATAAATTCCTTAAGCATGGAGAGTTAAATGACAAGTATAGAATATTCATACTCTTGGGAGAGATAATTATTTTGTAAGCATGCTATAAGAAAAACCTGTTACATTTATCTACCTAAGAAATTTTAACCTGTAGAACAAACTGTAAAGTAGAATTAAATGTTTCATCCTTGTTGTAATGGCAAAGAGTCGGGATAGACTGACCTTTCCACATACAGTTAGGCCTTAATGACAGGAATGTGTACTAAGAAATATGTCCGTTAGGCAATTTCATCCTTGTGTGAACATCATAGAGTGCACTCACACAAACATGGGATAGCTTGCTACACACCTAGGCTATATAGTACAGCCTATTGTTCCTAGACTACAAGCCTGTACAGCATGCTACCATACCAAATAGTGCAGGCAACTGTAATACTAGGGTGAGCATTTGTATATTTAAACATATCTAAGCATAGAAAAGGTACAGTAATAATATGATATAAAAGATAAAAATGGTACACGTGTGTAGGGCACTTACTATGAATGGAGCTTGTAGAACGGGAGGTTTCTCTAAGTGAGTTAGGGAGTAAGTGGTGAGTGAATGGGAAGGTCTAGGAAATTACTATCCATTACTGCACACTTTATAAACACTGGACACTTCAGCTACCCTACATTTATAGAAAACTGTCTTTATTCAATACTAAACTTAGCTTACTGCAACATTTTACCTTATAAGCTTTTAAATTGTTTTAATGTTTGACTGTTTTGTAACAACATGTAGCTTAAAACACAAACACCTTGTACAGCTGCACGACAATATTTATTTTCTTTCTTTAAATCCTTTTTCTATAAGGTTTTTGTTTTGTAGTTTTGTTTTTTTTTTTTTTTGAGACGGAGTCTTGCTCTGTCGCCCAGGCTGGAGTGCAGTGGCCGGATCTCAGCTCACTGCAAGCTCCGCCTCCCGGGTTTACGCTATTCTCCTGCCTCAGCCTCCCGAGTAGCTGGGACTACAGGTGCCCGCCACCGTGCCTGGCTAGTTTTTTGTATTTTTTAGTAGAGATGGGGTTTCACCCGGTTAGCCAGGATGGTCTTGATCTCCTGACCTCGTGATCTGCCCGTCTCGGCCTCCCAAAAAGGATTTTTTTGAGCTTTTTCGTTAGAAACTAAAACAGATGCATACATTAGGTTGGGCCTACACAGGTTCAGGGTCATCAATATTACTGTCTTCCACCTCCATGCTGGCTGCCTTCAGGGCAGTATCACACGTGGAGCTGTCATCTCCTATGATAACAATGTCTTCTCTGGACACCTCCTGAAGGACCTGCCTGAGCTGTTTTACAGTTAACTTTTTTTTAATAAGTAGAAGGAGTAGACTAAAATAATTATAAACAAATAGTAAATACATAAACCACAAATAGTCATTTATTATTATTATCAAGTATTTTATAGTGTATATAATGTGTGCTCTGCTTTTGCACACTGGCAGGGCAGTAGGTTTGTTATGAAAGCATCACCACAAACAAGAGAGTCATGCATTAAGTAACAATGTTAGGATGTTGTCCATTATAACATACATTAGATGGATGTTGTCCATTATAGCTCCATTATAATCTTAAGGGCCCTATCATAGATGTGGTCCATCATTGACCAAAATGTTGTTATGCAACACATAACTATATAACATAAAATTTGGATTGTGGGCCAGGCGTGGTGGGTTAGTTCTGTAATCCCAACACTTTGGGAGGCCGAGGCAGGCAGATCATTGAGGTCAGGAGTTTGAGACCAGCCTGGCCAACATGGTGAAACCACATCTCTACTAAAATACAAAAATTAGACGGGCATGGTGGTGGGTGCCTGAAGCCCAGCTACTTGGGAGGCTGAAGCAGGAAAATCACTTGAACCAGGAGGTGGAGGTTACAGTGAGCTGAGATGGCACCATTGCACTCCAGCCTGGGCAACAAGAGAGAAACTCCATTTCAAAAAAAAAAAAAAAAAAAATCTGGATTGGGTGGGTCTATGTATACTGTATGTGTGCACACACAAACATATGTATATGTACATACACACATATATACAAATACACACACATATACATTCCAAGCAAACAGGGTCCTTGCCACTCCACAGACATAACCAACTTCTCCCTTCAGCCTTTGCCCCTGCTATTTCATTTGCCTGGAATGCTTTCTCCAAGACGTATGCACACCTTGGTTTCTCACATCACTCTACCCCTGCCAGGCATTATGTTATGTACCCGTCTGCATGTCTTTCTCCTCAAGGGAATATGTGCTCCGTAACAGTGAACTAATACTCGGTCTTGGTCAGAGTGCACAGGATGTAGACCAATTCTTGACACTAGGGGGCGCACAATGAACCCTGCTGATGGGCAAATGGGCGGATCTGGCCAGGGGCAGCCGGAAGACAGGAGGAGATACGAAGGGAGCTAAGCAGGGACCCCACAGCCAAGGACCAAGTGGTAGTGCAGATGTCTCAGCAGATGCCAGTGTGGAAGGTCACGGCTGATTGAGGGCTCAGAACATTGTGGCCACAGGGGAAGGCCATGGAACAGAAGGACCTTAAATCAACTGAAAAACATTGAAATAGCCACAATTACTCCAAAGTTTAAAAATATATATAACATTTTAGTTGCCTGGTAGAAGAGAGCCTCAGAACAGAAGGATGAAGAGGAGGAGAGGCAGGAGGAGGAGGAGGAGGAGGAGGAGAACAGTAAAGGGGAAAAATAAGATTTTTACTGGCCCCAGTAATTTTTTTAAAAGGCTGTTTATCCTTCTCCCTCACCAGGTACTGACCTCCCTGTTGTGAGCCACCAGATGTGCCCAGGTCCAAGAGCTGCCGTCTACCTTCAACTGTCCTCCCACGGAGTTCTTCTTCTCCAGCCCAAAGCATGCACTGCAAATCCCTATAGCTTCTCAACCCAGATCAAACTCCTTATTCCCCCAGAGCCATTTATTTCAGCATGATTACTGAGGGGAGCACTGTGGTTGAATCGCACTCCATGAATTGGTGATGCAGGTGTCTCCTTACCTAATTAGTTTGGATGCCTCCAGCTGCAAATGCAAAAACCCTGACCCAGGTTGGCCTAGACAGCAAAGGCAATGAAGTCCCAGGTGATCTCATGTACTGCCAGACATCACGGGGTCAAAAATTAAATGAGACAAACCTCTCTTGCAGGGTCCCATATTAAGAATATGGAAACCTTCTCCAGAAACTGCTCAGAAGAATTGTTGTTACATTTCATTGTTCAAATCCTGGTTATCTGACCATCCTTAAATCAAAGGGAGCTGCTGCCTTTGAGGAGTCCTGGCCAGGGCTCACACTCAGTGGCTTTGATAGATCCGGACTCTCTTGCTTAGGCAGGTGATGTGGCTTGCGGTGGGCTTCTCTCCAACACAAGACTGCAAAAGAGTTCTGTTGTCACTGAGTGTACGGTGTCCGGGGCTGCTGGAACAAAGCTGCACAAACTGGGGGGCTTAAACAACAGCAATTTATTCTCACACCTTTCTGGGGGCTAAGTCCAAAATGACAGTTCCGGCAGGGCTGGAGTCCCTCTGAGGCTTCTACAGGAGACCCCTTCCTTGCCTGGCCAAGTGTCTCGTGGCCTGTGGCAGCACAACTCCAATCTCTGTCTTCGCCCAGCTATGTTTTCCATTTGTGTCTGCATCTACATTGTCCCCTTTTTATAAGGACACCGGTCACATGGGATTAGGGATCCAGCCTACTTCAGTAGAACCTCATCTTCACTAATTATATCTGCTAGGTACAAGGACACTATTTCCAAATATGGTCACATAAGGTACTGGAGGTTAGGAATTCAACATATAAATCTAGTGGGTGGACGGGAAATAATTCAACTTTTAGCACAGAGAAAGGAGGGAAATTGAAATCGGAGCAGGGAACAAATTGCATCTGCTAAATGAACCCTCCTGTTTTACAAATTCCTTTTTCACTCCAGGCTATCTTTAGCCAGTGCAATTTCAGGCAGACTTAGGAAGTGAAATGCTTCTGTTTGGGTGGAGCTCAGGATGCCCTACCAAGGGCGTGGCAGCTGCTGAGGGGTTTCCTCCGCCACACTTACTTTCCCTGGATTTCTCCCATGCTCTGCTTCAGCCTCCAGAAATTTAATCTCAAACAGTTCTGGGGGCCAGAAGTGCAAAATCAAAGTGCTGGCACAGCTGCAGTCCCTCTGAAGCTTCTGCGGGAGACCCTTCCTTGGAAAAATTCCCAGCCAAGTTGCAGATGTATCTGGCAACTGGAATTGAGAGGGAAGCAGGAGGGATCTGAGTATTGCATATGCACAGGATAAACTGTTGGGGGGCTCCTGGAGGGGCTGGTGACTGTGAATTTAGGAAAATGCATAAGCTGGGTGTTCGTAAATCTGGGACGCCTCATATTCTATTTCAGGCACTAATTTGTCACATTTGGGAAGGCCTTAAACTATAATTCAGAAATGATGATTGATATGGTTTGGATCTGTGTTCCTACCCAAATCTCCTGTTCAATTGTAATTCCAGTGTTGGAGGAGAGGTCTGTTGCGAGGTGGTTGGCTCAGCAGCCTGAGTGATGATAAGGAGCCTGGGAAACATGTAGGGTTGATTCAAGGTGGCCGAAGCTTCACCATGGGGTGAGCTTGGGGCTGGGCTGCTTCCTCCTCCAGAGCAATGCTACAGGGACTGGAGATTTCCATTTAGCTAAGTAGGGGTTAGGGTAAAGATCTGTGCATACTGGTGGCAGCAGGTGAGAGCAGAAAGCAAAAGACGTTGACTGGATTATTCAGGCCTAGATACGGATTCTTTTGACAGGAAAGGAGATGGGTTATTATATGTCGGGCTCCACATATCTGCCCTGGCAATGGCAGGGCTTGACAGTGGCCTGAGGTCAAATTACAACATGGAGATCTGTCCAGAAATAGCAGAAATAGCCAAGACCCTGTGGACAGTCAGGTCAGAGCTGAGTGAGTTGGTGCTTGCACATGTATGTGTACACACACATGCACTTGCATTCTGACGGTACAGAAATCTGATGGGCATAGTGACCCACAGACCTTCCCGGATTCAGCATGGAGGAGGAAGACCACATTACCTAGGCTGGACTGGAGCCCAGGGGCTAACTGTGGGAGCTTGGGGGTTCATTAGATTCCAAGAGTAACTGACTCTCCAGGGAAGCGCCTGCTCCTGTTTGATAAGCGGTGCTCTTTTGTCCTGCATGTGGGGATCAGAACGGACCGATGCAGAGCAGCCCACAAAAGCAGAGCTGCTTGTTCACTGTGGGCCACAGGTTCATGCTGAAATCAGTGTTCCCAGAAACACGAGGCTTCAGATCAGCCAGTGGCAGAATGTTCGGAGCCATGAGGCCCGGAATTAGCCGACCTCTGTTGCTTGATCTCCGCAAAGCGGAGACAAGATGGCACATTTCCGGGTTCTTCATTATAAACTGTTCCGGCGCGTGCCTAAAGTTTCTCCCGCGCACCTAAAGCTTTTCCGGCGCGCGCCTAAACTGTTCCCGCGTGCGCAAGCCTTTCCTGCGCGCGCGCAAACTTTTTCGCGCCCAGGAAGATATGCAGCCTAGGGCACAGGCGCAATCCCGCTGCCCGGGAAAATTACAAACCCACGGCGCATGCACAATTGTAATTTGAGAAAACCCGACCCCCCCGTCACCGCCCTGGCCCAACCTCTTCCTCTGCCAGCCTATATAAGGCATTGCACTGCCACCATTAAACGAGACTTGATCAGGCTATTTGTCTTGTCTCCATTTCTCGTGTTTTCTTGTCTCCTCCATTCCCACTCCCCCTTCCAGGGCCCGTTCGACTGTCCTGCAGGTTGGGACACCTGGCGCCCGAACAGGGACCTGGACACGGGGGAAAAAGTGAGGAACAAGGCACTAAAGTCAGGCCGAAAGTGAAAGTGGAAGAAATTCCTCCGGACGTC
This sequence comes from Rhinopithecus roxellana, assembly GCF_007565055.1. Lineage (NCBI taxonomy): Eukaryota > Metazoa > Chordata > Mammalia > Primates > Cercopithecidae > Rhinopithecus > Rhinopithecus roxellana. The sequence continues at coordinate 55,530,614 of NC_044561.1, forward strand.
GCAGGAACCTGCCGCGTTGGAACCAGAGGTGAGTAACAGTGTCTGATCATGGGACAAGAATTGAGCCAACATCAGATTTATGTAGGGCAGTTAAAAGAGGCCCTAAAAGCACGAGGAGTAAAGGTTAAAAGTAATGATTTGTTTAAATTTTTTGATTTTGTAAAAGAAACCTGCCCTTGGTTTCCACAAGAGGGACCATTGACATAAAGAGGTGGCGTAGAGTGGGAGATTGTTTTCAAGATTATTATAGTACCTTTGGACCAGAAAAGGTTCCGGTGACAGCCTTTTCCTATTGGAACTTAATCAGAGATATAATAGATAAAAAGGAAAAAGAAAAAGATCCTGAGGTAATGGCGGTGGTTACTCAGACTGAGGAAATATTAAGAGGCAGCTCCCAAACCGACCTCGAAAAATCCACACCTAACAAAGAAATAGACCTTATATCGCTACAAAGCAACGAGGAAGAGGCTGGGGTCCCCTCAATGACAAATATAGAAACATCAAATAAGGAAAAGGCCAAAAAATACCCAGTTTTACCCACAACTAATGAAAACAAAAGTAAAAACAACCTTAACCCTTCAGAAGTAGACTGGGATAATTTAGAGGAAGAGGCAGCAAAATATAATTCTGACTGGCCACAAACTCTTACTTATCCCCCTCCCTATAATAAGGCTTCTGCCCCCGCAGTTATGGCAGTAATAGACCCAAAAGAGGAGCTTAGAGAAAAGACTGCACAACTTGATACAAAGGTCCCTATACCCGGAAATTCACTACCACCCCTTGGCCTTGCCCAAAGCCCAAGGGAAAGAGAAAATTGATGCCCAGACCTTTGACCTCCTCACTGCTACTCATAACCTGCTTAACAATTCCAACTCTAGTCTAGCTAATGACTGCTGGCTGTGTCTGCAATCAGGAGATCCCGTTCCTCTTGCCATACCCAGCCATGACTTAAATTATACATCTAATACCCCTTGCACCATAATTCCTCCCCTTAAAGTACAGCCTTTAGAATTTCCTAGTTCCTCTTGCATCTATTCCCCTCCCCTTAGTAACATTTACGACCTCGATGTAGGATTCAATGAGTTCAATAATTGTTCCACCATAGTAAATATTTCCCAATCGTTGTGTGCCCCAAACAGCTCAGTTTTTATATGTGGCAATAATAGGGCTTATACCTATTTACCTACTAACTGGACAGGACGCTGTGTCTTAGCCGCACTTTTACCTGACATAGACATTATCCCTGGAGATGAACCTGTGCCTATCCCAGCTATAGATCACTTTTTAGGAAGAAACAAAAGGCCAATACAATTTATCCCCTTACTTGCAGGATTAGGCATAACTACTGCCGTAGCAACTGGGGCTGCAGGCCTAGGGGTTTCTGTTACTCAATACACCAAATTGTCTCGCCAACTGATCTCAGATATGCAGGCCATTTCAAGTACTATACAAGATTTACAAGATCAGGTAGATTCTCTGGCAGAAGTAGTGCTCCAAAATAGAAGAGGCCTAGATTTACTAACTGCAGAACAGGGAGGCATCTGCTTGGCTTTACAGGAGAAGTGCTGTTTCTATGCCAACAAATCCGGGATCATCAGGGATAAAATCAGGCGTCTACAAGAAGACCTAGAAAAACGACGAAAAGAAATAACCGATAACCCGTTTTGGACTGGGTTCCATGGACTCCTTCCCTATCTTATGCCATTCCTGGGCCCCCTGCTTTGCCTATTGCTCTTACTCTCTGTAGGACCTTTGGTCTTCAATAAGCTCATGACATTCATTAAGCAACAAGTCGAGGCTATCCAAGCGAAACCTATACAGGTCCATTATCATCGCCTAGAACAAGAAGATCGTGGTGGTTCATACTCACACCCATTATGACCACCTTCCCTATGCGCTGAACTGGACAGCCAATGACGGGTAAGAGAGTCATCTCTCACTAACCTAAGACAGGAGGGCCATCATAAGCTACTGCCTACTCCCATGACAGGTACCAGTGATGAGATGCATTACTCCAACCTAAGACAGGCGTAGTTCCCGAGGGACAATCTTCTAGCCATAATTATATATAAAAAAAAGGGGGACCTGTCCGGAGCCATGAGGCCCGGAATTAGCCGACCTCTGTTGCTTGATCTCCGCAAAGCGGAGACAAGATGGCACATTTCCAGGTTCTTCATTATAAACTGTTCCCGTGCGCGTGCAAACTTTTTCGCGCCCAGGAAGATATGCAGCCTACGTCGCAGGCGCGATCCCGCGCCCGGGAAAATTACAAACCCATGGCGCATGCACAATTGTAATTTGAGAAAACCCGGCCCCCCGTCACCGCCCTGGTCCAACCTCTTCCTCTGCCAGCCTATATAAGGCATTGCACTGCCACCATTAAACGAGACTTGATCAGGCTATTTGTCTTGTCTCCATTTCTCGTGTTTTCTTGTCTCCTCCATTCTCACTCCCCCTTTCAGGGCCCGTTCGACTGTCCTGCAGGTTGGGACAGCAGAAAGTTGGGAGCAGCGAGGATGTAATTTGGGCATCTGAGACAAACCTTAGTGATGGCTATCAATGTAAGAGATTCAGTGGTTTTTGGAGCTGTGAAAGGAAATTAAATTTTGGGACCCTAAACTCCTGTAGCCGAAGAGAAAAGTCAAGCTGGGAATTGGGTCACACAAACCTGCCTCCACCTTTTGGTTCCTAAACAAGATGGCTACAAGATGAAAAGTTACATGCTTCCCTCATATTTTGCCCACAAGGAAATTCCTGGTAAGCTGTTAAAACTTTACCACGGCAATGCAACTTGATAGTTTATCTTTACAAATGCAGTAGCCCCGCCCACCAGACACAAATGCGTAACTGAATGTTCCCCTTCCCATTTTGTCTGTTATATAAAATGCACATTCCCCAGTTTTCCTCTGCCTCTTTTGTTTATGTGAAAACTGTCTGCTTCTCAATATCTCGTCCTTTCCCCTTTAAATTTGGAGCCCTCAAAATCACCTTTGGAGAAAGGAATAGACCTGTCTCCCAGGTACATCCTTAACTTTGGCAAACAAATATCCTAAAATGATTGAGACTTGTCTCGTTATTTTCCTCGATTGGCAGAGCTATTTTTTTTTTTTTTTTTTTTTTTTAACATAAAGGCATTCCCTGGGCCTTTTTTAACATAAAGGCATTCCCTGGTTGGGAGAAGGGGCACATATGTGGCATAGTTTCTGCAGCCCCTGATTGGCCTGGAGCATAGGGCAGGATGTCATCACCAGAGGCCAAATTTGATTGCAAGCAGAGCCTACTCCCTCTGCCTTTTCTGCCAAGGCTCCTAATCGTTATCTCACATGATAATTATTTTGGGTAAAACATAAACCAGAATTGTGATGACAGTGTAGACTCACAGGCAGGAACCCCGACAGAGCTGGACAGATTTGCATGCAGTAACCTTCCACCCCATTGATTGCTTTCCATGACAATTCCATACATGCTTGCCGGCTTTCTTCTTTGCCTGTGGCTTCCTTATGCTTGATTCAATAACAACAACAAAAAGATGTGTGCGTGTGTGTGTGTGTGTGTGTGTGTGTGTGTGTGTGTGTGTGTGGGGTGGGTGTTTATTGTTAAAATGCTTTATTTTTGGAGTGCTGTTTCTTTTTTTTTTTTTTTTTTTTTTGAGACGGAATCTCGCTCTGTCACCCAGGCTGGAGTGCAGTGGCGCAATCTCGGCTCACTGCAAGCTCTGCCTCCTGGGTTGCCGCCATTCTCCTGCCTCAGCCTCCCGAGTAGCTGGGACTACAGGCGCCTGCCATCTCGCCCGGCTAATTTTTTGTATTTTGTAGTAGAGACGGGATTTCACCGTGTTAGTAAGACTTCACGTGTTAGTCTTCAGTCCAGACTTCCTGCAGGAGCAGCTGTCTTAATTTCCTGACGTCATCCAATCAGACAGCAAAGTCTCCCCTACTGAATTTAGAAATATTTGCAGCCCATTTTTAAAAATGACTTATAGAAAACGGAGAGTACTTAATGTGTTTATTTAGACCAGTAAACTCTCCTTTATATCTATTTTTTTTTTTTTTTTCAGTTTGAGATCCTCAAACACTTTACTAGATTGTTCATAAACAACCAGGGTTAGGAAAAAGACATTGGTCATTAGAATTTCTAAAGACACCACTCCAGGGTTGAGCTTTGGATGAGTATTACACAAGGATGAAAATACCTCTCCATGGGCCATGGAGGTCCTCTTTCTTCCTCCTTTTTCCTAGCCTGTGGCCTTTTAAAATTTTTTCAGAATAACTTTCTGGAAATGCTTCTATGCAGGGCACCATCAATATATTTTCTCTTTCTTTCCAACCAAAGAATCACTTACTCTAGGTATGTATTGGAATACTTATTTAGAACATCTTATATCATACAATGTGTTTTCACATGTGTTATTCTGTTTAATTTTCATAACTCTATGAAGATGGCATAGTTCTTCCTATTTACTAGGCCCAGAGAGGTAAACTAAAACAAACAGCCACAGAGAGGTACATTTAACTTATTTAAATCCACCTCTCCGTGATTACCTTGTATTAGGTTAAGAATCTAAAATGTGGCCAACTCCATCATCTCTCTTTGAACTGTGTTCACTTTGAACGTTCTCCTCTCCCATCTCCTCCATGTACCGTAGAACATTCGAACAGAGAGTTACTCTTGCCTTGCATCTTTCAGTTTCTTGTATCTGCTTTCTCTGCCTCCTCTCCCTGGAACACCCTCTTTAGCCTCAACAGTCCTGCCTTTTGAAGCCCCTTGTGTCTTCAAGACTGAACTCAGATGCTGCAGCTTTTCATTCCGTAGTTTCTTAGTCAAATGAGGCTGCTGTAACAAAGTGCCACACGTTGGTGGCTTCCCAACAACAGAAATGTATTCCTCACAGTTCTAAGGCCGGAAGTCTGAGATGGGGCTGCCAGCAGGTGCAGGTTCTAGCATCCTCCTCTAGGTCGCCACCTTCCTGTGTATCCTTGCATGGTAGAAACAGAGAACAGGAGAGCTCTCTGGGGTCCCTTCAATATGGACACTAATTCCATCCCCGAGGGCTCCCCCTTTGTGACCCAATCACTTCTCAAAGGCCTCAGCTTCTAATATCATCACATTGGGGGTAACATATGGACATTGAAGGGACACAGACATTCAGTTCATTGCACATGGTCACTGATTCTACAAACAGAAGCAAATCACACCCTCTTCCGTGCACCCTGGTGTTCTGGGCTCTGTTCTACCAACTGTGTATTCTGCCAGACAGGAATTGGACATATACCCACCCAATTATCCCCAGAGAGCAAAAGCTCTCAGAGGGCAGAGGCCAGCTCATCTCCTTAGTCCTCTCTGATGCTGTACAACTACCACTGAGTACAGAGATCTGGAGAGAGGACATGTGGGGGCATCTTCTATTCTTGAAGCCTATTTTCCATGAAGCTTTCTTTAATTCCCCCAAGCCAACATTTCCTTAATTCCCCCATCCTCCTCTGAATGTCACAGACATGATCCATGTGACTCTTCAGCTTGCATTATAATCAGTGGCTTCTATCTTCTTGCTGGTTATCTCCCCTTCCAAAACACAAGGCCTGTCACTCATGAGGGTAAGGTCCATGGTTGATTATACTTGTATCCTTCATAGGGTTTTATATATATTAGGTCCTAGATATGTGTTTATGGATTAGAAAATTATACATTTAAAATCTATTAAAATAACTGCAAAATACACCCCTTTCATTGGGGAAAGATGGACCAACTCTGGTCAACATTGCTCCTCCGATTTTAGGTTTCCATATTATTTCATCAATTTGTAACTTTTAAAAATTACCATTTCAGCTCTGGATTTAAATGATACCACAATTTGCTATCAAATTCTTGCACATCATTTCCTCTAGAGCATACGATTTAAAAGTCAAAAACTAGGTATTGAGTACGTGCAAAATATATTCCAAAACAACCCCATTTCATAATTATAATCCATTTCACAATATAAAAGTTTAATAAATAAACACTCGGATGTTTTTATTGTTCTGGCGGAAATAGTGGACTAACTAAAATAAATTCAGTGAGTGAGGATGGATACTTGTCTGTTTAGCTAGCCTTTTACTATCATACACACACAAATATACACACCTCTGAATGTCACTTTTAAATCCCATCCTTCTAATAAATCATATGGTAGAGACTTTTCCAAACTATCCATAGCAGAAATAAAGTTAAACAAAAAGAGGAAATCCGAGGGCCAGGCATGGTGGCTCATGCCTGTAATCCCAGTGCTCTGGGAGGCCAAGAGGGGAGGATCACTTGAGGCAAGGAGTTTGAGACCAACCTGGGCAACAAAGTGAGACCCTCATCTTTATAAAAAATGTTAAAAACAACAACAACAACAACAACAACAACAACAACAACAACAAAACCCGTTGGACTAAGTGGCATACACTGGTAGTCTTAGCTACTAAGAAAGCTGAGGTAGGAGAATCCCTTGAGTTCAGGAGTTCAAGGCTGCAGTGAGCTTTGATGGCACCACTGCACTCCAGCCTGGGCAAAAGAGTGAACCTCTGCCTCAAAAAAAAAAAAAAAAAAAAAAAAAAAAAAGTGAGAGGGGAGTTTGAATAAAGCCTTGTAATCAAGAAGAAATCACAGTTCATTCAGTGGAAAATTACATAAATGGGCATAAGCCATTCACTGTAAACTAGATACACCATCATTTGTTAATAAGCATGACTCAGTAAAACTGGTTCACTTTATATCTTTTACTTGGTTGCCAATGACCAATGTATGAAAATAATTTCATTATAAAGCATCTTTTTGTATATATTGGGCCAGCAGCGCCAGCATTAAGCCTAGTCCTAGAAATTTCTGTTGTGTAGTTGTTTACTAGTCACTTGATTTTAAAATGGTCATTAAAAGGAAATCCATGGACAAGCCAGCTTGCAAATAACAAAATGCATGACAAAAGGCTTTGTAAAGAGCACATCTGAGACCATGTATTGGGTTTTTCCACAGAAAAATCAACAGGGTAGCAATGTGGGTGTTAAAGGCAAAGACCTACTCATCTGCTGGGTTGCCCAGAGCCCATACCAATGGCTGTGAGAACCAAAGGGAGAGAAGAATGTGGCTCATGCTCCACACACAAGGGGCCCTGGGCACGCTGTCAACAACTGGCTGGACGTTTACCATCTTCTTCATTCATGTTTCCAGAACAACAAAACTTGAAACCCAGATGTATCACACCAATGGGTCTCCTTTTGTGTTGATTTTAAACAGGTATGTATGGAGACAATTGAAAATGGCAGCCCCCAGAGACCTATGCATTTAAACCAGGTAAAACGAAGCATTTCTTCTCTCTTACTTTTAACCGTGAGGTACATGGACTTGCTGACGTCTGCGCCCACATCGTTGCTGACCTTGCAGAGGTAGTAGCCACTGTCTTCCTCCACGACATGCTTGATCAGCAACGACCCATTGCTGAGAACTTGGATTCGGCCATTTAGGGCAATTGGCTGGAACTGGGGAACCCCAGCACCTGAGACAGAAAAAGAAAGAGAAGCAATGATGCAAACGTGAGTACGTATGGGAAGACAATGAGTTCAAGTATGCCCAGACTCATAAAGAGAAGCACCAGACACTTCACACAGATCCCATAAGGCAGTCACGGGATACAGCAGGTTTTTCTTTCCTTCCTCCAGTATTAAAATTCTTGTTTAGAGAGAAAAGCATTTATTTGAAATGACAGTATTTCAGACTCTGAGATAAAAAACTAACAGAACTTACAGATAGTTTCTACATAAAAAGCCAAATTTGATGAGTGTTAAGTAGCTGATAAATTATTCAAAGAAATCACAGTAGAACCACCACAGAAGCAGACAACTCTCACGGTGCTAAATAAATTCCTTGTGTTCCCAGGGACTTAATACGAATGTAAACAAGGAGTGCTCCAGGGACATGGCATTTGAAGTCTTTGCTCACTGCACATGTCTGAGGCTACAAAGAGAATAGGAATATTGCGGGTTTTTCTTTAAGGGTGGTTATATTCTGGTCTAGAAACACAATACACTGTTCATATCATTTAATGTTATTTAAATAAATACATCAGATTAGTGCAGTAAGACAGCACAGAATTAAAACGCCACTCTCCTCAGAGGGTTTCCATGCAAGGAGGAAATGGCAGGGATATGATATGCTGTTATAATGACTGTGATATGATTCATATGAAGGATTCATATACAACTATGTAAAAAAAAAGGATTTTAGCAATAATGAAACAGACTATGAAGGTCCTAGAAGAGTTCTGGGAAGATGGTAATTTGGATGAACCTGCCATGCTGCCTACTTCTGGACTGGAGGAGTTGGGTGGGATGGAAGAATGGGACTCAGGCCCTGAAAGATTCTCCCAGGGCATTTTTCTTCTCTGGCCTGAGTGTCTGGGGACTTGAGGGGAAAGCTCTGGGGTGAGGATCTTCCTGGAGGAAGCTCAACATTTGGGCCAAGGATGTGTTCTAGAGAGAAGCTGCTAACTCCTTGGCCCAAGAACCTACACAGGAGCTGAACAGTTCAGCCATCTCCACAGGCCTTAAATAGGAAACTTCAGAATTTGCATCTGAGGACAGGAGAAGGGAAGATACTTTCTCCTGCTGTCTCCACACCCTAATGACAGCTTGTATATTGGTCTCACTTGAGCTCACAATGGCAGAGACTGTGGCCGTGCTTTCCTTTCCCATGTTTCTGGTTTAGATTTCTCAGCAACTGGTCTCTAGCCCCACTGAAGAGACGAGAGAAACTGATAATGTTCCTAAGGGGACCTTTCACACTGAATAAGGAGATCAAGTAGAATCCCTGCAACAGGTGGTTCCCATCAAAATGGAACTGCTAGAGGGGACATACGACAACCTGAAATTTGTTTTTTGTTTTTGTTTTTTTTTTTTTTTTTGAGATGGAGTCTTGCTCTCTCACCCAGGTTGGAGTGCAGTGGCACAATCTTAGCTCACTGTAACCTCCACCTCCTGGGTTCAAGGGACTCTCCTGCTAATCCCAGCTACTTGAGAGGCTGGGGCAGAGAACTGCTTGAGCTTGAACCTGGGAGGCAGAGGATGCAGTGAGCCAAGATCATGCCACTGCACTCCAGCCTGGGCGACAGAGCGAGACTCCGTCTCAAAAAAAAAAAAAAAAAAGAAAGAAAGAAAAATGAAATTACATGAATGTAGATTGATAAGAATATCAATTTTACTGACAGATAACATTATTTTCTACATAATCAAAAAGTGTAAACAAAAAAGTTGCTATAACTATGAGTTTAGCAGAGTCATGGAACACAACATCGATATACAAAAATTAATGTCAATTTCACTTACGTATAATAGTAACAACCAATTGGGAATAAAAATTAAAAAGAAAATATATTGGTAAAAAACATGAAATATTTAGAATAAATTTAACAAAACATGTGCAAGACCAGCCCACTGAAAATTGTAAAAGTCGTTGAGAACTAAATAAGACCTAAATAATTAGAGAGTTATACCATGTTCATGAATAAAACTGCTTAACATTTTCAGAAAGAGGTTGGTAATCTTTTTCTGTGAAGGCCAGCGAGTAAATATTTTAAACTCAGCAGGTCATACAGTTCTGGGAAGATGGTGATTTGGATGAACCTGCCATGCTGCCTACTTCTGGACTGGAGGAGTTGGGTGGGATGGAAGAATGGGACTCAGGCCCTGAAAGATTCTCTCAGGGCATGAAGGAGGAGAAGTACTCATCTCTGCCACTGAATCATGTAAGTAGCCATAGAAAATACAGAAACAAAATAGCATGATTGTGCTTCATAACAACTTATTGGCAGGCCATGATAGCTCACACCTGTAATCCCAGCACTCTGGGAGACCAGAGTCGGGGCATGGCTTGAGATCAGGAGTTTGAGACCAGCCAGGGTCATGGGGTGAGACCTCATTTCTATAAAAAATTTTAAAAATTAGCTGGACATGTTAGGTCATGCCTGTAGTCTCAGCTACTCCCAATGCACTGAGAGGCTGAGGTGAGTTTGAGGTTACAGTGAGCTCCACTGTACTCTAGCCTGGGTGACAGTGAAACTTTGTCTCTAAAACAAGTGGAGGAGGAGGAAAGGGAGGAGAAGGAGGAAGGGGAGGAGGAAGAGAAGGAGGAGTCTTCAAAAATACTGAATCTGAGAAGAATTGATTTTTGTCCTAGCATATAGTGATAAATGTTGGTGATCATTATGAGGAAATAAGATAGTCTAAAACACTTATTTACAAAAGCAAAAACAGGTTGTGGACCGAATTTGAATTGTGGCCCACAGTTTTCTGATATCTGATTTAAAGGTAATTGAGAGAAATGTAAATATAGGATAATTGTACATTTAGAAGGTGGAGCATCTACTAACAAAACTCACATGTTTGCATTAGTTCTTTATTACATACATAAAATACGAATTTTCATAAAATAGTTATAAGTAGAAAATGTTTTTAAAATTCTTCTTTTCATAAGGAATTCAAAGTCAGGGACAAAAACATTTTAAAAACATAACAGTATTTTATTATCTCTTCAATATGTTGCTTTCCTCACTCGAGCTAATGAATATTTTATAAAGTGAGACTAAAAGGACAACCGTTTTTATCCCTAAATCTGCTCCCTCCTTGGAAATAAATTACCAAATGTACAAAATTCAGAATTATACCAGCAACTTGTATAACATAGATAATTTAAAACTTAATTCATGTGAGACATTTACACGGCGAATAAACATATGAAAAAAAGCTCATCATCACTGGTCATTAGAGAAATGCAAATCAAAACTAGAATGAGATACCATCTCATGCCGGTTATAATGGTGATCATCAAAAACTGAGGAAACAATAGATGCTGGAAAGGATGTGGAGAAATAGGAACGCTTTCACACTGTTAGTGGGAGTGTAAATTAGTTCGACCATTGTGGAAGACAATGGGGCGATTCCTCAAGGACCTAGAACCAGGAATACCATTTGACCCAGCAATTCCATTACTGGGTATATACCCGAAGGGTTATAAATCATTTTACTATAAAGACACACGCACATGTATGTTTATTGCTGCACTATTTACAATAGCAAAGACTTGGAACCAACCCAAATGCCCATGAATGACAGACTGGATAAGGAAAATGTGGCACATATATACCATGGAATACTATGCAGCCATAAAATAGAATGAGTTCATGTCCTTTGCAGGGATATGGATGAAGCTGGAAACCATCGTTCTCAGCAAACTAACACAGGAACAGAAAACCAAACACTGCATGTTCTCACTCATAAGTGGGAGTTGAACAATGAGAACACATGGACACAGGGAAGGGAACATCACATACTGGGGTCTGTGAGGGAGTGGGGCAAAGGGAGGGAGAGCATTAGGACAAATACCTAATGTATCCAGGGCTTAAAACCTACATGACAGGTTGATGGGTGCAGCAAACCACCATGGCACATGTAACAAAACTGCATGTTCTGCACATGTATCCCAGAACTTAAAGTATAATAATTAAAAAAAAAAACAAAAAAACCTAATTCATATGAAAGTTCACAGAAGATTTTGGTGCCTTTTTTTTTTCTTTTTTTTGAGACAGGGTCTTGCTCTATTGTCCAGGTTGGAGGGCAGTGATAGCATCATAGCTCACTGTGGTCTCAAACTCCTGGGTTCAAGCAATCCTCCCACCTCAGCCTCCCAAGTAGCTGGGACTACAATATAGGCAGACATCACCACACCCTGCTAAGCTTTTAAAAATTTTTTTGTAAAGATGGGGTCTTGCTATGTTGCTCAGACTGTCTGAAACTCTTGGCCACAACTGATCCTTCCACTTTAGCCTCCCAAAGTGTTGGGATAACAGGCATGAGCCATTGTGCTTGGCCTCAAATGCTTGAGAAAAAATAAATACATGAGTATATGACTGGTTGATTTTGAAAAATAATTAATGAAAGCTATTTACTAGTTTACTTATTGGGATTTAAAGCATGAGAATTTTGGATTAGGGAATCTGAATTTTTTTGTCAACAATTCAAACAGTAAAAAAGTAAATGCCTTCGGAGGGATTATGGACTTTCTAATATTTTCTCAAAATAAAATAATGTATCCTTTGTTTTTATGAAAATTGATTTTATTAATTACTGAGCACTTGTACTGTGACAGATACTGGGTGAGGATCTATGGCTAAAAAGATCAATGGAAAGATCTTTTTCTCCTTCCTTTCTCCCTCCCCTTCAGTCCTAACTCTAGGGAATTCCAGCTGCCATGTTGTGAGCTGCTCCGTGGAGAGGCTCCCATGGGAAGGAACTGGGGGTGGTCGAGAAACTAAAGCATATCAACCATCACAGGAGTGAGCTTGGGACAAGATCCTCCCACAGCTAAGCTCTGAAATGACTGCATCCCAGCCAATCCCTTGGCTTCATTGTTGGGGAGACCATGAACCAGAGGTCTCAGCAAAGCCACACATGCATTCCAGACCTACAGAAATGGGAAGCTATTAAATGTATATCATCTTAAGCCACCACATTGGGATAATTTGTTACACAGCCATAGATTCCTAACATATGAGTAAAATTAGGTAAGTTACGTAACATTTCAGCTTCTTAACTTGTAAAATGGAAATAATAATAGAACCTTCATCATAGGATGGTAGAAGGACTAAAGTTCCTGAACTATGTATTGGTAAAGCTCATAGTAAGCAAACAACTTTGTGCTTTTTAACATTCCGTTTTTAATTATTTAATACTTTTAAGATTATATGGCTCTCTGTCTTTCCCATTCCGCAAGAATAGGGACCATGTTGCAGTGAATGTCGCCACTCATCAATCAGTCCATCAGTAGAGAGAAATATATAGTGGTAGGCAATCTGTATGCCTAACTCAGGGAGAAGAATTTTGGACCAAACGTGATGCATCTTCAAATCTTAAAATATATTGCCGTATTTATAATAAACTGCCTTCAAACCGTACTGTTATCTCATTCAGCGCTAGCTGAGGGTTAATTTTTTCCTCAAACATGTATGCTATTAATCTTTTAAATCTTCATCAATACTATACATCACTATTTCAATTTGCACATTTTGGCAGATTTTTGTATTTTTTTTGTTTGTTTTTCTTTATAGATAATTTTGAGCATCATGAATGTATTGGTCATCTATATTTGTTCTTTGGTAAACAGCCTATTTGTATCCCTTACCCATTTTTCTACTGAGCTTTTGTCTTTTTCTTCATTTTCCAAAGCACGTTAGGTTATAAGGAAGTGTTTCTATGTAATTATTTTAGAAAACTTTTTTTGTTCTTGTTGCTTTAATCACAATAGGATGTTGAATATTATTAGCTACCTTTTAATCATATATTGAGATAATCATATGCTTTTTTCTCCTGTAAAATTACACTGGATTTTAAAATAATTTGGTTTTTATAAATTATCAAATTACTTCTTGTAGATATTGTGTTCATTAGTGTAAGGATAATAGATTTATTGGAAGTTAAAATTAAGGAAAAAGCCTTCAACTTCTATTTAAGTGCTTAAATTTGTAACACACTTTGAAAATCAGTAAAGGCTATTGACGTCTTTCTCAAAGTTGACTGTAAATTGAGAGTAGATGCAGTCCAATACACACAACCTGAAAACTCAACCAAATATAGGATTGAAAAAATATAACCATAAGATAAGTAATCTAAAAATTTCAAATTATATAAAACTGTATTTAAGAAATTGAAAATCAAACAAAATGCTGGTATGGTTTGAAAAATTTACATGAATATCTATGTCAACAACACATTTTTTTCCTTTTCTTAAATAATTTTCACCTGAAAAATGCTTGTAATAGTTGAAACATTTATATTAAAGAATCACAACATAAAATTAACTACAATGCTAAGTTGTCTCAATTAAATAGCAGAAAAGGATGATCTGTTAATTCTTAGCTAGACTGAGGTAAGCCTCTTTATTACTAAAAGGTCCTAAAGAAGGCAGAAATAAAGTTTCAAATGCATTTAAGAAAACATTAAATCTTTTCTTCATCAGAAAAATGAACCTAAGTTGAAGGGTTATTGCATCTAAAGATTTAATTGTGTTACTAAACGGAATAATAGTGAACACACTGCCAACCAATTCATCTACTATGAGGACTACAGTTCAAGGGTTAGCGTTTGTTTAATTTGAGGGAAGTGGACTTTGCCAGCGTTTGACAGAATAACCTATCAGTCATCTACTTCAGATTCATCTTTATTCTAAAGAGTAAAATTTAACCCACTGCATCAGTATGTAAAATCCTGTAATCTTCTTAGCACAAGGTAAGCACTTTAGGTAATTAGCTAGAAGATATAATGCAGCAACCAGCAGTCATTAATTAAAACACTGTCAATTTTCTGTGGCTAGCAGGGGTCAAGTGGGGACAATTTCAATGCTCCGTTACATGAAAATAAAATGCTAAAGCAATATGTAAGGCACACGCTGAATTGCTAGTTACATTAACAGTGGGTCACCTTTCTTATTTAATTGCAAAGGTATGCCTAGCTGTGTTCCCAGGGACTGATGCTATGGGGACAGTGGAAAAAGATTGGCTGATTGTCACCAAATGAGCCCAATTTGAAGGCAGCAGCAAATAAGAAAATTGTTTCATTTTTAAAAAAAAATTTTATTTCACTGTTAAGTCTTTGCTGGTCTGTAGAGAGGGCACTTGGCTAAAAGCCAAAAGGGTTGGGTTCTCATGCTCTCTAAAACTACCCGTGCCTTAAAGCAAGTGGCTTTTCTCTGCATCCTTAATTTCGTCATATATGAATGAGGAGAATAATCCCTTTACATATGATGTAGGATTGTTGTGCACATAAAGCAAAACAAGATTTTAAGAATGTGGGTATAAACGCCTGCATAAAAGGACCATGAGAGCCTGGTCAATCAGCTCATCCAGAGAGGTTGCCTTAGGACTCTTCAGTCGCAGGACCTAAAGGAGGTCTCTTTAGGCTCTACGGTTTGCACACCAACAGTCAGGCTGTAAGCTGTTCTTTCTTCTCACCAAGGAGTCAAACAAAATCCCTTTCATCCTGATGGAGAGAGTTGTGTTTTCCTCAAGAATGAATTTGTTTTTCTTCTTTCGGAAGGGGGGCTTCCTTCTCTGAGAAGAGTTGGGGGATTGCAGGAAGTCATTGGGTAAACAGATAGAGGTCGCAATGGAAAGAGAAGAGAAAAAGCAAGACTAGCAACAGCAGCTGCACCTAAATAAGGTTTAGCAGCTGAAATACAATGCTTATGCAGTGGAGGAGTGCTGAAGAGTTCTGTTACAAAGAAGAATCCGGAAGTGAACAGAGGCACAGTCCTGAGACACTACTGGCTTGTTTCCAGGCTGGAGAGATGTTTCCAATCCTTGAGAATGAAGCTTCCACAACTGTGCAGGTAGTATTTATGTCACTGAAAGTTTGTGTCAGATGGTGTGTGCTGATCTTTAGAACTACCACTTTCCCTCTAAACTCTACCCTAAATTGCAGGGTTTGAAAGCCTGAAGACTACATTCCCCAGCTCCTTTGTTGCTAGATTCTGGTTTACATTTTACCAGTGAGAGGCACTTAAAAACAATTTGGAAGGTGCAAGGGTGGAAAAGCCATTATTTTGTTTTAGAAGCAGCAAATTGACACATGGGTCAACCCCAAACATTAGGTTTATGGCTGCCTGTGGGATAACTTCTACAAATCACTGCTTGAGCACTAGAGGTAGCTGTTAGCAGTGATGGGAGGAGAATCTCATAGTTCCTACACTGCTCAAGTGCTTAAGGGGCCAGTCAGTTTGTCCAATGATTCAAAAGATTTTGCATGCCTTTAATTCCCGTTATTAAATCCCTTCTTGATAACACACCACACCCTAACTGAGACACCATCCAGGTTACTTCTTTTATAAATGTGCACATAATTGTGTCCACTGTGTGATTCAGTTATCTTTCCTTAATGCCTTCATTTCTATGTTGAGGCTATCCGCTGAAAACAATGGAAATGTCATGGTGTAGATTAGTGCGTAATCAGGATTTGTTACAACTTGCTAGTCCACTAGCACTTCAATGTCTAATTCTGTAACTAAGAAGGAATTATGTAACTAATATGCAAAAATCCTTTTTTGTCAGCCAGATGAAACATTGGCCCTTCATTCACTTATCAGAAAATGAGCTGTGAACTGAACAGGATTCAGCATTCGTCAAGGGGTCATGTGATATTGGAGGTGGTTGAGGTAGCTCAATTATGCAGATGCCACCAGGGCTTTGCCTTGCTCCTGGGAGGAGGCCTGCAGCTGTGTCTACCATTCGAGGTCTCCAGCCACCACTTTCCTGGAACAAGAGCTCCCCGAGCATTTGTCCTCACTGTGGCTGCCTATACCCAGAAGAAGGCTTCTAGAAAGTTTCCTGGATATAAATAAGGAAGAAAGATGGAGGAGTGCTGAAAAAATAAAGGAAGAGCAAGATGGGCCTTGGGGTTGACAGTCCTGGTGGCTCCACCAAGACTTAGGGGAATTACACTTCCTTAGGTGAGGACCCTGCAGAGGTCCTGCAGCAGCTCCCAGCGCCACTGAGATGCTGAGTAGGGTAGCACAGAGGAAGGCAGAAGGTTTTCTGCTCTGTTAAGTGTTTCCCTACCATCAAAGGAAGAAAATAAAACAATATGTGGAACACTCACCTTCTCTGTTCAGCTTACGACCCATTTTTAAAACTCATTATTTCTTTGTGAGGCCACTTGTCTCTTCTTGGAGAACACACAAGCAGAGCTCCTTTTGTTGTGCATGAGGGATCCACACTGGACTTTGAACTTGGCTTTATTTTTACCATGTGTGCCATAGAAAGATATTGCCTTCTTCTCCTTTTTGGATTATTTGAATTATTTCCCCATATTAATTGAATATATGCATCTTACTACATAATTGGAAATAGGCGGCACTAGGTGAGAGCCGGGACCTGATAGCCTGGATCAGAGGAATGCACCGGTGTGAACAGGCAGTCACTGCTGTTCCAGGAAACCAAGGACATGGAAGAGGTCAAAACCATGGATGTGGAGGCTTGGGGTGCTCTAAACAGCACAGAGCAGGACAAATGGTGAGTCTAGGAGTGGGCATGGTGAGAGCACTGAATGGTCTGCAGATGCACAGGCATGGGTGGGACAGTGGGAGGGCAGCAGCCTCCACCAGGTCAGGCTTGTGGTCAGAAGTTTTATTCTGCTGATCCACACTAAGAGGATTAACACAGGGTCAGGATTATAGGGACTGGTCCCAAGGAGATGAACAAGACAAGGGTCAGAGACAATGCAGAGACCCAATTTCCCAGAACAGGAATGCAAAAGAGACATTTGTCTGAGCAAAGCCTGTGGAACTGGCATTCAAGGTCAGAGTGAGTGGCAGCAAGGGCAAAAAAAGAATGAGATGAAGCACCTTGGACACTGGACCCAGGGGCACTCAGGCACAAGGGTGGGGCACAGTGAAACATGCAAGGGCATACAGAGCAGGGCAAAGGGACCAGAACTTGGGGAGGAGCCTTGGAGGACCTAAGAACCCAGTAGCATCCCAACTGGGCTCTATGAACATACCCCCCAATGAGCTATTTTAATATAAATCCCCTGCTCTCCCAGAGGAAAAACAAAAGAGAATTTTATTTAAGAAAATTTCTGTCTCTTGGTAATTTTCTCCTTTCCAGACTTATCTTTGGAATGTGTGATCTCCAGTGTGTTCCACAGTGTCATCTGCAGTGTGATCCTCAGAGTAATCCACAGTGTGATCTGTAGTGTGATCCACAGTGTGATCTGCAGGTGATCCTCAGTGTAATCTACAGTGTCATCTGTAGTGTGATCCTCAGTGTAATCTGCAGTGTGATCCGCAGGTGATCCTCAGTGTAATCTACAGTGTCATCTGTAGTGTGATCCTCAGGTGTAATCCACAGTGTGATCTGCAGCGTGATCTGCAGTGTGATCAGCAGGTAATCTGCAGTGTGATCCTCAGTGTGATGTGCAGTGTGATCAGCAGGTAATCTGCAGTGTGATCTGCAGTGTGATCCGCAGTGTGATCCACAGGTGATCTGCAGTGTGATCTGAAGGTGATCCACAGTTGATCTGCAGTGTGATCCGCAGTGTGACCTGCAGTGTGATCTGCAGTGTGATCTGAAGGTATCTGCAGTGAGATCTGCAGTCTGATCTGCAGCATGATCCACAGCGTGATCCACAGGTAATCTACAGTGTCATCCTCAGTGTGACCTGCAGTGTGATCCACAGTGTGATCCACAGTGTGACCTGAAGGTATCTGCAGTGAGATCTGCAGTCTGGTCTGCAGTATGATCTGCAGTGTCATCCACAGTGTGATCTGCAGTCTGATCTGCAGTGTGATCCAGTGTGATCTGCGTGTCATCTGCAGTGTGATCCATGGTGTGATCTGCAATGTGATCCACAGTGTGATCTTCAGGTGATCCACAGGTGATCTGCAGTGTGATCTGTGGTGTGATCCACAGGTGATCTGCAGTGTGATCTGCAGTGTCATCTTCAGTGTGATCTGCAGTGTCATCCTCAGTGTGATCTGCAGGGTGATCTGCAGTGTGAGCCCTCTCTTGACTGCTGAAGAAGAGATTGCCTTGTTAATCTCACCAAGGAGGTCTGAAACTGGTGTTGACAGAAAACCTGCTCTAGAATTAACCTGCTTGAGGGACTTGGGCTTGTCCTTTCCCTCATATTTCTCATGGTCTTCTGAGACATAGGTCTTGAGGGGGACAGAAGGTCCCAGGGATGTCCCCTGGACCTTGGGAGGGAAGTTGTGGGCAGCATCAAGGTGAGCCATTCCAGGGCACCCCTCTGAAGTAGGAGGGGACTCCAGAGAGGGTCACTTGAGCAATTTGGCCAGTATTGAGCACAGCATGTGTTTTCCCCTCCATCTTGCATGGAAACATTTAGTTAACTGTCTGGAGTGCCTAGTTTTATTGCTATGAATCTCTCAACAAAATTATCAAGTTCCTTTTGCCCCCTTTGATGAGTCTATAACCACAGGGGGAGATTTCTGCAGGTGGGTTGACATCGAGCAGCAGAGGGTGCTTTTAGGGCCTTAGTGGTAAGGGATAGCCGGACCCTCTGGGGGACTGTGCTTAGTGAGTGCAGAAGTGACAGCCTCCAGCAGCTTGTCTGGGGACAGTAGGAGAAGGAGTAGCAAAAGTAAAATTGTGTGTGCACCAACTAGTGGTGGATTCTCTGGAGCCTCCAGGGAAATATGGAGTTGGAGAAACTACAGTGAGCAGAAAGGACACAGGAAAAGGAGCAGGGGGAGAAGCCAATCTTGAGAGAGACAGGAAGAAATAGGGTCACACCCCCATTGCAGCCCTTTGTATGAGCTACGGAGTGGGGAAATAGAAACTCCTCTAAATTAAGAACAGCATCACCCTTGCTGGGAGAAGAAAGAGTTGTGGACAGCTACATAAGGACAAGCTCAACAAAGACTGGCTGTAGACAGCCCTTGACCCCTTTCCACCCAGAAAACCAAGGAGGACCAAAGAAAACCAGATGCCGTAGCTTATAAAAAATTCACTACCACTGACAAATGGAAAGAATGCAATAAAATTATTAATGTTCATAAAAGAAAAACTTGGATACATGAAAGGACTATCCATGGTATTGGCTGGGAAGACTCAATATTCGAATGACATCAACATTCTTCGTGTTAAGCTTTAAATTTATGATCCTTCAAATTTTCCAGATGTTTTTTGAAACTTGACAAAGTTATCTTAATATTCATCTAGAAGGAACAAGCAAACAAAAATCCATGCAGAAAAAGCAAGGACATTTTGAAAACTATAAGTCACAAGGGGAGTAGTGTCAAAACAGATATTAAAATAGAAAGAGATAAACTTCTAATACGTGTGGTGCTGAACAGGCAGTTCAGTGTAACAGAGAAAAGGCTGAAACACAGACTCCAGTACTCACATTTTCCCCATAGACAATAAAGCATCACAAATGAAAAAATTTGGGCTCTTCAACAAATGGTTTTTGGACAAATGGCTAACCATGTAAGTTCATGATAATGACAATAATGATATTAATAATAGCTAATACGTATTGACTAATAGCTATGTGCCAGAAGCCATAATAAATGCTTTCTATGAGTCATCTTACTAAATCATCACATTTATCCCCTTATTGTATCTGTTTCAGATGTAAGGATGCTGTGGTTCATATGGGGTAGGTAATTTACATGCAGTCACGCAACCAGACAGTGTTGTGTTGTGGCTGGGGTTTGAACTTATAGCCCAGTCTCCTAACTGATGATTTCTACTCCTCCTAGATTCCTACTTTACTTATTTTACTAAAATCAAGTCCAAATTCAATGAATCTTTGTATATAAACAGTAGAATTTCATATTTGAAGATGGAGGCATAAACCAGCATTTCTTCTTCTCTTCCTGGGAACAACATGAAAGCAAATGGGACAGCAAAGCCTAGAAAAATACAACCTCTATTTCCTATGAAATTAGAAAATAGCTAAACTTCCAACTACAGAATGGGTAAATGGGCAACCAACAGGGTAACTGAGCAGAAGAGCATGCAGGAAGACGACGGAACCAGGGCCACCACTGTCAACTTCAGCAAGCCCCAGCAGAGTGGGTCACAGGTGAGGGCAAAGCCTCCATCAGTGAAAACAGTGTGCACAGGCCGGGTGTGGGTGGGCGCCTCCCCAAGCCTGATGTGGCTTAGAATCTTAGAAGCAGGGTGAGCTGAGGAATCAGGCATTTGCCCAAAACAATCTTTTTCTGGGGACATGGATTTTCTTCAAACGTAAGTACAGTGGTTTCCCCTCATCCACGTTTTCACTTTCCACGGTTTAAGCTACCTGAGGTCAACTACAGTCTGAAAATAGGTGAGTATAGCCTCATAAGATATTTTGAGAGAGAGCGAGCGAGCACATTTACATAGCTTTTATTACAGGACATTGTAATAATAATGTTATTCTAGTATTCATGATTTTTGTTAATCTCTTACTGTGCCTGATTTATAAATTAAACTTTATCAGGGGTATGCAAGTGTAGGAAAACACACAGTATATGTAGGGTTTGGTGCTCCCCATGGTTCAGTCATCCCCTGGGGGTCTTGGGGCTACTTTATTCAAAAGGAAGCCAAGATCTAGCAAAGATAACAATAAGCAAAATAGAAGAAACAACCAGAAACCAGGTGTCATGACTTAGATGAAGACTGTGAATAAAACAGTCACTTGTCTATTAAGCCATGGCTGAAGAAGGGTAAACTGTGAGCTGGCAGAGATGGAGAGAAAGAAGGAGAAAAAATATAAACTCACAGCAGTGAAGGCAGAACCAGAGCGGTCACAAAGAAGAACAGACCTTGCCGGGGAAAAGACATGGAGAATAGACATGGAAAAATATAGAACATTAAATTAAATATAGAACATTAAATATAGAAAATTAAAATGGAAATCAATGAGTTAAAAAAGCAGAGAGAAAATGACAGCTACAGAGAATAGGTGGCAATCCTATGGAACCACAATCAGAGACCCTGAAGAAGAAAATGAAAGCAGGGAAGAGAACAAATACTTAGATATACAACTCATGGGAAAAATATTTTTAAAAATAACCTGAATCTACATATTAAATAGATGCACCACATCTATGGGAAAATTCACTCCAAATGGAAAACACCAAAATATAGGCTAAAAATTTACCAGACCTTGGGGCAGGTGCAGTGGCTCACGCATGTAATCCCAGCACTTTGGGAGGCCAACGCGGGTGAATCACGAGGTCAGGAGTTCGAGACCAGCCTGGCCAATATGGTGAAACCCTGTCTCTAGTAAAAATACAAAAATTAGCTGGGCGTGGTGGTGCATGGCTGTAGTCCCTGCTGCTAGGTAGGCTGAGGCAGAAGAATCACTTGAACCTGGAGGTGGAGGTTGTAACGAGCCAAGATCATGCCACTGCACTCCAGTCTGGGCGACAGAGCGAGACTCCATCACAAAATAATAATAATAATAATAATAATAATAATAATAATAATAATAATAATAATTTACCAGACTTCAAAGTCAGCTCTTTGGTGCACAGAATCAAAAAGATTAAGTTCCTTCTACGGGGAAATCAGGCAGTCTGTGGTCCCTCCAAGGAGATAGGGTGAGCTACCAATATCCTACCAGAGACTCTGTCCTTTGGGTGTAAAAAGGCAAGGAACAAACCATTACAAACCAGAAAGAGGTTGGAATATTCTTCACTATGGCCAAATAACTCATACTGAGCACAAAATCAATCTAACATAGAACTGGCAATTGCAAAAGTTGGGCATATGGCTGCAGAATAGAACATAGAGGGTCTAAGCCCTGACAATGTAGAAAATATTCAGTTAAATCTAGGATATTTAGAAAATTTATCATTGCTTATACTGGAAATTGACAGCTGTGTCTGCAAAGAGAGGAGCCCAAAACGCTGATCTTATCCCAGCCCCAGAGCTGCCCTCCTGGAGTTGTCCTGTCTGTCACAGGCACTTCCACTCTCCTGATTGCCTGGCATTTCCCTTTTCTGTCATACCCATAGTAAATCCGTCACTCAAAGACATTCAGAATCCAACTATTTGTCCCTCCTCCACTGTCATCACCCTGGTCCCGGCCACATCCCAGCCAAGGCCTTGGAACAGCTCTCCAGCTGAAATTCCTGTCCTCCACACAGTCTGCTTTCAAAACAGCATGCCAGTGTGATCCTTTTAAAGCATGAAGCAGATCACACCATCTCTCCCTGATTACCCAGCTAGCCTCCTAGCTTCTGGCTTCAGCACAGCAGCAGCTGAAGAGAGTGTATCACCATCGCAACCCTCATGCTCGCCATACCCACTCCCGACTTGGGCAGAGCCAGGTCCTTGCAATGACTGATGGGGACCCAGTGCAGGAGTCTTCTCTCCCAGAACTCCCTTTCACTAACTCTGCCACAGCTGCAATGACCTCCTTGGTGTTTCTGGATCGTTCCAGGCATCACCCTCCCCGCCTCACCCCCCACCCCCAACTTGGGAACTAGCTGGCCCCAACTGCTCTCTCTCTGAGGACAGGAGCACAGGACTCATCTGTCTTTCAAGTCTTTCCTCAGACTCCCTACTCCTGGGGTATGCTGACAATGCTATTTTAAATGTAAACTACTGCCCATTGTCCTCCAGCATCCCCCCTAGCCATGCTCTGACTCTTGTCTTTGGACATTCCCAGACCAAGATTCCTTGGAGGTCAGAGATTCTGTGGGCAGCCAGAGAGAGCAAAGGAGGCCCAGGCCAGGCCCCAGGTTGATGCATTATCTATTCTCTTGTATTTGCAGTCCCTCTTTGCTTCTCAGCAGGTAACAAGGAGATGGCCCTGGTCCTCAGGACAACCACTGAAACTATTTTCCCTCCAGTATAAAAGACATGCATGCAAGAGAATGGCATTAAGCTGTGGACTTCTGGGAGTACAGGTGAGACCTACCTCAGAATGAAGCCCTGATTTTTTTTAAAAAAATCTCTTTTAAACAAGAGGCCTCATTTATTCATGAAAATAAATAAATCAAAAAAGAGAACTGAATGTCTTAGACTTTGTGTATCTAGACCCAAGGTCGAACATGTAATGACACTATGGTTTTTTTTGTTTTTTTGTTTTGTTTTTTTTAAGCAAAGATTGTTTCATTTCTACAATAGCTACCTTTAAACTGCAGTGATTTGCCTGGAATTCTGCCTCCCCTGAATTAAATTGTTGCATCTCTCAAGGAAACAAGCTGAATTCGTTTTGTTTATACAGTTTTGTCATTTATAAGGGAGATGCACTTCAGCTCTTAGCGATCATTGCAATGAAAGAAAACATGTTCCATAAGCAAGGCTAAATTGTTCTTAAGAAATAGATTTATTGTTTGAATAATTAAAATAACAATATACAATGTTTCTCTATCAGATTGGAAAATGTCAAAAAAAAGGCCTAATATCCAGTATTATTTTGGTTATAAGAGACAGAAACTACTGCAAACTGAGGTGAGATATGTAAATGAATAAAATGCTGGCAAACTGTCAATACATATTGAAAGTTATAAAAATTATTTACTCCTTGAGTCAGCAACTCGACTTATAGAAATTTATTCCCAGGGATAAATGAACACATATACAAAGATAAATGTAATAGAAGTCATTACGATACTTTTCTAAGAGAAAAACTGGCAAAAACCAAAAATATGACATTCAACAATCGTGTTGGAGATATCTAGTTGCCAAGTATCCAACACCCCCTCTGACTTAAGAAAATAACACACGTTATGTCCATGATGGCTTACAGATGCTTCACAGCCAGGAGTCACCCGGCCAGTGATCCAGGGAGATGCTGGTAAAATTGATCCGTGATGCACTTCTGGAAAGGACCTTAAAGGGAGGTGACTCATGTGGGAGGGACAGCCATTTCCCTTTGCTCTTCCTTATCCAGGGAAATGTGAAAGGAAGTTGACACTATAGCTTGGTGGCCATCATTTGAGGATGAAGAATGCTGCTAGGAGAGGCAGAAATCTTCCTAACACATAAGGAGTTTGGGTGTCTGATACTTAGCCAAGCCAACTAGTCCTGAGCTGTCTACATCCAGAGTCCTCTTACGAGAAAAATAAACTCTTGTGAATTTAAGTGGCTGAACTCAATCTTAACTAATAAGATAAATGTAATTATTGATGTATTAAAATAAATATTACACAGACATTAAAAAGTCATGGAGTTCAAGACCAGCCTGGCCAATGTGGTGAAACCTCATCTCCACTCAAAATACAAAAAATTAGCTGGGCGTGGTGGCACGCACCTGTAATCCCAGCTGCTTGGGAGGCTGAGGCAGGATAATTGCTTGAACTCAGGGGGCGGAGGCTGCAGTGAGCTGAGATTGCACCACTGCACTCCAGCCTGGGTGACAGAGCAAGACTCCATCTCTAGAAAAAAAAAGTCATATTAAGCACCGTATTTGTTGTTATGGCAAGACATACACAGCATATTGTTAACTGAAGAAAGAAGATTATAAGCCTATGATCAAAAATTTTAAAGATGTATAATGTGCATCTATGGGTATACAATTGCTTGGGAACAGGACTGACAGGCTAGAGACAAAACATGTTTGCAGCAGTTATCTTTGGTTATCTTTGAGTGATGTTATTTGGGGGGGAATTTAACTTTTTAAAAAATTGCAATTTCTATTTTTTTTTCTTTGATGACTTGATATTGCATATGAAATTTAAAGACAAAAAAAATACTACTACAACTTAATTTTTAAGTTAGTGGTAAGAAGGGATAAAACGTCAGTAACATCCAAGCCAGACAAAGCATTATTTAATCTATGTAGAAATACTTCCAAATAAATAAGACATAGAGATAAGTGTGCAAGTAACCTGAATAAGAAATTTCCCAAAGGAGAAGTAGAAGTGGTCTGTTAACATAAGATAAAACATTTTAAACAACGTTAACAATCTAAGTATGCAAATTAAAATGAGAGGGCATTTTCAACCATCAGGTTGTAAAGACTATTTAAAAAAAAATGTTATCTAGTTGGTGAGGATGCTGGGCCACATACACCCACCCATACTGTTGGTGGCCTAAGTGCCCTTGGACAGTACTGAGTAAGAGCCTTCTATATGGCTGGTGCCACTTCTTCACTCACACATATGCACATTGAATTAACATACAGGACTGTTCATTTGCTACAGCGTTTATGAGAGGGAAAACTGTAAACACCCTCAGGAAGAGAGAGAACACCTGCATACTGACAAGCATTAAAAATAATGTCGAAGAAGGCAAATGTCATGGAAAATGTTCATAATATCAAATACGCACCTCGATAGAAACTAAATTAAATTTATGATATTTATCTGTTTCCACGTAATAATGCACAATAGAGCTTCAAATATGGCAGGAAATAAAAAGTCATGGGAGCAGAGACTCCCAATAACAGGCTTTTATTTTTGAAGAAGTCCTTTGCACATGGACAGTGGATGTGGTGTGTGACAGGGAAGGTGCCTCAGGGACTTTTAAAAATTTAGTTCTTCTCCCAGACAGTGTCTAGCACCCTCTTCCCCACTTCTTTACCTTTCTTCTCAAAAGAGAGTTGGCAAGAGGGTTGCAACCAATGTACCATTTGTTTTTCCTTTGGTCATTGTTGTTTCCATAATGAGAAAATGCAACATTCTATTTTAAAAAGAAACATCTAGAGTATAAACGATGATTAAGTCAACACAAAAACAAATACCTCACAATAATTAAATCTAGATACTAGGTCTTAGGTTATTAGGGAAAAAAAGGTTATGACTGACTGATTGATTATTTGATCTCACCAGTACGTATTTGGCCCTCAACTATTTTGTATTAACATAGTACTGAATTCAAGTGTCTAAATGAGAAAAGAAAGAGAACTTCCAATATGTTTGCAAGTACCGTTAACGAAGCATTCTGAAGAAGCTACCCTAATGAACAGAAACTGTTTTCCCAAAGTCTAACATGATTCCACGCTTCATTTCCATGTCATACATTTCTACTCGTGTAATGTCTACAATGTCACCTAAAACCCAGGAGCTACTACTCTGCATTAGAAGAGGGAACATGATTAGGGGTGCGAGCAGGGAACATGAGACAATCACGATGGGACACTGGGTGTGTTTGTTTTTAAAAAGAGCATGACAAGGAGATGATGTGTAATGTGTATATTCTAAGGTAATCAGGGGAATAAAACTATCAACGATATTATCTGTAATTTTCTAAACCCACTTATCTATCTAAATACTGGGGAAATAATTTTCCAGCTATAAGTAGTTCTGACAATTTAAACTCACATGTCTTCACGGACAAGCATGCAGTGATCTCTAAGCAGACCATGGTTATGTAATATAGGTGGGCAAGGTAGGACTTCCTAAGTGCTGAAACAATCTACGGGAAAACCTTCCATCCCTTTGTGGCCTTTCCAAGGGCATGTTATATAGAACAGACACATTGTGGGTCTGAATAAAAACACCTAGGTGGACAACTAGGAATGTCTATGAGAGAGTGATAGGCTTGGTGGAAACAGATACATATCTATTCGCTAGAAACTTCTCTGGAAATCTAGAAATGTTCATCTACCTAATCCTTTAGAACATAGCAAATGCTTGACAGGTAACAAGCAGATCAAGCAACTCCATACCTTTAGAGAATTTCCACACGATGGTAGGTACAGGGTAACCCTCAGCAGAACAATTGAGGATGACAGCTTTGCCATAAATCCCATCCTGGTCCCGTGGCTGAACTACAAACTTGGGAGGAACTGAAAAGAGAGAAATGTCACCAGTAATTAACACTAGACCAGAAACTGAGTAAAGGTGTGATTTTAAGAAACTGAATCATTTTAATGATTAAAAATAAGACTGTTTCATATACATGGGACAATAAAAATACTATTGGCAGTTTGGGACACATTAAGAGAGTAATCTCAGTGCTGAAAAATTTTCTGATTCATATCAATGAGCTTTTGTCACAGGTAAAAGCCCTTTGCACTAGGGAAAACTGGCCTCAAGGGAGGAAGTTTGACTAAATCAAAGGAATAGAACATTTTGCTTTTGATTGTGTTATCAAAAATATACAGAAATTCCCTCAATGGAAAATTGAATCAGAATCACCATTTAAAGAACAGATCAGGCTGGGCACGGTGGCTCACGCCTGTAATTCCAACACTCTGGGAGGCTGAGGCGGGCAGATCACCTGAGGTCCGGAGTTTGAGACCAGTCTGACCAACACGGAGAAACCCCATCTCTACTAAAAACACAAAATTAGCTGGGTGTGGTGGCACGTGCCTGTAATCCTAGCTACTCAGGAGGATGAGGCTGGAGAATCGCTTGGACCTGGGAAGCAGAGGTTGCAGTGAACTGAGATTGCACCACTGCACTCCAACCTGGGCAACAAGAGTGAAACTCCATCTCAAAAAAAAAAAAAAAGCAGATCAAATATATATTTGTGCCTCAAATAGTAATTATCAAATATAAGTATTCATCTTGGATGTGAACTGGTCAAAGCACTTGATATTGATTTTTCCTCTAACAGGAGATAAAGTGAGAAATAATAAGCACCTCCTAAAGGCAATCAAGAATACAATGTGGGTGTGAACCCAGGAGGCGGAGCTTGCAGTGAGCCGAGAGTACTCCAGCCTGGGGGACAGAGCAAGACTCCATCTCAAAAAAAAAAAAAAAAAGAATACAATGTGGGGCTGAACTTTTCTCAAAATTCTGGTGAGGACATAGTGCGTTATGCCTGATGTCAGCACCACGGCGGGCCAAAGGGGGACTCTGGAGAGCAGTTGCAGTGAGGTACCATAAAGCTTTTCTAGTGTGTCTATAAAAAACAAGATAAGTGACTGCTTATCTGGTGAATGTTGTGAGGTGCTGTAAACACCCATCCCTACCTAAAACATATACACGACTTCACTTAAAACATCTCCCAAAAGAAAGCATATTACTTGAGACGAGCCATTAGGATTTTAATATGTATCATATCTCTTAGAGAGAAGAACACACACATTCTCCTAGGAAAGGTAGCATATGAAGGTATTATAATCCCCTAATCTTTCCCAGCAGATCAGCCATTCTACAGCAGGTAGCCAGTCTACAGGGTAGACTTTCAATGAGGCAGTCATAAACTATGTGAGAGGAGATGAATTATCTACACCATATAGTAATACTTGGAAATTCCTGGTAAGGCTAATCTCATCAGCCTTGCAAAATCCAGAATTCTTAATTTTGAGACATAAATGTGAGCCTACATGTTATAAGTAGATAGGAACTCTAGCTACCACATATGATAGACTGAGAAGATGGTTAGGGCCTAAGTTAGCAAGGGGCTTAGAAGCACATTACAATGATCTGAGCCAAGCTGAAGATCACTTTGGCCTTAAAATAACCAAGGAGGAAGGGAAAATGTCAAGACACAAGAAGCAGCCAGAGATGGAATTCACCACAGTGTTTCTGGAGAAATCATTGCTTTTAATTTTCTAGCCTTACTTTCTGTAGAAAGATTTACACATGAAGAAGCACGAGACTACCAGCATAAAGCCAACTGTTAAACACACTGGCTTGGTGTCCAGCTCTGCTATTTCCTATTGGGTAATTTTGTGCAAACTATAAAATAGCTCTTGGTCTCAATTTTCTTATCTGAAAATTGGAGATAATTATGGAACTCATTTTTAAGGACTGCTAATAAGATCAAATAAATTAAGATTAGAAAAGTTCTCAGAACTGTGGAGACATTAACTGCTATAAGAGTGCTGGTTAATTTAGTGAATGCAGGTATGTTTGGCTTTGACTTTTTTTTTTTTTTTTTTTTGAGACAGAGTCTCACTCTGTTGCCTAGGCTGGAGTGCTCCAGTGGAGTGTGATCTCCACTCACTGCAACTTCTGCCTCCCAGGTTCAAGCAATTCTCTGCCCCAGCCTCCTGAGTAGCTGGGATTATAGGCGCCTGCCACCACACCCAGCTAATTTTTTTTGTATTTTTAGTAGAGACGGGGTTTTATCATCTTGGCCAGGCTGGTCTTGAACTCCTGACCTCCTGATCCACCCGCCTCGGCCTCTCAAAGTGCTGGGATTACAGGCGTGAGCCACTGCGCATGGCCCGACATATTCTTAATGAGCAAGGTTCCCAACTTGCAAATGAAATAAATAATTTACACAGCCAATGGGTCTTTGAGATATTGCTTAACTAATAAGCAATGTTACTTCATGTAGAATACTTCATGGCATTCGGAGACAAAATGTAATTAAGAAAATGAAAATATATTTAAAATAAGATAATAAGGAATGACTGTCTCTAGGTGAGGCAATTATCTCTAAGAAATATGGTAGAGATTATATAGAGCTAAGTTTTCTAGTAAAAGTAACCAATCAACCTCAAGAGTAGGTGACAAAGTTGAAGACAACATGCCAAAATTATTCTCCCCAGGTGGAAGGGAAATCTGCAGCCATCCACATTCTGTGCTCCATTTGGCTCAAGTTCTGCCAAGAGCAAGAAATTGCTCATCAATGGACAGGGTAGAAAATCTCTTGCATTCCCTCTGGAAGCACGTCTAATTATAATTGATCCATTACCCCTCCCCTCAATTTGATTCTAATCCAACAAAATGTTCCTTAAAATCTCATCAAAGAAGTTTATATGAGAAACTACTATTGAAATATTGTAAGTATAAGGCAGTTACAGATGAAAATGTTCCTTAAATTACTAGAATAATTACCCTATGTCATTGAAAACTGTTTCTGACCCTGGAGTAGCCAGGGGATTTCCCATGTGCACCTCTTTCCTCATAGACTGGAATTCTGTCTTCAGATACCCCAGTGATTTACAGTCACATGAAGACCTAAGATAGAAGCTTCTGCAGTAAGTGAACTTCTTAAGTTTTATAGCAAAGAGAATAATTAATAGTTCAGATATTTGATGTTTGGCTGATAGACCGTGCAACTTGAGACCACCTTGAGGAAAATGCTATATTTTACTAAGTGCATGAATAAGCCAAATCATATACATTTCCTTCAAATTTTGACAGAAGACTGTCATGAATTTAAATATTCAATCCCTAAGTGATTTCTTATCAGGTACCAGTGAATATGTAGGTCCCTTTCATGAAAATGAACTTGTGAGTTACAATAAGAATTCTAAGACTGGGAACATCCATGTACTTACATCAGGAAGACCTGAGGCCACACTCCTCAGATCCGACACCTTAAGAATATGCTTGGGTTGAGTTCTGTCTGGCAAAATTAGAGGTGATGGATTCCTGGGAAAAGTTGTAATAAGTTTCTAAACAAATTTCTTTGCCTGCCCAGAGCCTAATGGGAAGACAACAGGCATACAGTCCCTTGGGGGTTGCCATCACTTTGAGACAGCTGCATCACCAGATAAAATTAAAATTCCAGGGCAGGGGAGTGTCTGAATGAGGACCCAGTGTTTAACATGTAATTAATGACATTATCCTCGTATGCTCTAAGCACTAGGAATGACCATTATCCCTAGGGACAACAGAGTTACCAATTTTTTAAAGTAAGCAGCAGTTTAATTTTTTAAAAGTAGAGATATTTTTTAAAGAAACTATTAATATTTGACCTACATATTTTTTTCTACAAAATGGCAGCCTAAGAAATTGTCCTAAAGGAATCAGGAGTCCCCCAAGGAGTCACTTAGTAATAAAAGTGAGCATTTCCTGAGGACTCAGTGGGTTTCAAGTACTCCTAGTTCCATCCTTTGACCCCTCCCAGAATTGCCCTCAAGACAATTCTTATTTTGTTTGCTTATTAAAGAGAGGATCCCCTACTATGGCCCTCTCCTGCTTCTCAGGGTGTTGTCTTCAATCTTCTCCACATCTTACTCAACAAACCTCCTGAGCTTTTTCACCCACTCCCATCATGACGATTGCCTTCATCTTCTCTTGGTGTGTAGAGCACCATATCCCCCCATCATTAACTTATATCACAGGTACCTCTAACTCAAGTTTCCAAAATGGTACCTGTTCCTGTCCACCATCCATTAAGGTCCTCAAGCAAGAAAAATGGAATTTCCTTTCATATCCTCTTCTTTTATTTCTTTTTTTTTTTATCAGATACTGATAATTATTTCTTGAAAATGTAGCTTCAAATTCTCTTCATCTCCACTGCCACACCCCAGTCACAGTGAGTAGTCTGGTTATGTGGGAAAGGGGCACAGCCCCTCTGTCCACCCGGCTTCAGCACCTCTTGGTGGACAGCTCCACCTCCACACACTTTGCCAGGACATTGCACTAAGGGGATGGGTCCCTCTCTTTGCTGTCTCAGGCCTTCTCAGAACTCATGAGCCTTTACCCACCTTACTGGTGCAACCCTGACATGTGAAAAACAATTGTCCATCACTGAGGGACAGGAGTCAGGGTATAAAATCTCTGCCTCACTTTCCTCCGATCCAGTGGGGGCAATTATGAGGCCTGCTCTATGCCTACGCTTCTCAAACATTAGAGGGCATCAGAATCACCTGAAGAGCTGATTAAACCACACATTGCTGAACCCTGTCTCCAGTGATTCTGACTCAGTAGGTCTGGGGTGGAATCCAGGATTTTGCCTTTCTAATGAGCTCCCAGGCGATGCTGAGGCTGCTGGTACAGAGATCACACTTCAAGAACCACTGTTCTACGTGATTCCTTAGAGGGCTCCCAGTAGGAATGAGCTCCAGTTGCCCATAGCAGCAACCAGCTCATTAAAGTAACTTTCACTGATTTTTTTTCTCCCTTTCTGATCTCATTCTTTCCATTCTGGGATCCAGGAATGGCATCCCAAATAAATAACCTGCCAGCCAATTCTGTACCTCACATTCTACTTTCAAGGGAACCCAACCTAGGATAAGGCCCATATGTCTCTTATTTAGATTTCTCAGCCTCCTAACTGGTCTACCTGCCACCAACTGTCCCACTCGAATTCATTCTCCACACAGTGACCTAAAGGATCTAAGACACAAATTGGATGATGTGACTTCCTTGCTTCAAAGCATCCCATATTCCCATGGCCCTTTGGTATAATCCAGACTCTTGGGATATTTTAAAGGATTTTTATGACTTGAGCCCTTGGTCTCCAGTTGCATTCTGTGACATTCTCCTCTTGCAGACTTTGCCCCAACCATTCTAAACCCTGTCTATTATCCAGTCCCCAAGACAGATGTTGCTACCGAGTCTTCACACAGACTTCTTTATATCTTTGTTTAACAAGTCCCCACTTACTATTTGCATCTTAGCTTAGCACTCACTTAGGCACATTTTTTCCTGATGCTGTGGATAAGATTAAGTGCTTCTCTGAGCCCTTGATCACTTACCATAACCTTTACTACACTCATTTGGTATTTCTGTTTAATAGTCTGTCTCCCATACTAGGCTGTGCACGCTATGAGAACAAGAACCATTCATTTCTCACAGACCATGGTATGCCCAGCCCACAGCACAGATCTGGAGTACAGAAAGCACTCTGCAACTACGTGTTGAAAGGACACATGAATAAATGAATGTTATTACTTCAGTTTTGTAGACTAGGGAAATGGAGCATGGCTAAGTTAATAACTCAGATCAGGGTGACCCCCAAAGCCCGAGGTCTTTGAGAAGAGTGGACCCAACGGAAGTGCCATCTGAGGGACAGCAGAAGACAGCCTCATAGGAGGACTCTGGCCAACAAGATACAGAGCCTGAGATGGAAGGACTGAAGCCTTTGGGACTGCTGTCGTTCGGGCCAAAACTTATGATAGAACAAAAACACCACCAGGACTCTATCGTGTCTGGGTGTATAATTCCCCAAAGTTGTTGGTTTCCTTTTTTAAAGATGATATTTTGATTTCCTTTTATTAGTATAACACATTATTTGGTATATTGTGGTGAGCCTGCTTGCCAATATAGTTGGTTTTCCAATAGAGCATGACATGGTTTGGTGGTGTTCTCACCCAAATCTCATCTTGAATTGTAGCTCCCACAATTCCTTCATATTGTGGGAGGGAAACAGTGGGAGGTAATTTAACCATGGGGGGGCAGATCTTTCCCATGCTGTTCTTGTGAGAGTGAATAAGTCTCACGAGATCTGATGGTTTTATAAAGGGGATTTCCCCTGCACAAGCTCTCTTGCCTGCCACCATGTAAGACGTGCCTTTCACCTCCCAGCCACGTGGAACTGTGAGTCCATTAATCCTCTTTTTCTTTATAAATTAGCCAGTCTTGGGTATGTCTTTATCAGCAGCATAAAAATGGACTAATACAGAGCGGTTTTTCTGGTGGGGAGGAGGAGTAATTAAAGAGATGAATAGGTTCAACTACATAATTATATCACATCTCCAAGAGGCAATATGGCTAACTTTGCCAACACTTCTGTGAATCATAATTACATGCACATAACCAGCACTCCTGTCTCTCCAAAAAGAACAATTTGATATATATTCCAAAATACCAATATCTTGTCATGGGATCCACATAGGCTGAGAGTATCTGAAGTTTCAAATAGGTTTCTTTGAGGAAGTTTATTCCTGGTGTTGCCTAAAATGAGGGTTGTTTAAAATATAGAGGTCTTTGGCTTGATCTGTTTATTTTGTGTGTGTTGGAGGGGGAGATTACTTCTGTTGTTGCTTTATTTTTAAATAAAGAATACTATGGTTATAATAAGACAGGCATTTTTCTAGTTTTAAATGTAGTCCAGCGTCTAATGTTTGGAAGCCATGGCTTCTAAGTTGCTATATATTTCCAAAGAATTAATTTAGGTTTCTGTAGCTGTAAACGTGGGCAGAAATTCAGTTTTAATGAATGCCATTTGGTGGAGGTGGGAGGGAGTGCGTGGATAAATACCACCATTCTCTACTCGGTGACATTTAGTTGAGATGGGACTTGGCCAAAGTCTAGGTAAGATTTAATTTACGACACTGAATATTAAATCGATGTTTTCCCATCATTCTGAGAATAGATGGCCTGGCCCCTGCTTATCTCTCTGCCTTACACTTTCTGTCCTCTCTTACTGAACAGGAGGCACCTTGGGCCTCTTGCTGTGCTGTGAACACACAAAACTCACTCCACACTGTCTTCAGACTTGTTGGTCTCTCCGCTCGAAGCTCACTTCCTACAATTTCCTGGGTCGTATGCCTTCACTTCAGTCAAGTCTCTGCCCAAAGATCTCTCCAGAAAGCCTTCCCCTGCCCAGCCTACCTAAAACACTATTTTCATCCCCGTCTTTCTCAATCCATGTACCACATGTTTACTTTTCATAGTCCTTGCAGATAACTGACATTGTCTGTTCATTATCTCTTCCCTTCACTAGAATTTGAGCCTTATGGGGCAGAGACTTGGTGTCTTTATTTTAATCACTATGGTATCCTCGACACTCAGAACAATATCTATTATAAAACAGATATTTAAGAAATATTTTGGGTAAGGATGAATGAAGTAAAATCATAGCATGAGAATTCTATCAAAAATTGGATCAATAGATGACAATAAAATAGAAACCTTCTATAATTTTCATTTTTCCTGTCAACTGACAGTCAACTACTATTTTAGCCAATGTGTTTGTTTCTCTATGTGGCAGTTCACCATTAAAAGTCAGAAACCATGGACTCATAAGAAGAT
Organism: Rhinopithecus roxellana; assembly: GCF_007565055.1. Taxonomy (NCBI): domain Eukaryota; kingdom Metazoa; phylum Chordata; class Mammalia; order Primates; family Cercopithecidae; genus Rhinopithecus; species Rhinopithecus roxellana. Next base: position 55,565,690 of record NC_044561.1, read on the forward strand.
ATAAAAAAGGGTGAGAAAACGAAACTCCTTTGGAATCACAAATAGGAACTGTTGTGCTGGTGCTTTCCTGTGAGTGGTGCAAAGACCACAACAGGAAGCAAACGGCAGAAGTGCTCTGTCATGAAGCCTAATGCTTTATTTCTAACAGCTTCATCAATGCCAAGGTCACTCCAATGAGCAGGAGATCAGGGAAACCATCAGTCCACTGTCATAAGAGCTATGAGATTTGGCTCTTATTGGCTCATACATAACAGCTACGAGATTTTTGCTTTTGGGATTTTGTTTTTGTTTTCTTATATTTTCCTCAAGACAACAGCTAATTTATTTTAGATCAAGTCTTTACAAATCTTCCCAGTAACCCAGACTATCAAACAATGTGCTGAGTTTTACAATGACCCCAGGTCAAACTTTTCTTCTGCAGCTTCCTCACATCACCCAGCCTTTATAGAAAAGAAGAGAGTTAGGGCCTTCCCCTGGATCAAGCTTTAACTTAAGGGAATGTGGTAGCTGGTTTGTATTTTATCTTCCACACCATTTAAACGTTCTCCATATTAGCAATGAGGCTGTTTCACTTTACCATTTGCGTGTTCACTGGAGTAGCATTTTTCATTTCCTTCAAGAACTTTTCCTTTGTGTTTACAATGTGACTAACAGTTTGGCATAGGAAGCCCAGCTTTCAGCCTATCTTGGCTTTCAAATGCCTTCCTCACCAAATGTAATCATTTCTAGCTTTTGATTTAAAGTGAGACATGTGTAATGACTCTCCCTTCACTCTAACACTGGAGACCATTGTGGGGCCATTCATTGGCCTAATTTCAATACTGTTATGTCTTAGGAAATAGGGAAGTTAAGAAATGGAGACTGGGAAATGGTTGGTTGGTAGAGTGGTCAGAACATACACAACATTTATTGATTAAGTTTGCCATCTCATATTGCTACTAAACAATTATAATAGTAACATTATAACAGTAACACCAGAGATTACTGATTACCAATCACCATAACAGACATAACAATAATAAAAGTTTGAAATGTTGAAAGAATTACCAAAATGTGACATACAGACACGAAGTGAGCACATACTCTTGGAACAAATGGTCCCCATAGACTTGCTTGATGCAGGATTGCCACGAACCTTCAATTTGTAAAAAATGCAGTATCTGGGAAGCGCAATAAAGCAAAGTGTGGCCGGGCATGGTGGCTCACTCCTGTAATCTCAACACTTTCAGAGGTCGAATGGAGTGCATCACTTGAGGCCAGGAATTCAAGACCAGCCTGGCCAACATGGTGAAACCTTATCTCTACTAAAAATACAAAAATTAGCTGGGCATGGTGGCACATGTCTGTAATCCCAGCTATTCAGGAAGTTGAGGCAGGAGAATTGCTTGAACCCAGGAGGCCGATGTTGCAGTGAGTGAAGATTGGCCCATTGCACTCCAGCCTGGGTGACAAAGTGAGATTCCGTCTCAAAAAAGAAAAAGAAAAGAAAAGTGCAATAAAATGAGGTGTGCCTGTTTGTACTGAATGCAGTACATTGTGAATATGCTGTGCTGTTGGGGGTCTGGATTTTGTTGTCTTCCTTTTTAGTGTCAAATGTTGTTGGTGCACACAATTAACTTACTAGTGGAAAAGTTTTATCTTGTCAAGAATCTTCCTAGGCTTTTTAGGGCTGGCCCAGAGTAACCCTGGCTAGATTAGTTCTACTCCTAGTAGGTGGCCTTTCTGAGATTTCAACTGAATTCCCCTATTCTGGCTAGTTAGAACTCCAGCATTCCCAAGCAGTGTGCAACTTCTACTAGCACCCTTTGCATGTGAAGAACAGTATTCAGCTGAAACTGCAAAGGAGCTCTGTACAGATTTCTAGAGATCTTTCTTTGAATAGCTCCCTAATCTCCAGTAGTTTGTCCTTCAATACCCAGTAATCATATCAGTATCTTTCAATTTCTCTCTCTGTTTTCTCCACCTGCCAAAATCACTGTGATCTATTTGGGCTCTGCACTCCCTGTCATGTGCAGAAAGTATCCCAAGCAGCTATCTGGGGTGAATTTGGAGCTCACTGCATGCACTTCCTTCTGTTCCTGAGAGAATTTGTCAATATCAGTCCAATTTATAGTTAGTTTGTAGTAGGAGGATAAATGTGTTACCTGTTACTCTGTGATGGTCCCATTAGATAATTTTTGTTTTTCTACTTCTTTGACCCAAAACATTCCTCCTCCCTAAAATGTTCAGTCATTTCTGTTGGTGCTACGTAGTGGAGCTTCACACCATGGTTATTATACTACTTTGAACATACTACTGCACCGGTACAAAGAATTCTGGTTGCATTCACTAACTCAAGGACTTTGACCCTGTAATAACCTCCTTTTTATCTTGCCACATATTTTTTTCCTCTTTACTGGCTTATTCTCATAAGCATATAAGCATGCTGTAAAGTATCCAGTCTTAAAAATAACTCCCGCCCTTGCCCCATGTCCATTTCCAACTTTGTCTCCATTTTACTGCCTCCTGTGATAGCAAAATTCCTAAAAATATAAAAAGAGTTGTGTTTTCTGAGTTCCTGCACATTGGCCGTCTTTCTTTTCTGAAGCTCCTCTAATCAGGCCCTCGTTGCAATGACACCAGGTCATAAACAATAGCCATCAAGGTCATAAACTATCCATCTTCCTAAACCAGTGACCAACTTTTGGTTTTCCTCTTTGTCTACTTTCAGCAGGATTCAATACTGTTTAATATCCTCTTTCTCAATTTAGTTCTGATTTTGCTTCCAGAGTGTCACAGTCCACTGGATTTTCTCCTCCTTTACAAGCTGCTCCTTTTCCCTCTTCATCTCTTCTGCTGATTCCTCTTCCTCTTATTCCAGGGCCTTAAATGTTGGAGTGCTCTAGTGACTGCTAGGACAGGCGCTTCTCCCATATCATTGACCATCGTTCCCCTCGTCAAAACCATTCTTCCTCATTTCTTCTCTGCTTCTGCTAAAGACACTTTCGTTCACCTTGTTATTAGGCAAAGCATGATTCCACTAAAAGTTCTTTTTTTATCTCATTTGCAACATTCACTCCACAAGCATGTTTGGTTGCTTTACCACCAAAATAGATTGTGAATTCCACTGCTTCTCATAACCTTAACATTACCATCTTCATCCAAGGCATTTTTATCTTGCCTGAATGTCTGAAATAGCCTGTTAACTACTCTTCTTGCTTTCTAGCCCAGTCCATTCTTCAGATACCTACTAGTGTGATAACTAAAAAGATAAATCAGGCCATGGTGCTGTGGTGGTTACAGTCAACAGTGCCAACTCTTTAATCTAGAAAAAAAAATCCACACTTCTAAAATGGCTGCATGTTCTAATGACTCAGGGGGCTGGGACTGAGACTTGGCTACATATTAGAATAAACTTGTGGATTTTACAAATTATTGATGCCTGGGTTCCACCTCCAAAGATGGTTCTTTAATTGGTGGGAGCTTCATCCTGGACATCAGGGCCTTTTTAGAGCTCCCTATGCAATCTGAATGTACAAGAAAGTTTCAGAATCACTAACTAGTGATTTTTGGGAAAAAAGAACAATTCCCCAGAGATCTGGAAGATGGATTTACCCCTAAAGATTATGATTTAATTGGTGTAGTTTGGGACCAAAAAATGCACATCAGTGTTTTCTTAAATCTCCCAGGAAATTCTACAGAACTGTCTAGATTGAGAACCACACACCACCTTGTCCCTGTCTGTTTCTCCAGTCACACTGACCTGTTTGTGAAGCACATTTTCTTCCTCTAGGCTGCATTATCTCACTGGTGATTTGATATTAATTTAACTAAAGCTTATTTAACATATTTGAAGAACAATTACATGGAGACATTAATCATGTCATGATCAGCTACATTATCCCAAATAGCTAGGCTCAGTTTCAGCTCATCTGACCTTTATCTTGGTTAAAAACTTCTGGTTGCCTTTTCTGCAAGGGCAAGTGGTACAAAAAGCATCCCTGCACATTTTTATCTGACATTTCAGATTCCTGACCTGGATCCTTCAGAGCAGATTACATAGAAAGTAGGCTGATGTACTATTTTGCCCTTCACAAACCCAAGAGTCAACTCTGCTTATAAGAAAACACTCGGGAAACAGATACTGCGTTGGCTCCCTTTTATTTATCTTTCAAATTTTGGGAAAAAATCGAGTATCCTAATTCTTCCACTCCAAAGAGCAAGGTGGAAATGAGAAAAATGTCATGAGGATGTTAAGTTTGTGTCTAATTGAAGATATATTTTCTAAATTATTCACTTGGGGCATTTTTTTTTTCTCTTGGAAATACAAAGTTAGTTTCTTCCTATGACTTCTACGTCTGTGTCACTTCCTTTTGCTGGCAAGTAGATAAAAAGTGCATTTCTCCCCAGTCGGAAAGGTAGAAGAGTTATCAAGGGGACAAGGATTAAGGACTGAGGAAGGACATGAGAATCTCCTGTTCAAGAAAGAGCTATCTCCACTCTCTGGGAAATTACAGAAATCCTCCCACTCCTAATAACTACTCTGAGACCACAATTTGGGGAATTTTAAAATGCAAATAATCATCGTCAATATAAATCTTTAACTTCATACAGTTACTTTTGCAATGTGGATGAATATTGTAATGGTAGATTAATGTACAGCACTCTTGGAGAATCTTAAAAATCACAGAATATCTCTGTTTGATACACATTAGAGAACACTAGCAGCTTATTTCATAGATGAAGAGTGTGAGCCTTAACGGGAATTTGGTGACTTGAATAGAAGTTAAAAATAAGACTAATGTTTACAGTTTAGATGTAATGAGATTACTGCCAATGTTTTCTGAACGTTAGCCTATGCTATTTTAATTCTTTTGAATAAATACGACCACACTCTGCTTAATTTTAAAATGTTGCAATGGCTTTCCAAAATAATGATATATTTAATGCTAAGTAGAATAGATGGGCAAAGAAAATCACATTTCTAAAACTCAAACAAACATTATGAAAAGCTATTTTATGGCTCTTTAGAAAAACTTTGAAATATAGCTTTGACACATATTTTTAAAAAGCCATTTATTGAAATAAGAAATATTATTAAAATATGATATGAATACAATAAAGCAAAAGCTCATCAATATTAGTCCTCAAAACTCATTGGGTTAGCATATGGAAGCCTTATTTCATAAATTAAACCTTATGGCTCCCACCTTCTTAGCTATTAATTATTTAAAACATATTTTAAGTAAATAAAGCCTTATCTTGGAGTTTAGGGGAATTCATGGCTGTGTTCCAGAGTTGTATTTTTTTAGTGAAATAAGACTGAATTTCAAAGTTCTAGTTATTTTCACAATATTTCAAGCCCCATCATCTTAAACCATTGTTAAATCAACTCTATGGATGCCACATGACTCACGTTCCTCTGCTTACCTCTCACAATCAACTGGCTTTGGTGCTCCACGGCGGCGGCCTCATTCCGGGCGATGCAGGTGTAATTCCCATTGTGCATCAGGGAGAGATTGGAAATCCTCAAGGAGCTTGTGAAGTCAATATTGTCAATGGTCACCCCAAGGCTCCCAGGGATTGGCCGGCCGTCCTTCTGCCAAGTGATGGTAATGGGTAAGTCCCCTGAGACCACGACACACGGGATGAAGACCCGCTGCCCAATGGAGAATCTTGGAAACTCAAAGGGTTGTATGAAAGGTGGAACTGCAAGAAAAAAGAAAGTAACAGAGGGAAGATAATAACCAACTGTGCTTATTCTACATTTCTTTTCCTTTAACCCTGTACACGGCACTGAAAGAGTAGTAGAGACAATCATAGATACAGCATAGAAATACAGGAAGTGTAGCCAATTTGAAATTATGCTTCCATTATTTGAATTTTCTCATCATTTTAAATAAAAAGCATCGTTCAATTTGTACTTCAGTAAGTTACTTAACCTAATTTTGTTCAACAAACGTTTTTTAAATTTAATAATTATTTTTGAATGAAAATATTTCAGACTATATTCTGTAGTGTAAATAGTGCTAAAGGGGGATTTAGGTTTGCTTTTCCTTCGAAGCCTTTTAAAATGATGTATACAAGAGGAGGTTTCTTTCCTGTTTGTGACTATGACGCTGCAATTACTGTTGCCCCTTCTAATTGTTTCCTGCCTTGTAAATAGGAATATTCTAAACCCACTGAAGAAGCAGAGATTCCAATTTTGGCTGGATGTGGTGGCTCACACCTGTAATCCCAGCACTTTGGGAGGCCGAGGCAGGAGGAACACTTGAGCCCAGGAGTTCGAGGCTGCAGTAAGCTATGAGGGTACCACTGCACTCCAGCCTGGGTGACTCCAGCCTGGGTGACTCCAGCCTGTCTCTAAAAAACTAAAAACTAAAAAATAAAAGTAAAATAAATATTCCAATTTTATTGTTAAAGTTCTTTTTTATGTCCAACAAATAACAACCATTCATTATAAATTCTTATTTCATATTAGAAAAACTACATCTTTACTTTGCGTCTCTTAGTTTTTCACACTTTATGTGTGAAACTTTTAATTATGAACTGGTCCATGGCAGGTTTTTTGAGTTGATATGTTGCTAAGGAGGTCAGGTTATAGCCTTCAGCCTGGGCTACCATGGACACTGCAGGCAAACTCACCCTGGAAAGCTCTTTCCTGATTCAGTTTTGCTGAGTGATGCCTATTTGTCCATCTTGCCTCAGGAACTTCCTCAGTGCCCTCCTAGATGAGGTCATAGGGTATTAGCATTCTGAAGTAGTTAAAATGGAGTCAGATGGACCACATTTGAACCCTACCTGTTACTTGTTAGTTACAGATCATAAGCAAAGTAACATGCTCTTTCATCAGCCTGAAAGATTAGTTATTTATTGCCTTACTTTACAAATGGGAAGAGTGATACCCAAAGATGTTACATTGCCCTTTTGGTCTCAGAACTAGTTAACTGTTATCGGAGGGCTTAAATCATGTCAGTATGGCTAATATCAGAGGCTGTAATGTAAGCCTTTTTTTGTGTTTGTGCATACATTCTTTGAAAGAAAAAGGTTTATTTGTATGCAGGGGCATGGAAATGACTAAGAGTACAAACTAAGATGATTCATCATGTGATAATCTAATATAAACCAATTATTAGACTAGGAGTTTTTCCTAATGAAGTTGTTAAAGGTGTCTGCAGTTTATTCAACAATTGTAAGTCCATTTCTACTATCAGCTTAAGGAAGAGGTAAGGGATCCGGCTGAGAAATTTTAATAGAAAACCATTCATTCACTTACTTGTTCATTCAATCAAGTCATGTTTATTGAGCACCTGGGATGTGTGTGGCAGCAGTGAATGTGCTGGGCATGTAGCAATGAGCATAACCCATCAGCCCCTGCCAGTGGAGCTTCCATACACAGCCATAGGCAGCAGACAGCAAGGAAATGCAGCCACGGCGCTTCTCTTATTTTGTATTATCACTATGACTGCTGTCTGCTTTCAAAAGCAGTCGGGAGCTAGAACTCAAAATTTCAAATACAGCCGGAGGTAGAAGAACTAGGTGGCTCAAGTTAGGTCTTACTAGGGGAATTCATTTTTTTAAATGGCCAGAGGTACCAACAAGCATACTCAACGTCAATCCTGCTGTGGATTCTCAATGTACAGTCAGAGCTTTGGGACTGAAAAGGGCTGATCTGATGCTAAGAGAAAAGGTCTCAGAATGAGGTTCTATCCAGTGCTGGAGGAGACAATCGGGTCAGATTAAGGTGTGAATGTTCTTAGTTGGAATGTGCTGGAGAAAATGTCATGTTGTACCAAAGGTGCTTGTATTTCTTTAAATCTTGCCCCCAAGTGGCATAAATGTTCACTACACATGTAAATATTATTAATGCTAAATTGCCATGCTTTATTAAAGAAAATAATGACATTTCCTCCCCTTTGAGTTCTTGGAGATAAAAACCTTCTTGTCAGCATATTCAGACAAACCTTGGCTTGGTGCTTGCCATCTGAATTACAGACAATTTTTCTAAGATAAGAAACTTTGGAGCCAGACTACTTTGGTTTAAGATCAGCTACGCTGCTTACTATAGTTACTGAACCCTCTCAGGGTCTCAGCTTCCTTATTTATGAAATAGAGTGCTGCCTTGAGTTCTGAATGAGTTAACACAGTAATTCACAAACTCGGTCATACATCTCAATCAGTTTCTTAGCATTTGTTCTATTTCACAAGCCTTTAAGATGAGGAAAAAACAGGTAAGTTGAAAAGTTATTGGTTTAATTTTCTCTATCAGTTACAACAGGGAGAAGGAATACATAAGGATTTACTTTCTCCAAATCAAGAAAGAAAGGTATGACATAGCATATTTTTTAATCTAGCTATTTAATAAGAAAACCAGGCATGGTGGCTCATGCCTGCAATCCCAGCACTTTGGGAGGCGCAGACAGGCAAATCACCTGAGGTTAGGAGTTCATGAGCAGCCTGGCCAACATGGCAAAACCTTGTCTGTACTAAAAATACAAAAAAATTAGCTGGGCATGGTGGTGCGTACCTGTAGCCCCAGCTGCTAGGGAGGCTGAGGCAGGAGAATTGCTTGAACCCAGGAGGCAGAGGTTGCAGTGAGCCGAGGTCATGTCACTGCACTCCAGCATGGGAGATACAGGGAAACCCCATCTCAAAAAATAAATAAATAAATAAATAAGGAAAACACGATACAGTGTAGGTTGTAAATAGTTGTAAAGTAGTAGAATGTCCCTTTAGAACATGAGAGTTATAGAATACAGGAAATGTATGTGCATACAATTTTTCAAGAACAGAAGTAACAGGTAGCTATAGAAGAATCAGCATTAAAACCAAAACCAAAACCAAAACCCTATGCTTTCTATAATTCCAAAATATTTGTAACTCATCAATTTATGGTATTTAAGGAATATTTTTATCATTACTTTAGTACAAAGCAACGGGGCTGAAAATCAGGAAGTACACTTCCACAGCACTGAAAAACCAGCGTCAGAAAGCTAATGCACTAAATCTCATACACATTACTCCGAGGATAATCCTTTGCTTTGAACATCTTATTTTAAATCATTACAACACTCTCAGTTATCTCATATCTTGGCCTAAATCAGATTCTGGGAGTTCAGGCACATTGAAGAGGGCTTAGTAAGAAGCCACAATTGGCAAGCAAAAGGAGGAGAGTGAGAAACTGAAAGTAAATTATAAAGAACAGACACAAAAATGCAACACACACTGTAGTTGGATGACATTTTGTTTGGAAGCACATTGCCCTTAGTAGTCAGCATTTTTGTAACTAATATAAAATTGTAATACTTAATTAGCATTCCAAATTATAAGTCATGGTTAACATATTAAATAAAAAAGATACATTTAAAATATTTTAAAACATATCTACAAAAAAAAAAAAATCCTTTCCAAAAAGGTTAAAATAAAAATCAAAGAAAAGTTTAGAGGTAAAAGTCCTTTTCCCAGAAGAATGTCAAAATTAGGTTTGCTATGTGTTGTTCTGCTTGCCACATTATGTAAGGACACATTAAGTCAATATGCACATTACATCATTGTTAACGTAAATTAAATCACAAGACCTATTTGTCAATCATGTCAATTTTTTCTTCACTGCTTAAGTTGCCTTGCTTGCATCAGCTGTGAGTTGCAAGTCTGCTGCATACAAATGCAAACAATTTTTAAAGCATCTGAAGTCTTATATTTTACATTCATAAGACATAAAATCGATGGCACAAAGTAACCCCAATGATTAGAAAACTTTTGTCATGATTTTGGGAAAGCTGTACCTCCTGTTTGAGACACACTGATTACCTGATTAACGATATTGCCTAAATAAGGTAAATTATCTGAATCTTGTTGATGGTAAAAGCTTGTATATCATAGGAGCAGAAATCCTGAATATGACATGCACTGCTTTTGACATACCCTTTTTACAAGAAGTATGTAAATATCTGATAAAGGTCATTTATCACCAGGCTTGTGTATTTCACTCTAACATAATGGCGGGGGTCCTTTCTCTAGGCAGCTCAGAGCCATTGAATACTGTCAACTGTCAATTTTGACTCTTATTCTATCTAAACCCTTAACAAGAATATAGATCAGACTAATATATTTCTGTGTCATGTCACTTAAAATTAATTGTATATTCTTTTTCATGGGGGAAAATATTTTGATTTCTCGTAGAGAAGAGGAGTATACTACATTGATAAAATCATGGGTGGGGCGCTCATCAATTTTGGGTGATAAGCAGTATTACCTTCATCCAGTTTCTTGAACTCTGTGATTCTATCTCTTCATGTGTAACAAGGTGATAATGAAACGCAGTTCATTACCAGCTTGCATTGAAATGGACAGAAAGTAGCTCTTCTGCACAGCCATAGGGCTATTTACTGTCCATTTCAGTGCAAGCTGTGACTCCAAAATGATGAGGCTGTGAGCAGGTGGGATTTTCTAGTCCAGGATATGCCTTCATGATCTCCTCACCCATAAGACTGGTTATTTGGTCAATTCCAATACTTTATATCATTCAGCTTTCCTAAATTTTAGATTACCCACCCAGTCTGATATAGTTTTCCACAATGTACACACAAGTAAACGGTTCCTCTACTCACTCTTGTTCAAAACTCTTGTACAAAATTTATCACATTTATGACTCAAGTGAGTATAGTGATTTATGGACACACCCATTTTCTTAAGTAGAGCAACCCAGGAGGGCAGGAGATGTATCAAGTTTATCGTTTTTATTTCCCACAACTAGTGGGATAAATAGTGCCTTGTTCTTCCTTTTATTTTTTTTTTCTTTTTTCTTTTTTTTTAAACGGAGTTTTCACTCTTCCTGCCCAGGCAGGAGTGCAGTGGCATGATCTCACCTCACTGCAATCTCTGCCTCCTGGGTTCAAGTGATTCTCCTGCCTCAGCCTCCCAAGTAGCTGGGATTACAGGTACATGCCACCATGCTCAGCTAATTTTTTTTGTATTTTTAGTAGAGACGGGGGTTTCACCATGTTGGCCAGGCTAGTCTCGAACTCCTGACCTCAGGTGATCCATCTGCCTCGGCCTTCCGAAGTGCTGGGATTACAGGTGTGAGCCACCAAGCCCGGCCGCCTTGTTCATTTTGATTGAATAATGATTTTAGAATAAAACTTTCAGAGGTGATGATGAACGTATGTTTACACTCTGAACTTTAGACAATCCTGAATTCATTAAGAATGACTTAGTAAAGAGGATTGGGCAGACACATCCAGGACTTCATAATGACAACATGGCAGGAACAAGAGAGAAGCTCCTCTTCATAGTCTCATTAGCCTAGGGGTCAAGGACTTCTTCTTCTTCTTCTTTTTCTTTTTTAATACTTTAAAAGTTCTAGGGTACATGTGTACAATGTGCAGGCTTCTAACTACTGCGTCAACTCTCCCCTCTGCTGGCAGGGCCAGTTGGGGAGCTTGAGTCAATATCTGGCCTTGTTTATTTAGGTATGGTCCTTGTGCCAACTCTGAATTGCTATGTGAGTTGGTTTCCCTGAGATGAGTGACTTCTGACCAGCAGCAGCCAGAGATGCACCTAGCTCACCATGACTTAGGCTGCTGGTCCTGTGACCTGCACCTGTTTTAGCAGGAAGGGCAGGAGGCCAAGATGCAGAGACATATGATGAGCATGTAATAAGATATTGCTGGAGCCGGAGGGTGCTAAAAGAAACCAGAGGCTGCATGGGTCACATCAACTTAGATTCCACTAGTTTCCCTTAGCCTCTCACTCCAAGCTCCCCGGGGGGTTCAATATGAGCTGATACTAACTGACATTGACATAGGCAAAAAAGGCAAGAGTGAGCCAGCAGAGAATTCTTTGGCCCTGACTTCTGGGTGGGAAGGACAGGGAAGGACAAGACATTGTCCTTGCAGTGTGGTGGAGATGACTTTTAGGATCTATCTTTAAGCTTTCCTTAAAGAACTGTGTCTTGGGCATATTTGTAACAGCCCAAATCATAAAATACTTTAAAAAATGTTTCAAGTATATATTTTTCTCTAGACATAGATTTGAAATACCGCATTTGAATTTCTGTGGATCAATGAAGTAGGAGTTTTGGGTGTATTTTGATACATTTACATCTTTTGAATTATTTAAGGAGTACTGAAATGAGAAGTATACTCATGTAGGGGAGGAGTTATAAGTAAAAACAGTAGACCAAAGTTTGCTCTGGCCACTTTCTCCATTCTAAGAAAACACGTTCCCCATGGACAGAAAAAAATAGCTGGACCCAATCATCCACGTCTTCCTTATTTTCAGAAAGTGCTGGGTCACTGAACCTGCTGTGACTTGGAGAAAACAAACAAGAAAGGCTAAATCATGTTCATGTGTGTGTATATGTCACATTTTCTTTATCCATTCATCTACCAGTAGCAACTTAGGATGTTTCCATGTCTTGGCTGTTGTGAATAGTGCTGCAGTGAACGTGGGAGCGCAAGTACCCCCTAAACATACTGATTTCATTTCCTTTGGATATATACCCACTAGCGGAATTACTGGATCATATGATTTTTTTTTAGGAAGCTTCCTATTGTTTCTCATCATGGCTATACCAATTTACATCCCCACCAACAGTGTACAGGGTTCCATTTTCTCCATACAGTCTTGCCAACACTGTTATCTTTTGAGTTTTTGACCACATAGCCATACTAACAACTAAATCATACAGGCCAAGTTTCACAATTCTCACTCAAGGTGGGCACCAAGAGATTAAAGGTGGTACCAATACCCCATGGAATATTTTGCAGCCATAGAAAGGAATGAGATCATGCCCTTTGCAGGGACATGGATGGAGCTGGAAGCCATTATCCTCCACAAACTAATGCAGGAAGAGGAAACTAAACACTGCATGTTCTCACTTATAAGTGGGAGCTGAACAATGAGAACACATGGACATAGGGAGAGAAGAACACGCAACGGGGCCTGCCTGTGAAAGCACGGGTAGGGGGAGGGAGAGTATCAGGAAAAATAGCTAATGCATGCTGGGCTTAATACCTAGGTGATGAATGAAATGAAATCACCTTAATACATAGGTGATGGGTTGACAGGTGCAGCATACCAGCATGGGACACATTTACCTATGCGACAAACTTGTACATCCTGCACATGTATCTTGGAACTGAGAATTAAATGAAATAAAATAGAAGAACATTATGTCTGCTATAGTTACTGCTGTGATGAAAATCTTTCCTCATATTATATTATAATTTTTAACAATGGATTGAATTATTCTATTTCCTGGTATTATTTCATAATGCATATTGTTTTTTCAATGTAGAATTATTCTTTATTTTACACAATAAAGATTCTAATATGGAAAATGCAGTATTAGTTTTGTTCAATTATTAGAACTACACAATATTTTTATAGTAAATGTGATTTGAAATTATTTCTAAGTTAATTAAATGGGCAAGTAATATATTCTCTAAAATAATCAATTTTGTTACTGTGTTAGTCCATTTTCACGCTGTGGATAAAGACATACCCAAGACTGCGCAATTTACAAAAGAAAGAGTTTAATTGGACTTACAGTTCCACATGGCTGGGGGAGCCTCACAATCATGGCGGGAAGCAAGGAGAAGCAAGTCCCATCTTACATGGATGGCACCAGGCAAAGAGAGAATGAGGAAGATGCAAAAGCAGAACCACCCGATAAAACGATCAGATCTCATAAGACTTACTCACTACCATGAGAACAGTATAGGGGAAACTGCCCCCATGATTCAATGATCTCCAACCAGGTCCCTCCCATAACACGTGGGAATTATGGGAGTAAAATTCAAGATGAGATTTGGGTGAAGACACAGCCAAACCCTATCAGCCACCATCTCTGTTCATTTATGTGTATTTACTTTAAACGTCTAAAACATAGACAAGTACCCTATAAGAGTTTATGAGAATTCACAGACCCCATGGCAAAAGTTAATGAGGGTGGATATCACATTCACTTGAAGAATCATACCACACATTACAAAATTGGATTATGAAATTGAAAACCGTAAATAAATAGTTCAACAATTCAGATGGAAAGGAATGTCTCTTCCTAAACATACACTAATGGAACAATTGTTCCTCAGTGTCCTGACCTGGTCTTGTTCTTCCTTCTCTCTCCCTGATGGTCTCAGCACCTCCTTGGCCCCAGCTGTCAGCTCAATGCCGTTGACTCCTAATCTAAATTTTCAAACACAAACTCCTTCTCAAGATTCATGCCTGCTTGTTCAGTAGTATGCCCATATCTTCATCTTGATGTCTCAGAAGCATCTCTAATCCCAAACCAAACATAGCAAGTTTCCCTTTAAGCTTCTTCAATTCTCTGTTCTTAGTAGTGATAGCAAAATCTTCTGGTTGCAAGAAGCTTCAAATAATAAAAGTATTCCTAGTTGTGCATTTCTTTTTGTGTCCAGCTGCTGAGAGTGGGTTGCTATGTATTGTCTACTCCAATTCTCAACATGTCTTGTATGTGGTTTCTCTTTTTCCAAACACAGTACTATCACCTTTTTAATTACAACTCTTTCAATTGTGTCCTAACTGGTCATTTTTTTTTTTTTTTAATCTTTCTACATTGTGATATATCTTACACACCCCAACCAGATTAATGTTTCTAAAACATTGCTGCGAGCATTTCCCTCTGCTCCGCCACCTTTAGGATCCAGTAGGATGTGCTAACTCTCCAAGGCCTGGTCCTCTCTGTGCAGATGCAGACTTTCGCTTACTGGGGGTATCCTTTGTGTCAGCCATATGGGCTCTTGCATGTGAGCAACTGCACCTGACCCACCTCTGTCCCCACGCCCTGTCCGAGCCCCATTCTCACTCCGATCATCTTATAATGGCACAACTACACTAAATTGTTCCCTGCGTTTGGAAACCGCTTCAGGCTCTTGACCCTTTTGAGATTCAACTCAGCCTTTCTGGGACATTCTTTTTTGGCTCCTTAAGACTTCTCAGCCTACCCTATGCCCAGAATTGGCTAAATGTCCACTTCCTCTCCTCCTAAAACACATACTGCATATTTCTCTGATGGTATTGTGTTGATGTCCACATTTCTCTTCTTTGTCTCCCTGCTGTTCTCCTGCGCCAGGTGTCATGGCTGCTGCTTCGAACCCTCTGCTGCCCCTCACCCAGGACATTTGCTGCTTCCCGCCGTGTGTTGCCATCATTTGTCTGTGGGGTCTCCCACAGACCCCAACACCTTGCTGGCAGTGACCATCCTATTATTACTTGATCTTATTAACAGCAGTTGCACAAGTATTACCCGAACAAATTTTTAAAAACCTCTTAGGACTCACAAAACTAAAGAGATTTTTTGAGTTGAAACTTGTTCTGACGACAAAGGTCCAGTTGAGCTATGAACTACACCACAATACACTATGACATACTGTAACATTTCTCATTTCTTTTCTTTTTTTTTTTTTGAGATGGAGTCTCGCTCTGTCACCCAGGCTGGAGTGCAGTGGCACGATCTCGACTCACTGCAAGCTCCGCCTCCCGGGTTCACGCCATTCTCCTGCCTCAGCCTCCCGAGTAGCTGGGACTACAGGCGTCCGCCACCTCGCCCGGCTAGTTTTTTTGTATTTTTTAGTAGAGACGGGGTTTCACCTTGTCTGCCAGGATGGTCTCGATCTCCTGACCTCGTGATCCGCCTGTCTCGGCCTCCCAAAGTGCTGGGATTACAGGCTTGAGCCACCGTGCCTGGCCTACATTTCTCATTTCTAATTGGAAATATTGGACTCATGTCATTATAGAAAGTGGGAGCAATATTTTTTTTTTTTTTTTTGAGACATAATTGGTTCAAGCAATTCTCCTGCCTCAGACTCCCGAGTAGCTGGGACTACAGGTGCCCGCCACCACACCTGGCTAAGTTTTGTATTTTTGGTAGAGACAGGGTTTCACCATGTTGGCCAGGCTGGTCTCAAATTCCTAACCTTAGTTGATCCACCCACCTCGGCCTCCTAAAGTGCTGGGATTACAGGCGTGAGCTACCGTGCCCGGCCAGTGGGAGCAATTTAATGAAAAAAAAAAGTGTTTGGGAAAAGGTGTTTAAGATGCACATCTATAGCCATTTGACATCTACGTAAGTGGGAGGAGTTGCACTGACCAGATTGCTTTCAAGAAAGGACATGTTACCACCAATTCAGGGGGTGATGTCATTTGGAAGTTATTGGCCACCTCAGAGATTGTCTCAGCTGCAGAGGCCTACTTCACCCAAGGACAGGCTCTTTTTGGAGTGTCCTCAATCCAGTGACTGATTGAGGAGCAATTCTGCCCAAACTCAGGGCAATCCTGAAGGACTGTTCTTGCTCCAGAGTTCACTGTCATTCACCTGCATCCCAGTTCACTCTTTCTTGGCCCGGTCCTTCTTCCTGTCCTTCCCTCCTTGGGTATTGGTCATAAGATACTCCCTGATAAACATCCTGCACACTAGCATCCATCTCAGAGTCGGCTTCTTGAAGAACCCAACCATAACAGTTTGTTTCATCTACAGCAAACATGCATGCACCATTAATAACAAAACCAGGTCTGTGTGTGACACTGCCTCCATATACTTCAATCATCCATTCACATTACTTTAACTCATCTGAGACTGTGACTAGAATAGAATTCGTGCTGAGTTTTCTTTCAATTATACCCCTCTATACATGATGAACAATATCTTGTTATTTTCCCTCAGAGCAAGCAAAAGATAGAAGAATAAAAAAGAAGCAAGGGAAAAAGTTAAAAAGATTAATTTTAAAATAGTTGCTCATGAACTTAAAAAAATAAGCTGTGTTTGTTTGGTTGCTTTTGCTCATTCAGCTGGCCCAAGTTCAGCTAGGGTTCTGAGCAAAAATTCAGTTGTTATCTCTGATATTTGGAATATATCGGGGATAAGAGTAGCTAATTTTTCTACAATGATTTTAAACAAAGTAGTTCTTCTACAGGATGCTTCTTTTAGACTGCTAGATTGTGAAAAGAGGTAAAGAGTCATAAATATAACAACATAAAGAGTAAGGGGGCTGGGTGCAGTGGCTCACGCCTATAATCCCAGCACTTTCGGAGGCTGAGGTGGGAGGATCGCCTGAGGTCAGGAGTTTGAGACCAGCCTGGCCAACACAACGAAACCCCATCTCTGCTAAAAATACAAAAATTAGCTGGGCATGGTGGCTCACCCCGAGGTGGGAGAATTGCTTGAACCCAGGAAGCAGAGGTTGCAGTAAGCTGAGATTATGCCATTACATTCCAGCCTGGGCAACAAG
Organism: Rhinopithecus roxellana; assembly: GCF_007565055.1. Classification (NCBI taxonomy): domain Eukaryota; kingdom Metazoa; phylum Chordata; class Mammalia; order Primates; family Cercopithecidae; genus Rhinopithecus; species Rhinopithecus roxellana. The sequence continues at coordinate 55,582,924 of NC_044561.1, forward strand.
AGTGAAACTCTGTCTTAAAAAAAAAAAAAAAAAAAAAAAAAAAAAAAAAAAAAGAGAGAGAGAGAAGGAAATAAAAGGAAGGCAAATAACTTTTTTCCTAAAAGTTGTTCAAAATTATTAAGTAAGTCCAAGGGAGGAAAAAAAAACCAAAATGTTTTAGGAACAAGAAAAAAGACATCCCAAGGCATAAAGTAGCATTATAATAAAGAGAAACGCAAAAGACGCAAGTTGGATACAAAAAAAACTACTTGAAATTTGGGGGTGTAAAAGAGTAAAATATGCTCTGAGAAGCATGGCAGTGTCTCCTACCAAAGCACTTTCTAGAAAAATGGATGCCCTGCAATATTGTCAACCAGATACCTGAAGGGGAATGTGGTGGAAAGAACTGGATAATTTCTTGGGGTCATTTTAGTCTTCAATCATATGAAATGTCTCTTTAAACTTATTTTTACGGAGTGTATTGTAAAGTCTTAATCATATTATGTTGAGATAGTTTCTTTAAAGATTAAAATGACCAAGAACTTAAAAACTCATGACAACTTCTATAGTGAACAACTGGAGTCACCATGGTCCAAGGAGGATGATAGGTTATGTTTCCCCTGGTTGACAGCAGTAATAGCTTCATACAGGAGACTGTAATAAAACTGTGTTACTTTTCTGCATCTTTAATATGAAAAGAAAAACCATTTGAATCAACATGGCATCAAGGAAATGAAACATATCTCATGTTTTACTTATTTAGTTAGAGAAAAGTATCATCTAGATGAGGTACAATTATTTCATTTTTGTTTATACGGACTTTTGATGGAAGTAAAGCCATGTGACCCCAACCAGAGGTGATGACAACCAGCCTTAACAGAAGTAAACAAGATTCATAAAATCACTGGTATTCATTTTAAAACTTAGCTTATTTTTCCAATAGTTTCTTTATGAGGATTGTTAGTAATAGCAGATTATTTACTTGAGAAGTATTTTTCATGACTTTGGCTTACAAAAGGTCATTGCTCCTGAGAAGCTTGGTTATTAATAATAACTGACTTGAAGAGGCTGCATTTTTTTAGTAAAGTGCAGAAATATGTTACAGTGAGACAAGGGTATAAAAAGGTAGTTAATACATTTCACAGAACGAAGACTGCCTCTGACAATACCATCATGGTATCTTGGTAGATGGAGAGAAGAAGCAAACATGGGTCACTTAATAAATATTGGGATAACTGACTCAATATAGATAGAAAATAAAGTGGACCCCACCTTAATTATATCTGTGAACCTCAGTGGGGGTTGAGGGCCTAAATGCAAACAGTAAAAATATAGACACAGAACAAATACAGAAAAAAATAGGAATGCATCTTCATGAGCTCATAAACTTCTTAAACAAGGTCCAAATGAAGACAAGGGCAAAGTTAGGAGACAAGAACACACAATGGGTCTTTTCAGTAAATAGTGTTGGGAAAACTAGATACCCATAAGCAGAAAAATGGAATTAGGTCATTATCTCTAATTTATGGTGTCTCTAATGCCATATACACAATTAAACTCAAACTGGATTAAAGACTTAATGGAAGGGCCTAAACTATGACATTAGTAGGAGAAAATACAGGAAAAAGTCTCCCTAACATTGCTCTAGGCAATGACTTTTGGTTATTACCCCAAAAACATGGACAACAAATGCAAAAATAGAACAACGGGATCACATCAAACTAAAAAAACTTCTGCACGGCAAAGGAAATCAACCACCAGAGTGAATGAAGTGACAACCTATCTACAGAAGGAGACAACATATTTGCAAACCATACACCCGATAAAAGGTTACTATCCAAAATATAAGAAGGATTCAAACAATGCAACAGCAGGAAAGCAACCTGATTTGAAAATAGGCAAATTCAATGAAGCTATTAAAAAATGGGCAATGAACCTGAATAAACATTTCTCAAAAGAAGATGTACACACGGCTAACAAGTCTATAAAAAAATGCTCAACATCACTAGTTATCAGGGAAATGCAAACTAAAAAACCAAAATGAGGTATCATCTCACACAGGTTAGAATGGCTGTTATCAAAAACATGAAAGAAACAAGCATCGGTGAGCATCTGGAGAAAAGAGAAGCTTTGTACTGCATTGATAGAAAAGGAAGTTACTATACTCACTATAGAAAACACTATGGAGCTTCCTCAAAAAAATTAAAAATAGAACCACCATATTTTCTAGCAATGCCATTACTGGGTATATATGAAAAGGATATGAAATCAGTATGTTGAAGAGATATCTACACTTCCATGTTCATTGTGGCATTGTTTACAATAGCCAAGATATGGAATCAAGTGGCTAAGTGGTCACCAGCAGATGAATGGATTAAAAAATACGTGGTATACATATACAATGGTTACCAAAAACAGGGACGAGTTAAAATAAAACAACTGTAATCCCAGCACTTTGGGAGGCCAAGGCAGGCAGATCACGAGGTCAAGAGATTGAGACCATCCTGGTCAACATGGTGAAACCTCATCTCTACTAAAAATACAAAAATTAGCTACGGGTAGTGGTGCACGCCTGTAGTCCCAGCTACTCGGGAAGCTGAGGCAGGAGAATCGCTTGAACCCAGGAGGCAGAGGATGCAGTGAGCTGAGATTGCGCCACTGCACTCCAGCCTGATGACAGAGCAAGACTGTCTCAAAATAAATAAATAAATAATAAAAATAAAAAATAAAACAAAATAAGGACCTTCAGCCTTAAGACTACTCAACCTTAAGAAAGAGGGAACTGTAGCCCTTTGTGACAATACGGATGAACTGGAGAACATTACATTAAGTGAAATAAGCCAGGCACATAAAGGTGAATACCACATCATCTAACTCATATGTGCAATCTAACAAGGTTGGTCTTATAGAACGAAGAATGGTTGTGGTTCCCAAGGGCTGGAGTTACTGGCGAGATGTGTGTCAAAGGACACAAAATTTCAGGAGGAAAAGTCCAAGAGATCTATTGTACAACATGGTGACTATAGCTAATAATTTACTGTATTCTTGAAAAATGCTGACAGTGAATGTAAAGTGTTCTCACCACAAACATGATAACTGTGTGAGGCAACCTATATGTTAATTGATCAGATTTAGTCATTCCACAATGGATATATATTTCAAAACATTACACTATACACAGGAAATACATATCATCTTATTTAAAATGTAAATAAATACATATCATTTTATTTATAATGTAAAAAATCATATATATGCATTTAAAATCAATATATAATATATGCAATATATAAAATATATTTATGCATATAATAAACATCAAATATATATATTTATTGTATGAATATATTTTATATAATAAATTATATATATTTATTATAGGCATATATTTATATAAATATATATTATACATATATATAGCATTCTTTGATATTGAAACCAATCTTACACACTGTCTTTTTTTCCCTCTAATTAGGGTAAAGTAATTTGAGATATTGCTTATAAAACACTTAATAAAAGGCTGTATTTTAAAGAAAGGTACCTGCTTTGAGTTCTAGAATAGAGGAATTTTAAGTCATTGTACCTCCAGGACAAACCTGCCTGAAGGAAGCCATAGAAGCTGAGTCCTGCGCTCAGATATCGTACCTTTCTCTTCCGCAGACACTTGAGAGCTTAAATTCCCAGGGTAGCTGAGTAAATGCATGCATTTAAGCGCATTGAAGCATGAGCGCTTTCTTGCATCATTTAAAAAGGGAGGACAGTGAAAGTTCCCACTTCACTAGTTTTCTTTTCTCGCATTAGGGTATTAACTTAAAAAGAGAATTTAAATTCTCATTTTAAATAATAAATTAACATAAAAGGATTACATATTTACTACATTACCATTCTATTTTTCCCCAGGTCTATATTTCTCCTGTATTATTCATCACAGAAGCTCTGCAATTCCCAAGTTGTTGTTGAAAAATAAATATGAAAAAGTTGGGGATGACTGCAGTGTATGGCTACACACAAAAGACCCCAGCAAACTGGAACCTACGTTAACCACTGCTCCACTTTAATGAGGAACTAAAATACAAAAATAACCTCAAAATGCTGTCCTTTCCATCAACAATATTGTAAGTAACTCCAGTATCTAAAGAGATAGCAGGAGAAAGTGGAAGAAAGCGATAGATGAACAATGAAAGACCTTTCCTTGCTGACAGAGTTGGGTTTGGAATTCGGTGGAAGTTTTGGTGCCAAGGTTGGAACAGCTAATGAGCAAATGTCCGAAAGCGGGAGTGGGGGAACTGCCAAGCCTATTTCTGTGCACAAAGCTGTCCCTTGCCTAGGCCAGATGACATTTGTTGTCAGCCCTTGAAGAATGATGCCATTAGAAGACGGCATCCCCCGCCGCTCACCTCGAGTGGAAGGCGAGCGGAGAAACTCACAGCACTATTTTTAACACAGCATTCATTTCCCCTCTTGCACCAACAGCAATCCAGCAAGACGTTATGGTGACAGACGAGACGCAGCATAGGACAAAAAGCTGCATGGAAGCAGGATTTTAACATCAAAATGTGCAGAGCAGTGTTCCTGTTGGGCTATGGTACACAAAGTGCCACCAACACGAGAGCTGGAAACCCTGGCAGTGACATCTAATTCTCCCTTCGATTTGAAGGAGGACAGGGTAAAAAAAAAAAAATTGTGGTACATTAAAATGGGAAATTGCCACAAATATAGACACTGAATGAAACATGTAAAAGTGGATGTTTCTGGTTGTTCTCTGCATTCCTAGCATGGCCATTTCATCTCACTACTGGCAAACATTAACTTTTAAAAATCCTTATAAAATATAACTCTGAAAGCTTGGTGCTTCTTAGACATTTATTTACCTGTAATTTTAACTATCTTTCTCTATGAATTTTAGTCTGCTTTCCTGTCTATTTTTTTAAATCTCCATGGTCTGAAGCCAGAATGGTGATACACAGGCACTTTAGACCAATCCCGTCATCCAAAGGCTTTCGCCAAGGCACTCAGGTGCCACATCACTGCTCTCAGCCCCTCCATCTCCCAAGCAAAAGCTTCTGGAGTCATTTCTCATTCGGACCTGCCCCCTTTCACCAAATCCATTCTCTGCTTTTCCTCTCTCCAATTCAACAAATTCTATCTCTCTTAAATTAGTCCCTCAATATCTTTTGCCCTACATTTTAACATGTTATCTGTCTTGGCTTTTAAAATAGCTTTATTCCAGGGCCCTTTGTATTCATTTCTCCCCACTCCTACCCCGGTTTCCCACTGCAATATGAATTATTGTTCTGGGAGTCACCATGGGGTTGTGTTAGAATCAAAACATCTGCGTTTGAGTCTTGAATGTATTACTGGAAGACTGCGCAGCCTCATCCCTCTTCTATTCTTTCCCTGATTATGCTTTATCTACATTACAGAGTCACTGTATTAATTTAGGTGACACAGATGAAAGTGTTTTGTAAACTACAAAGTTTTATATAAATATAAATAGAAGGTGACATTTTTATCCCGCAGTCAATTAACTTTCCTGGCAGTGTTGATCCCCAGCAATTAGAACACTCAATTAAGCACCGTTCAAGTTCAATGTGGCACCTAAAATGGGAAAGACAAAGCTTGAAAATGTGTTAAATATAAATCTGCTTGTTAAATTGAAATGAAGTGAAAGAAGAGACTTGGACTTTTACTTCTGCCTATGTGTTTGAGGGCAGCAAACTTGCACTTCTGGATAGTTACATGTATTTCAGAACCGCTTAAGCTTCAACCACCATCAATAATAAGCATGTTATTTATATCAATCTTTGAAATTTAAAAAATTTATTGCAGGTATATGCCCTAAAATAAGCAAAGGGTTATGACTACTATCAAAAAAAGACATGATGAAAAAATAGTATTGTTTCCAAATATCATCTAAACACATATGCACATACTCTCCGCTATATCCAGTATTTAAAATGAACCTCCTGGAGGCAAGATAACAGTAATTTGGTTTCACTGTTGGCAGCAATATTGCTGGGATCAACTGGGTCACTTCTACTTCCCAAGGAAGCCAACTTTTAAGGCTTCAGGTTTGCTCTTCCAAAATTAGCTGGGTGAAATAGTCACTGTGTGGTCTCCCAGGAAAGGCAGTGGAGCTGCATTTACATGAAAAGACTAAGAAAGTCTCTTTCAATCCTAACCCACAGGGAGAGCCAAAATTCTAAGTCCTTTCCTAAAATTTAGCTGATTTCTTATTTTCCTCCCCTAATACTCGGTTGTGAATTTTTAAAAAGCCTTGATGAACTACAATCCTGACCATTGGAGTATAATTTAATTTACATATTAATATTTCTTTTAAAAACATTTTATTTGATTTATTATTATATTATATTATATTATATTATATTATATTATATTATATTATTATTATTATTATTATGAGACAGAATCTTGCTCTATCACCCAGTCTGGAGTAGAGTGGAGCTATCTTGGCTCACTGCAACTTCCACCTCCTGGGTTCAAGATATCCTCCCTCCTCAGCCACCCGAGTAGCTAGGATTACAGGTGCGTGCCACCATGCCTGGCTACTTTTTGTATTTTTACTAGAGACGGGGTTTTGCTATGGTGGCCAGGCTGATCTTGAACTCCTGGCCTCAAGTGATCCTCCTGCCTTGGTCTCCCAAAGTGCTGAGATTAAAACATTTTAAAACATAAATTTAAATGTTCAGAAGTCAATTTGTTTAAGACCCTTCTAAGTTCTGAGTAAAGGCTAAGATTGTGAATGGGGTATAATTGTTACTGTGCTTTGGAAGTAGTTCACCGCAGCCTCGCACTCCTGGCCTCAAGCCATTCTCCTGTCTCAGTCTCCGGAGTAGCTGGAACTACAGTTGCGTACCACATCACACCTAGGCCTCCCAAGTAGCTGGGATTACAGCAGTGTGCCTCTGTACTTGGCTGTTGAAGCAAAGGTAATTTGGGTTCTTGCACCTTGCAACCAATAGGGTCATAGTCAATACATGGATCTGTGCCAATCTGGGAAATCTAAAAAGAGATAAACTTACATTTCAAACAATCCTTTGTTTGAATTTTTGTCGGACTTTATCTTCAGATATTTGGTGAAAGGTTCTAATGTGAGCCTGACTGGGGGCTGGGGCAGCCTGTCCATACGAAGTTAAAACCTGCAGTGTGGTGCACGAAGTCCCATGAGGGTCCCACCCACGCTGTGGTGTTGAGCATCATCTCTTTACTGATGTCCCCAGATCTGCAGCCTGGATTCCTGAACTCTACTCTCCCATATCTAATTTCCTACTGAGAGCATCCACTTACTTGTTTAGTGTGTATTTCAATCTCAACACATCGATAACTAGACTCCTCATCATCTTCCTTAAACCGGTCCACTGCATCTTCTGCTCACTCAGTAGAAAGCAATGCCATTCTTCCTGATACTCCGTTCAGAAGCCTGACCTGATTCTTGATGTCTTTATTTTCCTCACACCTGTATCCAACCACTAGGAAAACCGATTGAATAGACCTTCGACATAGATCTAGAGTCTGTCTTCTACCCATCACCTCCTCTGCTCTCCCCTACCACCATCTCTCACTTGGATTCACTTTCCAACAGGTCATTCTACTTGCTCCCTTTCCCTGCATAGATGATTCTCAGCACAGGAATCAGATGCATCCTTATTCTTCTTTTTTAGAGATGGGGTCTCACCATGTTGCCCAGGTTGGAGTGCAGTGGCTATTCACAGGTGCAAATACAGTGCACCACAACCTCAAACTACTGGACTCGAAGTATTCTCCTGTCTCAGCCTCTGGAGTAGCTGGGACTACAGGCTCGTCCTACCATACCTGGCTAAAAGCATCCTTTTAAAACCTTAGTCTGGCCATGTGACTTTTCTGTTTAAAGTCATACAGTAAAGCCCCCATCTCACTCAGCAGAAAACCCCATGTCCTGAAAACCGAAGTCCTGATCTAGTAAGTCCCCCATGAAAAGGTTCTGCTCCTTCTGACTCAGGACCTCTTAGTGTTTTCTTATTCACTTGGCTCCCGCCACACCAGCCTTTCTGTTATTCCTCAAGCTTGCCAGGCAAACTCTGAACATCGTGGTTCTATCTCTTCCCTTTACCTATGAACTGTCTCAAACCCCTCCACATCTTTGCTCAAAGTCTCACTTTTTCAAGGCAGCTTTTCCTGACTATTCTGATAAATTTTGCAAGCCTCAAATCCCAACAACTGCCATTTCTTTCCAGGCAATAAAATACCACATAAAATAATATTTTCCTTCCTTTGTTTGCAAGTACTTGCAAAGGAGCTGACAAGTTTTATACTATATGATATGTGTTTAGAAGAAAAGAAGCTGCTGAAGACAAAATTATTCAATAGAATTATTTCCTAAAATCATAAATATATTGTTTATAATAGACAATAAATTATTCTTTTGGCCATAAGCTAGTTTGAATTGGTTTCTGTCACTTCAAAAGGATCAAGATGAATACATTGATTTATAATGATCTGGCAAATTTAAGGAGCAAAAGTTAATGATTCAAAGAGCTTTTGTTTACATTTATGTCTCTTAAAAATTACATTAAAATATTATACCTATTTATTCAATGGACATACTTCTGGAAATTTTTCTTGAAAAAAAAAGTCTTAAAATCAGACAAAGGGCAATGCATAAAGAAGTTCATTTGATACCTTATTTGTAATGGTCAAACATTAGAAATAAACTCAAATTTTAGCACTGTATTAGATGTTTTCAAAATGGAGCTCACAGACCTGTAGGGATCCCTGAGACCATTTTAGGTGATTTCTAAGAAGAAAATCATTTTCATGACAATGCTGAGGTGCTGTTTGCCTTTCTCATGGTGTTGATATTTGCACCGTTGGAGAAAAAGCCATGGTGGGTGGGACTGCTGAGCCTTACCATGAATCCCAGCAGTGACACTAACAGGATGACTATTCATTATACTGTTTACCAACGCATAGTCTGAGTTGGTTTTTAAAAATGCCAGATTCGTTTACAGACACTTAATGAAACAAGAAAAATAACAGCTTTATTACATTTTTACCCTAAAGCTCATGTTATTTTTAATGCTGTATGTCCTATGTAATAAAATGGGAAGAAGGCACAGTGTTTCCTCTGCCTCCTGAGCAGCATGGGGCTGTCTTCTTCATGTCAGAGTATGTCTGACGTGAATGTCATACTTCATGCCAGAGTATGTCTGTGCTTAAGTTGCAAATTCGAGCAGCTGCTTTTTTTCTTTTTCATGGGATTCCATTTCTTTCTTAAAAGAATGGCTACCTAAAAACAATGGTTATGCAGTCTTTTCTATTTGTCAAACAATTTCTTACAGAGAAATGAGCCCATCACTCCTACGATTACAATTGATGGTGTTTATTATAAATAATAAAATTGAATCTTTCAAGAAAGAATAGAATTTTAGAAAACTTGTGTCCATCAGCATGAACTTGACAGTTTGTAGGTGTTCTCAAAAAAGTAAAACCTGAAGACTTTCTGATGAGATCATGGTAATGTTAGTAGTTGTGATATTTTGATATTGTATAACAAATTGTATCAACATTTGGAAGATCTGCATAACACGGTGAACCAATTACTTCCAAAGGATCAACTTTTTATGTTACAAAATCATGTGTGGGTAAAACCTTCCTTTCAAGGGTATGATAGAGCAGTGAATTTTAAGATAGCAGAGTACAGGCCGGGCACGGTGGCTCACGCCTGTAATCCCAGCACTTTGGGAGGCCGAGACGGGCAGATCACGAGGTCAGGAGATTGAGACCATCCTGGCTAACAGGGTGAAACCCCGTCTCTACTAAAAATACAAAAAAGCCGGATGTGGTGGCGGGCGCCTGTAGCAGGAGAATGGTGTGAACCCAGAAGGCGGAGCTTGCAATGAGCCGAGATCGCGCCACTGCACTCCAGCCTGGGTGACACAGCGAGACTCCGTCTCAAAAAAAAAAACATGAAAAAAGATGGCAGAGTACAGAAAATGTGTTGATATGGCATCTGACTACTGTAATGAACCATTAAGATACTGCCATGTTTTAATTCTCTGCATAGTATGGAGTACCATTAGGTGCTTTCTAGTTTATTCACTTGTTTTATTTGTTTATTGTTTCTCTCTCCTGACTGAGAAGAGAGTCAATGAGGGGAAGGACTTTGCAGACCTTTTTCATTATTGCAATTCCTCCATGTCTAGAGTAGTGCCTGGCATGAAGCAGATGTTCTGTAAATGAGGATTAAAGAATAAACACAACCACAAAATGAACGTTTATGCAGCTATTACCAGCCTGGTTTACCAAGAATATCTAGTGATTTGAGGAAATTCTCAAGGTACATGGTTATTAAAAACCAATTTATAATTATGTGCAGGCATATCTAATATACAATACACAATACATATTCTACAATATATAATGTATGCAATATATATATGCCCCATAATAATAATACACATATATTATTATTTTCGTGTGTGTGTATGTGTGTGTGTGTTTGTAGGTGTTCTCAAAAAAGTAAAACTCACAGGGTGGGTGGGAAAAGAAGGTTGGGGAAGACCACAGGAAACCTATGCAACTTTGTAACAAGGGCAACTAAAAGCCAATTATTGGTACTTGGGGAGATACATTGGACAGCTCAGGAAGGCAGCTCAGGAAGGCAGCTCAGGAAGGCAGCTCAGTGTGGATAGAAGCAACACCTACAGGTTTTGGAAATAGTTTTATAACATATTGGTTCTATTCCTAGGGCCTACCTCAGGTAGATTTTTTACATAATTGAAACAATTTTATTTCATATTCAGCTCAGGAAACTGACTTGGAGAATAGAAGAAATGAGTCTTTCTAAGGTTCTGCCACTACAAAGCTGTGTATCCTTGGATGAGTCTGATTACCTTATTGATTTGTCTGGTAAGGAAACTGTAGTTGAAATGCAGGATCTCTAAAGATCATCCTGACGGGTAGATTCCACAACAGTCCATGACATGATGCAAATAATAATTTAATGAGAAAAACGCTCTGTGGAATCCTTTAAACATATAATTTCTACGTTGTTGCTTTGACCTGCTCATCTACAGAAGATAAGACATTTGTTTGAAATCCTCATCCAATACAGAAAATCCCTTCCAGTTACATTCTGAGACCTTGCTTTTAGCAGGTTTGAGGAAAAGAAAGTTATCTATTTAAAAATTATCTGTAAGACGACTAGATAACCAAGCCAATGATGTGCTCCTTTTTTTTTTCTGTTGTAATGTTAACAACACATGCCCTCTGGAAAACCAAGCCAAAATTCCACCTGGAGAGAAAATTAGATCAACTAAAGGTCCCGTGAAGATTCAGTCAGTAGTAAAGAGGACATCTCATGTTCTCTGTCATTCTTCACCCTGTACAATTATCCTGCTCTAAATAAGCAGATCGTAGATTACCCGACTTCAAATCATTGGTCTGGGAAGTAGTCGGGCTTTGGAATGAGATGTGTGGGAACCGGAAGAACCGGGCTTACCTTTCACGGTCACGTGGACGCTCTGGCTGGTGGAGAGTTGTGGTTGAACCAACACGTTGCACGTGTACTCCCCCTCGTCCACTTCCTTTTGCACATCCGAAAGTTTAAGAGTTCCATTGTTCTCAAATGCCACTTGGCGGTGGTTGAAAGGAAGCAGGTTGGAGTTCTTGTACCATTTAATGGAGTAATACGGGTAGCCAATCACACGACAGTGAATGTATGTGTCCCGTCCCGCTATTGCTGTGATGTTTTTCATTGGTCGAATGCTTGCAGGCCCTGGAGAGACACAAAGAAACTCTTGAAAATAATTTAAGGGTACATCTCATGTGGGGAAATGGGGACGCTTTTCCTTGAGTTAAAAATGTAGCTTCTATTCATGTAAGCACATCTTTTTCAGTTAAACAAATATTTTTGCATGTGGCATTTTCTACAAAGAAGGTTTTTCTTTCCTTTTCTTAAATTCAAATGAATTGAATGTTAAATACTTTATCTGCTACTTCTATGAAAATGTTTTGAATTAAAAATTACAAGATAAAAGGCAATTTAATTAATAGAAAGCAACTAGTCTACACTGGACAATCATGCACTTTTGGTGAAAATACTGGCAGCCATTGATCAATTGTTTAACTCTCTCTATAAAATCCAGGATGACGATGGAGGTTACGCCACGTTGCAGCATGAATGTAAGTTTAATACCATGTACATGAAGGTTTACCATGAATGTGGAAGAACCGAAGAGAAGGAGAAGGGAAAGGGCATGCAGAGCATAAACCAGGAAAGGAAACATCAGGTGAACGGATCTAGAGTAAAAAAGAACAAGCTGACTACAGAAACCGAAATGCCATTTCCAACATTAACCCAGTCAGTGCCATTCCTGAGTAGGAAGGAGAGGGTAGGAAATGGAAAGCAACAGTTAATCCGCTCTGGCATTCCAAGACCCAGCTCGGTGCATGCAGAAATCTTCTTCTCCACTACAATGAGTTATGTGTGTTTTTTCGAGGAGCTGATTTGACAAGCACCTCTTACGTTTATTCGAGCCTGGTACAGGACGACTCCCGCCGAGTTGTTGGCAGTGCAGCGGTAGACTCCCCCGTCCCGGACCTGGGAGCTGGAGATGTTCAGGTAGCTGACCACGTTCCCCTCCGACGTGATCATCTGGCTGATGCGGTGACTGCCACCCTTGAGAATGGGGTCGTCGTCCAGCGTCCACGTGATCGTGGGCAAAGGTGTTCCCTTCACGTTGCACATAAGGGAAACTGGCTCTGCCGGACTCACCACCTTTTCACTAAAGGCAGAAATAATTTTGGGAGTTCCATCTGCAGGAAAACAAATTATGGAAGAAAGTGGCACATACAAATAATTAAAGAACTTCCAAGTACATTTCTTTAATGTCTAGGAGGTAGATGTCGTAGTTGTTCAACATTACCGAAAAAGTCTGGTTTTATTGATAAAGCAAAACGTTAATCAGAACAAGAGTTCACTATTTTCAAAACAGGTAAGCATAGCATTAGCAAGCTCTCATAAACTGTTGCTATATTTCCTGACTGACCTAAGAGGAATGGTAATACAACTCAGATGTTCGGGTTAAACAGTGACAGCTCCCAAGAAGTCCCTAGTTTAAAACTGGTGTTTCCTCACACAAAGTTATAAACACAGGGAAAATCCACATCCGCTCACCCCCACAAACAGTCACTTTATCTGTTAGGCTGGTGCAAGAGTGACTGCAAAAAGTAATGGCCAAAACAGCAAATACTTTTGCACCAACCTAATACTTCCTCAAGGTATTGGGGATTTTCTCACTAGGGAATTGTTTACAGGAATAAAGGAAACTACTGGGAGATTGATGATCTCATCTTCATCATTTTCTCATAAGAAATCCTCTTTTACAGCTTTAATTACAAATGGTAACTGCATGCAAACTTCCATGAAGTCTCTGAGAATGAGCAGAAGCTAAATAAAGTTTGCATTAAATGCCGTGTATTAAAAACCTCTAAAGATTCCTTAAGTAGGGTGGGTACTTAAGCATGTTTTAAATGTCTCTAAAAGTAACTTAAGTAGGCCGGTCATATAATTTAACATCCAACCTGGGACACTTTTGAGGCTGAAACAGAAACAACTACTAATTATGCCAAGAGAACAGGCATGACCCAGAACTGTCGCAGGCAAACTAGGATCTTAATCTTAGAGAAGTCTCCATAGAAATTTTCAGTATGTTGACATAGATCAAATTTTCATATTCCATTGTTTTTCTATCATCCATATGGGTTTTTTCTCTTATTATATATAGTTACAAATGCATGTTTCTTTTATACATGTTTTTCCATTTATAAAAAGCAATACATGCATATTAAAGGAAATGTATGAAAATCAGAAGAAAAGTTACCAATAGGTCAGCCAGCCTCAGGCATACAAATCAACACTGTGACACATTTTTTCTAGGCATAAGTGGGTCATTTTGACATAATTGTAATCACATGCCACAGGATTTCTGAGTCTGGTAAGAGACCTTGCTGGAGGGGACATTTTTTATTTTTTAAAAGAATTTTTGTGTTCAATTAAAGGGTTGTCCCACAACGAAAGGTAAGAATGACTAGACTTTTTTTTTTTTTAATTTTTATTATAAAAAATGTATCTCCATTTTTGAATATCTTTCTTCTTGAAAACTGGAAAGCATTATAAACAAAAACAAAGGAGGCAAGCAAAATTTAGGATAGCTTGCAATTCCACTAGGGAAAGGCAACAGTTAATGCTTAATAGTTCCATATATCCTTGAGGAAAGTGCCACTCACTCCCCCAAAACCTTGGGGCCTAGTTCTTGGCCGGGAAGGCCAGTTATGTAGGGTCTTCATGATGGTGGGGCTGTGCTGCAGCACTTCCCTCCACCCCTCTACCGTCTACTCCTTCCCAAATTCCTGAATCTCACTTATTCATTCCAGCTCATGTTTCAGGTGGCTGGACAAGGCCCTGGAGTTTGTTTTCTCCAAGATATGCTCATAAGTAGCATATTGCAGTGTCCTTGGGTTGTAAGCATTTTGTCTCTTACTGTCAGAGATGCAAAAGAAAACTTTAAAATATTAACATGCAAAATCGATGCTTTCGTCTTTAACGCACTGCAGACGTTGCCTCATTACGTCCTGTGTTTCATTTTATGGAGAAGTTAGATGTCATCATGATTGCTATTCATTGTCCGTGATCATTCGTTAATGTTTAGGACTACTGGAGTTATTTCACGTGTCCTTCATAATTCCGTGGCTTTTGTAAAATGTGTTTAGCTGTAGATTTCTTTTCACTCATTTTTACATTAAGCTCTGAAAAGTCATGGGTTTAGCAAAGTGTTCTTTGGTTATACTTCTCTTTTTGTAGGTAAATTTTACATACAGTGAATTATGTAGATCTTAAGTATACAGCTTAGTTTTGCTAAATATACACACCAGAGTAACCACCAAAACGATCAAGACATAAAACATTTCCATCACCAAAATTCCCTAAGGGCTCCTTTCAATAAATCCCCATCCAACATAGATCACTGCTGTGATTCCTCTTAGGATGTGCTGGTTTTGCCTGTGCTTGAAGAAACATAATAATAGAGTATGCATGCTTTATACGTGCATATATTTCATCATAACCAGCGTACACTTAGAATATAATTAGAAGATGTGACTTTGGAACAGTACTATTATCTAACACACTGTCCACAGCAAAATTCTGTCTGTTGACCACTAATATCTTTCGTCACTGTTTTTTTCCAGTGCAGTCTATGTCACCCATTATTTGTGTTTCATGTCATTTCAGTCTCTTTTCATCTGGAATATTCTTCAGCCTCTTTTGTGTTTCTTGAGTTTTATATTTTTGAAGAGTAATTTTGTAGTCAGTTGCTGAAATTGGGTTTGTCTCATATTTCCTCATGACTAAATGCAGGTTGTGTATTTTTCCCAGAAATACCATGGAAGGCACCTGTTTTATGTACCTATTGGCCATCCGTGTGCTTCCTTTAGTGAGTATCTGCTCAAATCTTTGGCCATTGTTATATTAGACTGTTTGCCTTTTTGTTCTTGATTTGTTGTGGAATACAACAAATTTAAATCTTTAAGTATTTGAAATACAAGGAAAAAAATATATAGTATCTATGTCAGATATCTTATAATGATCTAATACATTTGTCAGATATCCTATAGAGATTATATATATCTGTCAACATATATATATAGCACATATATTTGTGTGTGTATAAAATATTTTATCCCAGTCTGTGGTTGCCTTTATCTTGTCTTAATAATGTACTTGTGTTGACATTTAGTGCTTTCTGTGTCCTAAGAAATTGTTACCTATTTGCAAATCATGAAGAATTATTCTATGTTTTCTTGTAGAGACTGGATTGCTTTATACTTTATATTCAATTCTATATGGATAGCAACTTAATTCTTTGTGGATATGAAGTGTGATGTAGGGATTAATACTCATTCTTTGCCATACGTTTATTGAGTTGTTTCAATGTTAATTTGTTGAAAAGGTACATATGTGTGTGTGTGTATTTTTTTTTTTTTTTTTTTTTTTGAGACAGTGTCTCCCTCTGTTGTCCTTGGTGTAGCACAATCTTCCAAGTAGCTGGGACTGCAGGTGCACACCACTACACCTATTTTTCTTTTCTTTCTTTTTTTGTAGAGACGAAGTTTTGCCATGTTTCTCAGGCCAGCCTCAAACTCCTGGGCTAAAGGGATCTCCCTGCCTCAGCCTCCCAAAGTACTAGGATTACAGGCACAAGCCACCGTGCCCTGGTTTTGCTTGAAATCACATTTATCATTTTACAGAGAATTGTTAACTTAAGAATATTTAGTTTTCTAATCCTTGAATATGGTATATCTTTTCAATTATTTAGGTTATTTCAATTTTATATTAGCAGAGTTTTGTATTTTTGTATGTTGAAATCTTTCACATTTGTTTTAAATATATTCCTATCTTATGTTTTATGTTATTGTAAATGAAAGTTTCACAATACTAGTTTCCAATTGTTTGTTCTCAGTATACAGAAATAAAATTGCATTTTGTATATTATTCTTATATCCAATGACTTTTTAAACTCACTTTTAGAAATTGCTTTATTGTTTCCTTGTCATATTCTTTGTAAACAACAATGCCTATAATTAAGACAGCTGCAAATTTTCCCTTTCCAAACTCCATGTATTTTATTTCTACTCAAGTCTAACTAGGGCTGCTAGTATAATGTTGAATAGAAGTCGTGGATGTGGGCATCCTTGCCTTGGTCTCAATCTTAAATGAAAACCATTTAGTGTTTAACCAGTAAGTATGATTTTAGCTGTAGATTGTTCACAGATGCCACTTATCTGGTCAAGGATGCTCTCCAGAGTCTCCAGTTTGCTGGAGATTCTTTATGCTGAATGGATGCAAGTTTCATCAAATGATTTTTTCTGTATATATTGAGATAATCAATTGGATTTGCTCCCTTATTCTATTAATATAATCACTTACACAGATTAGATTTTTAATGTTCTTCCAATCTTGCATTTACAAGATAAGCTCCGTTTACACACACACACACATCTATATCTATGTGGGTGTATATGTTTTAAATTACGTCTACTAAAAGTTAAGATTGCAGTACTTTATGTGAAATGTAAGAACCCTGCAACAAATAATTCTTCCCTTTTTGTTATTACATCTATTTATTGTATTAACTCTATAATAAAGTGTTGGTATTGTATTGTATTGTACTTTTAGAGATGGAGTCTCACTCTGTCGCCCAGGCTGGAGTGCAGTAGCAGGATCTCGGCTCACTGCAACCTCCACCTCCTGGGTTCAAGCTATTCTCCTGCTTCTGCCTGTGGTTGGGATTACAGGCACATGCCACCACACCTGGCTAGTTTTTGTATTTTTATTAGAGATATTTTGCCATGTTGGCCAGGCTGGTCTCAAATTCCTGACCTCAAGTGAGCCGCCTATCTCTGCTTCCTAAAATGCTGGGATTACAGGTGTGAACCACAGCACATGGCCAAGTGTGGTAATGTTATAATGTTATAATCATCAATTGTTTAAAGAAATTAAAAAATAAAACACAATTTTGCTAAATATTTACTAATATGTTTACCATTTCTCATGGTATTTGTTCCTATAGATATGTTTCCATTTTATGTTCCGTTTCTGTTCCATGTTATCTATATCCTATAGATGTAAGTGTTCATTCTCTACATCCGGCATGACTTCATTTATCATTTCCTAATGTGCAGGGCTGCTGACATCATATTCTTTCACCTTTTTATTACTGAAAATATCTTTATTTTGCCTTCATTTTTAAAGCCTGTTGTTGTTGGGTTTTTTGCTATAGAAGTCTACGTTGGCAGGGCTTGTGTCTTTGTTTTTTGTTTTTTCTTCAATATTTTAAAGATGTTGCTCCATTGTCTCCTGTCCTCCAAAATATCTGATGAATCATCCACCATTTGTTCTTGATGTCCCCTTTATGTAATATTTTTCCTCCCTCAGATTTTTAAGTTTTTCTCTTTATCTTTGGTTTTCACCAGCTTAACTCTGATGTACTGACATAGAATTTTCTTTGTGTTTATTTTTGGAGTGTGCTGAGTTTCTTAGATCTGCAACCTTACTTTTATGCCAAAGTTGATAAAACTAAGGTCATTATCTCTTTGAATACTTTTTTCTTCCGCATTCCGTCTCCTATTTTTCTTGGCCTCTAATCATATGTGTCTGTCAGGTTATCTGATGATGTCCTACTTGTCACTGAAGCTCTAATCATTTTCTTTGTAGTCTTCTTTCTCCCCATGCTTCAGATTGGATAATTCTCTAAGATTTATCTTCAAGTTCACAGATACTTTCTTTTTCCTTCTCTACTCTTGTATTAAAGCAAATATGGTGATTTTTTTCATTTCTATGGATTCTTTTCAACAGTTTCAATTTCTCTGTTGGTCTTTCCCATACATTCCCTCTTTCAGTCCATATTTTCCTGTAAGTTATTGAACATATTTTAAATAGCAGCTGTAAAGTCCTTGTCTGCCAGTTCTAACGTCTGGGTCCTCTCATGATTTGTTTCTACTGCTTGCTTTGTCTTGTGTCCTTTGGTTGCAGAGTCCTGTTTTTTGTACGTCTAATTATTTTTTTTATTGCACACTTGCATTCTCCCCCCCCCCCCCCCATTTTTGGAGTTCAGATGTGTCCTCAGTGGAAGAGGACACTCCCCAATTTGCTTTTGGTGTCTCTCAAGTGTCTATATATACTTTTGCTTTTCCCAAAGTTTCTTGTTTTTTATCGTCTTGGGAGTTAGTCTGATATATGCTATTTTACCATTCCCAGAACTGGAAACCTTTATTATTCTTTTTTAAAAATCATTCCACTTTCCAGGTATTATGGTTTTATCCTGAATCTATAGTTATTAAATTCCATTTTATAGCCTCACAGGAATATTCCCAGATTCTCCATTGTATCTATGGTCAGTCCTAGTTCATAGTATTACAATTTTTTTATAATTTTACTTTAATCCATCACTATTTCAGTGAGAATAATTGGAGTATTTTTGTTTTCCACAGGAAATTAGCCAGACACTCTTTTAAAGCAGGTACTAGATATGTATTTGTAATTCCATTTCTGCTTTCTTTTGCTACATTAGCACTGTCATCTCTCAGAAGAGAAAAAAATAAAGTGAAGCTTCTTGTCCTGAATGGAAGCTGACATGCGACAAATAAATCCGCGAGTGTGCTGGCGGTGCTCCTCGGCCCCCTTTTTAGTTCAAGTGACAGGCTCTTTTGGAGATGAAAGCAGACATTATTTTCCCAGGGAGACCTGAGTGTCTTTGAAATCTTTCTTGCTGTCACTCTGATAACCTGAACTCTTCTGACATCATTATGGATTATCAATATGGTCTTTAGGTTTTCTTAGTTGCACGAAATGGTTGCCGAGGTAACTGGGCCTAGACAGGTAATCTCTCCCTTTTCTACAAAGAATCTAAAAATAGTGACTATGTAAGGACTAGAGTGCATCATCATTAGCAAACTGGTTCTGCACAAATTGATTACTTTCTTCACTTAATTATTATACGGAACACAGTGTCAGGCATTTAATATGAATACCATGCTTACAGCTAATTTCACCTCTGCTTTAAAAATCTCACTGTCTGCAATGAAACGACTGAATCAAAATAGGAATCTCATTGCTAAGCCTGCGACTTCTTAAAAAATTAGCTAAGGTTAAAAAAGAATAACAGAAATATGCTCTTATAATCAAGACATATTTAAACTTATTTTCATATATCAATGTGTTTTATTTGTTCTCCCTTTAGGCTATATCAAAATCATTTTATTATTTTAATCAATTGATATCAGATGAATTTTAAATTATATAGAAGGACATAATTTCCAACGAGACACACAAATACATAGATAGAAGCTAGTTCAATCATGTAGTGATAAATATATGTTGCCCGTGATAGCTTCTTTCTCTGGCTGACTGATAAGCTTGAAGATTTAGTATGCAGTAACCAGTAAAAAAAAAAAAAAAAAAAAAAAAAAAAAAAAAAAAGCAAACCGTATCACATACCTAAAACCTGTTATTATACCACAAAATAATTCCTCACAGATTTCATTTACTTAAATCTGTGAACATTTGGATGGATCTAGGGACAACTGCACCAAACAGATGCCATTTTTTCACTCCACCAACCACTGTATTGACATTTCGCTCTGCATTCTGAATCTGAAGTTGTACTTCTCCACTGGAGGCTACTGCCCACACCCCACCCAGCGAACACTTGGCAATGTCTGGAGACATTTTTGGTTGTAACAACTTGGAGGAAGGTGCTCCTAGCATACATCTAGTGGAAAGGGGCCAAAGATGCTGCTAAAGATCCCACAACACATAAAAAAGTTTCCCAAGATGCCTATTATCCCAGCACTTTGGGAGGCTGAGGCAGGCAGATCACCTGATCAGAAATTCGGGACCAGCCTGACCAACATGGAAAATCCCCATCTCTACTAAAAATACAAACTTAGCCAGGTGTGGTGGCTCATGCCTGTAATCCCAGTTACTTGGGAGGCTGAGGCAGGAGAATGGGTTGAACTGAGGAGCTGGAGGTTGCGATGAGCTGAGACTGCGCCATTGCACTCCAGCCTGGGCAACAAGAGCGAAACTCCATCTCAAGAAAAAAAAATAAGAAAAAAGTTCCCCAAGCAAGGCATTCTTTGAAAGACCCTGGTCTAGAGATGAATGATCAACAAAATTGTTAATTGTCGTTTCTTCTAAGATTTCAATCTTGGCAAATAACTTACAACTAACGAGTGGGTAACATTTATGTTACTTTACATTACTTCTAATATGAAACCATTTCATTCTCATCAGAACTTTCTCTCCCATTTGCCTGATTAGCTTGAAAAATTAGGGTAGAGTAGTAGCCGGTGGGACAGACAGAGAGCCCAGAACTGAGCGATCAGCACTGCTTTGCCCTGTCTTCTTCTTTTCTGAGTGCTCTGGGTTTGGGTTCTTTTTCAGCCATACCCTGCAATGAGGCCCACTGACCTTCAAGGACCACCTGCACATAGTCTTGAGCGGACAGCTTGTCCTTGCGCACAAAGCACTGGTATGCGCCCCCGTCACTTTTGACCATGTGATCCATAATAAGGTTTTCGTGGTTGATCCCTGTGATCCTCACATTTTTTCCAGGGTTGAGGATTTCACCATTGCGGTACCAGGAGAGTTCCTGGTCCTCAGTTCCTGTCACGGTGCAGGACAAGGAAACTTGGCTACCCACGCTGCTTTTAACCTTCCTGGGACTGATGGTGGCTTTCAGTGGCTCTGGAGGTTTTAGTAAGAGAGAGAGAGAAAGAAAAGGTAAAAACATCACTGGATAGCATTTGGACAACAGGCTGGACTTTCAACAAAGCAAGTGCATCACTGCAGTCATACTCCACACAGTTCCTACGAGCTATATTATTTCACAGAGGAACATTTTGTTTGGGAACATCCTCTTCGCTATTTTTTATTTCTGGCTTTATTTCTCTATGCAACAAATGGAATAATGTTGGTCAAACTGCCTTCTCACTGAGTCTATGTGAGGATGTTGATATAAATCCACTGACAATAAGAAATGCAGGCCGGGCACAATGACTCACGCCTCTAATCCCAGCACTTTGGGAGGTCAAGGCGGGCAGATCACGATATCAGGAGATCGAGACCATCCTGGCTAACACGGTGAAATTCCATCTCTACTAAAAATACAAAAAATTAGCCAGGCGTGGTGGGGGGGCACCTGTAGTCCCAGGTACTTGGGAGGCTGAGGCAGGAGAATGGCATGAACCTGGGAGGTGGAGCTTGCAGTGAGCCAAGATCGTGCCACTGCACTCCAGCCTGGGCGACAGAGTGAGATTCTGTCTCAAAAAAAAAATGCAATGTGCTGGCTACCAATAGTGACATAAGTATTGAACATGGAACATATAAATCCTAATTTGCCTTGAGCCAAGGTGGCACTGGTGGGTTTACCCTGGGCCATTCTCACACACATGTATACTCACTCATATGCCATATGTGGTTTACCAAGGGCCAATAACACACAACTGTGGGGAAAAAACCAACCAACCAACCAACCAACCAATAGGTTGGTATTAGAATTTGTGACCATGAAACAGAGATTTTCTTTAAAATGAGGCTGAGTGATTTAGACAGGGATGAAAATTTCATCCTCACCTTCCCATGTTTTCAATTCAACAACCCTAATCCAATGTAGAAAGCATTCACTGAGCATCTGTCACGTGCCAAGGATGAGGTTAAACTCACAGGCAAGAAAAACGGAATAATATTTATGGTGCAACTAGCATGTGCTATAAAATTATTGACTACCTTTCATAGGTCATTGGAATCAGCCTTCTCCTAATCCTGTAATTTTTGTTATCTCCATTTTACAAAACAGAAAATGGTTATTTCAGAGAGCTTAAGTAACTCAGCCAAATCCCATCAACAGGTAAATGGCAAAACAAAACAAAACAAAATTTTTGGTGAAAGACATAGAGTTACAGATTTTTAAAGGTCAGAAAGTGCTGAGCAGGAAAAATCTGATGAAAATCCTGTCTAGTCATATTACAAATTATAGAAAACCAAAAATAAAGAGATTATTTAAGGCAGACAGCAAAAATGGCAAATGACATATAGAGAAACAAAGATCTTAATGCCTCTGATTGCTTAACAGACGCACATGGAGGACAGAAGACAGATAAATACATCTTTTAAATTAACAAACATCTCTTGTAGATGGCAGATGGCTAAGATTTGCTTTTTAATCCATTCTGGTAATCTTCTCCTTTTGCTAGTGTTATTATTTCACTTAAAGTTCTGGGATACATGTGCTGAACGTACAGGTTTGTTTACACCTTATACAAAAATTAACTGAAGGTGGATTAAAGATTTAAATGTAAAATGCTAGAAAAAAACCTAGGCAATACCATTCAGGACATATGCATGGACAAAGACTTCATGACTACTTCATGACTACAACACCAAAAGCAACTGCAACAAAAGCCAAAATTGACAAATGGGATCTAATTAAACTAATAAGCTTCTACTCAGCAAAAGAAACTATCATCACAGTGAACAGGCAACCTACAGAATGGGAGAAAATGTTTGCAATCTATCCATCTGACTGAGGTCTAATATCCAGAATTCTCAAGGAACTTAAACAAATTTATAAGAAAAAAACAACCCCATCAAAAAGTGGGTGAAAAAAGTTTTTTTACCCCGGTTGTTCCTAACTTTTCATCTCACCACACTTTGTTTTCAAGGAGCTCAGTCTTCTAGGTTGATAAGAAAAGGCAATAAATGGCTGTAATAACCAATCAGAGTGATGCAAGGGCCATTAGAGAGATAGCACATGTGGAGGAGGGTGGTTGGGAAGAGCAGGAAATCCAGATACCAGGAATGGATAGAACTGAGACCAGTCAGAATGGAAAGAAGGAATCACAGAGATTGGGAACCACATGAATTAAGGCAGGGAGCAGGGGCATGTTTGGGAGTTTCTGATTCATTTTGGATGCAACAGAGAATCCCTGAGAGTTTGGAATTAAACAAAGATAACTAAAGAAGGCATTCAAAAATGCTTAGCAAATAAGTCTTTTTTTTTTTTTTCCCCCGGGAACAGGGCCTTGCTCTGTCACCTAGGCTGGAGTGCAGTGGCACAATCATAGCTCACTGTAGCCTGAAACTCCTCCTCCTTTCTGCCTCAGCCTCCTGGGTAGCTGGGACTACAGGCACAAGCCATTGCACCCAGCTCAAACATACTTTTAATGGAATCACTAGGTCAAAGGTCTTTCGATAAATAAGGGTGAGGAAAACCGGTCAGTGAAGACATTACACATGTCTAGTGTAGGTACAATTAAGATCCAATCTAAGGCCGGACAGAAGTTGAGAACAGAGCTGAGTAACTGTGAGATTCAGTTTGCATCACTTGGCAGGACTCGGCAGGACATGGCAGGACTTGGCAGGATGTAGAAAGGAAAGGCTTAAAGAGCACCCAAGATTTCATGTTTGCATCTGATGGATGACAGGGAGGAAGATGCTGGTAATAACAAGAGCCACTTGGAAGGAAGAGGTGGTGGAGAGTTTAGTTTGGTATCCGACACTGTTGTTTTGAAGTGCCAGCGAAATTTCTGAAAGAAAGCTGGTTGACACACTTGTCTGACACTCAGGAAGGAAGCCAAGGCTACAAGTACAGATTCAGAGCTTGTTTTCAGAGGCAAGGAATTTGGAGCTCTACAAATGAAACAGAGCCTAAGGAAAAGGGAAGCGCTTGACAAGAAGACAGTTCTGAATTTGGAGTCCAAGAGAATGCTTTCCAATAGAGAAGAGAGACGGGAACGAGGAAGCTGTTTTCTTCTGCAGCTAGAAGAAGCAGTCAGAAGGGAGGCAGAGAACATTCCAGAAGCACTGGAGAATCACCTAGATGTGGAAGAAGAGAACAATGATAAAAATAAGCACATTAATAATAAAGGCTTTTAAAATATAGGTAGCGATAAACGCCTTTAGAGAGAGAGCAGTAACACACTCTGAGTTGAGAAGGAGACAGGAGGAGAATGGGGAACAACACATCTTTGCGGATGGAGGCTAAGAGAGATGGGAAGTGTTAGATAACCAAGTATTAGGAAATAATCTTTTATGTGGAGGAAGCAACATTAGTAATGTGACTTGCAATAAGGAAAGGAATGGTTTGTGCAGGAATTAGGAAGAAGTCAGATTTAGCAGGAATAGGTTTTTATTATCCCATTTATGCCTGAGGTTGCAATTTTTTTTTTTTTTTTTTTTTTGAGATGGAATCTTGCTCTGTCGCCCAGGCTGGAGTGCAGTGGTAAGATCTCGGCTCACTGCAAGCTCCGCCTCCCAGGTTCATGCCATTCTCCTGCCTCAGCCTCCCAAGTAGCTGGGATTACAGGCGCCCGCCACCACGCTCAGCCAATTTTTTTTGGTATTTTTAGTAGAGACGGGGTTTTACCATGTTAGCCAGGATGGTCTTGATCTCCTGACCTTGTGATCTACCTGCCTCAGCCTCCCAAAGTGCTGGGATTACAGGCGCGAGCCACCGCGCCCGGCCATAAGTGGGTTTTAATGCAAAACAAGTGGAAATACAACCAGACAGATTTGCTTGAGATGCCTTCAGTACTATCCTAAGATATAAACTTTATTCAGCAGAGAACAGGGAGCTAGGAGAGGTCTTTTAACATATAAGAGACTTTGAGCCTGTGGCTGGCTGTCCAATGCTGCATATTTTATCCACATGATTCTTCAGCATAGAAGTGTAACTGTGGATTTTATCATCCATTTCTTTCTAATCCCAGACTAAACATGTTCAAATATTTGCAGGACTCAGGTTAGACAGCCTGTTCCAGATAGTCATTTGGATATTTAATGTAAATATATTCTCTTAGGCTGGTATTATGCTAAGGCAGTCTACACTCAGGTCGACATTGAAGAGTAAGTTCCATAAACAGGGCTAGGGCTGGGCGGGGAGGTGGAGGGGGAAGTAAAACACTTCTATTTTCAGTGTGAGATTCCTGTGGTTAAATCTGTTCAATTTAGTTCATCAAGTAAAAATATATTTTCAAAAAAGGAGCATTATATTGGCAACTAAGACCTCCTCTCTGACCAAGGCTCTGCCTTCCTTTACTGGCCATGTGATCTTGAGTAATTCACTTTAATTTGGTTTCTGCATAAGCAAAATTGAGGGTGTTTGAGTAGATTAGATTGTGACCCTGCAATCACATCCCTCCTTCCTCCAAATCTGCCTTCAGTATCCTTCTCAACACATTCCTCAAGGCAGCCAAGGCAATCAATAATCAATGGAAGATCAAATATATTCATCATATTTGGAGTAGATGATCTAAAATACCAGGCACGAGTCTAATATTTGGGTATGTTTGAGCCCCATACTTTGGCTAATAGCCTTATTTAGAAATTTAATGCAGAAATGGTCTGGAAACAGACAAAGGACAACTGCTTTGATTGGTATCATCACTTGTGCTGAAAGAACAATCCTACCCTTTCGCTCGGTTCATTTTTAGAGAGACTAGCTTTTGTGAATTCATCAGCTAGGAAGTGTTATCTTGAAATCGTATCTTGGAAATGTAATAGTCTGTGGCCTAATGGAACTCACAGAGATTTGGGGATCAGACAGACTTCAAATCAAATCTGACACCTAAGACTCTCCAGTTGTGTAACCTTGGGGAATTCATCTGAGCATTAATTTTCACATCTGTAAAATGAGGTTTCTGTTGATCTCAGCTGGACTCTTTTGGGAGTTAATGGAAAGCTACAGAGAAAACATGGAGATTCGATTATAACAGGAGCTCCATCAATGGAAGCCAACACCACCTTTGCAAGTTACCGTCCAACTTACGTTTCACGTACAGGCGGCCTATCACCTTAGCCGTTCCGTATCTGTTGGACACTTCACACACATAGCTGCCTGAGTCCGAGGGGCGAATGTTCTCAATGAGCAGCCCCGTTACGGTCTTCTGGAACCTCCCTGAAAGTTCCAGGGGCATGTTGTCCTTCAGCCAGCGGTAATCTGGCTCAGGGTGCCCAAGCGCTTTGCAAGGCAGCTCCACACGCTGCCCAGCCATGGCTTTGCGATGGTCAAACCCATCCAGTATGGATGGGGCTGAGTTCGCTGGGTCTGTAGGAGAAATAAAAACTCTTAGAGACAGTGAATGAGGAGTTGAAGTGGTCATTTAGAATTGTAGGACTTCATGTATAATTTAAACTGGTGCATCATACCAACTATTGATACAGATCTGTAAGATTTTATAAGTGAAAAGAAAAAGAAATGCCCTATTCATACAATTTATTTTCTGCTCAGAATTTACAAAAGGTTGAACACTGGTCAGAGCTTCTGTTGGTCATTCCCCAGTAAATTGAAGCCAGAATGAGCAGGCTTCAACAAGAGCTGTCAGCTCAGGCTAAGAATCAGATTATCTTTTCATAACTGGGAATGTCAGAATTCTCTTTAAAAGATCCTTAATGGGTATAAATATGCAATTTGAGAGAAGAAATAAGACACAGTGGTAGATAGATCAGTGGAATGACTATGGTTTGCAATTATCTATTGTGTATTTCAAAATAGCTAGAACAGAAGAATTGAAATAATTATAGTTTAAAGAAAAGCCAAACGTATAATGTGATGAATATCCCAAGTACACTGATTTGATTTTAACAAATTATACGAATACATGATCACATGTACCCCAAACTATGTGTATCTATTATGCATCAATAAAATATCATAAAAATTAATAAAATAAATAATTTTTTAAGATAGTGGCTCACTCTGTAGCTCAGGTTGGAGTGCAGTGGTGCAATGATTGCTCACCACAGTCTCAAACTCCTAGGTTCAAGTGATCCTCCTGCCTGGGCCTCCCAACATGCTGGGATTACAGGCATGCACCACCACACCCAGCTTAAATAAATTTAAACAGAAAAAAAGAGCAACACTAGCAGAAATAGCTGTTTACCTTTAGTAAAATTTATTGTACAAGAGAAAGAGTTTTACACATAGCTTTTGAATTTTAAAACATTTTATTTCTTCATTTCCCAAATATGTTTTGATCCTCCAGTGTAGACCAGCACAGAGTTAGGCACTAATGGGAGAGTGGTGGATGAGACAGGTGTCTTCTTGGGGCTCATGTTCTGTTGGGTGGGTGGGTGTTGGGGAGCAAGCAACACATTAGCAAGCAAATAAAGATAATTTGTAAAAAGTGTAGTTAAAGAAAGAAAAAGAGGGCATAACAGAGTGAAGTCCACATGTTATGGGTGTGGAGGCAGCCAGGAGTTCTTAAGATATGATCCTCAGGGACAGATTCTCTGAGAAGATGGTATTTGAGGTCAGGTGAATAAGCACTATCAACAACATGTGGCATAGCAAGACAATGGATTAGCAAGAAGCAGCTTGCAAATGATGACTTATGACTTATGACATGGCCTTGTATAATTTGCCTGTTCTGTGACATCATCTTGAACCAGGTGAGGAATTTGATAAAATATTCTCAAGAACTGGGTCTGTGGAAACCACGCAGCTCAATGTCCTTCAAGTTTGTTTGAATGCAGTGATGTTCCCAAGGTCATAATCTTTGCATGACTATGAAGAATATAAAATATAGCACCTGATCGGATGCTAAATATAAAACTCAGTGTTCTCTCCCTGCTGTCTCTTCTAATTCATCCTGTTTAGAACTTGCATGAACCAACACCCTTGCGTTCCACATGGATATTACAGAAGAGTTATAGACTCCTGCGTCCTGAAATTTTCTTGTCTTTGCCTCAGTAAGAAAAATGCCATGACTTTTTTGATCTACCTGCAATAAATCTGATGGTCAAGGAATGGATATCCACTGTCCTATCAAATGAGAGCCATCTGGAACTTTGTATTTTGTGACGAACATCTCGCTATTTGTCCCATCCCCTAGTCCCTGGCAACCCCCATTCTATTCCCTGCTTCTCTGTGTTTGACTTTTTTAGATTTCACATGTATGTGAGAAAAGACAATGTTTGTCTTTCTGTGCATGGCTTACTTCACTTAGCATAATGCCCTTCAGGTTCATCGATGTCATTGCAAATGGAAAGATTTCCTTCTTTTTTTAAGGCTGAATAATATTCCTTTGTGTATATAGGAATAATATTCATATGCGTGTGTATATGTAAATGAACACTTAAGTTTTTTTCATATTCTGACTGTTGTGAATGATTCTGCAATAAACATGGGAGTGCAGATACCTAATTTCATTTCCTTTGGATATATACAGAGTGGGATTGCTAGATCATATGGTAGGTAAAAGGGTATAAAGTTTCAGTTATGCCAGATGAATAGGTTCTGGAGGTTTATCTCAAAGACAGTTGATTTTAAACGTTGTCATCACATCACACACATACATACACATACAAATGGTAACTATGTGAGGCAATAGATATGTTATTTTGCTTGACAGTGGTGTGTGTGTATATATATATGTATGTATATATTTATATGCATAGTGAACATCACATTGTATACCTTAAATATATTCAATTTTCATTTTTCAATACCTCAATTAACCTGGAGGAAAAATAAACTTTAGCCAAGGAGATGTAAGAGGTGAAAATGTGTGGATTTGTAGGAAATTCTGCTTAAAGGTGACTTAGCTGAGAGGGGTGTTTTTATGCATTTTTCCTTTGCTTCTTTACATCACCTGGAATGTGGATATAAAGGCAGGAGCTGCAGCACTCACTTTGGACTTTGAAATCATATTGAGAATGGAATCTCACATGAGGATAATGGATCACAAAGATAAAAGCCTGGTCCCTGGTGACACTGGAGCTGGCAAACCAGCTTCTGGACTTATATACAAGAGAGTAAACTTCTGTTTTAATAAACAATAACATCAAAAAATCATTTATTAATAGAAAGACTTCTTTAAGAGGCTGTGATTCCGTAGTCAGCCACTGGGGGCAGTCAGCAGGCACTGTTGAAAATAGAAAAAAAGCATTTACCTGAAACGTCCTGGCTTTCTATTTCTTTTGTAATCATCAGAGATAAAACTTCATTATGAACTTGCTGCTCTTTTAACTTCACTGGTGTCTTATGAGAACAATGTGACAGTGATATGATGAGGGAACCTAAATACTCTTTTAAAGAATACCTGATGAGCTTCCAGGACTCCTCTAATTCTTCATTAACTGAAGAATTCTATATTCCAGAATTATACTCATTCACATGCATGACTATGGGGCTCCAGAAGGCGAGAGAGATATAAAAGTTTCACAATACCTAAGTACAGAACCTGTGCCAGCAAAAACTTCACGGCTTCATTTACCTGCTTCTAAAGGAAATTACAAACGGACTTTGAAAAGTATTGGTTTGAAGATCAAGTTATGTTCTTAGAGACTGAATAATTAAGAAGACAGGCCTAACCAATGATGTCTCACTGATCTCTAGCATCTTCTAGCATCAATGAAGCATCTAGAAAAATGGTTAGCTGTCTGCATCCATGTTACTGGAAGTATCATCACCTGCACACCCAATGGGTTCCGTGAACGAGAAGACACAAAGATGTGCCTAAAGCCAACTCTAGAAATGGTCTTGGACATCCTCAATCGCATGTGATTTATTACCTCCTACTACACTAACTTGCAGGCCATACAAACACCATCGCAATATTGTTTAGTAAGTAGAAATCATATCCAAGATAATATGTATTACTTGGGGTAAGCTTCTCTATTATTCTGAACTCTGTCTTCATTTATTTAAGAAATGTGAGCATATAATGATAGCTCTCATTCTTCAGTAATAAAGATTTTAGTTACACTAGAGTGGAATATTGAAGATATTACAAAGTACTATGAAAAAACAGTTGCGAAATCTGTCATTTTATTTAGAATAGGAAGTAGAAGTAGAGTTGGAGAAGGTGGCACAAAGATGTCACCCCTTTGGCAGCGGTGGCTGACCATAAACACCACAGTGCGCACCTCTGACTTTCTTTGCAGAACAATCCCACAATCTCTGAAAACGAAATGCACCAACTTCTAATGCTATTCATAAAAAATCAACTCTCAATGACTGCACTTAAAAAGTTTTATTCTAACTGAAACTATTGGCAGAAATTTCTCAAATATGCTTAAGATAGTGCTATGTAATTCTAATGACATTTTGTAAAAATGGCTGAGACAACTGGATATCCACAAGGAAAATAAATTAGAACCATGCCTCACACTACCTACAAAAATTAACTCAAAATGGATTATTGATCTAAATATTACAGCTAAAACTATAAAAGCTTTTAGAAGAAAACATAGGGAAAATATCTTCATGACCTTGAGAAGTTCTTAGGCATAACACTAAAAAAACAAGCAACAACAGAAAAAATCAACATACTAAACTTCTTCAAAATTAAAAAAACTGGCCCATCACGGTGACTCATGCCTATAATTCCAGCACTTTGGGAGGCCGAGGTGGGCAGATCACATGAGATGAAGACTTCAAGATGAGCCTGGTCAACATGGTGAAATCCTGTCTCTACTAAAAATACAAAAATTAGCCAGGTGTGGTGGCATGCACCTGTAGTCCCAGCTACAGACAGAGGCAGGATAATAGCTTGAACCCAGAAGGCGGAGGTTGCAGTAAGCCAAGATCGTATCACTGCATTCCAGCCTTGGCAACAAAGCAAGACTCCATCTCAAAAAATAAAAATAAAAAAATAAAAAAATTAAGAACTGTAGCATTTTCAAAGGCATCAGTAAGTGAAAAAAATTTGAAAATCATATTTCTAATCAAGAACTCAAATCCAAAAAACTATCAAAAATGCTTACATCTCTATAATGAGAAGAAACAGCCCAAACAAAATGGGCAAAATCATTGATATTTTACATCACCAAAGAAGATATACAAATAACTAACCAGTACACAAAAAGATGCTCAATATCACTAGGTATTACGGTAATATGAATTAAAATCACAGTGAGACATGACTTCACACCCACTAGGATGACTGCAATAAAATCACAAACAATGCTGGTGAAGACGTAGGGACCTGGAATCTTCACACATTGTTGGTGGAAGGTAAATATAGACTTACATATGCACACATATAGATTTCACATAAAAATGGCTGCTGGAGTGCCAGCCTTCACATCCACATCACAGGTGGTATAAAGAAGGAAAGCAAAAATGCGTAAGAATGCCCCCTCAGTGAAGTCACTTTTAAGCAGGATTTCCTACAAAGCCACACATTTTTCTCCTCTTACATCACATTGGCTAGAGTTTATTTTTTCCCCAGGTGTATTGTGATATACTTGCCAAATAAAAGCAGCCAAAACAGGTTGGCATTTTCTTAAAATGTTTAAACTTCAATTTGCCATGAGGCCCCAACTTCTAGGTACCTACCCTAAATGAATGAAAACATGTTCACTCAAAGACTTGGTACGAATGTCCATAGGAGGATTATTCATCATCAAAGAGTGGAAACAACCCAAATGTCCATAATTTAGTGAACTGATAATCAAATGGAGTATTTACAGATGATCACATGCTCTTCGGCAACAAGAAAGAGTGAATGACTAACACATTACAACATGGGTGCTACATGAAAGAAGGCAGACACAAAATCCACATCCTGTATCATTCCATTTACGTGAAATATCCAGAAAATGCAACTCTACAGAGACAGACAATAGATTAGTGGTTGTCTGGGACTGGGGATGGACATTGAAATTGGTTTCAAATGGGTAGGAGGAATCCTTTGGGTGGTGAAAATATTCTAAAATTAGATTGGTGCAGTTGTGGCACAACTCTGTGCATTTACTAAAATTATTGAATGAACTGGAGTTTACATTAAAGTAAATTGCATCTCAATAAAACTGTTTTATGAAACTGGAATGAGGTATTTCTTTTTTAATTTCAACTTTTATTTTAGATACAGGTGGTATATGTGTAGATTTGTTACTTGGGAATATTATGTGATGCTGAGGTTTGGAGTAGAGATCCTATTCCTCAGATAGTGAGCATGGTACTTGATAGGTAGCTTTTTAACCCAAACTCCCTGCCCTCCACAGTCTACTATCCACAGTGTCTACTGTTCCCATATTTGTGTCCACGTGTGGCCAATATTTAGCTCTCACTTGTAAGTGAGAACATGAGGTACTTGGTTTCCTATTCCTATGTTAATTTACTAAGAATTATGGCCTCCAGCTCCATCCTCATTGCTGCAAAGAACAAGATTTCACTCTTTTTTATGGCTTTCCAGCATACCACGGTTTCTATGTACCACATCTTATTTATCCAGTCTACCATTGAAGGACACCTGGGCTGATTTCACATCTTTATTATTGTGAATAGCCCAGTGATGAACATACAAGCGCATATGTCATTTTGGAAGAGTGATTTATTTTCTTTTGGATATATTACTCTGTAATGGGATTGCTGGGTCAAACGGTAGCTCTATTTTAAGTTCTTTGAGGAATCTCCAGTCTGCTTTCCATAACGGCAGGACTAAGTTACATTGCCACCAGTAGTGTATAAGGGTTCCCTTTTCTCTGCACCCTCACCAGCATCCGATGTTTTATATTTTAAGTGCATGATTGAAGCAATGCTTGAGACAGGCTCTTGTGGGGATATTTGGTCATATGTCAAATCTGAAAAACCAAACAGCACTGTCTTTCCTTTTCATCCCCTTCAGCATTTTTTTTTGTCTTTGTCTCAGTCTTCAAACTTTTTAATATATATTTACAAAAATTATTTTTATCCCAAACATTTGAAAACTTACACAAAACTAGACAAAAATAATATGATGCATCCCATATATTGATCATATTAATGGCTCCGGCACCAAAACTTTTCTATCCTTCATCATGTTTATTTCTTGATAGTTTTACTTTGTTTTTGGTGGTAAAGAATATGCAACAAAAGGGAAGTTATAGGCTGGGTGCAGTGGCTCACGCCTGTAATCCCATTACTTTGGGAGGCCGAGACAGGTGGATCACGAGGTCAGGAGATCGAGACTATCCTGGCCAACATGGTGAATCCCTGTCTCTACCAAAACACAAAAAATTAGCCGGTCGTGGTGGTGCATGCCTATAGTTCCAGCTACTCAGGAGGCTGAGGCAGGGGAATTGCTTGAACCCAGGAGGCAGAGATCGCATTGAGCCAAGGTCGTGTCACTGCACTCCAGCATGGCAACAGAGCGAGACTCCACCTCAAAACAAAAACAACAACAAAAAAGGGAAGCTATGTCATTTTATCATTACATCACTAGCATGCTTCTCTAATAAAAATAGAGTTTTGTTACATAACCACAGTCAGTATTACACAATATCAAGTATTATACACTGCAAATTCATTTTTCCTCATCAGCTCAAAAGTGGTTAGCTTTTAAACAATTGAATTAATTAAATCAAGATCCTTCTCCTATTCACATGCAGTTGTTACATCTCTTGAGTCTTTCTTAATGCAGAGCCAGCCCTCCTCCTTTCTCCCATGTATTTGACTTGACTTCCTAAAGAAACCAGGTAGTTACCATGCTGAATTTGCTTGTCCATGACATCATTTAACTTGTGCCGTTATTGCCATAGGCATTTTTCTTATGAACTGGAATTTATTTCAGTGGGTTGGTTAGATAAGTGTTCAATCTCTTTCTCTTTGAGAGGGGTGCTGTGCACTTCACATTGCATCCACATAACGTGTGGTTTTCCCGTTCTTAGTGACACTCAATTGATCAGTGAGGTCAGATGTTAAAATTTATCTGAGTTCTTTTATTAAGGTTGAAAATGGAATTTTCTAATTTTGTCATTTCTGTCGCATTCGGTAGACACAATTATTCTGCAAAATGAACTTTCTCTTCTGAACTAAGGTTACCTGGTTATCTAAAAATACACTAGCTATAGGAAAGACAGAATACGTTTAGTTGTCGTTAATCACCTGTTATCAGAATGAAGAGTTAGTGCCCTGGTTACTACTATGTAGACCAATGAGATTCTTATTTCTTTCTTTATATGAAATATATATTCATGTGTTTACATTGAAGTATATATGCACATATATGTGCATATATATATATAAATATATAATTGTAATGAACTCAAAGGTTTTCACAATATTTAATGGTTATCAATCATGTGCAAGCATCACTGCTGAAACTCAGTTCATTCCCTTTGGCTGATGAGAGCCCCTTTATATTGGCTCCTGTGTCATTTTGACAAGACCCCATTCATGTTTCAGACTCAGCTCATACATTTCCTGCCTCAGACCCATTATCAGCCACTCCTCCAAGAAGCCATGGCCCCTTTTAGTGGTGAATTATATTTAAAAGAATCTACAATCTAGGTGTTGCTATTGTTTGCTCATCACTTCTGGTACTTTTCAGTGGAAAGACTGAAAATTCATACTTTTTTTTGAAGTGTATACCAATAGTTTTCTGTGTTCTTTTTTTTTGAGATGAGGTTCACTCTTGTCACCAGATTGGAGTGCAATGGCGCCATCTCGGCTTGCTGCCACCTCCGCCTCCTGAGTTCAAGTGATTCTCCCGCCTCAGCCTCCTGAGTAGCTGGGATTACAGGTGCCCACCACCATACCCCGGTAATTTTTGTATTTTTAGTAGAGATGGGGTTTCATCATGTTGGCCAGGCTGGTCTTGAACTCCTGACCTCAAGTGATCCGCCTGCCTCGGTCTCCCAAAGTGCTGGGATAGGTGTGAGCCACCGTGCCCGGCCAACATATACCAATAGCTTCTATTGGAATTTGACATTTCAAGGATTTTATGCATTTTTAAAATTTTTCATACTTTTCTTTTTCTCTTATACTGAAAATAAAAATAACAAAAACATAACCACTTTTCACTTATCCCACTATATATGTTACTATAAATATAAATGAATATATATAATACAAAATATATAAACAAATACATATATTGTGATGACTAATATTGAGTGTCAACTTAATTGGATTGAATGATGTAAAGTATTGATCCTGGGTGTGTCTGTGAGGGGGTCGCCAAAGGAGATTAACATTTGAGTCAGTGGGCTGGGAGATGCAGACCCACCCTCAATCTCGGTGGGCACCATGTAATCAACTGCCAGTACAGCCAGGATAAAAGCAGGCAGAGGAACATGGAAAGACTAGACTGGCTTAGTCCTCCAGCCTACATCTTTCTCCCACGCTGGATGCTTCCTGCCCTTGAGCATCAGACTCCGAGTTCCTCAGCTTTTAGATGCTTGGACCTTGGACCACAGACTGAAGGGTGCACTGTTGGGTTCCCTACTTTTAAGGTTTTGGGAATTAGACTGATTTTCTTCCTCCTCAGCTTGCAGACAGCCTATTGTGGGACTTAGCTTATGATCACATGAATCAATACTCCTTAATAAACTCCACTTTATGTATACATCTATCCTATTAATTCTGTTCCCCTAAAGAGCCCTAATACATATATAGAAACTAAACTCCAATTTTTACCTTCCAGACACTACTAACCTTTCAGAAGAGTTGCTCATCTTCTCAAAGTTTCAGCAATCTCCTCTAAAATTGTCCCTACTGAAAAGGCAGTCCTCAACACCAAACTCACTTCTTGTGGCTGATTTCCCGTGGAATTTGGTCCTATATGTTTTCACACTAGCTCCTAACAACCACAAGCAGATGTTTTTACACATTTAACAAGTCTTTCCAGTTGTCCTCAGAGAAAGAATGACTTCTCCAAATAACTAGTCCTAGTACAGAAATCAAGACCATTTGAAAAAATATTAGGTCAGTTTGTCTATTGATCTTTTTAAAGAAAAAAACTTTTTTTTTTTTATTTTTTTTTAATTTCATTCGTCTCTTTATATTTTCCCTTAGAAGTAACTTGAACTTATTTCCTGGATGTTTAAAA
The DNA here is from genome assembly GCF_007565055.1 of Rhinopithecus roxellana. NCBI lineage: Eukaryota > Metazoa > Chordata > Mammalia > Primates > Cercopithecidae > Rhinopithecus > Rhinopithecus roxellana. The sequence continues at coordinate 55,619,278 of NC_044561.1, forward strand.
GATATTTTTCTTGATCTCTACAGCTCACAAATTTTATTAGACTATGTTGCATGTTGACCATTCTGGGTCCATTTTTCCAGGTATAGTTGTGCCATTTTAATACTTAGTCATTATGTATTCTTTTTAATGACAGAACTTTTTTTTGAATTAGTGTTTCATTATTAATACTTATTCTGATCAATTGCTTGGCTTTCTTTTTAAGAGAATTTAGTTATACGTATGTTTCATCACCTTTGTCAGACATCTATACATTTTTATCTCTATTTGTCTTATTCCTTAATATTTTTGATTTCCCATATTGTGCTTTCTGTTGTTTATCCTCTGATGTGTCCCTTCTAATTTCATTTTAATTTTAGAACTCTTCATTTTTCTAACTTTTTCCAAAATTTGCCACTTATTGTTTCACAGATTTGTGTTGTTTCATCATTTTACTTCTGATTTATACCTGCTCTTTCAAAGCTTTTATCATTTCAAACAAAAAATATACTTTTTATACGATTTCTGTCAGTATTTTCTGTAGTTACTTCTAACCAAAACTTTTTTTGTTGTCAATTTTCATTCTTTTTCTTGTGATAAAGTTTTGTTGGGTTACATCTTTTTCCTTTTTGCTTCATTTTACAATAAGATAGAGATTCTTAGTTAATTAGGAGAAGGTTCCTACAGGAGAGGATGGAGTGAGTGTGTTTTTCCCGTCTTCTCCCTTGATGTTACCTTCAAGGACTCAACATTTAGCCCATCTCTCAGAGCTATATGGGATTGAGCTGCATGGGCTTCCGCTTTTAGCCATGTGTTTCCTAGAACACTCTGTTTTTCACATTCTAAGGCCGTGCATGTTGTATTTTCTTTTGCAGTATTTCATAGGATGGAATTCTCTAGGGTCTCCCCTGGTTCCTGAGACTTCTCTGTTACTCTTTGTATTCTACTCTGGCTCAGTTTGATTTCTAAATCCAGTCATTCCCCCGAGAGTGAGTCTCTGTTCTTCTGAAAGGAGTACTTACTGAGTACTTCTGCTATCTTCAAGGACATAGACCACCACTGGCCTGTGCAATCATTACCAGCTACTCTCATGGCCTTGTGACTCATCTCCAACCCAGACTTCATGCAGTTCTGTCCCAGTGTTGTGAGAACCCTGAGATACAAAGAATTCTCCTCTGCTTTTGGAGATGGGGACCTGTTGGTTATTTGCAGTTTTCTGACACTACCATAATCCCAACAGGCTGACCTGTTCCACTGCCTTCCACTTGTGCTGCTGGTCCTGTTGTTGCAAGTAATCCAGTTGTGTTGAAGGTGCCATCCACGTACTTTTTTCTTTGTCATCCTATTTTATCTCTGTTGGTTTCAGGAGGAGTTTGGGGTCAAACCCCAACATGTTTCCACCATGACCCAAACTCCAGATGTACATTTTTAAGCATATTTAAATCTAATTTAAAATAAAATTCATTTCTCTTTTCCTTCAAAGCTTGGCACATTAGAAATGCATTCAGTATTGAGTGTCTACATTCTCATCTTTTAGCATTAACAAATTTCTCTCTCAATTGCTTTATTAACATTTCAATGACAAAAAATATTGAATTATTTTCCACATATGGTAGACTCTCATATGAGCCTTTTGGTGGCATGTGACTCTGTGGACCCCTCCCCTCTCCTGGCACCTATCACCTCCCTGTCTTCACCTACACCATTAGCCCCGAATGTTCAGTCTTATTCCTTGGCTACTATTCTGCAGGTGTCTTAGTGTATGATATTCCCTGGCTGGATTATACACTGTTGCTCTCACTTTTCCAAAGCTCACTAGATAATCCTGGGACTCCCATGGTGGCCAAATGCTCGTGACTGCTTCTGTCCATTTCTGAAACATTAGTGAATCCCTCCAAAACAGAAAATGAACAAACACTGTGGGATTAAGAAAAGTAAACTTGCCTTTCCAACCCTAAGAAGTACATTTAAAAATCAACACTTTATGATTCAGCATGGAGATAAAAAAGGTCACCTGAAACAGAAAAATGGGCTCTTAGACCATCACCATGTATGTCATCTTTTGGAGGGAGAAATGCTTATTTACTTATTTTGCTAATCCCAAATTAATTGTATCCCAGGATCCCCTCCTACCTCAAATCCTTCCCCTTTCTTTTCTGAACATGCCATTAGAAAGTTTCTCTTTAATGTAAACAGGACGTTTTCTAGGATTATCAGAATAAGTAGAATATTGTGCTCTCCTTAAAGCTATCATGGACTAAGATGATCGTTATTATTCATTTTCTAATTCATTTTCCCCCCAAAGACATAATAATCATAAAAGCAAGGGAGAAAATAACCATTGACTTGAAAAAGAACAGGTAAAAGTACTTGCAAGTTCAAAGGAAAACTAATTTAATTCTGACTTGTATTTGTGCTGGACCTTGAAAACTATTGGCTATTTTGAAGATGTAAGTGATGAAGAGAAAAATCGCAACAGGACATTATCAAGGACAAAAAGTGGGTGCTCAGGCAGTGATGTTTTAAATTATCCCAATGTTCAACAAGTTCCCTTCACTTCTTCCCATAAAGCATTATTACAAATAAGGTACTTCTTAAATATTGATAGCAAGCAACCTTTGGTCACTTCCATCTCACTATTACAATCTTACAGGATATTTACCACAGGGAGCAATTTTATATTCTTCAGCCACAAAGGCAAAGGTTGGGTATTTTGTATTTGATTTTCTAATCAAATCAAACGCAATTTGACTGCATTTGAGATGGATATTTGAGATGGAGATGGATCTTTCACTCCTAAAGTGCTCCCTGAAATGCTAACATGTCATCACGTGAATGGGTCAATTACTGGTTTGACAAATGTGAAATCTGTATTTCTATGAAATTGTATTCATATTCATTTAAAAGAGTTTTAAAATTGCTAAACTATTTTGGAAAAGGAATTGAAGGCTCCATTTTAATGGCAACACTCCACAATTTTGATTGAGTCATCTGAGGATACTAACAAAGAAACAGCAGACATGGCAGACAGAGTCTTGATGAGTTTTTACCTGATACAAAAAGTCTGGCGCTGTTGCTCTGCCTCGTCTCTCCGGTGTATCGATGCCGCGTGATGCAGCGGTAGTTATACAATCCATCTTCATTCTGTACATCTTTAATATACAAGGCTCCCGTGGATGTGATGAGAAATCTAGATCCTGAAATACAGGAAAACAATGGCTTGGTTAAAATACAATGAAAGCAACCCAACCACATAGAAAAAGTCCTTAACCAGTTTTTTTTTCCACCTGAAGAAACTTCATGAAAAGGCTAAAAATGGGTGTGTGTGTGTGTGTGTGTGTGTGTGTGTGTCAAAAATGGGTCCAAGCTGTGTTAACTTTTTGACTAGCCTACATTAAGGGTTTTTAGTACTTATGCTATACAATATATACTTAACAAATCTAACCTCAAACTTTTTTTTAGGTCATGCATTTATCTTACAGCAATGAAGTTGTCATATAATTGGTATATAGCAAACATAGATTATTTTCTTGGATCATTGCATTTCTCTTAGCATGTTACAAATTAAGGGAGTATTAACTTTTTGTTGCACATTTCTAGCTTATGAAAGTATAAACTTTTGTCTCAGTTTAAAATATTTCAATAAAAGCACAAAAATATCAGACTACAAAGTAATAAAATATTCTACAAAATTTCCCCAAAAAGGCTGTCTTATTTCCTCCCAATAATAACCAATATTTATCACTATATTCTACTACACACATCAATTCTTCCCAGATTCAGTGTTTTAGAATACTGTTATTTCTTAATCACTAACTTTTAAAGGAACTATTCAAATCATTGACAATAACAATTTTTACCTCAAGAAAAAAAATTCATGATCAGTCATTCCCCATTATGTCAGCACAAAACAGTGTCCTATCTGTAACCTGTGATTTTTACCTGTAAAGCTTCAGTTGTATAGAAAGGGCCAACATTAAGATCAAATATCAGTGTTAGTCTAAGAAAGGCAAACATGTTTTTTTCCTTTGAAAATGTAACTTTTAAATGTATTTTTCACTGTTCAATTTTAATTGGGTGATAAAACAAGTTGGAGCATAAAAGTAGGGCTGAGAGTGTCTCACTGCACCTTTGTGGTGGGTAACTCAGTACACCTGCCACCGTTAGACTCTTCTATGGGCTGTTTCTGCATGTGATGTGATTCCACTGGAAAGAATGTGATTTTTCTCTTTGAAAAAAGACTAAAAGGCCAAAGAATCAGGTTTTATTGCTTGTTTTTCTCAGGTTCGATTGAAACGTCCTTTAGTTTATTTCAGTCAGAATTTCCAGGAGTCTTAGATTCATTGCTTTTGAGTTTTACATATTTAAATTGTAAACATAATTTCTTGGTCATTTTCTGCAATAACTACACATCATGCATAGGTCAGTTGCTCTGATAAATTAATTTTTTTTTTTTTTTTTTTTTGAGACACGGTCTGCCTGTATTATCCAGGCTGTAGTGTGTACTGGTGTCATCTCAGCTCACTGCAACCTTCACCTCCTGAGCTCAAGCAATCCTTCCACCTCAGCCTCCCGAGTAGCTGGAACTATGGGAGTGGACCATCACACCTGGCTAATTTTGTATTTTTTTATAGAGACGAGATCTCACCATAGTGCCCAGGCCGGTCTTGAACTCATGAACTCAAGTGATCCACCTGTCTCAGCCTCCCAAAGTGCTAGGGAGTGTAATTCCTCCCAAAGTGGGATTACAGGCATGAACCACCATTCCCAGCCCAAAAATGATTTATGAAATCTCATGAGTTAGGAGTAATTACAAAGAACACAGATGTGAAAAAGATCATAAAATAATAGAGCAAATACTGACCTTGTATAAGCTTTTCAAAGGAGCACAAATTAATTATTAAAGCTAGTATAACATATATTTAAACTAATATCTACATTAACTTTCAAAACAATTCCAGTTAGATATTTAGTCTAAAATATGCCATAAATAATGCTAGCTATTAGAGAAGCTGAAAAATCTCCTAATGCTGTATATTCCAGATAATTTTTCTTTATCACTCCCCAAAATGAAAGCAACTAAAAATACCTTTTACCACTTGTCATATGTCATCACACTCCAGCCTTTCTTATGATACACGTTGTATATAATGGAAACATTATTTCTCTTTCAATATATTTTGCATACTTATATAATGCTTTAATAATCAGTTCCTTTAAAGTACAGTTTGATAGACAGAAAGGAAACTCAAAAAAAGATGATGTATGTAATTCCTGTCACCTTCTTAGCATGGAGTATTTTCATTAGAATTGACAGGCCATGAGTGGTGGCAAAATGTCAGTGGAAAGGATTTTGCATGCCATTTTCCAGAAAGGTTGAGAAATGCACACAGATAGCAGCAGCCTGCACTATTACTGATTCCAGAGAGGGCTCTATTCTCTAGGAACATTTTGTTCTTGCAATATCTAACATTATTTTTTTGTTTACTCACTTGTGTTAAATAAGGCTTTAGGGCATACCATTTCAGAGGAACTTGAACCTTTGATTGTCTTAAGCATTTTCTGAGATGTTTACAACAATGAAGGAGTTGACATTGACTGAGTTTCTGTACGTAAACCCATTTATGCCTAGCATTTCATTATTGGAACGCTAAGCATGTGGCAGTTATTTATCTCCTATTGCTCAAGGTCATGGCCAAGGCCTGATTGCAAAAATTCAAAAAATTGCAACCTCAGGCATAAATGGGTTAATTTGACCTCCTCTGCCTAGTCCTTCATTTCTCAATTTATGTCATCTTGAAATTGATCAACATTTTAAAACCTAAAATAAGGTTAAAGAGTAGGATCTTGCCGGGCGCGGTGGCTCAAGCCTGTAATCCCAGCACTTTGGGAGGCCAAGACAGGCGGATCACGAGGTCAGCAGATCGAGACCATCCTGGCTAACACGGTGAAACCCCGTCTCTACTAAAAAATACAAAAAACTAGCCGGGCGAGGTGGCGGATGCCTGTAGTCCCAGCTACTCGGGAGGCTGAGGCAGGAGAATGGCGTGAACCCGGGAGGCGGAGCTTGCAGTGAGTCGAGATCGCGCCACTGTACCCCAGCCTGGGCGACAGAGCAAGACTCCGCCTCAAAAAAAAAAAAAAAAAAAAAAAAAAGAGTAGGATCTTTTAATTATGAGAGGAACAGGTAAGTCCAGGGTCCTTGGGTACAGTCTCAACTTGGGAGTACTGTGGAACTATTAAGGGACAACAAGGGCACAGCTATGTCATTAGAGCACCAAATATGTCAGCTCTGTGGCAACAACGAATCATTTTAACTGCTCTCTATCTTGCCCCTGTACCCCACTAGACACCTTATGCCACCAAAGGTTTCCATGTCATATGGAATAAATGATTTGTTCATGTCTTTCAATGGGATTAATGAATGTGCTTCTGCTAAAATAGGTAAATGTTTAAATACAATTTATTGGCATAAAAAAGTGCAAACACACAATTCTGTCTGGTTCTCTCTCTCTGTGTGTCTTTCTCTATCACACATACTCAAGCACACACACACCCTTGACTACTCAGAACTGTCTTGTAACATACAACTGTGCAAAGCAAAAATTTTATGAGTAACTTTATTTTCCTTGGAATACTATTAGCATTTAACTGGACACATTTCTAAAACATAGTTCATACTTTTGTCATGTTAAACACACTGCAATTCAGAGCCAACTGAACAGTGAATGATTTTTGGATTTTGAGTCATCATTTTGGACATCGATTACTGAGCCATGCTGCTCAGTTACTAATATCTCAGAAGCTATCCGGCATCTCAAGATGCATGGAATGGTCCCAGACTGCCAGATGTTCAAGTCTCTGAGCTTGTCTTTAATAGCTTTTCTGCTTCCTCCTTTACCATGCAGCTGTTACATGTTACTTCCTTTTGTTATCAGTATCTTTGTCAATGCACAATGTGATGCATTCAGTATGCTGAGTTAGAAAACAGACATACCAAAGCTGTTAGGACTTTGTATAAACTAAGAGTAAATAGGTTATGAGCAAGTCAAAGAGTGGTCTTCCAATGTCAGTTAACATGAGCTTGCATGTTAGTGCCACTAAAATAAATCCACCACATGGTGCCAGTTCAGTCCGCCTGGTTAAGATTAGCATAGGGTCCAGTGGGATATTTCTATGTAGGGACACAAAACTACCAAAGAAAATGGGGCATTAGCCCAATGGGAAAATGTCGCGGAAACCCTCAGGGTTGGAGTTCTATGGCCACGTTCTTCCCATTGTCATAGTGCTGGGCCATGAAAAATACCCAGAGCGCAATGGGTTCTGAAGCTCTGGCACGATACCATTTTGGGTTTTCTATACGATTGCTTCAAAGGCAGATATTAAAATAGCAGCAGTTCTAGAAATCTATTTTGCTGAACTATGGGTTGTTAAAGCAGAAGGCCAGATCTTTAAGATCTGAGCTGCAGAAAGCAGGCATGCATGATCTCCAGAAAGATGCACATCAGAGTTGATTCTAGAAACTAGCATGTGTTATAAGTGGGCAGGAAACAGAGCCAAGCGATGCACCCATTCATTGGGCCAGCACTGTCCTAGGCTCTAAAAATGCAAAAAGGAGAGAGACAGCCCCTATCTCTAGGGAGCTTGTAACCTAAACAGATTTGAGCCTTTGGGTTTAGGAGCATTCCAAGAAGTTGAGGAAAAAGGATAGAAGGGAAGAACCTGGAGAGCAGTCAGGGAAGAGGCATTGTCTTTGTCTCACCAGGATGAAGGGGCTACTGATACCCAAGGAGTAAAACTGGTATTTATCCCCATACCTGCTTTTATCCTTGTGTGTTATTCAAATACAAATAATTAACTTTATATGTTAAAGTCTTCTTCATTAATGTGCTTATTCAATCTACTCAACTAACTTTTTCTTCGTTCTTATAAAAAATCAAAAGATCTTTCCCTGGTTTCAGGTGCAATAAGCTCATCCACTTTGAGAGATTTCTCAGTGTGGAAGAAAAAACCTGGGCTTTGGAAGCCAGTGGATCTGAACTACAAAACGGTCATTGTCCCTTTCCAGCTGTGTGGCCTCAGTCTAGTCATTCAACTCTAAACTTTGCTTTCTTCATCTAGAAAAAAGAGAGATGATGAGTAATCTCTGTTCTGCTGTTGAAGATCAAATTAAAATGCATTTATGTCATCTAGCAGAGTCACGCATCCATTGCACAGCAGAGTGACTAAGCTCAATAATAATGTATTCTGTATTTCAAAATAGCTCAGAGAGTAAATTTCAAGTGTCTCATCACAAAAAAGGGATAAGCAAGGTGGTAGATATGTTCATCATCTTTATGTAATCATTTCATACTGTGTATATACATAGGTGTGCATATATAGATACATACAAAATCAACACATTGTACCCAATAAAAGTATATAACTTTCCAATTGAAAAAATATTAATAATAAATAAAAATTAAAATGGTATCTATCCTAGTAAATGCCATGTTTGTTATTCTGCTGCTCTGGCCAATCCACAGGTATATAAAATGTAGCCTGTGTGAGCCAGACAGGGAAGATCCCACTGACATAAGCATAGCAGGGCCCCCTCTCAATTGTTTGTTTGCTTACTTATGAAAGGCAATCTCATATATTAAAGAAACAATCTGAGTGGTAATGACATAGATGAACTTTACATCACAATTCTGCCATTTGGAGCTATGTCACCACAGGCAAAATATTTACCGAACCTCTGAGCCAATGTCACATGACAGTGCATTGGTAAACAGAAAGATACACTGAATCCATGGAGTATTTTTGTATATCCCAGTGAAAGTCTTGGGGAAAGGAGGATCACAGACATCTGCCATGAACTGAATGTTTGCATCTGCACAAAATTTATATGACGAATTCTTAATCCCCAATATGACAGTATTTGGAAATAAAGCTTTTGGGAAGTAATTAGGTATAGATGTGATTATAAGGGTATGACCAGACCTCACTTTCTCTCTCCGCCCTGTGGGATCAGTGAGAAGGTGGCTGTCTGCAATCCAGGAAGGGAGCCCTCATCAGGCACCAAATCTGCCAATACCTTGACTTGGACTTTCCAGCCTCCAGAACAGTGAGAGATAAATTTTTGTGGTTTAAGCCACCCAGTCCATGATATTTGTTACAGCAGCCCAAGCTGACCAAGATATTGTCTCCAGAAGTCTTTTCCACAGTAGAAATGGATATTCACAGAAACTTAGGGACTTTCCCCCAAATCATTATCATGTTACTTGAAAAATTCTCCCTGGCATATCTGTTAGTATCTGAACATAAAAAAAAAAAAAATCCTGAAGTTCTCAAAATTAATCATTCTTGTCCATCGTATTTTATCTAACAGGAAGGCCTTCTGCCTCTACCTCCAAAATATATCCTGAATCCATCCACTTTCCTCCCTCAAAACTGTACCACACACATCTAAGGATTGTAGCTTGCAAACTCTCTGTGTCCACTTCTGCTTCTCTACAATGTATTCTCTACTCAACATCCACGAGCATTTAGCAATATACCTCATTTAGTGCCTTGATGGAATCCCACTAGACCTAACCACTTACGATGGTCTATGATGGTTTGGGCTTTGACCATATCTCCAAAAGCTTCCCTTCTATGCTGTCCTTCTTTTAATTGCTCTGACTGGAGGCTCTGAGCCCAGATCTCTCCCTGGCTGCATCCTTCTTGTCATCCTGGCCTCAGTTTTTAAGTCAAATTTCCAGCAAAGTCAGTCCACATGATCATGCTCACTCATGATCAGAGACTTGGTTTTATTATACCTATATCTCATACATGTGCAAGAGATTGGTTTAACATTTCCCTCCTTCATCTAGAAGAGCAAGAACTCAATTTGTCTTGTTCAACATTTCATCTCCATTACATAGAACAGGACTTGGCTATGATATCCTAAAATATTTGTTGAATGCATGGGCTGATTACATAGTCTATTATTGCTTGTATTCAAAACATCCTTTCCTAGGTCTCAGTAAAAAGAAAGCTAAATAGCTTTTTTTAGATTTCAGCACATTTCCTCATGTAGACTACATAAAAAGAGTTTGTTCCCCTCCAGAGATGAATATATTCTTATATGAAAATGAGCATATTTTAAGATTGTGATGAATTATTCTTTCATTATGTTCCCTGGCTTTTTACTATGTGGCTAAGCTGTTAGATCTTCAATAAAGGCAATACTATTTGGGGGAAGATTTTAAAAGCATATGTCATTTTTCACTTAGTGAAACATATCTTAGAGCTCTTGTTTGTTTTGTTTTTCCTATTGCAATCTATGTGAATTGAGTTAATAGCAATTAAAAGAACAGATGGCTCTGCTAATAAGAAGCCAAATGGTAGCATGACCATGATGAAACTTTTATTAGCTGTGCCAGCCGTCTCCAACTGACGGCCACACTGTGTCATGAAACTGAGCTTTCTCCAAAGCCATTTCAGTAACAGTTTCTGAAATATTAGAGGAACATAAGAATTAAATCTACATTCTAAGTGTATAGCGTTAGAAACGACATGAGCCTCTTAGCATTAACTAAAATGGAAGTGTTTGAAATAGAAGATATACATAAATATCTATATATATATATCATATATCTTACAAATAGATATATAAATATCTATATATCATATATCTTATAAAAAGATATATAAATATCTATATATATCATATATATCTTATAAATAGATATATATAAATATATATAAAGGAGTAGATGCAGGCATGAACGAGCTACAGATATTTCCTGAGCAACTGAGTTGCCTGACAAAAATATGCACATGTTGAAAGTTGCATATAAGAGAAAAGAAGAGCCCCCTAAAGAGAAGACATCTAACCTGATGTTATGAGCTGCATTTCCCCCTTCCTCAAAAATTTATGTTAATGTCCTAACCTTCAGTACCTCGAGATGTGACTTTATTTGGAAACAGGGTCGGTCACTGCAGATGTAATATGTTAGGATGAACTCATACTTGGATAGTGTATGCCCCTAATCCAACGTGACCAGTGTCCTTATAAAAAGGGGACATTTAGATAGAGGCATGGATGTTAACATGAATCCTAATCAGAGCCAACAGGTTCTAGGTAGAGGCCATCACTGCTTTCGCCATTATTTATGTTATGACATATTTAGTTCTTAAAATGACCCCAAGAGGAAGATACTGTTATTTCCATTTCTCAGATGAGAAAATTGAGAAACAGAGAAGTTCAGGGACTTGCCCCAGTTTATACAACTAGAAGTATCTGTGCCAGGATAGTGCCCTGGCACGCTGGCTCATGCCCTCATGCAAATCGCTCCCCTTGGTTTGCATCGTGACACAAGTGTGAGCTGGCAAGGTATGGGCAAGCAGAGGTACAAGCAGAGTGGGGCAGAAGCCATGAGCATGTAAAGATATTTAACCCAAACATTCAACAGAGCTCGGGTGAGCAGAAGAAGATGCAAGGTATTAAGTCTGAGGGACCTATGGGGTTGGGGTGGCATTGGTAGAGCAAAGGATTTGGGGTAGGGGAGATTCTGTTTCAGAAAAGATAAGCGCTCAGCTGTGAGCATGCTGAGTCAGGTAAAATCAGTGACTAAAGTCAAGCTGGAGACAGGGCATTGGAGACCACACTTTGCTTGTTGAGGAGGAGCCCTTCATGAGAACTGAAGTTTAGTAACTCCCCAGGAAGAGGAGTAAAGGAAGAAGGCCAAGAAAAGACCCAGGAAAGGACTGAGAGGAGGCTTGGAGGACCCAAGCCAGCATGGTGCTAAGAAAGCCAGGCAGGAGAGGACTTTTAAAGGATGGTGCAAACGGTCTCAGCTCTGTGCCTTCCTATTGCCATAGCCTTGAGTACATATATAACCTGTACAAAGGGGCAATATTGCCTTTTTGGGAAAATCATGATATTAAATAAGAACATCCGTGTAAGTTCCTGACAGAGAAAAGCGCTTTAGAATAGCTCTAATCTGCAATAAAATATGATAAAATATTCTTGCTGAACCAATAAAAATATTAAATGTCTAAGAGTTGGAAATGCACAAAATTGAGTTAAAGAACACTCCACGTCACTACCAAATGACATAATAGAAGACCTGGATAAATTAAGAGGCATATCCAATTCTAGGATTAGACAACTCGATATTGCAAAAATGTCAGCTTTTCACAAGTTAAATAAATTACATTTTAATTAATTGCAGAACAAAATTTACTTAGAACTTGACCAAATCAATGTAAATTAAAATGAGAGATTCTTTTCATCCAGGAGATTAGAACAACAACAAAAAAAAGTTTGAAAATAAGTGGTCTTGACAAAGGGTGTGGGAAATAAAAACCTCTACAGGTGGGCATGTAAATTGGTGAAGCCTTTCGATTTTTGAAAGGCAACTTGCCAGTATATTTCAAGTGTGAGACTTGCATACTTTTCAATCCATCTTGCAACGTCAAAGACTATCCTGTGGAAAAATTCAGATGTGCACTTTGATGTTCACCCCAAAATGCACTGACACATAATTTAACAATGAAAAATTATACATAAACCTGAATGCCAATCAAGAGATAAATAAGTAAATAAATTAGGTTACATCAATACTCTGCAGTTACTTAATAGACAGCAAGGTATATGTACACATATCCTGCAGAAAAATATCCATTAGATAGTCTAAAGTGGTTACAGAACAATCTGTAATGTTATGTACCAAAGGCAGTGGTATATGAATAAATTTGTATATGCAAATGAACAGAGAGGGCTGGATCAGCAAATATCTGCCCAAATGTTAACTGGAGTTTTCTCTGAAATCATGAGTGGATTACAGGAAAGGGAGGGGAAATTATGTTTCATTTCACACTGTCATGTATTTGAGTATCTTAAAAGAAGACTCTATTAATGTGCTTCTTGGGTAGTTAAAATTTATTTTGGAAAAAGATGTCAGTGGGTGGTGAGCATATGGACACAGTAGACGTAAACCAAACCCATGTAACACATAACATAGAAGGAGATAAATTTAGGATGATATTGCTGTCGGGAGTAGACGCGTCAAAGAGGGCTTTTATTATGCTTGCTTTTCAAGCTGGTCGCTACCCAGACATGCCTAAAAGCAGAAGGGGAGTCTTTCAATGTTCACCCTGGTCTTTGTATTCCCTCCCCTCCAAACACCTCACACAAAAGTTGAAACTGCCATGTAGTTGATCAACAAAAGTTGAAACTGCCATGTAGTATCTCCCTGAACTTCTGTGATAATTCCCCATTTCACACATAATTGCATCAATCCAGTTGATAAGGGTGTCAGCACTGTCCCTTCAAAATGACAGTTTCCTCTCTGAAGACAAAAGGATCCTCTTGTTTGCCCCACTTACCTGCTGCCCCCAAAGGTTTGCACAGTGCTAAATTAAGTGATTCTTTAGAAGATATACGTACTTCGAGTTTTTTCTAAAAATAGAATCAGTAAAATAAGGGATCATATTGAGGGGGCAGAGCCCTTGCCATATCATTTTATTTAACCTTTGTTGGAGCCTATTATGTTTATGAGAGTATCATCAAGATATCCAAGAAATAATGAAGCCCCAGCATGGATCTTGAGCCGCCTGGAAGAAATCATTTGGCTAGAAATAACATCATCACATCGGGCATGAGGAATAAACTTACAACTCAGCTGGATCCAGTATATTTGGTGTATATATTTTAAATTCTCTCAAAGCAATTTCACTAAGACATTTCTTTTATGTAAATAAAATTCTCTCAGTGAAATTCTCCTGCAGTTAAATGAGGCTCAATTATACACTACTAATTTAAGCCTGCACACTGCATTCCAACTGTATACCTAATTACCCTATTTAGTTTGTTAATGATCAGATCTTTGTGCAGACATTCGAGTCTGTCATTAATCTTTGCTCTAGTTAGATTTCTAGTTGCTTAAAAGAATGAATCCTTAGAAAGAATATAATTGTATAATTCCTGTAAAAGTAAAGGGATTTTTTATGAAAGAACCAAAGAAGTTCATAAAACTTATATATTATATTTATTTATTTATATGATGAACAAGATGGTCTTGGCCACTGACATTTGAAAGCAAATATTTCAGTTGGGAACAGAGACAAAAAGAGTACACTGACAAAGAAAATAAGTCCACTCTCGTAAGTGCATTTATGTGAATTGTGAAACGGAAGCTGACGCTAGTAAAGAGCAGAGCTGTTTCGACGGTGGGGGATTGGAGTGGGGTGTGAATGTAAGGATTTCTGAGGAGGTTGCCCTTCAGCGGAAGGGAGGAAGATGAGAAGGCCTTATTCATGGATAAGTGGAGCTAAGACCAAGGTTAAAGGAAAAGTATATATGAGGTGGGAAAAACTGTGGCATATCCAAGAAACTGACACAAGATATAGTTTGAAAGTAGAATTGATAGGACATAGAACTGGCCTGAACGCCAGGATGAGGCAAAGGCGATGAGGACCAAGGTGGCTGCTAGGTCTCGGTGAGGAGCCCTGAACAGGTGAAGAGTCCTCCTGCCGGGAGTAAAAACCAGGGGGTGCAGCACTGGCTGTCCATGGCTGACCTATTTTGGATTTCGGGGAATTGAAAGTAGCCCCTTATAGAGATAAGGAAAGGGGAAGGAAGAGAATGCTACTGAATGTGCTCGTTGTATCAGGCGGACTCACATTTAGAAGAGGTACATCAGCGTTATTTCCTGTTCCCCAAGATTTCTGCATTTTGGGGCTGGAAGGGAGTGTGTATTTCAGGTTGATCATCTGTCCCAGTTGTGGCTGCACAATACAGTGCTGATTAAAAGGCAATACGTGCAAGAAGGAAAAAATAAGTGAAGGAAGGCCAGAGCACGGCGCTTCAACCCACAATGACTGCGGACCTGGTCTGTGTTAGCAACCCAAAAGGAATTTAAGACACTGGGCTTATTGGCAAAACACATTGAAAATTAACTGTAAAGTCTGTTTACCTGATACAGATGACACAGGATTATGGGAAAGAATCTGGAGAAACAGGAACCATAAAGAATGAAAATAGACACTATGTTGTGGCCACTTAATATTATGGGACAATGGTTTTTCACACTTTGGGTTCACATATTAATAGGTTGTGAAATCAGTTTCATGGATTGTAACTTTATTTTTTTAAAAAATGAAATAGAGCATAGAATGTATCAGTATGTATCAGTGATGATATTCTGCAGTTTTGTTTCAGTACACCTGTGTGTACATAAGATTATGTGTGTGTTTGTATATTTATGTGTGTGCATTACTGAGTTCTAAGATAAAATGTCTTTTTACTATGCATTTCTTACTGAGAATCAGAGCAAAAAATGTTTGAAGAGCCTTTCTCGACATCTCAGAGATGGAATTGTTATTTTTCTGACTAGGCTTCCGTTTCAAAGCAAGGCTAATCGTCTTTAAGCTTCAGCTGGTATACCTGGGATTCTTCAAGTTCTCTCTTTTTTTTTTTTTTTTTTGAGACGGAGTCTCGCTCTGTCGCCCACGCTGGAGTGCAGTGGCCGGATCTCAGATCACTGCAAGCTCCGCCTCCCAGGTTTACACGATTCTCCTGCCTCAGCCTTCCGAGTAGCTGGGACTACAGGCGCTCGCCACCTTGCCCAGCTAGTTTTTTGTATTTTTTAGTAGAGACAGGGTTTCACCGGGTGAGTCAGGATGGTCTTGATCTCCTGACCTGGTGATCCGCCCGTCTCGGTCTCCCAAAGTGCTGGGATTACAGGCTTGAGCCACCGCGCCCGGCCTTAAAGTTCCCTCTTTAAACATTTCTGCATTTTAAATTAAAGGTGTCTGCATTAGTAAGTCCCCTAGTTCTTATTCCTGGCAGGGGGACTCTTCATCTGCTCAGGGCTCCTCACCAAGACCTAGCAGCCACCTTGGTCCTCATGGCCTTTGCCTCATCCTGGCGTTCAGGCCAATTCTACGTCCTATCAATTCTATTTTCAAAATATATATTGTATCATTTCCTTGGACATGCCGCAATTTTTCCCACCTCAAATACATGCTTCAAGACTAACAAGTCTATAAGGTCACAGGCTTGGTTGCATTTATAATGGGAATAGCAGAGAAAGCAGTTTCTTTTTTTAAAATGCAACATCGTTTGAAGGTTTTGGATTATGTTTGTTTCCCGATGACATGCGATGTCAAGGGAAACTGCAATGAGTTTACTGAGCCGTCCATACAAATATACATGCAAATATATGTACATGCAAATATACATGCAAATATATGTACCTACGAGAACATCCAAGGGTAGAAACTATGTCAGATGTGGTCCCCCATGCCACTCCCACTCCACAGCCTTTTGGTTTTAAATAGTCTGACCCCATGAGAATCTCTGAGGCTGGCTTCCATGTCACAGAGTCTTGCACTGTGAGAGTAACTCAATTCCCTAAATGACTTTCCCAGATTTAGCTTATCACAAACTCCATTGCCTTGCAATATCCTTTGTAACAAAATGGTATTAATAAAATCATAGAGCAACTGACCACCATATGCAGACCTAGTAATGGAATTAAAGGTATCTAAAAAGCTAATTCCTAATGAGAAGGAAAGGAAACATACCATAAAGTAAAAGTGCAAACAACTGCAGAACACAGGTAAACACTGTCAGTTGGATATTCGTAAGCGCTGATGTAAATAGAGATAGAAAATGATACATCTGGCCGGGCAGGCGGTTCACGCCTGTAATCCCAGCACTTTGGGAGGCCTAGGCGGGCAGATCACCTGAGGCCAGGAGTTCGAGACCAGTCTGGCCACCGTGGTGAAACCCTGTCTCTACTAAAAATACAAAAATTAGCCAGGCGTGGTGGTGTGCACCTGGAATCCCAGCTACCCAGGAGACTGAGGCAGGAGAATTGCTGGAACCCGGGAGGCAGAGGCTTTGAGCTGAGATCACGCCACTACTGCACTCCAGCCTGGGTGACAGAGCAAGACTCCCTCTAAAAAGAGAAAAAAAGAAAAGAAAAGGATGTATCTATGATGAATTAAGATGGAGTGGAACCCACTGATGGCATGCAGCGGATAAGATGCCATAGAGAAATGACGTCCGGACACACGGTGAGAATTTTTCCCCTCTGTAAATCATAATTCTTGTGATTCTTTCAAATGGAAAGCCACAGAAGGTACCAGTTATCCACCCACCTACTTAGGCGCCTCCACTAGAATTCTCAGCATGTTTCTGCAGAAGTAAGATATCTTCACAACTGCTCTGACACTTCTTAATCTTTTTCTTTCTTTTTTTTTTTTTTTGAGAAAGGAAAAGCAAACTACTGGCTTAGAGTCTTTGGAAGAAAATTGTATATGACTAGTATTTAATATTATTGTTTTTCTTTCATTGTATTGCATTTATCTATATGGCTAGTTAAACTGATCTTCCATTTAAAAGTAGTAACGTAATGCTTTTTTTTTTTTTACAATTACATTGTTTTAAGTAAACAAGAATTATTCAAAAGACAAAAATACTAGCACAGATGGTATTCAGTGATTGCAGATATCATAAAGATAGTTCATGAATCACCAACATTTGAGAAGCACTGTGTTCACGATGCTTCCTGGAAGAGGTGGGTTATACAATGTTTCTTGGAGAAAGGGATAGCAGTCTACTGCTAGGAGGGAGAATTGAAGCTACTAAGGTGGACAAGGAGACAGGCAGTTGGCCTGTCCTCTGCTTGGAGATCACAGCCAAGGAAGCACAGGAGAGGCACCCCCTGGAGGAGCTCCATGGGCTGCAGGGCTGACATGGCCCAGGTAAGTGGGAGTTCTGGGAGGCTCAGGGGCTGGTGCCAGCATAGTGGCAGATGATTTTCATTTTCAGACTGCGAGACAAAAGATAGACATAAGGGAGGCAAAGGTGAAATCGGGATGGTTAAAGCAGGGAATGCTGAGAGCAGAGCAAGGCAGTTGCTAAAGCTGTTACTAAAACTGGACAGCAGAAGGCCTGGCATGGTGGCTCACACATGTAATCCCAGCACTCTGGGAGGCCTAGGCAGGTGGATCACCTCAGGTCGGGAATTAGAGACTAACCTGACCAACATGGTGAAAACCCATCTCTACTGAAAATACAAAGTTAGCCGGGCATGGTGGCACATGCCTGTAATCCCAGCTACTTGGGAGGCTGAGGCAGGAGAACTGCTTGAATCTGGGAGGCAGAGGTTGCGGTGAGCTGAGATCGTGCCATTGCACTCCAGCCTGGGCAACAAGAGTGAAATGCCATCTCAAAACAAAACAATGACAACAACAGGATAGCAGAGATGGACGACGGGTCAGGAAAGCTAACCAGGCAGCGGGAGGCCAGGACAGAAAGGGGCACAGGGAGCTCAGCTCAGTTTTGCTACAGGGGATCTCTCAGGCTCACAACGAGTCAGTCCTCTAGAGAAGTTCTGGCCTCATCATGATCCTTCTTTCATCTCACTCCCCATGTCCTTCCTCTGTCCCTCCTCCCACTGCCATTTATTTATTTAACTGAAAAAGTACCAATCACCCACATATGCATAAAATACTCATCCATGTACTTATTTCTTAAAATTGATCATTGTTAACATTTGGTGTCATTTGCTTTATTTATTTTTAATGAAAGAAATAAAACTTTACAGAAAATCCTTTTTCTTTCTTCCCTCCCTATCCTATCTTTTTCTCCTAAAAAGCCCTATTATCAGACATATTAGTGTGTATTCCCAGTTTTGACTTTTTATTACACACACACTCCCACACATAGATGTGGCAATGAACTTCACATAGTATGATTCTGTATTTTCTCTTTGTTTTTCAAACTTACAAAAGTATTTTACTATTTCTCATGGAAAAACTCACTTTTCCCATCCAACATTATGTTTTCTTAAGATCTATGTTGATATAAAGAAATCTAGCTCATTCTTTTTAATGAAAATAAAGTATATTTTATGAATGCAACTCATGCTAACCATGGCAATAAAAGCCCCATCAAGCATCGTTTAGTTCTGTATTTTGTTCAAGGCTGTATTCCCAGCTCCTAGAACACATATAGAGTAGCTGCTCATTAAATGTTTGTCAAATGAACGAATCAATGAATCCACTCATTCCACTGCTGACAGGCAGTAAAACCAATGGCAATTTTTCACAAACCTTTACAAGATTCCTTGGCACCCACATAAGAGTCGTGCTAATATGTCTACCTAGAAATGTATGTATTGTGTTGACAGCTTTTGTGTTTTTGGTTTTGTAGGATTCTCTGAAATGTTGTGTGACTTCTTAAGGGCTTGGCACATGCTGTGGGCTGTTGATGTGGTTGAGGGGTTGGCTCTCACGTGACCACTGCAGAGAGGCTGTGGGCCACCTGTGCACTTCATAAGCTCCTCGTCCCCCTCCCACAGCTCTTTGCAATGCTTTGTCTTTTCTTCAAAACTTTATTTATATATATATATAAAGATATATATATATTTATCTATTTGTATCTATTCATATATAGATATAAAGATATATATATTTATGTATTTATCTTTATATATAATATATAAAATATATTTATATATATTTATCTCTACATATATAAATATATATTATATATAAAACTTTTTATATAAACTTTATATAATATATATAAAATTTATATATAATATATAAATATATATTTTATAAATTCATTTATATAATATATATAAAATTTATATTTATTATAGAAAAAATATTTTTAAAATATAAATATATATTATATATATACACACATATATTTTTTTAAAAACCTGATAAGCCTTTGTCAGAAAAAGTGAGTGAATTCTACCAAGTAATGAAATAATGCAAAGTATAAAATAAAGAAGATAAACAGATCCACAGTTAGGAACACAAGGTATCTTTGGCCCAATGGGATTTTGCCTTCGTGCTTTAAAGCACAGTCACTTTCTGTGCAAGGTTGTAAGTGTTCACCACGAGCTTTAGGTGGATCTAGCCCTGTATGAACAAACCGCTAGTGTCACTGGATCAACGTTAATGTACATTTCTGTGTTTAAGCAATATCATGGTCCATTAATTACGTGCACTGCAATTTAATGGCCTTGCAGATCTTAACACTGTGCTTTTATTTCATTTTTGCCTAGGCCCACCTCACCGCTAAATATAAATGGAATAAAGCATTTGAAAAAAAAAAGTATAAAAATGTGTATGTTTATCATTGCAAAGCAATTCTGAATGGATTTTGTAAACTCTGCAAAATTAAAAGGAAAATACAGTCTGGACGTTAAGCCTCTTTCCAGGTTTTCAGATTCCGAAGCTTTAGTTGAAGGCAGGTGAAGAAAGTACAAGGCTGTTCTAGAGACTTTTGTGAATGTGAATGAATGCCCTTTGCTACAAAGGCACCTGCCTGGTGCTGAGGAATTGACCTTGGAGCCGCCGCCCATGCAGGGCCGCTGCAGGAGAACACTTGGCGCCCCCTGCTGGTCAGACCGAGGTCCCGCAGCGTGGCACAGAGGGCTCCACGGCACACATGGTGTGGGAACCGCAGGCTGAAAAACACTCCCAGAAATGAAATAGTGAATGCCCGTGGATCTGGCACCACCTTTACCCTTCCTCGTTAATAACACATGATTTTTGCTTTATTAACCTATAAGCATGTCCTATGTTTACACTTCTTGGGCTTTGATAGAAACTCGTGATCAGCAAAATTCTTTCAATGAAAACTTGTCAAATGACTTCTCCACTTAAAGTGTGGAGAAGCATCACTGTTTCAGTGATGCTTTTCTTGAACTCCACTTCACGTTTATTTATATTATTTTTAAATTTTATTTTTGCTTTAAAATCATCTAATTTTCTTTTAGACTATTAAGGTAAGTTTTGGTCATTTCTGTCATGAAATGTATGTCAGAGTACATTATTTGGAATCGTATTTTTCCATTTTTTTCAGGTACTTTAATATAGTCAGTGAATCAGAAGTGAGATGTAACAACTTCCATTTCTGACTATGCAAAAAACTAATTATTTTGAAAACTCTAGGTATAAAAAACTTAGACATGCTACATAAATATAATATTGACTGAAACGAACGGCAGGTTTCTCAAGTAAGGAAAGTCCTCTCGGCTCTATAAAGGAAGAGGGAGGTGAGTACCTAACAGCAAAGATCTTGTTGATACTATCTATAATTTCCCTGTGACATTTGCACATTTAGGGGAAAAAAAACATAGTTTAACAGCAATGAGGAAATGGAAAGCTGTTAGTCCTATACAAGTCCTACACAAGAGAAGTCTGCAGAAAGCTACAACTTCACTAAAAGATTGGACCTGAAAAAAAAAATAGCCTTTGCAAATACCCTTGCCTTCCTAGCCTAAGCTTTATGTAGGGATTATGTCTAACCATAGTACTCGCCTTGCTCTGGTTTGGGATTTGTATTCTCACTGTCTGCAGGGTCCAATAGACCTCACTCTAGAAAGTAACATATAGTGACTCCGCTTCTAAGGACATCTGGCAAAAGCAAAGACAAATAAATCTTCCCTGGAGGAAGGAGCACTGAGAAATGTTTACGGATGAAGCTTGATTCCTTCCTTCCAATCTTGAGCTTCCAATACCAAACCTCTAACACATTAGAGAACAATTTATCATAAAATAATGGTCAGAAGAAGCAACAGAGTCCTCAAATAATGAAATAACTCAATATTGTTTACACAATAAGCATTTTAAATGTTGTAAAACTATAGAATTGGATTAAAAATAAGATACATGAACAACAGTATATCATAAAATATAAAAATATTAGATAAACAATAAAATATGTGCAGAATGGACAGAAATAAAACACATAACCCTTGAAATAAATATTTATATTAGACACCGTTGGGAAAAGCTAGTGAACAAGAAAATAAACTCACAGAAATTACTCAGAATATTTCCTAGAGAGAATAAGAAACATGAAAGAAAGAAAGATACATATGAAAGAAAGGTTAAGAGACTTGTATAAAAGATGGAGGAAATCCACATGGCTGATTACAGTTCAAGAAAGAGAGAGTAGAAAAAAGTGGCAGAAAGCAATATTTGGGAAAACAATTTGGAAATTTCCCAGGATTGATAAGAACTAAGAGAGCTTGCCAACAGCAGGCTTGCACCTGGAACTAAAGGATGTTCTTCCAGAAAGGAAATTATACTCAAGAATGAGATGCAAAAAGAAGGGTGGAGAAAGAACTAGTAACCCTTAACAAATAATAAGTGTATAAAGTGATAATAATGGCAAATATGATTGATATAAAAATCCAGATGCAGCTAGAACACTGGAAGACAATCACATTTCAGATGGGAGGGAGGTCACAAGAGAGGGTATCATGAAGTCCTGTGTTTCTCGGTATGAGTTAGGTCAGCGTGCTGTATTTGTGTGTGAAGAAAATCAATCTCTTTTTTTTTTTTTTTTTTTTTTTTTTTTGAGACGGAGTCTCGCTCTGTCTCCCCGGCTGGAGTGCAGTGGCCGGATCTCAGCTCACTGCAAGCTCCGCCTCCCGGGTTTACGCCATTCTCCTGCCTCAGCCTCCCGAGTAGCTGGGACTACAGGCGCCGCCACCTCGCCCGGCTAGTTTTTTGTATTTTTTTTGGTAGAGACGGGGTTTCACCGGGTTAGTGTTTTTGACACTTTTCCACAAATTCCATTTCACCGACATCTTAACCTGGCAGGCATCTCTTTACTGTTTGAGGAACCAGACCTTGTTCTTTACAGTTTCCATAAGGCTCTTGTGGTCATTACTCTAATTAATCTTCATAGGAAAATCACAGGAGTTAAGGCCATTTTAAACTCCCTTCCTCCACTGATAGACCAGCTGTGTTCTTTGAAAATATTCGATAAAACTCTAAGCATTGAAAACTTTACATTTTGGAAAGTGTGTTCAATCCTACGAAAACCTACTACAATCCATTCAAATGCACATACCCTATTGGGGTAGGGTGGTATAAATTCACCACTCTAGGTAAGCCAATTTTGCCTTTTAATTTCATTCCCTATATTTTCTCCCCACATTTTACCACTTAGCAATTGTTTACAAATTCCATGTAGAACATGCTTATTGCATGTTGGCTTTTCTTAGCAATTCTTACAGTAGATATAGTGTACGGTGTAAATACCCTGTGCCATTGAGAAATGGGAGGGTTACAAGATGGTAAGTTTACTCTTTCCTTCAATGTAATTCAACACGTATTTGATAAAAGTAAGATATTCCTGCATAAAAGATGAATATAAATCCCCAGTGTTTCCAGATAATTTGCTCTCTTCTTGAGAGTACAAAACGGTTTTCTCCAATGTACATTTTACTCATTTTGATATCTCTGATAAATTAGTCTCATGTCATGCTGAGAAAACTTCACTTGTCATTTGAGCAAGGATATCATGAAGTCATTATAAATGTCTAGCACTGAAACCATCTTTCTTTCATTTCCTGGTATTAAATTTTAATTAGAGAATATTCTTTTAAATAGCCAATATTTTATGAAGAGAAATAACAAAAATGAGGCCCATTGAAGAAACAGCTAATGTTCTAAAAAAGACATCTGATTAGTGGGCACCACTTCTTTCTGGCACATTCCAAAGATATCCACTGTATTTGGCCAAACCACAATACATTATAGAAAATCTATGCTGAATTACCATCATAGGATTTTTCTCATTAATACTGTCCAGGGATATCGACTAAATTATTTGTTAAATTCTCCAAATCATTTTACCCATATGGACCAAGTTGACAAAGAGCTTACCATGTGAACCATAAAGTACATCAGAATCTGGATTTATATGACTCAGGTTAATGAAGAGTGATAAACCACACCCTAACCTCTCGTTTTTGAAAGAAGATATAGCCTGTTACCATCACAGAATGGACAAGTACTGTCGAGGAATCTTCCTGTACACTGGCTGACTTGTTTGCCTGCACTGCTTCCTACCCAATGGCCATGGCACGTGGTGATGCATCGTGTAAGAGAAAACTTAAGAACAGAGATTTGGGGAGGATGCAAAAGTGAGAGAACAGGTGTGGACATGAGGACATGGGGAATAAATGAGAATGAATGTATCCTAAGAGGACATATTGTGTGGCCAGAGCTAGAAGTCTGGGTGTTTATTCTCTTGGGGATCACCATCAGGCATCATTGACAATAAACCTCCTTGGTCACCTGTTCATCTGTGACTACCTATCCCCCCCCACTCCACCCCGTCCCTTTCAAGTCTCCTGGAGGGGGAGCTGCATGCATGGACAGGGTGGGGCAAGGGAGAGGCTAGGGCTGTCTCAGCTTCGTTTTGCTTAATCAGGCCTCCTTTGACTACGCTTGCCCAGTTGCATGTGCAGTGGTATTCACACCTGCTCAGCGGGTGGATGAGACTGACCTTAATATTCAATCAAAAGCTACATTTTTGTTCTTTTTACTCTTCTTCACTGCACAGGGGTAAAAGGTGTGGAGTCTATCACTCAGCTTTTAGACAGCAACCATGTTAGAAGGATCTGTAACAGCCAATCAAGAGATGACAATCTCCCTTTACAAACTGACAGGTACAAAAAGAAGACCTGAATAATTCGTGGAGTGAAGGTAGATAGCCTTGGGTTAGCTGATTGCCAGTGTACCTTGTTCTGTGCCGTGCTCTTGGCTTCACCTTTCGATGTGGCATCCACATTATTTTCCCAGGGCTGCTGGAACAAATTACTGCAAACTGGGTGGTTTAAATGATAGCAATGTATTCTTTTCCATTTCTGGAGGCCATAAGTATTATTAGCAGGTCCATACCTGCTCCAATGCCTCAAAGGAAGATCTTCCCTTATCTCTCCCAGCTTCTGGTAGGCCTCAGTGATCCTGGATTGTGGCAGTGTAATTCCAGTCTCCACCCCATTTTCACATGGCCATGTTCCCTCTGCATTTAAGTTTTCCCTCTTCTCACAAAAACACCAGTCATACTGGATTAAGGGCCCATCCCACTCCAATACAACTTCATCTTAACTAACTATATCTACAACGACCCTGTTTCCAAATAAGGTCACATTCTAAGCCGCTGGGGCATGAGAGTTTCAACATCATTTTGGGGGACACAATTTAATCTATTCTAACATCTCAAAGCAGCTCATTCCTTGCCTACCTCAGGTAGCAGCAAGCTTAAAATAAAACCAAGAAAACTGTATCTATTGTTCTTTGCAAATGTGGGGAGTGGAGGGAGACCTCATTACGGAAAAATATTTCAAGGTATATAACATTTCATATTGGATGATGCAGACTTCATGAAATCATTATGCTCCTTAAACAATCCCTGAAGCTCCAACCATACCAGCAAATGCTGCCATATAAATAATATTCACAAACACAGGTGAGAGCTATTGCTTTACCAGGGGTTGGGCTCATGGCTGTTAGAATAAGCAGCAATACGTATTCTATTCCCTCACATTGGCTTTGAATAAGAAGCCAATTTTACGCTTAAAAATCTCTGCATAAACACAAACATACAGAAATCTTGAGGGAGGCTAAATTTTGCACAATCTACCCACCTCCTGTTTGAAATAAGAGTGCCATAGTTCTTAATGTAAATTACAAGCAAAGAATGCAGATCAATGAGAAGATTACCGAACCATCAACTTAGTTTGATCAAATGATACAATGTGTTTGAAAGCAATTTAAAAATACAACTATAAAGCACTTCTGTGTTTCTTTCTTTGAAAGGGGACATTTTTTAATTTTGTCAGTTTCATGCTATGATTTATCCTTCTCTCCAGGGTTGTTCATACCGTGGAGTTTTTCTACAGGTTAGTGTAAGCTTGAGCAGTGTCAGTGACAGGATGTCTCCCCACCGGTACATGTTGATTTCTCCTGCAGTGTCCCACATAGCATCAGGTATGTTCACCCAATACATACTTGCTCACTGCAAATATTTAGAGAAGTGTATTACCACATTGCTGTGATCGGAAATTTCTTGTTGCAAAAATTGGAAGATTGCTAACTACAAAAATTTCATTTTGAGTACGGTATGTTGATACAATTTGCATAGACTAGGCATTAGAAGGTGACTCTGGGTGATCTCACATGCCAGGAAGTTTGGCTAGTTCCTTCATTCTTCCCAGAGAGAAAGCACCTCTCCAAGGGGGAAGCAGATGTACAAAGGAGCACGGAGTTTGGGTTGTGGGAACCACACCTGTGGAATATCCACTTGAGGCTGAGTCTTCATAAGTTGCCTTGATCGGTCTTTTCAAAAGTCATTTCTTATTTCCTTCATTATCTCCATGGTTATCCTACATATCCTTGTCTGATATCCAACACACATCTTAAATCTCATATTCAAATATTGGGTAAATGAGAGGAATTCCTTAATTTTAATCCTCAGTACTTCTTAAGCATGCAATCCTATTAGTACTATAAAAATTAATGCCTATAAGTGATATTTATGTACAGGTATTAAGACTAATAATCACATCTAGAATAATCTGGTAATAATCTAATATAATAATCTAGTAATAAACTAATAATCACTAGAATAATTATTCTAGTGTGGGTTAAAGACAAATGATGTTTGATAAATATTTGGAAAAATCTAACAGCAATAAAACAACACTCAGATGGTCAGATCAGATGTTCATGTGTAGGCCACACCCTTCCTAAAATGAAATATATTTTTAAAATAGTTATAGGATGAGAGTGGATTAGAAAATGGTACTCCTTTAAAACATAAACTTCCAACGATTTTCTAAGAAACTAGCCAATACAACTTAGAAAGTAATAATCACATGAATTTATTATAAGTATCCTTCGAGGTCACAAAGAAGGGTAGAACACAAGTTCTTGTAACACTGGAATTGGAATTCCAGGATGGGGAATGTGTTATTCATCTAGGATGTGGAAGGAAAAGAAAGCCACCACGTACAGAACAGTGAAGCCTCTGAGTCTACTCCCAAACACAAGCTTCTCCCCCTGGTCCTGCCAAACTCTGCGAGATGCTATTGAAGAGATGCTTCCTATAAAGGACCAAACAGCAGCAGTACAGTGAATACAACCTTCAGAAGCAATGTCCACAACTCAGTGAAATTTTTCAAAGCGTGACACAGCCTGGCCAGAGCTTCTTAGGAAGCCACCGGGTCAATTGTTAATCATGAAAAAAAATTTAACACATTCAAAAGACATAATAAAATTTACAATTCAACCCCCAAACCAAGTACTAAAAAGATCAATGAGCTGATACACACGTACAGAGTTATTAGTGTATGTTAGATAGCCGTCAGATTTTGCTTCCTTGACATCAAGTGTAAGCCCATATTTAATGCACACAGCTCCAAAGGCTGGTTCCCTAATATCGGCTCCAGATTGAGACCACAAAGTCTTCTTGGATGAAAGATTTAGAATGCCCTCAAATCTAAAGAGTGCAAACTTAAAGGTATACTGCCAAAGAAAGGTAATGCTTTTTCAGTCTCTCCCACTTCAAAACCATACCCAAAGAATGTGGCACCTTCCCCTTCATCATCCAGGAATCTCCAGACCCAGGTGCATGACCTCTGAAGCGGGGCAGCACTCAATCCGTATCAGCTCCACGAATAGGGAATACATGGATGAGTCTTCATTAACATATAAACATGAAAAGACATGTTCCCAGCCCTTTTGGGAGCTTATGCTTTGGAGGAGAAAATACAACGAAAATTCTAGAAAGCCATTTTACTAAATTTATATGTTTTTATAGGCATTTTTTTTTAAATCAAGGTAATAGGAAATCCATATTATCATTTTATAAAACTTTAACTTACATTTTTTTTCTGACTACAAGTATAGGCACAGTGTGAAAAATCTGAAAAATAATAAAAAAAAACTTTAAAGAATAAAATATAAATCCCACATAATTCCATGACCAAGGATGAACAGCTGAACATCAGAGCTGACCATTATTAACATGTTTGCATATACCCTTCTATGCTTTTTCTACAGATATATGTGTATTTAGATAATTGAGATTAAATTGTCATTTAAATAGCTTTGCATTCAGCTTGTTTTACTTGATCCTTTTATGAGATTCATGTGCTTAATGATTATTGTTTGAATGTTGCTAAATTAGGAGTGGCTACCTGTCATTTGAATGCTTTAACGCATCATTTTAATACTGTGTAATAATCCATTGGATGGGTATATAATAATTGGATTGGCCTATCCATTCTTGAGTGTTTCTAATATTTCACCATTATAATTAAAATAAGAGTTTCCAAATAGATCTTTTTCTGCATTTCTAATTATTTCCTTAATATAGTTCCCTAAAGGAAAGTTTCTGTGGTCAAATCTATACTTTTTTTTTAAAAGAAAGGCATCAAACTGATGAATTCATGGAGTAGTCAAGGAATCAATTTTTGGAATAGTCAAGGCATAAATTCTACCCCGCATCTGTTGGGTGGTTTGATGCAATGATAATCTTGTTGGGGTCTAAATATAGCAGTGGATTCACACTTATCTACTTCACCTAGACTATGAATAGGAGGCGACATAAAGATAAGAACAATGATCTTTATTGCTTACTATGGTCCAGGCATTTTGCATATTACTTCATTTCATTCCCCTAACCCTTTTTGTGAGTTGAATGAGAGGTCTGAGTTTCAGCAAGATCGCATAGTTTGAGGACCAAGGTCATACAACCTAGGCTTGCCTGACTCCCAATACCACACTCTTTCCTCCACATCAGACCAGATGACTTTTAAACAGTCAGGATGAAAAATAATAGAACATGAACCTGCACTCAGCAGGCTCTCAAATCTCCATATATATACAATGCATCTGACTGCATTTTAACCACTTCCAGAGCCCTGGCAGCTATGTCTGGGAACGTAGCTTTTTGCTTCCCCGAGTCTTCAGCCAAGGCAGGTAAACTAGAAAGAAGTGGAAATGCAATATTGAGCCACACAGACCCTGCACAGAAGTATTTACAGAAGAGTAAGAAAACTCTTCCTGGCAGGGCCAAGCTATCTTTTCCCTAGAGGAGGAGAGGATGGAGGAGCCTTGATCTTGGGCTGAGGTTTTGGATAATGGATGAATTTCACCTGGAGGACAGGGGCGAGGGGGATTTTCAACCCTGAGAACTGTAGAACTGAGTTCAGACTTGGATTCTTTGTGTGTAACTGGGGAGTACTAGGAAG
Source organism: Rhinopithecus roxellana (assembly GCF_007565055.1). NCBI lineage: Eukaryota > Metazoa > Chordata > Mammalia > Primates > Cercopithecidae > Rhinopithecus > Rhinopithecus roxellana. Next base: position 55,648,317 of record NC_044561.1, read on the forward strand.
GATTAGGTTAGAAATACAGACAATCTTGGATGGCAGAGGGGTTTAAAACTTAGTTAATCCCAGGATCTTTAAAGTATGTTAAATATTTCCCAAGGGGACTCGAAGGAAAATTTATAAAGAAGTAAAGGTAGAACTAGGTTATTTTTACATGGTTAATTTGAGTGGTCACACAATGTCGTTTGATACAAATATACTGTGTTCAGTTAGTGTAATTTATAAAAAAAAATTGCAAGATTGTTAAGAAAATTCTAACTTCAATAAGAAACGATAGCATTGCATTTGAACTTCCTCCTCCCTTTCCTCTCTTGGCTGGTTCCAAAAATAACTGAAGTGGTGCAGTATTTTTAACTTGAGAAGAGACTATTAGGGGGCAATCTTTATTTTATTTTATTTTTATTTTAATGAAAGAAAATGAAAGTCAAATTTAAAGACAAGAAATTTCTGCCTTCAAAGGTCAGGTCTATTTTTACTTTCCTTCTGTATTTTTTTTCTTTTGGATCAAAAATTTGAGTCTCTTTGGTATCCAGCTTAAAATGACGCATTTTTTTTTCTACCTGGAGACTGTAACATTTTCCTCTATTTCAGGCTATAAGGGTTGAGAGCAATTTGTAAATTCATTCTTTTAGAAACACTAAAATTAGTTACAATTGACTTAAGAATACAATTTGGAGGTTTGGGTGTAGATTCCACAGTTGCCTTTGCAAGGAATGTATCTTTGATTTCTTTTTTTTCTAAAATCACAAAACTTAAAAAATAAAAATCAGAAATACTGAGACCTTGCTATTGGTTTTGTTTTCTCTTTATATTCATGAACACAAAGAAAATGAGCATTAAAGCATTTTATAAAAGAATCACTTTCCATGGACAAAGTCTATTAAATTTTTTTTTTTCTGTTTACAGTTCATTTAAAATTTATTTTATTTTCTATTTGGCCCTGGAGTCCTCTCAGGGAGTGGATGGGGGAGGAAGACATTGGCATTCACACTGTGACAGTGTGACCTGATCATTTATTTGCCGAGCCTTATTAAAGCCCCTGAAATCACTCCCTGCCATGGCTCTCACAGCCCATCAGCCATCAGTTCAGAATGTCAAATCTGATAACAGTGTTCTCCTGCAGCCTCTTTCAAGCCTTCAGCAAGAGGAAAGGTGACTTTATGCCTATACCTACAGAGTGGAGGCTCCAGCTCAGGGCAGCTCATTTTGCTTGTGAACTGCCATCAGGTTCCTAAATTGAGATGACATTTACCATTTTACATTTTAATTCATGAGAGAGATTTTGTTTACTTCCTCTTCCTTGCCACTATGTCTCATCAAAAGATAAATTCAAATTCTAAAATAGTATATTTAGTTCACAAAAATATGCTAAAAGAATGTTTAAATGACAAGCATCTGCACAAGAAAACTTCACTGACTGTCAACCATAATGGGTACCAGAGAAAAGGGATTCTTCACCATCATGCCAACTTCCCAGAAAATCCTAACTTTGGGAATTAGCCAAATTCAGTTAGATGGGATTTAGGGCTCATTAATATCCACTATAATGAGAACAGTTTCCCAAAACAAGGAGGCTGTTGGTTTGTTGTGGAAGTTTCAGCTCAGTAATGGGGGGTGAGCAGGTAAAGAATATTTTGGATGGGAGCAGCTCACAGTCCACATGTGCAGTGTTCCCGAGCTGGGTGCCCACTGGGAACAGAACACTTAACTTGAAATGGCTGTGGCCCCTGGTCTGTGAGGAAAATACTGGAGAATGCAGGCCCCTAAAATACTGCTACCACTACTACTACCGTTATTACTCCTAGTACTACCATTACACCACCCCCACTGCTACCACCTCACCACAATTACTACTAACCTTACGACTACCACTATTACCCCTACGACTGTCATTATTACCCCTACAACTGCCACTATTACCACTACTACTATTACTATTATCACTACCATTACTACTACCATGGTTATCCCTACTACTACCACTACACCATTCCCACTACCACCTCACCACTGCTACTAGTACCACTACTACTAATGCTGTTACTACCAGTATTACTCCTACAACTGCCACTATTACCACTACTACTACCACTAATACCACTACCACCACTGCTACCATGATTACCCCTACTACCACTACTACTACCATTACTACTGCTACTACTTCCACTATTGCTAATATTACCACTACTATTATCACTACCACTATTGTCACTACTACTACCACTATTACTACTACTACCACTGTTACCACTACTAATACCACTACTGTAACTACCATTACTACTACCATGATTACTCTGCCACTGCTACCACTACTATTACTATTGCTAATATTACCACTACTACTATTATCACTACCACCACTACTACCACTATTGTCACGATTACTACCACTACTACCACTATGACCACTATTACTTCTACCACCACTATTAACACTAATATTACTACTCCTACCACTATGATCACTACTACTACCACTGTTAACAGTACTACTATCACTGATACTACTACTATTACCCCTACTACTGCCACTACTACCACTACTCCTACTACTCTCACTGCTGCTACTACCACAACTACTACCACTACCACCATCTACCACAACTACTACAACTGATGCTGACTCAATTGTCCTACAGAATTAATGTTTATAGTTTCTTTTGAATAAACATAGAAATTGACCCTCCCAGTCTTAAAACTTGACAAAATTACATTTGTCTTATTTAAGTTATTTTCTTAGGAAACTAACCATGAGGCCTCCCAGATAACATCAAATAACTGCAAATTTCCAGATCACCACATCTAAAAAATGAGGTGCCAGACCCTCACCTATCATGATTGCCTAAATGACCACCTGCTTCCTATTGACAAACTCCTTTTCCTTACCCTTCCCTAATTCCTGTTTTCCCACACATGGTTATATTGCTTCCATCCTATAAAAAAACCCAATTTTAACCAGTCTGAGAGATGGATTTGAGACTGATCTTCTACCTCCTTGGCTGCAGTACCAGAATAGTCTTTTTCGCTGGCAACAGTCATTGTCTCAGTGATATAGTTTGGATCTGTGTACCTGACAAATCTCATGTTGTGATATGATCCCCAGAGTTGGAGGTGGGGCTTGGTGGGAGGTGATTGGATCATGAGGGCCACTCCCTCATGAAGGGCTTGGGCCATCTCCTTGGTGATGAGTGTGTTCTTGCTCTGGGTTCACACAAGATCTGGTCATTTAAAAGTGTGTGGCACCTCCCTCTCACTCTCTCCCTTGCTCCTGCTTTCACCATCTGACATGCTGCTCCCCCTTTGCCTTCCGCCATGATTAGAAGCTTCCTGAGGCCTCCCAGAAGCTGAGCAGATGCCCAATGCCATGTTTCCTGTACAGCCTGTAGAACCATGAGCCAATTAAACCTCTTTTCTTTATAAATTACCTAGTCTCAGGTATTTCTTTATAGCAATTCAACCACAGTCTAAAACACTCAGTGATTGGCATTCGTGTGGTGAGCAGTAGGACCTAGACTGAACCACTAGTGTTTTGGCAATGCTACCAATACTACTGTTACCACTACTACCATCACTATTACCATTAGTACTACTACTACTAGTACTATCACTACTACTACCACCACTACTATGCTACTATTACCAATACTGCTACCACCAATACTATCATCACTACTAATACCACTAACACTACCACCACCACCACTACCACTATTACTACTGCCACTACTCTTACTATTACTGCTATACCATTATTACCACCACCACTACTGCTACAACTGTTACCACCACCACTACTGCCACTAGTTCTATCACTACTCTAAGAGCACTGGGAGCATTACTACTTGTCAACTTACAATTTGGAGAATAAGTTGTAGTTTAGGAGGCTGTGTTGCACACAATACCTCATTGAGGATGTTTGGATTCTGCTGGCTATTGCTGAAAAAACTTACCTAAACTCCCCGGTCCTAGAACTATCTACAAACTACAGAATCTTCATGCTCTGGGCACTTATACACTCTTAGGGGACATGTCACTTTGATTCAGACATGTTAAGAAGTGACCCAATGTTAATGGTTCCTCAGTGACTCCGAGTATCCTGAAGTTCAAGGTCTCCTTAAACCTGACCTTGTCCCAGATTCTAACCTACAGCCTGGATCCATTTTGCAGTTGACTACAAATGGTTCGCAACACACCTTGTACTTTTCTCCCCTGTGCTCACTCACACCATTCATTTCCTCTTCCTAAAATGTCAACATACCCCCAATGCCCCATCCCATGTTTAAAATAATAAATAACTTGCTCGCTGTCACACAGCTACAAAATGATTGGAGCTGGACTTAAAATTAGCCTCTAGGGCTCTAGAGTCCCAACACCCTTGCTCTGTCTGCTCCACTGACTTTTGAATTATGCATACACACTTAAATCTCCACTGTGAAATTAGAAGTTTCCTTTCTCTCTCTCTTTTTTTTTTTTTTTTTTTTTTGAGATGGAGTCTCACTCTGTCACCAGGCTGGAGTGCAGTGGCGTGATCTCGGCTCACTGCAACCTCCACCTCCTGGGTTCAAGAGATTCTCCTGCCTCAACCTCCCAAGTAGCTGGGACTACAGGTGTGCAACACCATGCCCAACTAATTTTTGTATTTTTAGGAGGGACGGGGTTTCACCATGTTGGCCAAGATGGTCTCAATCTCTTGACCTCGTGATCTGCCCACCTCTGCCTCCCAAAATGCTGGGATTACAGGTGTCAGCAAGTGCACCCAGCCTAGGAGTTTCTTTCTAAGAAGAGGCAATATCATTTTCTTTGTATCTCCCATGTAAGTACTTGTTGCTTGAGGAATGACTGATTCAGCCAAATAGGGGTCCAGACCAGGTGCAGTCACTTACAACTGTAATCCCAACATTTTAGTAGGTTAAGGCGGGCAAATACTTTGAGCCTAGGAGTTCGAGACCAGCCTGAACAACATAGCCACACCTTGTCACTACAAAAATAGAAAAACTTAGCTGGGTGTGATGGCACATGCCTGTGGTCTCAGCTACTTGGGAGGCTGAGGCAGGAAGACTGCTTGAAACTGGGAGGTCAAGGCTGCAGTGAGCTATGACTGTGCCATTGCACTTCAGCCTGGGTGACAGAGGAAGACCCTCTCTCACAAAACAAAACAAAGCAAAACAAAAAATAGGGGTACAAAGATTCCATCTACAAATAGCTATTTCACATTGATTTTGGGTATATGGATGGAAAAGTGTTTCTATTTTGGAAGCTGAGTCACTTCTAGTTCCTAAATAGCTTTAGAGTTCTTTAGGAAATCCACCTACTTAAACTGGAGAGCCTGAATTGTGAATTCCTGTGTGCATGCTACCTGATTTTATAAAAGTCTTTATATTTCACTGTGTTTCAGAAAGATATTTAGAGATAATGTCCGTTGAAATTCAGAAATCTAAAGTTATCTTCTCTGCATGTGCCTAGATTGAATCAACTTCCTAAATCTCTGAGGTCAAGTGTCATATTAATTTGGTTACTGCCTAGCAATGTGCTCAGCAAAAAAATGCTGCCACCATTCCTCTTAGAAACTGCTTATTCATTAATTCATTTTTATTTAACAAGCATTTATATACTTAGTAGTGACAAGTATGCTCTCAGTACATTCTAATCCTTGACTCACATAAACCTCACACTGCCCTTAAGAGATATGTAAAATAATTATATCCATTCCTTTTTGTTTGTTTTTGTCTGATGTAGCAAGTAACACAAAGTAACAAAGCAATGTTGCTGCTTTTTTCTCCTGTCTCTGGATTTCCCAGTTCCAGGGACCATATTTCTAAATTCTACTCATCTGTGGAATGGATTCTTCAATGGGATTTTTAACAGAATCCTAGAGGAAAAACAGCCGCAGGGAATCTGTGTTTGAAGCAGGTGTCATGGTCAGCATTCCCCAGACTCACCCTTTCTCCCTGTTCTGGGAGCACCTTCCTCCCAAGCAGCAGGTCTCAGGGCCCCTTTACACTTTTCCAAATTATTGGAGACCATAAAGAGGTTTCATTATGTGATTTGTAGCTATTTATGTTTAGTGTGGTAGAAATCCTAAACTGTTTTAAAATATGTATTTGTTATTTTTAAAATGAAATAGTAACCCCACTACATGTTACTAAAATATTTTAATGAAAACATTACATTTTCTAAAACAAAAAACAGCTACTAGAAGAGTGATATTATTTATATTTTCATAAATCTTTTTAACGTCTACCCTAATGGAATGCTCTATTCTCATATCTGCATCTGCATTTGGGCTTTACACAGATATGTAGTTGGAAAATAAAGGAGTGTTTTAATAGTCTTTGTAAGTAATTACAGATATTCTACTGAGGTAGGTTTTTTTTTTTTTCTTTCTTTTCAGACAGGGTCTCGGTCTGTTGCCTAGGCTAGAAGGCAGTGGCATGAGCACCCAGCTAATTTAAAAAACGTTTTTTTTGTAGAGACAAGGTCTTGCTATGTTGCCTAGGCTGGTCTTGAACTCCCAGCCTCCAGCAATCCTTCTGCCTTGGCCTCCCAAAGCATTGGGATTACAGGCATGATCTGCTGTGCCTGGGCTTCTGGGGTAATTTCTTAAAGGTTAGTTGGAATGGTATTTTCATACTCTGTTATGTTAAAATTGATTGCCCTATCTTGAGCTTTAAATGGATCTATTACTAATGCATGACTTTTGTAACGTCATGCATTAGTCATTTATAAAATATAGTTCACTGAGTTATGCAGCTCTTTCAAATGCTGACAGGTTTCAATATATAATACTAAAAAATCATATTTGTTAATATCATCACTGATCTCATCACAAAAGTTCTTTATATATTGGGAGTCTGTCAAGCACACAATGGTGGATACAGTTTTTCCAAAATTTGAATTTTTGCTTGAAAGTTAAAATTGTACCATTGACTCGAATACTGTTGGTTATTTTCCTTGAAGTAACAGGATCACCTTGGTTCATATTTTGAGAAAATATTTGTTACCTGTAGTCCAAATCACCATGGTTTTCTGTCCCTTGTTCTGCTAAGTAAAAGTAACAGTAACAGGAAAAGTAACGTTTTTTAAGTTCTATTAAGAAAAGGATTATTTCAGCTTGCAGCTCAACCACTCAAATGTGTTTCCTCAAAATAACCACACTTTATGGGAATACATTTCCTGTTTCCTCACAGAGGCTATTAAAAAGTCATATACTCAAGGGTTGAGATTCAATAAAACTAATAATTACACGATTGCATAAAGGATATTCTCAATAAAATTGGATTTTTTTTCTGTTAGTGTGTAGCAGTGAGGAATAAAGTGCACTATTTACACAAAACAAGTATAATTGGGATCCCACAGCCTTGACACCTGCTGAGACACCAGCGATTTTATCCACCATTGCGGATGCCAGAACAACAAAGAAAGTGAATGATATCTCAATATTATCTTGAAAGTAGTTTTGACCTTACAAATCCCTCAAGGGTCTTGGAGACCATCAGGCATGCAGGGACAACTCCTTGAGAACTGTTGCACTTTGGCATTGTGATTTAAAATGTACCACAGATGGGATAATCATCTGCTTACAAAGGATACAAGGACAGTAGACAGGATAGGTATTCTAACAGCCATGTTCCCACCAGGGTCAAGAGAACAGTACGAAGCCCAGCCCAAGCCAGGGTCGTGCCTTCCAAATGGGCCCCACGTCCCCCTCTGGAGGCTGCTGACCTGGAGACCTGCAATGGGCCTGTCTTGCCAGTTCTCCTTCCTCTTTCTCCAGAAGTCTGCCCAGCCTTGCTAGCTATATTTTACACCCACCAGAGCAGAGCAACACTGGAAAATAATCAAATGTTTCCTCCTTTTAAATTTCCCGTGTGGTCCGCATGTTCTCACTCATAAGTGGGAAATGAACAATGAGATCACTTGGACTCGGGAAGGGGAACATCACACACTGGGGCCTATCATGGGGAGCGGGGAGGGGGGAGGGATTGCATTGGGAGTTATACATGATATAAATGATGAATTGATGGGTGCTGACGAGTTGATGGGTGCAGCACACCAACATGGCACAAGTATACATATGTAACAAACCTGCACGTTATGCACATGTACCCTAGAACTTAAAGTATAATTAAAAAAAAAAAAAAAAAAAAGAAAATCTTCAACAACAACAACAACAAAAAATTCCCCGTGTGGTTGACAGGGAACATTTATGATTTCTAAATGGTCAAGTAAAATATATTCTTTTTAAGACAAATGGTATTTGATTCCTAAGAAGAAGTTAAGGCTTTTTTACTTATCTCAGATCACTAGAACAAGTGTCTGCCTAGGGGAAAAGTAAACTTCTAGAGATCTTAAATGTGAAATTATTTCTAAATGGAGAAAAAATGATTTTTTCCAGGGGGAGTAAAATATCTATGTATTTCCAAATGATATTGCTTTTCTTTACCTAAAGTTAGGCAGACTGTGGCTCCTTGTAGATAAACAGGATAAAAAAAAATGGCGCTTAGCTCAAAATTGACATTGCCTTTTTTTATTTGTTTTTTAAAACAATTTATTGAGAGGAAGGTTTAATAACAATTTCTTGAAGGAAAAATTCAATTGATTCTGATATACATTTTAATTTTTTTTTTTTTTTTTTTTTTTTTAGACATAGTCTTGCTCTGTTGCCCAGGCTGGAGTGCAGTGACGTAATCTTGGCTCACCGCAAGCTCCGCCTCCCAAGTTCACACCATTCTCCTCCCTCAGCCTCTCGAGTAGCTGGGACTATAGGCTTCCACCACCACGCCCGGCTAATTTTTTGTATTTTTAGTAGAGACGGGGTTTCACTGTGTTAGCCAGGATGGTCTCGATCTCTTGACCTCGTGATCTGCCTGCCTCGGCCTCCCAAAGTGCTGGGATTACAGGCGTGAGCCACTGCGTCCCCGGCCTACATTTTAATTTTAGGTTTAGAAAGTCAGGTCCTCATTATACTAACCATTTTTTGAACTTTCAAAAGACAAAGTTTTAAGGCTTAATTTTAATGAACTATCAAAACTCAGAGTAAGGCAATAGCTATCAATAAATTATTTCTTTGTATTACTTAAGAGAGACAAGTACAGGAAAAAATGAATTAACACAATTGAGAAAATTTGGAAGCCAGATTTTACCCCCTCTCCCCGATAATTCATAGTAATTCCCTATTCTGGCTCATTTAACTATTTCCCCATATCCTCCACTAGACACTAAAAGCAGGTACTTTCAACAACATGCCAACCTTGTATCAACCACACCTGACATCATGTGTGCTTAATATACTCAATGATGTGGAATGATCAGAATGAACATAATTATTAAAAGCATCACTATATATTTCCAATGATCCCTTGAAATATTAAAAAGGAAAAGGTATCAATGAACTAGCATACTTTAATAGAGAACGTATATTTTAAAAGAACAATTTTTTAATGTCCAAGTGATTAGTAAATCTTTTTTTTTTTTTTTTTTTTTTTTTTTTTTTTTTTTTTTTTTTTTTTTTGAGACAAGGTCTCACTCTGTCACCCAGGCTGGAGTGCAGTGATGCAATCTAAGCTCACTGCAACCTCTGCCTCCTGGGCTCAAGCGATCCTCCCACCTCAGCCTCCCATGTAGCTGGGACTACAGAGTAAATCTATTTTACAAAGAATAAATTAAAGACAATGCCCAGTGGAATTTTCTTTGGAAACCTTAAAATCAGACTTGTAGTTTAACATACTATGCCTTATACAGCCAAGTTCTTACATGGGTGGTTTGGCAGGCTGATCACTGTCATCAACACACATGCTTATATACATGGGTGCAAGTGTGCGTGTGCGCATACACACACACACACGCACACACACACGCACACACACAAATACACATGCCCTTCTCTTTCTAGAGCCATAAACTTCACTGTGAAAGTACCAATGACAAAATCACAAAAGAAGCCAGTTGAACCTAACATGTGACAGAAGGCCCTAGACTTGAATGGCTGATGAGGACATTATGTTCATTAATAAAGCTTGAGTATTGAATGTGCCTGTGAACATTTTTCAAGTATACAGCAGTTAGGTTTTAAATGTTCAGAACATTTGATGAAGAAAACATCATAGAAAATAATATGAAAATCAGGCATGTCTGTTTCCAAACCATTCATCATCATCATCATCATCATCATCATCATCATCATCATCATCATGGCTACAACTTATTGAACTTCTTGTTCAGCACTTGTGCCAAGAAACTGACATAGATTATCTACTTTAATTCCCTTTTAACGTAAGTGAGAAAGCCAAGCCCTGAGATGGACTGCTGTGTCCCTTGCTGACTCTCTTATTTCTCTCTTATTTCAGACCTATAGCTTACACTTTTCCTGTCTTCTGCGAACGTAAGTTCAGGACACAGCATTTAACAATTGCCCCAATAAAGGTTAACTTCAAAGGGATTTGTCTATGGCACACACAAAATCCTGCTGCGAGGCACTTTACATTTGCAAAATGTTCTGGAAATGTACATGAATAGCAAAGTGAAACGGTTAAGATGCTGTTTCAGATTCTGTGAACCAAGAGGAGGTTGGAGATCTCTTAGATCAAGGATTTTAGAGGAAGTTTGGGACATAGGAGTCCAATGTTGCAAATGATTTCCTAAGATCCAGTCTCTTGACTAGTTATAAACAATTGTTTGCTCACTGGGCCTCTTGAGGACAGAAGATCAAACATTAAGCACAAGGCTAAAGGGTTTCCTTGGAAACCTGGTGTTTCTTTAATACAGCCCAAGTCCCTTAACACGTCACAGATTTTCCAGGCTCCTCCTGTGTGTCTCTGAAAACCTGCTCTTTGAATTGCACTTAAATAAACACAGGGAATAATGCCACTTTTAGATATCCTCTCTGGAAAGTTCTACCATTGCCAACACTCCATTTAACACATAGGGCTTGTCATACACTAGGCTCCAGGCCAGGGGTTGGATATAGAACAGTGAGTGGAGGAAGGCGTGGTCCCTCCTTGACTGGCGCTCACTGTGCTGTCATCCTCTAGGAAAGTCTCCTCAGTTTGCACTTCTGGGCATTGTTTGCTTTGAAATCATTTCCATTTTGATTCAACAAATGGATCATCTTTCCTAGAATGACTGATATTCACGAGGTCAGCAGGCACACCCAGGAACAGACCTAGGCAATAGATTCGAGGATCTCAGAGACATATGAAATAACTCAGTGTGGTTACAGCAAGGCTTTTAATTTGGTTCAGTACAAAATATGTATTATTCAAGTTGAGCCATTTAGGTTTTTTCGCTGGACAGCTGGCTCCCATATAGCAGAAGCCATGAAGTATGGGAGATGCAAAGATGAATCAGACATAGCCCATGGCCCCCAGGAACTGAGAATCTAGTGAAGGATATTGTCCAGTAAAAAGATAATTTTCATACGGAGTGATGCTTATATTCTGAGAGCACTGAGCAGAGGTAGACCCTGGGAAAATGGGACAGGGGTCTTTTATGCATTAAACTGGGATCAGAGGAGCCATCTTACCATATTATCCCTCTGAGACCTTGTGTATATAATATCTATGTATGCACTTAGAAGTTGAGCAATTTATCAAGACCTAGCATTATATCCACTGGTGCAATTTTGGGGGTAAGCATTAGTGATATATGCTAAAAGTGGTCCCCAGTAGAAAAGCTACATGGCAAATAATTTTTGCATATTTGACCTGAAAAGCACAGGCAATAAAGCAAACATAGTCAAATGGATTATATCAAACTAAAAAGCTTCCACACAGCAAAGGAAATAACCAACAGCATGAAGAGACAGCCTACAAAATGAAAGGAAATATTTGCAAATCATATATAGTAATATCCAAAATACATAAGAGACTCAATGCAATAACAAGAAAGCAAATAACCTAATTAAAAAATGGGGACTGGACTTGAATAAACGTTTTATAAAAGATTATATGTAGCCAGGAACGGTGACTCATGCCTGTAATCCCAGCACTTTGGGAGGCCAAGGCAGGTGGATCACTTGAGGTCAGGAGTTCGAGAACAGCCTGACCAACACAGCGAAATCCCGTCTCTACTAAAAATACAAAATTTAGCTGGATATGGTGGTGTGCACCTGTAATCGCAGTTACTCAGGAGGCTGAGGCATGAGAATCGCCTGAGGCCAGGAGGCAGCAGTTGCACTGAGCCAAGATTGCACCACTGTACCCCAGCCTGTGCAACAGAGTGAGACTCTGCTTCAACAACAACAACAACAACAACAAATGATATATAAATGGCTAAGGGGTATATGATAAAATGCTCAACACTGCTGATCATCAGGGAAATGCATTTTAAAACCACAATAAGATATCACCTCATACCTGTTATAATGGCTATTATCAATAAGATGAAAGACAATAAGAGTTGGTGAGAATGTACAGAAAAGGGAAACCTTGGGTACTGTTGGTGGGGAATATAAGTTAGGACAATCACTATGGAAAATGGTACGGAAGCTCCTCAAAAAACTAAAAATACAACTACCATATGATCCAGCAGTCCCACTAGGTGGTATATATCCAAAGGAAATGAGATCAATATTTGAAGAGACAGCTGCACTCCCATATTCACTGCAGCATTATTCATAATAGCCAAGATACAGAATCAACCTGTGTTCACCAATGCATTAACGGATAAAGAAAATGTATACAAACGATGAAATACAACTCAGCCTTAAAAAAGCAATGAAATCGTGCCATTTGAACCAATCTGGATAAACCCGAAGGACATTAGGCTAAGTGAAACAAGCCAGGCACGGAAAGACAAATACCATGATCTCACTCATATGTAAACCGTTTTTGTTTGGTTTTTTGTTTGTTTGTTTTTGAGACAGGGTCTGACTGTGTCACCCAGGCTGGAGTGCAGTGGCATAATCTCAGCTTGCTGTAACCTCCGCCTTCCAGGTTCAAGTGATTCTCCTACCTCAGCCTCCCAGGTAGCTGGGACTACAAGTGTGTGCCACCACACATGGCTAATTTTTCTGGTTTTTTTTTTTTTTTTTTTTTTTTTTGTTGTTGTTGTTGTTAAATTTTAGTAGAGACAGGGTTTCCTCATGTTGGCCAGGCTGGTCTGGTACTCCTGACCTCAAGTGATCCACCTGCCTCGACCTCCCAGAATTCTGGGATTACAGATGTGAGCCACTGCATCCAGCCTCATATGTAGAATCTAAAAAGTTGAACTCATAAAAGCAGAGAGTAGAATGATGTTTACCTGGGGCTGAGAGGTAGGGGAACTGGAGAGATAAGAGCTAAAGAATATAAACTTTCAGTTAAACAGGTGGAATAAATTCAAGAAATATATTGTACAACAGAGCAACTATAGCTAACAGCAATGTATTGTATACCTGAAAATCATTATAAGTGTAGATTTTAAATGTTCACACCACAAAAAATGTTGAGTCTGCAGTAATATATATTTTCATTAGCTTAATCTAATTTAGCTCAATTAGAATAAATTGTATACATTTCCACATTGCATACACATTTCAGAACAGCACGTTGTACACTGTAAGTATATACAATTTTTATTTGTCCACTAAAACTAAATTTAAAAAAGAGAAGGTTTCCGATATGTCATTCCTCTCCATGTCAACAATCCATTTGTGAGACAACTTTGCCTTAACTCCTAGATTCAAGAGTGGGACTCTTCCCCCGCCCCTTGAATCTGGGATGATCTTGTGACTTACTTTGACCCATAGAGAGCAATGCAGGTGATGTCCTGGGAGATTCAAGGTGACCCTTTGGAGGTCTTTCAGCTTCTAATTTTGCTCAGACGGAACCCAGCAGACAGACGATGGAGTCCAAACTTCCTAATATAAAGAGGGAGGTCACGTGGAGGGGAGACCTTGGAGGATGAGACACTCTATATAAAGAGAAGGGTCATGTGGAGGAGTGGCGAGGCTCCAGAGGTCTGTGAGCCCGCTCATTTGGGTTATCTCAGCTGAGGTTCTAGACAGGTGGGAGGCCACTTTCGATGCTTCATACCCAGTCCAGGTGACAGCATGTGGAGCAGGGGCAAGCTGCCCTCCGGAACCCTGCTCCATTTCCTGTCCCAAAGACTTATGAATATAAGCTGTCCAATGATGTTTATCTTAAGTACTAACTTTCTGGGTGATTCGTTATGCATCTATTAATAACTGGTTATAACCTTTCTGGGTGTGAACCAGATCCAAAGGAATATCTCGATGGCTCCTTATCTTTCAAGGAGCCCATCAAAGGAACTCAGCTCTTTATAAGGCTCACTGGCTACGTGGTGGGTTTACAGGGCACTACAGGGCTGTGCTCACTGTGTTTTAACAACAGAAGATATTACCCATCTTTGCCTGAAAGTAGGTTTGTGTTGCTACAAGGAGGCACAGAATTATTTAAGCCCTGGGTCATCTCAGTGCCCAACATGAAAATAAAGAATATATTAAATAAAAGAAAGAATGAAGTACACTAAACCTAAATTCAGAGCTAGCATGCACAACTTTCATTGATGATGTGGATGATGAGAAAGAAAGAATGGTTACTAAGTTGGAAGATCTGTGATAGGGTGGGCGGACAGGACACTGAAAAATGAGCTGGAATTGGAGGTAACTTATTAAAATAGATTATCATTAGAATGGGAAACCATACATTCTGGAAATGCTGGGATTTCAGGGATTGAAAGGCTATTTACAAACAATGTGAAGGGACATGCTGGTTATGAGATATTTTCTGGAAATTGCTCTAGGAGATCATTTGGGCATCACATTCGGTCTGGGGAACACATTTAGGGAGGAACATTGACAACCTGAAAACTGAGTATCTTTTATTTCTGACACAGCAACAGATATGCATCAGTCGTAAGTTGGCATTGGTTCCTGTAGGTTTCTTCTATCCTAAGATGTAGTTACACCATTTACGGATATTTAGTACTCTTTGTTTTTGTCTGTCAGTGTGCCCTGCACTTTCCTTCCCTGAGCCCACTCATTCCTACAGGAGGGATGATGCAGGATCCCTGTCTGACACACAGCCGGAGTGACATGTTTATTCACGCGTGCAGTGCAGTCACTGCATACCCCGTGATGCCAGTCATAATTTCAAATGACATAACTAGAGTTCTTAGGCTAGTGTGATTCTGATCAATGAGACACTTATTCTCTAATAGGTAGCAATCTCAAAATACTCCATTTTTACTACGTTATGAATGGAACTAGAATATTATCATCTGACCTCTTCAGGTGTTTAGGTAATGTGTGGTTACTTTTTCTCTGAGAAATCACTATTTATTTGGATAACAATTATAGCCCAATATTAGTGCTTACAAAGAAAGAAAGAAAACCATTAAGCCTAAAGAATAATTTAAATACCTAAGGGTGTATTTTCAAAACTGCTCCCAAATATATGGTCTTAAAAATGTCATAGTAAATACTGTCAATACCTTTAGCTTCTGAGTATTGAGAGCTTTGACATTAAAAAATTCCACCAGAATATAATTTGTATTTTTAAATGTGATATTACACAATAATCACTTCCACATTCAGCCTTGATTAACAAAGTCCCTATTTTCTCTTTTACCTTATGCAACTTGAATAATGGTCAAAATATATGAAATGGTGATTTATAAATTTGGAGAACATGCAGGGAAGCCTGAAACAAGCAAAGCAAACAAAGTGAAATCTCTGTTTTTCCTAGCCTAGCCCCTGGAGGGAGCCTAGCCTAGCTCTACACACACACACACACACACACACACACACACACACACACACACACTAAAGAAAGTGAAATCTCTGCTTTTCCTAGCCTAACCCCTGGAGAGAGGTCACCCCCCCCACACACACACACACAATAAAGAAAGTAAATCTCTGCTTTTCCTAGCCTAGCCCCTACACACACACACACACACACACACACACACACACACACACACAAAAGAAAGTGAAATCTCTGCTTTTCCTAGCCTACCCCTGTCCCCTCCCCCCCTCCACACACACACAATAAGGAAACTGAAATCTCTGCTTTTCCTAGCCTAGCCCCTGGAGGGAGGTCAGCCTCCCCACTCCCCCACACACAATAAAGGGAGGAATAACTCAACTAGCCTGATGGTCTCTTCTCTGAGTTGAGAGCACAGTTTCAACGTTGAAGAGGACACAGAGCTAGAATGTAGGAAAAAGTACTAGAGGAATACTAGTGAGAGGGGAACAGATCCTGAGTTTTGTAGAGGGCCCACCCCTGTCTTTTATTGAGTTATTCTGATAATGCATGTGGGAAAATTAGCCAAGGCTAGGGCAAGAAAAGAATCACTGGAGCTCATACAGAGGTGGGAACAGTTTGTATCCCTGCGAGTCAGTGAAACTACGTCTGAATATTTGAGAAATCAAGTAGAGACCACAGAAGTGTATTAATGTTACCTTAGTAAGGGAGCCAATGAGTTCTAGACTGGAACCATGCAAACAAGAACTGTGCAAACAAGGCTTAAAGCAAGGCTTGATGGGATCATATTGATGCCAAGTAACTCAATTGCATCCCAGTAAACGGTCCAAAAATATTGAAAGAAAATTTAAAAATCCAGCACCCAACAACATAAAATTCAAAATAGCTGGCATCCACTAAAAACCTGCAAAACATGCCTAAAGCAGAAATATGCACATATTATACAAAGAAAAATTATATATGAGAAAAATCAATCCATTTTAACAGTCCAAAAAATAAAGAAACGACACAGATGATAAAATTAACAGGCAAGGAAATTAAAACGCTGATCATGAATATATGCCATTTTCAAGAAGGCAGAAAAAGGACAGTATAGATGGAGATAGAATATAAAAATTAAACCCAAGACTTTAGAAGATAAGAAATTTAATATCTGAAATGAAAAATTATCATTGGTTGGGATTAACAGGAAGTTGGGCAATGCAGAAGAAATCACCAGCGAACTCATAGACAACAATAGGAGCTACACAAAATGAAATATGGATAGAAAAAGAACCAGATAGAAATGAACAAAGCATCAATGGTTCGAAGTGTAATATCAAGCAGTACAGAACATGTGCAAATAGAGACGTAAAGGAGGCAGAGACAGTACTCCTATCAGAGGAAAGCAGAGATACAACAGAAAAAATATTTGAGAAAAAAATATTTGAAGGGAGTATTAAAAGAAGTAGTTTCAAATTTGATAAAACTATAAAGCCACAGATGCAAGAAGTACCATTAATATCAAGCCAAGGACATGTGAAGAAAACAACACCCAGATGCATCATTTTCTTTCTTTTCTTTTCTTTTTTTTTTTTTTTTGAGATGGAGTCTCGCTCTGTCGCCCGGGCTGGAGTGCAGTGGCCCGATCTCGGCTCACTGCAAGCTCCGCCTCCTGGGTTCATGCCATTCTCCTGCCTCAGCCTCCCGAGTAGCTGGGACTACAGGCGCCCGCCACCTCGCCCGGCTAGTTTTTTGTATTTTTTTAGTAGAGACGGGGTTTCACCGTGTTCGCCAGGATGGTCTCGATCTCCTGACCTCGTGATCCGCCCGTCTCGGCCTCCCAAAGTGCTGGGATTACAGGCTTGAGCCACCGCGCCCGGCCGAGATGCATTATTTTCAAACTGTAGCCATGAAGAAAAAAAAAGTCTAAAGGGGCCAGGGTTAAATTACAAACAAAGGAAGACAAGAAAGACAAGATTTTGCCATGCAAACCAGAGACAATGGGGTGACACTTGTAAAGTTTTCAAAGAAAAACCATTGATATAGAATTCCCCATCCAGTCCAAAAAAAGTTCAAAAAAGTAAGTAAAATCGAGTCTTGCTAAAACTAACCAAAGTAGAAAGAACTCATTGCCCATAGACCTGCCCTAAACTGCTCACGGGAGCCTTTCTGGCAGAAAGAAAAGAACATCAGAAAAAATTCAATCTATGTAAATGAGTGAAGAGCATAAGAGACAGAAAATATGTGGTTAAATGTGACACCTTTTATGATTAGTTTTAAAATACATTTAAAAGATAACCATTTTTTGTAAAGTTTACATCATATGTAGAAATAAAATACACACAAAAATAGTAGCAAGTCTAGCAGGGGAGTAATGGAAATACACTGTTACAAGATTTCAACAATATATGTGACCAGACTCAATATTACTGGAAGATGGTAATTACATATATACAATATAGACTTATCTATATCTACACACACTATATACATATACTGAATTGTAGGGGAAAAACAAACAAGCGGACAGCAATAAAAGAGAGGCAGAATAAACCAAGAATGGAGACAAAATAATGTTGTATACAATTAATACAATGAAATATGGACTTAATCCAAAAGAAGGCAAGAAAGGGGGAACGATAGAACAAAGGATAGGATAAGCAGAAAAAAAATAGCAAGATTTAAACCCAATATTGTCAATAATCACACTGAATTTAGATAGTGCAAGTATTTCAACTAAAAAGCAAATATTATCCGATTTTATAAAATGCAAGACCCAATTATATGCTGTTTAAAAGAAACATACTTTAAGTCAAGTCATAGAAAGGTTAAAGCAAAAAGATATAAAAAATAAGGCAGACAAAAAAACTCACATAAACACTACTGAACATAAGTTATAATAGCTAAAACCATTGATATGAAATAGATATCAAATAAAAGTGATAACAGAAAGACTGAAGAAGTGAAAATGAGAGAAGACACAAATTACCAATAAAAGTAATGAAATAGGAGATGTCACTGAAGATCTCCCAGATATTAGAATAGTAAGAGAATAATATGGATAATTCTATACATATAAATTAAACACCTTAGACAAGTTTCTCATAAAATCACAAACTACCAGTACTCACTAATGTGGTCTGGTTCTGTGTCCTCACCCAAATCTCATCTTGTAGCTCCCATAATTCCCATGTGTTGTGGGAGGGACCTGGTAGGAGATGTTTGGATTACGGGGTTGGGTCTCTCCCTTTACTGTTCTCGTGGTAGTGAATAAGTCTCACAGGATCTGATGGTTTGATAAGGGGAAACTCATTTCATTTGGCATTCATTCTCTCCTTGCCTGCTGCCATCCATGTAAGATGTGACTTGCTCTTCCTTGCTTTCTGCCACGATTGTGAGGCTCCCCCAGCCACGTGGAACTGTAAGTCCAGTTAAACCCCTTCTCTTGTAAATTGCCCAGTCTTGGGTATGTCTTTATCAGTGGCATGAAAATGGACAAATACAGTAAATTGGTACAGTCCAGTGGGGTACTGATGAAAAGATACCTGAAAATGTGGAAGTGACTTTGAAAATGTGGAACTGGGTAACAAGTAGAGGTTGGGACAGTTTGGAGGGCTCAGAAGAAGACAGGAAAATGTGGGAGAGTTTGGAACTCCCTAGAACCTAGTTGAATGGCTTTAACAAAAATGCTGATAATTATATGGACCATGAAATCCAGACTGAGGTGGTCTCAGATAGAGATGAGGAACTTGTTGGGAACTGGAGCAAAGGTGACTCTTGTTATGTGTTAACAAAGAGACTGGTGGCATTCTGCCCCTGCCCTAGAGATCTGTGGAACTTTCAACTTCAGAGAGATGATTTAGGGTATCTGGTAGAAGGAATTTCTAAGCAGCAAAGCATTCAAGATGTGACTTGGGTGCTGTTACAGGCATTCAGTTTTAAAAGGGAAACAGAGCATTAAGGCTGGGAAAATTTGCAGCCTCACCACGCGATGGAAAAGAAAATATCATATTCTGAGGAAAAATCCAAGTTCGCTGCAGAAATTTGAATAAGTAACTAGCAGCCAAATGTTAATCCCCAAGACAATGGGGAAAATGTTTCCAGGGCATGTCAGAGACCTTTGTAGTCCCTCCCATCACAGACCTAGAGGTTAAGGGGAAAAAGTGGTTTCACGGGCCAGGCCCAGGGTCTCTGTGTAGGGCCCAGGGTCTCTGTGTACAGCCTAGGGACTTGGTGCCCTGAATCTCAGCTGATCCAGCTGTGGCTGAAAGGGACCAACACAGAGTTCAGGCCGTGGCTTCAGAGGGTGTAAGCCTCAAGTCTTGGCAGCTTCCATGTGGTATTGAGCCTGCGAGTGCACAGAAGTGAAGAACTGAGATTTGGGAACCTCCACCTAGATTTTAAAACATGAATGGAAATGCCTGGATGCCCAGGCAGAAGTTTGCTGCAGGGAGAGGGCCCTCATGGAGAACCTCTGCTACGGCAGTGCAGAAGGGAAATGTGGGGTCAGAGCCCCCACACGAGTACCTACTGGGGCACCACCTAGTAGAGCTGTGAGAAGGGGGCTACTGTCCTCCAGACCCCAGAAAGGTAGATCCACTGACAGCTTGCATCACACGTCTGGAAAAGCTGCAGACCCTCAACACCAGCCCATGAATCCAGCTGGGAGGGAGGTTGTACCCTGCAAAGCCACAGAGGCAGAGCTGCCCAAGACCATGGGAACCCACCTCTTGCATTTGCATGACTCGGATGCAAGACATGGAGTCAAAGGAGATCATTTTGGAGCTTTAAGACTTGACTGCCCTACTGGATTTGGGACTTATATAGGGCCTGTAGCCCCTTTGTTTTTGCCAATTTCTCCTATTTGGAATGGCTATATTTACCCAATGCCTGTACTCCCACTGTAGCTAGGAACTAACTAATTTTCTTTTGATTTTACAGGCTCATAGGCGGACTAGTCTTGCCTTGTCTTGGATGAGACTTTGGACTGTGGACTTTTGAATTAATGCTGACATGAGTTAAGACTTTGGGGAACTGGTGGGAAGGCATGATTGGTTGTGAAATGTGAAGGTGTGATATTTGGGAGGGGCCAGGGGCAGAATGATGTGATTTGGCTCTGTGTCCCCATTGAAATTTCATCTTGTAGCTCCTATAATTCCCATGTGTTATGGGAGGGACCTGGTGGGAGATGTATGAATTATGGGGGTGCGTCTTTCCCATACTGTTCTTATGGTAGTGAATAAGTCCCATGAGATCTGACGGTTTGATAAGGCAAAACCTGTTTCACTTGGCATTCATTCTCTTTGCCTGCTGCCATCCGTGTAAGACATGATTTGCTCTTCCTTGCCTTCTTCCATGATTGTGAAGCTTCCCCAGCCATGCAGAACTGTAAGTCCAATTAAACTCCTTTCTTTTGTAAATTGCCCAATTTTAGGTATGTCTTCATCAGCAGCATGAAAATGGACAAATACACTCACCCAACACAAAACAGATTACCTGAATAGTCCTATAACTATTCAAGTAATTTGAACTTATAGTTAAAAACCTTCACCAAAAATGCCCAGGCAAAGGTGATTTCAGTAGTGAATTCTACCAAGAATTTAGGAAAAAATGATACAATTCCATATCCTGTCTTCCCGTAAATAGAAGGGGAGGAAACACTTCCTAATTCATTTTATGAGGTTACTATTAATCTTGTTGCAAAACCAAAGTCATTATAGGAAATAAAATCTTGAACAAAATATTAGCAAAGTGGATCCAGTGATTATACACACACACACACACACATATACACACATCATGACTGTAGAGATATATTTATATTAACCACATAAGATGGGTTTAACATCTGAAAACCAACCGGTGCCATCTGTTAGGCTGGCAAACTCTGGCTCCCGTAGAGGTGTGCCAATCAGATTTCCCTTCAGGAGCACCTCCTGAGGGTATGTAGTTGGCTCACTGCCACCAGCTGACACACTCCAGGCTCACTACCAGCATTGATGCTGACACACTTCAGGCTCACGACAGCATTGATGCTGCCACCACAC
Organism: Rhinopithecus roxellana; assembly: GCF_007565055.1. Lineage (NCBI taxonomy): Eukaryota > Metazoa > Chordata > Mammalia > Primates > Cercopithecidae > Rhinopithecus > Rhinopithecus roxellana. Next base: position 55,670,050 of record NC_044561.1, read on the forward strand.
TGTACCCAGACTGCTCTCAGCACATGACTATCACTCAGTACTAGAATGGTACTAGAATGAGCCATTACTGCCAGATGCAGGACACTTCTCACAAGCCATGCCTGTGCTGGGGTTTCCTCTCGCCTAGCTGACAATTTCTCAGACACACACTGCAGTCTAAGGTTTTTCTGCTGTGTCTTTCCTTCCCTCCATCTTTTCACAGTTGTCAGACTTGCCCTGTGGTCTGAAGGCTTTCCCCACCTATCCCTGTTTCTATGGCTCTTTATCTTTAATAAACATTTTCCCAAATAAATTTGTTGCACATCTCTTCTATCTTGGTAGCTTTGTCAGAAGACTCTAAGTGGTACATAATCTTAAAAAAGAAAAACCATATTATCATCTAATTATATGCAAAAAAGAAAGCATTTGATAAAATTCAATGATTAACGATATAGACTAGGAATAAAATGTAACTTCCTCAACATGAGACGGGCCATTCATGAAAAACTCACAGCTAGCATCATCCCTAATATTGAAAGACTGAATGCTTTCCTCCTAAGGTCAGGAGCAAGGCAAGGATGGCTGCTCTCAGCACTTTATCCAACATTGAAATACAGGTCCTGGCCAGTGCAAGAAGGGAAGAAAAGTAATTCAAATACATGCAGATTGAAAAGCAAGAATGAAACTGTATTTATAGGTGATATGCTCATATACATGAAAATCTTAAATGCTTTGCCAGAGAAAATACCAGAACTAACAAGAGAAGTTAGCAAGCTTACCGAATCAATATACCAAAAATTTAAAATGTATTTCTCTATATTAGCAACCAACAATTGGAAAGTAACAGTTAAAAACAAGGCCATTTATAATCGGACAAATATGACATACTTAGGCAAAAATATTTTTAGTGCACACGACTAGTGACTAATATCTATAAAGTGTTAAAAAGAGAAATGAAGGGAGACTTCAATAAATGGAGGAATAAGTCATGATCGTGGATTAGAAAACCCAATATTGTTAAGGGATCAAGTCTTCCTAAGTTCATCTCTTGATTCAATGCAATCCCAATCATCATCCCAGCAGGATATGTACAAAACACTTTGAATAAGAACAAAGTGAAAGGATTTAGACTACCTGGTTTTAAGACTCATTATAGAGTTACATAATCAAGACTGTATATTATTCACATAAGGATAAACTTATGGACCTAAGGAACTGATTAGATTCTGAAAACAGACCCACACAGATAGAGTTAATTGGTTTTCAACAAATGTGCATAGGTAATTCAACAGAGAAAGAAAAAATTCAAAAAGTAGTACTGGAACATGTGAATATACACGGGGGAAAAAAAACTAAGAAATCTATATGGACAAAATGGACCTCAATTATCACTTCAAACCACATACAGAACTTAACTTGAAGTAGCTCACAGACCTAAGTGTAAGAGCTAAAACTGTAACATTTCAGGAAGAAAACATTTAAGAAAATGGAAGTGATGTTAGGCTAAGCAAAGATGTTTTATATGGGACAAAATTAATTTGAGCTATAAAAGAAAAAATATTTATAAAACAAGTTTCATCACAGCCGAAAACCATTGCGCTTCCAAAAACATGTTTAAGAAAATAAAAAGTCCAACTGTAGATTAAGAGAAAATATTTATAAAACATATATATGATAAGGGACTGGTATCTAGCACATATAAGAATTCTTAGAACTCGACTATAGGAAAACAAAAGTCTTCTTTGCCATTTACAGTGTGCAAAACATTTGAACAGATATTTAATCAAAGGAGATACATGAACAATTAGCATGTTTCAAATGTTTAATATCATTTTCAGGGAAATGTAAAGTAAAACCACAATTAGATACCAATACATACCTCCTAGAATAGCTAAAATTAAAATGTATTGCGAAGAAGTGAGACAACTAAACTTTTCATCTATTACTTGTGGGAATGCAAAATATTCATAAATAATTTACACTTTTTATGTGAGATACATTTTTATATTGCTCAGTTCATATTTTTCCTCTATCTTTTTCTTTAATGTTGGCCTTACAATATTAAATTTATTTCAGATCCTAACAATGAGTTGCAACCTGCAGTGTGAAATACGCTGCTCCAGTTAGCTATATAGGCATGTCTTGAAAATCACAGATTATTATTATCAAAGTGCAGAGAATATCTCGAGTGAGTCATTCACTTGCCGACATGAATCTGCCTAAGGCAACAAAGTGTTCTGATAAAGCACAAGGTAAGTCATCAGGTCTAAAAGCTAAAAATATAATTTATCAAGACATGGGACAAAGGAAGGAAGAGCTATTTATTCGTCTCAGCTTTATTCAGCATATAGATATTCACAAGTTACCAAGAGACAATTTTCTCACCCTCAATAAAATATATCCAAAGTTACATATAGCAGGATTTATTATATATGCCTACAAAATTTTCCAGGATCAAAGCTACAGAAAGAAGGTGTGATTCCATGGAAACAAAGGAAGAAAGAGCCCAAGAAAAAAAAGACTTAGAATTTGATTTGGACGTTTTTCACACGTGAGGTACTCAATAGAATGTATTTCTTGATATTAAAAGTACAGATTATCATCAAATGAAACTGAATTTTTCCAACAAAACTCTGTATTTATAACTAAATGGGGGAGACATGATTTTTTATGGTTATAAAAAAAGAAAAGACAGATGGAATTTAACTGGCTCAATTTCTAGGACAAAATGGCAGTGCAATATGGCTGAATATAAAAGGGCATTGTCATCTATGGTCTCTTTAATAGAGCATGCCAAAAGTTGGTAGCACCATTGTTAGACTGTTCAAACAACAAACAAAAATATACTGAGTTACAGATATATTTCAAAGATAAATGAATATGAGGTAGGCAAACTAAAGAATGACCCAGGTCTGGATGGTCACTGTGCAAGATGCTGAGGAGTCAGACCAAATGTTTGCAAAGAGCACAGTCGCTTACAGTGTGATAATACTGGAAGAGAAATCTAGAATCTTGAAAGGACAAGAGAACTGGCCTAGGCCTGGACAGGGAAGTTGCCCCGGCCCTGGAGAAATCTGATCTGCAGAACTGCACAAATGCCTCTATCCCTCTAAGGGAGATCTCACACCCTGGCAAGGTAATCACGGTGAGGCACCATTTGCACAGGCTCCCCAGGGGGCCGGTGGGACCCACTTAGAGGGTCTTCTCATCCTTATACACTACTCTCCCTCTCTAAACTCTCCCAGCCCGTCGCAATCCCTGTACACACCTTCCCCCAGCTTTCAGGACGCCACGATCATGTTACACATCGCTGTCATCACTATCCATTTTAATTAATGACACATGTTTTATAGCTCAGATTTTCTATTTTTAGGCAGAAAAATAGGTTGGGAACTACTGGCACACAGGAGTACTTCAAACTTCTGAAATAGGCACAAGAGGCTATTTACAATCCAGACTTCATCAGTTTTTCTGTGCAAACATATTTTTTCAACAAAATGACCTGCACACTTGCACAGCATATGAAAAGCCCTGCCTTGGCTGGACGTGAGGGGATCCCCTTTTTCTGGATTGGGCACATTTGATTTAATGCACTGCTTCGTACCTGTCCTTCAAGGCTCTGCTCCTGCCCACTGCTGTATTTCTTTGTGGCGCTTTTCTGACAGCCCATCCTGCACTGGTTTCTCCCCTTCCTTATCTCCTTCATTTCCCTTATTTGTACTGATCACTTGACCCACTGTGCTCACACACAGGTTATGTTTTCATCTGTCTGTTTTATCAACAAAGAAAGGAAAAGCCTCATAATTATTTGTAGAAATACCCTTGGTTGCACTCTGTGCCTGGTAAGTTTTTGGTGTTTAATAGATGCTTGTTGAAGTCATCTAATAAAGAAAATGGACATTCCTCTTGCCATCTCTTGCGTAAATTTTGTCATTTTGCCAAAATAAGCAGACAAAGAGTTTGGAGACAAGAATAGTCACTGTATTTCAAGACAAAGCAAGAGCAAAATGAAAAATGACAGGTTTGTAGTTTCAGCAATTTGGGGAAAAAGTGAGCTATTTGCAAAAAAAAAAAAAAAAGCAGGGATTGATATAAACTTCAATTGAGTTGACAGAATTATTAAACTAAAAGAAAATAAGGATACTATAATAAAAACTTTAATAAAATTTCATGAATGATGTGTCTAGGAGAGGTATTATACTACTCTCTAGTGGTTGGATTATAGAGCAAGATGATTTCAGAATTAATTTCGGATTTTTTAGAAAGAGAAAAACAAAAATGTAAATAAAATTTAAAATCTCATTCTTTCATGAACATTTCATGCCCCCCGCCAAAATGTTTTATAATTTCAAAATTCAAGAACATCTCGTGTAAGTAGCGATCATTGCAGGTGAAAATCAAGGGACTCTGGAATGTGCAATGCTCTTTCAAATCTCGTCATCTGGAAAGGTGACATTGGTCTGATCTGGTTGAGGCATCTGACTATATCTATAACTCTGACGTCCGTATTTGCATTTCCAATATGACAACTCCCAATTGAATAGGAAATTTCCTAAAATTTTCTTTTAATAGCATTGAAAAGTTGTTAAGGTTGCATGAACATCTATTTTTATCTCATTTATTTTCATTTTTCATTGCCAATATATAATATTTCATACAGATTTAATTCTTTTTGATCAGAAACCATTTTTCGAGATAATAAAAGTGACGAAATAAGGTAATCTTTAATCATTATAAAGATCTTGCAAATTGACGGTAAATTTCTGAGTACAATAGAAAATACATTAGAATCCATTTCGGAAACATGAACACAAGTTAATTGTTGTGTCTAACGTGTAATATTGGATTTGATATTTGATGAAGACAAGAAAAATAAAGAGATATACAGAGCCATGTATACGTCCATATTAGACAGTAAATAACTCACATTTTATCTTATTGCTATAGTATGGAATTTAGCTATAATAATCACCCAGATATTTCTGGTCTGGTTCTAGGTATATAAGGCAATTTAATTCAGTTTAACTTAGCAAATTGTAATCATTGTGCTTAGTCAATATTAATCACAAGAAAATAAAAAGACTTTTTCAAGTAAAATCCCTTCCACATAAGGAAATCACTTGAGATAATAGACGTGAAGAATGGATCACAATAACAAAATACACAAAAAAAGTTGTTTATACAAATTATTTATTTCGAAGAAAAATGCCTGTTCAATATCATGAACCTCATGTATAAATGGGGAAAGTGAGGCTCCGAATTACGAAGCCCCTTGCCAAGAGTTACTCAGTAACTGTAAGGCAGCCTCAAACCTAGACCTAGTGCTTGGATATACCTGCCCTTTCTTTTATGCAAAAAGTTCCTCAATAAAAGGCAGATCGGAGAACTTCCTAGGAAGTAACCATTGAAGTACTAGAGGGGATTAGGGGGGTATGAAGAACCTTCATGAACATGAAGCCAGAGTATCAATTTGTGTTGGGCAGATTTCAATGCCCAGATTCTGGAAAACTGTTAGGGTGGGAAGACAGGAAAGTAAGGTTGGCCAGAAGAAAGGATTCAGTGAAAGTCCTCTAAACTTTAACATGGTATCTGAACAAAACATCCTGTAAGAGTTTAAGTTTTAACCAACCAATAAGTTTTAATTGAAACTCAAGTTAAAGATGAGGATGCTGGAACAAAGTATGATATCTGTAAATCTAATTCATATAGTTCTGCAGCTGGGAATAGGAGAATTTTGTAATATTCCAGGAAAGGTGTTTAAGTTAGGTGAGGTGAAGATTATGGCCACAAGAACATGATTTTTGCTTTATTTTGTTGTTGTTGTTGTTGTTGGCGGAGTCTCGCTCTGTCACCCAGGCTGGAGTGCAGTGGCACAATCTCAGCTCACTGAAAACTCTGCCTCCCAGGTTCATGCCATTCTCCTGCGTCAGCCTCCTGAGTAGCTGGGACTACAAGTACCCACCACCACACCCGGCTGATTTTTTTGTATTTTTAGTAGAGACAGGGTTTCATTGTGTCAGCCAGGATGGTCTCAATCTCCTGACCTTGTGATCCGCCCACCTCAGCCTCCCAGACCATGGATGTTATTGGCAATCAAAGCAAACCTTATTTTGCTCAGGATTGCCAGTACTGAAGGGCAAAAATAAGACTGTTTAGCAAACAGTAAAAAATTAGAGTTTTAGAAACCATCTAATTAATTATCACAACATAAACCAAAAAGGAATTCTGTATGTGAAACTAGAACAATCTGCTAAAAAGAAGGGACAAGCTAGGATGTGAACAAACTAGATAGACAAGAAAAAACATGATAATTGAATTAAGGATTGAAAATAGAAGACAGAATAATGCGTAATATTGAATTAGTTAGTGTGGTAAAATACAAATACAAACTCTAAATGTTTCACAATAATTTAGAGTAAAAACATAAAACACTGATAGAACAATTTAAAAACCTATGAACTGGACATTAATATCCAACCTATTTTTTTTCCAAAAAATTCCAGGAATCAGGACACAAAAAAGGAAATAAGTAAAGAAAATATTTTTAAAATGTATTCAAGAGTTCATAAAATCCTGTCTTTTCAGACAGAAAAATTCACGAAGTATCAGAAATATTATTTAAAAGAGAAATAATTCTGAAACATGTATCAAAGACATTTTGAAATACAGGGGTAAAGAAAGTCTTCTAACTGTGCAGGCTGATAAAACAGATAATTTATACATGAAAAAACTTGGTTTCATCATCCAAGGACAATGGAACAAAATATGCACCTCTCTGAGCAAACTCCTATACCCAGCCATCTTATCTTTCATATATGAGAGCAAAGAAAGAGATTCACCCAGATTCAAGGTCTTACCAACTATACCACTCACATATTGTTTCTGGGAAAAATTACTCAGATACATCTTCCAGCCTATCAAAGAACTCAAGAATGTATTGCATAACTTAATTTCAGATAAATATAAATTATGTCAAAAGATATGTTATTGATATGGTCATGAAACCTAGTAAAATCAATTCTGTCCCTGTCAGCATCATCACCATGTATAAAGTCTCACATTATTGTTATTGCAACAAGGAACTGGCTAGAAAGAACAAAAAATTAAAATCATATAAAATTACCCACTTTATACCCAAGAAACATGTAGATAATTTTTAACCTTGGCTTTTATACGTATAAAAAAAGTTTGTGTAAGTATATATAAAATTTAAGAGTAGTCATTAGAACAAATACTGAAGGAATGCCTTTGAGTCATTAGAGAAAAAGTGGTTACGAAAATCGACATATTAAGGGAATAATAATATAATAAAACAAAAAAACTAGGCACAAAACATAATAACAGGATACCAACTGTGATAACTTTGTAGCTCAAGAACACTCATATTTTCAAGAATATTGAATAATTTGATGAGATAATCACAATATAACACTGGTAAAATAAACCCGGTGAGAAATTATATATAAACAATCCCAATTTTCATTTTTAAAGTAAGTCTATAGATGTATGTGAAAGACTAAAAGGAAACAGGTCCACATGAATCTGCACTTGACTGTATGACTCAAGATCTACGACTTGGGTTCTTGGATTTCGTTTATCTTTCCCTTATCCATATCAAAAGCCTCTACATTTGCTAAAATCACAACGCTGGTATTTGTAATTCAGAAAATCAGCTTTTGTTTTCAAAAGGCGGAAGCAACTGAAATCCTGAGGAGAACTGAAGGAATTAAGTCAAACTTTATGGAGCAAGCAGGAAGGTGAGGATTCAGGAGAGTTGGGAGGACAGACAGACGTACACTGTTTGAACCAAGTGTCTACTTCCCCAAAATTTATACGTTCATGTCCTACCACCAGTATCTCAGAACATGAACTTACTTGAGAATACTGTCCTTGCAGATGAAATTAGCTCAGATGAGGTCATTAGAGTGAGCACTAATCCAGTATGCTGGGTATCTTTATACAAAGGGGGAATTTGGACACAAACAGACACACAAGAAGAATGCCATGTGAACATGAAGGCAGAGATCAGATGATGTTTCTACAAGCCAACAACATGCCAAAGATTACCAGCAAACGACCAGAGCTATGATCGAGGAATGGAACAGATTCTCTCTCAGAGTCCTCAGAAGGAAGAACCCTGCTGATACCTTGATCTCAGACTTCTAGCCTCCAAGACTGGGAGACAATGCATTTCTTTCATTGTAAGCCACTTGCTGTGTGTGCTTTGAGATGGCAGACCCAGCATACTAAACTAATATTAAACTAATACAGAAGCTTAATAAGGAGAGTGGGAGCAGCTACAGCCTCAGGCATAGTCTTAAAAGTGTCACCTTCTCACCGATTTTTACCATAATATGTTAACCTGACAACTGCTTCAGCCATGAAGAAAGACAGAGGAATTGATGTGTTCAGGACTTGAGAGCCTTGGAGAGGAGCTGGTATCACCATTGCCTGCAGCTCAGGCCCATCACTGCATCCTTTCCGCCACCATTCCTCACCTGGATTCACCTCACCCCTGATATTAGAACCTGAACACGTCTCCAAAACTGGTGAGACAGAGGAGAGAAACTAAGCATACAGTACCTGTCCTCTCTTGTCAAAGGGAAGCCTGACCTTCGGTAAGCGTAGTCATAGGCAAGGGGAGCCCAGCCTGCTCAGAAAGTGCTGCATGAGTTCATTCTGCAAACTTCAGGGCACTTCTCAGCATGCTCCTTTTTGAGGAATTACATTTGTGCTTATGGGATTGGTGTGGGACACTAGGCTGGAAAAATCTGGATATCAAATACATGTGCTCTCATAAGAGCTGCCAGCGCTGTGTGATTTCAGGTGTATGTTGAAAAACAACCCTGTCCCAGAGCCTTTCTTCTACTGTCTCTCACAGTCTTTGAATTTCCGCCATCAAGGGGCATATCTTCGGCTCTCAGGAGTGATAAACAACAGTATCAATCACCGTTTTAGCAGAATTAACACCTGAGAGGGGGAAACCAAAATGGAAAAAGGAAACAAAAAGTACGTGGATTTTAAGATAAACAGCTCCATGACTTTCCCTCTGACAGTGTTGAGACAAACAGCTCCTTGAGAGACGACTTTTCTCAGGTCCCCTGCAAGGGAGAGTGCTTATAAGAGGTCTGCAGAGCCAACCTTGAGAAATGTCCTATAGGGCTGTGGTTTCCCTGCCTAAGAAAAACTGAGAATGAGGAGGCTCTGAGCATGCAATGCACATGGAAGAGAGAGAAAAGGTTCTTCTAAAAACACTGAATGCCTCGTTGACACAATTGCTATCTTTCTATAATCTTAGACAAGGGATGGCAATTATGAGCATGTCCACTGACGCATGTCCTGCTCATGCCCATGGCAGACATTGCTAAGCAATTACTACACTCTTTTCTAGTGAGCACAGATAAGACTTCAGAATCCTTCTCAGTTCTGTGTTCCAGGCAGTCACTACCAATCAGATGGAACTGACATTCAAAATGTAATTTATTTCCAGTCTTGGCCTTCAAGAGCATATACCCTAAAAGTCTAAAAGGTTTGTTGAAATATTTGGATATTTTAATTTCATGTGCCTGGATAGAAAGCTTTATTTTAAAAGTTGGTGGCTGGGCTCAGTGGCTCATGCCTATAACCCCAGCACTGTGGGAGGCGGAGGTGAGCAGATCACTTGAGGTCAGGAGTTTGAGACCAAACTGGCCAACATGGTGAAACCCCATCTCTACTAAAAAAAAAAAAAAATAATACAAAAATTAGCCAGGCGTGGTGGTGCATGCCTATAATTCCAGCTACTCAGGAGGCTGAGGCAGGAGAATCACTTGAATTCGGAAAGCGGAGGCTGCAGTGAGCCAACATTGCGCCACTGCCCTCCAGCCTGGGTGACAGAGTGAGACTCCGTTTCAACAACAACAACAAAAGTTGGCATGTAAAGTCTAATATTTAAAAAATTTATATGTTGTTTTTCTGGATTTTCAATAACATCTTGCAGAAAGCACATTTTTAAACTTCCTCAAAATGAGGCAGCCACAAAACCAAAATATCTTTGCTGCAGGTTTTTCCAATAAGTAAAGGTCTTGCAGAAAATCATACATTCAAATATTCCATCAATGTAATATGTAATCAACCTCAATAAAATGTTCGTCTATCCACATAGAATACTGTTGCCTAATAAGGTCTTTTACTAAGTAATTATAACGACACAATTTTATCAGTAAAGGTTAAGTATCTTTATCTGAGCAGAATCCGATGAAATTAGTCCTGATGTAATAAGTACCATTTGTCACTATTAGAGCTACAGGGGTTGACAGGCTTGGATGTCTCCCTGGCAACCCGAGTGTTCCATTTCTTTTTTCTGTAACCTTAGACACTAACAAGGCATAAAAGTCCAGAGGGCATAGAAGGTATCGCCTGGATAATTTATTTACCCTCTCTGACTTTGCCAGGCAGTGGCATATGTAAGTATCTAGAAGCATTTTAACAGCAAATAGATATTTACTCCCCAAATTTTGAGTCTCGAACATTTTGAACAGAAGTATTGTATTATTGTATGTAGGTTTTCATTAACAAGGACAGTTACTAAGTTTTAACTGACTCATTATCCACGAGAGAGAGAGAGAGAGACCATATATGTAAACGGTGTCACAACTTCCTAAACACACTGCGCATGCTCAACTCCCAATGGTAAGGAGGGCACTGCGCATGCGGGCAGCCCGCCCTACGGGAAGAGTCATGCGGAAGGGGTGCAAGACACCGGAAGTGGGCCAGCCTACAAAGTACTAGGATCGAGGTTAAAGATCGTACTTGTCCAAGTTGCCCGCTTGGGTCTCTTCCAAGCCCACTCTCCTTTCTTTCCTGTTCTAAAGCTGTCTAAAATAAACTTCCGCTCCTCCTCTGAAACTTGCCTCAGTCTCTTTTTCTGCCTTATACCCCTCGGTCGAATTCTTTCTTCTGAGGAGGCAAGAACTGGTGTTGCTGCAGAGCTATATGGATTCCCTGCCGGTAACTCAGATACTATCCACCAGTAACACATGTGGGCCATGATCAGCGACGTAACAAAATTATGAACGGCATTTCATAGATATTCCTGTTATCAGTCTTAATGGGCAGAAATTCAAGAGTGGAGGCTGTGGGGGTGTGGGGAAGAGGGAGATGCGAGATAAACATTTAGAGAAATATTACAAACAAAATTTTATATTTCCTCACGTCCCTATTATCCTTTCTCTTTTTATATATATCTAATATCAGTTTTCCCCTTTAATAAATAAGCTAATATAAAAATATGATTTATTTCTAAAAACAGGAAGGTAAAATTTGAATTGTCCTATTTTTAAATTTTGCAAACATGAGTACCCAGATTTGGAACACTGTTAATTTGCAGATAACCTAGCAGCATGACATATCTTTTAAAATAGATTTCTTTTGTTTTCTAATTTAGAAGTCATGGGATACATTGTGTCCCCCCAAAATTCATGACAGAGTACTAACCTGCAGTATCTCAAAACATGGCTTTACTTGGAAATAAGTTCTTTATAGTGATAATCAAATTTAAATGAGGCCATAAGTGGTGTCCTTATAGAATGGAGAAATATGGAGACAGACACTGACACCCCATAGAGGGAAAATGAGGCAAAAACACTGGAAGAAGCCGGCTGTATGACTGGCATGATGTCTATAATACAAACCAAGCAACAGCAAGGCTTGCCGTCCAGTGCCAGGTGCTGCAGGAGGTGAGCAAGGACCTCTCCAGAACTGACAGGGAGAACATGGCCCTGTGGACACCTGAATTTTGTAGGTGTAAACTCCAGAACCATGGGAGAATCAACTTCTGTTGTGGTCATATGTTATGGAATCCCCAGGAAGCTCACACAATTTACTTCAGATCAAAGGTAAAAATTCTATTTCCAGAATAAAGTCAAGGGTTCAACAATGATATGCCTGAGGGCATGACATTCTGGGAATAGATTAAAGATAAGAAAACTATTCCCGATATGTAATCTAAATAAGCTGTGTGAGTTTCCTGGGGGTTCCATAAAAAATTATCACAACAGGCTGGGCACACATGTAATCCCAGCACTTTGGGAGGCCAAGGTGGGCAGATCACTTAAGGTTAGGAGTTTGAGATCAGCCTGGCTAACATGGTGAATTCCCCCATCTCTATTAAAAATACAAAAAAATTAGCTGGGCGTGGGGATGGGTACCTGCATTCCCAGCTACTCTGGAGGCTGAGGCACACGGATCGCTTGAACTGGGAGATGGAGGTTGCACTGAGCCAAGATTGCACCACTGCACTCCCTGTGACAAGACTGAAACTCCATCTTGAAAAACAAACAAACACAAATTATCACAACAGAAGTTTAATCTTTTATAGTTATGGAGGCTACAACTCCAAAACAGAACCAAGGTTTGGGTTACATAAAGGAATGCTGGGATCAAAAAGTTAATGGTGTCGCTGAGATTAAAATTCTCTTCCCAGTTTGGCATGGTGGCTTATGCCTGTAATTCCAGCACTTTGGGAGGCCAAGGCAGGTGGATCACCTGAGGTCAGGAGTTCAAGACCAGCCCGGCCAACATGGTGAAACCCCGTCTCTACTAAAAATATAAAAATTAGCCAGGCATAGTGGTGGGTGCCTGTAATCCCAGTTGTTCGGGAGGCTGATACAGGAGAATCACTTGAACTCCAGCCTGAGCAACAAAGAGTGAAACTCTGTGTCAAAAAAAAAAAAAAAACCTTCCCATGAATTTTTTGTTCATTTCATAAACTTAAAAATAAAAATATAGCATTTTTTTCTGTTTTAGTATAATTCTAAAGAATAGATTTACTTCCAATCTTATAGTTTCTAATCAACCCTCAGCATGTATATACATACACATATGCATGTGTATTCATAAACATATATAAACACACATGTTAACTATATATTAACTATATATATTATATATGTGAACATGAATAAACTGTATATATGGATATCTATATATAATATCCTTTTGTGTGGGGGCAAAATAAAGGACAATGAAGATAAACTTTTTGGTAAGTTTCACTTTGCTTGCTAGTCAATCAAGAGCTTCTCCATATCTCACGTTTGATTGTTAAATTTGCACCTGTGAACACACATGGACTGAGGTCAGACGGTGTGGCTGGCCCCATACTACTCCACTGGTAGCACTGGAAGAAAAGACTGACTCTGGACTGTATTCAGCAAAGCCAGGCACAATTGTCAGGGGCTTGTGCCCTAGGGCTAGCTGAGCAGGAGGCAGACTTCCTAAACTAGCCCGACTGCAGTCACAGTTAACAGTAACTGCATAGATGGGTCTACCTACAACAGTCACAAATGTTGTCTACTTGACAAGATCCATGGACAGTTTATTGGAAAACCTGTGCTGCTTCCTTTTCTCTCCATTCGTCCTTTCATTGGCCATTCAGTGATTTGGCGAGGGGGTCTATGCACATTTTCGCGAGTGGACATGGCCTGCTGTGGGAACAGATCATGGCATCTATGTGTCTATACTACTTGGGAGGCCTATAGTCTATACTATGATGCATCTGTGACTACTTTCAGAAATAGGAAATTTGTCATCTTGTTATACATTCTATTTTTTTTTTTTTTTTTTAGCAGACAGATGGTTTTATTTTTTATTTTATTTTTTTTTATTATACTTTAAGTTCTAGGGTACATGTGCATAACGTGCAGGTTTGTTACATATGTATACTTATGCCATATTGGTGTGCTGCACTCATCAACTCGTCAGCACCCATCCATTCATCATTTATATCATGTATAACTCCCCAATGCAATCCCTCCCTCCTCCCTCCTCCCCCCTCCCCATGATAGGCCCCAGTGCGTGATGTTCCCCTTCCCGAGTCCAGGTGATCTCATTGTTCAGTTCCCACCTATGAGTGAGAACATGCGGTGTTTGGTTTTCTGTTCTTGTGATAGTTTGCTAAGAATGATGGTTTCCAGCTGCATCCATGTCCCTACAAAGGACGCAAACTCATCCTTTTTTATGGCTGCATAGTATTCCATGGTGTATACGTGCCACATTTTCTTAATCCAGTCTGTCACAGATGGACATTTGGGTTGATTCCAAGTCTTTGCTATTGTGAATAGTGCCGCAATAAACATACGTGTACATGTGTCTTTGTAGTAGAATAATTTATAATCCTTTGGGTATATCAAAGGTTCATAATATAAATAGCAATATTAAAGTTGTCAAAAGCCACATTTCACTGTTTATTTTGTTTTTAAATGTCAATGTCATAAAAGATAAACGTTCTAGAGAGTACTATGACATGAGAGATGAAGAAAAGTACCAGATACGTTCCCAGAGGCATAACTCAAAGGGCTGGGGCCCAGGGAAGAGGCCCAGCAAGCTTTGTTGTGCTTCCTAAGAGCACCAGCTAGTGACCACAGCCAATGTGACAAAGGGAATGGTGTCATTTGGGCTGGGGGGTTGAAGCAGCACACACAGGACAATGTCCACAGTCCTTCTCCTCAGCCAAACCCAAACTGTCATCTTGCATTTGCTCTTCACTGGTCCTTGGCTAACGCTTTGAAAAAGAAATCTAGTGTGCAAGGGTACTACCCCTGTTTGTGGGAATACTTATTACAGGGAGCATAGTAAGCAGGTACCTAAGGTGTCAGCCCTGGGACCTGACGCTGTCAGCCACCTGAGATATGAGAAGTTTGAGTGTTCTGATTCCAGGCTCACTAAGCAACCTCCTGACCATAGGGCTCTCTGCAATGAGCCTTGAAGACAGCGGGCAGGGCATACAGGAGAGGGGCCTGTGTGGCCCAGCTGACTCCTGCACTGATCATGGACCTGTCTGTCCCAGCTGACCTGACCTCTGTCATTAGAATGGGGCTGTCTGTCCCAGCCGATCACTGTCCTGGGCATGAACCCGTGTGTCTCAGCTGACCATGGCCCTGGGCATGAACCCGTGTGTCCCAGATGACCATGGCCCTGGGCATGAACCCGTGTGTCCCAGCTGACCCGTGTGTCCCAGCTGACCATTGCCCTGGGCATGGGCCATTCATATACTGACAAACTCAATTGTTCAATAGGTTAATGGGAGCTTTGTTACGATGAACCAGAATTATCAAACCCCTTCCAATCTGGGTCAGCATCAGGATCGTTACTCTGAGTCTAGAAGGCTAAGGTCAGACCTCAAGTAGAAGAGATTTGCCAAACACAATGCCCACCTGCAGTCAACAGTCAGAATCCCCGGCCCTCCCTCTATGAATAAAACCCCAGCTCCCTTATTGCTGCCCACTTTGCAGCACTTTATGCAAAATCTCTACAGCACAGTAAACACAGGGAAAGAATTAGGGAGAGGATAAACTGACCCATCAGCTTTGTCATTGGAAGAATGCTGCAGATTCTCATCCTGATGCATCAACCCAAACCAGACACAAGCTAGGGAGGCTATGCTCATGGCTGCCTGCTGCATGTTGCCTGGTGCTGCTATTTCTTCCTGTGAGCTTTGATTGGAGATGTCATCCAATTAAGGTCAGTTAAGCATTGTGTTCTGGGTTAATATCAACACTGAGACAGAAAGCCCATTTTTTTAAAGGGAATTCCCCAAATGATACTGATTAATCAGCTGAATTTTGATCCTAAATTCTTCCAGCCCTTGACCCATTATACTTTGTCCTACATTGTATGATTTTCGCTCTAGGAGAACTCCATCTTTCTTGTCTGTCCTCACAGTCCAGGTTCAGTTCAATCTACTATGAAAGGGCATCTGCCTTTAGGTTTCTGAAATTTAGGCTTGGCATGTTCAACATCAAAGGTCATCTGTCTTAACCCCAATATTTTACCCAAGATTGATTTAGTCTCCATTCTCCCAACAAAGGCGCTGGCCTTCAGCTGGGTGACCATGAGTGCAAATACTGTGTGTGTGTGTGTGTGTGTGTGTGTGCGCGTGTGTGTGTGATGGAGTTTTGCTCTTGGTGTCCAGGCTGGAGTGCAGTGGTGCAATCTCAGCTCACCACAACCTCTGCCTCCTGGGTTCAAGCAATTCTCCGGCCTCAGCCTCCAGAGCAGCTGGGATTACAGGCATGCACCACCATGCCTGGCTAATTTTGTGTTTTCAGTAGAGATGGGGTTTCTCTATGTTGGTCAGGCTGGTTTCGAACTCCTGACCTCAGGTAATCCACCTGCCTCAGCATCCTAAAGTGCTGCGATTACAGGTGTGAACCACCACACCAGCCGCAAATATGATTTTATTATCAATTGTTGAACTGCAGTTATGAGTCTCTTATGGAGTCTAAGATAAGTAGAAACTAAACGAGAAGGCAGAACTATCTCCAAACAGGATATGCAAATTAACTAATTCCATCTAGAGCAAATATCCATATTTAGTGTTGTGCTGCCCTGGGCATAGGCCTGTGTGTCCCAGCTGACCACTGACATATCATTCCACTTCCTTTATCATACATTTACCTAATACACACACACACACACACACACCATTTCATGTGACTCCTTTCATTTAGGAATATAAAAAATAATAAAGGTTGCATTAGTGTATGAAAACCTTGCATTTTAGGTACTTTTACAAGCATCACTGTAACCCCTTGCAGCAGGCACTTTTGACAGCTCCCACATGGCTATTAAGCACATACTGTATAGGAGACTCTGAGCTTGCTAGGCAAGGGAGATAAACTGGCAACAAGACAAAATCTTTGCTCTCACATGGTGCTTAAAGTTGAATCCAAATTTTCAATGTTATTACATGACACCAATGAAATATAATAAAATCATGTTTTTCATTGCCAACACAACTGCAGATTTTGCAAAATGTCTTTTGCAAAATATAATTTTAAATATTATATTTATGGATTTTAGAAAAGCAGTATTGCATCAATTATTATTATTATTATTATTATTATTATTATTATTATTATTTTTGAGACAGTTTCACTCGTGTTGCCCAGGTGCTCACTGCAACTTCTGCCTCCCGGGTTCAAGCAATTCTCCTGCCTCATCCTCCCGAGTAGCTGGGATTATAGGCATGCGCCATCACGCCTGGCTAAGTTTTTATATTTTTAGTAGAGATGGAGTTTCTCCATGTTGGTCAGGCTGGTCTCAAACTCCTGACCTCAGGTGCTCCACCTGCCTCAGTCTCCCAAAGTGCTGGGATTACAGGCGTGAGCCACAGTACCCAACCTGCATCAAGTTTTGAAGTGTGAACTGTGGACCCAGATGGCCTGGGCTCCCAGCTCAGGGCTGCCACTTGTGGTTTAGAAAGTTGTTAAATGCCTTTGTTCTTCGGGCTCTTATAATGTCAGTGAGAGAATGAAATGAGTTAACAGAAACAAACAGCACCTAGCTTACTGCCTGGCACAGAGTAAGTGCTGATTATTATTAAGTCCTCCAGAATATGTTACTTATTTTACTTATTTGATAAACACTTTCTGGATTTTTTCTATGCTGGGTGCTATTCAAGATGGTGAGATGCAAAATATAAGAAGACATGACCTCTTAATGCAATTTCAGGCCATAGGAATTAAATTTACTAATATCTCCTTAAAAACGACCAAGAAAAGAGCCTTCAGAACCACTCTAACAAAAGTCATTAAGACCTTGTGTAAAATACAAATGAACAAAAAATACTTTTTCCTAATATCCAGTAATCTAAAGAATACCCTCATGCACATGCAGGGGGCTGGTCGCTGCTTGCCACCTCTTACCAAAATCCAGCTCCCTGCACATGCATTTGATGGAGAATTAATCTTCATACCTTCCCTCACAGCCTAGCTCAGTGCTATTTTAGGTAGTTTTAGCAAGACAATGTTTTCTAAAAGTTGATGTAGAGACAGCTGTGATGGTTAATACTGAGTGTCAACTTGATTGAAGGATGCAA
Source organism: Rhinopithecus roxellana (assembly GCF_007565055.1). Taxonomy (NCBI): domain Eukaryota; kingdom Metazoa; phylum Chordata; class Mammalia; order Primates; family Cercopithecidae; genus Rhinopithecus; species Rhinopithecus roxellana. Next base: position 55,687,886 of record NC_044561.1, read on the forward strand.
AGTACTGATACTGGGTGTGTCTGTGAGGGTGTTGCCAAGAGATTAACATTTGAGTAAGTGGGCCGGGGAAGGCAGACCCACCCTTAATTTGGTGGGCACAATCTAATCAGCTGCCAGCGAATATTAAGCAGGCAGAAAAACGTGAAAACGAGGACCGGCCTAGCCTCTCAGCCTGTCTTTCTCCTGGGCTGGATGCTTCCTCCTCTCGAACATCAGACTCCAAGTTCTTCAGTTTTGGGACTCAAACTGGCTCTCCTTGCTCCTCAGCTTGCGGACAGCCTATTGTGAGATCCTACGATTGTGTAAGTTATACGTAATAAACTCCCCTTTATATATACATACATATCTATCCTATTAGTTCTGTCCTCTAGAGAACCCCAACTAATACAGCAGTGAAGAGTGGTTTTCAGGGCCCTAGCTCTGCCACTGGACTCCTATCTATCTTCCTCCTGTGTAGCTTTACTGCCGGTTTCGCCTCTGGGCCTCATTGTCACAATCTGTAAACAGGGGTTAGGGGAAAGTCAAATGAGACACCGTGTGCAACACACTTGAGGCTGAACACACAGCGCATGCCTCACATGTCTTTACTGGCGTTCTTCTTCTCTAGCTGTACAAGTAGAAGGTGATATGGGTGGAGGCAGCAGTGACAGAGAAGCCGGTACTGGGACAGCTGGAAAGGGGGAAAAACAACTGCAAAATCTTCCAAATGAAAACCAACAACTCAAAAAGCAAAGCAGTCCGAGAATACGGAGCATCTCTCTGTTATATAGCATCTGTGCGAAAATATACAGAACAGAAATAGTTATCCTGCCACATCTTCATTTTCTTTCGTTTAAAAGGGCTGATGTTATGCAAAAATTTTCGGAAAAACTTCCATCTAAACTAGTTGAAATCTCATGTCATGGCGTGTACAATTGGCCCCTGAACAACCCAAGTTTCTGCACAGTTTCATCGATACGCAAAGTTTCTTCTGCCTCTGCCCCTCCTGAGACGAATCCCTCCTGCCCTTCCTCCTCCTCAGCCTACTCAGTGTGAAGACGATGAAGATAAAGACCTTTATGACGATACTCTTTTACCTAATGAATAGTAAGCATATTTTTTATTCCTTATGATTTTTTTAATAACATTTTCTTTTCTCAAGATTATTGTAAGAGTACAGTATCTAAAATATATAATACAAAAAATATGTGTCAATCAACTGTTTATCTGTAAGGCTTCCAGTCAGCAGTATGGGGAGTAAAAAGTTATAAACAGATTTCCAACTGCCTGAGCAGTCAGTGCCCAACTCCTGCATTTTTCTAGAGTCAACCATACTAGTTTCCTGTGGCTGTTGTAATGGATTGTCATAAACTTAGCGACTTAAAGCAATACAAACTGATTCTCTTATAAATGTATTATTCTGGCTGGGTGCAGTGGCTCATGCCTGTAATCCCAGTACTTTGGGAGGCCAAGGCAGGCGGGTCACCTGAAGTCAGGAGTTTGAGACCAGCCTGGCCAACATAGTGAAACCCCGTCTCTACTAAAAAATACAAAAAATTCGCTGGACGTGGTGGTGGGCGCCTGTAATTTCAGCTACTCAGGAGGCTAAGGCAGGAGAATTGCTCGAACCTGGAGGTTGCAGTGATCCGAGATCGTGCCATGGCACTCCAGTCCGGGCAACAGCATGCTCAAAAATAATAATAAAAAAATTAAAAAATTAAAAAATCAATAAATGTATTCTTCTTCTGATAGTCAAAAGGCTAAAATCAAGGTGTTGGCAAGGCTGTTTTTTCCAGAGGCTCCAATGGAGAATCTGTTCCTTACCTCTTCCACCTTCCAGAGGCTACGGTGTTTCTCAGCTCCTGGCCATCATTCACATCTCCATTTCCTTCCTCACACCACCTCCTCCCACATCGGCCCTCCAGGCTCTGTCTTATGAGGACCCTTGGGATTACCTTTAGATGCCACTCAAACAATCTAGGATAACCTCCCCACTTCTCAAGATCCTCAGCTTAATCACATCTGTAAAGTCTTTTTTTGCCACGTAAAGTAACATTCACAGGTTCCTAGTGCTTCGGATTCAACATCTCTGGGGAATGGGGCCTTATTCAGCCTATCATATAGGATACAGCTAATTATCTTGCCCTAAAATAGATGCCCCTTTTCATCAATGAAGCCAGAAGATGAGCTATGAATAGATACAGTAAAGGAAAAAAGTAGTCAGTGTCCTTCATTTTGACATGCATCAACTTACTAAATCTCAAAGCAATTATATGGCTTAGATGAGATAATCTCTGTCATACAGGTAAGGAAACTGAGGCCCAGAGGGTGAAGTCATGTGCCCAGGTTCCATGGCAGCTGAGCTGGGTTTGCACTTGGGGAAGTCTGAGCCTGAAACCTACTCTCTTAAGCAAGGTGACCCATTGCCTCTCGTTTGTTCTTTCCTGGCTGTGAAAGCCAACATTTCTGCTGTAACTGCTACCCATTTTCTATTTGTTTCAAGTTATAAGCAATTTACAGATACAACAAAAATCAGTCACATTTATTCTTCATTAATACACCTGTCAAAATGAGCCAGGCATGGTAGCTCATGCCTGTAATCCCAGTACTTTGGGAGGCCGAGGCGGGCGGATCATGAGGTCAGAAGACCGAGACCATCCTGGCCAACATGGTGAAACCCTATCTCTACTAAAAATACAAAAACTTAGCCAGGCATGGTAGGTAGTCCCAGCTACATGGGAGGCTGAGGCAGGAGAATCGCTTGAACCTGGGAGGTGGAGGTTGCAGTGAGCCAAGATTGTGCCGCCACTGCACTCCGGCCTGGGTGACAGAGCAAGATTCCATCTAAAAAAAAAAAAAAAAAATTGAGCCACCTGCAGCAGGCAGGCACCAGCTGCACAGGACCAACAGAGAAAGCATGACATCTGCCTGTTTTTATGAGCTCCTTCTGCTTTGACTGGCCCCATCTCCAACCCCTGCACGGGACTGCATTTGTTTTAAAAATGATTTTCCTACTACCCAATTATTAACGAATGAAAACAAAAGCTTGCAGAGAGCTGGATTTGTTCACACTGTTAGTGGATGGCAGAGGCAGGATTTATTTTTTCTACCTCTCCTCCAGTTTAGGGAAATCATTAGCAAGAGACTGGATAATGTCACCTGAAGTAGATGACATCACTTGAAGTAGATGACATCATCTGAAGTGGATGGCATTACCTGAAGTGGACGATGTCACCTGAGTTGGATGAGGTCACCTGAGTTGGATGAGGTCACCTGAGGTGATGACATCATCTGAGGTAGAAGATATCACCTGAGGTGGTTAGTGTCACCTGAGGTGGATGATGTTACATGAGGTAGATGATTTCACCTGAAGTGGACCATGTCATCTGAAGCGGACAATATCACCTGAAGTTGGCGATATCACCTGCGTTGGGCGATGTCACCTGAGGCAGCTGGAGTTCACATCACATGGTTTCATCTGGAAAGGGTCAGTAACTCCCAAGGGGCGTCTAGACCTTCCTTTCTTCTTCCAAACTGGGTCTTTCATTTTGGCCCTTGCATGGCTGCCTATTCTAATGCAGTTCCACAACTTTCCTTACCAGTCTTGTCATCAGCATTCTCCTTTTAATCATGTTTACGCACACATGATCACGTGGTGCAAGAGCACATTTATTCTCAAACCTTAATGCCACACAAAGTCCACCAGGAGATGATACGTTTACAGTTACACTGATGGGAGTGTGCAGGAGGAAATCTCCACCCTTTCAGCTTGTACAGCCAGAGCAGGTGTGAACACACAACATGGAGGCAGAGAGTGGTGTGCTCATGCCCAATACGTAGACGCCAACGACGGCAAAACATCGGCAAATGGGAAATCACACATCACCTTTCCAGTGTCTTAGAGTTAAACAAAACCCTTTCTTGAAAAACAGATTATTTGAATTTAGGCTTAGAATCAAATGGCTAAACTCAAACTCTATCTGGATGTTGGCAAGGCCATGTTCACTATGGGATGGTAGCTCAGCCTGGGGGCTGGGGACACAGGCTGCAGTAATTGCTTCTCATAATGGTGCATTATGCTAGGAAAACAAGGTGAGCAATTTTCCTAATCAGGCCATCGGGTGGAAATAATTAAACAAAATAATGCGGCAGCATCTCAATTATAATTGCAAAAAGCAGTCCTGATATGCCCTGTGCATAATGAAGGAAAATAACTTTTGAATTTGTATAATTATTTTTCTCAATAAACCTATATTGATCATTATCAATACACCATGTGTCCCAAAAAACACCTGATTAGACACTAAATCCAGATATTGGGGAGAGTATATAATCACTGATATCTACAAGACTTACTCAGCTATGAATGATTAATTTATTTCCTCACAGCCTTGAGAGGTAGCCACAGTTAACCTTGCTTGTTGAGCGGGACAAGTAGGAAATGGAGAAAGATCTTGGCACTAGAATGACCTTTTGAGACAGGCCATCCTATCTTGAAAGACCTACATTCCCCCGACAAGTGCTCTAGAAAGTCTTCCAATAATGGAATCGATCAGTGATAGACAAATGGTAGGGCACGGACAAGATCTCCTCTTAGGCAGGAGGTCAGGGAGATTACCTCAGAATCACTCTTTTCTGGTTCTGAAGTCTGGTGGCTGCGATGCACGGTGGCGTGGCACACCAGTGGCCTTGCTGTGTGGCTGCCAAGCTGAATCCTCTTGGCCTATGGGAAAATCCTATGAGCCCGCAGCTGCTGGAAGTGCAGCCTCGTTGCAAGATGACGTATTAAATCCTTGCATTCTTTCAGATTCTCTGATGTTTGTTTTAGTTGGCTTTATGCATCAAACAAAACAATAAATTTTATGGTTTTACATTTCAGATTTAAGTCTGGGATCCATTCTGAGTGAAGTTCTGTATTACCTTTATGTCGAACCCTGGTGACACAAGTTTACCTGTGTAACAAACCTGAACATGTACTCCTGAACCTAAAAGTTTAAAAATCAATAAATAAAAAATACAAATTTTAAAACCGTACCTACTCAAAAAAAGGTATGAGATTTAGGTGTAGGTACATTTCTTTTTTTTTTTCTTTTTTGAACACACATTTATTGAGCACTGGTTATATGCCATCTACCATGCTTGACATTGGAAGTGAAAAGGGAAATAAAGGCACCTTCCTCATTATCAAGGATATGGGGTCTTCTAGTGGGCAAGATTGATCTATATACAGATAATCAAAACATTAGTGCACAGATAAGACTTAGTTGCCAATAGTATCTGCTCCATCATATCCCGCTATATGCAATCTTAGAAGAGTAAACGTATTAAATGAAAACACTTAAGGTACAAAAGCAATTCAAAGGAAGAATGATAGTCTTGTTTCCATCAAACAGTACAAGAGCAATTGGACATGCATAGGCAAAGAAATGAACCTTCCCTCTGCATTGATGGGAAGGTTTATTTCTTTGCCTATGCATGTCCAATTGCTCTTGCACTGTTTGATGGAAACAAGACTATCATCCCTCCTTTGAATTGCTTTTGTACCTTTGTCAAAAATAAGCTGAGCATATTTGTGTGGGTCTATTTCTGGGTTCTCTATTCAGTTTCATTGATGTCCATGTCTATCCCTTTGCCTATACAGACGGTTCCTGTCCGATGGTTTGACTTATGATTTTTGCACGTTACAATGGTGTAAAAGTGATACCCATTCAATAGAAACCATACTTTGAATTTTGATCTTTTCCCAGGCTAGCAATATGTGATATGATACTCTCTTATGATGCTGAGCAGCAGCAGGGTGCCACAGCTCCCAGTCAGCCACGAAATCAAGAAAAACAACCATGAGATATTCAATACTTTATACAAGACGGACTAGTGTTAAGATGATTTTTGCCCAACTGTAGGCTAATGTGGGCATTCTGAGTGTTTGAGGTAGGCTAAGTATGATGTTTGATAGGTTAGGTGTGTTAAAAGCATTTTCAGCTTAAGATATTTTCAATTTAGGATCGGTTTATCAGGACATAACCCCATCATAAGTCAGGGAGCATCTGTACTGTGGAATATTTTTAACATGCTTTTGTGCCAAATTAAAGTGTCTCTGTATCAATTGTAATGATGCATTTCTTCATCTAAAAATAGTTTTATAATTCATAAATTATACAAAGATTAATGTGGAAAAATTTCCCCTTGAGATGCTTAGTTTACACAAATTACACTTGAACAATATTTTCTGGTTTAAGTTGCCCCATCATAATCCTTTGGGGGAAGAACCTAGAGTTTCCCCAAACAAGGCTTAGCTGAATTCTCTGACCAGGAATTCAGCAGCTCAGGTTCATGCTGGCATCTAGTGGTGTGTGCATACACATTTAGATTAGGAAATCTGGTGCATATTTCTAACAATCAAGATAGATTCTTAACTCTGCACTGAGTTTGTCTCTTATTGACCCAGAAGACAGAAAACAGACAACAGGGGTCTCACCCGAGACTTGTTTGGCAGAACACTGGTTCTGTGGGATATGATGAGGGGTGCCAGGAACAGCTACAAAACTTGAAGGACCCGTAAAGTGAAACTGGGCAGCCCTCGTTAAAAAATGGTTAAGAATTTCAAGACGAAAACAGCAGCGCATTAAGTCAAGCACTGGGTCCTCCTAAGAGCACAGTCCTTTGTGGTGAGGGAGTTCCTGCATGCATGAAGCCAGCTTGGAAGCCTGTTTCTTACTGAAACAATTGGTAGAATTTACATTTTATTACCTCAGTACCCTCCAGAGTGTTTAATAAGTTATTGTAATTTGGTGTTTCTGGGAAAGGCCTATACTGTTTTCCAAAAGGATTTGGTTCTGTGTGTGAGTTATGGCTGCATTTTGGGAAACAGTGTGTTACACTTACTGCAGATATGGCATGTACCTATAATCAGATGTGGTGGCTGAAAACACAGGAAATAAATTACATTTGGCTGAAAAGGTAGGAATTCCCTTTCAGGATTCCTGAAAAGGATCAAAATCAGGAATGTGAAATTAAATGATTATTTTGATGGATGATCCACAGGAGGCTTTCTTCAGAAGGGGTGTAGACAGGCTCTGTGACACGTTCACTGTTTTGGTCACGTTCAGGGCCATTTTCAAGCAAGGGGAGACCTGTGATGGGAACTTCCACTCTAAGAATCACAAGGGGGATTCAAGAACCTAAGCTCGGGGCTGTACCAAGGTGTCGAGTCACAGAGGTAATATTACTACTGACAACAGTAATAACAATAACCAAGTTTCACCAAGCACCTACCATGGGAGAAGCATGAAGATTCCCATGCGCAATTCCATAATCTCAGTGAAAACCCTATGAGACCAGCTTTATGATTATCTCTATTTTGCAAGGGAGGCACCGAGGAACAGAGAGGTTAAATAACTTACTCAAGTTCACACACCTAAAAAGAAGAGCCGACCGGGCATGGTGGCTCACACCTGTAATCCCAGCACTCTGGGAGGCCAAGAGAGGCAGATCACCCGAGGTTGGGAGTTTGAGACCAGCCTGGCCAACATGGTGAAACCCTGTCACTACTAAAAATACAAAAACTAGCCAGGTGTGGTGGTGGGCACCTGTAATCCCAGCTACTCGGGAGGCTGAGGCAGAGAATCACTTGAACCTGGGAGGCAGAGATTGCAGTGAGCTGAGATCGCCCCATTGCACTCCAGTCTGGGCAAAAAGAGTGAAACTCTGTCTCAAAAAAAAAAAAAAAAAAAAAAGAAGAAGAAGAAAGAAAGAAGAAAGAAGAAGAAGAAGAGCCAGAACTGGAGTTCTGGCAGTCAGGTTGAGGCCAAGCTCTCAGACTTAGCCTGCAGCCATGTTCATCTCATAGCCTCACGGGTCTCAGTCTGACCCTATGTCCTGCCCTGTATTGACCTTGAAGCTGCCTTCTTGCTCGCTTGTCTCTATGCTAACACCAGCACCTGATTACAATGAAGTTTCTGGCAGGAGCAGCAGACCCAGGACCAGGAACCTGGGTAACAGCATCAAGTCTGTGTTCTGCCATACACTGTGTGACCTTGAGGATGCCACTTGTCGTTGAGCTTAAAATGAAGGGGATGAGACAATTTTTGAGATCCTTTTCAACCCTAAGATCCGGTATCCGGATCTTAATGATTTATTTATTTATTTAATGATCACACTCAATAAAATAGAGCTTGTGATATTGTCCAAAGTAAAACCATTCTAGAATATAAACTCCATAGACGCAAAGATCATGTATTATGTTAATCTTGGTATTTTGGAGGTCTAGAACAGTTCCTGATATATAGTAGGCTTTCAAACAATGAATGGGTTGATGAATGAATGAATAAGTGGTAAGTGAAGGAGTTAAATAAATGAGAAAGTGCAATAATCCAACAGAAAGCAAATGAATATTTTACATTTTTGTAAGCCTCACAAACCATGGCACCAAATTGAATCTTGCAATCATAGCGTGGCCTTGGCCAACCTCAAGGTCCAAGGTCTCATCAACATTTAGTTGTTGGACTTATCATTGCTGGTAATAGGCACACAGTGTCTCTGAGTAAAAGCTATCATATTGGCCTGAGAAAAAGCTTTCTTTTGATTCTAACAACATAAGGAATGAGGACTGATTGAGATGACTTATTTTTGCTCTCCCAAATGAGTGTGTCTTCTGGCACCTTTTGAAAAACAGCAGACCTTTCATCTCTCACGAGGCACTGTAACATACATGCTGAAAGCATGGTTGCTGGAGTTGGATTCAAGGATTTCACCCCTGCACACTCTAGGGGGTGCCAAGCACACTGCCAATATCGACATCTTAGATTTACATATTTTACAATTTTTTTTTTTTTTTCTGGAAGGTAGCCAGAGAGTGGCATGTTCTTAAAAAAACAGTGTATTTCAAGAATTTGCCAGCAGATGAAAGTGAGGTATCAGGAAGCAGAAATACCATTTTCTATTGCACCACTGTCATACATGCAAGCAACATCCCCGCTTATCACTCATTAGTTGTGCATATTTAGGCAAATTGCTGAACCTCTCTGGGTCCTAGTTGACTCATTTCCAAAATGGGAAATATTAATAGTACCTCCTGTATCATGGAGCTGTTGTGAGGATTAAAGGAGAAACTAGACATAAAAGCAGCTATGATAGTTCCTGAAAATAGTACTCGATAAATTAGTTAATATTAGTTCCACAACATATACACAGGCAAAACAGTAAAACAGAATCAGAACTTCAATCACGTTCAAAAGATCCCTGTGCGAAAATGTTATTCCAGTGCAGATCAGGCCTGGATCCCACTGTTCAGTTATTAATACAGTGGAACTGGAGTGAAGTCAGAAAGTCAAGTTAAAGGTAGTGGCCGGGCGCGGTGGCTCAAACCTGTAATCCCAGCACTTTGGGAGGCCGAGACGGGCGGATCACGAGGTCAGGAGATCGAGACCATCCTGGCTAACACAGTGAAACCCTGTCTCTACTAAAAAAATACAAAAAACTAGCCGGGCGAGGTGGCAGGCGCCTGTAGTCCCAGCTACTCTGGAGGCTGAGGCAGGAGAATGGCGTAAACCCGGGAGGCGGAGCTTGCAGTGAGCTGAGATCCGGCCACTGCACTCCAGCCTGGGCGACAGAGCGAGACTCCGTCTCAAAAAAAAAAAAAAAAAAAAAGGTAGAACAGATTTAAGTGAAACATAGTTCTATAAAGGTAGGACTAGCAACACTTCAGATGTTTGAACAGAAAGAATTCAGCACTGAGTACCTAGGAAGCATTTGTTGGGAAGCTCAGAGAGAAGTGGCTGAGATCTGAGTCCCGTGCACACATTGGAGCCGCCTAGTCGTGCTAAAGCCCAATGCTTCCTTCTGTATGAGTCCATTTTTACAATGCTGATAAAGATATACTCAAGACTGGGAGGAAAAAGAGATTTAACTTACTCACAGTTCCACGTGGCTGGGGAGGCCTCACAATTATGATGGCAGGCAAGGAGGAGCAAGTCATGTCTTACATGGATGGCAGCAGGCAAAGAGAGCTTGTGTAGGGAAACACCCCCTTATAAAACCATCAGATCTCATGAGACTTATTCACTATTATGAGATCACGAGAACAGCACAGGAAAGACGTGCCCCTGTGATTCAATTACCTCCCACAACACGTGGGAATTTATGAGATTTGGGTGTGAACATAGCCAAACCATATCACCTTCTGGACCCCATCCCAATGCTCTGTGCCTCATTCCAAATCAGGGAGGATCAATGTCCTCAACCATTAGCTCTCCCTTGTGGCTGAGTCCTTACAGAAGGTCTCTTATCTACAAATCCTTCAGGGTCTTCTCTGATGAGCTAGTAACAGAAACTAAGAGGAGGGAGGTTCTGAAGCTGGCACTGGGAAGGAGGCCTGCCCTGTGTGGTCTAGGAAGGGTCTTTGATACAGTTGCTTTCTGTGACATTGTGGGTTCCCAGCAAATCCTACCTCATTCTCAAGCTTAAAGCTTAGGAAATACAGGTGGGATGAGCATTAACAAAATAGATTTCTTGTTTAAGGAAAACTGTATTAAATATGGAGAGAGAAGTATTTTGTGACTGTAAAGCAACCTGGGGTCTTCTGAATAATATGAGTTGTAGGAACATGTATCTTCACATTAATGATGTCAGTGGCCATGGTGAGGTAGCATTTGGGTGATTGGCATCCATGATGCTAGTAGCCCTTTGAACATCTGACTCATTGTTCAACCTAGTGGCAGTTCTCCAGAGAGACACATGGAAGGAGACAGCATAGAAGAAGGGTAATCACAAATGTTAAAGGCTCCAAAGTCCAAAGGCCCAGGTCTGAGTCTTGGCTGTGTGTGACACTGAGCAATGTAGCCTCAGGGCTACCCTATATGGCAGGACCTATACCACATGAGGTGGCTGAGTGGATGGAATGAGTTAACATGTGTAAATTGAACAGCACTTACAGTATGTATTGACTAGTCCTATTATTAATACAGTTATCATCAATGTTATCAGCATGGACCACCTGGAGCTTTGAGGACACGTTCCTAATGGACTTCAGGCAAGTTCAGGGTCTGCACTGGAGGCAGGCTATGGGACCTATTCGACCCTTCTTTCCCCCAGCCCCAAGCTTACTTAGTTGGATCTCCAGTTTCTATCAGTCTGTGGACAAGAAATGGTAAACCCTGAGGCAAACACAGAGGAATATGAAGGAAAAGGGAGTATTTGTCTCCCTTGTTTTTGTCTGTCTCCCAAGTAGACCAGATCTAGACCCTAGAGCCCAGGTATCAAGAAGGAGGAAGTGCCAAGACCATCTTTCTTGAGAGCCGACCAAGGAAGCCATGATCCAAGAAGATAGAGCCTTGTTGTCTATTCAACGTGCTGAAATTCACCCCGCAACCCCATCCTGTGGTCTTCTTGTCGGTCTTTCCTTTGGTCTAGTTCCCTGGAGGCCAAATAAGCATAGGGCCTTGACCATGTGTGAACTGTCATGTGCCTCTAACAAGCAAGATTATTCATTGTGACTTAACTATCCAAGATATAGATGTTTACCATTGTTCTTTTCAGTTTTGTTTTGGTTCCAAAGACAACAGATGCTAAATATTCCACAATATAGGAAGGATTAAGTAAATAATGGCAGATCCCTCACCATAATTTATGAAACTATTCACCTTTCAAATTGGCTGCCCCTCTCCTACTTCTCCTAAGCATCCTTTTGCCAAAATCTTCAATGAACTTCTGGTTCCAAACATAGAACATTTCCTTCTCTGGCCTAAAAGATATTCATGAACTGTAGGACAAAATTTAAACTCCCTGACCTGCCCTGCCAAGCCCTGGGTGAACCCCAGACCTATTTCTCTGGTTCCTCCTTAGCTTACTGAGCTTCTGTGCATGAATCTTTTTCCATCTGCTCGCTGGCCAATGCCCTCTGCTCAGGATCCTTGTGCCATGGGACCCCATGATGGAATCATTTCTGAGTTTGTTGACAATTCATCTCCATTTCCTCCTCATGCTTCTATCCTTCCATTGCTCTCTTTCATTGCACAGTTTATTTTGCTTTCAGAATATTTCTTACAATTTGTAAGAAATCCACTTGTTTGTTTACTTAACTAATGTTTATCTTCTCTTCTAGCTTGTGGATCCACAGGGTAGAGGTTATGAAGACAACCAAACAATCACAACTCCATCAGAGGTGGTATATTGAAAGAAACCAAACATATCTGCTAAAAGAATGAGTTGTCCTAAAGATGTTTCTCGGTACAGAAAGTGATTCATCATATATTGTTGAATCAAAGAGTACATTACAAAATGTTAGGCACTCCACAATCCTCTTTAAGTATATATATGTCAAATGTCTGTGTATATAACTTGTATATACATTTATATGTATATGTGTAGAGAAAAGCCTGGATATTGAGGTCAAAATGGTCACAGTACCCATTTTAGCATGGTGACACCAGAATGATTTTTTTAATTTACTAATCTGTATCTGCTACCTTTTAACAATAAACATGTACTACTAAAGTATGTAATAATTTGTGAAAAGAATATGATACAAATTAAGACCCCTTAGTTAATTTTTTTGTGTGTGAGATGGGGTCTCGCTCTGTTGCCCCGGCTGGAGTGCAGTGGCGTGATCTCAGCTCACTGCAAACCTCTGCCTCCTGGGTTCAAGCAATTCTTCTGCCTTAGCCTCCTGAGTAGCTGGGATTACAGGCGTACACCACCACACCCAGCCAATTTTTGCATTTTTAGTAAAGATGGGGTTTTACCATATTGGCCAGGTTGGTCCCGAACTCCTGACCTCGTGATCTGCCTGCCTCGGTCTCCCAAAGTGCTGGGATTGAAGGCGTGAGCCACCATGCCTGGCTGAGGTAATTTTTTAATTAATGTCTAGACTCTCCAACTGGAATATGCCCCCTTAATGAAGGAAATAATACAGGATACGTCTGTGAACCTCAGTCCCTCTTCCCCTGGCACATGTGTTCATGTGTGTGCACGTGTGGACGGACATGAAATAAAAGCATATAAAATAGCAGAGGATAAAGTATAACTGTTCTTGTTATAAAGTATTAGATGATAAGTTCCTGAGATGCAGAAATCACCACTACAGATTTCTTAGTTATTTCCTTCGTTACATTTGCTCTCACACCTGTGATTCATATCGTATTGATAAAAATCTATATTAGTGACAGAAAGGCTATGTGGATCTTCTGGGTATTGGCTAATTTATGTAATTCGCTTAATCAACTTCTTTTACCAGCATGAAATGCTAACTCATTCCAAAATAAAAATCTTAAACAAGGTTTTAATTAACATTTGTATTGCTGTGGGCATGTATCTGCATAATGTACCCTACTTGGTAGATGCATTCATGCTGCAGTAGAGTGTCAATAAAGACGTTGAAATCCTTCTTTATTTCAGTAGTATTTTGCATCTCGCAAAACTATAACATCTCCTAATTAAAGAGAATGTTCATATGGCTTCATTGTGAGTTAAAGAGTTGAAGCTGCAGATGGATTACAGGGTTCCATTCATAGTGGTCTGTGTTCCCGTCTGTGTTCCTGCTGGGGAAGCCAGGTTTCCACAGTTCTACTCCTGATGACTAGGTTATTTCATGCTCAAAATAAAATCTAGGTTTATATCATCACTTGTTATGTCCAATATGAGTTCAACATTATTTTTTAAATATTAAATTCACATTAGTAATCTACTGAGTTTTCATTTCATCAATATAATTTCACTGGTGAAATTTTTCAAAAAGGAAAGGTAATGTCCTCATAACAAATACTAGCAGATGTAAGATGGGTCCTATTTTCTCTGCTTTACATCATATCTACAGTTGTAGTGATTACCGGTGACATGAAATATTTTTAAAGTTTTAATTATTCTACCAGATTTACAGCAGCTCTACATCATATTTGTATTCCTATCCACTTGACAAAGTTGACAAACAGGCATTCATGTCAAGCTTTCTGGCTGTGAACTTAGCATTTTCACCGATAATTCAGAAGAAAGTAGGTGAAGGAAAAATACTTAAATACCCTCATCTTATACAAAGTGGGAATTTCCTTAAGACAAGGAATGAGGTACAATAATAGAGAAAAACTGCTGCTTTTTCTTTTCCTTCTTGTCTTTCCAGTGTTAACAGGTGCTACTCATTCCTTTCTTGACTTTGAAATATTCTAAAACATGTTCAAGGGAGGCTTCATAACTAAAACTGGAGACTCAGGATACTAGATTGTGGTCAATCTATCATTTTTCCCATCCTTTGCCACTCCCCGCGGGTATGAGGTGTACACTTGTCAAGGCTGTTGACTTTAGACTCTGACATGTAACTGGCAGCCAAGGCCATGATAGTACAATGTCTGGAGCAGAGGTTTTAAATGTTCTTGTGTGGCTTGGCTTGCCTCTGACACTGATGTGATCTGCCTGAGAAAAGAAAAGCCCACATACTTATTAGTATAAGGGAGAGGAGCATCAAGTAGAGTCAAGCTGGCCCAATCTGGTACCTGGAGACAAGTCCAACCTAACCTGGCTGAGTGCAGCCAATATCCAGCCACCTGGCAAACCCATGAACAAGAGAGATAGATGCTTTTAGATTCACAGGACTATTTGTTACATTGCATTATTGTACTAATGGCTAATACATATTCTATTTTTAAAAACTGGGGCAAAGCATAAAATATTTACGAAATGGGTAAGAACTGACACAATTATCTGGGACTGATTCTTATTTGGTAGATGAGAATACTGAGGCCCATGATGTTGTAACTTGCTCCAAAGTAGAGAAGAGAATAGGATCAAGGTATTCTGATGCTCAGTGACTGTTCACACTGAACAATGGCAGATTACATATGATGGTGGGATTTGTAATGTACCCTGGATGATGCCGTCTACCTCCATTCCCTATATGTGCCTCATCACTGTCCATCCCACATTCTTCCTTGCTGCTTCAAAGCTTCTCTATCACTGACCTATGCTTGCCCTACATTGTCTATGTTTTCTGTTTAGCCCATTTGGGCTGCTATAACAAAGCATGGTTCTGGAGGCTGAGGAGTCTAAGAACAAGACCCCAGGAGATTCTGTGTCTGGTGAGGGCATATTTTCTGCTTCCAAGGTGGTACTTTCTCCCTGTATCCTCACACGGTGGGAGAGACAAGGCAGCCCCTTCAACATCTGTTATGAGGGCACTAATCCCATTCATGAGAGTGGAGTTCTTACATCTTAATCACATCCTAAAACGCTCTACCTCTTCATATTATCATATTGGGTATTAGAGTTCAATATACGAATTCTGGGGTGACACCAGCATTCAGATCACACCACCTCCGAAGCTTTAATTGCATGCTGGCCTTTGGGCTGTGAGGTGACTCAGTTCACTCTGGGTTAACACAACATTGGTTCTGTTCTGCTGGAGACTGGTGACTTGAGTGAGTGGTCTCTTTAAATCACATTCTGTTTCTATGTGTTTGTTTTATTATCCCAATTCACTTTCCAAATCTCAGATTGGCAGGAAATCCTAAGTAAACCCTTTGTGGTATCTCAGCTATGCAGCCTGTAGTTGATCACGTGTTATCATTAGTCACCTAGTTTCATATTTGAATGGAGATTACAATTTAGTATAAAATTCCCTTCTTATGCCTTCCCTTGCCCATCAACTCACTTTCAGGTAAATAAGGGAGAACATAAATGAAACATCTGGCACACAAGGTCATAGACAGAATCTACTACCCTCAGAATGGCCTCTGAAAATCCAGTTAGGATTCAGAATTAAGATTGGTTCTTTCCAGATACAGTTAACTGAACCCTTGCTCTGAAAAATCCTCATCTTCTTCAGAAAACCTTCGCTACACAGTAACTATGGAACTTTGCAACTAAGACTATATAAAACATGCTTGATGTTCTTTGAAAGAGAAGCATATTCTTGTTTTCTCTAATGACTTGGATTTTACAGTTCACATTGAATGCAAATAATAAGACTCTATTACCTTCAATCAAGGATCTTCAATTAGTATAGGAAATTGGTTTCTGTATTAGAAAAATATTGACATATCTGTTAAGATGAACATATTGCTTAATGAGGGATCAACTTGCTTGTATATTAGAGTTTCAGTAAAATGCTCTTAGCTTTGGAAACAAAGGTTAAAGATGATACGTTAGCTTTACATTCTTACGTGGGAACTTACTACCTGACAGACACTGAGAAGTGATGCCAAGAATACCTAAAAGCTATTTAAGTTTAAATATTAATTTAGGTTTATTAAAACCTTATTAGTTATTTAGGTCTAATTCCACTGTTTACAGTGTTCCTGAAAGATTATTCCATAGTCCAAATAACGGACACTGATGGTCACTGCATGCTGAAATGACATGCTGGCTTTTCTGCTTGACTTTGCCATCAATCAAGGCAACTGTGGACTCTGCTAAGGCCGTGTCATGTAATCCAGTGGAAAGGTCCAGTCCTATCGCCACTGGGCACAAGGAATGTCAGCCAATCTTGGATGTTGTCAGTGGAAATCTTTACTGCACACAGTGCTTTGCTGGTCGGAACCCACTCAGTATCCTGCCAGTTTATCCTCCGTTAAGCACCCAGGGCCCCCTCTGCAAAAAAAGTGAATGATCAACTGCATTAAGGAAGAACGATTCTCAGTCAGTGTTTCTGTCAATATGAAAACCAGCAAAAAAGCAAATGTGTTTAGTGTGTGGTTTACAATGGCCAGAACGGGCTCTGGCCATGTCTCGAAGTGAATATCAATATTTTGATATACATGACCATCTCTCAAGAATTCTCCTCACCTATAAGAACTGTACATCCCACAATGTGAAATTGTAAATGAATTACACTAATCTATATCCTTGTATTCTCAGAAATGAAAGATAAGAAAGAAACCATCGAGTTATTACATTCACTTTTTGGAAATCAAAATAAACTTGCACCTACCACAGATGTTCATGTGTGATCAAAAAAGTGATTTCAGGAGTCATCTATGATGCATTGTTTAATGCTATATTCTAAACAGTAATCAAGTAGATATTTTAAAAGCTAGTTTTGCTACATCATATGACTTATGCCTATGTTCTTCTGGTGGCAGTTTTTGTTGAAGGTAAAGGCATGAAAACATTGAGCCAAGGTAATCAGAAGAGCTAACATCTATATATCTTTTTTCCTATCTAAATTTCTTCCAAGTTTCTTTGATGAAACAGTCTTAAATTTCTTAATAAAGACTAGGCATACCTTACCTCATAGGAATTTTCACAATTACATTAATATATTTGATTTAAGCCTATTTTTAATTAATTCTGTACATTATAATAGTTGATGGCCAAATCCACAATACATAAGCCAATTAAAATATTTTTTCAAAGGCAGAAATAAAATTTAATATGTTAAGTTTGATTTTCTGTGTTTCTTTTAAGTAGGTTCTGCCTTGGGATACACAGGAGGAAAACTCAATGAAATGTTCAGTGACATTTCTCCATATACATCAACATAGATGTCAATATGCAGTGAAAAATCTTAGAAGGCTATAAAGGAAATGGTTAACAAGTTACTCTGGTATTCTTTTTAAAAAAACTTTTTCACACCATGGTATGACAGCACCTTTATAAACCAAACCAAACAACATCACATAAAATAATATAACTGAAGATTCCTGCTTGCTTTGATACTGGGAAAACCAGCAGAACAAACCACTTTTAGTTTGCTGAAGAGGCCGTCGAGCACAGATTTTTAAAAAGTTATACTCCTGACTGAGGCTTGAAAATAGATCCCAAATGTTTTTGATGTACCACTGTTTGCCTTCAAATTCTGGCCACAATCTTATTAATTCATTCACAACTACATGAAACTCAGCACTTTGCTTTTGGTAATGAAAAAACATGTTATTTACTCAGAAACACAAGCTTGATGGTCTTGGAAAAAAATATTTACAGGGATAAAGCCCTTGATTTAGGATTCATGGACAATTATTTCAAAACATTTGATGAATTGCCCATATTCACAGCCTACGACATAGGTTTTAATTCAGAAATAAAATTTGCTTGCAAATGTTTGAGATTTTATCTTTCATAGGTATCAAGTTTATCTAAGCCATCAGGGCTCACAAGGTCTATGTTATACATGATTGTTATAGAATATACTGAGACTTTACCAAAGGTAAGTTTTGTTGTTGTTGCTGCTTTTTAATGACAGACATTACTATATCTCTGAAAAGAAATGTTTAGGATGCTTCTTACTAAGGAATTCACATGTAAAATTTCCAGTAATGATTGAATAGTACTATTTGTTTCTTTTTCGCATCTTAGGATTTCAATCTTACTTTATAAACGTATGAATCTCTGCAGGTCACCTACCTCTTGCTCAAGATGTGTTCTGTTGGTGGGCATTGTGGCCAGTTGGCTGGACCATTCTAGGATGGATGAAAATCTGTATGCCTTGTCCTTCAAGGGCAGGCCTATAAATAAGCATGCATGCGCTCTCCACAGCTCAGTGGAGTTGGGGGCAGGAAGGCCAAAGATTTCCAAGATGCTTAGCAAGTCATCTCTGAGCATTCAGCCCATCATCCAGAGGCTCTGCCCCATTGGAATTTGGATCTCCTGTCGATAGCTGAGGTTGAGTTGTTCAGACTCTAAAGGGCCACAATGTAAGAGAAGGCCAGTCTCCAGCATTTATAAAAAAGAGCAGGTAGAATTTTAATGAAAGGAGAGCACTTACTAGTATAGCCCAGCTCCCCATGGCGGTTTCTACTGGCTTAGACATCCCTTCTTTTTGAACAAAACATAAATCTTTATAAAAAGATTAGTGGGGCTGCTTTAATGGTTGTGAAAGGTAATAGACTTGGGGTAGCAAAGAAATTTCCACATCAAACACATGAGATAATTGAGTGTTTCTTGGTTTTGTATCCATGTGATGTATTCATAAGAATCCTATACAAGTATGCATGTGGGGCTCGTATCATGTCATATCAAGTCTGCACCAGGTATATATAGCTGTCAGAATAAATTACATTAAAATTGCTTTCTCAGTTGCATCAAACATCCACGTGCCAAAGCACAACAATGATGGTAATTTAGCCACAACTGTTTCCAGAACACATGGTGGACTGCATAGAAGTGTACAAATAAATCAAATTACTAGGGTTAGGATTTGAGGGTAGCTGCAGGATGTGCGCATGCCAGAAACTATTTGGATTAACATAAATGTAATACTCAAGTGTTCCATTATTGGAACACTAAGCACGTGGGAGTTATTTATATCCTACTGCTCAAGATCATCGCCAAAGTCTGATTTTTCACCGATGCAAAAATTCAAAAAATTACAGCCTCCAGCATAAGTGGGTTTAAGGAGGAATTCCCACTTCACTGTGGATACTGGTTATGACAGAAGGGTACCTCAGCAGTCAGTGCTGTTGCTGAAAGATTCCAACTGATTACTTCCCCGCGACTATGAAGTACTGATAGGCCCCTCAACCAGGTGAATTTCAAAAATAAGTTTTTTGCCCATTATACACAAAATCAAGATGACTAAATATGGAGAAAAATAATCCAATGAAAAATACAGAACATTGTGTAGACACACAGACTATATATACTATATATAGATATAGAGCACTATATAATATCTATAATAGTATATACATACTGTATATGCACTATATTACACATACATACGCACACATATCCTGGAGGTATCCTGGAAAATACTCTGTAAATGCATCAGTCTAACTTATGAAATAAAAAGCTGAGTATTCAAATCTGATTTCTGCACAATTACACCTTTTACAAGCTGGTTCAGGAAATGTGTGCATCGGGACACAAAGAAGTTTATGATATTTAGTGAAGTTGAGAAATGAAAGAGTGATATCGTATGCAATTCTTGTTTTGCTTGTAAACATTTTTAAATTGAAAGTTTAGTTTCAATAGTTACTCTAGTAACTTATTAGCATTATACAAAGTATAAAATATATTACCTGCCTACTAATATCGAGCAAACTTCTATATTCTATTTCATGAAGCATACAATACAGCAGTCATGCTCTTGCAAGCAGGATGCTATTAGGTTATGTGATATCAATGTCTGTGAGAGTTCCCTACCAATAGAAAAACAGAAACTCAACATGTCAGGATTTAGTTTCTTTTTTTTAGTGCATGATGCAAACCATTCTCTATCAAGACTCATAGAGCCTTGGTAATAGCTGCAAAGAAGATTTGATCTAGGATTTGTGCCAAGTGTTATATTCTATACAGGAAAATGGGGAAATCTGTAAAATTCTGGCTTGCGATGAAATTAGTAGTTGACGCTTCAGTTGTTGAATTAGACGTAATTAGGTAATTCCATATTAAGTTCAGAATGGCATTTAAAATGAGTTTGGATATTTCCAGTCTTTCTTTGCCTGCTGCTAGCCAGAAACATGACTGCCTCTCTAGTTCCTGAATTTTAAAGACTGTGTGTGTGTGTGTGTGTGTGTGTGTGTGTGTGTGTGTGTGTGATATATGTATATCTATACAAACATGCAAACACATATAAGTAATATCACACACTTATGTGAATTACTGTACAAAATCAAGCTTAATGTATAACCTTTTTATCTGCTTTTTGACCTTATAGGATTAATATGTGATAAGCATACTCCCTTATCTCTTTCAGAATGTATTCTTTCTTGAGAAGATAAGGATGGAGAGATATACTGAAAAAGCAATGCACAGTCCTGTCATATTGTCCTAGCATGACATAAAATTCCAAGGTATGTCACACTGGGAAAGGTCACACTGACAAGCTGACAACTGCAATCCTGACAGATTCTGCACTATGACTGGCAAATGACTTTACGTCCTCAATGCACAAAATGCCTGCAACAACAAAATGTATGTTTTCCTTTGCATTTTCAAAACACCCCAGAAAGCTTCAATTACCCTCAACCATTTTCCTGCCATCCTTGGGCCACTGCCCATGTCCTGATCCAGCACGTTAGGATGACAATTCCACCATCCATCTGAGCATTGCTTAGTCCTAATGCCAATAAACATTTGCTGCTGTTGATGATGACGAGAGATAAACAAAAGTAGGACATCAAAAGTGCTACAACTCTTCCTTTAAGAACAGATAATATTCAATTAAGAAACATTTATACAGCAACTTGAAATGCTTGAAGCACTGAGGTTATATAAAGTATCAACAGTCCCTGCCCTCCTATAAAATTATTGTAACTGAAAAGCTCAGGAGATGAACTGATCACTCACTAACAAGACTAAAAGGAAGTAAGAGCCTTGGCCTTTGAATCAGCAAAGGCATCCATTGTGTATAAGTACATCGAAGCAGGGGATATGTCCTTGGCTGGGCCTATGCCTGGCACATGAAACTATTCTACTCTCCAACAGGGCCCCAACATGGGAACAAGGTTCATGAGTATACCCTGCCTAGGTAGGATATAAGAAAAGCACATCCTAATGAGCCAAATTATGGACTGAAACAGAAAGATATATATAAGCCAATTAGACAGTCTGTCACCATGGCAAAGTCTGCTCATGATGAATCAGGGCAATTTTCTCTTTTCTCTAAGCTATATCAAACGTCTAAACTCTCACCATGTTCAGCGAACTGTTCAGGTTTCATTCCAGTTATGAAAGGTGGCATACTGAAACAATGAAAGTGTTGGAAACTCAGCCCAGTCACATGTCCGTATGTGGCTTGAGCCATATCGTGTGCTCTGAGTTTCTTTTGTTCTTCTGTGAAATGAAGTTTACAATGCCCAAACGGAAGGATTGTCAAAAGCATGAAATGAAACTGTATCTGTGAAAGTTTTCTGTGAAGACCACTCGGAAACACTCGATTTTCAATTACCCAATTTTCCCACTTTATTTAAAAAATGTATGACTAAAGCAGAAAAAGCAATATAACAATGTAAAGGCATTATATAGAACAGAAAGGAATCCTTCTAGAATGAAGAGGAAGGATGGGCAAACAGTTCACACGGGAAAGTGTTCAATAGCTGCAGAGTTTATACAATTCATCTTTGAAAAAAACTAAGTGATTTCCATACATGCAAATCACCTTCCCAAATCAAGGGACCTCAAATGAAAATATAGAATTCATCACAAGAAGGTCTCTACAATGTCTCAGGCAGAAGCATTCTTCTCAAAGTAGGGTAAATACACAGAGAGGAAACACTATCAACGGCTTACTCACAGACTTTGGTGATGACTATGGCAATGGGTACCTCCCCAGAGAGTGTGTGGCACCATAAAATAGTAGGAGAGGCAGGGCTAGATAAAATCTATCTTGACGTCCACAAAAATGGGTGAGGTGGAGCTCCTCAGAATTACAAACTTCCCACAACCTGCTAACCTAGGTAGGCTGGAAAGAAGTGAAGGGGAACAACTCATACAGAAATGTAACCTGATTTCAGAGGTACTTCCCTGTAAATGGGGCATGACTCCTACTAATCTGGTTATGTTTCCCCTCTCCAAATAAACCTTTTGCAAGTACCTGATCTAGGAAGACGTTCCACCAAAAAGCGACACATACATCAAGAAGCTCCCAGCATGGGATTGATATCAATGTGATATAAGACCAGGTTCAGAGAAGCACTGGACAAACAAGTGGAACATAGCGCTCCACCAGAAAGAGTACTTATTGAGCTGATGAATCGTTTGAACACAATATATGGCCATGAATGAAAAGAACTGAATGAAGCAATCAAATAGCTCAAAGCAGAGGTAAAAGATGAAGTTCAGACAAGAGAAAGATGGAATATAAGTTATCAGAATACTTGAAAAAGGGAATTAAAAAATATAAAACTGATTGCCATATTGTAATCAACCCAAAGAAACCAGACACTGTCCAGAAAAGGAAGAATTGTATTAGAAAAATAAACCAAGTCGGGCATGGTGGCTCACACCTGTAATCCTAGCACTTTGGGAGGCTGAGGCTGGTGAATCACTTGAAGTCAGGAGTTCAAGACCAGCCTGGCCAACATAGCAAAACCCTGTCTCTACTGCAAATATACAAACATTAGCTGGGCATGGTGGCATGCACCTATAATCCCAGCTACTGTGGAGGCTGAGGCAGGAGAATCGGTTGAATCCAGGAGGCGGAGGTTGTGGTGAGCCGAAATCGCCCCACTGCATTCCAGCTTGGGCAGCAAAGTGAGACTCCGTCTCAAAAAACAAACACAACAAAACAAAACAAAAAACTACACGGATGATAGATAGATTGATTGATTGATAGATGATAGATGATAAATAGATAGACAGGAAAAATATTCAAGGAAGAGAGACAGGGAAGAAGACAAGGAGATTCAAAATCTGCATAACTGATGTGCTTGGGGAAGAGAAGCATATAAATGAGCTGAAACATGTTAAATATATTATTTTTTAAAATAATAGAGAAGCATCATTACAAGAAGGCTTGAATATACAGATGAAAATGATCACAATGTCCTAAGAATAGTTGATATTAAAATTCAGCAAGACCTTTATCTAAATTAGCATTTCATTAATTGGACTTTTGTAGGTAAATAATAATTAGAAAAAAATTGTTTTAAAGTACACTTAAAAAAAGTAAATTAAAATTACACCAATCTACTTATGAAAATAGTGGGATAACATCTATGAAATTCTCAAGAAAATAAAATGTTATACCCAGGCAGAATAACATTTAATTATATGATTACAAGTCACATTTTCAAATGGTAAAACAGGCAGGAATTGCACGTGTTGTAAAATCTTCCTGACAAGTAGAAAAAAAATAGCTCATGAGAAAATGAATAAAGACCACTAATACTGAACTCTAGCTAATGATATGTGTGCTAACGTGTTCAAGGGTAAAGTTGATTGCTATCTGAAAAGTATTGTGAAGTGCATCCAGAAATACAATGGAATGATGAGTATCAATAAATGGATAGCTAATCGGTAAAGCAACTATCACAAATATTGATTGCACAATCCAGGTAATGGTTAATGGGCTGTCACAATACAATTATTTTCATATTTCTATATATTTATGACTTTTCATAATAAAATGATGAAAAACGAATCACAAAACCATAGCAAAGTATGTCTCACTGCATTTATTCTATTTAACTATGGTATTAGGAGTAAAATATCTTGGAAATTACAGTACAGAAATCAATTGTAAATCACGGTAATTTAGAATTACTGTAACAAAAGTCCATAGGACAAGGAAGATGAGAGATAAGGGATAGAGGGATATTTATACAGGAATCAAATAGATTCTTTAATGGTGATAATTAATCAAGATATAAATATAAATACTGGAAAAACCAATAAAAACATAACCAAGTAAATTTGGGGAGTGGCATACTTAGAATACTTTATAATTTCGTCCCTGGCCATACTGGGAAGTTGACACTGTCTTTAGAAAAAGAAGAAAGCTCGCTGGGCATGGCAGCTCACGCCTGTAGCCTCAGCACTTTGGAAAGCCAAGGCAGGAGGACTGCTTGAGCCCAGGAGTTCAAGACCAGCCTGGGCAATATGATGAAACTCCATCTCTACCAAAATAAACAAAGTTAAGTTAGTCAGGTGTGGTGGCACATGCCTGTGGTCCCAGCTACTCAGAAGGCTGAAGCGGGAGGATTGCTTAAGCCCGGGAGTTTGAGGCTGTAGTGAGCCACAACTGCACCACCGCACCCCAGCTTGGGGGACAGAGCAAGACCCTGTCTCCAAAAAACAAACAAACAACAACAAAAAAAAACCACTGTATTATATCAATTTGTAATTACAGAATTAGCCATTAAAAAACTAAAAACAGCCTACAGTTTTCATATTATGAGAAGAAATATTGCACACACTCACACAGAAAAAAAGGGAAAAAATGCAAAATAAAGATAAAAAGAGAAAGAATAACATCGAATATGTTATTCACAATGTGAATGTTCTAAATATGCTTCCTTTCGGACCACAAACTTAACTATACATTGTTGTAGTGAAGTTTAAAGTGTTTAAAAATATCAAATATTAATAATGTGGAAAGGAAAATCAGGCGAATTGGAAAGGAAAGCCATGGCCATGTTCTTAAGTAGCAGACACAGTTAAAACAGGGTGGAGAGCATTCCTGTGACAAAGAATGGCCTTTTATGATGACTAAGCATATGCTCAGCAATAAACACGTAAGACGTATGAACATTTGCACACAATGAAAATATCACATCAAATTTAATAAAGTGAAACCTACAAGAATTTTTTTAATAGGCAGAAGTATGTCAATAGTGGGGGACTTTAATTCACATCTCTCAGTCCATGACTGACCCAGTATACATCGAAAGCAAAAATAACGAAGATTTAAACAACCTAGTTAGATTCATTTGTACTTTACCTAATTCTATAACCTAAGGACAGATAATTCATCTTCCTTCCCAGCAACCGAGAAAAAAAAAAATGCCAATCTTGAAGACATGTTAGGTCACAAAGAGAAGTTCATTAAATATTTCCCCACAAAGTTACAACTTATCAGGATTTATGACCAAGAATTTACTCTTGCATCACAAAGGAAACAAATCCAGAGATTGAAGAACATCTACAGAAGTTGTATATGAGAGCAGAACCGAGGTAATATGCTAAAAGCAATGCTCAGGAGACATTTTAAGTCTTGTACACATATGTATATAAATAACAAGAAAGGATGAAAATAAATGACATAAGCATCCAACTGGAAGAACTAGAAAAAAGCCAATAAAATATGCACGAGGAAAGCAAAAGGAACAAGTTAATAAAAGCATAAATATAAGAATTAATGCATTTGAAAACAGGAGGATTTAGAGTTATTAAGTAAATCTAAAGTTTTAAGATAAAATAGATTGCTGATTAAACATCAAAAGCAGGCCGGGCACGGTGGCTCAAGCCTGTAATCCCAGCACTTTGGGAGGCCGAGACGGGCGGATCACGAGGTCAGGAGATCGAGACCATCCTGGCTAACACGGTGAAACCCCGTCTCTACTAAAAATACAAAAACTAGCCGGGCGAAGTGGCGGGCGCCTGTAGTCCCAGCTACTCGGGAGGCTGAGGCAGGAGAATGGCGTAAACCCGGGAGGCGGAGCTTGCAGTGAGCTGAGATCCGGCCACTGCACTCCAGCCCTGGCGACAGAGTGAGACTCTGCCTCAAAAAAAAAAAAAAAAAAAAAAAAAATCAAAAGCAAAAATAATGAAGATTTAAACAGCATAGTTAGATCTATTTGCACTTTACCTAATTCTATAACCTAAGGGCAGATAATTCATCTTCCTTCCCAGCAACCAAGGAAAAAAATGCCAATCTTGAAGACATGTTAGGTCACAAAGAGAAGTTCATTAAATATTTCCCCACAAAGTTAATAACTTATCAGGATTTATGACCAAGAATTCACTCTTGAATCACAAAGGAAACCAAACCGGAGATTGGAGAACATCTACAGAAGTTGTATATGAGAGTAGAACTGAGGTAATATGCTAAAAGCAATGCTCAGGAGACATTTTAAGTCTCGTACACATACGTATGTAAATAACAAGAAACGATGAAAATAAAGGACATAAGCATCCAACTGAAAAAACTAGAAAAAAATCCATACAATTTGCACAAAGAAAGCAAAAGGAACAATAAAATCATAAAAACAAGAATTAATGCATTCGAAAACAGAATGATTTTACAGCTATTAAATAAATCTAAAGTTTTGAAATAAAAAATTAGATTGTTGATTAAACTAAGCAAGAAAAGAAGAACAGAACACAAAATTAGAAATGAGAACAAGGAACGAATAAGATAGTGATGAAATTAAATGCTAGAACATACCATTCGATAAGAGAAGAAAATTAAAACTGTGTATATTAAAAAAGAAAGGAAATTACCATTATTTGCACAAAATATAATTGCATAAGTAAAAAGTTCATGAGAACCAATTGAAAAATTCTCAGACATGGTAAAGATAATTCAGTGAAGTGACTGAGTAAAAAGTAAAAGGTAAAAATAGGTTGCCTAAGTGTATACAAACAAACACGCTTTTGGAGCCAAGACCCAAGCACAATAGAAACAAAAGGAATAAATATAAAATATGTGTACGAATTATATGAACAGCATGTTGAAATGCTTCTTTACTACACAAAATGTCAATTGAATAAGTGGAATGCAGACTCTATTTAAGATGGGAACACAATAACCTAAAGAAAGCAATGCATGAATTAATCTATACATTTCAAACAACTCTAGTAAAATACGAATGAGATTTTTTTTCTCCAGCAAAGTAATCCAATTTTAAAGTAAACATGCAAAAACAACCAGATTTTAAAGAAAACCTGCCAAAAAAAAAAAAAAGAATAAATAAGGTAGCAATCAGTAGGAAAAACAGAATCAATCATGGAATAAATGGTATTGAGGCAACTGGCAACTGGAACTTGTGGAAAAAACTAAAACTGCATTCCTATCTAATTCATCAGATAAAAGCAAGTTCCACCAGATCATGTCCTTTGCAGGGACACAGATGGAACTAGAAGCCATTATCCTCAGCAAACTAACACAGGAGCAGGAAACCAAAAACCGCATGTTCTCACTTATAAGTGGGAGCTGAACAATGAAAACACACGGACACAAGGAGGGGAACAACACGCACTGGGGCCTGTGGGTGGCATTGGGGAAAGGAGAGGATCAGGATAAATAGCTAATGCATGCTGGGCTTAATACCTAGATGATGGGTTGATACGTGCAGCAAACCACCATGGCACATATTTACTTATGTAACAAACCTGCACATCCTGCACAGGTATCTGAGAACTTAAAATAGAATATAATTAAATTTTTTAAACAGTTGGAAGAAAAAAATAAAAATAAAAAATAAAAACAAGTTCCAGAGATATAAATGACAAACATAAAATAATGTCATTATTAGACAAAAATATGGGAAATTTTGTTTTATATGGTCTAAGATAGCAAAGATCTGAGTATGATACAAAATTATAATTCCATAAACAACTTAGAAATTTAACTACATAAAAAATAATTATTTACAGCAAAAGCAAAAGTAAACAAAGTGAGAAAACGTTTTGTAATTTAGATCACAGAAAACAGATCTTTCCTTAAGCTGTGAGTAAATCCTATTAATTATTCATTAAAGAAAAAAATCAACCATCCAAAAGAATGATGGATGAGGGAGATAAATGGGTGATTAATTGAAAAGGAAATATGATTGCTAAGAAATGTATGAAAAGATGCTGTTTTTCTTCAAAACAGAGATGCAAATCAAAAACATGAAATGCTGTTCTCAACTGTCAGAATGGCAGAAATAAGAATACTGGGTGACATGAATCAGCCAAAGAGATACGGAAATACACATTCTCATAGTACTGATGGAAATGAAAATCTATAAAAGATATACAGAGACAAATTCGGCAATATCTATCAAACGTTTAAAATGTATATAACCTTTGATTCAGAAGGCTCATTTCTAGGAATTTATACAACAGATATACAGGTGCATATGCAAACGTATTGATTTATACGACTATCAGTTACAGCCCCGTTCATAGTTGCAAAATAATTAAACACAAAATATTCATCAATAAAGGTTAGCTAAATAAATGAAGTACATTCATAAAATAGGAACAATGCAGCTGTTTAACAGACAGAAAAAAAACATGAATTTAAGTATTATTCACATAGGCGTAATACTTTATCACTTCTGCAAATAAAATCTATATTTACATATGCTTATACATGCATAGAGAGCTCTGAAAGGATACCCAAGAAACTGGTGTTTGCCTATGAAATGAGAAACTGTGTGACTATCAGCAGAAACTCTTAATACAATTGCAAATGATGAACATTATAAAAATAACATTTTCTAAAATCCCTTTTCCAGGACCTGGCACACATACACATGATTCATTACGCACAGGATGTAGCCCTACCACAAATACCGTGAGGTAGGTACTTTATTTCCCTGGGCTCCAGCAGTTTAGAGAAGTTAAATGACCTGCTCCAGGTAACCCAGCTCTGAGAGGTAGAACTGGTTTCACACTCAAGCATTCCAGCTCTGGGGTCTGGAGGGAGGCAGGTGTGACAGGTAGAATAATGTCCCAATCCCCCGACAGACATCTGCATCCCAATCCGCAGAACCTGTGAATGTGTTAGGTTTCATGGCAAAGGGGAATTAAGATTGCTCCTCAGCTGACCTTAACATAGGGAGATTAGGCTGGATTATCCAGGTGCATCCAAGGTAATTGTGAGTTCTTAAAAGTGGAAGGAAGCATCAGAGCAGGCGATGCAATGTGAGCCAGACTTGAACAGCCATTGCTGGCTTTGCAGAGAGAAGGGACTGAGGGATTGTAAGCCAAGAGCTGCAGGTTGTCTCAAAAAGCTGGGAAACGCAAGCAGAACTGCTCTAGAGCCCCCAGAAAGGGACCTAGCCCTGCCAACACCTTAATTTTACATCATTGAGACCATTTAGCACCCCGGACTTCTGACATTCACAATAGTATGACAATAAACTTCGTCTTAAGCCACTTAGGTGTGTGTTAATTTGTTAAAGCAGCAGCAGCAGGAAATGAATATGGCAGAAAAGAACGGAAGAATGACTACAGGAAGATAAGGAGGCGGTAGGGAGCAGATGGGATTTTAAACCCACGTCTTTCCTCTTGGAACTCCTTTCTGCAAGTTCAGATAAGAAAATTTCGGCCTGGCGCGGTGGCTCAAGCCTGTAATCCCAGCACTTTGGGAGGCCGAGACGGGCGGATCACGAGGTCAGGAGATCGAGACCATCCTGGCTAACACGGTGAAACCCCGTCTCTACTAAAAAATACAAAAAACTAGCTGGGCGAGGTGGCGGGCGCCTGTAGTCCCAGCTACTCGGGAGGCTGAGGCAGGAGAATGGCGTGAACCCGGGAGGCGGAGCTTGCAGTGAGCTGAGATCCGGCCACTGCACTCCAGCCTGGGCAACAGAGCAAGACTCCGTCTCAAAAAAAAAAAAAAAAAAGAAAATTTCATGCAGGGAATATAGGAGATCCCAGCCATATCACCTACAAACAGGAGTACTTCTATCAGAGCCTGGCACAGTGGCTCTCATAATGTGGCAACAAGACCAGTAGCAGAAGTGTCACCTGAGAATGGCTTAGCAAATCAAATTCTTGGACCCATCTTCTGGCAGCTGGAATCAAAAACTCAGAGCCATGGCCAACACTCTGGTTTGACAAGCCCTCCAAGTAAAGCCTGATGTGATGCATGCCTGAGAACTGCTGGCTTAATGGAGCTCTTGGTTTAGACTGAGCAGGGCATCCAAAGTGTTACTGCACATCGGAATCACTTGGGGATCTTTAAAAACTCTTCACATTGTTGCACCCAAGACCCATGGAATCAGAATGCTTAGGCAGGGGAGGTGGCAATAAAGATCCCCAAGTGAACCATATCGTGACAGTTTGAAAGCACTGGTTTAGAACAGTTCTCAATCTTGATACACTGAAACCACTCAGGGTCAATTAAAATGTACAGATACCTGGGTTCCACTCCTAGGTAATCTAATTGATTGGTTTACAGCTTGAGTGTCAGGATTCTTAATCCCTAGATGATGCTAACGCACCCCTAAGGTGAAAGCCAGAGCAGAAATCCCACTTGTAGCACCTGATCAGGGTTAGGTGCCACATGGTAAAGGTGGGGCTCAGGAGAAAAGTCATTCCCCAACCCCCACTCATTTCTGAAAAGTCAACCGCTATTCAACTTTGCAAAACAGAAATGTTAGAGTCATTTTTATTACATATAGTTCAAAGTCTGTTCAAGAGTTCATTTATTGTATCACTGCAATTGTTGCTACTATTTCCTCTTTGACGTACTTTCTGCTATAAAGAGTGCTAGGTTGAACCATCTGAAATTGCTTGATTGGTCCACATTTGACATATAAAACAGCAATTTCATATTATTCAGACTAATAATGAGCATTGTAATATACTTCCTTAGGATACTAAAATGATGGCATTGAGAATCTCATTATTATTGCAAACCTACTAGATAATGGCTTGCAAGCAAGGAGTTATCTGGGAATTTCTATAACGCACTTAAAAACCCAAATGCCTAGTTAAAATCACATGTGGTGAGCTGGACATAGCTGAACATCCAATAACAACTATGCCCAGTGCCCTGATATTCTTCTGTCCATCTCAATCAGCATCAGAAATGCAAGCCCCACTGCTCATACCAAGACTGCCCTGCATTGCACTGAATATCTGCTCATTTGTCCAATAAGCAGTTCTTCCAGGGTGTTCTCTGAAATGTCCCTCCAAGATCAGCAGCACAGGCTCTGATCATCCCCACTTTCCCCAGGTCTTAACTGAAACTTGGGCATCCTCTATAGGCCCACTCTCATCCCATCCTTTGCAACGTAGGCTGCTGCGCTTCCTGACCTTCATCAGGACCAGATAGAGAGAAGGTCCATCCTTGGTCCCCATGCTGGCTTTCAAATCACAGATTGGCACCACCCATACACATGCAGGTCCAGACCCCTGCTCCTTAAAGGCTGGTACCAGAAGACTGCAACGTCATTAACATCTGCTTCCAGCCTCTTTGGTATCCTTCTTGTTCCCTGAGCTCTATCATTTGTCTTCTCATCCCTAGACACCCATCTTGCAGCTGTTGGCCTTACCTCATACTTCACTAGAAAGCACCTCTGAAGGTGAACACCTCCTTTTCTGAAAGTCCTCTCTTTTTGGCTTCTAGGACAATCTCCCTCTAACCTCTCACCTGATAAAATGCCCACTGCTAGTTCTGCTTTGCCGTCTCATCCTTCCCCTCCAAACATCAACTAGAAATTCTCCAGCTTCTTCCTGGACTAGCTGCATACTGTTTCCTGAGGTAACCGTATCCATTTTCATGATTTTACCATACACATATGAATTACTCCCACATTTCTATCTCCCAAGTCTCTCTTTTGAACTCTGTAGACTGACTGCTTCCTTCACATCTCTATGAACGTTCTCTGAATGCCTTTGAGGCTCCGGGACTGTTCTAGGCACATCAATAAAAGTAAATAAGTAAATCGCTGCCCACGTGGATCTTCCTTTCAATGGAGGAGCAGGGAGCAGGTGGAGCAGGGAGATTGATAAGAAACAATAAACAAGATAAATAAACTAGGCAGCATGTTAGAAAGTGATGAGTACAATGGGGAAAAATAGAGAGCAGGCTCAGAGGAAGGCAGAAACCGTTCAGTCACTTAAATGTAAGACTCCCAAAGCTGAGCCTCAGTTCATGACTCCCTCACTCTAGAACCCCCATACACACAAAAGCATTGCTTCTCATTCTAGGAAGGCAGAAACTGTTCAGTCACTTAAATGTAAGACTCCCAAAGCTGAGCCTCAGTTCATGACTCCCTCACTCTAGAACCCCCATACACACAAAAGCATTGCTTCTCATTCTACCTACAAGCACTGTCTAAGCAAAAAGAAAACAGGAGTCAGTGCTACTCTTCAGTTTTCCTCACTTGCAACATCAGGGTACTCCTGTCCACCCCACTTTCAAAATACATCTGACTTCTACCCACTTTTCTCCATCTTCGAAAGAGCCACCCTGTTCAGTCCCAAGTTCACCTGGATTCTCTGCATCTGCTCTTGTTCCTTCACTAATTCATTCTCCCCAGAATCATTTTTTTTTTTTTGGAGATGGAGTTTTGCTCTTGTCGTCCAGGCTGGAGTGCAGTGGCGCAACCTTAGCTCACTGCAGCCTGCGCCTCCTGGGTTCACACAATTCTCCATCCTCAGCCTCCTGAATAGCTGGGACTACAGGCATGCACCACCGTGCCCAGTTAATTTTTGTATTTTTGGCAGAGATGTGGTTTCACCATGTTGGCCAGGATGGTCTCGATTTCTTTACCTCATGATCTGCCTGCCTTGGCCTCCCAAAGTGCTGGGATTACAGGCATGAGTCACTGCGTCTGGCCCAGAACCATCTTTGAACCATGTAAATACAATTGTTTTCCTCTGCTTACAATGCTTTAAAGTGGTTCCTCTTTGCACTAAAATAAGATCCCAATTCCCTTCATGTACATATAAGATCTTGCAAGATCTGGCATCAGTGTGCCTCTTCAACATCCTTTCTCATCAATCTATCCTTCTACTACTTGGCTTGGGATGTGCTGTCCTTTTGCTGCACGAAACACATGAAATGCTTCTCGGCCTCCTTTGCACCTGCTTTTCTCTCTCCCCACAATGCTGTTATTCCAGTTCTTCTCATGAGCGGCTCTTTCTCTTCCTTCAGGTCTGAGCTTAAATGTCTTCCAAAAGCTCTGTTTGAACATTTGATATAGAACTGCATGTGAAAAGGTACCTTCAATGATGAGTAAACTGAGGCACCCAAGTGGGTTAAATCACCTGTTCAAATGGATCCAGATCAACGATAGAAACTCTGTTCCATTAAAAATAATGAGACGAGCCATTCATCTCACTTCCTCTAGAGCACACATGTCCAACCCGTGGTGTGCAGGCCACCCGCGGCCCAGGATGGCTTTGAATATGGTTCAACACTAATGTGTAAACTTTCTCAAAACATGAGACATTTTTGCAATTTATTCCAGTTCATCAGCTATCATTAGTGTATTTCATGTGTGGCCCAAGACAATTCTTCTTCTTCCAAAGTTCCCCAGGGAAGCCAAAAGACTGGACACCCCTGTTCTAGAGAATAAAATTACATTCTCTCTCCAAATGCCATTACAGCTAACTCTTGAGATACTTGAGAAAGCAACAATGACCCCTTGTTCTGACAACTTGTTTGATTATAAACACATTTGGTTAAAAAAAAATATTTTCAGCAAGGTTGTCAAATCTTCAGATGTTTGTTTTTGAAGGCATAGAAATAAGAGGAGCACATCCTTGCTGTTTTGGGTGACCGTATCATGCCTGCAAAAATCTCAAAAAGACTGTGAAACATGCAGATGTGGTCACAAGGAGTGCAATAAAAACGGAACTGTTGTTCAGGAAGAAACGCCAGCATCCCACAGACATATGCGTGGTGCCATCTGTGATTCTAAATCCATTGCTTCTGAACAACTAAGGAGTTGCTGGAGATCAGAAGCCATCTCTGCTTTCATCCTGTCAGAAGTAAGGCAGCATGCACAGCCTGGGTACATCTACCCTTCCTGGAACTTGAGACAAATGACATTCACTCCTGTCCAGACCCAAGACCTCTCATGCCAATAACACTCTTCATTCCTGAAACTCTGATTGAAAGAGACAGGTTCTCAGGCCATCAGCAGTTCCTACCTGACGGTTGTGGATCCACGTAGCCCCAGGGTTACAGCATTGGAAGAGAGCATGTACTTGAGACCCAAGCTTGAGAGCCTGAATCCCCTCCACGGCAGTTCTGGTGAGTGGGTTTCCATCTCGCTGCTTGGATCCTCACAGTGATAGGCAACTCACTACTTATCGAGGCAGTCAATTTTTGAAAATATGGTTTTTAATAATAATGTATTTCTTAAACAGGCTTGAAACTGGTTTTTTTAAATTATTTTTTTCAGCTTCTGTTTCTCCCTGCACCATCCAGGTAAGGAATGTGATCCTATGACAAAGATGCCCTTCTGACCACTGAAGACACAGCTAACACACCTCTTTTTTTTTTTTTTTTTTTCCTCCAATTTAAATGCCTTCACTTCATTGAGGGTAACATGTTATACATTTCTACGGGACCACCTCAAAGGGCTTTTGCATTGCTGAGAGCGGACAACAAGGTTCCAAGGATACGGAGGCTTCTCCTGGACAAATATATGCATTTGATTTTTGCTGGTTTCCAAAAACACTTACGAGAACTGAGTTGAACTTAGCCATCACTTTCAAAATTTACATTGTCTTCCTAATGCAATTACATGTGTTTTTCTTGTTTATTTCACTTTGTTCATCTGTTGATTCTTTTTAAAAGCCTATATGTTCAAGAAGTTTAAAATAACTAGATCTTGAGAATCTAGAATATAAGCCAAAGATACACGTCTGTAGTTAAAGATATTTTGGCCACCAGAGGGCTCCCAGATTTTGATCATTATTACTCTACCTGTATTTAAACAATCAAGACAATTAAGTGGACTTATAGAAACAACAAATTTAAATATAAGCTGTTTCCGACACAAAGATGTGTCACAAATTTTTTAGAAACAATTTTATTTGCCTTTGCCTCTTAATTGCAATACACTATCTTCTTAAACGCTATGCATATACACAATGATTTAATTCCCACACATTATCTTCTTAAACACATGTTGTGCATGCACACGCACACACACACATACATACACAAGATTTAATCTACAAAATAATTAGTCTTGACTTTGTAAAAGGATTTAAAAGTTTTATGACTTGTCTATATCTGCAGAAGTTTTCAAATAACTATTGTGTGTGAAAGAATAAGTACTCTATTTTCAGGAATATGTAGCTTTCTAAAGGTAGGTATTTAGACGTATGAATGGTGGCATAAAATTGACTTGTATATGAAATTAATTTAAAAATAATGCTTAATGTCAGGAAGTGTAAGAGAAGAATCAACACTTTTATACATACTTTCCAGAAATGAAACTTAATAATTTGATATATTTTTGAGGGTAATTTGTTAAAATATGGACTATTGTAAAATGTACATGAATTTATAAGCAGTAACTTATCTAAGCATTGATTAAAAAAATACACTAATGTTGGGATTTTATCAGCAATTTTAAAAATAGTAAAAGTAAAGGAATAAGGATGAAAATGTCATCAATTATGTGAAGGGAAAATAAATCCTGGGACCCTCAAATCACTAAGCCCAAGGAAAAAGTCAAGCTGGGAACTGTATCAGACAAGCTTGCCTCCCGTTTTATTCCAAAATAAGATAGCTACAAAGATTTTTTTAAAAACCTACATAGCTCCCTCACAATTTGCCCACTAGCAAATTCCTTGCAGGCCCCAAGATCTTTACCCTAAAATAGTTCTGTTGCATTTCACTCCGACAAGATAAATTGATAGCTTATCTTCACGGGTGTGGGACAAAGGACAGAACTCAGTCATTCCTCTGCTCATCTGAGACAAATGCATATCTGATTTGCTTCCTCTGCCCTAAGTTTATTTTATCTCATGTAAAAATGCAGATTCACTGAAATTTAAAATTATCTTTCTCTTTCCCCAATATCTGCCCTTTCTCCTTTAAATCCCAAAGCCCTCAAAATCATCTTTGGAGGAAGGCACAGACCTGTCTCCTGGGTGCACAACCTCAATCAACTGAGACCTGTCTGAGATACTTTTTGGTTTGCAATGAGAAACTAGTTAATTTCATAGCAGAGACAGAGAGAGGAGGAAGAGAAGGAGGGAGAAGAGAAAGGAAGAGAAATACACTATTTCAGAGACTTATAATATTTCAGGGTTACTATGAAATGTCCATGAACTCAAGCTCAACAATCTGAAGTTAGGGAGTAGATGGAAAAACAGCAAATACTGCACACAGGATTGGGGAGGGGGAGGCCCCAAAGGCTTTGGGGTTTGGAGTGGGGCAAGGGCTGAACAAGGAGGGGTTTCCTGAAATCCTGGGTCCTTGTGCCCGGCCTGCACATTCAGGTGCACATTATGCCGCCTCCAAAAGCATCTCGATAGCCTAAGGAGTTTATTCTCTGGCTAAACTGAAACAGATTATTGGGTATTTAAGATGGAAGTGTAGATATTTTCTGAAAGTTAGTATAAAGACAAGAACCAGAAGTCAAAAATTTTTGAACTGTCAAAAAGGACAAGACTTGTACAACAAAATAATAAAGATTTTTTTTTTTTTTTTAATTATCTCCATCCAGGAGGTCTAACGTTCGAACAGTAGGAATTCCAGCAGGAGAAAAGGGTGGAAAGAGTAGCAGTGGAATCGTCCACAAAGAAATACAGGGAAATCACCCTACCTTGAGGAGGAGTGTTTGCACTCCAAGATCCCACTCAGTGACCAGCACGCTACAGCCAGACACATCTTCATAAAGTTACGGGACTTCAGGAATAAAGAGAACGGCCTCGATGTTGCCCACCCAAAAGGAGAAAGTGAACTTACACCCAAAGATCAGCAATCAGAACTACAGAAACCCTGGCAGCTAAAAGACAATGGAAGGCCGGGCGTGGTGGCTCACGCCTGTAATCCCTGCACTTTGGGAGGCCGAGATGGGCGGATCACGACGTCAGGAGATCGAGACCATCCTGGCTAACACGGTGAAACCCCGTCTCTACTAAACAATACAAAAACAGGCGAGGTGGCGGGCGCCTGTAGTCCCAGCTATTCGGGAGGCTGAGGCAGGAGAATGGTGTGAACCCGGGAGGTGGAGCTTGCAGTGAGCTGAGATCCGGCCACTGCACTCCAGCCTGGGTGACAGAGCGAGACTCCGTCTCAAAAAAAAAAAAAAAAAGACAATGGAAAAATCATTCCCTTTGCAGTTTTTAAAATTTCTAAGATAAAAATTACTTCCAAACGTATATTCTTTTTGCACACATAAGTTCTTAAAAATGTACTTCTCAGGCATCCTTTCTCAGAAATGATGGATGGCATGTCCCACTGAAAGGAGGGAGAAAAAAAGACACAGGAAAGCACACGATTTAGGAAACAGGAAATCCAGCATAAGGGAGACGTGAAAATAATACTGAAGGCGGCAGCCCCTTCAGATTGGAGGCTGGTTGAGGGGCTCCTGGAGCTGTCTCTGCTGGAAAAACAAAATAGAACTAATAAATTATCTGACAAAGTTGAACATGTGGAAAATCATTTTGTGCTCTGAAGTGTGGAAATGTTAGAGGTTTAAAGCAAAAAGGAAAAATGTAATCATAGCACACAACTTGGCTTGACACAATATTTACATGATTGTTAACAGATTTAACTAAAAATGTAAGACATACTGGGAGGATGGGAATATGGGCAAAGTGACCTAAATTTCTGAACCATCATAATATGGAGTCAATAAATACATGAATAAGATTAAAAAAAATTAAATACCAGAAATTTAGTTACAAAATAATGACAGCAATTGCTTCCAGGGAGGGAAATGGGGAATGCATTATCAATTTTTTGTTGTTATAACTTCTTTATAACCATGTGACATTAAAATTATTTGCATGTAGTGTTTGACTAAAAAATGTAACAATGAGGCATATGTACTCCATGGAAAAGTGTTGTAATAGGTTCAGTGGAAAAAAGGGTTTTAGAATAATGCAATCCCATATATTGTCACTGGAAAATAATGGGAGAAATCTATTCCAACATGTTTAAAATGTTCATCTCTGGTGCATAGAATTACAGGGGCCTCTTATATCTTAATAATCATTACTGTTTTCTGAATATAGCACATCTATCAATTTTTAATCTCAATAAACCACAATGATGTGATTCATGTTATAATTAATATAAAGTGATCTAATTAGTGTGTTGTATTTATTTCAGTTTGGATGCAAAAGAAAAAAAATTGTAACTTAATACAATACACAAAGCTTTTCAACCAATGAGGATTCAGTAACTATGACTAAAGTCAAGAGTTCTGTGAGGTCATTAATGTTACATGTCTGCCTTATATGAAAAAGCTATGGAAACACAATATTAAAGAGCCTTGGATCCTAAAATGTATACCACAGAAACGTGGTTGGCTTACAATAAGGTCATGCCAAAGCCACCTGTGCCATTTGGTGCCTCCCTCATTGGAGCAAGGTTTGCTTATGTGAGGCTGTCTGACAGCCCAAGAGCTTTCTGCCCCCTCCTCTCCAGTGCCTTCAACTGAACAGTATTTCCAGCCCAACACTAAGCTTACTCTTAGTCATGCACCTGAAGTGTCTTGTTTGTTTATTAGGTTTTCAAGACAAAGTCTTCTCCGTCACCCAGGCTGAAGTGCAAAGTGGTGTGATGATTTTGATGGCTCAATGCAGCCTTGAACTCGCCGGCTCAAGATATCCTCCCACCTCAGCCTTCCAAGAAGCTGGAACTACAGGTTTGCACCATCATGTCTGGCTAATCTTTGTAGACAGAGGGTTTTGCCATGGTGCCTAGGCTGGTCTTGAACTCCAGGGCTCAAGGGATCCTCCTGCCTGGACCTCCCAAAGTGCTGGGATTACAAGTGTGAGCCACCCCACCTCACCATTTATTAAAAATTACTATTATTAAGGCTAACAAAAGACTTGGAATCTTGATTCAGTAGTCTTGGAATGCCATATATACAAGGCAAATTATTAATTATTTTTGTTTTGTCTAGCAACTTTCTTTTCATTTTCACGGTTTTCCTCCCTAGACTCTGGCAGTCATATTTGATTTTCTCTAGCCATTTCTTTACTGTTTTTTTCTCCCTTTAATGTGTCAGAGAGGATAAAACATAAATGGTAAAGATTCAGAAATTGTAGCTTGCTTTCTCTGAGGTTTAGCATAACCAACATGAACTTCAAGCAATTAGCTGCAAATTATCTCATCAACTGGAACACTTTACTTCTAAAGTTCTGACCAAACCTACAGAAAAAGTCATCTGTTTGTGTGTCAGAGAAATATGCTTATGTCAACTATAAGAAAGCACATTAGGGAAGCAAATAGGGAGGTGGACTTCACCAGGTAGAGGCCTTTGGGGCCACTCCTTCATTTCACAACTATGGGGCTCTGTGCCTCCAGCCACCACAGCTAGGTAGTGGCAGGGCAGGATCTAGATCTTAGATGCAAGGATTTTTAACCCCATGCTTTTAAAACAACATCAGCAACTGACTATGCATAAAACAGTACTAGGGTTAGAGCCTGCTCCAAGCACGTTGCCAGGATTTAATAAAGTAATCCTCCACAACAACCTGATCAGCTGGCTATGATTTTTTTCTTATTTTATTGCTGGAGAAACTGAGGCAACAGAGTGTAAACCACCTGCCCAAGGACATGCAGCTGGGAAGTTATGGAGCCAGCACTGGCTCCCAAGTAGCCTGGCTTCACCCTCCCAGGCAGTTGTTACACAAGCTCTGACTTAGGGGTGACCTGCTCCACCACTTTATCAGTGGGGAGAGCAAACAGGAGATATTCTGAACACCATATTACTTGCCCAGTGACAGAGCTGTCCAGAGCTCAGCTTCCCAACCCTCCTCTCTTTGTGGCAGTTTTAGTTCTATTACATCACTTGAATGTGTCAGTGGAATAAGCATGTGTCTGTGCATAAATATGGTGAATGTGGACACTTCATTCTTCAGCGCTTAGATTCCGAAAAGATGACATCACATTTTAAAATACGTGTTCTGGAGAAGATGGGTGTATATTATCTTCGTATTGAATCAAATTTTAAATTCACTAACAACTATTGAAAGCAATTCTGAAGCAAATCTGTAAAACTAAAGAAAACTTTTGGGAAATAATCATATTTTAATCTATCATATGCAAATTCTAATTATCTTAACTGTTAAAGTTTTAATGGAGGTTCAAGCATCTTGTTGTATTGGATATACTGTTTCCTAAATGGGAAAAAGAATAGTAAAACTTCATTTTGAAACCATGTTATTTTGGATTTGTAATGACCAAAATCACTGTAGGAACTTAGAGCTTTAAGGTGATCTCGCAGATAGTTCAAATTTAAATGCATGGATAGTTGATTTGGTTTGTTTCACTGTGTGTCTGTTTTGGAGGAGTGGTTTCTTTTAAATGGTTTGTGTGTTTAAATGTCGTATAGTTTTTTTAAAAAAGACCTCATACTCATTTCTCAGACCAATTATCTGAGTGTCTCCCACTCCATCCCCTTCTAGAATAATAACTCCCAATATGTGTGTGTGATGCAGACACTGTGTGCCGGTTAATGCACGTCACTGTGTGGAGAGAAATGAGAAGAGAAAGTGCGTTTCTCCATGCTGATGAGTGCAAACACAGTTGCGCACTTCATATTTTTGTTGCTAAGGTCATATGTGTCAGCCCTCTCAGTGGGCTACAAACCCATTTCCCTGCCAAAGCAGACGGTCCATATGGGGCATGGATTTATTTGAGCAGAAGTATCTATGTTGTTCTGGGGGAATAAAGGGGCTGTTCACCAACCAGGCAGACCTTCCTAAAAAGCAGCCAGTTTACCTGCCAGCAAGAATTGCCAGCTACAACTAAGTAATGGCTCTGAACTTTTTAAAAACTAAAGAAGAGCAGAATGAATTAGAAAAGCAGAATGTGCTGCAGGCACAGAGTGGCACCAAGAGCGGTACATTCATTTTGGACCTGGAGGTGGTTAAGGTATGTTGCATGTACAATTTGAACAGACTAAGTCAAGTTCTGGAATTAATTATGAAGCTTATTGGGAATCCACCAGTGAAACAGGCAGTAACTAAATCAAGAGGGGGCTGAGAAGCCATCTGACGGTAATGGCCAACCTAATGGCTGCCATGCTTTCCAATATGATAGACGGTGGATGCCGACCCAACCCCTTAGGTAATGGCCTGGTGTTAATATGACCAAAATATGCAAATATGACCAAAACTAAGGGCTCTGAAATTGGGCAGCGGTCACCTGTCAGGTAGATCATATAGGTTCTATGTGTTACAAAATGTGTATATACAACTATTTTCTTATTTTGTTATGGGCTCCATCGTATCCCTCCAAAATTCATGTTGAAGTCCCAACCCCCAGTATCTCGGGATAAGGTATTTGGAGATAGGGCCTATAAAGGGGTGATTAAGGTAAAATGAGGTCGTCAAGATGAGCCTTAATGCAGTATGACTGGTGTCATTGGAAGAGGCGAAAGTGAGAACACAGACACACATGGAGGACAACTACGTTAGGATACAGAGAGGAGGCACCATCTACAGCGTTGGAAGAAACCACCCTGCTGACAGCTTCATCTTGGACTTAGAGCCTCCAAAACTATGAGAAAACAAGCTTTGCTGTTCAAACCCTCGGTCAGTAGCATTTTGCTGTGGCAGCCCTAGCAGATGATCATCGAAACAAAGGCACAGGCCAGGTACAGTGGCTCATGCCCGTAAGCCTAGCACTTTGGGAGGCTGAGGTGGGCGGATGACCTGAGGTCAGGAGTTCAAGACCAGCCTAGCCAACATGGTGAAACCACGTCTCTACTAAAAACACAAAAATTAGCTGGGTGTGGTGGCAGGCGCCTGTAATCCCAGCTACTTGGGAGGCTGAGGCAGGAGAATCACTTTAACCCGGGAGGTGGAGGTTGCAGTGAGCAGAGATTGCGTCACTGCATTCCAGCCTGGGTGACAGACTGAGACTCCATCTCAAAAAACAAAAAAACAAAAACAAACAAACAAAAACACCAAAAAACCAAAGGCATATACACTACTGGAAAATTCCAGAAAATGGTCCAAGGACCCCTTGGCATGTTCCTTTGCAGCATATAATATTCCATTTAATTGTTTTCTTTCTTTTATTGTAGGCAACACTTTTCTTTGTCCATCCAGAATCTTAACAAGAATTGTAAACAAATAAACACATAAAATAGCTAAAAATGGAGCAGCAGTCGCGGGAGCTGCCGCCCTCCCCTTCCACCCTGAGCTGGAACAGCCCCTGGGGCTCTGGCAGAGCAGAGTTTGAAAAATGCCGCTTCCATTCTGGTGCCTCACAAAGATCTAATATGTCAGCAAATTACCTCAGGTTTGCACATTATCATTAATCACGGGCATCACAGGGGATGGCAGCATCCCCCAGACATAATAAATAATGGTGACCTCAAGGTTTGTGAAGGCGAGTGCGTGCGTTCTGCCTGGGAAGGGCAGTCCGTGTCCATTAGAGACAGAGGGGAACATTGTTCTTGCCGCATGCTCTGAGGGTTCCCACAACCAGAACCGCCAGGGAGCCCTGCTAGTTCAGAGGCCCAGTGCAGGCAGACCCACAGCTGGGCACCTGGGCCAGTGACCTTCCGTGGAGCTCTGCAGGCTCTCAGGGCTTCTGAAGATTGGCATCTCTCCAGGAAAAAAAAAAAAAGCCCATCATCCCAAACAGTCAGTAGGCTTGCTGCTGTCTCACCTACCCTGGACGCTGAAGTTGAAGAGCAGTTAAGGTTTCCAGAAGTTTCTCCAGCCAGCAAGATGCTCCACCCTCCTCCTTCAGCCTGTCGTGCACAATTAATGACAAGCTTTCATACCTTTGATTCTGAAGGTACATTAGCACTTCAGCCGGCTCCTCTGGGTCACTCCTGGGTTTATTCCACATTTAAGCCCTCAAAATCTGCTTTTATTTAGGTCTCGGCATTCAGGCCAGTGCCCTTCAGAAGGACAAGAGGATGGTGCATCTTCCAGGACTGGACATGGCCCGCTTAACTGGCTCAGCAAGATCCCTGCTGCTGTGAAACTCGTCACTGGATGAGGCAGGGAAGCTTCTCCTAAAACTGGACTGGAGCCCCCTTTGTCATGACTGTAGATTAGAGTCAAGGGTTCTTTGTGTGACCTTCATCCTAGCCTCCTTATGATTTGAATCACGTTTTCCTCAGTGGCTTGATCAATGTGTTCATTCACAAAAGTGCTGACTTTTCCATACCAAATGGTCAGGCTGGCCTAGCATAGTGGCTGAACTTTGGGAGGCTGAGGCTGGCAGATCACGAGGCCAGGAGTTCGAGAACAGCCTGACCAACATGGTGAGAGTCCATCTCTACTAAAAATACAAAAATTAGCCGGGCTTGGTGGCGTGCACCTGTAATCCCAGCTACTCGGGAAGCTGATGCAGGAGAATTGCTTGAACTTGGGAGGTGGAGGTTGTAGTGAACCGAGATCATGCCATTGCACTCCAGCCTGAGCAACAGAGCCAGACTCTGTCTCAAAAAAAGACAAAATAAAAAAGTAACCCATCAGCCTATTCCATTTGAGTGGTTTCAAGTTTCTCTTGTGTGTAAATTGGCATTTCATTCCATTTTTCATTTTGTAGGATATTCGAACTATTTGTCAGGTTACCCAATCCTATTAGGCTTCTTTCCTCCACAAGGGTTTCATCTTTGGATGGGTGCTTCACTCCCATGCTATACTAATGACCTCATAGAGAAATGGGCTATGCCAGAAACGTCCTTGTATTTCTATAGGAGGGTCCCATTTGAAGGCCCTTAGTGAAGGTATATTGATAATTTTAGAGAGATAATATGGTATGAGAAAGGGCACTCAACTCTGAGTCTGAGCTACAGCTTAGCCATTCATCATGGATATGAACCTAGACCATTTCTTAACTTTCCTGAGCCTCAGTTTAGAGGCTAATGTAACCCACTGAGTTTATATAAGGCTTAAATTTTTTGATAACATTAATATGTATATATGGTATGCAAAATGCACAGGTAAGTGCCTGGCACATAGTAATCAATTTATTATAATAATATTGATGACGATAGTGACG
Organism: Rhinopithecus roxellana; assembly: GCF_007565055.1. Taxonomy (NCBI): domain Eukaryota; kingdom Metazoa; phylum Chordata; class Mammalia; order Primates; family Cercopithecidae; genus Rhinopithecus; species Rhinopithecus roxellana. Next base: position 55,732,071 of record NC_044561.1, read on the forward strand.
ATCACAAACATTTAATAAGAGGTATGTTTAAAATAGAGTTTGCTCACAACCTTAGCAGCTAAAACTAAACAATGAGCTTTTGGATGTGCTTAAGGTGAGGACAGAAGGGACTCTAGAAATTTCAGAAGACTATAACTGGGGAGTTTTAGGGGGAAGAATTTATTCTTTGCTGACTAACCATTGTGTTAGGTGGTGGGCAGGGCAGGCCATAGGGAAAGCTTTGATGGGAAGGCTCAAAAATCAGTCACTATAGGCTGTTATACAGTGTTCCCTCCTGAGGCCTCAATAAGAAGAATGGGTGGAAAGTTCTCTACATGATCAATCCAATTAACCATGAACTGCCAAAAAAACTTGAGGGGAAATTCAGAGGGAGTAGGAAAAAGGTTTACTTTCTCATCTTAGTCCTGTGACCATAATTTTGCAAGCCAAGACCTGATAAAAATAATGTTCATTTTAAAATTTAAGGTACAAATAAGTCATATTTTATTGCATGAAATTTGGAATATTTGGGAAGAGCTCAAAGAAAACAAAAGTTACATAACTTCCTAAAAAGTATTTAAGGAAGACTGCAGTCAGCCCACATGCATTCAGGATCTCAATGTGGAAAAGTATAAAATGTGTTTTAATTTATAAAGAAATATTCAAAATATATCTGTTCAAACCTCATTCACACAATATTCACAAATAACGAGCAATATGAGTTCTTTTTCACTGAATAGTCTAGAAAAATAAAACCAGCTCCCTACCTGCCACAGAAAATCAGAAATTGATCTAACAAAAGATAAGAACCAGAAGAAAAGGAAAAGAAATGGGAAAAAGGAGATACCATGCATAACATAAAAAAGGAGAAAGTTAAAAAAAAAATAACGGCAAAAAAAAAAACCTGATATTTTTTGATAGTCTTTTCTATAGTAGAAATTTGCAGTTTCTCAGATGTTCAGTACTGAAGTTCCAAAGGACGTGTACATTTCCATTGATAGACATGAATAATCTATAATTATTTCCACCATATGTACTTACATCCTTTCCAGAGAACTCACCCATTAAAATAGCATATGAAACTTAGTAAGTTTCACTTTTTATGTTTTGGAAGAAAGTGATGAAACCCACACTACTTGAGGTACTAAATTACATGCAGTGTTTATCAACACTCAGAGGTCTGCTTTTCACTTGAGCACAAATTTGTAATTATTTTAGAATATTATCAAAATGATATATTTAATTTAAAATCCAATCATGCATTTTCATTTAAATTGTTAACATTTTATTCAGTATTTTAAAAGATAAAAGAATGACATTGTCTCCATTGACATTTTTTTCTGCCTTACTTTTTAAAAAACCTGTCAGTAAAGTGTAATATACCTAGAGAAGAGTACATTTAAGTGAATAGCCTAGTTGAATCATCACCAATTGATCCCACCCATGTAGCCCACATTTAGTTAGAGAAAAAAAAATTACCAGCACCCCTGAGCCCCATCCCCCATGCTTCTTTACTGTCATTACTCTTCTTCCAAAGCCAGCCAGTATCTTGATTTCTAACAGGATAGGTTCGTTTTGCCTGTTTTGGAAGGTTACGTAAATAGAACCACACAGAATATTTTCTCTTGTGTCTGTCTCTCTTCCTTCAACATTACCTTTGCAAGGTTTATCCACCTGGATGTGTGTAGTTGTTGACTATACATTCTCATTTCTTAGCAGTATTATATTGAACGAACATAACTCCATTTATCTATCCATTTAGCTGTTTGGGGGAATTTGCATAGTTTTTTGATTGGAGCTATAGTGAAAAGTGCCACCAAGAACACTGTATACGCCTGTGTGTACCTGGGAATCTGTAGTACCTATGGACATACGTAAATATTTTTTTCTTTTGGGGACACAGCTGGGAGTGGAATGGCTGTGCCATAGGGTAGGCATAGAACCAGCTTTTAAAAAGATTGGTCGTTTTCCAAAGTGATTGCATTGCCATTACTTTCTATGCACCAAATAAAATAGCAAATTGTAAAAACGTTATATTGTACTAAAATTATAGCCACTTTTTGTTATATATAATCTTCAAAATATATGGAACATCCTAAAAAATCAGTTCTTGGCCAATAGGGAGGATTTTTAATTTCAGGTGTTGAACTGAGATTTTGAGCAAAGTACTATAAATCTAACAATGATCACTACTGTTATTACTGCTACTACCACAACTACAACTAATTACAACAATTGCAACAAAATAACAAATACAGTAGCCCTGCCTTATACATAGGAGATACCTTCCAAGACCCCCAATGGATGTCTGAAACCTCAGATAGTACTGAATCCTTTATATGCTTTGTTTTTTCTTATACATCCATATCTATGACAAAGTTTAATTTATAAAATTAGACATAGTAAGATACTAACAACAATAACTAATAATAAATAGAACAATTAAAACAATGTACTTTATTCTGAGTTATGTGAATGTGGTCTCTCTCTCTCTCTAAATATCTTATTGTACTGTACTCATCTTTTTTCAGACCATGGTTGATCAAGGAAAACTGAAACTGCAGATAAAGGGGAAGGATGCTGTAAGAATGGAAAGCTTGAGAACACTTGGACACAGGGTGGGGAACATCACACACTGGGACCTGTCGTGGGGTTGGGGGAGTGGGGAGGGATAGCATTAGGAGATATACGTAATGTAAATGATGAGTTAACAGGTGCAGCACACGAACATGGCACATGTATACATATGTAATAAACCTGCACGTTGTGCACATGTACCCTAGAACTTAAAGTATACAAATAATAAAAACTAAAAAAACAAAGTAGTTCACAATAAAAATTAAAAAAAAGAATGGAAGCCCTCTTATGTGCCAGGTGTTGTGCTAAGTGCTTCATTGCAATAAGGCATTTCATCCTCTCAGTAATCCTATAAATTCTATTATTGTGTTCAACTAAATGTGATGAAACCAGAGACATGGCCATGAGTAATTTAACTACAATCAAAAAGCCACTCACCACTCAGGTCCATTGGACATGAAACTCAGCTCTTACTACCCTATACAGCCTGATGCTCCCATCTGCTCAGGGAAGTACACCATCATTATCATCATTAACGGTGCAAGGGTAACATCTGCTCATTTATGTTTTCTGATGTGCTTAATTCCTTAGTCCCCTTAGAAACATCTCACATATGTATTAGTCCATTTTCATACTCCTATGAAGAAATATCCAAGATTGGGTAATTTATAAAGGAAAGAGTTTTAATGGACTCAGTTCCACATGGCTGGGGAAGCCTCACAATCATGGCAGAAGGCAAAGGAGGAGCAAAGGCATGTCTTACATGGCAGCAGGCAAGAGAAGGTGTGCAGGGGAACTTCCCTTTATAAAACTATCAGATCTCATGACACTTATTCATTATCACAAGAACAGCATGGGTAAACCTGCCCCCATGATTCAATTACCTCCCACTGGGTCCCTCCCACAACACGTAAGGATTATGGGAGCTACAATTCAAGATGAGATTTGGGTGGGGACACAGCCAGACCATATCACATGGGATTCTTCTCCACATGGACTATCATGATTTTTTTAAATCTCTCAGCGGTAAAAATGAATATCCTAGCAGTGAAGAAAAATAAGTTATAAATATTTTTTAATCTTATTTTCAGACGTGTGTGTGCATGTGCGTGCGCATACACACACACACACACACACACACAGAGCTAATGGTCTTTTGTGCCAGGTAAATGATAGCAACATGTATGAGACTTGTTTACCATGTCATTTATTTAACTAAACAAAACTAAATATTGTGCAACAATATTTTACCCCCAAACTCAGTCAGCTGCGAAACTGCCTGCACCCAACATTAAGAAACAAGAACACCAGAAATGGGGCAGAGGAAGGTCAAAGCCCATTTCTCTGGGAGTCCTTGTTCAAAGGCTGCTCCAGCCTCACAGTCCAGAGGCAGTTCCTTGTGCCCTGACTTAGGCTCCTGTCAGAAAAGGAAATAGTCTCTTTATAGATGTGGCTCTATATACAAAAGTTAAAGAGTCACTAACACACGAGATAAAGCATTTCTCAAAGCCTTTTAGGGAGGAGAGAGTATCGCTCATTCCCTCCTGGTATTCTTGCCTTTAAAAATCTGAAGTCAGCGTGAACAAATAAAGGTCAGAGACTGAGACAGTCTTGCTCATAGCCTCACACACATTAAGTTCTATGCATAACACATTGAAGCTACATTTTGGCAAATATCATACTTCATTTTCTAAATACCTGAAACATAGTCAAGAGGAATTTTTAATGTTTGTAGACATGACTTATCTCTCACATACACTCTGTATTGAAACCTGTCTTCATGTGACATGTTTACATGCTACAATTTTGATGACAGAAATTTGACACTGTTGCTACCGAAGTTTGTGAACGTAAGGCCTCATGTTGGACTGTCATATTAAACAGTGATGTGCCACATGAATTTGAGTGCAGAAAGTTTAAGTAACAGTATATTGAAGTATGTACATTAGGAAGGCCATTATCACTGACACTTTGAATTTCATGTAACTGGACCTTAAAGATGATACTGCCTCAAGGGCAAAAGGCACTCTAAATATCAATATTTATATATCTTTTCTCTGATGCAATCAGAAAACATTTTAGTCAACCTACCAAAATGACTGATTTATGAAAGAATTAACAATTTATTCTCATCTAGGGGGAAAAAAACAACTCTTTTAGGCCACGCCTTTACCCTCTGGACCTGGGACGCCCTCCACCCTGACTTGATGCAGCTAGAAGGCACCAGATGCTGCCCTTTGACCTTGGACTTCTCAGCCTCCAAAACTGTGAGTCAAATAAACTTGTGTATAAATTGTTTAAAACCCACTATTTTAAAACTCTTAAATTCATTTTTCCCCCAACAGAAGCTCCCTGCAGCAGAAGTCACTTCCTGTAGAAAGATCACAAGAGCAGGCCGGGCGCGGTGGCTCACGCCTGTAATCCCAGCACTTTGGGAGGCCGAGGCAGACAGATCACGAGGTCAGGAGATCGAGACCATCCTGGCTAACACGGTGAAACCCCGTCTCTACTAAGAACACAAAAACATTTGCCGGGCATGGAGGCGGGCGCCTGTAGTCCCAGCTACTTGGAAGGCTGAGGCAGGAGAATGGCGTGAACCCAGGAGGCGGAGCTTGCGGTGAGCCGAGATCGCGCCACTGCACTCCAGCCTGGGCGACAGAGACAGAGCAAGACTCTGTCTCCAAAAAAAAAAAAACAAACAAACGAACAAACAAAAAACTCACAAGAGCAAAGGAAAGCCTTGCTCCAGAACAATGAAATGGACTCAAATACCCAGCATTTTTCAGTATGAGTGGAAATGACCAAAAATAAGCCAACAATGCTACAAAAGTGTGATTTTCTTCTTCTGATTTTTAAAGTGTATAATAAAGCCAGAACTATATTCAATTGTTGAAACAACCAATTATGAGAATAAAATTTGCCATCCTAAACCACACGCACTGCCTAGTAACTTCCTGAGCAGTTGGGTTTTGGCTCTCCATCCGTAACCACCTGGAGAGGCAGACAGGACCCATGTCACAGGTGAGGGAGGGACCGAGCAATTTATGAAGCTACAGCAAATGAATGGCAGAGCAAGACCCGGAACACACGTGCACTGCTTATTGATCCAAAGTGGATCCTGTCACCCATAGAGGCGATTCACTGTTCCCAGTTGAGTGTGAAACCAGAAATCTCACAAGTGGCCGAAGTCACAATAATTACATGGCAACACCACTCCAGGGCAAGTGCAACCTCTCACCTCCTTGTCAGCTTGTTTCTCATTTATTTGTACATGAAAATGGCTCCATGTCACATTTTTTGTGGTCATCCTTGCATAGAAATGAAGACCATTTCCAGCCTCTTTATTCACATAATTGGATTTCTTCCCTACATTTCATAATTTTAAAATATGACCACATTGAACAGTATTCTAAGCATAGCTACTGTACACTTATGTACTGTCAGAAGCACTTTTTCTAACAGATATGTAGCTTTATGCCCTTATAGCTGTGGGAGAGTATAACTAAACTGGGTATGTTTTCTTTGAACAAATTTAAAACACATGCTTAGCACCCAAAATAATAAAGCTAATGATTGTCTTTGTCACCTGTAGATATTTCATACTGTTGTTTCCTCTTCTGCCCCTGCTAGGCTCAACTTTTTTATTTTTATTTTTTAATATAGCGAATTGTTCAGAATTTTTACTCACTACAACATGGGTATCCTTTGAAAACATTTTATATTTTAAAAATTGGACGAAAGGAAAAACTTTATTGGTTTTGAAAATCAAAACCAGAGAAACCACTACATGGTCACACTCTGTGGAGACATTTCAAAAAGAATTAGAGCAAAAGGTAACACACATTCCCAGGAGGTGGACCCTGACAGCAGACGGCAATAAATGTTTGATTCTAGAATTTTTGAGTCTCATTGTTTATTTTATATGGAAGCCCCCTATGTTTTTTTTCCCAAAGAATTGCAGCAAGACAATTTATAACTCTTAGCACACTACCTCCACACTTTTAGAGGTGTAAAATAGAGAAGGTGGAATGAGGTGGCAGAGTGTCTTGTTGCCAACAGATGCGTGCTTGAAAATGAGGTGACAATACACAGAACACTATCAGGAAGACTAATGACACACAGCCTGCCTAATTGTGAAATTTTAATTAAGGTAGAGTTGTGGTGCTGTAGATGTAATTATTTTTAAAGTATATTTGACTTGCTTTTTATATACTGATCATCTATGTCAGTGAAAGATCTCACAACATTTGATGACAAATTAGTTGTGACTAATTTTAAAAATATCCCAGACAATTCTTCTGAATCTCTAGAAGATTAGAAACAGAAGAAATGTCATTTAATGGGAAAGTAAGCATGCAGGTACATCTGCAGAAAAGCACAAATTCCTCATGATCTTGCATGACTTCCAAATGAGCAAATATCTATCGTAAAATTTCCAAGTGTCTCATCATTGTGAGATTTTACTTTCATTTCATGTTGAATCTATTTGAATAGCAAGGAGGAAAAAATGGCTACCTATTATGGATAAGTATGGTTTTAGGCCTTTACGATATTATTGTGGGTTATTTTTAATTTTAAGTGAAATCAAGTTCAATGGGCAATGTATTTATTTAAGTTGGCTTGGTTTTAGTGTCACTGGCCAAATATTTCAACAAGACATTACCATGGGAATTATATCTTTAGTAGTTATTTTTCCTAACAATATTATTGTGAGGATCAACAAGCCATAACGTTTTTGCCTGATTACATAACGATAATTTTTTTCTCTTTATTTTCCTGTATAACAGAGGCATGTTATAATTAAACATAAGTTAGAATTTCTTAAGCTGTTTATTGGAAATTATTTCTATATAATTCCTTTAACAACTATGAATACCCATTAATAAACCTGGATTACTAACTGTCGATTTCAAGCATCCTATCCCTGGAATAGATTAGTGTGCCTAGCTCTTCTTAACAATAGCACCCAGACACGCCTGGGCTGCCCTGGTACACATGTGTCTTTTGTGTGTTCCTAAAGTTTGCTGTGAATGCTTTCTATGACTATGGTTCTTTTCTTTCCTTTTCTTTTCTTTTTTTTTTTTTTTTTTTTTTTTTTTTTTTTTTTTTTTTGAGACAGAGTCTCACTCTGTCTCCCAGGCTGGAGTGCAGTGGCGTGATCTCGGCTCACTGCAAGCTCTGCCTCCCAGGTTCACGCCATTCTCCTGCCTCAGCCTCCCGAACAGCTGGGACTACAGTGCGTGCCACCACACCTGGCTACTTTTTGTATTTTTAGTACAGATGGGGTTTCACCGTATTAGCCAGGTTGGTCTCGATCTCCTGACCTCGTGATCTGCCCGCCTCGCAAAGTGCTGGGATTATAGGTGTGAGCCACTGCACCTGGCCCCACCTATGGTTCTTTTCGATTTAAAATTTGAACAGAAAGCTAAAACTCTAGATGTTTAATAATTTCTTTCCTTACCAAGGCTGAGCAAGTATTTTTAATTTTTCTGAGAGGTAAGCAATTTTAACTTGATATTTTGGCTACTGGCCAATAATTATGAACCGTTAATTCTACAGGGCAGGATGTAGGTCTTAGGCAATAAAATATGTTAGACAAAGTTCTTGCTTTCGAGAATGTCCCAACCCACACCAACTCATCTAATCTTTTCTTTTTTTATTTTTTTTTTTATTTTTAGTAGAGACGGGGTTTCACCGTGTTAGCCAGGATGGTCTCCATCTCCTGACCTCGTGATCCACCCGTCTCAGCCTCCCAAAGTGCTGGGATTACAGGCTTGAGCCACCGCGCCCGGCCAACTCATCTAATCTTCAGCAGTTTCCCTATCTGTAAAGAAAGTCCAGATCCAAAGACTACGATTTATGGTTCTGTCCAGAGGCTTCCCGAATATTTCACCATCTTAAATATATTGTCCAGCAGAATTGTGAAAGGTGGAAGTGGGCAGAAATTGAGTAAGTGGGTATTAAATGCGCTATCCAGTTCACCCATCCTAACTATCTATACCTTAGCTTGTCTTTGACTTGACTGCTTACAACTCTGCAGAGATAGAAGTTAACTGATAGAAAATATAAAGCAATGCAAACACTTCCTGTCCATAGCAAGGCAAAGGACTCCTGTTCTCAGTGCTGCAAATAGATTTTGCCCCATAGAAAACAAATCTCTGTGGATAGAATCCTCAATGGAACCAGTTGCAACATCTTAGCAATTCCCTCACTCATGAATGAGTTAAATAAAATATTTGACACAATGTTCACTTGTTATTCGTATGAAACTCATGATTTTATCACCTAAAAAAGAAATCCTTGAATAATGTTCATGGGTGTTTTTTCCCTCTGGTTCCTGCCACTGTGTCATCTCCTGAAGCTGCCGTTCTTTTTCCAGCTTGCAAGAGGCCAAGCATAAAATGCAACTCTCTCTCACTCACTCCCCAAGGCGCTGCTGACATAAGGCTGCTGTGGTTACCTGTTTTGTACAGGGAGATACAGGATGAGGACAACTGCCACACAGCGCAAAGATTGAAAAATCCTAAAATCAAATGGTAGATACTGTCATCTAGAAGTTCTTGGCCGGGCATGGTGGCTCACGCCTGTAATCCCAGCACTTTGGGAGGCGGAGGTAGGTGGATCACAAGGTCAGGAGATAGAGACCATCCTGGCTAACAAGGTGAAACCCCGTCTCTACTAAAAATACCAAAAATTAGCTGGGCGTGGTGGCTGGCACCTGTAGTCCCAGCTACTTGGGAGGCTGAGGCAGGAGAATGGCGTGAACCCGGGAGGCGGAGATTGCAGTGAGCTGAGATCACGCCACTGCACTCCAGCCTGGGTGACAGAGTGAGACTCTGTCTCAAAAAGAAAAAAAAAAAAAAAAAGTTTTTATCTATCCCTGCTGCAGAGAACATTTTGGTGACGCCAACAGTCCCAGCCAGTAGCTTCCTGCTCTGTCACGGAGGTCACCTTTCTTTGCTCCTGGCTCCTTCATTTCCACTCATCTGCATGTCCTTGGAACTTCCTCCAACAGCTTTTGGAGACCCTTCCAGAGTCTCATTATGTTATTATACAGAAGAATTGAACAACTAGGTTTTAGTTCCTCCGCCTACATCAATTTCTGGCCTCACCGACAACACAAGACCCATTGAGGTCCCTTGCTACTAAACTCCCTGCTACCTGCTTTGCACCCACCCTCCAAAAATAAAACACAATCAGCCACTCTACATATTCCAATATCAAGTCGACTTTCTACCAGACACAGAAGGAACTAATACAGAAGGCTAATCATCAGTAGGTTTTGAATCCACCAGTAACAAATAAATAAATAAAATTAACATTATTTTATAAAATAAATTACATACTTAAATAGAACAATTTAGATGTTACTTACATGCATTTATTATTTCTATTTGTTATTTAACTTTAAAATATTTTAAACCTGTATACTTAAATTGTGCATCAAATGTATATTTTATATTGTATGTTATATATTTATATACACACATATATACATACACATACATACACACTGACTTTCACACATATACGCAGTCTTAAATGTACCTTTTGAGTACCAACACAATTATTACACCATTACTTTTATTAAATGTTTTTAAATAGGACCCTCATTTAAATCTATTGCATATTCTTTTAACTTGCTTGTGTTTAAAAGTTTTTAAGGCAGCTTACAAAACTATGTACTATAATCTGAGGGCAGCAAAAATAAAGCCTGAGATGTAGTTAATATTCAAATTACACATCAAAAGATCCTCCCTGATTCCTAGAGGTCAGCCATAGATGGCTAACAGTTCACCCACCTATAAGGAGAGACCACTATCCACTCAGTTGTCAGTGAATATACAAGTAACACAGTCAACAAAGCACATGGAATGCATTCACCAGGACTTGGGATAATCATCCGGCATGGTTTATCCTGGGCTTCTCTTTCCACTACTCTCTCTCTGACTTTCAACTCACGGCCTTTATGCTGGCTGGTCCTTTCCCTCTTGACTGTCCTAACTTTTTCAGGTGACTCCAGACAGTCCATCCTAGCCACCAACCACTGTAAACTCAGATCCTGGCATGGAGTATTTACTCATCAATAAATGTCAAGTAAAAGAGGCAGGCAGGCAGGAAGGAAGGAAAGAAGAAAAAGAAGAAAGAAAGAAAGAAAGAGAGAAAGAGGGAAGGAAGGAAGGAAGGAAGGAAGGAAGGAAGGAAGGAAGGAAGGAAGGAAGGAAGGAAGGAAGGAAGGAAGGAAGGAAGGAAGGAAGGAAGGGGAGAAGGAGAGAAGGAGAGAGAGAAAGAAAGAAGGAGAGAGAGAAAGAAAGAAAGAGAAAGAAAGAAAGAGAAGGAAAGAAAAGAAAGAGAAAGGAAGGAAGGAAGGAAGGAAGGAAGGAAGGAAGGAAGGAAGGAAGGAAGGAAGGAAATGGAAGGAGAGAGGAGAGGAGGGGATGGCGGGGGAGGGAAAAGGGAGGGGTGAGAAGGCCCTCAGGGGGTCTGGAGTTGTAGCATAAAAGGGCCCGTAACTGTACAAAATGATATTTTACAGTTCAGGTTTTAACCCTGAAGTGCACACAGACCTTAATACAGCAGTGTTTAAGCATTAGGATTAATGCTTGAATTTTCATGAAGTAAACTGATATTCGAGGAAGCTATGCCATATTTTCTTTCTAGCTTCTAATGTTCCCTGAATGGCTCAAGCTTGAAATCACTGGGATCAACATCTGTCATCAAACAGAGCTTGAAATCAGCTACTATCGGAGCTGACATTTATAGGGCACCTGCCCCCACCCTGGGCTCCGCTGAGCTCCTGCTTGTCTCTCTAGAGTATTTCTGCTCCTTCCTGGGTGCCTGTCCCACTGGCATGGGGTCATCAGTGCTTGCCTTTAGCAACTCTGCTTGGTCTCACGTTCTGCTTCTAATAGTCTGGGAGCACCAGGTAAGCAGGTGGTAACAACAACATGCAGACTCAGAGAATAAGACCATGAGGAACTCCATGTGTTTGAAGCAGGGTCTTCAGCACAAAGGTTTGATCCTTTAAATTTAACCTTTCATGGGCCTTCTATTTAATTCCTGGTTTTGACTTATCTATGGGTTCCTGGAATAATTTCAGGGTGAGAAAGCACTTTCTCCATCTCTCTATAACCTATAACTCTCTCTCTTTCTCTCCCTCTGCCTCTCTCTCTCTCTCTC